>NC_138542.1:21998821-23258821 GCF_964234715.1 Podarcis melisellensis
AAATGTAGAGAGAAAATCCAAGGAACTGTTATTTAAAGCCACACACCTCACGTTCTGAAGTGTCCATTCTCCATAGATTCAGGTTGTTTTCAGCTCCTTTGATCTCAGTGTTATCAAGCAGTCTCTGGGTTTGTCTTTTCTTATCAATCTTCCCAGCCTGAAAGCTGATATAATTTAAAGTCTTTTTCCTCAAGTTTCCACTGCACCGAGATTATTTTGGTCAGGAACTCAGCCAGTTTGTCTTCCTCTACTTCAGATACAGATCTTATCCTTAAATTAGTCTCCCTATTCTTCAATTCAATCATCGAAAGATAGGTCTGATGTTCACCCACTTGTTTGTTGAGTGGTCTTACTTCTTTTTCCAACTGTCCAAGTCTTTGGCTCGTGTCTTCAACCAATTTCCTATTTTCCCCTGAAGCCTCCTCCAATTTTGCAATCAATTGAGTGTTCTGTGCCACCTGCCCAGTTATTCTATTTAGGCATTCTGTGTTCTGATCTATTTTCGCAGTTTGCTCGTCGGCCTTCTTGTCCAAGGATTCCACTCTCTTGTCCAAAGATTCCAATTTTTCATAGATTTTTTCTAAAATAGAAGAAGCTGATCCTGAGGCCATATCCTCCAATTGCAAATCCTCTGTCTCTCCTCCCCCTGCCTGTGGCAAGGAGGCCGCTTCTTCTTCAGAGAGTAAAATAGGCACAGATGATCTACGTTGCTGTAAAGTTGAGGCTAAAGTTGTTTGTCTCGTTCTTGGTCTTTGTTCTTTTTCCTTAGTCTCCTTAATCTCCTTTTTCTTTGTGCCACTCATTCCAAACTTATCTAATAGTCAAGGTCAAACTGACTGTTCCCATGAGAAAGAGACAAGCCAGGTGCAGCACTCAGCCAGCAGGCCAAGAAATAGAAAGTAAAATAAAGTCACTGCCGTTCAGTCCAAAAACCTCTAGGGGGAGCCTAAAATGTCTTCTCGGAAGGATTACTCAAAAGTAAAAGTTAAAGTCCAAAAACCTTCCAAATTTAGTTTTTAGCAGAGTTGGTAATATATAGTCACAATGTCTCAAAACAGTGCTTGCTGGTACTTCAGTTGATGTTAAAAAGTAGCAAAGTTCGTACCTCTCAGATTTTCCCAGTTATTGTATCCAACTGCTTGGGTCTGCAAACTGATTGTTACTGTTATCAGGCAGTTCCAGCCCTGGTTTCTCTCTTTAAAATTATAACTTTAGCAGAAAGGGATTTCAAAGTCCAAGCTAGCATGTAAGTCCAGTGCTTAAACTCCTTTTCTGTCTTTAAATACACCTCAATAAATGCCCAGATCCAATCATAAAAAACAGGGTTACTCACAGCCTTCACTCCTCCAGCTCTTTGCATTCAAGTTCAATGGCGGCGGAAGACGGACTTCCTTTTTCTTTTTCGTCCTCCGCTTTCAGCCAAATACAACACTTTGGTCTCGAATTGGTCTCCAATCGATTAAAAGTCTCTTTTTACTCACGGGTTGCTTAGTTTAAAAGCCAAATCCTTGACGATCCGGAGCCCCTTACGGGGTTCCTTCCACGTTTCGGGGACAGCTTCTGGCGCCCGCCGGGTCCCAAGGCTGCAGGCTTCTGCCGCCTGCAGTTTTCCGGTATGGGTCTCCGCTTCGCCGTAGCGGACGACCCGATCTCGAACGGAGTTCCCTTCCCGACTAGGAAAGGGCAGCCATTACCCTTCGCGCCGCCTCCGGAAGTCCTAAAGGGAAAGGGACAAGATCCTGGGCCTACATTACAAAAATCCACTGGACATTCTGGGTAAAAGAATTGAAATTTATAAGGATATTCCTAGACAGCTGTTGGACTTGAGATCTGAATACTCGGAACTAGCAAAACTACTGAGGAGCAACTCAATCATCTTTAGGTGGGACTTTCCTCAAGGATTATCATTTACTTTTAGAGGAAGGAAGATTAAAATCAGAACATTGGAAGACAGAGATAAATTTTTGAGCCAATACGGAGAAGACCTTCACAAAGGACTTGGATCACTGCCGGAGCCCGGAGCACCAAAGGAACCGGCACCCTTGGATGATAAAGTACCACCCCCTGAAAAATAACCAGATTTATACAGGATGTCTCTGCAACTTCTGAGCTGGAACATAAATGGCTGCAACATTCCCGAGAAAAGGAAGAAAATTTTCCACATATTAAAAAAGGAACAATTGGACATTATTTGCTTGCAAGAAACACATGTGACTAGGCTCCACAGAAAAATACTTGTAAATAAAAGACTTGGCCAGGAATTTATATCTTCGGATAGAGTAAAGAAGAGAGGAGTAGTGATATATGCAAAGGAGAACCTTTCACCTAAATTATTATTTAAAGATGAACAAGGCAGAATCTTGGCAGTTGAAATACAGCACCAAGGAGAAAAAATTTTGTTATTAGGAATTTATGCACCAAATGAAGGGAAATCGGAATTTTACAAGAAGTTGCATGAGAGCATGCTGGAATATCTGGACTTTGACAACATCATTATGATGGGAGATATGAACGGAATTGTATCAACCAACATGGATAAGTCGCAAAGTCAAAAAGTTACCAAAGATGGCAGACTACCAAAGACCTTTTTTGAAATGACAGTCAATATGGACTGGATTGACATTTGGAGAATGAGGAACCCCTTGGAAAAGGAAGGAACATTCTTCTCTGAAGCCCATCTGACCTGGACAAGAATTGACCAAATATGGATTTCTAGATGTCTGGCACCTAAGGTCAGAAAAGTGGAAATCTGCCAAAGACCTGCTCCGACCATAACGCTTTGAGAATGGACCTGACACTAATACCATCCGGCTCCTTTCGATGGAAGATGAATGACAATCTATTTAGAGATCAGGAGATTATTAAGAAGGCCCAAAAAGTTTTGAAGGACTATTTTGAAATAAATTTGAACACAACGGTGGAAAAAAGAACAATTTGGGACGCGAGTAAAGCCGTGATGAGAGGGTTCTTAATACAACAGAATGCTATTAAGAAAAGGAAACAAAATGAAAAGAAAGATAAGATCTTGGAAAAAATAAAAGAGCTAGAAAAGAAGCTAAGAGGAAACCCGAAGTCGCAGCCGACTCTGAGAGAAATTAAACTCCACCAGGCACAATATGCTAGACTGATCAATCAGGAAATAGAATGGAAGATTAAGTCAATGAAACAAAAAACGTTTGAATCGGCTAATAAATGTGGGAAACTGCTGGCCTGGCAGTTGAAGAAGAGACAAAAGCTGAACACAGTTACAAATCTGGAAATTGAAGGAAAAAACATCCAGAACCCTGTGGAAATCAGGAAATCCTTTCAGAAATATTTCAAGAAACTATATACTCAAGGGCCGCAAAATGAGGTTGAGATTGAACAATTTTTGGAAAAGAACAGTCTTAAAAAACTCACACAAGAAAATAGATTACTCCTGAACAGTCAAATAACACGACAAGAAATTGAACATGCCATTCAGAATACGAAGCTGGGCAAATCTCCAGGACCAGATGGTCTTACCTCCAAGTATTATAAGATAATGAGTGACTATTTGATTCAACCCTTAATGGAGGTCAGCAACGAAATTTTGGAGGGAAAGAAGGCGCCGGAATCGTGGAAGGAAGCTTTTATCACGCTGATACCAAAATCAGAAACTGAAAAGACACAACTTAAGAACTATCGCCCCATCTCCCTTTTAAATGTGGATTATAAAATATTTGCTGATGTTTTGGCAGGAAGACTTAAAAAAGTTTTGAATGAAGTAATTCACAAGGACCAGGCTGGCTTTCTCCCAGGTAGACATATGTTTGCAAACACAAGGAACATTATTGACATTTTGGAACTTTTGCAAACAGACATAAACACTAGAGCAGCGCTGATATTCATAGACGCGGAGAAGGCCTTTGACAACATCTCTTGGAAATTTATGAAGGGAAACTTAAAAGAAATGGGAGTGGGGCGGGGTTTCGAAAATGGGATTGATGCGATATATTCAGAACAAAAAGCTAAACTGATAGTTAATAATGTGGTAACGGAAGAATTCAAAATTGAAAAAGGAACACGACAAGGCTGCCCGATTTCCCCTCTGTTATTTATCTCAGTTCTGGAGGTGCTCTTGAATATGATTAGAGGTGACCGGTTGGTGAAGGGGATTCAGGTCGGAGCGAAACAATATAAACTGAAAGCTTTCGCAGATGACCTAGTTTTGACATTGCAGGAGCCAGAATCTAGCACGAAAAGAGTTTTACAACTGATACATGACTTTGGTCAGGTTGCAGGATTTAAGCTAAATAAACAAAAAACGAAGGTGTTAGGAAAAAATATGACAGAAATAGAGTCAGAACGGTTTCAGAGAGAAATAGAATTATCACTGGTGAAAAGGGTAAAATACCTAGGGGTTAATATAACAACCAAAAATCTGAGTCTATTTAAAGATAATTATGAAAAATGTTGGTCTGAAATTAAGAGAGACTTGGAAAGCTGGGCAAAGCTGAAGCTTTCTTTGTTAGGCCGAATTGCTGCAATTAAGATGAATGTGCTGCCAAAGATGTTGTTTTTGTTTCAAACATTGCAAATTGTGGACAAAACGGAGTGTTTCCGGAAGTGGCAGAGAGATATTTCTAAATTTGTCTGGCAGGGCAAAAAGCCCAGAATCAAGTTTAAGATATTAACAGATGCAAAGGAAAGAGGGGGCTTTGCCCTGCCGGACTTAAGGTTGTACTATGAAGCCGCAGCTTTCTGCTGGCTAAAAGATTGGCTACTTCTTGAGGACACTGATGTTTTAGACCTGGAAGGTTATAACAATGCGTTTGGTTGGCATGCATATTTATGGTATGATAAAGTTAAGATCAACAAGGCCTTTAAGAACCATATTGTCAGGAAAGCAGTGTTTAATGTCTGGACAAAATATAAAGACTTATTGGAAAATAAAACACCAAGGTGGCTTTCACCTTTGGAAGCTAAGGCCCGAAAAGGAACCAATATGGAAGCCTATTGGCCAAAATATTGGGAATTGCTAGAAAAAGACGGAGACAATTGGAAATTGCAGAGTATGGAGAAAATGAAGGATAAAGTGCGAGACTGGTTACACTACGCTCAGATCAAGGAAGTTTTTAAAAGTGACAAAAAGTTAGGATTCCAGGTGGAGAAATCGAAGTTGGAAACAGAGCTGCTAGAACCTAAGACTAAGGTACTTTCAAGAATGTATAACTTGCTGTTGAAATGGAATACACAAGACGAAATGGTTAAGTCGGCTATGATAAAATGGGCACAGGACATTGGGCATAACATTATGTTTGAGGACTGGGAAAGGTTGTGGACCACTGGGTTGAATTTTACTGCATGTAATGCTTTGAAAGAAAATGTAATGAAAATGATATACAGATGGTACATGACCCCAGTTAAACTTGCCAAAATATACCATTCGTCAGATAACAAATGCTGGAAATGTAAGGAAAATGAAGGAACATTTTACCACCTCTGGTGGACCTGCCCTAGGGTGAAGGCCTTCTGGGAAATGATATATAATGAGCTGAAAAAGGTATTTAAGTATACCTTCACTAAGAAACCAGAGGCCTTCCTCCTGGGCATTGTCGACCAGAAGGTGTTAAAGAAAGACAGAACATTTTTCATGTATGCGACAACAGCAGCAAGGATATTACTTGCCAAGAACTGGAAAACTCAAGATCTACCCACACTGGAAGAATGGCAGATGCAACTGATGGACTATATGCAGCTGGCGGAGATGACCGGCAGAATCCGAGACCTGGGAGAAGAAAGGATGGAAGAGGACTGGAAGAAATTTAAGACTTATTTACAAAAATATTGTGATTTAATGGAATGTTAAGAAAGATGCTTGGTTATAAACAATTGGCCATCACTAAAATAGATCAGGAAATGATGACAAGAGAGATTAAGAGAAACAAAGTTGAAGGACAATTATTTTAATGTATTTTATTGGTATACAAGTTGGAAATAAGATGATAATTTGCTTGACAAAAATTTATTAATGACGTAAATGGGAGCGGGAGGCGTGAGGAAGTTCAAAGATGACAGGAAACTTTGTTAAAGCAAAATAATACTGTTTATTATTAATGTACTTTTTTCTTTTTTCTTTAAAAATCTTAATAAATATTTTATAAAAAAAAAGGTTGTTTTCAGCTCATCCCCTATTCGTAGTTGTTTTAAAATAGTAAAGGCACCAAATTTGTCTTTTTCCATGGATATGGGTATGCTGAACTGCTTTTGTGTGATATCCTCTATACATAAATCACAACAACCTTTTCAAACAGCTCTTTTCTCCAGACTACAATGGGTCACAAATCTGAAGGTGTGTTGAACCAATCGCAGAACAAGTTCAGCGCAACCAAATCACCATCACTTTAAACTATGTTGATGTTATGTACTGAAGTTCTCACCCTGGGCCAGCAGGGGGATACTGTAGATAGTTATGCAAATGAAGGATCGAAAGTGACGTTCAGTGATTGGATAGTTTGTATGCAAATGAAGGATCGAAAGTGACATTCAGTGATTGGATAGTTTTAGAAAGTTGTAACAGTTACATTGTTCTGGAGCTCTATATAAGCAGGCTGACTGAGCTCAGTTCTGAGTTCAGTTTTGTTCCAGCTTACAAATAAAGAGCTGCTTTGGAAGAATCGCTGTGTCGTCTGATATGTTCACCCACAACTTAACAGTTGACTTCCTCACAAATATACACTGGCAAGTGTACGGGTTGTTGCAGTGCTGTGAAAGCCATACAGTGTCGAAGGAGATAACATTTGGGGTTCAGCCAGGGCGGCATTTGTGGCCTCATCCAAAACTAAGACAGTTGAAAGTGTTAAATATCATACTTCACATTGCATGAAGCATCCACATAATATTATTATGGATATTATTTCAGTTGACTGAATTTGCAATGTGAAATGGAGATGGGGGGGCGATCACTTAAAGTATGCCCTAAAGTGACTTTTCTAGAAAGAAGAATTTTCCTTTGAAGTTACCTTCTCTGGCTCATTTCATTCCATGCAACTTGTGGCCAATGAAGGTTTGTGAGTTTTTGTTTTTTGTTGCTCATCACTGCTAGCGATATCCAATGGATAGAGCAATTTTGGAAGGACAAAATTGCTGCTGTTGCATCTTGGCACAGCTACACTCCCTAATCACCCACATTATGTGGCTAATTGTCCTTATTAGTTAATTTCCTCTGTGAATTCTGCTATGCCAAACACACCAACTAAGCCCAATAGCTTAGAGCCATACAGAGCAATCCTAACTGTGTCTACTCAGAAGTAAGTCTTATTTAATTCAATGCAATTTACTATCAGGTAAGTGGAGTTAGGATTGTAGTCATAATTGATAACTACAGATTATTAAAAAATATTATGAAATGCAATTAAATGAAAAGTTACGTTTTGTGCAAGTTTGTCATGAAGCTTTCGGAGAGATCACTTTTAAGTGCAGAAGAGGCAGAGGGGGGTGCTTTCCCTGTTGACAGCTTTTCTGTTATAATAATAATTTATTTTAATTAATTACATTAATATTATTATAATATTAATAATAATTTATTTTTATACACCACCCATCTGGCTGGGTTTCCCTAGGCACTCTGGGCAGCTCCCAACAGAATATAAAAAATATGGTCAAACATTAAAAAACTTCCCTAAACAGGGCTGTTTTCTAAAAGTCAGATAGTCGTTTATTTCTATGACCTCTGATGGGAGGGCGTTCCATAGGGTGGGTGCCACCACCAAGAAGCCCCTCTGCCTGGTTCCCTATAACCTCACTTCTTGTAGTGAGGGAACCGCCAGAAGGCCCTCCGCGCTGAACCTCAATGTCCAGGCTGAACAATGGGGGTGGAGACGCTCCTTCAGGTACACTGGGCTGAGGCCATTTAGGGCTTTAAAGGTCAGCACCAATACTTTGTTTTCGAAAATGTACTGTAAATCTCCCCTCCCATTGCTTTTCTCCAATGGGCAAGAAAATGGCAATGTTCCGCTGCAATTTCCACTACAGTGGTACCTTGGGTTACGAACTTAAATTCACTCCAGAGGTCCGTTCTTAACCTGAAACCGTTCTTAATCTGAGGTGCACTTTCGCTAATGGGGCCTCCCACTGCCGCCGCACAATTTCCATTCTCATCCTGGGGCAAAGTTCTCAACCAAAGGTACTACTTCCAGCTTAGTGGAGTTTGTAACCCAAAGCGTTTGTAACCCAAGGTACCACTGTACTCCCTGGACGATGGTACAATCTAGTCAGGATTTTGTGCTTCCCATTTCCCCAGCAGCCTCTGGAGTACTGGAGTTGTGGGACCAAACTAGATGTCATGTGGGAAATCTTTGAATGGTATCTTACATTAACAACAACAATCAATTCCAGAGGCATTTGAATTATGACCACAGAGTTTAAAGGAGGGAGGTTAACTTCCCCGCCTCCACCCAGTCATGTTCCTAACTTAAATCCATCCCCATTCCTCTCTTGTTGGATATGAGACATAGGTCACTGTTAACCAGGAATCAGGAGTTTTGCTTGAGTGAAGCCAGGAGACAGAGCCAAGTATCAGGAGGCCAGACATAATGCAACAGAGACAGGAAGACCACTGTGGCCCAGGCAAAGTCCCAGACTAAGCAGGAATACTTTTATAGTTCTCCCTACAAAGGAAACCAACTTGCCAGCCAGGATGGTGAGAGCCCCTCTAATATATGGGAACTCTTTTTCACTGCCCTGCCTGTATGAACAAAGACCATATGCAGAGATCCTTTTTTGCACAAATACTGTCCTGATGGCTCACCAGCTGTCTATGGGTTCTACATACCTTCCAACATTTCTCTGATGAAAATGGGGACATCCTATTCAGTTAATAAATTATTATTATTATTATTAGCCAAAATCATGCACCCTTACATTTTGCAGAATTTGCACTGCCTTTAAAATTCTTGCTTCTTAATCATTTCACTACCAATGAGTTATAAGCAATTATAAACACTGCTGTGTTTACACAACAGTAGATTTATAGCATGTTATCCCCAGGCTGTGTTGACATGGTTTTCTAACAGTATTTAAAGTCTTGTGGGTGCTTTTTCAGCAGCACTGTATTAAACATTTTTTTACACAATGATACACACACACATTCATAGAAACCAGGTGGCAAATAGGCATATCTGGTTTGTGATCACTTTTCTGCTGCTTAATTATATAAATCAATTAAAGGGAAATTCTACAGCTGGAGCAGTGGAGGCTTAGTAAACACAGCAAACATTTATTCACTGGGGACACCAAAATGAGAAGGTAGAAAACATATATGCAGTGGTTTTCAGTGAACGTCATTTTTGTTACCTGATTGAAACTCTCCACATGTATTTGTGTGAAGAAGTGTCATCCATCAACTTTAAAACTCATCTCTAGCATATCTCTCTCTCTCTGGAAAATATATTTGGTCAGATCAGATACCAACATAATTTCTTACGTTAATAATACTGGTGATGTTTTGAGCAAATATGGCCTGTCCACCAACTTTGCTGCTGTTGACAGCTGTTGTTGTTGTTTAGTCGTTTAGTCGTTTCCAACTCTTCCTGACCCCATGGACCAGAGCACTCCAGGCACTCCTGTCTTCCACTGTCTCACGCAGTTTGGTCAAACTCATGTTGGTAGCTTCGAGAACACGGTCCAACCATCTCATCCTCTGTCGTCCCCTTCTCCTTGTGCCCTCCATCTTTCCCAACATCAGGGTCTTTTCCAGGGAGTCTTCTCTTCTCATGAGGTGGCCAAAATATTGGAGTCTCAGCTTCAGGATCTGTCCTTCCAGTGAGCACTCAGGGCTGATTTCCTTCAGAATGAAGAGGTTTGATCTTCTAGCAGTCCATGGGACTCTCAAGAGTCTCCTCCAGCACCATAATTCAAAAGCATCAGTTCTTCGGTGCTCAGTCTTCTTTAGGGTCCAGCTCTCACTTCCATACATCACTACTGGGAAAACCATAGCTTTAACTATACGAACCTTTATTGGCAAGGTGATGTCTCTGCTTTTTAAGATGCTGTCTAGGTTGACAGCTGTACCATCTATAAAAATTTCAGTTGGGAACAGAGAGAGAAAAATGTCCTACAAACCAGAGCCTTGACTTAGTTCAGAAAATCCCAGCTTTCACCAACCTGTTGTCCTCAAGATGTTGTGGACTTCAACCCTAGTCAGCAGGTTGGTGGAGGCTGGATTAGCCCTTTCATTCTCGCCATCATATTTTTAGCCATCTGGGTTCTCTTCCCCACTAAACTTTCCTTCTCTTACTGCAACCCAGTGCCTCTCCTAATGTGAGGTTTCCTTCAGGGCTCCTTTCTCTTTAGCTCAGCTCATTTACCAATTCTGTGCCTCCTCAGCCGTGAAAGCCGTTGCAGAGGAACAAGAGGAAAGGGGAGTGTTTAGGTGGAGGAGACCTCAGTCAGCAGCATTCAGGTGCTCAATTCCTGACTAGCTAGTCACCCCTGCTGTCATCAGAAGCCACCCACAACCCCCTTTTTACCCATCACACACTCTCCATGTGTTCCTATTTTCCAGGGACAGTTCTGGATTTACAGATGCTATCCCAGTTTCTGATTTGATCCTGAAATGTCCCGTTTTTCCCTAGGACATCCCTTTTTTCTTCGGAGAAATGTTGGAGGGTATAGAGTTATGTGGTGACAGAGCCAAAGAGATAAGTAACTATACAACCTTTAGAAGACATCTGCACAGGATTTGTTTTAATGTTTAATGTTTTATTATGTTTTTGTGTAAGTTGGAAACTGTCAGAGTGGCTGATGCAACCCAGTCAGATGGGTGGGGTATAAATAAAATTATTATTATTATTGTTGTTGTTGTTGTTGTTGAATAGGACGTCCCTATTTTCATTGGAGAAATGTTGGAGGGTAGGCCATCATGCAGTGATTCATTCTAGTGAACCACAGTTCCCTTTGTTATGGGGCTAAGACAAGAGCTTTAAAGGTTCCTTGTTGCTTATCATCAGAGTGAAATACTCATTCGTTCCCACTTTGACCCATAGAATTTAATGGGGCCGATGAGAGCTGATCCAACAAAGAAAATGAGGGGTGGAAATCTGACGCCTCTCCCAACTCAAATGGCACCCCTCAGTTCATGACATCCCTCATTTTAACCTTCTTTGCTTTCTCCCATACGAGTGACTGCCTGCTATTCACCTCTGTGGAGGAAAGCACATGAGGGGACATGTTGATCTTCTGTTGTGTTATGAAAGCAAAGAATATACTCCATCAGTGATACTGTGCAACCTGGCCTCCACTGACAGGAATTCTGCATTGGGTTTAGGTGTTTGGGTAAGCGTGAAGAGATCCACTAAATCTGCGCACACTCATAACTGGTCTTTCTCCGGTTACTCATAAAAGGAATTACAGTGATTTGCTTTTTCGGCTTTCCCCACAAACAGTCCTATCTGAATTGCTTTTTTGTGCACATACAACAAAAAACTGTGAAACCTCACACCAGATGGCCTAACCTTTCCCCTCATACACCTTCCTAAGGGATTTCAGTTAAGACCAATGGAAGTTCAGCAGAGTTGTGGGTCTAGGAGAGGTGAAGTTGAGACAGCTCAACAGCCTCTGAGCTTTGACCTACTCTTGCTACAGCTCGTGATGGCATGTCTGAACTAGGGAACAGAAGATGAATGGCAGAGCTGAGTGAATGACAGGCATACGGCAAAGTCGTCCTCCTATTTCCAGAAGTCAGCTCAAACCCTAAAGCAGGCATTTGACTCTATCTGCCCTTGACAATTTCCAGCATTACCTTCTACCTTCAGGTATATTTGACAGGAGGAAATGATGAAGTGGAGTCTGAGTGTGTGAGGAGATGCGCAGGCAAATTCTCGAGCTCCATCTCTTCCCACAGCAGTTGTCAACTATAGACAGACTGTCCTCCGCAGGACAAGTATGCTGGCTGTCACCAGTCACTTCAGGCTAACAACAAGGCTGGCTGAACTGTGTGTAAAATGTTCTATTAATTCTTTGCCCGTGGCTCTATAAATCCTGCTGCACTGGTAAATCTGCCAAGGCATTTCTAAAGATTAGGCACTTTGTAGAATTTCCTTTTGATGACTGGCATCTGGAAAAAAAAGTCTTATGAAGTAAGGTGGAATCATTACCCTTTGTTTGAAAGCCAACGTATATTTGTTCCTAAATATACCTCTCAATTTTGACTTTCATTTGTACTGAGGAATTGAAGAGGTTGCTATATCAGCCTCGGCCCAGTATGCCTGAAGGAGTGTCTCCACCCCCATTGTTCTGCCGCGACACTGAGGTCCAGCTCCGAGGGCCTTCTGGTGGTTCCCTCCCTGCGAGAAGTGAGGTTACAGGGAACCAGGCAGAGGCCTTCTCAGTAGTAGTGCCCACCCTGTGGAGCACCCTTCCTTCAGATGCCAAGGAAATAAACAACTCTGACTTTTAGAAGACATCTGAAGGCAGCCCTGTTTAGGGAATGTTTGATTTTTTATTGTGTTTTTAATATCCTGTTGGAAGCTGCCCAGAGTGGCTTGGGAGGCCTAGCCAGATGGGCGGGGTATAAGTAATATATTATTATTATTATTATTATTATTATTATTATTATTATTATTATTATTAATAATAATAATCTTCATCCCCCAATAAAACGTCTGCCCTGGCCAGAGCAAACAGCAGGACCTGGGATACAATGGTTGCTTCTTCACTCTCAAAGTGGAGTTTAGGATTGCTTCACCATGGTCCTAGTTGTTGAGCATAGATTTTAGGGAATCTGGCGGATAGAGTATAGGATATAGTATAACCCAGGAGTCAGCAAACATTTCAGCAGGGGCCCAGTCCGCTGTCCCTCAGACCTTGGGGGGAGCGGACTATATTTTGGGGGGAAAGAAATGAACAAATTCCTATGCCCCACAAATAACCCAGAGATGCATTTTAAATAAAAGAACACATTGTACTCATATAAAAACACGCTGATTCCTGGACCGTCCATGGGCAGGGTTTAGAAAGCAATTGGGCCGGATCCAGCCCCTGGGCCTTAGTTTGCCTACCCATGGTATAATCTGAAGATTAAATTCTATTAATGATACTCTAATGCATTTGTTGTAGGCAAAACCATTTACTACCTGAACCCATTGACCCAATATGGTCTACCTGTAAAACATTCTAAACTGCATTGTGATTTGTTATTGTGAAAAATTTAATCAGAAAGTTAGGTTTGCATACCTCAAAGTATTATTTTTTTTTTAAAAAAAAAAATCTCCTTAGAACCTCTTTAATTAATGTTGACAAACTTGCTGGTGCATCAAAAGACATCTCATTCTCTACCTCTAACAGAAATGCCAAAATGATTTTTCAATTTATATGCACTGTTACTTCTGCAGAAGTATATCTTCTTCGTTAATAACATGCGTACATTAGATACCAATTGTTTAAGCGCTCATTCTCAGGTGCTCTATAGGCACTTTGATCTGCTGTAGAGAATACAAAGCATGGCCAGCTAACAGGTTTTGAAGTTTTGCTGTTGTTCATAGCCTTTTAAAATATACACAAGGGAATGACTCCTTCCATTGCATTCCGCCCCCCCCCCCCAAGAATAAAGATTGTTTCTCATTTAAGAGATGTAACCTAGCCTTCAAAGGCCTGGTTAGAAGTCACATCCTTTTCTTTCTCTAAACTCTTGAGAAATGAATCCAGAGAATACCTAAAGCTAAACTCGAATCTGAATGAAAAAAACTGACTGAACCTTATTACCAAATCCTGCTCAATCTAACGCCCATAATTCCAGAAAGGAGGCAGCACATGTGCACAGAGAACAAAAATATTTGTTCTGAGTCAACACAAAACAAAAATGGAATGAAATAGAAATGTGGTTCAAAGCCTGATAAATAATAGAATTGCAATCCCAGTACCTCACCCAGTGCCTCCTGAGTGTAAGGTGTGACAGCGCAAACTCAGGCGGAAAACAATCTGGATTGAAAATAGCCACATTTATTGATTACAAGTGTAGGTGGAACTTTGGCGTAGGCATTGGGTGTATATCTAGTCCAGCCTCCTGGTGGAGGGCTAGAACCACTTGAGAGTCAAGCCAAAGATTTGGCCTCCCCAAGATGCCAGTCTACTAGGTGGCTGTCCTAAGACTGCCACTGGAAGCCCTATGACCCGTCTGCACCCATGCTTGGCTTATGGATAGGGATAACCCTCTGAGACCTCTCTAAAGGGGTACCCTGAATACACCACTGCTTCAGTACTGGTTGATGCACCAGGGACGTGGGTGGCGCTGTGGTCTAAACCACTGAGCCCCTTGGGCTTGCCAATTGGAAGGTTGGCGGTTCAAATCCCTGCGATGGAGTGAGCTCCCGTTGCTCTGTCCCAGCTCCTGCCAATCTAGCAGTTCAAAAGCACACCAGTGCAAGTAAATAAATAGAGACTGCTGTGCCAGTAAGGTAAAACAGCATTTCCATGTGCTCCTGTTTCCATCACAGTGTTCCATTGTGCCAGAAGCGGTTTAGTCATGCTGGCCATATGATCCAGAAAGCTGTCTGTGGACAAACGCCAGCTCCCTCGGCCTGAAAGCGAGATGAGCACCGCAACCCTACAGTCACCTTTAACTGGACTTGACTGTCCAGGGGTCCTTTAGCTTTACCTTTTTACTGGTTGATGCACCACTTCACCCAACGCTTGAAGACTAGGATTCCACCCAGTGCCTTAACCACCAAATGTTGTGGCATTTTGCTATGGGAAAAGCAAAACCTCTAGACCAGCCAATTTGTCTGTAGGGAAATTCCTTCCTGGCTCTGAATACGGCAACCTTAGCAAGGTCAAGAACCACTGAGTGTTTTTACTGAATAAAACCTAGAGAGGAAAGGAAAGTTAAATAATAACCTGAAAAGAAAAGAAAAATCTACCTTCAGGAGGGAAAGAGGCCAGCAAGCTACCTTCCTTTTTCCTATGACATCCTTTCCCATTCCACTTTACTATGAAGTGGCTTCTGCAATGGGCATACAGAGTGATATTTCCCATAAGGCACCATAAGAATTCCCACAGCCCTACTAGTACATCTGCCATTCAACAGTAAGCATCTTGGGAGTCCACTTTTAAACCTAGAGAACCTTGTCAGAAGAAGAGACAAAAACAGAGCGGCTTTTTCCTCCACAGAACTTCAGCTAGATATGTAGGTATAGGTGAGAAAAACGAGATATCATAGCTGTCAATACAATACATTTGTATAGGGGAGGTTTTTGATGTGTAAAGATTTATTATGCTTTTATATATGTTGGAAGCCACCCATAGTGGCTGGGGCACCCCAGTCATGTGAGCAGGGTACAAATGACAAAATGATTATTATTAAATTATTATTTGAAGTAATATAACTCATGGTATTAGGGTAAGCCCACCCCACTAGAATGAGGTGGCTGCCTCAGGTAGCTAATTCCATACCCCACAAGAATCCTGGGAAAATCAGAGCATGGGGGCCATTTTGGGTGCTGTGATCTCATGCTGAGACCTCAGACACACCCCAAGTGCTTTTTGGGGATGCAATCTCATTGTTGTTGTTGTTTAGTCATTTAGGTCCGACTCTTCGTGACCCCATGGACCAGAGCACGCCAGGCACTCCTGTCTTCCACTGCCTCCCACAGTTTGGTCAAGCTCATGTTGGTATCTTTGAGAACACTGTCCAACCATCTCATCCTCTTTCTTCCCCTTCTCCTTGTGCCCTCCATCTTTCCCAACATCAGGGTCTTTTCCAGGGGGTCTTCTCTTCTCATGAGGTGGCCAAAGTATTGGAGTCTCAGTTTCAGGATCTGTCCTTCCCATGAGCACTCAGGGCTGATTTCCTTAAGAATGGATAGGTTTGATCTTCTAGCAGTCCATGGGAGTCTCAAGAGTCTCCACCAGCACCATAATTCAAAAGCATCAATTATTTGGCGATCAGCCTTCTTTATGGTCCAACTCTCACTTCCATACATCACTACTGGGAAAACCATAGCTTTAACTATACGGACCTTTATCGGCAAGGTGATGTCTCTGCTTTTTAATATCACTGCCTTGTTGTGGCAAAGGGGCTTGAATAACTCAAAGAAGCTATGAGTTATGCCATGCAGGGACAGCCAATATGGACAGGTCATAGTGGAGAGTTTTGACCAAATGTGATCCACCTGGAGCAGCAACCGGCAAGCCACTCCAGTATCCCTGCCAAGAAAACTCCATGGACAAAGACAACAGGCATACAATCTCATACGGTGCCCCAAAACACATATTTTATCAGTGCTGTGAGAGCACATTCCCAATAAAACTGTCTTTCAGGCTCCTTAAGCTCACATGGGTCATGTAACATCTGCAGAAGCACACATCCTAGTTTTGGGACCCAACATGTTGATGGGTATGTAATTTTGGGTGTCACGAAAGGACAACAAATTTTAGAAGTACAAAATTCTTTGTTCAGCTGCTCCAAAGCAGTTGAATGATGACCGAGTTTGCTCAGAAGCCACAGAATGTAGAGTGACAATTGGAAAAGGAAAATGGGAATTCAGCGAAGGGGGAAGGGGGATGCCCTGTTCAAAAGGGCTGGGTGGCTAGCTGGAACCTTGAAAGGGAACATTCCTTTTACAAGGGAGGATGTACTGCAACAATTTGTTCCCCAGTCCTTTGTTACAGGACTATTTGGAGCTCAGGAGTTTCTTTTATTACACTAATGCTAGACCTACAAGGGGGGGCAAACAACAAGTATGAAGTGCCCAGCTATGTTTCCCAAACTTGGGTTGCCACCTGTTTTCTGGACTACAACTCCCATCATCCCTAGCTAGCAAGACCAGTGGTCATGGATGATGGAAACTGAAGTCCAATAACAGCTGGAGAGCCAAGTTTGGGAAACAATGGCCCAACTCTATGGGACTCCCTCTCAATTTGCCCCTGGCAAAGTTTAGGCAACAGGTCAAACCAGTGCTTTTTTCTAGAAAAATAGGTACTGGTACCCACCATGAAGTTCTTACAGTAAGTGCCACACTCTTTAACAACAAAACGGTGCTGGTACTAAGTACCCATGATTACCCCCTTAAAACCTGCACTGGTCAAAACCATTTTATTTCAGGAGGCCTTTGCACCGTGAATGCTGCTCTTATTGTTCTTATTTTCTGATGTTTTAATCGATGTTTTAATTTTTTTTCTTTGTAAGAATCTTTGAGACACAAACTAAAATATTTAGTTTCCCATGCATCTTTCACAGAATGATTATTTAAAAAAAAAAAAGCTTTCCAACGTCTTCCATTTGTCATGTACTCCAACAAAATAATGAAGGCCAGTCAATAGCAATCATCGGCAACATGTGCTGCGAAGTGAATCATTCCAAGCTGATTCTGCCCCTTCTTGTGGCTAATGGTAGCTGATCCAGAAACAGCGAATTCACTGTGTACACAGTCCAGGTCTGGCTATGGCTGATACATTTGATAAACAGCTTCAGCTGCAGGACTGCCAGTTACAGCCAGGAAAGCAGATGTTGTCACTGAAATTGCCAGTTAATAAGGTGCAAGCCAGGCTGAGAAGCCAGATAGCCTTTACTCTCAGAGCACCGGCCAGCGGCAGGCGAGAAACGATAGCATGAATCACCAGCCACAGAAACAAACATTATCTGTAGAAAGCGAGGCACTAAGCTTCAACTCTGATTAGAAACTACGTTTTCCGACCTGGAAGCTCTGCTGCCAAATCCTAGGTGATTGAGGACCAAACGAGCCACAATATTAAACACATCACCTGAAGTGCTGCGTTGGCTTATTATTAGCTGCCACAGAGACAGGAGAGGGCAAGGCTCTTTGGGACAAAGGCATGGAAGGAGGAACACGGAAGCGTTGCCTCCTGGCGCAGCCCCAACAAAAACCACCCATCCCCTGTTATGTACTAAGCTTGGATCCTAGAACAATAGGCAGGTAGGATCCTAGAATGCAACAACCGATTGGCTTGCAGGAGAAGACCAATCAGGCTCCAGGAGGAAGTTAATCAGCCTATTAGGCTGGTAGGTTCGTAGAATGCAACAACTGATTGGCCTGCAGGAGAAGACCAATCAGGCTCTAGGATGGAAGCAGAATCAGCCAATCAGACGGGACTCATTGTATAAATAATGTATATAAAAGCCTGAGGTTTGGGGGGAAATATGATCACTGTTTTACAAGCTGCAATAAAGAGCATGAAATCACTGCAGGACTCTGAGTATATTTCATTCCCCATCCCCTGTGGCAACTAATAGCATTATAAGCTCAGGGATATCTCAGATGGTCAAGCATGAGACTCCTAATCTCAGTAGTGTGGGTTCAAGCCCCACGTTGGGCAAAAGATTCCTGCATTGCAGGCAGTTGGGCTAGATCAGGGGTCACCAACCTAAGGCCTGGGGACTGGATCTGGCCCAATCGCCTTCTCAGTCCGGCCCGCAGACGGTCCAGGAATCAGCGTGTTTTTACATGAGTAGAATGTGTCCTTTTATTTAAAATGCCTCTCTGGGTTAGTTGTGGGGCAGAGGAATTTGTTCATTTCCCCCCGCAAAATATAGTCCGGCCCCACCACATGATCTGAGGGACGGTGGACTGGCCCACGGCTGAAAAAGGCTGCTGACCCATGGACTAGATGATCCTTGTGGTCTCTTCCAACTCTATGATTATACAATAAGGTAAACTTTCATAGGTGCCTATAGAAGCTTCTAGGATTTATTATAGCCACCATAGTGGCAGACTGACATTCATCAATGGCATGTGATAGACAGCTGGTGGGGTGGGTCAGCACAGCATACTTGGTCTCCCATCAGCCCCGTCATTGTGCTTGCTGCATACCCTTTCAAGTGTCCCTATTTTCCAGGGACAGTCCCAGAATTACAAAAGCCATTGTGAATTCTGATTTGATCCCAGAATGTCCCTGTTTGCTGCTGCCAAGTTCAGGGAAGAAGATGAGCCACTGTCTGTCCTTGGCAGTGGCGGCAGCGAAGGAGCATCTCATTGCCTCTCCATGGCTGCCACTGCCAGCCTCCTCCCTCCGGCAGCTCATAGCAGCTGCTGGAGAGTGGGCAAGGTGGATGAGAGGGTGTCGCTGCCAAGACCCAGGCTCGTGTGACATGTTGATTCTGAGGTGCAGACAGAGGACAAGAAGAAAGGGGGAGCGGAGTACAATGTTTAATCCATTTATTCTAGCAGTTCACTCATCGTAGCCTTCCCCAACACCTCCAGGTGTTGTTAGACAATAATGTCCATCAGCCCAAGCCACCGTGAAGGCCATTTGATCTTCTGTGGCAGAAGTGGCTAATCTGGGTCCATGCAGATTTTCTTAGACTCCAACTTCCATCAGTCCCAGTCGGTGTGGCCAACGGTCAAGAGATGATGGAGTTGTAATCCGACAGGTTTGCCACTTCTACTCCACGGTGAAGGAATGATCGCCGGGTGTTGAGCACACTACCACCCCTTGGGTGTGGAGCACACTTCCACCTGCAGACAGGCCTCAGCTGTCTGAACATCATGCCATCTATCTAACCTTTGCTCACTTAGTGGTCTGCTGTGCCCTGTCTGTGACCTTTGTCTCTTTCGTCATACATTGTTCAAGGGGAAAATGACGCGGTAGAAACAGGTGCCAAAATAACTATGTACCACCCCACGATCGCGGGATTGGAAGATGTGTAAAGATCACAGTCCAAAATATATCTGACTGGTTTTGCATATTGTGCTAATAAAAAGAGCCTCTACAGAGCTAGCAGGCAGCTTGTCTTGGAGCATGCTTGCCAGCGTGCTTCTGCACAGTTCACCTGCATCCAACCCCCTGTCGTCCTCCGTTATTCCTACACCATGGAGTACTCAAAGTACTGTACAAAAGCCCTCTAAGAATTTACATTCTCAGGCAACCACTGAGAAATGGTGAAAAACTAGGAAGTAATATGGAAGGGGTGGGAGGAGAGACAGTAGAGTTTGAAATTTTACGTAAATAATGTGAGGAAAGAAGGGCGCACTATGTGTGAGGAGCATCACAAGTGAAGAAAGAGAAGGGGGAGCACCTGGGAAATAAGAAAGTTTTAGACAAAGTGCACAAGTTTGCTAATAAGCCACAAATAAAAGCAAAAGGCTAGGCAATCCTTGGAAAGTGCGCGCCCCACTGCCGAGGCTACAGCAGCCGCATGGCGCCAAAGTTCATTCGAGATGCTCGCCTTTAAATTAAATGTGCCACAAAATTCCCTTGCTCACCCAACTTCACTCGAGTCATTATTCTTGGATGTCAGCTACACATCAAATTGAATGCTGAATACATCTGTAGAGATTCAGGCAAGATGCGGAGGGTTTGCTCTTTCTGTTGCCCTTTTGTCGTTCTTTTTTTTATAGATGAGCAAAGGAAGCTTCAGTTTAATTCCTCTTCTTTCCCTCATGGAGCCCTGGAGAATGAGACAAGCTAGATACCTGGCTTCTCACTTGATGCAATTTGAAGTTTCTCTGTAGACCAACGAACCGTTGAGGAAAGTTGTGGGGCAGAACCTTTTTCTAAAAAGGGGTTAGTTCAAATTAATATTGAGGATTTCTGCTGACCACACTCAGGGGAGCTAACACTTCCAATACCTTTGTGGTTCTGCTAAGATTCTCTGAAGAATTTGAACAGATGCAAGTTGAGAGGGGAAAGGATACACAAAAACATACTGAAACTGAAAGTGAGCTGGAATGTGGGGAGAAGCAGGACAGTAAATAGGAAGCAGCTATAGGAGAGAGATTTGATTCAGTGGGTCTTTAAAGGCTCTAAGTCTCTTTAGCTTGCCTTGGGCAAGATAATGCAACTAACAAATTTACTAATAATAATGGTGAACCAACATCATTCACACTTTCCTAAATGATATGCAAACCAAAACAGCTATCCTTCTTTGTGTTGCAGTTTGTCAGAAAAAGTAATAAAGGAGGCTGCCTGGGAGGGGGGAGGTAAAAGCACATGGATCCTCAGGAGTTTTGCATTGGGTCACCCCAAATTCACCATCAGATCACATAGCATGTCCATGGCTATGGTCTGCATCAAAAAATCCCGCATCCACTGTTTCGTGGGGCCGCAATGGCACAAAAATGTAGTTACAAAGCACAGTTCCACATGGATCCTCAGGATTTTTGCACTGGGCTACCCCAAACTCACCATCAAATCACATATCATGTCTGTAGCCACAACATGAACCACAAAAATCATACATCCACTGTTTCATTCAGAATATTTTTTTTTCTTGCTTTCCTCCTCTAAAAACTAGGTGCGTCTTGTGGTCAGGTGCATCTTATGGAGCGAAAAATATGGGAATGTACAAAAATGCATATAGTACTGACAATAACATCCAAAATATATGTTTTATTAGGGGATTTGCATTGCAAAAATATGTATCTTAGGTGTGTATCTTCTATCAACCGACCTGCTACAGGTTTATAATTATTTGGCAGGGTTAACCATGGTTAAGAATCACACATCAAATCAGGGTGACCCCCTCCAAGATCCCCATTTTGGGTGTGCTATGGCTCATCAGCCCTGTCTGGGCACCTCCCACTGGATTGCTTTAACAGAATATCCTGGTTCCTTGGACTGGGTGGTAGGGGCTTCTGCCTCCTGCCTCCCCTCGCAGTTCCATGTTGACTAAGAATCCAACCCAATGCCTTATCTGCTATCAAGTTGCAAAAGTTGCTACGAAGTAGGCAAAATCCCCTTGACAGGCCCAATCTTGTCTGAAGGATAATTCTCCCTGGCCCCGAATACCGCACCCAAATATTCCCAAGTAGAAGATATTTGGCAAGACGTGCCCAATTACTTCTGGGCAGGTCTTCAGCATAATGCTTAGGGTAGGTGGGTGGAGAATCCAGTGCCAACTGAGGCCAAGTGCAGGGTGCAGCTGGCATAAATAACCATGGAGTGGACCAGAATAAGTTTTCCCTCTGGTCTGGTACCAGAGGCATACCCCCGCCCCCAACTTGCCCATGATTTGCTGCAATCACAGGTGAGCCCCAGCAGGCAGCGTGGCCTGTAAGGAGGAAGTAACATCCTCCCCCAGCCTGCACCAAAACTGGAAATCTGTCTGGCACCACCATGGCCATGCCAGACCATAACCACCAGTCACCACTGAGTGGCCCTTTCCTTTTATATTCCAAATGTACCATTAAAGGATTGTTTCGACTGTCTTTCAGGCCACCCATACCTGTGGAATTGTACAGTAATTCCTCTGCCTATTCTTTTATCATTTCATTTTAAAAAATGATTTATTATTCTTTCTGAATCCTCACAAGACCCTTCAACTTCCAGTCATATTTCTGTTAGATTCAACAGGACCTTCTCTCTGAAGCGGGAATGTTTTCTGCTAATTACAAAGCCTTCATTTTTGTAACAGTACAGGGGATATATATATATATATATATATATATATATATATATATATATATATAATCAACATGTGTATTACATTACAACAGATTTTCCTCAGTACTTCACTATGAATGTGGCAGCATTCTTGTCAGCTAATGGCTCCTGTGAAGAACAATGGCAGGCTATCGATGACAAAGAAGAACTGTCTAATTAGTCTACATTTTTCAAAGAATAATTGCCTGTCAAGTGGTTAAACCATCTTTCTGGAAACACATTTCCCAAAGCTGCAATTGAAATTACAGGTATGCTCATGTGGATCCTTGGTAATATAAATCTTTCTAAAGAAGCTGTCCCACTTCTATTGTTTCATACAAAAATATATTTCCACTGTTATTTTATGTTGGAACTACAGACCATAAAATTAAGCGGGGGGCAAGGGGGGGATATATTTAAAGGGCATTCAGATCTCAAGAAGCTGCAAACAGTGTGCAGTAGCTCATTCCAAATAACAAGGCCAACAACTTGTTTTACGTTTCATGCAAGCGTTCCCCATTTAGAATGGTCTAAAACACAGCTATTAGAGCCCACCTCCCTTTCCACCAGCCCCACTAGATACCATTGGCATGAATACAATACAGTCGGGTTGAAGACTAAGGCTCTGAATATTAATGCTGACACACAAGGTAAAATGGGAGCTATTTTTAGCGTCTCCTGTTCAGTTGTGCTCAGAACAGTAATTTATTCATTATCAGCCTCCGTAGGGAATTTTGCTCAGTAAAACTTACTCAATCTGCAGTGTAACAGGGGTAAAAAAAAAAAAAAAGACTACCCCGGAAATCATAAAGCACATTTCAATAAATATTAGTATCTTTAGCAACGCTCAAAGGAGATATTTTCCAATACCTCATTATGTCTAGTGCCTGCTGGTTCTAATGGTAATTACACACTAGGGGAGGGCCAGATCTGAAATCGGGATAAACAACTAAATTAGAGTTGCTATTTGCCTATTGTGTTCCACCTGTATCGCTGCCCCAGAAACTGTAGCTGATAGAGACAAGACAAATAAAACACTTACTGTGGAACGCTCTGTTGACATTCTTGGTGACTTTCTTTCCGCTTCTTCTTCTTTTTCAAACTGCAATAAGAAGAATTTGTCAAATCAGCTAATATCCTGTATTCAAAAGCAAGAGGTTTCACAATGCAGAACAC
Organism: Podarcis melisellensis; assembly: GCF_964234715.1. NCBI lineage: Eukaryota > Metazoa > Chordata > Lepidosauria > Squamata > Lacertidae > Podarcis > Podarcis melisellensis. The sequence goes on from NC_138542.1 coordinate 22,022,333, forward strand.
CTTAATGCAAGTATATATTTATTAGATCAAAAGTATAATTTATGTATTGTCGCAACATTATCCACTATATAGTGCAATATTATATCATGTTGAGAGTATATAAGTACGGTATATTTACATGCTCAGTACAAGAAACATAAACAGCATCTAGAATAACTAAAAACCTAGGAACTGATAAAATGCATAACCAGTACTCTTGTTTATTCTTTTTTCCCCCCTCCCAGGACAGATATGTCTGTGGCATAATTTAGCCAAGCATCGATACCAGTACCTCTTGTTATTCACATTATATTGCTCATCTTGTGTTTGGGAGCTTCAATATTTATTTGATCGGGGTGATGAATAATGATTTATTCATAAACCTTTGCAAAGAATTAGGGAATTTTTTTTTGTGGAAAGAAGTTCTGTTCTCAAGAAAGGGTTGCAGCCATCAATTCATTGTGGTAGGGAGCAGTCGGGGAACGCGGGTGGCGCTGTGGGTAAAACCACAGTGCCTAGGACTTGCCGATCGTATGGTTGGCGGTTTGAATCTCCGCGGCAGGGTGAGCTCCCGTCTTTCGGTCCCAGCTCCTGCCCACCTAGCAGTTCGAAAGCACCCCTAAGTGCAAGTAGATAAATAGGTACTGCTTTATAACGGGAAGGTAAACGGCGTTCCGTGTGCTGCGCTGGTGCAGGCTCGCCAGAGCAGCGATGTCACACTGGCCATGTGACCCGGAAGTGTCTGCTGGCTCCCGGCCTCTAGAGTGAGATGAGCGCACAACCCTAGAGTCTGTCAAGACTGGCCCGTACGGGCAGGGGTACCTTTACCTTTTTAGGGAGCCGCCATCAAGGCACCCAAGCAAGCACCCAGCACCCTGAAGATGCTGTGGTCAGGAGGAAGGAGGAAGACAAGACAGCCAAGCATTGGACCCAGCTCCACCTGAGAACCCCTCCCACCCCACCCCAAAATTCACCAGCCACACCTAGCATTCAACGTAATGAAGGCAACTACCCATTCATTATGCCCAGGTAGATGTTGTCCTTTCAGATGCCATTTGGGACCATTGGCCATGCTGCCTGTGGCTGAAAGGAGGTGGCATCAAAGAAGATCTGAAAGGCCACAGGTTTCTTGAAGTATACCCGGAGTCGAGTGTGGATTTCATGCTCTTTATTCAGCTCATAGTAGGGAGGAATGAAAGTTCCCCCAGAATGTCTGCTTTATATACATTATTTACAAAATGGGCCGCACGTGATTGGCTAATTCCAGGAGAATCCTGTAGGCCAATCAGGTTGCGGATTCACTTCCACCTGGAGCTGGATTGGGTGGCTCCTGTGGACCAATCAGACTGCTGCATTCTGAATCCTATTGTGCTAGGACCAATCAGACTACTGCATTTTGGATCCTATTCAACTCAGTACATAACATTTCTCATCCTTGCTTCACAGTAACAAATGATTACTCTGGATGAGGCCCATACATGACCTCCCAGCAGAATGCGGTACACCAGCCATACATGGGAGCCTAGCTTTTCCACTCCCTACTTTTGACTGCACAAACCAATGACCTACCGGGTATTTGTTAGGCCACAATACATGAGTGGTGTTCAGCTCTGTGGATAATAAGCATGCAAGGCCGTGGCACACCACGCAATAAAATGATGCACCCTGAGCACACCGTGGAAGGGCTCACAGCTTTAATACTCTGGCAGATCTGAGCTCCCGGAGGCCTCAACCTGCCCAACCACCACTGCTGCGTCTGATTTTCATCATCCCTGACCACTGGCCATACTGACTGAGGTGGATGCAAGTTGGAACCCAACAACTACTCGAGAGCCACAGGTTTCTCCCAAAAAAAGGAGATCTAGAAATGATAGCTTACACCTCACAGAACTGTGGTTCACTGCACACTGACTCATTGTGTCTTATCTCCCCTGTGGAACAGTCAAGGCTACCTAAAAATTATTCTTCCTGTACAGTGGTACCTCAGGTTAAGTACTTAATTCGTTCCGGAGGTCCATTCTTAACCTGAAACTGTTCTTAACCTGAAGCACTATTTTAGCTAATGGAGCCTCCTGCTGCTTCCGCACTGCCGGAGCACAATTTCTGTTCTCATCCTGAAGGAAAGTTCTTAACCCAAGGTACTATTTCTGGGTTAGCGGAGTCTGTAACCTGAAGCGTATATAACCTGAGGTACCACTGTATTAACTCCCCAAAGAAAGAAGCCCCTGAGCCTCTAAAAGTAGGTTGTTTCCTGATGACTCTACATCTGATCATTGGCTTTTGCTTTATTACATAGCTTAATTTGGGGAAAGCTATACCATGGACCCCAATTTAGACCTGATTGTGTGAGTTACGACTACCCCGGTCATGTTTCTGTATCATGATTTACATTACACAGACGGAAACAATGGTACACTACGTGACATTCCCAGCCTCTCACGGCATGATGCTGATATATTATTCAGTTTCTGTATGTTTTGACATATTTACAATATTCAGCTGCCAATAAAAGCAAATGCAATTCAACAGAAGCGAGGCCCCCTTCCAGTTCCTTACATTTTAATGTGTCCTTGAAGAATAAAATTCTCTCCCACAATTGAGCAGCAGGAGCCCAGTCAAAAATCCATGCCTTTTTGCGTGCCACATTACAGACTTCACAAACAATAAAACGGCAGCATAGTAACCATGCTAATGTTAATTAAGAGTAAAGGCAGAAGTGCACACATTATGCAGTATGTAGTTTCTGCAATTCTCTCTTCTGCTCCAATCTGTATTTTACTAGCTGCAGGTGACTTCATGTGGAGAAAAAGACTGGAGATGGGAGGAGTTAAATTTTAACCCTTTCTTTTCCAGCTTTTTTTAAAAAAATCAGACAAGGATTTATCCATATTAGGAAAATAAGAAGGATAAAGAAATTTGAAATTTATACTTAAATATCAGTGGCAGAGGCAGCAACCTGACAAAAATAACATTAGAGGAAGGGACACAGCACAGAACATGGGTAGGCAACCTAAGGCCCAGGGGCCGAATCCGGCCCAATCGCCTTCTAAATCCGGCCCACGGACAATCTGGGAATCAGCGTGTTTTTACATGAGTAGAATGTGTGCTTTTATTTAAAATGCATCTCTGGGTTATTTGTGGGGCATAGGAATTCGTTCAATTTTTTTTTCCAAAATATAGTCCCGGCCCCCCAAGGTATGAGGAACAGTGGACCAGCACCATGCTGAAAAAGTTTGCTGGACCCTAGCACAGGAGGTTCCTCTGGCAATACAGCAAGACTCAAATGCTTCACAGGCGGATACAAGAAAACGTCGCTGTTTTTAAAAAAGTGTTTTGTGTCATTTTAACATGCAAACAAATAAGCAAAGTGCATATACATAGTACTTCCATCCATTTCTAGTAGTGCAGGGCCATGCATCAGTTACAAGCCATGTGAGTACTATTTCAACCCTTGCCACATAGTTTTTGGGAAGAAGGTCTTCCCAGAAGACTATAATGGTAGGCCAGCCCTACTGTTAGGCAGAGAGAGGTGACCGTCTCAGGTGCTTCTCCAGAGCCCAATGGTCATACGTGTATTGGAGGATAGAGTTGTGTGCCGTGTGACCTGCCCCCATCCCCCACAGTTAGCTGGTTTCCCACTGCTATTACTGAAATAAGATTCAGTTTTTCATTCAGTTGGCTTCTGCACATAGAATGGTGAGAGCACCTTGTTCTTCACCTCAGGCATTTATGGTATCTGTGAGAGCTACGAAGGGAAACTAAACACCTACAAAACAACCTGGCTACACCAGTGCTCAGTATACCTGAAATATACAGTGGTACCTCGGTTTAAGTACTTAATTCGTTCTGGAGGTCCGTACTTAACCTGAAACTGTTCTTAACCTAAAGCACCACTTTAGCTAATGGGGCCTCCTGCTGCTGCCGCACCACCAGAGCATGATTTCTGTTCTCATCCTGAAGCAAAGTTCTTAACCTGAAGTACTATTTATGGGTTAGCAGAGTCTGTAACATGAAGCGTATGTAACCTGAAGTGTATGTAACCCGAAGTACCACTGTACTTGGAGTCGAGTGTGAATTTCATGCTCTTTATTCAGCTCGTAGTAGCACTGAATGAAACTTCCCCCCAAATGTCTACCTATATATACATTATTTACACAATGGGCCCAGCGTGATTGGCTAATTCCGGGCTGCTCCTGCAGGCCAATCAGTTTGCAGATTCACTTCCCCCAGAAGCCTGATGGGCTGCTCCTGCAGGCCAATCAGGTCACTGACTCACTTCCACCTGGAGCTGGATTGGGTGGCTCCTGCGGACCAATCAGACTGCTGCATTCTGGATCCTATTGTTCTAGGATTCAGCTCAGTACATAACAATGCCCTATTTGGCTGCGTTCACTTCACTGGCAAGGCCAATTTCCACACTTTATCAAGCCAGTCTCCTTGCATAAAAGAGGATGAGGATCTCCAAAGCTGTGTTCTCTACATCCATGCTGCTACACACATAATACAGTTCTACCTCGGGTTAAGTACTTAATTCGTTCTGGAGGTCCATTCTTAATCTGAAACTGTTCTTAACCTGAAGCACCGCTTTAGCTAATGGGGCCTCCTGCTGCTGCTGCACAGCCAGAGCATGATTTCTGTTCTTATCCTGAAGCAAAGTTCTTAACCCGAGGTAATATTTCTGAGTTAGCGGAGTCTGTAACCTGAAGTGTATGTAACCTAAAGCATATGTAACCCGAGGTACCACTGTAAAGGTAAATGTAAAGGACCCCTGGACGGTTAAGCCCAGTCAAAGGCAACTATGGGGTTTCAGCACTGAACTCGCTTTCAAGGCTGAGGGAGCCAGCATTTGTCCACAGACAGCTTTCTGGGTCATGTGGCCAGCATGACTAAACCGCTTCTGGCACAATGGAACAGAAACACCATTTACCTTCCTGCCACAGTGGCACCTATTTATCTACTTGCACTGGCATGCTTTCGAACTGCTAGGTTGACAGGAGCTGGGACAGAGCAACGAGAGCTCACCCCATCGTGGGGATTCGAACTGCTGACCTTCCAATCAGCAAGCCCAAGAAGCTCAGTGGTTTAGACCACAGCGCCACCCATGCTGCCCACATAATAAACCCCATTTGGCCACTCAGTCTCCCTGCCCACCCCCATTACCTTCTCCAGAAGAGATCCCAAGATTCATTTCTCAAGAAGATTGAGGTAAGAATGCAATTTCGAGTGGACATTTGGAAGGAAAGTTTTAAACCTCTCTGCCCCCACCCACCCACCTGCTCTTCCAATGGATAATCAGTTGCTTCGCCTTATTTTCTTCAAAAACCTCGGAAAGAGGAGACAGAACTTCTCCTAACATACGGTATTTCCCATCCAATGAATCTGGAAAATTGCTGTCTGCAAATGAAAAAAACAACTACTGTATTTATCATTTTATTACGTTTGGGATAGAAAAAGCAAAAATTTACCTAGGTGTTTTAGTAATCACTCTTTTCCTTTAGGTGATAGCATAAAATTCCTTTTTTGGCTGCTTCTTTATTTTGTGATACTCATAAACTCCCAATAATACCTCATCTCACAAATGGACCAAAGAAGGTGCACAGCTAGAGGCATTAGGAAAATGGTTACTTTCCAAAACACATCAAGTGATTAATAATTGAGGGGTGAACACTTAACTTTACTTTCTACCAGTTAGCAAAACATGTATGATGGGATTTTTTAGCTGCTTCCAAATCAACATATTGCAAGAATTGTTGCTACTGAACCATCTGCCAAAGGGAGCTGTCTTTTGCCAGAGTGTGGTCTATTCTAATAAATAGTGTTTCATTAATATAACTTACGTACTAAAAACCAGTGTGATGTAGTTGTGAATGGGGTCGTGAATGCTTGTCTCTGTGAGGAAGCCTTCCCAGACCCGCTGAAAGAGGCGGTTATCAAACCGCTTCTTTAAAAAACCATCTTTAGATGCGGCCAATATGACCAACTATTGCTCAGTCTCAAATCTTCCATTCTTGGGCAAGGTGATTAAGTGAGTGGTTGCTGAGCAACTCTAGGCACACCTGGAAGAAGCGGACCATTTGGATCCCTTCCAGTCAGGATTCAGGCCTCATCATGGGACTGAAAGTGCCTTGGTCGCACTGGTTGATGATCTCCAGCAGGCTAGGGACAAAGGTGAGAGCTGTCATTTTGGACTCACAGCTGTCCATGGAGGTGCAGGTCAATTTTATGTCCAGGGCAGCTGTTTACCAGTTCCATCTGGTATGCAGGCTGAGATCCTATCTGCCCGCGGACTGTCTCGCCAGAGTGGTGCATGCTCTAGTTATCTCTTGCTTGGACTACTGCAATGCACTCTACGTGGGGCTACCTTTGAAGATGACCCGGAAAGTACAACTACTCCAGATTGCGGCAGCTAGACTGATGACTGGGAGCGCCCGCTGAGACCACATAACACCAGTCTTGAAAGACCTACATTGGCTCCTAGGACATTTCCAAGCACAGTTCAAAGTGTTGGTACTGACCTTTAAAGCCCTAAATGGCCTCAGTCCAGTATACCTGAAGGAGCGTCTCCACCCCCATCGTTCTTCCCGGACACTGAAGTCCAGTGCCGAGGGCGTTCTGGCGGTTCCCTTGCTGCGAGAAGCCAAGTTACAGGGAACCAGGCAGAGCGCCTTCTCAGTAGTGGCACCCGCCCTGTGGAAGGCCCTCCCAACAGATGTCAAAGAGAAAAACAACTACAAGACTTTTAGAAGACATCTGAAGGCAGCCCTGTTTAGGGAAGCTTTTAATGTTTAACAGACTATTGTATTTTAATATTTTGTTGGAAGCCGCCCAGAGTGGCTGGGGAAACCCAGCCAGTTGGGCGGGGTATAAATTAATTAATTAATATTATCGGCACAGCCAGTTCTATTTTTCTAGAAAAAGTGGTACCGGAACTCACCATGAACTCTTCCTTCATTCTCTTATAATGGCAATGGTATCCATGGTGCTGAAAATGAGTTCCGGCTGGAAAAAAAGCCCTGGGCGCAACCCAGATGAAAGTTCCCATTTGTTTCAAGGGGAGAGCTAACACACACTTAGGCCTGTCCAGTGAAATCAATGGATCTCAGAAGTGATTCACTTTCTCTAGATTATATCCAGGTTTCTTGGGCTATGGATGTTAAGTAGTTTTTAGACTGAAACCTGTTTGGAAGTAAGGTTCATAGAGATCAACTGAGCTTTCGCCTGATCCTAAGCTCATTAGCCCTGAGAGCCACACTTTCATGTGTCACGCAGCCTTTCCCATCCTTCTGTTCTTGACAACTGTTGCCAAGGGCCTCATGCCATGGCTGAGGAGAGGTTGTCATTCTGACAGGGTGGGCTTATCTCAGGCATTCTATCTGACCCAGCTAATTCATAATAAAACGAGCTTTCAAGTTTTTAGGTTGTTCGTCTGCATTCCCAATTAGAAAATATAGTTAATTGGCTCTTATGGTATTGACATGAGTGTCATAATTTCAGGAAAATTCATCATGCCCGATAGCATGACTTTTAATGCAACCAAAATACTTCCAACCTTTCTTACCCGTTTGTGTTAAGGATAAGTTTATACAATCAATTCTGAAGAAAAAGCGTCAACCTGAGGTGACATTTTCCTTTCCTTTTCCATAAGTCATCAGTTCTTTTAAAAAATGCTCTTATCAACTCCATACATCCTCAGGACTTGAGGGCGAATTGAGACGCAATAAAAATGCAAGGGTTGTGTTTTTGTTGCATTTATGTGGTTGTAAATGTGCTGCTTGTACATCTGCGATTATAACTAACGAAGATAAATAGGAATGCCTTTCACATTGTAAAGGTCTTTGTCCATAAAATCTAACTTTTCCAAACCCTGCCTCTTTCTCCTCATGCCTTATATTTCTGCTTTCCTGATTGGAAGTGTTCTCTAATCCAAATTCTTAATGTAGAACACATGTCACTGTAGTTTTAACAGGCTTTGACATTATTTTCGAGGACAGACCCTAGGTATCATTAGACTCTTTGTTCTCATGTAGATTCTCTGGCTCTTATATCCAATACTAAAGAGCCCATGTAATGCAACTCCAGCCGAATTCAATATATGTGGAATCTACTTTGTCAAAGTGAAGTGCTCATTACTATAGTGAAGTTAGCAATCCATATTCTCAACAAAGACATTATAAATCCTCAGATAATGCCAAATCTTAAAGGTCACCCAGGGTTTCTTTGAGGAAACAATTCATAGCCTCACAGAGTCACCATCAGAGTTTAATTTCTAATAATAATCCTTCAGGCAACTGGAGACTACAGTGAAAAACAAGAAGCCACTAAACAGATTTCAAGTGACAGAAGAAGAAAAGCACTCAGAAAAGTCTATGAAGCATTGCAGCCATCCACTTTTCTATGGCAGAACCCCATAGAGCTATTTTATGTAATAGCTGAGTGGTGGTGGGTGGTGTTTTTTTAAAAATGCAGCCAAGTTTCCCCAAAGGGAGTGACTATCCATTACATAGTCACCAAATAGAAACGTTTTTGTGGGCTGAAGTGGTTATATCTATAGGATTTTTTAATTCCTTGCTGATATCGTTGCACACCACCTGTAATGATCTCCGGCAGGCAAGCAAGCTCCGATAACAAAGAGTCTCTGCCAGTTTTATGTATGCTTCTTTACAATTTACACCCAGAGAGCGGCTCCGGCTCTGCTGCCATTAGTACAAGTTGGTCACTCTGAGTCTCCACCCCTCTCACAGGATGAAGGGCGTCAAAGTCCAGTCCTTCCTCTTTACACTTCCATTGCATTTTAACCCTTTCAGCTCTTCTTGTTCGAGAAGGTGGGTGAACTCCACCCTGCCCTATCAAATGAAAATTCCTCTAAATGCTGCCTGCCTCCCTGTTGCATAGCAACCCCTCAATGTCATCTATCTCCTCCCCTCCCTCTGCCTGTGGGCTTTCCGGGTCTGGGAACCCATGGTGAAGGGGGGCTGGACTTGCACACTCCTGCTCTGGCTGTGGCCAAGATTCCTTGTCTCCCGGGTCAGCCTCTGCCTCCCTTTGTACAGGCATTCCTTCCCAGGCATTTGATTCAGCCATGTCCCAGACACCACCCCGATCTCCGAGTGGTGCAAGATTGGGGAGTTCCAGACACTTACTCAGGGTCTGTGTTTCCTTTTGGAAATGGGGCATGGCACAATGTCTTTATGGCATATGGTTTACTGACAAATATATATGTGGTATGCTGGCTTGACAGCCCCGGACAGAAAGTCTCTACAGAGGGTGGTGAATACAGCACATGATATCATGGGCTGTCCCTTGAGTCCGCTAGATGACATCACAAGGGATCGTTGCCTTAGGAGAGCGATAAAAATTCTCAGGGATGACTCACACCCCGACCATCAACTCTTTAATCTTCTACCCTCTGGCAGGGGATATAGAAGTATAATCAGCCATACCAACAGGCTAAAAAATAGCTTCTATCCATGGGCTGTTAGGCTGTTGAACGGAAAATAACACAGCACAACTGACTTGCGAAGTGGTGTGTTGTGCGATAAGCACACACAGTGCAATGAGATTGAGTGTTTGGGTGGGGGGGAGGGAGGCTCATTTAATTTCATTGTACACAGGTTGTACATTGACAAGGTATTATTATTATTATTATTATTATTATTATTATTAACAACCTGAGCTTCCAATGGGGGCGGGGTTCACAGCATCAACACTCCAAGTGGGTCTTGTTTCTCCTTTAGTGGCAGCCTTGGATTTAAACAGAAATCCAAAACCAAGCCCTGCCTCTCTGCCATTCCAGCCTGCCAGTGTTCTGCTAGGTGACATTACACAAACTCTGCCCTGTCTGAACTCAGGCCTTGTCCTAACTAAGAGATGGAGGACAGGCTGCATCCATAGGGCAACTGACACAGATCCCCCCCTTTGTTGTCTTAATGGCCCATCACATTTCCTTTGTTCTCTTAATGGCACATTACCCCAAGCAATTACCTTAACACAGGAAGTTAGCTTGGCTTCTATTTTAACACTTGCTAGAATTATAGGTGTCTTTGTTGTTGTTTAGTCGTGTCCGACTCTTCGTGACCCCATGGACCAGAGCACTCCAGGCACTCCTGTCTTCCACTGCCTCCCGCAGTTTGGTCAGACTCTAGCAACCCACAAACTCATAACAATATTCTTATGTCCTGGCGTAGAGATCAGTGTTGTGCAAGGTGCAAATGGAACAATAGGGTTCATCACATTTGTTTCAATATAGTTGGTGGTGAGGGAAACGAATCCATTTGTTCATTGAAAAATAAAAATCCAAAGCAAAATAAGAAAACAGAAAAACTCTCCTGGAAATAGGAACATCTGTGTAGTACTGAGCGCTGAATCTATTATCCCTCCACTGAGGCCACATGTTAAACACTTATAGCTCCCAGAACTAATTGAAAATGTTTATCTTCCCAGAAAGAACTTAGGCAGTCTTCACTGAATGACTCTGTAGAGCACTTCCAGCCATTTTCTCCTCTACTCATTCTTGGCAGCTGTTCAACAGATCATATATAACTGAAGTACTGTAGCATTCACTGGAACTGGAAAGCTTACCACTTTAGCACGAAACAGATGATGTAATGGAAAGGCTAAGGCAAACCCAACCATTTCTTGCTTTCCCCTTCAGTCATACCCTTAAAAGCATGCATGCTATGAGGGGACAGGTTTGGGATGCTGACAGATCTCCCTCTAGAGAGCTCTTCAGGCAAGAATTGAGGCTCCAGTATGGGGTACCAGAGAGCTGGATCAACTATCTGAGGTCACCAAGCTTTCAGAGAGCACATTTAAAACTTTGAGAGTGTGTCATGGACACCATTCCTTTGGTTGGTCCTTGCTTCCTCCTTTGCCCAAGTTACTTTTCCACTGCCCTCAGACAGACAGAAAAACATGCTCCTTGATTTTCTACGTTAAAGGATTTCGGGGATGGGGCAGAGAAAAAGGCAACAAACTGAAGGGTAAGAAAAGAGTGTCATGAAGCCCTAGCCTACCCGGTGGCAAGTCAGTATGTCAAGTCCAATGGTCAGGAAACACAGTCCAGAGTCAAACCCGAAGCACAGTCCACAGAGGTCCTGGACCTGGAACATCCAAGCCAAGGTCCATCAACATGGGCAGTTGAGCAACCACATCACCTCTGCTCTGCTTCCCTTTTATACATCTGCGCTTGATGAGGCAGGTGACCCTCGCCTGCTCTGAGCCTGCTCAAGCTGAGGAATCACAACCCTCCTCCCAGAGCTAGCGAGCCCCACTTAGCCAGCTAGGGAGCTGGGCTGTGGGCAGTGGCGTAGCGTGGGGGTGCAGGGGGGGCTGGCCGCACCGGGCGCAACATCTGGGGGTTAGGGTTAGGGGGCGCAAATCCATGGGTTAGGGGGTGCAAATCCACGGGTTAGGGGGTGCAAATTACATGCCTTGCCCCGGGTGCTGACAACCCACGCTACGCCACTGGCTGTAGTTCCTTGCCTGTTTCAGCCTCCTGGAGCACCCTTCCTGCTCCCTGCGCCTCAGAGCCCATCGTGTTTGTGGAGACAGGGGTTCCTCTGTCTCTGGTGATGGGTCCTGCTGCTCTGGTTCCCATGCACTGACCCTCATTACCACTCACCATCCTCCGTCACCCTGTGAGTACTTCCTTCCTCGTCCCCAGCTTGCCCTGGTGTGTCCCAGTCCCGGCTACACCCCTCAATGGGATCCTCTTCCTCGTTGCCGTCATCCTGCCCATTCATGACAGAGAGGGAAGCTGCTGACTATGGAAGGGAATGTTTAAAAAAAAATTCTCTAAAAGTAAGGTAAGGTAAAGGACCCCTGAACGGTTAAATCCAGTCAAAGGCGACTATGGCTCATTTCGCTTTCAGGCCAAGAGAACCAGCGTTTGTCCACACACAGCTTTCTGGGTCATGTGGCTAGCATGACTAAACCACTTCTGGCACAATGGGACTCTGTGACATAAACCAGAGTGCATGGTAATGCCGTTTACCTTCCTGCCACAGTGGTACCTATTTATCTACTTGCACTGGTGTGCTTTTGAACTGCTAGGCTAGGTTGGCAGGAGCTGGGACCAAGCAATAGGAGCTCACTCTGTCATGGGGATTCAAACCGCTGACTTTCTAATTGGCAAGCCCAAGAGGCTCAGTGGTTTAGACCAATGCGCCTCCCTTATCTGAAAGTAACCATCTTGTGACTGAATGGAATCCAATGAAACTCCCAGGCCTCGCTTGAATCAGAGTTTATCTAAGTATGTCTTCATTTGTTCTCCTCGAAGTACAAGTGGGAAAGATACATAGGAGGGGGAAGAGAATAACACCCTCTCAGACCAAAAAGTGCAGCCAGGCCAAATAATGGGAAATTGCATGATTCCCTCTTCCTCCACCACCCCACATGTCCTTGTCAAGATCTGTGTGTGAAGCTATCACTACCTTTCATTACCTTAACGAACACTGACAGCTTCAGTTATGATGCTGTGCACTGTAATATGAAACAGAGTGTACTTGCAGCACAGACTATGATAGTCAATAACCTTCCCTGTGGTAATCTGAGAAAATCAAAAACATCATAGAAGGCGGATCAGCAAAATCCATAAATCTAACCAAGATATCTGCATTAGTCTTTTCTCATGTAGGAGAGACAAGGCAGGCTGCAGCCAGCAGTTGTCATATATTTAATTTCTGGCAGTTTTCCTGTTAGAGTACATCAAGTAGTAGATAGTAGCCACTAAACCCTCAGTTTTGTAAGGTAATAAAAGTGAGTAAGAATGAATGTTCAGGATAAAAATAGAAGCATCAGAGCTGGACATAATACAAGAAGCAAAATCTCTCAAAATCACTTGGAAATGTATGGCCATCTAATATAATCAAAGATGTTTTTATGGTGCTTCACTTATCAAATAAATTGACTGCCTGCAGTATAGCATAGTGCAATATGACTCAAAGAGGCACACACACAAAAATCTGGCTGCCCTTCTAGTGAACCTTTCCTCTTGGAATCAACATGTGTTTCTTGAGCTTTAACAACAACTTGCAGTATTTAACCTTGTTTACCGGGGACAGGACATGTTCCGCTTAGTTCTTCCTCTTGGTTTTGAACTGTTTAGGAAGGATGTGCAGTGCTTCTAAAACTCAGGTCCTTGTCTAACCTAATTTATTACTGATTTATTTCATTCCATCGCTTCTCATGAAATATCTCAAAGTGATTTCACAGTAATTTCACCAGCAATAAAAACAAGTTCATATGTAAAAAAAAAAAACCAAACTAAAATCATTCCATATACAGTGGTATCTCAGGTTACATACGCTTCAGGTTACAGACTCCGCTAACCCAGAAATATTACCTTGGGTTAAAAACTTTGCTTCAGGATGAGAACAGAAATCGTGCTCCGGTGGCACAGCAGCAGCAGGAGGCCCCATTAGCTAAAGTGGTGCTTCAGGTTAAGAACAGTTTCAGGTTAAGAACGGACCTCCGGAATGAATTAAGTACTTAACCCAAGGTACCACTTTATAAATAATTTAAAAGAATCTCATATATGAGAACAATACTGAATCCAATACACATAGGTGTAAGGACCTTCTGCCATCCCAGCAAATGGAGAAAGATGATAAACCAAAGGTCCCAGAGTTTACCAAGGTGACACCAATCAAAATTTAGTCTGTTGGATCCAATGGAAAACAAACATCTGACCTTGATTTCGGTGAGTCTACACTGTATAACTGACACCGTCTCGTTCCAGTCTGCTAAACTGGATTAACTTGCTTTTGCCAGCTTTATACCTTATTAACTATCCTGGTTTTATCAAAGAATCCTGTAGGAAACTGGTGCCAGGGAGCTGTTTAGAATTATTTCCCACAGAACTACAATTCCCACAGTTCCTAAGAAAAAGAGAATTGGAGTTAGAGGGGTTGAGATCTGAAGCATGGACATTCCACAGTTATTTAACTATGGAAACAAAGACTTTGCCTGCTCCCAAACCTACCAGGACGCGGGTGGCGCTGTGGGTTAAACCACAGAGCCTAGGGCTTGCCAATCAGAAAGTCGGCAGTTCATATCCCCGCGACCGGGTGAGCTCCCGTTGCTCGGTCCCTGCTCCTGCCAACCTAGCAGTTCAAAAGCACGTCAAAGTGCAAGTAGATAAATAGGTACCGCTCCGGCAGGAAGGTAAATGGCGTTTCCGTGCGCTGCTCTGGTGTGCCAGAACTGGCTTAGTCATGCTGGGCACATACACAGAAGCTGTACGCTGGCTCCCTCGGCCAATAAAGCGAGATGAGCATCGCAACCCCAGAGTCGGCCATGACTGAACCTAATGGGCAGGGGTCCCTTTACCTTTAAACCTACCAGGACACAACTTCTGGGGAAACGGAAGTTTTATTAGGAATACCATGTGTCCTCCTTTACAGAGGACTTTAACAAATAAAAATGCCCCACCATTTGTGGCAAGCACAAAATGCAAAGTCCCCCCCCCAAAAAAAAATTAAAACTGCATCACTGACGGCTCAGACCAGCAATCCTTGTTAATTAGCAGTCTCCAGACAGTTTGGACAGTGGCATATGTGGAGTGAGAATTCAGAATGGTGAGGAAAGCCGTAGTTTGAAGACACAAGACTACAGTGCAGCAGTGTTTCAAAAAGTAGATCTTGCTTGGAGCAACTCAGTGACAAAATACTCGCTCTCCAAGCCGGCAGGCAGCCATCCAATAAGAAGTGCTGAGAACTACTTAAACACTCCCCCCCCCCCCGCATATTGATTCATTCAACACAACATCATACAAGTCAGCACAAATATTTGCATCAGCTATGATAATGTAATATTATTGGTACAAATGGAGCAAGCGCAGAAAGATGAGAAGTTACATTTACATTTCTGCTGCTTCGGCAGATTCAACCAATATTTACTTCGCCGTGCCTTAGCATTAATATGAACTGCAAAGAGATTTCAATTCCTCAAAATGCTTTGTCTCTTTAGGCAACCAGAATGATGGATACAAGATGACAACACTGGTGACCGGGAGTGGCTGCCAAGACCATATAACACTGGTCCTGAAAGATCTTCATTGGCTCCCAGTACGTTTCTGAGCACAATTCAAAGTGTTGGTGCTGACCTTTAAAGCCCTAAACGGCCTCAGTCCTGTATACATGAAGGAGCGTCTCCACCCCCATCATCCCGCCCGGACACTGAGGTCCAGTGCCGAGGGCCTTCTGGCGGTTCCCTCGCTGTAAGAAGTGAAGTTACAGGGAACCAGGCAGAGGGCCTTCTCGGTAGTGGCACCTGCCCTGTGGAATGCCCTCCCAGAAGATGTCAAGGCAATAAACAACTATTTTACTTTTAAAAGACAACTGTTTAGGGAAATTTTTTATGTCTGACACTGTATTGTTTTTAATATTCAGTAGGAAGCCGCCCAGAGTGGCTGGGGAAAGCCAGCCAGATGGGCGGGGTATAAATAATAAATTATTATTATATTGTTATTATTATTACTAAGGCACCAGTGTCTACGAAGAGCCAGAGGCAGAGCAGAGCAGTGAAAGCATGGGGAAGTAGCAATGTGAGCCCATTCTCTAAACCATGGAGAAAGCCTATCGTGTGAACCTGGCCCTTCACACGACTACCCATTTAAAACTATCTACATCTGCTTTTTTTAGTAGAAAGGATGGCATTAGCCAGCCCTCCGTACAGTTGCGCATTTGTGTGGCCCTTCTCACTCCACAGGCTGGCTGCATTGTAGAGGCTCACAACATCCCTCTCGCAATAAACTGCAGCCTTTCCTCACGAAATGTATAAACCAGAGCTGAGAGGAAGGGCCATGTAATGCAATTACAAGTAATTTTGCCTTTTTCATGCCTCTTAGTAGTGCGCCTGCTGGACTTTCTTTAGAAGCAGCAATTATTCTCCAGCAATAATGTGTTTAGATCTTGCCCAATCGCGTTTTTCAAAAGCGAACAAACAGGAGGAGAAGCCCAACTTCAACAATTCCGTCCCCTTGATGGAAGAAAAAGTTAAGAGCTTAACCATTATTTCTGAAGCAAGCAGTATACCGTATTTTGCTGTGTATAAGACTAGCTTTTTTTCCTTTAAAATAATTTTTAAAATCTGGGGGCGTCTTATACACGGATATATTCCCCCCCCCCCCCATGAGGGCATCTTAAAGACAGAAAAATACGGTAATTTCTTTCTTTCTGCAATACAGATACATGTCATAGCAGGGCATCATCTTAGAAAAGACATTCCTCCATGAGAGAAAAGTGGGGGAATATGTCTTTTTAAGACGCTGCTTGGCACATGCAGTTTTTATAAACACATACAGTGGTACCTCAGGTTAAGTACTTAATCCGTTCCGGAGGTCCATACTTAACCTGAAACTGTTCTTAACCTGAAGCACCGCTTTAGATAATGGGGCCTCCTGCTGCTGCATCTTATAGACAGAAAAATACAGTAATTTCTTTCTTTCTGCAATACAGATACATGTCATAGCAGGACATCATCTTAGAAAAGACATTCCTCCATGAGAGAAAAGTGGGGGAATATGTCTTTTTAAGACGCTGCTTGGCACATGCAGTTTTTATAAACACATACAGTGGTACCTCAGGTTAAGTACTTAATTCGTTCCGGAGGTCCATACTTAACCTGAAACTTAACCTGAAGCACCGCTTTAGATAATGGGGCCTCCTGTTGCTGCTGCTGCGCCACCGGAGCCCGATTTCTGTTCTTATCCTGAAGCAAAGTTCTTAACCTGAAGCACTATTTCTGGATTAGCGGAGTCTGTAACCTGAAGTGTATGTAACCTGAAGCGTATGTAACCTGAGGTACCACTGTATATTAAACCAGGGGCTATGGCCACTGCTTGCTCTGCTCACCAATCTCAGTGCTGCCAATCCTCTTTTCCCCCTTCCCCCCCCCCACCTGTTCACCTCCTTCCTTTAACATGTGACCAGCCCTGTCACCCCTCACTCACCCCACCATGCGTAGCTTCCTCCAACTGCTCCTCTGCTCAGCATACCCCAACCCCAATGTTTTCTGTCAGCTCACCCAAACCCCCACCCCATTCCCACACATCTTGCCCCAAGCACACAACCCCATCCCTCACAACTTGCCATTTCTCACAGCTCATTAAATGCCTAATGGGGTAGGGTGCTTCAGGAAACAGTTTGCTAAACCACTCTCCGAAGCACTTTCCACCCTTCTTTAAATGCCACTTCTATGACCCTGAACGGGGAGGTGCTTCAGAGAACACCGTGCCAAACCGCTCTCTGAAGCACCTCTTATCTTCCTTTAAATGTTGCTTCTTCCTCAACAGCTTGCCAGGGCTGCCTGCCACCTGCACCACTTGCTCGCTTGTTGTTCTGTTGTCACACTGCAGTCAGCATGGCCATCTAATGGTGTGAACTGCAGAACAATGACAATTATGCCTATATAGAGAAATATAAGGTAAAGGTAAAGGGACCCCTGTCCAGTCGTGGCCAACTCTGGGGTTGTGGCGCTCATCTCACTTTATTGGCCAAGGGAGCCAGCGTACAGCTTCCAGGTCATGTGGCTAGCATGACTAAGCCGCTTCTGGCGAACCAGAGCAGCACATGGAAACACTGTTTACCTTCCCGCCAGAGCAGTACCTATTTATCTACTTGCACTTTGACGTGCTTTCGAACTGCTAGGTTGGCAGGAGCAGGGACCGAGCAATGGGAGCTCAGCCCGTCGCGGGGATTCAAACCGCCAACCTTCTGATCGTCAAGCCCTAGGCTCTGTGGTTTAACCCACAGCACCACCTGCGTCCCATAGAGAAATATAGTATAGAGCAATATCCATATAATAAAGATACATGACTGTTGCCATGATGTAGTTTTTGTGCTGGCAGACAGATGGCGCTGCAAACTACTATGTCAAGCTTCCTCAAACTCGGCCCTCCAGATGTTTTTGAAACTACAATTCCCATCATCCGTGACCACTGGTCTTGCTAGCTAGGGATCATGGGAGTTGTAGGCCAAAAACATCTGAAGGGCTGCGTTTGAGGAAGCCTGTAATATGTTATGATAGGCACTGGGTGGGTGGCCCTGGTGGGCTGCAGAGGGACAGTCAGGAGAGGCTGCAGCAGCCACCCAGTAACTGTTCTGCTGGCTCCTCCCCATGCCAGCCCTAGGCCTTAATCCTCTGGCTACGGAGGAGGAAATGAGAAGCTCCCACTGGGAGCTGAGCTGAGTTGTAGAGACAAAGGTGATGGGATGGGATTGGTGAGGAGAAGCAGGAAGGGCTCTGCCCTTACATACAAACATATGTATTATGTATACACATGCATATATATATATATATAAATGCTACCCAAATAATTGGTGGCACCAATTTGAATCTGTTCATCTTATTGTTTAATCTATCAAGCACTACCACAGCAGCATCTCACAACTTGAAGTTTCTGTTCAAAGGCAGTATGACTGGAAGAGAGTAACATGAGCCTCTACACCATGCCATAACATAGGTATAAATAATCAGAATTGGTGTCCTGGGCAAGGAACAGCTGGTGCCTTCTCTGCTTTCAACAGTTTTTTCTTATAGAGCAAGAATCTGTTCCATCATACCTTTCTTTCCAACATACACAGATGCAAATTTCTTGCTCTACTTCTGTAAAGTTTCCAGTAACCCAGTTCCACAAGTTTAATTCTGAGCTACGATGGAATTTTGCCCTCGACAATTCATGTCTTCCAAATTATGACCGTGTGTGGTCCAGACACATATGTTGAAAGTGCATGATTTTGCATATTCTTGAGAATGCATGACTATTAAATTTATAAATGGGTTGAAATTGGCTATATCAGCTCCCCATTCATCAAAAGCAGGTATATTTTGCATGTGCATAGATAAAATCTATAGAGGCAGCTAAGTGCCCCTGAAAGAACTCAATTCAATCCCAGCTAACATACCAAATGATAGACTGCTATTGAGCTTTAGCTATTGAGAAGGTGCGCTATGTCATAATTATTGAAGTATGTTTGTTTGGAGTAGGGCAGCTCAGACTTATTAGCCATTTCCAAGATTGTGTATTGCTTGTTGTGGGTTTCTCTCCGAGGCTGTGCCAAAATTATGCCAAGCTAAGCAACCTAATTAATCTTGCTTTATGATTGGTTAGTTTGGTTTACTGTAATTATTTACATATGCTTGGCAGTATGACTGGTATATATATAAACTTAAAACATGAAAAAATAGCCATTAGTCTGCCCCTTGATTAATATGTAGTCCTAGTTATAATGGCACAATGTCTTCGGTTCCCAGCAATCCTTTAGCTTGTCGGTCAGGTGCAAATAATTCCTGCATATTTTTGAGTTAAGATTCCTGCTGAGGTTCAAATGAAGTATGGGGAGAACTGTTCAGAACAAACAGCATGGCTGCTGAGCATGCATAACGTAATAGCACCTAATAAGGCAAAACAAGCAGGCTAATGGGAACTTCTGTAGTGGAATATTATATATCTAATAGGTGTGTTCAGCCTGAACAATGAGGCAAATAGGGGTGATTTGAGCAAGTTTTTCGGATGACCAAATTGGATTGTGTCATTAACAAGCCATATCAACTTGGAGCAGTGGCTCCCTAAAGTCCCAAGTCACACTCTTTAAAATAATAAAATGGCATTTTGGGATTAAAAATAAAGTGACCAGTGTGGTGTAGAAATTAGTGTCAGACTAAGACCTAGGAGACCTGGGTTCAAATCGCCATTTGGCCATGAACCTCACTTAATGACCTTCGGCCACTAACTCTTAGCCCAAACTACCTAAAATGTGATTTTAGGTTGCAAATCACCCTGAGACCTGTAGGTATAGGGCGGTATTCAAATTTTAATACTACTACTACTACTACTACTAATAATAATAATAATAATAATAAGGTAAAGGACCCCTGGATGGTTAAGTCCAGTCAAAGGCAACTATGGGGTTGTGGTGCTCATCTCACTTTCAGGCCGAGGGAGCTGGCGTTTGACCACAGACAACTTGTGGTCAGCATGACTAACCCTCTTCTGGTGCAACAGGACACCATGATGGAAATCAGCACACAGAAACTCCATTTACCTTCCTGCCACAGTTGTACCTATTTATCTACTTGCACTGGCATGCTTTCGAACTGCTAGGTTGGCAGAAATTGGGACAGAGCAACGGGAGCTCACCCTGTCACGGGGATTCGAACTGCCAACCTTCTGATCGGCAAGCCCAAGAGGCTCTGTGGGTTAGACCATAGTGCCACCCACATCCCCTTAATAATAATAATAGGAGGAGGAGGAGAACCATGTTTGCTACCTTGAGCTCCTTAGAGGAACAGTGGTATATAAGTGGGGAGGGGGGGAACGAATTGCCTTTCCAAGGAAAACAAGGGTTTTCCTGGAGAAATCACCAAGACCAAAGAAAAAGAAAGAAAGAAAGAAAGAAAGAAAGAAAGAAAGAAAGAAAGAAAGAAAGAAAGAAAGAAAGAAAGAAAGAAAGAAAGAAAGAACTGCTCGGAAACAGATCTGGAAAGCCCAGACCTGTGCCTAGAAGCACAGAGCAAGTGTGGGTGAGCCCTAAGTCTCAGTGAAATTTTCAGTGTCATCCAGTGGGGCAGAACTTGGGTGGATTCTTCGCAGATTTGTAAATTCAGATCCCCCACGCTACCATGATTATTATCACCATCCGGAATTCATTTACCCTATAAGAACTTATTTATTCAGTGCTACTCATACGACTTGGGACTTACTCATCAAGCCGTCCGGGCACATAGTGAATATAGGTAAAGAGTTTGCTTGAAACTGCCTGTAAGTGAATTGGCTGGGAGTCTCAAGCACTGCTTGGCAGGGTTTGACTTTTGGCACACCTTTACTGTGGGGAAAAAAAGCACAAAAGGAACATTTTAACAAAGAGGAGGAGTTTGGATTTGATATCCCGCCTTTCACTCCCTTTAAGGAGTCTCAAAGCGGCTAACATTCTCCTTTCCCTTCCTCCCCCACAACAAACACTCTGTGAGGTGAGTGGGGCTGAGAGACTTCAGAGAAGTGTGACTGGCCCAGGGTCACCCAGCAGCTGCATGTGGAGGAGCAGGGAAGCGAACCCGGTTCACCAGATTATGAGTCTACCGCTCTTAACCACTACACCACACTCCATCTCTGCATGACCATTAACTGATCTCATTCACGGCTGCCTCTCTAATGTTTTAAAGACCATTGTCTACTGAAGTCATAACACAATAATCAACATTTTTTTAAAAAAAAAACTTTAGAAGAACTCACCTTTTAAATGAACCCTCCTTTAATCCATTTCCTGTATCCATAACTTGATTAATGATACTAGTGTCTTAACAGAGCATTTGGTTAAATGGCAAAAATACTGCTGAGTCCAGGAATTGTCCCTAATTTTGATCAGCTGTTCTGTTACCATCATCAGCACATTTAAATATCTTACTGTTCATTCCCTCATTTTCTGTCACTTATGATAGATAAGGCACTCTAATAGTCTTAAAGATGTTCCCAATGGTTTCTTCACTAATGGTCGTCTACCAGCATGAATCTCTGCCATAAATAAAGTTCTTTTATACTCTCTTGCTAATTTTAATATACTGTTTCTTTTCATGCAGTCCCAGCAACTGCATTTTACAAGAAAATGGTTTATGTAACTTTTTTTTAATGAAATAGCCTTCATTTATATTTTATCGGCTCAAACAGAAAATGTGTTTTCACAAATCTTTTCATCCAATCCAAGATATCAATGTATCTTCTGATCTCACGGTCGGCTGTGTAGATGATGCTCAGTTATTGACATCATACTGAGACTGGGGGCAGATAGCCCAATTTCATGAATCATAGAATTGTTGAGTTGGGAGAAACACCGATGATCATAGAGTCCAACCCCCCGCAATGCAGAAATATGCAGCTATCTCATACAGGGATCAAACCTGCAACCTTGGCATCATTAGTACCACGCTCTAGCCAACTGAGCTATCCAGGCTGAAGCTATTGATCATCTGTGTCACAGTCCGGTTCATGGGCAATCAAAGTCCCAGCTGGGGATGTTGGGACCAGGGGCAAGATGGCGGGATGGGAGCAGGAACGGGAGGCCAGGAGTCAGGAAGCCAAGAGTCCGAGGGTCAGGAAACCAGGGGTCAAGAAGTCTAAGGCAGGAAACGTGTTGCTGTGGCAAAGAGCCGAAGGGAAATGCTGACTTTATATCCCTTCCCGGCTCTTGCCATCAGGTGCTGTGAGTTACCAATCGGCCTCACCTGTGTGGCCTTGACTTGCCTCTCCAGAACAAACTTAGGAAGGCCCAGTCCTGCAGCCCTTCAAACAGAGCAGACACTCCAAGTGTCCCTGTTTTCCAGGTACAGTCCTGGATTTACAGAAGCCCTCCCATGAGTCCCTGTAATGAGTCCCATTAGTTATCATGGATAAATATGTTACCTCAAAATTCCTCAAAGGTTTCAAATCCAGACAACACCCACTTGATGGAAACTACGATTGCTCCTATCCTTTTTCATTTCTTATTCTGCATTTCCAACCCCACCACTACCACCACCACCTACCCACGCTGCTTTCTTTTTCTCAAGCAGTAATTTAAAATAATAATAATAATAATAACGGCTGCATTTTGCTTACAGAATGCGACTAGAGCTATTTAAATAAGAGTTGATGTGTAATTTTTCATGAAAGGGTGGCATGATGAAAGGAGCATTTTATGCATACACTCAAGAGACTATAAACACAATAAGAAAAATTGCGTGCCACGTTGAAAGTGTAAGCACCAGCAATATTTGAATTTTATTAACAAAGAGCCATTTGAATAAAGACAATACCAAATTGTTAATTAATTAAATTGGGAAAAAATGTTATTGCATTCAGCCCAATGGTGCATTTGAAGGAGACGATATGAATGTAGCCAAATCCAAATGGGTTTAGGTTAAATGCCAACAGAAACGTCAGCACTACCTAACAGTATGTTCGTGGTGTTTCAAAGACTCCATAATACATCAGAGATACAGTCTTTTTACTTTCAAAGTTCCCAGTGGGGAACTTAATCCTGCCTTCTTACACAAAGCGTGTTCTCACTAGCAGAGAGTACGTGTTGCGGTTGGGGAGCAGGCCACCATTATGACTAGGCAAATTTTGGTGGGAACCCAAGCCTGTAAAGGGTTAAATGGGTTGCTGGGGATTTTTGAGTGTTGCCAATTTGGAGGAGTGGTCAGAGTCTATAAGTAGAGGAGATAGACGAGAGGACGTCCTCTTGGCCGTTTTGCATCGGATCCCCGCCCCCCTCCCTTTTATAGGGTGGTTCTTGGGTTCATTTGACCTTGCTATGCCTGTCATGGGTTGTTCGCCTTTGAGCGGGGGCCTGGTAGGAATTTTGCCATTTGGCTGATTGGCTGTTGCCATTTGGTTTTTGCCTACTGCGTAGCAAATCGTCACAACTTGTAAGGTTGGCGGTTAGGCATTGGTTAAATTGGTGCTTGGAGGGGTAAGGTGCCTATCCCTCCAAATGATGCGAAAGAGAATTCCGTTAAAGGAATCCAGGGGCTTGCCATTCTTTCGTCCTTGTCCGTGGTGCAGGGCTTGGGCCGTGCAAGCCCCACCGGAACATGAGGGTGAGAGGTGTTGGACTGATTCCCAGCCTCTTTTCTCTCCCAATACTTGTTCCCCACGCTGGCTTCCGGTGGTGTCCGGAAGGGACCAGCTCTGTCCTTGGGGGGCAAGGACAGATAGTCATAACCAATGCCTAAGCAACCACTCACATTTGCTGTATTTGAATAAAGTTGTGGCCAAAATTATGCCAAAAACCTTAAACAAAAATTAACGTGTGATGTGTGAATTTTTTGGGGGTGGCACTGTGGAACTCAACACGCAATGACTGTTTTCTCTCAGGAAAATAGTAAAAAATAACTTCAGCTACATGGGAATGCTATCACTGAACCAGTTGTTTGCAACCAAATCCTGCTCAGAGACCATTGACATAGTTTGCGACGTTTATTCACTTCAGTGAGTATACTCAGAGTAGGACTAAACTGAATACCACCCATTGGGACAAAACAAAAAGCTTTTTTATATGACACCTTTCTCTTCAGGGAACACATGGAGAGGGGCAGCAGGATCATGCCCAGTAGATTCTCCCCAACCTCCACACAGGCAGCTGAATGCCTTCATAGATCACACACACACACATATACACATACAGAACTTTCTGCACAGTCACAAACCCTGGAAAAGCCAAGATTCCAGTTGCACAAACACCCCATGTGGGCATTAAATGTGGGCATTCGAAATAAGTTAGGAGCAGGATGTTGAAAAGGTCTATATTTCCACATTTTACATTTCTGCATGTTTTGTGATTTTTAAAGTCTCCTGAGGCTTTCTCACCAAAGAGTACTTGCCCCCAAACCTGGATCGAGGCACTGAGGGAATTCTCCATTCTTTTTACCATATTTAGTATTTTCCCCTCTAAACCAACCAACCAAACAAAAAAACCCCAAACACTTAAAATGAGTATGCTAGAGACCATATGAAGCTTCTGGGTTTAACCTGAAAACCTTAATTTCACACAGTCTCATATCTTGCTTCTTTGCCTTTGCTAGTACCTCAGTGTTGTGAATTGAAGTTAATATATAGCTGTTTTTACTTTAAGACAGAAGAATATACTTGCCTTCTGCAGATAACTATAGAGCTATTTTTCCTCATACATTTGTTTGCCATGCATAATAATGCAAAAACGTTTGACACGCTTTCTTTGACAGCTTCTTTCCATAAATAATAGCAATCCGATCCCTGTGAAGCAGCTCATGGTGATCAGTGTTTTTTGTTCTGTTTAATCTTTCTAGCTCTCCTTCTTACATTCTCTCTTCTCACATTGTTGGATATCTCTGTGCTCTCCCTTTCCCCTCACCAGCTGCTCTGAGTGCAGTTTCTTACATTCCTGCATTGTTTTCCACCTCCCTAACTATGATGGTCTTTCAGCCTTTTTTCCTAGTAGACCGTGCCTGTCAAGCGCTGGCAAAAACAAAATCAACATTCTCCTCAAACTGACATGTTCATAGTGTCAACAAGATAAATTGAATCATTTATAACCTGTATTTTCCCTACATTCTCATTTATGGTCTAGGACATTTGCATAATTTCTGTTCACATCGTAGTAATATTAGTTTATCTCTTTTGTTCTACCCGTAATGCCAATCACGGAGTTTTGAATTCTGAATTGCCTTCTGTCCTCATCAAAACATTAACAGAGAAGGGATTAATTGTTTATCTTGTGTCTCCACCCAGTAAAACCCTCGCTGGGAAATGAACTCATTTCTTCATACTTTAAATAAAACACACACACCCTGAAAAAAACCACACACACCTCCTTTTCTGCCATCACTACAGATTTCAGAGACCAACAGTGATTTTCTTCCTAGTCTACAAAGTGAAGCATACTCTGTGGACATTTTGTATCGGGCGATCTCAGTCAACATGCTGTACGCTATAATAACGAGAACTGATCTAAGCAGTTTGTCTGTGATGTTAAGATTAGCCAGTCATTTTGGCAGGACATAGTACACACGTAATACATTTTGTGCTCAAAATGTAAGCTAAAAATGTACATCCCTTGTTCTTAACTGATTGGGGTTTTTTAAAACACACAGTGATGGACTGTATAGATAGGAAAAACTGCACCACTTCTGATTTGAGAAGCTAGATTTCAACAAGACACATTAAAATCTGGTCCATCCCAGACACCAATATTTACAACATGGTTCAAGGCATGCATCACTGCCACCATTTCTCTAAAATCTTTTTCTATCATTTAAAAACCGGCAATCCAGCTGCCCATAGCCTCAAGCTGCTGGTGCCCAGGGCTTCTTCGTGTCACATGCGAATACAGCAGGTCCCTCTGGGAGCAATGACACTTGATGTTGCTTCTGTAGCTGAAGAAAAGCCACAGTTGCCCCCATGTAAACCCCAAACGCATAGTAAACCCATACAGAGATGAAGCTAATCCAAGCACTCCTCTACTCCTCTTGCTGAATACTCCAGGGGCTAATGGGAGTTGTAGTCCTAAACATCTGTAGGGCATCAGGTGGCAAAGGCTGCTTTAGGGAATCTCACCCAAATCTACTCTTTAAACAGCACACCTCTCCACAGCCTGTCATATTGTGGATGGAGATGGGCACACCCATTGCTTTCTGGTCTGCCCCAATTCTGCAGGGGGCGGGGCTGTTTCTGTGTGAATTTTAAAATAAAAGTACTTATGAGGTCTAAGGGACATGGGTGCTGTGAGTTAAACCACAGAGCCTAGGACTTGACAATCAGAAGGTTGGCGGTTCGAATCCCCACGACGGGGTGAGCTCCCATTGCTCGGTCCCAGCTCCTGCCAACCTAGCTGTTCGAAAGCACGTCAAAGTGCAAATAGATAAATAGGTACCGCTCCGGCGGGAAGGTAAATGGCGTTTCTGTGCGCTGCTCTGGTTCGCCAGAAGTCGCTTAGTCATGCTGGCCACATGACCCGGAAGCTGTACGCCAGCTCCCTCGGCCAATAAAGCGAGATGAGCACCGCAACCCCAGAGTTGGTCACGACTGGACTCAATGGTCAAGGGTCCCTTTACATTTTTACTTATGAGGTAGTGCAAAGACTCCAGTGTTGCCTTTTTGATTTTTGTTTTACAAAGCTCCAAAATGAGTCACCCAGCCATTTACAACCTAGAGTGGCCAGTGCCCAGGTCTTCTTGCCACAAATACTTTTAATAGACTAGAGTACAGAGCCCTCTGTATGTTGGGTTGGTTGCTTTTTTATGCTTTCTCCACTAACCGGAGTCCTCGCAACTGGATCTGTGGGACTGGAGATTCTAAAATGGTGTCATTATCCAATAAGGTCTGCCTAGTTTGAATCTGGTGAGTCCAGTTTGGAACCCAAGTTCTGCAGATACCTCCTCCTTTGCTGTGGATGATCTCATGCCATTCAATGCCCATCTAAGAACTGAACTCCCCTTTTCCTTTCAGCATCCTGAGAAACAGGAGTGAGAGCCAGGGACCTCACAGGAACACACCAAAGCCCAGAAAACCTTTGCTTGAAGCCCAACCCAAACAGCAAGTCCTTTATAGCCCTTTCTGTCTTGGGCAACCCAATCTCAGCCTAGGTAGCTGGAACCAGACTAAAGCCTTGACGGTGTTTCACTTTCAAGAAGTTCCAAGGCAGCTGGACACAGACCCAAAGTTTGCTGCCTCTGGCTCTTGCAGCTTCTAGTGGTAAGACGCAGAAATAACCAGCATGTGTCACAGTGATATAGGGCATAGTCTTGCACAGTCTGTTTTGAGGACCACATCCTTAATGCTGCTCATGTGTGTGATGCCTGTGCTCCTAAAGAAACCTCTTTTGCGTGGACAGGTGGAGTCCCCAGATCCTGCGCGGTCCCCCCCATCATGTGGAATAACGACTAAAGACAATGTGCTATGGGATTAAATTGGCCACAACTTTATTAAATTTCAAATGTAGGTAGACCTTGGCTCAGGCATTGGGCGTTCTCCCTCCCCAGTCCCCAGCTGGGGACCTAGGGAGCATCAGGGTTATCCAGTGTGGGGGGGGGGCGGCTCTGGAGAACATATGTTCAAGCAGAGATAGCCGCCCCCGTTACGCCGCTGCCGCAGGGGAGAGCAATGACGACCTTCCGGCGTACGGCCAAAGCCTCCCTTCAGAAACCCCTTTAATGGGGAACCCTGGTATCGCCGCCGCAAAGAGGAAGATGGACAAAAGGATTCCGCCCAAGGCCTGATACCGCCAAAGTTGTGGCGTTTTGCTACGGGAAAGGCGAAACCTGCCAATGCAAGGAAATTCCTTTCCAGCCCTTTAACAGTGACCTTAACGTAGCAGCGCCCGCATACCTGTGAAGAAAAGTTAACCTGCAAAACCTATGAGGAAAAATTAACCTGCAAAATAAGACATTGACGTTTGAAGCTCTGGAGCCAAGTGAGAATTCCCAGGTAAGATCCTCCCTCCTTTGTGTGGGCAGGTATTCCCTCCCCTACCTGGCCTGGTCTCCTTGGCAACGCTTCCCCCAGGTGGGATTGGACAACTGACAGAGGTAGGCGGAGACCTCCAGGTATCCCACCTGAGGGAAGGCAAAGCCTAGCCTATGCTGTTGGAGCCGCTCCAGATCTAGGGGCTGCACGCGTCCACGCAAAGGGCGCCCCCCATTTTAAGCGGGGAGCGGTCATTATAACACCTTATAGATAATGTTTGTGTGAGCAAGAATTCCTCAATGAAAAAACAACCGCAAGCACCATAAATCTTCCCCGTAATAACAAGCACATCTTCGAAAGGAAGTCCTTGCTGTCACTCACAGTTGGTTTGTAATAAACAAAAAGCTGTGACTACAGAATCACGAAATAAAAACAAACTTTTAAAAATGGAAATTGCTTTTTTTATATGCAGTCAGAAGTAATTGTAGCGGAGCATTTTTCTGATGAATATAAGAGGTTTGTCATGGAGGGGCAATAAGATGAACACAAGAGTAAAATTAGTATACCTTTTCGGGGACTTTCAGGGATATGACTTATCACATATGAAGCGACTGGTGATGAAGAAGAAAACATTCAGGAAATTATACTGTGTTTCATTTGCTATCCATCAGTACTGGGCACATGTCCATGCTATGCTCTGGTATTTTTAAGTCAAATGAGCTGGGTTGTTCTTTACAACTCCATTAAGAGTTTCAGAATACTTAACAACTTCCACTGAGACAATCTGAACATAAATTTGTTCAACTAAATGAATAGCCTGAATCCCCACCAATATTGACAACTCTTTATTTGCTTAGATCATGGGTAGGCAAACTAAGGCCTGGAGGCCGGATCTGGCCCAATCGCCTTCTAAATCCAGCCCACAGCCGGTCCAGGAATCACCATGTTTTTACATTTGAATGTGTCCTTTTATTTAAAATGCACCTCTGGGTTATTTGTGGGGCATAGGAATTCATTCATTTATTTATTTTTTCAAAATATAGTCCGCCCTCCCCCCCCAAGGTCTGCGGGACAGTGGACCGGCCCCCTGCTGAAAAGGTTTGCTGACCCCTGGCTTCGATCTTTTTTGTTTTAACAGTGCTTGTGTTACTGCAATCTCTGAACACATTATCTCCTGCAGGAAGACCACCATCTTTTAGATATCAATGTCTCTTGATTTCATAGCTGCTAAAATGCTTTTGGGCACATCTCCATAGCATCGAACCAAAGGCATTCCTCATCACTGATTCTTGCTAACTCCTCTTGTGTTAGGATTTTTAAGGCTCAAATGCGTCAGTGACCATAGTATTTTTTTTCCTGTGGTGACCCCAGCAGCGCTTCTCAATAATGAGGATAGCTCTGGTTTCCATGCCCAGTTTCTCCATGGTGTTTAAGATGGAATATTAGCTTTGATAATTTCGCAGTTTTTGTTTTTATTAACTCTGTGTGTGAGGGAGGAAAGGAATACTATTCTATTTCTATACATAGCCAAAGTATCATATTTTCCATCTATAAGACGCCCTCATGTATAAGATGCCCCCTATTTTGGGAGGCTCAGATTTAAGAAAATGGCCTCAGCACTATCTGTGTGTAAGTCGCCCCTTAATTTTTGACATACGGTAATTTATTAGGGAAGAAACATAGTCTTATACACGGGAAAATGTGGTTACAGTGGTACCTTGGGTTAAGAACTTAATTCACCCTGGAGGTCCATTCTTAACCTAAAACTGTTCTTAACCTGAGATACCACTTTAACTAATGGGGCCTCCCGCTGCTGCCACACTGCCGCCACGCAATTTCTGTTCTCATCCTGAAGCAAAGTTCTTAACACAAGGTACTATTTCTGGGTTAGCCGAGTCTGAGTTACCCTTAAGCATCTATAACCTGAAGCATCTGTAACCTGAGGTACCACTGTACTTCATATCTAAATTATGTACCTATTTGGTATACATAAACAGGCATGCACAATGATTCTGAGGATTATAGCAGTAGGTCCTGATGGCATCACCCACAAGTTTAGAAAGATCTCAAATATGAAATTGCTAACAAAATTATTTATCTTTTCCCTAAGATCTGCCCTCAGTGTGGAAGAGCAAAATGAGGAGAACTATTGACACAATTGTTCCAGAGCGCCTACACTGGCACTGTGGAGCTCACTGTATTTCTTGGTTTTTCTCAGGGTCCTATATTAGGGCTTAGCCACACTTCCTCTTTCCCACCGCTTTCCATCAGGGAAAACTGCTCTTTAGTGCTCGATTGGAGTAAATGGAAATTGGGGTTTTTTTGTTTGTTTTTGCCAATTTCTGTTTGTTCTTATTAGAGCTAAAAGAGTGGGTTTTCCCTAGTAAAGGAAAACCTCTCAGACCCTGTTTGGTTGAGCCCTCCATGTTTAACTATTCCAACGTTCTCAGGTGATCTTTAATGCAGTTATCTCTTTCACAACAGCTCTCTGGTGCCAAGCATCTTTTAGAATTGCTTACCAATCCAGATGGTGAACTGATCCTGCTTCAGACTGCAAGCAAAACAGATACTCTGTGCATGATATCCAAAATTAATAATACTTAGATTGAGCGTTTACTCTATGTATCACTAACATTGACTGTCACTCATTGTTCTGTATACTTTGGAAGAAATATGGTTAATGTGCTATTGGGGCGGGGGATGACGACAAGAATGGTCTTGATAAAATTGTGTGGAGTTTGAAAGTCATGTTGTCACTTTTGCAGCTGAACGTTTTGTACATACTTGGATGGTCTCTTACTACAAATATGGTTTATACTGCAATATTCTCTGCATTTTCCCATTTTTATTATCTGCAGTTATAGATAACTATATACTCAGGTAAAAATAACACATCAGATGGTTCCAGCATCAATCCCTAAGTTCTTTCTCTGATGTCTAGAGTTTACTGCTGATCATTTCAGACAGAACAAAGACAGAAAAACTCTGAAGTCCGTAAAATGAACAGAGCAGCAGGGTACAAAGCCCACTCTTCCCTCAGAGGCAGGAAATGCAATAATTAAAGTAGACTCTTGAAAAGGTATTAAAGTTAATGGACTGTCCTGCAGTTTCTTGGAAAAGAAGATACAGTACTGTAGACTTCTTTTCAACAAAGTAACTAACTTTCCTCAAAGCCAATTCAGTTAACAACATATTTTACCAACTCTTCCTCCGTTCTCTTTTCACCCCTATCGATTGCCATTAAGAAAAGAAATTGTTTACTTGGTTTGCCAGAGGTATGGCAACTTTTAACCCGTGTTCTTGATATTGCTAATGGGAGATCTAATACAGTGGTACCTCACGTTAAGTACTTAATTCGTTCCAGAGGTCCGTTCTTAACCTGAAACTGTTCTTAACCTGAAGCACCACTTTAGCTAATGGGGCCTCCCGCTGCTGCCGCGCCGCCGGAGCCCGATTTCTGTTCTTATCCTGAAACAAAGTTCTTAACCTGAAGCACTATTTCTGGGTTAGTGGAGTCTGTAACCTGAAGCGTATGTAACCTGAAGCGTATGTAACCCGAGGTACCACTGTCTGTATCTGCAAAATGGGGGGGGGGGGGGTAAAGTGGCCACTAAACGTAACCATAAATTGCGCTATAGTGTATTCATAGCAAAAATAAATAAATACAGAAGACTGTTCATTGGTATGCCAGGGAATCATGCTATCAAAAATAATGACTGAAGTCAGGGGAAACCATTGACAAGATGAAGATGCAGGTCTTGAGATAAGAAAAGGCTTTGCTGTTCTATATTCATAACCAGTGGCCCTTGACACCAGGGCAGGTTCCTGATACTAATCACGATGTACAGCTCAGTTCCCTTGCTGGCTCAATAGGATGACTGTACTACGTTAATGTACTCATCCTCCCACGGATGTGGGTGGTGCTGTGATCTAAACAACTGAGCTTCTTTGGGTTGCCAATCGGAAGGTCAGCTGTTCAATTCCCTGCAATAGGGTGAGCTCTCATTGCTCTGTCCCACCTCCTGCCAACCTAGCAGTTTGAAAACACACCAGTGCAAGTAGATAAATAGGTACTACTGTGGCGGGAAGATAAACAGCGTTTCCATGCGCTCTGGTTTCTGTCACGGTGTCCCATTGCACCAGAAGCGGTTTAGTCATGAAGGCCACATGACCCAGAAAACTGTCTGTGGACAAATGTCGGCTCCCTCGGCCTGAAAGCGAGATGAGCGCCTCAACCCCATAGTTGCCTTTGACTGGATTTAACTGTCCAGGGGTCCTTTACCTTTTTACCTTACATCCTCCCAGGACTGGGCCGCTTAATGGTGACAGGATAACATGGGGAACCTCCACTCTAAAATATACCCCACCACTTTGCCTACGTATGATGGCCATAGAAAGTATATTGCAGATCATTTGAAAATAGGTATACTTTATGTACCTAATTTTTTTCCCCTTGCCACCAAAAAGGAATTGAACTTGGAACCTTTTGCATGCAAAGTAGATGGTATACCACTGATCTAGTGCCATTTCTACCTGTCTGGGTGCCTACTGAGACCTTCTCAGAATACTGCCATTATTTCAACAAGTGGGACCCCAGTTGTTGAACTCTCTTCCCAAGAAAGTCATCCGGTATCCAGTTTGGGACTGTTCAGGTGCCAAGGGAAAACAGTTTCATTCTTGCAGACATTTAGTATTTCACTCTGCTGTTGGGAATATTATTTTAAAATTGATTCGATTGTTTTAAATTGAGTGTGCAAGACGTATTGTTGATTATATAATGTGTTTGCATGGTTATCGTTGATTTAAGAATTTTGTGGAACCCTCTGTGATACATTTTGTGAGGAACTGTGTATAAATATGTAATAAATAAATTATCAAACAGTTTTCGGCGGAAGAATGACGGGAGCACCTGTAGAAATGGAGAGATGCCAGTATTTACATACCAGGTATACGACTACTAGGTACTGAATAGGGTTCTTTGTAAAATAATTGTCACCATTTATGCTCTACTCATCGGTATGGAAAATGATTTATGCCCTCACTAAATCTTCATATTCCATTCTGTATTCCCACCAAAGGCGAAAAAAATTGTGATTAGCAGCTGAAGGCAGAAATCATGTCCAGTTCTAATTTCCTTGTTAGTACAGTAGTGAGAAATGGATTCAAATGTAATAGCATTCACTGAAGTTCACAACATGAACCAGCTGCAACAGCAAATGTGCAGGAATAGAGTGGTACCTGCAGACAAAATCAAGTAGTGCACCTGGTCTTTTTCATGCCAAATGAAGAAAAGGTTTTAAACAGCATTTTGGGGTTATCCATAAAAAATTCTCTTGATTTCTGCTATTACAGAGGTACCTCGGGTTACAAACGCTTCAGGTTACAGACTCCACTAACCCGGAAGTAGTATCTTGGGTTAAGAACTTTACCTCAGGATGAGAACAGAAATTGCCTGCTGGTGGCGCAGTGGCAGCAGGAGGCCCCATTAGCTAAATACCTCAGGTTAAGAACAGTTTCAGGTTAAGAGTGGACCTCCGGTGTTTAACCTAAGGTACCACTGTATTGTTATTATTTTATATTTTATGTTTATACCCAGTTTTTTCTCCCCTGACAGAGACTCAAGGCAGCTTTAATGGCAGTATGCTATAATGAATAAATCATAAGGATGGACTAGGAAATATTCAGGCATGAAAGAAGAAAGATTTGTCTATGATAAACAACCACAGAACAACAGGTGTGAAGTCATATACGTAACTGATGAACTACTAGGACAACTTTTGGCATATTTCCAGATCTATCATGCCATGTGCTGCTTCAGGCATTTTCAATATAAAAGTGGGATGTAAATAATGATAGTGCATTGTTATTACAGTGGTACCTTGGTTTACGAACTTAATCCGTTCGGAAGTCCATTCTTAAACCAAAGTGTTCTTAAACCAAGGCACACTCCCACAGCAGCAGGGGACTCAATTTACAAATGGAACACACTCAACAGGAAGAGAAACATGTTCTTATTCCAAGGCAAAGATCACAAACCAAAACACCTACTTCTGGTTTTGCAGCGTTCTTAATCCAAGTTGTTCATAAACTGAGCTGTTCTTAAACCAGGGTACCACTGTATTCCTGTTATTCTTATATTGAAATGCATGCCCCACTGAGGGACAGGATAAGCTTTGAAACACTAATGCCTAGCATCAATTGCCTGGACTCCATGGAGTGAAGACTTGAGAGACAAGAACTGGTATAAAAGATCTAAAGTATTTTAACTATTTTTTTTAAATGAATTTTTATTGTTTTCCTTGCATATTCTTTTCCAACAAATTGTAATAGCACCATACATTCCCTTTGACTCTGCCGAGTCGCGACCCCCCTCCCTCCCCACAACTGGTATATTTATAAAGTATTTTAACTATTACTTACAATATTCAGCAGTTAAACACAATCAAGTTTTCTGCTGTGGGCATGTAACTCTTTAGAGTCCAGAGCGGGTAGATAAGCAAATGGCCCCTCTATGGGGCAATTCTACCCTAGCTTGAAGTCCCAGGAATAGGCTGGTGTGCAGCTTTATTGCCAGCTCACTGTGAAGATGTACTGAGGAAGCACTTGCTAACTGTTCAACATTAGTTACAGGTAGGTAGCCGTGTTGGTCTGCTGTAGGCGAAACAAAATAAAAAAATTCCTTCCAGTAGCACCTTAGGGATCAACTAAGTTATTGGTATGAGCTTTCGTGTGCATGCGCACTTCTTCAGATACACAGTCTCTAAGGAAGGATTTTTTTTTCCTTTCGTGTTCAGCATTAGGCATTGTAACCCCATCAGGTCCTAAGAAGATCAAGTCAAGTCATCCTTTTCCCTGCACACACACACACCTCATGCTGGAAGCAATGGGTGGTGGGTGGTGCGACGCTCTTCACGCCAGAATGCCTCAGAAGTAGCCAAGGTATTTTACCTGACTGCCAGCACTAAAGCTGTGACAGAAATAGCAAGGAGCACTTTAGCGGGCATGGTGAGCAATTAAGTGGGCTAAATAGGCACTTAAGTGGGGACTTAAGTGGGCTAAGTGGGGAATTAAGTGGGGACTTAAGTTAGCTAAGTGTGAACTTAGCCAACTTAAAGCAGCGCCTGGAAGCCCTGGAAGTCATGTCAGAGGCCTCGCAAAGGCCTCGGAGGTCATGCTTCACAGTGGCGTAGCATGGGTTGTTAGCACCCGGGGCAAGACAAGTAATTTGCGCCCTCTAACCCGTGGATTTGCGCCCCCTAACTCTAACCCCCAGATGTTGCGCCCGGTGCGGCTAGCCCCCCCTGCACCCCCCATGCTACGCCACTGATGCTTCATGAGGACCCAGAACACTACATCTTTTAACAGCAATTGGCAATGCTCAAAAGCAGGGAAGGGAGAGAAAACACTGCATTCATGCTCTACAGTGAAATGGCTTTTTAGTGTGTAGGTGTCACCATATCCCTAGCCTTGAGCTGTGGCCTAGATGCTGACTCTGAGAACAAGTCACCAGAAGGGTTTTGCTCTGCAGTCTACAAAGGAACAGGGTATACTATATCAGATACAGGCACAACTTCCAAATTAGCAATGGAACTACAGGTAATACCATCATCTGTGCTTTTATGAGATATTATAGTTTTTTATGTCACTGTAACTAAGCACAATATTTGATCATATTAATGCTTTGCAGCTAATTTGGAGATTCAGCTGGGAAGACTACTAGCCCTGCCTTTTTATAATATAAATGAGCTCCAGTAAATGGCTCGTTGCATCTGAATTAGCCATTATCAGTACAGGAGAAGGGAATACATACATTTAAGGGGTACTGGAAATCATACCTGTAGACATCAGCCCAATGCAGTCTACAGAGGGAAACAGAAGCTCAAAATTTTGCTGCATTGCTTCTTAAAATCTAAATTGGTTTGGTTGGTTTGCTTAGACTTTAAGGAAATAATATTTGTCAGTGCCACAAAAAAATCACAACACATAGTATTTCAAGGGTGTAAAACACTATGTTTCTGCCAGTAGGTGGCAATAAATATCTACACCACATATAATAGCAATTCAGAATTTCAACTAAAACTTTTAAAGGCATTGTCAGGAGGCAAATAAAATTAACATTTCACTCCTTGAAATAAATGATCAGATTCATGCTCATTCCTTACTTCCCACTCAAGCTCTTTGAAGAAGAATCTGTTTTCTTGGGTTAATTTTCCAAAATGGCATGCATATATATATATATATATATATATATATTCAACCCCCCCCAAAAAAACCCCAAATAGATCCACTCAGTGGTCTCATTTTACAGCAAAGTTAAAACTGAGGCCTTGGTAAGACTATAATTTACCCTTGTTTAATATACCACAGAATAGTTAAAAGCGTCATTCAGATCAGGCAAGTTTTGAAAGCATTTTGACTTTTTTATGGCTCTTGTGGCTCTGTAGCTTTTGGGCTACATGACAGCTCCTTAACCATAGCTGAGGAGGAGGTCCAGGTTCAGACATAATGTTAAGCTATGGTTAATATTAAGTATAAACCACCTACAAATTTTGATTAACCATCAACCTTAAGCTACTGGACTGGGTTCACACACAATGCAAAGCCATGGTTTAGTTTCATAAACCATGGTTTAGGATTACATGTGAACCAGGCCAATATGAGTTTATAGCAGATCACACCTCCTTAGAAGGGTGTACCAAAACAGCACCCAGGTTGATATGGTTGACTTAATCAGTATTTATTTTATTTAGCTAGATTTTTACCGTGCTTTTTTAATACAAGATATTAAAAAGCAGCTACAAAACAGTAAAACATATCCAATAAAAAATAGATGGCATAGCGAAACACTCAGAAGAGACATGACATGAATAAACAGAGACATCAGAAACATCAACAAGTCGCATTCAAGTCAGCAACAAAATATCATTTGGAATAAAGGTTCTATAGCTGCCTTTTGAAAAGCTAACAGCACAGCAGTAAAATCACTAGGGTTTCCATAATCTAGATGCCACTACGAAGTGGGCAGCTTTGAAAGTATGGGTTAGCTGGTCAAGTGCCAACCTATTTCTGCCATCTGTCCACAACCTCCTGGCAGACAAGGAAAACTTTCTGGAAGCCAACCTGATCCACACTTTCAAATACAGTCATACCTTGGAAGTCGAATGGAATCTGTTCCGGAAGTCCGTTCGATTTCTAAAACATTTGGAAACCAATGCATAGCTTCCGATTGGCTGCAGGAGCTGAGTTGGATGTTCGGGTGCCAAAGAACGTTCGCAAACCAGAACACTCAATTCCGGGTTTGTAGCATTCAGGAGTCAAAACGTTTGACTCGCAAAGCGTTCAACTTCTGAGGTACGACTGTACATCTCTTCCTTTTCTGGCTCAGAGCTGGACAGCTTCCCGCCTATGAAAAGCAGAGGGGAGGTTGGGAGAAAAGAGAAGGGTGGACCTGGCATGGCAGCAACTTAGCGGCCTCAATGTGCTCGTTTCACCCCTCTCCAATCCCATGCTCTGCACATAAGTACATACAAAGGCAGTCTGAATTCCCTTTTCTGGGGCTCTATCTACCTTTCCCATTTTTTGAAAAAAGAGAATTTCTGCTTTTCTGCAAATGTCAGCATTCCCATGTGGATGTGCCTTTTGGACTCCATAAACAACAGCACTCACCACATGAAAAGTGGAAACCGAGGTTGGTGGTATTATTATGATTATTTCAATTCATAGTTCCAGGTCAGGTTAAAAACACTACGGTGAGCACAGCTAATATGTTAAATAAAGGGTAAAGGGACCCCTGACCATTAGGTCCAGTCGTGGATGACTCTGGGGTTGCGGCGCTCATCTCGCTTTATTGGCTGAGGGAGCCGGCATACAGCTTCCGGGTCATGTGGCCAGCATGACTAAGCCGCTTCTGGTGAACCAGAGCAGCGCACGGAAACGCCGTTTACCTTCCCGCCGGAGCAGTACCTATTTACAGTGGTGCCCCGCAAGACGAACGCCTTGCAAGACGAAAAACCCGCTAGACGAAAGGGTTTTCCGTTTTGGAGGCGCTTCGCAAAACGAATTTCCCTATGGGGTTGTGCCGCAGAAAGACTGTAGCTGGTTAAGAGAGTCATGGCCTCAGAAACGTTGAGAACCTCAGCTATAGCAAAACGTACTACATCACTTTTCCCACTAGATGTCATAGTAATATAGCTGTAGAAATGTTATCTTAAGAAGCTAGGCTGATTTTCATGGGTAACACTAAAAACAGGATTGCAGGTGTGCAACTTCAAGACCGAGCAATAAGTGAAGGGGATGCTTAATGTTTCTCCTGCCTTCACCTTCTCCTGAAATCTCACTGCTTTCTCCACTGTGGATTTTTATGTGTCAGTATCAAGAGCATTACCTACAGTGAAGACTTTCATTAATAATGTGTTGCTATAATTTGGCTCCGACACATTGTGGAACTATCAAAACTGATTCTTTTTTCTGGTTCTCATAGCACACTAGGAAGTATTGGGTTGAAATTAAATAAAGGGACATCTACGAATGGGGCAACTCATATTTATATTTTGAACTGATGCCTGTG
Organism: Podarcis melisellensis; assembly: GCF_964234715.1. NCBI lineage: Eukaryota > Metazoa > Chordata > Lepidosauria > Squamata > Lacertidae > Podarcis > Podarcis melisellensis. The sequence continues at coordinate 22,060,795 of NC_138542.1, forward strand.
CCCTCCTTCTTTCCCACTACACATAGTGTACGAACACATCATTTTCAAAAATCCAGCCAAATTGTAAGTATGCTCCCAAGATTCCTCTGATATATATAATCTATGAGCAAAACAATGAGCAAAAGGCAAGCAAGGTTCAAAGCATCATAACAGGGCAAAGGCAGCCAAGATGAAAGCCATTCCGGGAGATTGATTCAGGAGAGCTAAACAGACACATTTTTGCATGGACGCTATATTTACGCTACTTATCTGCACATGTAGTCCAAACAGGAACAGAAGCAGCCCTGTACTCACCTTCACCTCAGAGTAAGCCTTGTGTAAAAGTTCTGCATTGCTTAAGCTTCATTTAAGCTCCACATTAAGATCTTAAGTAGAGATAATACTTTGGCCACCTCATGAGAAGAGAAGACTCTCTGGAAAAGACCCAGATGTTGGGAAAGATTGAGGGCACAAGGAGAAGGGGACGACAGAGTACGAGATGGTTGGACAGTGTTCTTGAAGCTACGAACATGAGTCTGACCAAACTACGGGAGGCAGTGGAAGACAGAAGTACCTGGCATGCTCTGGTCCATGGGGTCACGAAGAGTTGGACATGAATGAATGAACAACAACAGTGATATATAAATCACTTTAAGCTGTGTCAAAATTCACCATTATAATAATGTTGTCAACCTAAATCCACATACTTCTTGATGTCTCTTTCTCTGTGTGTTCAGAGCAAAGTCATCACAGGTAAGTTCCAAAAGGAGACCCCAGGTGATAGATGGGGTCTTCTATATCAATTCTGGACTTCCCACTAGGTCCATTGCTGTCTTTGCTCTCAAGGCACTGAAGGGAGAGAAGTGGAGATCAAGGGCTTGGTTCAATGGGTAACTGAGAGGGCTTGGGTGAGACACCCATGAGCCTCAACATGTCAGGCTGCCTTGGGACTTTTGTGGGTTCCTCCAGATCTTTAGTTATAGTGGGGGTTCTCTATGGGCTGACAAGCCTCTTCCTCAGCCGAGGTCTCCCTGGGATCCTGATAAATGCTCCCCAAAGCACCTGAGATTAATCAGAATTAGAAGAATCTTTACAGTATTTGCATCAGCCACTAGCCATAGCAATAAAATGTACTGAAGATAGAGGTTAAAAAAACTTAACTATAGAAAATACATTTTGGGGGCTTACATTGATAATAAAATTATAGATCTTATTCTAATTGCCCCCGGTTAAAAACCTTGCAGTTTTTGCTGTCACCTTGTTATGTACTGAGTTGAATAGGATCCAAAATGCAGCAGTCTGATTGGTCCTAGAACAATAGGATTCAGAATGCAGCAGTCTGATTGGTCCTAGAACAATAGGATTCAGAATGCAGCAGTCTGATTGGTTCTAGAACAATAGGATCCAGAATGCAGCAGTCTGATTGGTCCACAGGAGCCACCAAATCCAGCTCCAGGTGGAAGTGAATCCGCAACCTGATTGGCCTACAGGAGAATCCCGGAATTAGCCAATCACGTGGGGGCCCACTGTGTAAATAATGTATATAAAGCAGACATTCTGGGGGAACTTTAATTCCTCCTTACCACTATAAACTGAATAAAGAGCATGAAATCCACTCTCGACTCTGAGTACATTTCCCTGGCGACGAGGATGGGATCCCGCTGAGCTGACTGCCACACACAGCACTGCCACCTGCCGCACCGCTGCCTTGCAGTACACAGCAGTACAGTGGTACCTCGGGTTAAGTACTTAATTTGTTCCGGAGGTCTGTTCTTAACCTGAAACTGTTCTTAACCTGAAGACCACTTTAGCTAATGGGGTGTCCCGCTGCTGCCGCGCCACCGGAGCACGATTTCTGTTCTTATCCTGAAGCAAAGTTCTTAACCTGTGGTACTATTTCTGGGTTAGCCGAGTCTGTAACCTGAAGCGCATGTAACCCGAGGTACCACTGTGAAAGAAAGGGTCCCAAACAAGACAAAGGCTCCCAGGATAGCGACCTGTGGATGTTGCACGCTGAAAACGCAGCCAGTGGAGGCTAGCAATACAAACACAACGTAGGAGTGGGCACAGCATAGCTATCAACTTTTCCCTTTTCTTGTGAGGAATCCTATTCGGAATAAGGGAATTTCCCCCACCCCCACCCATCTTCCCCCCTCCACCCCTAATGTTTTTTTCTCCCCCTAATGTCTCAACAAATGAAACGGATTTGTAAAAATGTTACATGGAAAAAATACGAGAGACATTACACATATTTCTGTAAAACAAGAAAATCTTTAATTAAAAAAAAATACTCAAAAAGGTAAAACGTTGAGAGCTATGGGGCACAGTTGTGTGACACAAAGCACATAAAATAAAGCCACAGAGAGTTTTTGCCACGCGTGCAGTCCTCCTCATTTAACCCTGGGGCAAACCGAGGCTTCGCACGCAACGCACGTGGCAACCCAGCCACGCGCACTGAAGAGCGGCTGGGAGGAAGAGAACCCGAGGAACTTCCAAGGGCAGCCGCGCATGCGCCGTTTTAAAAGGAAGAGATCTCGCTGCCGGAAAGCCTTTCTCCCCGAGCGCATGCGTAGCTCCGCCCTGAGGAAAAAGCCGTTGCCTTGGCGGCGAGCCGCGCTTTCCTCGCCCCGCCCACCGTCGCGGTTCTGAGGCGGCGGTTGGCGGCTCGCGCGGGCGGCCTTCTCCTCCCACCCCAATCCCCAGTTTAGCCAATGGGCCGTTGAATGTCTGTCAGGGGCCGCTTTCGTTTCCCGGCGAGAGGGAGTCCAGTCGGCCGGCGGCTGCGCCCCCCAAGAGCCCCGCCGCCGCCGCCCCGCTTCCCTTCCCCCGGCCTCCGCCGACAGGGATGAAGAGGCTGAAGGGCATCTTGAGGCTCAAGAAGAGGCGGGCGGCGGAGCAGCAGCCGGCGGCGGCGGCGGCGTCTAGCGAAGCGGTCGGCGAGGTTGCCGTGTCCGCCTGCGCCTCGTGCCTCGCCAGCGATGGCGCCTACGTGGTGCGGAAGAAAGAGTTGGGCCAGCTGCACCGGGCAGCGGCCGAAGGGAGCCTGGGCGACGTGCAGCGGCTCGTGCAGAGGCACGACATCAACGAGCCGGATAAGGACTCCAGGTGATGAGGGAGAGCCGCGGAAAAGGCACCCGCCCCTACCCGAATCTGAGGCTTCTTGGCATTTTATTATTATTATTATTATTATTATTATTATCATTATTATTGTTGTTTCGGGAATATAGCACCTCCTCCTCCTCCTACACGGTTTGGCTCTCAGCTTGGCCTGCTGCTGCTTCCTTTGAAGATCCAGTGGCACCTTGGGTTACAGACGCTTCAGGTTACATACACTTCAGGTTACAGACTCCGCTAACCCAGGAATAGTACCTCGGGTTAAGAACTTTGCTTCAGGATGAGAACAGAAGTTGTGCTCCGGTGGCAGCGGGAGGCCCCATTAGCTAAAATGCTTCAGGTTAAGAATGGACCTCCGGAAGGAATTAAGTACTTAACCCGAGGTACCACTGTACAGTCACTCCACTGTATCTTCACAGTAGCCCTGTGAGGTATGCCAAGTCGAGGGTGAGTGAGTGACAGTATCCCAAAGCAAGGAATTCAGTCCCCTCCTAGGTCGGTGCCTGGCCCTGAACCCACTGCATTCTCATCCTGATTGCTTTTTCAGTGGTTCAAAGATCCATAATAATAATTTATTATTTGTACCCCGCCCATCTGGCTGGGTTTCTCCAGCCACTCTGGGCGGCTTCCAACAAAGACCAAAAATACACTAAAATGTCACACATAAAAAACTTCCCTGAACAGGGCTGCCTTTGGATGTCTTCTGAATGTCAGGTAGTTATTTATCTCTTTGACGTCTGATGGGAGGGCGTTCCACAGGGCAGGCGCCACTACCAAGAAGGCCCTCTGCCTGGTTCCTTGTAGCTTTGCTTCTCGCAGTGAGGGAACTGCCAGAAGGCCCTTGGCGCTGGACCTCAGCATCCGGGCAGAACGATGGGGGTGGAGACGCTCCTTCAGGTATACTGGGCCAAGGCTGTTTAGGGCTTTAAAGGTCAACACCAACACTTTAAATTGTGCTCGGAAACGTACTGGAGCCAGCTCCTAGGGGTTGAGGACACTTTGGCCTCCCCCCTAAAATATTTGAGGGGGCCATTCCTCATCTCCCCAATACTTTATTCAAGTTGGCACCAATTGAAGGAGTGCCAGGTGATATATGCAACAGTCACTGTATTTTCACAGTAGCCCTATGAGGTAGGCCATGTCAAGAGCGAGAGAGAGTGATAGTACCCCCTAAGCAAGGAATTCAGTCTCCTCCTTGGTCGGTGCCTGGCCCTGAACCCTCTGCATCCGAATCCTGGATGCCGGAGCACTTTTTCAGTCGTTCAAAGATCTGTAGGAGCCAACTCCTAGGGGCTGAGGTCACTTTGCCCCCCCTAAAATATTTGAGGGGGCCAGCCCCCACCCCCATGTTGCTGGGCATGGCTATTCAAGTGATGTGTGTGCACCATGTCTTGTTAATTGATTATGCGGGGTGGGGCTTACCTGTTGTCGTCCAATATTTTATTCAAGTTGGCACCCCTGGAAGAAGGGCAGGGTGATATACGCAGCAGTCACTCCGCTGTATCTTCACAGTAGCCCTGTGAGGTAGGCTAAGTTGAGGGGAGGCAGTACCCCTAAGCAATGAATTTGGGCACCACCTTGGTTGAAAAGTGCACCTTTTCAGTAGTGCACTTGTGTCCAAAGATCCATAGGCGCCAACTCCTAGGGGCCAAGGTCCGTTCGGGCCATCCCCAATAAAATATTTGAGAGGGCCACCCCCCAAGTTGAGGGGCATTGCCATTCAAATGTGTATGTGTGCTGCACCATGTGATCTGTTATGCAGGGCACAGCTTCCCCCCCCCCAATATTTTATTTAAGTTGGCACCCCTGCAAAGATCACATAACACCTTTGAATGCTTAACATCTGGATTTAGGGTGGGTCGGGCAGTTCCCTCGCACAGGGTGCTGAACTGAGGGGGTGCAAGATTGAGAAGATTTGTGATTGGGAATATTTATTAGGGGGTGCCAAATTTTGGGCTCACACAGGAGGCCATATTATGAAAGATTACCAAAGTCTGCCCCTAGCATTACATGAATAGGAGCATAGCTAAACTATGTGTCTTAAAAAGCAGCAGCTAAAGATGCTTCTGAGTAGGAAATAATTGGTCATTTGCATGATGTTTCCCTTACAGGGTAGAATGCAGGGATTGTGTAAAGCAGTCTTGGAGTCTTCAGCCCCTTCAGTACAGTGGTACCTCGGGTTACATACGCTTCAGGTTACATATGCTTCAGGTTACACACTCCGCTAACCCAGAAATAGTGCTTCAGGTTAAGAACTTTGCTTCAGGATGAGAACAGAAATCGTGCTCCGGCGACGCAGTGGCAGCAGGAGGCCCCATTAGCTAAAGTGGTGCTTCAGGTTAAGAACAGTTTCAGGTTAAGTACAGACCTCCAGAACAAATTAAGTACTTAACCCGAGGTACCACTGTACATTCCTTGGGGTTGTTCTTGCCTCACTGTTTTCAGGCACCCGTTAACTTCTTGCAACTTTTTACTTAATAAAAAATAATGTAAATAATGCACTAATATTGACCACGAGAAACAGTAGGTGTGGGGAGTCTTTATTAAGTTGTGTCCATACTTGTCCCGTGAAGTTTAATAACTGTGTCAATCAGGCTTTACTTTTAGGGTTGTTGTGAGGGGGAAATGGGCAAAACCAAAAGTGTAAGATAACAAATATTAAGTCAAATAACACATAGGAAAAAACTTTTGCTGTTCTGAGTGATGTATTGATTGTACTTAATGGTATGCCTTCCAGAACACCTTTGCATCTTGCCTGTGCTGGTGGATATACAGATATTGTTGCTTTCTTGGTAGGCAACAAATGCCAACTAAATTTCCGTGATAATGAAGGGAAGACTCCATTAATGAAGGTATGTATGAAGCAGTAATACAATACCACATTCTATAAATGCCATATCTAGTTGAAAATGCCAGTTTAGTACCACTTTTTTGTTAATGACAACCATCAACAAGTTAATTATTATAAAGTTAAAGTTATTTCTTCATGTTTCATTAAATTCTGTCAGCATTAAATATTTGTTTGTATTAACATAATTTGTGGGCCTAATTTCCTTTCTTTAATTGTTGCAGGCTGTACAATGCCAGCAGGAATTTTGTGCAATTTATCTGCTTGAGAACGGAGCAGACCCTAATATTGTGGATACTCACAGTAATACTGCCCTCCACTTTGCTGCTGCTAATTCTGGTATAGCTATTACAAAACATCTCCTTAAATATAATGCTGATATTGAAGCACAGAATGAGGTAAAGTAAAATTAGCTGAATACCATAAAATAATTTTTACTTCTGAATGCTCTTTTGAATGTTAAAAAAGTTTATTGAATAAAAATAATTTTGCTTATGTTGTCAACTTGCATGCAACTTGTCTTTTGTGGCAAGAGAACATTGTAATGAGTAACTTTTGTATATTACCCACCCATCCCCAATCAACAAGTGCAACATATACAATTTACCAAGCATTCATGTGAAAGCATAGCATGCTGGATCTGGGTTGAGTGAGATATTATTCAAATTATTCCCCCTCTGTGGGAACAGGAAGGAGAAGAGAGAGACCTACTCAGAGTAATTAGGGGGTGGCGCTGCCCTGTCCTGCCGTTGGTTACCGAAGTGGGAAGAGAGTAATTCAAAGAAGCCTGAAGCGATCCTATGTGCACCTTGTATAGTACTAGTTTGGGTGCACAAAGCCCCAGAGGCCTTTCTTAAGGTAGTATTCTTCAATGAGACCTGTGAGTATAGGGTGATATATTAATTTTAATTATAATATAATATAACATAGCTGGGAACCATATTATATTATATTATATTATATTATATTATATTATATTATATTATATTATATTATATTTATTATATTATATTATATTATATTATATTATATTATATTATAATAGGGTTTCCAGCTGTGTTGGACTTCAATTTCGGTCATCCCTAGACAGCTTAGCAAGCTGTTGGGGATGGTGGGGTTTTTGTTCAACAATATCTGAGAACTCTGGATCGAAGAACACTGTCTAAAGGAGCTCCCCTCACCTTCAGACTTGGAGTTCTCCCACCTTACTTTGTGCAAGCTCTGTTGGAGGCAGACAACTTTGGTCCACACACAAATGTCCTCAAGTTCTATGGAAAACAGTAAATATGTCTGTATTGCAAATCTTGTCTGCTAATTCAGTTTTATGCTTACAGGATGGGAATACTCCTCTAATTGTTGCTGTCACAGAAAACAATCGAGAAATTGTAGAGTTTCTTTTGGAAGAAGGAGCTTCTGTAAATGCCACAGATAATTCAGGAAGGTACAGTCTGGCACATTTATCTGATTTAAAGACTTAAGGACTATTTCTAAAGAAAACTGTTGCAGTTTCTGTCCCATGAATTGTAATATATGAAGAGACTATGGGTTGTATGCAAGAAAGTAATTGCACTTGCAGAACTACTTCTACTCTTGCAACAAAAGTTCTCCCATCCCGTGCCCTGTAGACCCCCCTGCAATCTGCTTTGAAGGTTCCTCCAACCCTTTGGAGCGGATTGAGGTAGGGTCTGTTCTTAATAATTGCCAGCTCTCCATGTTTTTATTCTCGCAGTAGAATTTCACAACCTTTAACTAGCATGCTAATGTGGACAAAGGCTGCTGCAGTGAATAGACTTTGAATCGTATTCTGAAATGTTGCTTTGCTGGTGTAGCAATATAGTAGCCTAATCTTGATCTAATCTTGACCAAAAAAAGAGAATATCTGCATGGAACTTCCTTCCTGTGCTGCCCACCCTTTCATGTCCCTGCTTTCTTCTTGACTCTCATTTCCATGCTTCCTACTCCGTCCTTTTTGGCAACCTGCTTTACACCTCCATTTACACCTTCACTCCAGTCTTGTAATGTGCTCTATGTGGGGCTTCCCTTGTGCCTGATTCAGAAGCTGCATTTAGTGCAGAATGGTGCAGCACAGTTGCTGATAGGCGTGAGACCTTGTTAGTATATAACACCTGTGCTCAGATTCACACTGGTTGCTGATTTGTTCAAGCCGTTACTATTAGTATATAAAGCCCTTAGGAACTTGGGACCAATTCACCTGCAAGATCGCCTTACCTCATATATGCCCACTTGACCAGTTTGATCGGCGGAATCAGCACTAATACAGGTGCCACATAATACATGTTCCACATTTGTAAAATCAGTCTTTTGGTGTGGCAGCATCTGCAGTTTGGAACTCCCTGCCTATTGATATCAGGCAGGTGCCCACCCCGAAACACCAGATTCTGTGAGTATACCCTGACTACTAGTGGCAGGGATTCACTAGTGGTAGCTTACACCTGTGCTGGATTTAGATAGGCACAGTTGAGAATTCTGCAACACTGGTCCCACTCACTACTGGCAGAGTTTGACAAACCTGGGGGGAGGGATGCCTTGCCTTATCTACATTATTTTCAGTGTAGCAGATCTTGGTTTGTATTGTTCTGTTAACCAGCAGTGGGTAGAAGATCTAAGTTAAATTCATCAATAAAATTCAGCCGTTCTTGCCCTTTCTGTTTCAGAACTCCACTGTTGACTGCTGCTTCTGAAAAAAACCGTGATTTAACAAACATTCTTCTTCGACATGGCTCAGATGTTTTTCATAGAGATGAAAGTGGATGGTCAACAAAGGATTATGCTCTGAATAGCGGAGATCCCATGTAAGCTTTTATTTCTAACATTTAAGATTATTCATTGACCATAAAATAAATAGGTTGAATCTCTTCAATCATTGCTGGAATGAAAATATCTATTTATCTAGCTACATACATACACGCGCGCACACACACACACACACACAAATAAATAAATAAATAAATAAATGGATCAACTGTTATGTGAGAGTGGATCTTTAGAAAGTCAAAGACCCTTGCAAAAGTTAGGGTTTTACTCCTTGAGTTGATGTAAAACTGTTCTTCTGGTTTGACCTATGTTCTTAATCTCTTCATGAAGAATCAATTGTTTGTATTGTCATGATTTGTAAAAATTATCTCCCTTCTACCCCTTAGTCTTCTGCAATATGTATCTGAATTTTCTAACTACAAAAATAAAGAACAGAGCTCTGGAGATCAAAAAGTCTTAACTTTATTGAGCAGCCCAGAAAAACCTGGATATTCTGGCATGTTGGGCGCACCAGCTACAAACAAAGAAGGTACGATTTTATATACTAAAACAAGAGAATCTCTCCTTGTTCCGACATGGAATCTATGCAACTGAAGTGATCAGGCAAACTGAAGCTACCCTTTCTATGTTTCAAGTACCCAACTGGCAACTAATAATAATCACAAAATGATGAGAGTTGGAAGGGAATTTGAAGGTCAGTTAGTTTAACCCCTTGTTCATTGCAGAGTAGCCACATTCCTCATGGCTTCTGTGTGCCCCCTACTAGGGGTTGTTGAGTTTTCATCCTGAAACATGCCTGTACAGTATGTTAATATAGTGCAGAATGAGTGTGTGTGCGTCTAAGGATTTCTTAAAAGTTTATGGCACCTGAACAATTCAGGCTTTAGGCTACTGCATTACACTGTAGCTATATGCAAACTTACATGTATGCCATATTTGAGGGGCTAGAATAGAACAGCTTCTATAATATTGCAGTTACTTTGTGTCATTGGCTGCTTAGTAAAAAATATCACATTTAAGAATTAAGTTTATACACACACTTTATAGAAGTAATTAATAAGTATGTGTCCTCCTAAACCCTCATTGTAATCCTGAACTTAATCATAATATCTCCCCCAATGGGGAAAGGGGGTGGGTGGGACTTGGGAAGGGGTGGTCAGTTTGGAGAGAAGCAAATTCCATGACAAGGTACAAGAATCAAAACAGCAGTACACTAGGATTACTTTGTTATTCTTTGAGGGGTGTCTGCTTATTAAAATAAAAAGAAGTTCAGAGTCTTGCAGGGAAGGTTCACTCTTTGATCTGCAAACTTAGTGCATGTGTATATTTACAGAGCTAGGCCCTGATACGAAAAATGATTGCCACAATGCTGCTTTGAAACATTATATACCTACCTTCATGTGAGTCATCATGCTGCAACTAGTGCAACACATCCTGCCTATTCACTTATTTAATGGGTTAAAAGGAAAGATGAGTTACAAGGTCACTTCTAGTTCTGTCATTCTGTGTGGAGGGTATTGCTTGCAAGTTCAGTAGCTTTGGTTGCATGATAGATTCAGTTGCATTTTCTGGTGTACAGAGAAGTCTGGGGCTTAAGTCTACCCCCCTGCCACTGAAAGCTTTAAGGTAGTGGTGAAACTTCAACTAACCAAAACATATGATACCATGCCATATTCATATTGCCTAAATAAAACATTGCTAAGGATGTGGCCCTTAGCAGCTGTAACTTCCCAGCATTTTGGAGCTTAAGTGACCATGGAAATCCCTAAGCATAGCATGTTAAACTGAAAGGGGTGCTTTTGGGGGGCGGACATCGAAACTTAGCTTCAGCCAGCATTTCATCTCATATCTTTATGCTGTCACTTCTGCAGTAGAAACCTAAGAGTCGTGGATATTGACTTATAGTAATATTGTAAATTGCTTCAGGATCCCTCATGGGAAGTGATTCATATATTAAATGATGATGATGATGATGATAGTAATAATAATGTCTCTGAATGCACTGTGGAATGAGAGATGGCAGCTTAATTTCTGGCTGCATATCGAGCTTGCCAACAGCATTCAATTTGAAAAACAGCCCAGGGTTCTCACAATAGTAGTATCAAAACAGCCAAACGAACAGTGCTCATAGAAAGTAGCTACAAGCTGGTGAATCTAGGTTGGATACGTATTTCTGTAACCATAATTATCATAGTGTAAACCAGGGGTAGGGAATCTTTTCGGGTCCAAGGGTTTCGTTTTCTAATGTCTAAGCTCCTAGGGGCTGCATATCAGCCATGGTCAGGACTAACATAAAAAAGTGGATGAGTCCCCTGGAACACTCTTATACATATGCAAATTGCTGCATATTCACAAGTAACATGTTCATAACACTTACTCATTCAATCATGCCCACAGCCCTTATACACAGAGAGACATGCACATACACATTCAGACTTACTGTCAACACCCTCTTTACAGTTAGTTAATCTTTCCCTCCTCATCTGTAATCTCAACAAGGATCCTCACACCCTTGCACAGTAATTGGGCTTAAAAATGCTGTTTCGTTGGAGCCATTGAGATAGTTCCCCACCCCCATCAAGCCTAATTAAGTGCTGCACGGGATGAATATTTGATGGCATTGCAGTACATGTGGAAGGTTAAGTTTTACCTCCTCGGCTCTCCTTTTGCTGCACATCTTCCCCTCCTTCCTCAGCAGTTGGGCTTATTTTTTAAAAAACCTTCTGTTGCTCCTAATGGAACAAGCTCAGTTGTTGTGCAGGGGACTGTTGGGGGGCAGACATTTGTTTCTGCATCCTACTGTCCAGGGATCCTTTACATTTACCTTTTTTACGTGTGTGTGTGTGTGCCTCATGTGCCCCTTAATCCTGTTTTAACTGTTTGGTTTGGTGTTTTCCAACTGTTAAAGTTACATTTTCATTTCTTAGGAAACACTGATACAATGTAAGTCTTTCCTTCAACATTGTCACTTTTTTTTAAAAAAAAAAAGAATGATCAGGAAGCTTCCTGCCTGTATATATAACAAAACTGAATACTAATGTGTTTATTATTAAATGATGTTTATAAATTGTTCTAGAGTAAGTTTGTAGCATGAGAGAATTTATTTTGGTTGTTGTAACATACCGTAATGCTGGAAAGGTCAGGAGGATTAGCTAGGCCCACCCACTTTGTATCCTGAGAAGCTGCAATCCTATACAGTGCTCATTTAACTGGCAGTGAGCCTCATTTATCTCAGCTGGACTTATACTGCTATCTTAGAAGCAGTGGCGTAGCGTGGGTTGTCAGCACCCGGGGCAAGGCAAGTAATTTGCGCCCCCTAACCCGTGGATTTGCGCCCCCTAACCCTAACCCCCAGATGTTGCGCCCGGTGCGGCCGGGCCCCCCTGCACCCCCCACGCTACGCCACTGCTTAGAAGTGCCTCCTGAGAAATAAGACAAGAATGTTAGCATATTCATCTCAATACATTAATCTATGTAATCTACCAAAATATGTAAGGAGAAAAAACATGCTTTCACACTTGTTAAGACCAGCTCCAGATTCACCGGCAAATAATGCTAAATGGAATGGAAAACTTTCATGCCCTGTATTGGTAACCAGTCTATTTAGAAGGCGGGGGAATCATATCTATTAATGTAGTGATCAGATACAGTATTCCCAAGCAGAGAACTAAATGTATCAGCTACATCTTTCCAAACTCCATTTTTTTTATCTCTAGTTGTGTCTTTGATCTGTTATGAGAAGTGGGGAAATCCAAATATCTGAGTGTGGGAGAGAGTTGGATGATTTGCCTTTCTTGAACTTGAATTGGTGGTTTGTTTTTCATTGCAGCATACTCATTACATTGAATAACTTGTTAGTTTATATGTGTATTTGTGTTTCTATATTTGTAATCGTTTTATGAATTCACTGTTTTTATCTATTCCTTCCATGCCTTGGCCTAAATAGATAGACAAGTGCACCTGACACTCAGTCACACAACAGGAGATTCAGGGAAAGGTATAACAGTCTCCAAGGGTCAAATATGTAATGATTCATTTAGATTTAGATTTTTAATTCAGATTCCCTGCTTTGGTTTGTGCTTACTGCTTCTAGAAAATCCGTAGTACATAGTTCAATTGTAGCAAGCTGATGTGGAAATAATGGCCAAACTAGATGATGGGTTTGTGTGTGTCAGGATTGAAAAATATGGCAACCAAGGATGGATGCTTAAATCCTCTCCCCCTGCCATAGTTGTCACCCCCCAATGGTTTTCCTCCTGGAGAAGAAGTTGCTATAAGCATCAGTTTTATCTTTCATGGACTTGGGTCTGATCAACATCCCCATATCTGCAATTTGTTTTAAAATGCAGAAATGCGAAATGCAATTTCTCATTTTACCTATCATCTAATTTAGCCCTTGGTATCTTGTTCTCTTCAAGAGTGAATGATTTAGAAGCGATTGTTGCTGTTCTGTGCTACTTGGATCCACTGTATGCTAGAGCTCCCATTGTGCACATGATGGGATTGTCTAACCTTCACAGAGAATGTTCCTCAGGCAGTGAGGAACTTCTCATCCATAGGGTAATGGCCTTGCTTAACTAGAGCTCACAGTGTTACATGTCAGCAGAGGTAATTTGGATGAGTGAATTGTATCTTTGGTCTCTGAAAGTTGTTTCTCCATGCACTATCCAGTGTTAGGATGTGGGCTGTTTCTTCTGTGTAGCTTCTCATTCCTTTTCAGCCTGTTATGGGAAGTGACATTCTTCAGTCTCCTTCATTTATCTATTGGGAGGGGGGAGAGAATTTCCAGAGTTCTCATGCATGATGAACAAGCTCAGAAGCTTCCTTTGCAGAGAGCTGGAAATTTAGGAAAAGTACTTTGCATTTCCTACCCACCTCCTGCCCCTGAAAAAAGTAAATTTGGAAGGCAATAGGGTTGACGATGGTAGAACTTCCATAAACCAGAACTTTTTGAGCTTTGGATAACTCTTGGGGAAAGCCCTGATTTATTTTCCCTCAGAATTTCCCAACTGAGATAGTGTGAGTGCTCAAAATTACTCCCAACATGGAAGGTGGCTTGTGTGCTTGTTTTATTGATTGATTTTTTTAAAAAAAACTCTGACCTGCCTTTCAACAAGGCCCCAAATACACATTGAGGCATCTGTGAATGTGAAACTTTCTTGTACTTTGGCTTAAAAGACAACTTCACAATTAAAATAAAGATAAGCCTATGGAGCCATTTTTTTACATTGATGTAATCAAAAAGCCACGACTTTTAAAGGACTTTTAAAGGAGTTGTGTTTACATAGGTCCTTCTATTCATGCACACTTGTATCCATGTATATTGTTGATTATGGATTTATATGCTAAATGGTCGTGCATTTCCACCATTCCCAAAACCATAGGAAGTGATAAGCTTTACAATGGGGGAATCTTAGATCCGTGCTTGCTGTTTTTTATTTAGCTAGTGAACATGTACAAAAGTGCACAAGGCAGTTATTTTCAGATTTTTAAAGATAATTTATCTTTGTTCCTTAATATCTTTAGAGATTTGTACAGTTTAAAACATTTTAACTGAAATTGTTCCTTAAAGTTTCTTCATTGTCTTGATTTTTATGTTTTTATTGTGCATGCTTTTTAAACAGTTATTGATGACCATTCCTTTGGAGATTCATTCAGGTAAGATTTTACATCTGCTCTTTGATAAAATTAGTTCTACAAAACTGGATTTTTATTCTGATTTTTAAATGTTCATTTCAGAGATTCTGGAAAAGCAGATAATGACAGCTGGATTTCTTCAGAAGAAGAAGATTTCAGTCCTAAGGTATGTTATAACTTGCAGAACTCAGTTGAACCATAATCTGTTAGACTTGGGTCCACCATATGCTATTGGTACTACACCATACCTCAACCAGTGTGATCAGTGTTTTTTGATCGCTTGCGAGTTTTCTCATTTGCAAACTCTAACTCCAGCGATGTACATAGTTTAAGTACACTTAATTAATATATTGATTATTAAACCCCAGATGGATCGTTTTTATTGTTTATGTAGAGAATTATGCAGAAATTATGGTTTAAATAGGCTGTTTGCCATAATAAACACTGATTGATTGAATGATTGATTGATAACTCTAGTGATGGGTGATTATGTAAAAGTCTTGGAGCTTTCTTCACCCACTGCTGAGAAAGAAACAACATAATGTGGCCTTGTTAAAAATATAATACATGAAGTGTTGCTTCAGTTAAATCTTAATGTGCTTAAATTTTGTTTCCAGAAACCAGAGAAACCAAGTTTGGCTCAGATAATGAATCTTGCCCAGCAAATCAAGAAAAATGGTAAGTGGCCTGTAAAACAGGTTTATTATAACTTGGTTGAGCAATTTTTAAAAATAATTATTTCTCCTGTGTTTAATTTTTTGTGTGTGTTTGTATTTTGATGTAGTAGATGAGAAAAGTAGCATTATCAAAGCAGAACCTATAGCCATTTCACAACAGAATAAATCAGATTCTGAAGCTGAAGATCTGAGAAAGTCCCTTCCTAAGCCTTTGTTCCAAGTTCAATCCTTTCCTCATCCTGTTCTGTCCTCACCCGGCTCCTTTTCAAAGTGTTCCCAGATGACTCCCAAACTGGACCCTAAGCAGGTAAAAAAATTAATTTACAAGTTTCAATCTATCATTTGTTTATCATCTGTATTTTTATACCCACTTATGTTTGTATAAAGACAATGAAAATAATCAATCATCAAAAGAAAATATACAAGCAGTATCCATTAATTCCCCAAAGCAAGAATTGAATGATCCAAATGATTCTTCAATCATTGAAGAGGAAGAATGTGAGGAGGAGGAGGAGGAGGAGGAAGAAGAAGACGAGGAAGAGGAGGAGGAGGAAGAAGAAGAAGAAGAGGAGGAGGAGGAAGAGGAGGAGGAAGAGGAAGAAGACATGGAAGAGGAGGAAGAAGAGGAAGGAGAGGAAGAGAATGAAGAGGAGATAAAGGCAGAAATGGAAGATAACTTCAGTGAAGAAAAGGAGAATAATTTTAGTGAACAAAACATAGAAGAAAGTTTGGGCAAGATAGAAAATGTGAAAGGGGAATATTTTGAAAAACCAGAAGGAAGAAAATCTATTGCATCCAGTGAGCTTAAGCAGGAGGGAAATGCTTCTAATAGTAATAGTGAAATAGATTTACAAAACGGAGGACTGAAAGAATCTGTTGGCGTCTCTGTGTCTTTTATTGATGGGCAATTTGAGCGTTCAGATGAAAATAGAGCTATTAGCAGTGTAAATAATGAACTGTCCAATTGTTCATTTGAAAAAGAAAAAAGTTCTAAATATGAAGACCAATTGCAAGAAAATGAGAAAAACTCCAATATTTCACATGAGAGTCCCAAAAAAGTTTCCCCCTCATCTGAGATTTTTGAAGCAACCAAAGATTGTACAAAAGATGCATTTTCATCTCCCTCAAACAGTTGCCATGATAACGGGGTAGATTCAAACATGGGTGATGACATTGAAAATGTTGATGATCCTGAGTCTGAGACAGAACTTGAAAAACACAAATCTAGAAAACAGAATTCCAAAGATGCTGATCTTTTGGATAATCAAAATATTGGAGAAGAACAATACATGGATTCAGAAGAACTGGAAGAAGCAGTATGTGAACCACTCGTTCAGAAAAGTGAGGATATTGAGGAAGAAAATCTAAAAGCTTTTCAACCTAGTATCAAAGTAAGTAAATATAATATGATGAAAAAAATGTAGTAAAGCAAAAAATGAAAGGTAAAGATGAACTTCAGCAAAGGAATCTGAATTAAAGGTAAAATCTTTGGTTTCATATTAGCCACCCCGTCATTTTTTGTATAACTGCTGTTGGATTACTGCAGGGATAGTCAGCATGGCTAACAGCTAGGGGTGAAGGGAGCTGTAGTGCAAAACAGATTTAAGACGGCTCATTGGCTACCTCTGAACTAGTGTAAAGCATTTTGTAAATGACTGCCCTTAAAAATTGCTTGGGAACTGCAGTTGGTTCAGAATATAGTAGTGTGATGGTTAACTGGTAAGTGCTAGCTTTATTGTATTTCATCAATGCTACAAAATCTGCATAGGCTACCTATGCATAGGTTACCTGCATAGGGACTAGGATACAAGGACAGCTATGAGCATGCGCAGTCTATAAGAACTTCCTCAGAAATCCGTCTTAGGGTGTCTACTCTTTTATAGTTGGTAATTACTGTTTTTTAATTATGAACTGCTTTCATGAGTCCATACAGGAAAAGCACATAGAATTACAACGATAACGGATCAGTAATGATTTATGGTTATTAAAATAATGGAAATGAACTGTAGTTAAAAATAAGTAAACTTTGACAACAGTGGGGAATCTCTAGCCTACGGGCCTATAATTAAGCCAAGCCCAAACCATGCCAACCTGCCACACATCTCATATTATATGTGATGTCAGGTGCGGGCAGGTAAAGGTGTGGCTGCAAATGAACAATCAAGAGTTTTTAATTGTTCCTTGGCAAGTAGGGCTCACTAACAACACCAATCTGCTGACTGGTTTCTGAGAGAACCCTCTTCAGAGTTCTTAGTGATTGACAGATTGATGGACATTTCTCCCCTTATAATACATTGGCAGCAGTCTGAAGCAAGATGTTTCAGATAAAAAGCCATTCTTAGTGTCTCCCACAAGAGGACCCTTGAGTGGTATTTTTAACTTTTCAACACAATCATATATGTACATACTCAGAATTAAGTATCATTCTGTTCAGTGGAGCTTACTCCCAGGTAAGTAGTACAGGACGTCCACCTTAAATCTTACAAAAATGTATTTGTATGTAGATTAAACAATAAGTGGGAAGTTTAATTTTAAAATTAGTACATTCTTTGCATTAGGGAGAATCTTCAGAGGAAGATGCTGAGAAAGAAGATGATGAAGAGAAAGATGGGGGGAAATCAGAAGTTGTTGATAAAAAAAGGATACATATCGCGAGCCCTCAGAATCCCCTGCAAGATGGTGCTGTTAAAAAGGGTACAAAACTCAAATTTTCTTTATCCATATCACAGATTATAATGTTAATATCATTTTGGAATTTCATTTCGGTCACCCGCGTATTTAAAAATCTGAAATACAGTGACTTGTTGCAAGCATTGGTCTCAGTTTGCCCTCAGACAGCCTTTACCTGTGTACCTGTCTACCTCTAACCCCGTGGTTCTCAATGTGGGGCACACGCCCCACGGGGAGCAATTTGGAAGCTTGTTTAGACCAAGTTAATGGTCTTCCATTAGGCTTCCATTAGGCTTCCTCCACGTGAATAGGAGTTCACTTTTTGAATAATAAGAATTATATGTCACCGGGGGGGGGGGTGCATCAGGATTTTAGAGATGCTTAGGTGGGGCATGGCCAAAAAAAGGTTGGGAAACACTGCTCTAACCTGTCCAGGGGATGGCGTGGCCGTCAGCTTCTGCCACCTTGTGTTGCTCTTGTAGAACTCAGCAGAAAGGAGAATGGGAACACAATAAGAATTAGTTGACTGCTTTCAATTGAGTTTAGTTCCACCGACTGTTGGTCGACCTGTCCAATGCCCAACCAGCACTACTGGTTGCAAGTATCAGCAAGTCAGCAGAAAAGCGTATTTATTTGCGGCTAATGCTACTATAACAGCATAATCCTATGCATGTTCTCCTCTAAGACAATGCACTCCAGCTCAACCATCTTGGTCAAAATAAGGATACCTAGACATAGTGACACTCTCCAAATGTCTTTGGCATATGTATTTTATCCTAAAATGCTATGACCACCCCCCTTGTCTATTATATGGCCATGCACTCTCAATGTTCACCCACTTAGATCATAAACATTTCCCTACTCATCCCTGATTTGTTCTGAACCAGGTGCTGCTTATTTCCTGTCTTTACTGCTTCAATCCATTTAAAAATTGCTCTGCCTTCTTTTTAATTTTAAGTCTTAACTGTCTGGTTCCATCCTGGTTCAAGTAGAGTTTTCTCCTTTTGGGCAGACCCAGTTTGTCCCAAAATTTTCTCTGGTGCTAAACAAATCCAAAACCCTTTCTTCCAACACCACTGTCTCATCTGCATGGTTCACCAGTTAAAGCCCATTTTGGACAAATATAACTTGCCATGGTACTCCAATCTCTGGTGACTTCCAGATTGCATTATCCCAATGTATTCTATGCGGGGCTGCCCTAGAATCTACTCAGAAGCTTCAAAATGCAGCAGTCAGGTTACTGGCTGGGGTTCCCTTTAGAACTCATATAACCCCAGTTTTAAAGGAGCAGTATTGGTTGCCAGTTTGTTTCCAGACCCAATTAAAGGTGCTCACATTAGTTTTTAAAGTTGCTTAGGCCGCAAATATCAGAAAGTGTGTCACAATGCAGTTAAACCGATACTGTGGTGAAATGAATACTAGTACTTTCTCTAGCCAAGCAAATGCTCAACTCAGCTTTGCTGCTTTGTCACTTGCTGTGATGGTTTGTCAGCTGGGGCAGCCCTCTTGCTTGTGGCGGAAAATTTCTTTTATAGAGAAAAATCAGTTCTTTTATTTTGTAGCTGCATTGACATTTGGAATGTATGAGGAAGAGGAAGAGGAAGAATCTTCATGGACTTCAAAGGTAGGCTACTTTGCACTACTGACAAGGCTTTCAAAGAAACATTGCTCTTTTGAGCCTCTTCTTGATTTCCTTATATATTATCCCATATGGGGATTGAACTTGCAATCTTGACATTATCAGCACCACACTCTAACCAACTCAGTATGTTCTATACTTTACATACTTACTAAATCGTAGTGCATATATGTGAGGGAAGAGATCATAGGTAAGCTTTGGAAGTGTAACATTGAATAGCAGAATATGCTTTTTAAAAAAAAAAAAAAAAAGTTTTCTTGGTTTACAAAGGTATGCGCAATGTCTCTTTTTTCAAGTTACATTTTCCATAAACTAGTTTCATTTGTTGAGACATGGTAGATGAGTTGCAACCAATGTATCATGGAGAAGCTGCCATACTGAGGTCACCAATAATGGTCCTAGGAAATGTTTGGCTGCAAGCATTTGACCCTGCTTGAGTGAATTTTATTGTATGAGAACAATGGGAGATATGTTAATTTCTATATGTAGTATCCGGCATTCAGTCACAAACCTGCTTTACACCATTAAAATTATTGGTCCAGCAAACTTCCCACAGTGGAAGAGGTGGTCGTCTCACATGAATCTAATTACTTCAGTTAATCATCATAGCTAACAGTCCAATTCAGATGTTTCATCTTTCTTTTTGGATTATCTTTGTTGCAGCCAAAGTCTGATAAAGCTAACTTCAAACATGATGCTGATCTTCAGAGGGCAGAAAGCAAAGAAAAGCAAAAATCAGGTAATGCATTCTATGATAAATTATTTGGAGGAAAATGCACATTTTGTTTA
Organism: Podarcis melisellensis; assembly: GCF_964234715.1. Taxonomy (NCBI): domain Eukaryota; kingdom Metazoa; phylum Chordata; class Lepidosauria; order Squamata; family Lacertidae; genus Podarcis; species Podarcis melisellensis. Next base: position 22,080,923 of record NC_138542.1, read on the forward strand.
CTACAGTCATACCTTGGGTTACAGACGCTTCAGGTTGCGTGTTTTTGGGTTGTGCACCGCGTCAAACTTGGAAGTACCGGAACTGGTTACTTCCGGCGCATGCATAGAAGCGCCAAATTGTGACCCGCGCATGCGCAGACGCAGCGCTGTGGGTTGCGAACATGCCTCCCGTACAGATGACGTTCGCAACCCGGGCGTCCACTGTATCATTTTCAGCTGACATACTTTGTATTTTTTCTTCTTTCAGATTTACTGGAAGAACTTGGACTAGACGCTGCAGATGATCTTGAAGGTTCTTAGTTATTTTTATTTGTGTCATGCACTGATAAAAAAAAATAAACTATCCTATGCTTCTGAAGGAAGAACTTAAGGCTACCATATATTAGCTTAGTCTCTCTCAGGGCAGGTGTCAGGATCAGATCAGCAATAATTCACAAGGTGTCAATGAAGTTAACTCTTTATTCAAAGAAACAAAACAGCTCAGGCCTGGTGAGCACAGGAATACTTCCCAGCAGGTCCTGCCCTGATGAGGCAGTTGCAAGGATTGAAGATCCCTGCCTTCTCATAGCTTCCTAAGTCTCCTCCTTTCCTGGGTCCTCCTCAAGCAATCTGAGGCTCCTTTGTCTTGCCCGTCTTTGCTCTGCCTGCTTCATACCTCTCCAGTTCTGGGAGACCAGGGAGGGGGAGAGCTGGTCACAGCGGGAGACTCCCAGGCTTCTTCAGCATCCTGCTTCATCTCTGCCTCTTGCCCCCCCCCCCCAGCCCGCTTCTGCTTCTGGTCTGTTCTCTGTCTCGGACTCTTCCTGCTCACTAAACCATGTTAACTGTTCAGCTTCTGACACCTCCTCCTCTCCCTCTGACCGCTCATCGTTTTCCCACCAACAATCCCCAGGCTCTAAGCCTTCTTCCCTTGCGGGTTCCCCAGCTGTTTCCTTTCACCACTCCTCTGCATCTAGCTAGTCCATGACACACTGTAAAAAATAAGAGAGGGATTCCCACCATTAAGTTCTTGAGAAAAGGCAGAAAATGTGGCCTTGGTACATTCTATGCTTCCATATACAGATGACCATGTTTCTCTTGTGAGATGCATGAGCAAGTATTGTAAACAGAAGATCCTTGCATAGAGGGCTACCACTGAAATTCCTAAAGAAGAGTCATCCATTTTGCAGAGATGAGTATTTCAACTCTATGGAGCTTTCCTTTGTTCATAATAGGCCATAGATCTTTCTGTCCATAAATTGAAAACATATTAGGTAATTTTGGTCTGTTTTCTAGAACAAGTAAATGTGTCATGGCGTTTCCTTAAATACAATGCAATTTGAACTTTCTAAAACTATTCTGACTTTATCAGATACATCTGACTGGGATTCTACCAGTAATTCATTGAGGACTGTTCCTCCTGCTAAACCGTTTAGCTCTCTGATGCAAGATGATGCATCTCTACTACAATTAACTAAAAATGATGCTGCAAGCAATACCAGTGTTGCTGGAAGAGCAGAAGAGTTATCTGATGTTCGAACAAGAATTGCTTCAAAAGGTAGTTGGTTTCATTCTTTGCAATATTAAGATCTGCTTATATACCAAAGAGCAGAGAAAATGCCTTACAATTCTATTCACAGCTCATTTGATATTTTGTGGGCCCACTTAACAGAGTTGTGGACTGCAAGGTTTGAAACTGGGTTAGTTGTTTTAGTTAGTTCTGGTTCTAATCTATGTTGAAGAATTAATTTTAGTGTGAGTTGGTATTTGGAGGGACGTCCTAACCACATTTTCCTCCCATTTTTTGGATTACTGCTGGAAATATTCTGTCAGTGCTGAGTGCCCTGGAATGTTATTTGATTATTTGCATTGGAAGTCTGAATACTTCTCAGTTTAGTATAGCTAACTTGTTAGGGTTTTTTTTATTAAAAAAACAACTACTATCAAAAGTGTTTATACTATCTGGGTTTTCTGTGGAGTACAGTGAAACAGAAATTATAATAGTTAACACACATTTTCATGTAATATTTTACAGATCAATGTAATGAACAAAAAGGCATGAAAGAATTAGAAAAAGATGAGAACAAGGTAAGTATTTGAAAACAGTACACAAGTACAAATGAAAACATTTGAATACTGAAACTGAATATTGTTTCTTATGTAACTGCAATAATCCTTAAGATTATTATTTTTTAGTTTTTCAGTGATTTTGAAGGTAAATTGATGAATTTGATACCTTCATCATCTCTGCTTCCAAACTCTATGTTTTTTCCTACTTGTTAATTTCAGCCAGATTTCTCATCACTGCCCATTCTCTATTTCTAGAACTGTATTGTGTTTATTTGAATGGGAACTCCCTTAAGGCTCTTGGTTTCTGTGGTCTCAACACATTTATAGATCCTTTCCTCTATGAATGAATAAATGAAAGAGGTAGGGCAAATACAATTATATTTGAAAATATGGACTGCTGCATGTCAAATGTTGAGCATAGGAAATAATTAAAAGCTATGCCACTGATAGAAAAGTGTATTTAGAAAGACGTTTAGCAGCAAAATGGCAATTACTGAGGAATTCAAAGTAATGGGCAGACCTTTGCAGTAGTCTAGCAAATCAATGTTTGTATCATTCTTTCACATGGAATTACTTGGGCGTATTACTTCTTGGGGTCGCAGAAAACCACAGCCCCACCAAGAGAGATTCCCCAGCCTCCATTTTACCACAGAAGCACTTAAACATAGTGTCAAAATTTCTCCAGTAATATTCAAGTATCTTGTAGTTTCGCAAGGCAGGAAGATATGTATTTAGAATAGATACCGAGCACCCTCCAGTGATAGCAAGAAAAAAATTACAGCTCCAATGAATTTCAGTACCCCTTCCTCCTTCGGGAGCCAGATCCAAAAGTGGAGATGTCTCAACCCTCTGTGGACCTGTCTTTGGATCATAATGGTTCTTATTTGTTGTGCATATTTGCCTTTCTATCCTTCCCTTTTGTTGACCATGTGAGAAGTCATTCGATTCTGTGGTTTGTCTGGTTCCCTTCGTCCGCTGTTCTGCCCGACACTTTGTTCTTCTCCCAATCATTCCCATGTCTTTTCTAGGGTCTGTTTCTTCCTGTCTTCAGTGTTTCATCCACTTGTTTGTTTCCTCCTTGTGTTCTCCCCTTGTTTGAGGTTTTTGTATCATTGTTTCCTTAAGGTTTTTCCATGGGTGGGGATAGATGCTTGTTTCACGTGAGCGTTCACAGAGCTGAGCACAGTGTCTTAAGAACTGAACCTTGTCCGAGTTCAACCGTTGCCTCATAATGGGAAAGGCTCTTCAAAAGTCTTGTTTTTCCCATAAACATAGATTGGATCGTTCCCATTACCTGTCTGCTTCTTTGGAAGCTGCACCAGCCCTTCAGCCACAACTAATGCAGTCATTGTTTTCCATTGTTTTGCAACTGGCTATGTGTGGCTTGCACAGATTCCCTGTGATAACCACCAGTGCCAGTCTATGCAAGTGGTGACAATTGCTGAAGTGGGAAGTGTAACAATGGTGTGTGAGGCCTCAGCTTGGGAAGAAGTTGTGACCTGTTGAGTATTCCTATCTATCTGAATACATTAGATTTGCTGAGTTCTAATGGTTTTGAGAGCCGTGAATTCTCAAAAGATTCACAGCTCTTCTCCAGCTTCCTCAGTTATTCTTGCTACACAATAATTGAAAATCTGTACAGGGAATACTTAATATTAATACTTGGATTTTTTATTTTACTTTATAAATCTGTCCAAAGCGATGAGTTTAGTAAATTACACACACACACACGTGCACAAAAGGAAGAAATATATTTCATTTATTATGATGCTGCAGTCCCAACATTTTTGTTAAAAAATAAAAGGCCAACACTAAATTCCTTCTTATAATATTTGTAGCATAATTATTGGTTATCATTTGCTAATTCTTCTTTGTCCATACTTGCTTGCATAAGGATATAAATATAATAGGCACATCCAACTCTATAGAGAAACCACCACCTGAAAATCAGACTGAGAAGGCAGAAATTGCACATAGTTGTGATGAAAAGAAAACGGAAGCAGCTGTTTACAATGCAGAATCAAACAATAAATACAATCATTTGTATTCAACACTCTGGGAAGAAAGATATGAAAAAATGTGGGTTGCAAGTGAGAAAAGGGAAGTCAAAACACATTTTAAGAGCATTACAGCAGAACTAAAGCAGATGTTCGGCGAAGTTAATGGAAATGAGAGAATATGCGATACTACTGAGGAAGGAATATCGCAAGATGGCTTCAGTGGTGTATTAGAGGGTACGAAAGAATCACCGTCACCTCATCTGTCTAAAGGTACCATTGGTATACATGGAAAGAGTGATGGAGAGTCAAACTCTGTGATCACAGAATTGGAATTCAGTACTGAAAACACAATTTTATATCCCCAAAATTCCATTTCTCAGAAGCCTCTTTTTAAACTGTGTAAGAATGAAAATCAGAATATTGAGCAGCATTGGAACACATATGATGAGGCATTGTCCAATAATACAGGAGGTACAAAAGTGAACCTAGGTGAAGAAAGGAGTGACAATACAGTTGAACACTTGGAAAGAAATAAGAGTGGAAAGACTTCAGCTCCAATAACAAGTCCCAATTATTCACCATTGCATACTTGTAAAGACAGTGTTTCAGATGCAACTTTTAAAACTGCAGGTATCAAACAACCGATCATGACGGACGATTCAAACTTACATTTTGATGTAGCAAATGAAACAAGTAGAAAAACTCTACATAGTTTTAAGACTGTTGTAAGCGGTTGTAAAGATACCGACACTGAGATTGGAAATAAAGCGAGAAACTCTGAACAAAGCTTCCATCAAACATCAAAAAAAGAACTGGATAAAGAATTGGAACGTGATGTCGCAAGGTTTAAAAATGAGGTAGGAATGCTGCAGATAGTGTTCCTGGCTTTGGAGAACGAAAAAGCCCAACTGCAAAAAGAGGTAGAGGTGTACCTGCTGCTTTTCATTCTTTGATCTTTCTTGCACTTCAACCATCCTGTTCATTTTAGCTCTTCAGCATTTATCAGAAAGCCCTCTTTTTAAGCTTCACACAATTATTCTTAAGCGGATCACGAAGGAAGAGATATATGCTTTCATTCCATTAGACGATGATTTTAAGAATTAATTCACCAATTTGTTTTTATCATGTATTTTTTTTTTTTTTGTATTTCTATGCTGTGAACCACCTTGAGATCTACGAATCAAGGGCAGTTTACAAATTTAATAAATAAATGAATAAATTTAATAGTTGACTATACTAACATGAAAAGGCTGTAAATAGGTGCAATGGCCTAACAAATTCACTGCACCCATTTTAAGCAGGGTAAGAATTTGGGCCAAAATGTGAAAGTGGCTTCTGAACATGGTATTGATCAATATTTCCATTTACTGTCATTCTTGCTTGGCACTCTTCACTTTTGCTGTGTGAAATGTTACTCTTGTAAGATTCATTTTCCTCATTTATAGTATTGTTGGTCACTTTTCTAAATAATATTTTATCTGCTTTCACTTAAATATTGTGTGTGTTTTTCTGTCACTAATACATGTATTCTTTCATTACTACCAATTTGTACTTGCAATACAAATACTTATTAACTTGCAAGCTTAGTAGTGTGTGTTTTCTTTTCAAGGGTGAAATGGTTGTTTTCCTGGAGTGTTGAGCAAAAAAAAAAAAGAACAATTAAAATTAATTGGCTTTCTACTTGCATTCTGACAAATATATTGACTTGTTTGTTTTAGGTTGAAGAGGAAAAAAGGAAGCAGAAATGGGAGGAAATGGAGGTCATTGGAAAAAAAGAAACTGCAAATGTTGGGAAAAAACTGGCTATGAATATTGAACAAAGGGATCTAAAGCCCTCAGAAAATGAAGGTGAAATTATGGAAGAAAGTCAATTAATGAGCAAAATTTCCTCAGACAGAAAGGGATTACTTACAGTAACTTTTAAGAAGTGAGTATGAATAATAATATACACATCTGTACTCATATGAATGTACTGAATGAGTTTGCACAAGGAGATAAGTAACTATACAACCATCAGATGTAGACTTTATTTACATCTCCTTCCTGGACATGTGAGAGCATAGTTCATCATTTTGAATTGAAATAGTCATACTGTTGTAGTTAGTAGCATTTAGTTCTAATTTTCCTCAAAGAGTCCCAAAAATCATCTTCCAATAATTTTTCCATCTTTACGTATGTTATGGTTTCATTTTTGTCACTGTATAATTTTTTTTGTTTTGCTACAGGTGTATTTGTTTTAACCCAGTGCAAATTATTTAAGGTAGTGTGGCTTACAATATTTTGCTGTAGATTCTTAAACACTATATTTTATCTGCATTTGAGGGAAAATCCTATTGCCAAGGTGAAGGATGTAGAAAAAACTGAAAATAAAAAATGGATTTCAAAGCAGAAAACCAGTCAGGAGATTATTGAAAATCTACATGAACTTCATGATGACAGCAGTTTAAGTGAAGCATCTTTGGAAGAAGAGAGGTACTAAAAGCCATAATGTTGTTTGTTTACAGGGGTCAGCAAACTTTTTCAGCAGGGGGCTGGTCCACTGTCCCTCGGACCTTGGGGGGGGGACTATAATTTTTTTTTTATTTTGGGTGGGGGGAGAACGAATTCCTATGCCCCACAAATAACCTAGAGATGCATTTTAAATAAAAGGACACATTCTACTCATGTAAAAACACACTGATTCCCGGTCCGTCCACGGGCTGGATTGAGAAGGCGATTGGGCCGGATCCGGCCCCCGGGTCTTAGTTTGCCTACCCATGGTTTAGAACATTAGAATCATAGAATTGTAGAGGGATATCCTGATATCCTGGATTACCCTGCAATCCAGGATATCAGTGTGGGACCTGAACCCACAACTCTGAAATCAAGAGTATTAAGCTCTACATACCGAGCTTATCCCACCATTGAATGCATGTTACTTGTTTGATGGGTGTAAAAAGCTCTGTTATTTGGAATAATGGCAGCGATATATTTAGCCAAGTATCGCATCTCCAGATTTACCAGAGCCTTCCAAGTTCTCCTGACGAAGCCTTTGCAATTATGTGTTCATGCTGCCATTTTGCATTTTGTTTAATTTTGAATTTGCCAGAGCTATGCATCAGTTCTCTGGGTATCCTGAATTATCAGGTGATTCAGGATGTGTTCTTATATTTTTGAATCTGTGCCTCTAACAAAGTGTCTCAAAGCCTCACAGAGACTCCGTAAGATTCCAAGTGTCTCTGTAGTCTCAACTCAAACGCCTCATTATTTCAGGAAGCTGACTCAGGAAATACTCAGAGCTTAAGAGGTGTGGGGATCATTTGTTTAGACCAGTATTCAACAAACTTGGGTACCAGCAGTTGTTGCACTACAATTCCCATCATCCCTGACCGCTGTTCCTGTTAGGTAGGGATAATGGGAGTTGTAGTCCAACAACAGCAAGGGGCCCCAGGTTTGAGAAACACTGGTTTAGACACACAGGTCTAACTTTTAATCACAGTTAATTATTTCCTGAAAGGGATACGGGTGGCACCGTGGGTTAAACCACATAGCCTAGGACTTGCCAATCAGAAGGTCGGCGGTTCGAATCCCCGCGACGCGGTGAGCTCCTGTTGCTTGGTACCTGCTTCTGCCAACCTAGTAGTTTGAAAGCACATCAAAGTGCAAGCAGATGAATAGGTACCGCTCTGGCAGGAAGGTAAACGGCGTTTCTGTGCGCTGCTCTGGTTCGCCAGAAGCGGCTTAGTCATGCTGGCCACATGACCCGGAAGCTGTACGCCGGCTCCCTCAGCCAATAAAGCGAGATTAGCGCCGCAACCTCAGAGTCGGCCACGACTGGACCTAATGGTCAGGGGTCCCTTTACCTCTACCTAATTATTTCCCAGGGCACTCCAATCATAGTGATCTGTTGTGGGACAATTAAAAGCTGTGTTTTTAATGTGGATCTACGTCTGTCCTTATGCAAGTCAATAGGGACATCTCAGTTGTATCCCCACAAACTCAGGGAAGGGATGTCTAGCAGCCTCCTCCCCTTTTTACCACTACTACCCTGAACCATTAGAGTAGCAGGATCATTGTGTGTAAGAAGGTGACATTTCCTCTACCCTAATTTCTTGGGAGTTCCATACTCACACCTTGCCCCTATGCTTCCTATTGTACCCACCAAAAACAGTCAAGGGGATGACCATATTGTATCTGGTTCTGATAGAAAAATGAAAAAGTTACATACTTTTCTTTCAATTAAAACATCAAACTTTAAAACATCAGACTTTAAAAGTGCCTTGCATGCACCCTCACACTGGGTTTATCTGCCTAAAATTTGACAGGCTTCTGCACTTTGTTGGGGCTGCTACAGGGGCTGCTAATTTCATCCACTTAAGTTAAAATATATGTACTGTTTTTAGATTCCTCATTATAGTGAATGATGGGGAAGCAGTTTCGTTTTTAACAGATCTAATGTAGTTCCAGATAAAGAGCCTAATTAGAAACACACAAAGTGGCTCCAAAACAGACTGAGCTGCTGCCCAAAGACACAGATACAAAATTTGTGTACATTTTTAAAGTTAAATGTAGTTTACTTGCAACACTTTCATACTGAAAAGTGTTATGTTTGTTTTCTAGACATCAAGCCCGAAATGTGAATGAAACAAAAAAGGTACTGTAAAACAGGCTGTCAAAATTTTACCTTAACTTGTAAACATTTGTACAGAACTATTAGTGGCAAGGATATTTTCACCAATTTTTGAGGAAGAAAGAGTGGCCACACTCATGACATGCTGATCCAAGGTTTAGGATAATGTGCAAAAGCAGGAATGAGTTATAGCAAGCCTTGGACATGCATATTCCCTGGATGTGTGAAGAGATGTCTGCGTGGAAACAATCTGTACTTGGTGGTTGCTAGCAAAATAACTGTTGCAGTTAGACACTAATAATGTCACTTTCAGGAAGTCAGTTTAATGTTTCAGTCAGACCAATGAAACTTTATGACTTCTTTTAATACAGAACTGGATATGAGCTATAATAAAGTTGTGAATGAGGGGCAAATTATGCCAATATTCTGGTCATGGCTATATAGGACTGTTAAAGAAATTGGGAGAAAAGAAGTGTGGCTACCAGCACCTGGAGAGTTAGAAATCAGCAGCACTATTAGGAAAGCTAAGAGCTGTTTAAAAGTTGTTAAGTAGGCAAGTTCTCAGCTAGCCTTCCACCTAGGGAGAGCCAGCTAATGACACTATAGGTGTACCGCTATTAGGCATTCAACTAAACAAGGCAAAATGCTTTGGCATAAAATCCAGAAACTGTCTGGAAGTGGGTGAGCTGACGGAGAATGTGGCACAGGCATATCATGTGGTGCCCTCCATGTGTTATTAGACTACAACTCCCATCAGCCTCAGACAGCATAGCAAATGGTCAGTTTCAGTGGGAGTTATAATCCAATATTTAGAAGGCTACCCTCGATGTAGCGCAAAGATGGGTTTGTGTAACAAGCTAAACCCTGGTTTGCTTGCATATTAGACGTCAGGCCATTGTTTAGGGCCAAACTGTAGATCTGTTCGCATTTGGACAAGAGGGGAGGATCATGGCACCAAGGTCAAGGACAGTCATGCTTCTCAAATGTTTTGTAGTGAAATAACCAGCATATGAACTGATCATGATTTGATTTGACTGAATTGTGCTGAACTGAGCTATTGCTGTATTCTTGAAACACTATTTATGGCCTAATAGTTAAAAAGAAATGGGCTGATTTGTTATGATGTTTTACTCTATTTGATTATGTATTTATTACTTATAGATCTATAGAGCAATGGGAGTTGCCAATGATTTTGATGACTTAACTCCGTCTTCAGATACACCTACAGACGATATTGAGTTACCTACTTCATTCTATAGAGAAGCTATGATGTTGATAGAAAAACTTAGTTTGGATAGTAAAGGTAAGCACAGTGCTATTGTTACCCATAATATTCAGAACAAAATAAATTTAACACCCAGCAGTGTCAACCTGCTTGCACAACTTTTGCTCTTGTAAACAAGACTTCCTCTCCCCCTATTTTACCCTGTATGCCCCTAAAATCTAATTGGCAGGGTAAGGGTGGGGCCATCTGAATATGTTTGTATGTCCTCCTCTGGGTGATTTGCAGTAGATCAGCAAGGATTTTTAACTCCTAGCAATAGCAGCAGCAACAAAGCAACCACTCATCAGGGAATTTGGACCAAACAACTAGCAGTATGTTGATGACATTCAGCTCTGTCTCTCCCTTCTATAAGTGTTAGAAGAGGCAGTGCAAGTCCTGAATTACGGCCTGGAGACAGTAATGTGGATCAGTAAGTTGAACCTTAATCCAAACAAGACTGTGGTCCTGTGGGTGGGTAATTCCTATGTCTGAGATTTGGTGGAACAGCTTGTTCTGAACAAGGCTGCACTCCTTGAAGGAGCAGGTTCATAATCTGGGTGTGTTCCTACAGCCATCATTGTCACTTGAGGCCCAGATTCTTGGAAGTGCAAGTGCATTTACAATACATGTGCAGCACAGCCCTCAACACTGCGGTGAATTCGGAACCCTAAACTTACCAGAAATTCCTTGTGTGAATCACACCTCAAGAGTACAATCAATATGTGTGTTTTTTCCAAGCACATTTTTCCAGGGTATTGACATAAAGCTATACATCACTCACTTTTTCTTGCTGCTATGAATTAAAATTTTGAACAAGTAAGTTAATACTACACTGTTTCCCCTAAAGCAGATTCTGTGAGTCTCCTGAAAATTCAAAATATATGTCATGAATATGAAAGTTTAATTGAACGTGAAAGAGGATGTTCTATTCATCTTCGAGGAAAAGTAAAAAAAATTGAGAATGAGAAAAAAGAGCAACAGAGAATACTGGAAGAAATGACAGAAATGAAATCTACACTGGATCATAAAAAAGTTGAATGGGAAAGTACTATCAGCAGTCTCAAGTAAGCTGTCATAAAAAAATTCAATTCTGATGATCTAAAAAAAATGGAATCAGTTTTATTAGATACTCCTGCTGTAAAAAGTTGGAGACTTCCTAGGACGGAGTCAGCATTGTTAAGCTAAGGTTTGATTAGAGTAGCCTGTTCTTAAACTGGAACAACATACAGAAATGGCATCACTTGATGTCTGCACATTGTCACATTCCCACAGGGACCTATGTGCTTAAGTCCAAAATGTGTAGGCCGAATGTTGCTATCAGTGTGCATATGTTTTATTACTTACCTTCTGTTTTTGTGTTGTAAACTGCCCTGAGATCTATGGATGAAGGACTGTAAACAAATTTAATAAAAATAAAAATACTACAAAGGTCACTGTGTAAACATTATAGTCTAATGAACAGGTGGCTGGAGCAGGGCAAACAAGCACAGCTCCCTCATGCACATAGCCTCAAACATCTCTTATAGAGGTATTTTAACCTAACATTAAATGCATGCCTCTGTATTCATACGCGTCTTTCAAAATGGTTATTTGCCAGATTTTCTTTGAAACAAGAAGAAGAAAAGAGGACAAGTGCTGAAAGGTTGTACGAGGAAAACCAAGAACAGTTAAGGAAGAAAGAGGAGCAGTACTATAAACAAACAGAAGAAAAACAACAACTTGAGTTAATGCTGAGAAGTCTGGAAATGGAATTTAGAACACTGAAAAACCACTTGAAACAGGTTAGATTAATTTGGAAACATTAAACTGTAGAGTTGGAAAGAACCCAAAGGGTTTTTAGTGCAAACCATTGCAATGCAGGAATCACAGCTAAAGGCAATGGAGAAATAAAGTAAAAATGCCTATGAAAGTACTGAAAACTTTTTTAACAGCTTGGATTTGTAGTAAGCATTTGTCTGAAACTACAAATTTAACTATTGTACTCTCGTGTTATATTTGGTTGTTTACAAAGAATATGAACAGAAATCAGTTTTTTGTGGTAGGAAGTTCTTACTCATATTCCATTACCTCTGAGTCTAACATAAATTGGTTTACAGGGTGATCCTAATTATGTTTACTCATGATAAAGTCCCATTTAGTTCAATAATATTTACTTTGGGCTAAATATAGTTAGAACTACTGTCTTAGTAACAAGCATTATTTCTGAACATTAAATTTGGCCTGGGATCAGTGCTTGAAATACAGCTCACCATCACCACCAATCTTTTGTGATGCATCTCCTTAGCTCCTGTCTTAGAAAGCTCCAGAGATGACTTAATTTGTCTCCATACTTCTATTCAGGGACCTCCCATGCCTCCCTACCTTAAGCTACCTTACTGTGCTGGCTGGTATCAAACCATCTATCCTGTGATTCATTCATGCAGATCCCAGGCAAGATCTCACTTTAACTAGTTGCTTGCCTGCCTGTCCTTGCTCTGGGTTTTGTCAGCTGATTCCAGAAACACACTCAGAATTCCGGCTATCTTTGAATCTAGGTACATTTTCTGGTCCAGGCAAGTGGGAACAGCTTTGCTAACTTGGGCTATGTCGGAATCCAAAATAACCCTGACTCCAGAAACAGCACATTCTTTGACTCCTCCCTGTCTTGTCTTCCTTAATTCCTTGCTGCAATTTAACTCTGGCACACAGAAGGGGTGCTTTCTGTCTTGTTGGGGTGGAACTTGCAGGTCTAGGGGCAAATGGTGAACTTCTGCTGCTGAGAAAATGCATAGCCTTAGCCAGCTTCTTTGTGAAGATCCAGATTGGATAAAATCAGTGTATAGATTTCTGAAAGAAGTTATGTAGAGTTGAAGGGGTGTTGAGAATACATTCCCCTACAAAACAAGGCAAACCCATGTGAATATTATTTTGTCCACAGTGGGAACACAGACTAGTACAGAGAGGTTGCTGGCCAAAGGGATCTTGACTAATGAAAGCAATAATTCACTGTGCATCACTGATAAGCTGTAGCAGATGATTCTGTTTCTGGAAGGTTTTCTGTTTGGTGAGCCTAGCATAGGAGGGAGGGCTGAACAGAGATTGTCTCTCCCTTTCTGGAGAACTAGTGAGTGCAAAAAAATGAAGATTTTTCAGATCTATGCTTTGTTTTGCAACAGGTGCCAATAAATAATGCTCATGAGAAAGTAGACCTAGTTATTCTATTTCAGCAATAGGGACTGTGTCTTATGAGGACCAATAAGAGACAGTGAAATTGGAAGTCAGGAGGAGGTGGAGCTTATGGGTCCACTTCATGAGCATTATGGACCCCTTTACTCCCCCACTTCATAATTCAAGTGTTGATTTTTCTCTTATTTGATTTCTCCATTTAGCCAAGAGCATTGACCTACCTTTTTAAAATGTCAAACTATTCCAGGTACTGAGCAAAATAGGGATGGGCTCCACATTCATGTCTTGGGTTAAACTGATGTATTCTAAGCCTACTGTCTCAATATATGTAAACAAAGTTCCACTAGAAACCTTTAGGTTAAAAAGAGTGCTTGCTAGGACTGCCCATTCTCTCCCGTATTATTTAATCTATTTATCGAACTCTTGGGTGAAATCATCCAATCAAAATTTAGGAGTAAGTATCTAAAATTAATTTTCTATGCAGAAGTATTGCAATGATTGCCAACCGTTTTGGGACTTAGGGGGACATTTGTGATTTTGAGAAGATGCTGAAGGGACCAGTCAGAAAATGGCCTAATACTAAATCGCTGCCATTTCCAAAAGAGCAGAAAAGGAACATAAAATGTTTCAAGTGTGGGAAAATCTGTTTGTTTTATTTTAAATAGAAATGCAATGCAGAATCTTTAACCAGGTGGCCTATGTGCCAGCTTACTCATACTGACGGTGAGCAGTTCAAGACCGCAGTTCTCTCTTCTTCTGATTTAAAAAGAATCACCTTGGACTGGACAACCCTATACATAGGAGACACTTTCAAATAGAGAACTGCCTACTTTTAAACATGTATAAGTGGTATACGTGTCTACTTAGAAATAAATGAGAAATACATTTTGAATAAGGTTTACCCTCTGATAGGTGTGCATACGTCAAAGAGAGTGTAAGCTGAGCAGTCATTGTACACAACAACCAGCCCATGGTCAAAATTCTAAATAGTATATGCAGTCTTGCTACTTTAGCATCTGTTAAAGGCATGAATGAAAAAACGTGACTTCGAAAGATCCAGAAAGGCTGCCTAAGGCCTATTTTATGACAATGTTTGATCTCCTAAATACCAACCTGATAGAATACCAAATACCAACCTGATAGATATAAATATTAAATCCCCTAATTTACGTAAAAGAAATAACTGATAATCAGTAAGCATGTTTTGCTTAATTAGATCTTACTATTTTTGTTGCATTTAGCTTAAATGTTTTAGGGAGCAAAAGGAAAATAGACTTTTAAAAAGTTTAGTGACCTCATAATTAACTAGATAGGCCAAGTGTTTTGTGATGTCAGCTGAAGCTCAGAAGGAGAAATGGCTATGTCAGTTCTGTAATAGACAGCTTTACAGTGCTCATCCATATTTTAATGTTTACACTGTTTAAAACAGTATGCATTCTCCTCGTTTGAGTTCAGTTTTAAAGATTTTTGCCCCTTTCTCTTTCCTTTTGATACTGAAGAAGCAGCATACTTAAGGACTTTTTGTTACTCCTTATTTGCTTGATACCTTGAGTCTGAATTTCCTTTCACAAATAGTTTCATGCTTCTAGGTGGTATGTTAAACTGAACAAAATGTTTTAGTAGAGTGAGAAAATGCAAAATACTTAGATGACATTGAAAATGTTTGGTCATCTGCCAAATCTGATTACTGAAAATTGGTCATTACCAGCATTCAGAATATGTAGGAGTATTTTTATCTGGTGCCTATGAAGGCTGGGGTAAGCTACCAGCTGTATTCTGATTTTAATAGAATGAAGAAAATTGACCAACCTAATCAGGAATGGATTTCCTCACTTTCTAGTTATCCTCGGGGCAACTCCAGCACTTACCTATTGGGCAGAAAATTTACATCTGGTAGATATCAAGGAAGCTTGCTTCCTAGTCTTTCCTTTTCTATTCCTCCTGTGAGAGAAAGCATTTTAGGGAGGATCAATTCCTCATCAAATGCATTAGATTTGAGTTTTAAGGAAACGCCTCAGGCAATGCAAGACCTTGTGAATGCTGTTCGACAAATGGTAAGCTTGTTCAGAAAAATGACAAACTCAAAATTAATATGCAAGTTCTAGGTTTTTTCACAGCTTACGTATTTTGAAAAAAGGTAACATGTACTTTCTGTTCTTACAACAATAGTATGTGCTTTGAACTCCTTTCTTATCAAACAAAAGAAGATACTTCAAAAAAATTAAACTAATACTCTTTCGAAAATATGAGAAATTGAGAATTTCACCTTAATTTCTGTTAATTCCATAAACAGAATAAATACCTGGAAAAGTGATTATTACGTATAACGTTCTGTGCAGTGACTTCTGTTTTTACTAAAAGTTTTCACTTTTAGTGTATTTTTTAAGGACAGCTGTGTTCTGAATTGAAATGTGTGGTTTTTTAAAAAAATTGTATATCGTTCTTTTAGATATCTTTAAATGCATTTTTGTAGATTGAAGAAGAACGCAATGAAGCCCAGCAACAGCTGTCACAAGAAAAGTCTGCCAGAGCTCTGCAAGAGGGTATTTTGAATAGTCACCTCTGGAGGCAGAAGGAATTAGAGGAAGAGTTGAAAAAAACAGCAGTTATACAGTCAGAGGTATCCATTTTATCAAATCCTTAAAAGTGTAAGAGAGTTAAGTGCAAATATTTTTCCAAGACGCACTAGCACAGAACAGTTCTATAAACTTACAGGACAGTAAAATTTTGCTTTGAGTTCACTTTTACTAAACCGGGATTTCTTGCAGCAAATTTCTAAAGTGTGAGTATGCATTCTTGCACTCATGGATATACTGTATTGGCCTGAATATAAGCTGCACCTTTAAAATTGGGGGGGGGGGGGAGAGAGAAAATACCCGAATATAAGCCACTCCATTCCTTGCTGCTCCTGGCTGCATAGTGGGGGGGGGGGGAGGAGCCATGCTGCATTGCCGACGGACTTTCCCCTTCCTTGCTTGCTCCCTTCCTGGCCTTGGGGGAGAGGATGGGGGGTACGCGTGGGACAGGCACTGCTTTGCCACACTCCTGGCTGTATACCGTAAGGTTGCAAATATAAGCCGCATTTTAACTTTTCACAGTCGGAATTTGGGGGAAAAGTAGGCTTATATTCAGGCCAATAGGTAAAGGTACCCCTGCCCGTTCGGGCCAGTCTTGCCAGACTCTAGGGTTGTGCGCTCATCTCACTCTATAGGCCGGGAGCCAGCGCTGTCCGCAGACACTTCCAGGTCACGTGGCCAGCGTGACAAGCTGCATCTGGGGAGCCAGCGCAGCACACGGAACGCCGTTTACCTTCCCGCTGGTAAGCGGTCCCTATTTATCTACTTGCACCCGGAGGTGCTTTCAAACTGCTAGGTTGGCAGGCTCTGGGACCGAACGACGGGAGTGCACCCCGCCACGGGGATTTGAACCACCAACCTTCTAATTGGCAAGCCCAAGAGGCTCAGTGGTTTAGACCAAAGCACCACCCTTATCTGAAAGTAACCATCTTGTGACTGAGTGGAATCCAATGAAATTCCCAGGCCTCGCTTGAATCAGAGTTTATCTAAGTACATCTTCATTTGTTCTAGAAGTACTAGGCGCTGAGGTTTTACCCACAGCGCCACCCGCGTCCCTTATATTCAGGCCAATACGGTATGTCAAAGAACTCACTATGTTCTAGTTACGGTTTCTTGGTACGCTTAAAGACCTTCATTTGTCACACTTTCATGTGGATTGTATTGTTTGTGCATAAGTTTTAGTTAAACATGATTTATATCTGTATGCAAGATATTTCCAGGTGTACAATAGGCTATGGGATTGGGAAGCAATTCGAAGGGGTTCAGGTTCCAGAGAGGTCTCTCCTGAACCAATGAGCAGATCAGATTATGGCCTGCTTCTGGAATTTGCACTCCACCAAAATCTTTTAGTCTTTCTTCTTCCTCTTTCTTTAACAACCACTGCATAGGGGAAAAAACATGGATCTATAAGAGCAGCCATGTTTCTTTCCATATGCTGTTCGTGAAGGTGGCTGTTATCACTAGTTCTCTCAAGGTAATTGCAGCCCTTTTTACATCTTGCATGGCAACAACTATGCTTCCTGTCTGTTCCAGCTGGTAGATATCAAAGATGTCAGCTGCCTTGTGGCTTCCTCTTTGTGGAATGCCCTCCCCAGGGAGGCTTGCCTGGTGCCATCATTACATATCTTTAGGAGCCAGGCAAAGACATTCCTCTTCTTCCAGGCCTTTAGCTATTTAAAGCTGGTGGGGGTATTTTTTATTTTTTTGTTATTATGCTATTTATTTTTTGAGGTTTTATCCTGTAATCTGCCCTGTGGTCCTCAAATGAAGGGTGGAATATAAATCAAATAAATAAGTATATAAATCCATGATAATGATGAGGAAAATAAAAGAATTTTGGAAGATTTTTTTAATTAACTTTACCTTATGTTTGTAAATCATTCAGGTGACTGATAATCATGCCCAAGAAAAGGAACTGTTAAATAAAAATAGAGTGCTTGAAGATGAACTAACAGTGTTAAGATTAGAGCTTGAACACATAAGAGTCAAGCACCAGGAAGAGGAAACTAGATATTTGGAAGAAAATGAAGCTTTGAAAGAAAAAATAGAAGAACTTAAAAAGGAGCTGAAAGTAAATGAAGAAACTTTGACTCAAACAATTTTTCAGTACAATGGACAAATCAATTTATCAAAAACAGAAGTTGCAATCCTAACATCCAAATTAGAGCATTTTAAAGAAAATAAAGAAAGATTGGAGGGAGAACTTGACTCAGTTCGTTCCCGCTCAACTTCTGCTGCTCAGGAACTTGAACGATGCCAGATATTGAAAAATGATCTTGAACGAACACTGCAACGAGAGTGCGATGAATGGCTTCGCTTGAAAGAGAAACTGAACCATGATCTATGTCATCTACGAGAAACCAACAATGGCATGTCTGAGCAATTAAGAAAAGCTGAAAGTAAAGCTAATAGTCTCGAACACGAACTTCATCAGGTAACACATAGTCTTAGAGAAAAAAGCATGCAATTAGAAAGCGTTCAAAGGGATTTAAATCAGGCACACTGTCTAGTGAAGGAACTTGAGAATACACGACAAGTTGACAAGGAGCAAATGAACAAATATGTGGTAAAACAGGAATCTATGCAGGAACGATTAGCACAGCTCCAGAGTGAAAATCTTCTACTCCGGCAGCAATTTGAAGATTTTCAAAACAAGGGTATTATCAAAGAAAAAGTAGTGAGTGATGTCCAAGATCGATTCAATGATATTTTCAATAAACTCAGAGCTGATACCGAAAAACAAGTGCAGATGAAGGAAGAGGTAAATAAGGAATTAATTGCAAAATGCAATAATTTGAAGGAGGAAGTCTTGAAATATGAAGCAGAAAAAGCAGATAGAGAGGTAAGTGTGATATATTCAATCAGTGCATCTCTAAACATTAAAATAAAAGTGATGCAATCCTCTTAGCCACTAGCAAAAGTCTGATTGCATTAACAAATCTCTATTTGCACCTAGCAGTACTATGGTTTGACATGGAGAGCTTTCTGCAATTGTCTTCTAAATGAGCCTTATCCTCAGATGTTAAAATTGCACATTGTATAATACTGTGGGGGACGCGGGTGGCGCTGTGGGTTAAAGCCTCAGTGCCTAGGGCTTGCCGATCGAAAGGTCGGCGGTTCGAATCCCTGCGGCGGGGTGCGCTCCCGCTGCTCGGTCCCAGCGCCTGCCAACCTAGCAGTTCGAAAGCACCCTCGGGTGCAAGTAGATAAATAGGGACCGCTTTCTAGCGGGAAGGTAAACGGCGTTTCCGTGTGCAGCTCTGGCTTGCCAGAGCAGCGATGTCACGCTGGCCACGTGACCCGGAAGTGTCTTCGGACAGCGCTGGCCCTTGGCCTCTTTGAGTGAGATGGGCGCACAACCCCAGAGTCTGGCAAGACTGGCCCGTACGGGCAGGGGTACCTTTACCTTTACCTTTACCTATAATACTGTGGAATATAGTACAAAGGGGAACTGCATTTACAACCAGTTTGTGTATTTAAAACACTTGGATAAGTCCCTTTTTAAATCTTTACATTCGGAATAAATAGGAATGAGTGCTAGCTAGAAGCAATTCGCATGCGCTGTCCGAAGTTTCAGTTGGTATTTAGTCTGAAAGAAAATCTATTGCCAGGTGCAAGAGTTTTGTATGAATCATGACTTGAGAACTAAAGAGGGGCTACTTCATAGAGATTCAGGGCTTCTTGGCTTCAAAGCAGGATCTCGCTGGATCACCCTGAACTGAAACAGAATCCTCTGAAGCACTTTGGGATACTTTGGAGATTTTATGAAACACTGCAGATGATATTCTGCAAAAAAAATCTCTACAAGCTATAGGCATTTAAATCACTTTTTTCTTTTCTTAGGGTACAATAAGGCAACTTAAACAAGAACTTGCAGATTCTCTTAAAAAACAGTCCATGTCCGAAGCTTCACTGGAAGTTTCTACACGTTATCGTATTGACCTAGAAGAGGATAAGCAACATCTTCAAAAGGAGATAGACAGGATGAAATTCAAGGTATGATTAAAATAGTTTATTAAATGTTGACTAATATGTCTTCAGCCTATTATTCGCTTTTTAAAATGCTCATTTTGAGGCAGAATAGTGGCATGGGAGTGCCTGATCACCTCATCTGTCTCCTGAGAAATCTCTATGTGGGACAAGAAGCTACAGTTAGAACTGGATATGGAACAACTGATTGGTTCAAAATTGGGAAAGGAGTACGGCAAGGCTGTATATTGTCTCCCTGCTTATTTAACTTATATGCAGAATTCATCATGCGAAAGTCTGGGCTGGATGAATCCCAAGCCGGAATTAAGATCGCCGGAAGAAATATCAACAACCTCAGATATGCAGATGATACAACCTTGATGGCAGAAAGTGAGGAGGAATTAAAGAACCTTTTAATGAGGGTGAAAGAGGAGAGGGCAAAATATGGTCTGAAGCTCAACATCAAAAAAACGAAGATTATGGCCACTGGGCCCATCATCTCCTGGCAAATAAAAGGGGAAGAAATGGAGGCAGTGAGAGATTTTACTTTCTTGGGCTCCGTGATCACTGCAGACAGCAGTCACGAAATTAAAAGACGCCTGCTCCTTGGGAGAAAGGTGATGGCAAACCTAGACAGCATCTTAAAAAGCAGAGACATCACATTGCCAACAAAGGTCCGTATAGTTAAAGCCATGGTTTTCCCAGTAGTGATGTATGGAAGTGAGAGCTGGACCATAAAGAAGGCTGATCGCCGAAGAATTGATGCTTTTGAATTATGGTGCTGGAGGAGACTCTTGAGAGTCCCATGGACTGCAAGAAGATCAAACGCATCCATTCTTAAGGAAATCAGCCCTGAGTGGTCACTGGAAGGACTGATCATGAAGCTGAGGCTCCACTACTTTGGCCACCTCATGAGAAGAGAAGACTCCCTGGAAAAGACCCTGATGTTGGGAAAGATTGAGGGCACAGAAGACGAGATGGTTGGACAGTGTTCTCGAAGCCACAAAAATGAGTCGGACCAAACTGCAGGAGGCAGTGGAAGACAGGAGTGCCTGGCGTGCTCTGGTCCATGGGGTCACGAAGAGTCGGACACGACTAAATGACTAAACAACAACAGTGGCATGTATGAATGGAGGTGGATATAATTTCAACAATGTTTGTACCTTTATATAACCAATCTCGCTTGAAACAGAGATTCAAAAGGGTTGCACCATAGAAATGGACTAGATTTCATTTCATTCCATCTGGTGTTCTTTCCATGTAGGTATTTTAAAGCTGATCTGTATAGCCAGGGGAGACATAGGGGAGCTGCAAAACTGTTGGGTCTCCTGGAGCTTCCAAGGTTATCCTCTTGGCGTATCTGTTAGAATTGGAGATTGGGGCACCACTTAGTGTCTTTGGTAGATCTGACATGCAGAATTAACAAATAATTGCTGCTAGCGGCTTCAGAGAAGAAATTACCTTCTTTCTCTCACTGCATAGCAACTTTGTTCTAGTTCTGTAGTCAACTGGAAACATGATAAGCATATTACCAAGTCCCTTTAGCCAATCATATTCTGTTGTGGTTTCTTTCTTTTTACAGTTGCAGGAGTCAGAAGAGCAACATCTTCAATCTGAAAGACATATTCATGAATTTAAAAATACTTTGAGTGACAAGGAACAAAAATTACAAGATCTGGTGGTAGAGTTAACAGGAACAATTAATTCTAAAAAACAATTAGAAGACCATATACAGAGGTAAAATATACTGCCACTGTGTGCACATTGTATTTTAAGCATGTGTTGACATGAAGAGCTGCTATGTATCAAATGATAATGTTATCAAATAGCAGTGTTTACTGAATTGTATTTGTTGTGAAAACTTACACTCAAATGTATATAGAATATATATATATTTATTATGTGTTGCCTTGAAACTTTGGTTTTTATTTATTTATTCCCTTTAAGTCTTGAAATAGAAAATGCCAGACTGGAAGCAACAGCTGCTCAACAAGCTGGTCGAATTGAGATACTTCAAAAGGACCTGCAGAATAGTGTCTCTGTAAGTCATCAGTCATTGGGAAAGGAGAGGGTGATGGGTAGGAAGATTGTTTATAGATGATTCCAGCAACTGTCAGTTGTTTATTATTATTATTATGATAAATTAAATTTATTAGTCACTTTATCTTGCCCAGGGCAACCCAAAGCAACTTAAAAAGACAGAAAGGAAAAACTCCACATAGATACATTGAAACCAAGGGAGAAAAGAAATACAAAATCCTTAAAGGCCACCGATAGTTAAAGGCCAAAGGCCTGGCTATAGAGGAAAGCTTTTGCCTGGCACCTAAAGATATATATATATTGGTGGTGGTAGGTGGGCCTCCTGGGGAGAGCATTCCACAAACAGTAATCTGCTACAAATTATGTAGGAGCAAAGTAATGTTATGATAGCATTCAAAGATCTGTTAATATTTTACGTCACATTAAGAAACTTTAATTCAATGAATTTAATTTAATTTATGAAACAGATTAATTCAATGTTATTGAAATGAATGTAGTAGCTTCAAGATATCTGGAGAGAACTATTTCAGTTTAGCTCAGTAATTTTCTTTTTTTCTTTTTTTCTTTTCTTTTTTAAAAAATAGATTCACAGTCGTCTTGAGGAATTGATAAATGGTTTACAAAGAGCAAAAGTCAATTTAGAGGAACAACTAAAGCAACAGGTGCGGTAAATGATTTGTCTGTGCTCATGATTTGTCTGTGATTATACTTGCTCATAGGATAGAAGTAAAATATGGGGGGTTTTCTGTTTTAAGATGATGAAGATTAGCATGCAGTACCTTGTGACTAATGGGACGCGGGTGGCGCTGTGGTCTAAACCACAGATCCTAGGGCTTGCCAATCAGAAGGTTGGCGGTTCGAATCCCCGCGACAGGGTGAGCTCCCGTTGTTCATTCCCAGCTCCTTTCACGTCAAATGCAAGTAGATAAATAGGTACCGCTCCAGCGGGAAGGTAAATGGCGTTTCCGTGCGCTGCTCTGGTTCGCCAGAAGCGGCTTAGTCATGCTGGCCACATGACCCGGAAGCTGTACGCCGGCTCCCTTGGCCAATCAAGCGAGATGAGCGCCGCAACCCCAGAGTCGATCCCGACTGGACCTAATGGTCAGGGGTCCCTTTACCTTACCTTGTGACTATCCCAAAGTGAGGGGGAAATGTTGATCCTTGCACAGTCAAAATGGCACCACTTACAAGAGGAAGATATATCAGCAGGCTTGGGGGAACCATGAGATTTCTAAAAGAACTTAAAAAAGCAAAATCTTAAGAAAGCAGAAAGACAGTAACCCTAAACAGAAAAAAGATGTGTCAGGTATGAAATCACTTAGAAGAAAGGAAAGGAGCACATCTGTCCTTCCTCAAGTAGGGCAGGTTTCCTCTTCTGAACTACCTCCCCACTTGAGAAGGGAAAGCTTTAAAGGCACAGATGGAGTCAACTGATAGCTGACCCAAGTTGTGCTTTCATGGGCTCAAAGATGTTCAGCTGGGGATGTGGAGAAGGAAAGTGATTATTCAGGTGACTCTCAACTTCCATGGGGGTTATGTTGCGGGGATAGCATGTAAAGCCAAAATCACATATAGTCAACATTCATTGGGTTCAGAGGCAGGTGGGATTGCCACAGTCTTTTTTCCCAGACACCTGACCCTTTCTACCCCCTTTTAAACTACCTCCCCCTTTTAAAAGTGCATACAGCTCAATGGGCATAAGCTAAATGTGTGTGTAAGTTGCAGTCAGTGTCTTCTACATAGAATTCAAACAGGGAAAGTTTAAATGTGACAGAAATCACTGATAAATACTAAAACTAGCTTTCAGCTGGTAGATTGAAGGCAAAGGGTGATAGCCAACCTTAATCATGCACAAGGCAGGCCTACTAAAATCAGTGTATCAAGTCAATTGATTTTAATGGGTCTCCTCTGAGTTTGATTTTGTTGAATATCACCTCAAGTCTTTAAATATTTATTCTGAAGATTAAACAGAATTTGGTTCATAAGGCTGAAAATAATACTTTATTTCTTACTCCACCATCATCATAATTAATTAATGATGATTACATATAATTTTATGTATAATTTTAATATTAATTTATATTTAAAATGTATGTAGCAAATTACTCTTCTCAGTTGTGATGCAAAAAGGACTGATAGAATTGTTTAAGTGAATTTTAATACCTGTTTTTGAGGGAAACTACAATTGGTGGTAACCACAGTTTGCCTAATTCAAGCATTGCAGCAAATGGTAGCAAAGCATTGGAGGAGGAGTATATGTACCAAGAGCTGGTGAGGGTGTGGAAATTAAGAAATGAGCAAGCAAGCCTGTGGTTACTGCCCCTATCGCCAAATGATGGCTTGGTAGTTGGCTCTGCGACAACCTAATGGAGTCTATATTTTTATATAAATGCCTGGATGGCTTTTTCTGTGATAGTTCTCCATCAAAACACATTCTGATTGCTCCATAGGTCCAGAAGGAAAGCATATTTTCAGCAACAGCGCAAGATACTCAGAGTATGTGGGAAGAAGAAGTAAAGTCAAAATCAAAACTTGAAGCTCGCCTTTCTGAGCTTGAGAAGGAAAAGACAGAGCTAATGGCTCAGGTGAGTCCAGCATGAATGCAGTTAAGCCTGTGTCAAACTGTTCTGTGTTTCTTTACACTCAGAGTAAACATTAGGTACCTCCCAAGTAATTTTATTTAGTTATTTATATTTATTAATTTTCATCCAATTACAATTAAAAATAATAATACTCCCAAAAAAGTTTTAAAGGCCATAGATTGTTTAACTAGCCAAAAGCCTAGAAGAAAAGGAATATTTTTGCCTGGTGCCTAACAAATACGCTTGAACCCTTGTAATCATCCATTAATTTTTTTTGTGAATCATTGCAAATAAGTTCACAAAAAATACAAACCTAAATATTGTTTTTTGTAGCCAACCTCAAATAGGCGCCTCCTTTGGGGGGTGGTCTCAAAGTAAAGGCTCTCAATGAATAAACAAAGATATATAACCAGCATCATAGAACAGTTTTTTAACCTTTTCTGGCTGGCAATTGAGCAGTGAGGCCTGGATAGACCTGAAAAGTCTGTATTTCAGGTCTGTCCCTCCACTAGTTCTCAATGTGTAGGTTTGCTGCTCATCTGTGGGTGGGCCTGGCATACACCCAAGAGCCCACCAGAGTCGGCAAAGCTATGCTGAAGGTTTTTCAGGCTGTTGCTTTTTCAGCAGGTGCCGCACTGGATGTTGATAACACTTCTCACTCAAATTTAGCTATGGTAGGTTCTGTAGCAAGATCTTTGCTGGCACAGCTCTCCAGGACTTGCTGGTTGAATCTAAAGATAAGAAGAAGGTGTTTTCATCAGCCTGAAAGAAGGATGATCAATATTCCTTTCAGAAATCTTTCCAGTGGTACCAGTCCCCCCAGTCCTTTCAGTTCCACCGCCTAAGGCAAGTGGGTGGAATTTTTGGTCCTCTCATCACCCTGAAAGGTGAAAGCCAAGAGACAGCAACACTATCAAAGTTTGGTTAGTCCATCCTGTCAAAGACCTCTAGGAACCAGTTCTGATGCTTCCCTCCCTACCAGTAGGAAGCTGCCTAAACCAGGTAGTGGGACAGATAGTGGAACATAACATCAGAACATGTCTCAGAAGTAGCTTTTACCCAGAACTGTATTTGTGGCCTCCCCACACCTTCTCCCTATCTCTGGGTCCTCCTCTGAGAAAGAGGAACATGGTCTGCCTAGCAATCGAACATCTGGAGACTGGGGGGAAATGGGAATTTTCCCAATCAGAGGAATATCTTTGCATTTTGTTTTCTGTTTCTCACACAGCACTTGAGCACAAGAGGCAAAACACTCTTTCTGTGATCAGAAGGGCACTTGCATGCCCAGCTTGATGTGTTTCTTTAATGTTAATGAACAGTGTTAGTGTAAAGATGTTGTGCTTACTCTCTTGAAGTTGGAGCACGAAAAGAAAAAAGTGAAGAAGTTAGTGGAGCTGAAGCGATCGGTGGAAGCACGCCTAGAAGAAGAAATGAAAAGAAACATAGAACTACAAAAAGAATGCAGTGGGTAAGGAAGTTTCTATTCTTCTGCTAATAATAAAAGGATGCTTTGGTTTTATAGAAATCCTGTTAGAAATACTTTTAACATTACCCTGTTGAAAGTAATCATTCATTTAAAAGGCAGTTCTCTGCTTCTGTTGAGTATTTTACTTTGCATTTAATGCCCTGCACCCTCTTGAACTGTAAAGAATTATCTTTCCACTGCTTAATTGGGAGTAGCAGTTGTGTGGCAGTGGGAGCAAGGTGAGCTTGCCACAATTGATGGCCTCAGAGCGATGTAGGTGATAGTTTTCTGCCTTTTGTGGCTGTGCCTGAGGCCAGTGGAAACTCACAAGACCCCAAGACAGTCAGTGCTTCTGGGGAGTGGGGAGTGGGGCCTCAGACAATACCTGGGTGAAAACTTCACCAATTCCGGTCTGCTTTGGGGGACTAAAAGATCATAGAATTATAGAGTTGGAAGGGATCCCTAGGGTCGTCTAGTCCAACAATTTGCAATTCAGGCAAGAAGGTAAGTGGTAAAATTGCCCCTGCAGTCTTTACTGGAGTTCCCCTCCCACCCTCCTTAATTTTTGGTGATTTCAGGGTTGCCTGGGGTTACCCTAGTTTCAGATCTTGCTCTGAATAGTTGTCAGTCATTGATTTTTTAGAGCCAGGGAGGAATTTGTCCTGCAGGCAAATTGTCTAAATCTGCGGGTTTTGCATATTTCATTGCAGTTGTCACAACTTTGAGGGCAGAAGAGACATTGCGCTGAATCCTTAGTCACAGCAGGTTGGGGGTGGGATCTTGCAGGACAGCACTTCCTGTCCAGATGACTGACTTGGACGCTGGCCCTGCCAGCTTCTGGATTCACCAGAAGCAGTTTTCACCATTTGTCCATCAAACAGCAGACTGGCAGATTAGATACATGCCCAGTGCCCGCACCAAACCTGTTTCATCTGTAATCAGTTGTAGCCTAAACTGATCCCAATACATGTCCCCTTGTGTTTGTTTTCTGTCTGCTCCCCCACCACTGCCTTACTGTGCCTGGGCCCACAGTGTGTGTAACATGAAGACCCTGTGGTGTCAAGGGATGAAATAATTATTGTATCTCAGGGTAAGCAGTGACCAAAGATCCTGGGCTGGGTGAGTGAAAGTAAAAGTGGCAGCACTACAGAAGACAGAGACGTGGACAGGGGGTAATAATGTCTTCTGTGGCAGTGCTGTTGTCATTACCAAAGGCTGACTTGCCTGCTTCACCTGTGCAGTCCATCAAATGGATGTGCACATTTGCTAAGTAGTTCATTTACCTATATTGTGAAATAACTAAGTCCATTTGAGTTTGCCTAATTTTGGAACTGAAATTGAGCCTACATGCTTTGAAAGGAACAAACCATTCTACTTTCAGTTCTCTTGTATATTCAGCCATAAAGACTATGTTTCTGCTGGAGTAATGAGAGAGAGAGAGAGATCTATTGAATATTTTAAGCAATTTGAGTAAAACTATAATCCAGGTTTTCTCATCAGTGGTTAATGTGATTTCTATAATATTACTCTGTAGAGTTAAAAAGTTTCTAAAAACAGCTAAAAAGAAGATAAAAGAATATGAGAGTCTAGAGAGTTCATCTCTTACTACTATACATGGAGAAATGAAGAACAGATTCACTGATGCTGAGATGGAAGTTAGCAACCTAAGAACCAAGGTATATTTCCCTCTTGCTTTAATACAATTAAAACATTTTTTATAGTAATCATTTTTCATAATTGTATTAAATAGTATTTTCAAATGTTTTAATCCATTTGTTCAACAATAATGCATTCCTTGTTAAAAGCACATAGTCTGTTTCCTCAGCCTACATCTTCCTAGGTCTGTAACCAAATCCTCAGTATATCATTTATTGCTACAGAGTTAAATGTCAGCACTATTCTTGTGCACTTCTGTAAACCTTTCTTGATTTATTTTATTTTGAAGAAGTCTTAGTTCCCTGTTTGAGTTCTTGCTGAACTTTCTCAACAGTTGGAGGTTGAGTCAGCGAGACGTGTTCAGGTGGAATCTACAAATTGTGAACTACGTGATCAGTTGTCTTCCATGAAATTACTGGAGAGAAGCAAACAACAGCTAGAAGAAGAAATAACTAATCTCAAACGCCATATACAGGACAATATGATGGACCTCAGTCAAATTGAACAGTACAAGAGAGAGATTGAAGAAAGAGCTAGGCAAGATATAAGTCAAAAACTGGAACAAGTCAATTTGTTTTTGCAGGTAAATGTATCAACCATTTGTTGTAATTTCATAGACAACATAACTTGCTAAATCTTTTTATCAAATATCTGAACCTAGGTGATGTGGCAGCCAATAAGCACTCTGGTTAATCCTTGTTGTCTGTCTGTTGGGTTTCTTTAAAATATGGGTGTTATGAAGACAGCTATCTTAATATAAATCTTCTAAATTAATACTATGATGCTTTGTGTCCCAGACACAGGCTGCTTCACAAGAAACAATGGAGCAGATGAGAGCTACTAATTATGCTTCCTTGAGAAATCAGCTGGAGAACAGAATAAAAGATCTAGAATGTGAGCTGGCTATACTGAGAAACAGACCGCAAGACAACAACTTACAAAGAGAATCAGTGCATTCAGAATTGGAAAGATATAAAGCACTGTACTCAGAAGAACGAAAAATGAGAAAGTCTTTGGGAAGTAAATTGGATCGGTAATTCAGAAGTCTTCTGACAATTCTCTTCCTTGTGGCTTGTGCCAGGGAAACTTTAGGGAGAAGGATACATTAGGATGGGAAAGAAAATGCTTTCTCTTAACCTAATAGAATTTCCCTTTCAAGAACTAAAATGAAGGGACAGAACCAACCTCTCTCCCAAAATCCTCTCCCATATACAGCAGAGAGAAAAAGATAAGTAAGTACATCCAGCTAATCTACACCGTAGTACTCAGGTCTGAGATGAACATGAAGGTACTCATCTAGCCCCAGAGCCCAGTAGTCTTCCACTGCTGTACTACAGAATATATTTCTAACTGTTCAAGTCCAGCCACTATTTCCGGG
This sequence comes from Podarcis melisellensis, assembly GCF_964234715.1. NCBI lineage: Eukaryota > Metazoa > Chordata > Lepidosauria > Squamata > Lacertidae > Podarcis > Podarcis melisellensis. The sequence continues at coordinate 22,109,676 of NC_138542.1, forward strand.
AGGGCCACAGCTTATTCATTGTAATACTACACTTGATTGACCCATGCTTATTAGCTGGCATCCCCATAAAAGGATGCAGTTGTTCATGATGGCCTATCATTAGCAGGTGATGGGAGGAAAAATCCTCCCTTTGCTATATAGAGAGGTTTTAAATGAGGAGAAAAGGGACATCTCTTTCCTTTTCTTCAGAAACCACCCCTCCCCACAATCATGTTTGGGGCTGACAGCCAGGCTTGTACTCAGCCCTTTGTCTTATATAGCACACTGGAGAACAGTTTCAGGATGGTGAAGAAAGGGGTGCCACTTTTTCCTGAGTGTCACTACTGATTAGCCCTATGAATCTGGAATAGCAGTACAAAGGCCCTTTTCCAAGCTATCTTTAGCCCTGAACGGGAGCATTCCTGTTCTGGGTTGGAAACAATACTTTATCTAGAATCCCACTGCTACAAATGATAAATGTTTCCACTCTTTTAAGATAAACTGTTGCTTAACCTCTCACTTGCCTTTGCAATTTTCACAGAGCTAATGAGAAATTAACAGAAGCCAGCACCAAACTCTTACATGAGCGCCACAAAAGCAAGTCTTTACTTGCCAACAGCTTTATGAGTGGCAGCTATTCTTCAAGTCCTGTCTTGGAAACTGTTCAGGTGGGGAGTCTTGGCAGCAACTTAGCATTAAGCAGATCTCCTAGCTTTGGAGGTGCATTCATGAACCCAACGGGAAGTACAGCATCTTCAAAAATGAGAGTAGAAGCTTACCTAGCAAAGGTGAGTAACTGTGAATGTCATTCTTAAGCTATCATTTCTGTAAGGCTGTAGCTTTAGATCATGTTCACATGAACAGTTATTTCTGTTTAACAAACACTATTTAAAACAAAGACATTGGCATTCTTTAGTTCTTTTCCTGATACTAGCAAGACAAGAAATAAAATGCTGACTGTAGAGTGGAGATCAGTTCAAGGTGGTCCTTGAGGTTTTGCAGTCCTCAGCTACTTAAGGCTTTATAGGTCAAATCCAGCACTTTCTATTGGGCCCAGAAGCTGATTGGCAACTGGTGCAATCGGGCCAGGATTGTTGTCATGCTCAAACCGTCTTTTTCTGCTGAGCAATCTGGCCATTGAGTTTTACCCCACATATAATCTAACCTAGAGGTTACCAGAACATAGACAACAGAAGTTGGGCTATTTCTGTTCAGATAGGAGCTTAGCTGGACCAGCAGCTGAAGCTGATGGAAGACACTCTGTGCCACTGAGGCCATCTCAGCCATCAGAGGGAGTGTAACCCCGTCCAGAGCAGGCAACTTCCCAGCCATCTGGTCTAAGGAACCACCTACTAACAGTGCTTCTGTTTTACCTGAATTGAGCTTCAGTTTGTTGGCTCTCAGCTAGTTCATTACCAAGGCAAGAAGTAGGTGCAATATGATGCTTCTTGTTCAGCAGAAAGCATCTCTTAGAGGTAGTATCATCTACACTGATGCCATTGGCATTTAATACTAGATCAGGAGTTCGCAAACTGGAGTCTGTGGCATATTTGAAAAAATACAATAAAAACACAATTAAAACTCATAAATCTTCTAGCACACCGTAGTATAATTTGCTCCAACAGGCAGAAAAATATTTAAGTGGTCTTCCATGATCCTTAGCAAATTTCAAATGGGAAAAGTTTGGGAGCTCCTGTATTAGCTAGTTCTTAACAGTCTCCAGTTGAAACTGATCAGAGTAAAGCAGGGATAAGGAAGCTGTGGCCCTTCAGTTGTTGCTGGACTGCAACTCCCATCATTCCTGCCCATTGTTCACATGGGCTAGGGCTGACATACTTGGAGCATAACATCTGAAGGGCCACAGGTTCCCCAGCCCTAGGATAAGCTGTAAGGCGTGGGGGAAAAGAAAAAAGAAAAATATGGCAATTCCTACCTTAGTGGCACCTTCGTAGTCTTGTTTTCAGTGTAATGTCTTTGGTCCTTCTTTTAAGCCTTGCCTTCTTTCTCCTTCCTCCCAAAATTCATTTGAAATTATGAAAAAATGCATAAAATTGAGAGAACCTCTGCCTAAAACCCTGCAAAAAAGGAAACATTAAAAAGTTGAAAATATATGCATTCGAAAAAGATGTTTACTGTAATGCCATGTCTTAGAGAGAACTAGAATTGACTGACTATGGTATGCCCTTGCTCTTTCCTGCTATTAGCTTCCCTGCCTTCCATTTCCAGCAGTGCAAATGGGCACCAGCTATTATTAAATACTAACAAATTTTGTTATGGTGTAAGGTTTTGTGGACTAGAGTCAATTTCATCAGGTGCATTAAATATAATCCTCAGTTGTTGCAGGTATATATATGTGGGTGGTGGAGAAGACTTCTAAGCAGGGAGCCCAGAGAGATTTGCGATGCAACAAGTACTAATAGTGACCATTCAGTTAAAGCTAGAATGCATGCAGAACAAACCCTTGACAAAATAGCTGTTCCTCTGGGAATTTGTGATCACAGCCTTTCTAATTACTGATTCTGGGCTGGACCCAGAGGAAGTCACACTTTAGTGTTAGGCATGAGTATCATGTCATTGATTTTCAATAGACTAAAACATGCCTAATTTCCTCTGGCTCCAACCCTGTTTCCAGGCTTGCAGCCAGATGCTATGCATGTTTACTCAGAAGTAAAGCACACTGAGTTCAGTGGGACTTATTCCATAAGTCTATATGATTTCATCCCCAGAGTAGATTAGAATTTTTTCATTGTAAAAGTTTCCCTTTTTCTCACATTTACAAATTGGTCATTTTCCTTTCTGCCTTCAAGACCTATACACTTATGGCTTGTTCTTTACTTCTTCAGCTCCTTGATCAAAAGTCTATTTCTTCCTTTTCTTCTCTACAGCCAGACACTTAACAAGGTGTGTACTCTGCATTGCTCAATGCCATGTGATTCCTTGTACTGCACAAAATTCAGTGACATTTTAGTTTAAAGATATGTATTACACTGCAGTAGACTAGCTAAAAAAAGCTTTTGCTGCTACACTACATATTTAAATTTCTCAGATGGTTTTTAATATTTTTTTCCCCAAAAATATGTATAGCATAATTTCAATACATTATACTTATTCCATTACCTTTTAGAACAAAGAAAAAGGAAAATAGAAATAATTGATGAAAACTGTAGCCTTAGTCATATATGCCTCAATTAGTTCCTGATTTGGCTTCTCAGTTAGAAATGCCCTTGTTTTACCAACACTGCCTTGTATTCACCTGAAAATGGAGATTCCATCTGATATAATGGATACTAGTAAGTAGGGAAGATGTTAGGCATCTACATCATGTAGATCTGATCTCCAGTTTATACATTCAATCCTATGTGAATATTTTAGAAGTAAAACCCATCAAACATAGTAGGGCTTACTTCTGAGTAAACATGCATAGGATTGCGCTGTGAGAGTCTCTGAACAATCAAAGAACACGTGAACTACAATGAGTACTGTCTTCCTACATTAAAAACCTCGACATGGGATTGTGGGTAATTGCTCTTAATTTACTCAGTTTGCTTAAGTAACTAATCAGAAAAAAATAATATAATTCCCTTTGCCACTTTCATCCAAGGATATTGAAATTACCAGCTTGTTAGAACATGTACTGTATGTAGAATTCCTCTGAAAAGATTTTTAAAAATCTTTTTTAAAAAACAAAAAAACCTCATTTCTTCCTCTTTTTTCCTTGGCATATACTGTGGTAGTATCTAATATTTATGATCGACACTTTCAAACTATCCTTGACTTCTGATGTTACATTACCTCTCATTTGCTCATTTTAACAAATCCTGTTATCAAATAGTCCAAGTTTTTTTTAAATAAAAAGTTAATTGTCTATAATTTGATTGAGGCTACCTGAAAACGGGGAGCTGAAAATTGGTATCAAAATAAGAGATGGAATATTTGACCCAACATGAAAGTTGCTCTGATGTTGACATTTCATAATGAATAATGTACATTTGTATCTATAATTTTATAGCTACTAAAATATCACATAATGTAATTTCAGATGCGGACAGAACTAGAAAAAACTATCGCCAAGGAACTAGAACAAGGTATGTTAACAAAACAGCATGCTAGCAATTTAAAAACTCATCCTGCTGTGAAATATTCATTACAAACTGATACCAGTAATAGTATTCAGAGGTGGTATGCCAAAACACTGTTTTATTTTTGCAGTTTCCAAATTAGATAAATAAATAATAAGACCTTACTGAACGATTCTTTTCATGAACATTTTAATTGGTATAAATTGTACATGATAGCTGCCTTTGGGCTTTATCACGACTATTTCAGAAGGTGCATTATAATTTTCTTTTGCCAAAGATTCTCAGTAGCTGAATTGGTGTACTGATCCTCTAATGAGTAGCAATGATTTAGTGACATAAAGTGCAAGAAGGCTGGGCTTTCATTATTTTTTTCATGACATGTATTGCCAGTTCTCCAGTGATGAGCTTGTTTGTCTTCAATAATAAAGCTAGTAACTTCCACACATGGTTTTATACATAGTCATAGATAGCTTAGTTGGTAGAGTATGAGATTCTGAACCTCAGAGTTGTGGGTTCAATCTGCATGTTAGGCAAAAGTTTCTGCATTGTAGGGGGTTAGACTAGATGACCCTCATGGTCCCTTCCAACTCTACAATTCTGTGATTCTATATGTAAAGTTTAAACAATGTAATTGAAAACCTAGCTTAAATCAAAGTATCCATTCACGTTGGCTTGCACCATTTTTTTTAATGAAGGATTTTTGCAGATCTATATTTTTATGCAAATACTCAATGCAAAGTGTTCATTTAATGTAATAATAATAGCCTTGCTTTCCTTTCCATAACTGACTAACAACCATATTAAGGTATGCCATGGGCTTATTGTATGGATGAACACCCTAAGGTGTAAAGGACTATACAAATAATTAAGAAGTATACAGTCTAGGGCTAAATAATTATATGGTTGGTTTTGTTTTTAATTCAGTAAGAGCATTTTAACATTAAAGAATTACTTTTTCTTGGAAAACTGCTTCAAAATGGATTTGTGAAATGAAATAAATTTGTTGCTAACCAGTAAGTTCTAATAGTGGGGAAGCAGGGCACTGCCCCCCAACCTCCGTTGCCCCTCAGCTAGCCCCCACCTGCCTCCCTTCTTACTTACAACCAGATCAAGGATAGAACTGTCCATCAGGTTCTTCCCCCTTAGTCTCAGTGTTGTCCTTCTAGAACTCAGCAAGGAGCAAGATGGGGACAAAGGTAGAATTACTGGGAGTTCCAACATAGTGCCAGTAATAAGACTTCCTCTGTTCCCCCAGCAGCACCCATTGCTCCCAGCATCTTCTCAGGAGCATAGGAGGACTCTTCCATGCAGATTTTGTGGGTGCATGTGGGGGGGGGGGAAGCCCCATTGGATAAACAGATTTCCACTGTGCTAGCAGGTAGACATTATTGGACGTCACCTGCAGCTACAAAGATGAATGTCCCACCAATAGGAATTTAGTCCCTTGAAGTCCACAGAAGGTAGTCATAACTACCTCATCCCTTTTGAAATCCGTAGAACTAACAGATGAATCCAACTCAAGGTCATGCCCAAGTCCCTGCCTACATCCAGCGGTGAGGTAGGATCTGAACTTGGTATGCCAAGTTGTGTAGCCATTTATCAATCCTGGCTGCTTCCAGACTACAGGGTTAAGCTAGATCATCGTCATTTTGTTCACTCCCCTGTTACTGATCATCCAGCTGCAGCTATTCTTCTTTCATTGCTTCCCTGTTCTTCTGTTCCCGTTAAGACCTCGTTGTTTTGTTACTTAAATTCAGAAGAGGAGCACAAACTCAACTAGAGTAGATTATCTGTGCACTACAGTTTCCTTTTCTGCTTTAGACTTAAAGCCGTGGTTTCCCCTCTCCTCATTCCCATGTTGCACTGAAATGTGTGCTTAGGCTCTGAGATGGGTGTGGGGAGCAAGGGGCAGGCCCCTCAAGTTGGAGGTGTTTGCAAAGCAATGAAATGCCTCACTGTTTTACTAAAGCTCTCTGCAGAACTCTGCCAGGAGGAGTGATTCCCTTTCCCCTTTTTTTGACTCTCATGGCACCATTGAGCTTTTTAAAAAATTCAACATTTATTCAAATACAAAGTCACAAGCCCCACACATGCAAAGTAGAATAGATCTAGCAGTAGATTTTATCAATCTTAGCACTTTATGCTACTTTTAACGGTCAATGTAGTCATGTCTCTTCTTATTGCTTCTGCAGATTGACTTACCGGTTTATACAATCAATCAAATTTTTATGAAGGACCGAATGTTATCCCCACTTTGTGCATCTTATACCAAGGTCCATATTTGAAGATACATAGGTGTTGGAGGATGTCAAAAATCTGCTCAGTTAGCAAATGTAATAAAACTTCAATACCACACAGAAAGATTCCAGAGAGTCTAATCTTCTTATCACCCTTAACTGGTGTGTAAAATTTCTTGGTGATGGCAATATTCCAAACATATACCAGGGTCTCAAATTTAGCTACTTTGAGGTCTTCTTCCACTGCTGGACAGCCATGCTGCTGTTATTTAAAAATATGTGCAAGACGTCGGGCATGCCAATGTAATGAATGGCAGGTGCATGAAGCACTAGCTCTGTCTTGGCTGCATTGTATTTTCTGATGCCCCTATAAATCTAGGAACACTTACTATAACTACTCTCTTATTTGGCATACCAATGGGTACCAGGGGGTACATTTGGACAGACAGGCAGGAGTGTGATCAGCACAAATACGTTTTAAAATACGAGATTTCATGTGGCATGATGCCATCTCAAAGTCTAACAAACCAAGAGTGTCCAAAGAGAGGCCATGCATATCAATAACTTGTAGTATTTCCTGATTCCAAGATGGAATTGCTCTATTGTTAAGATTCAATGTCTGCCTGGAAGCAGAAAGTACTAAAATGGGCCCTATCCCCTTTTAAAATCTTAGTCAATACCTAAGGGCATGGATATGCACTGTGGCCTTCACTGAACGAAGACCAGCTTCCAAATGGAGAACGGAAGTCTCAGTTGCCTTGGGGAGCTCAAAAGCAACACAAGGATATTTATTTTGGGGTATTTCCAGGTTCAGTTTTTTGAAGAGATCCCCATATTTGTGTGTCATAACAGATTTGTGAGGTGACTTTGGCTTCATAAATTTTGAGGGCTGGGGGAATATCTCTAGTTCCCTTACACCATTAGAACCTTGATAAAGAGTTCACTGTATTAATAACCAGTATTTGTATATGAGAAGTGTTTATTCCAACTTCCAGTTGAAGAAAAGCATAAACCTATATATTTAAAGATTTCGCCCACTCATTGGGGTGCCCATCAATTTGCCACTTGTATTTTTTAAATCTATTGGCAAAAACCAAAACTTTTATTTTCATAATTTTTAGTTTTTCTTGGACTGCCAGTTGATTAAAAGATTTCTTAACTCTTATTGTGCCTGAGACAATAAAATTGGGTCATTAGGATACGTGAGTACTGTAACTTTCTTGGTTCCCAGTACAGTTGTACCTCTGGTTACGTACTTAATTTGTTCCGGAGGTCCGTTCTTAACCTGAAACTGTTCTTAACCTGAAGCACCACTTTAGCTAATGGGGCCTCCTGCTGCTTCTGCCGCACCACCACCACACGATTTCTGTTCCCATCCTGAAGCAAAGTTCTTAACCCGAGGTACTATTTCTGGGTTAGCGGAGTCTGTAACCTGAAGCGTGTGTAACCTGAGGTACCACTGTATAGGGGGTACATAATTATAATTGTTACTCAAATCATGAGTTGACGTAAATGTTAAACGATGTTGGTGCTAATAAGCATCCTTAATGGATACCCTGTTTAGCATGGATCGGATCTGAGAGCAAACCTGAAAGGGATATCCTAGTATCAGAATTAAGTTCCTAGATCAGCTTATTACGAGGTTTCTGGCTGCTATTCATGTATACTGCAAAACAAAGATCTCTATGGTATAATAACAGATCTGGAAGGTTAAAGCCTTTCCTTGGATTTCCTTGGATTGGAAACTATAGTTCATGTAATGTACTTCCCAACCCACCATATGTTTTTGAGGTCTGTTGTGGACATAAGTGCAAACATTTGTTTAGCTGTGCAGCTATACATTTTTTTAATGACATTTTTTTCATATACCAGATTTGCACAAAAGAGCAGTCAGTAATTTTTTTAACCTTTGTGTTGCTTCAAGCCAGACAAGGATTGGAAGTGACTCCCGTGAAAGGCTGTCACTTCCTTTTATCCCCTTTCCGTTTCCTGTCCCCTGTAGCTGCAAGGGCAAATGTTACTGTTATAGTTGTTATGCACAAGAGCATTTCTGTACAAAAGAGGTGTTTTGAAAATAAAAATGCCGCAAACATGCCAGTACTGACAACCAGTGGGAAAGGGCAGGCTGCATCCTTTCCTTTGCACTGATGGAAGCAGAATGGAAGTCGGGTTTGGTGATAAGCACCCAGCAAAATGTCAGCGCACATGAAAAGAATCCCTCCCATACAATGAACTTCATTGCAACTGCGCTCGGGTAACATGATCTTTCCCCCCCCTTCCTTTATTGGATTATCTGCAGATTGGGAAGATCTGGGGGAACGAATGTGTTGCTACTTGGAATAAGAGGATGTCATGTGGACACTGCAAAAAAAGAGGGGGGGTAGAAGACAAAGCAGGTTCAGATCCACTGCTATGTGGATGAGCCTTCAGTATCTAGCAATACAAGTATAGGTTCAGTGTTGTAGTGACACACTGTCACACTACTGACCAAATTTTGTGATAGCTTTAGTGAAGTGGAGGGACACGGGTGGCGCTGTGGGTTAAACCACAGAGCCTAGGACTTGCCGATCAGAAGGTCGGCGGTTCGAATCCCCGCGACGGGGTGAGCTCCCGTTGCTCGGTCCCTGCTCCTGTCAACCTAGCAGTTTGAAAGCACCTCAAAGTGCAAGTAGATAAATAGGTACCACTCCAGCGGGAAGGTAAACAGCGTTTCCGTGCACTGCTCTGGTTCACCAGAAGTGGCTTAGTCATGCTGGCCACATGACCCGGAAGCTGTACACCGGCTCCCTTGGCCAATAAAGCGAGATGAGCGCCGCAACCCCAGAGTCGGTCACAACTGGACCTAATGGTCAGGGGTCCCTTTACTTTACTTTTAGTGAAGTGGTCCAGAAAACTTTCCATTTGTTTCAGCCCTAAAGCTACTTACATGGGACTAAGCCACACAGATTTCAGCCATAGTAAAACTAGTAACTATTTTCAGTTACTTAAAAACAAACAAACCCAACATTACATGCTTTGAAATATTTCCAAGTATTTCAGTAAAAATAATTTCAAGGTAAAGTCTTGAATTGGTTTCAGTGTAACATTTAAATCAGACCCAGTGCACTTTTAATCTTACTTTTTTCCTCACACAATATTTCATTTCAACTATTTTGGGGTGTTTGGAAAAAAATGTTTGTGATACTTGTAAAATTAACATGCATATACTTCTTTTGTACTAAATACAAATGAACACGCAAAATCAAAATTGTCTATTTACAGTGCAGAAAATTATTAGATTTTAAAACCTCCAGAAAAATTACATCACTGAATTGTATGATCTATGAATTGTATGATCACACTGCAATTTGCACTTAAGGCTCCAATATGACATTTTCTTTGAAGCTAACATATACTGTATTTTTTGCTCTATAAGACTCACTTTTTCCCTCCTAAAAAGTAAGGGGAAATGTGTGTGCGTCTTATGGGGTGAATGCAGGCTGCGCAGCTATCCCAGAAGCCAGAACAGCAAGAGGGATCGTTGCTTTTGCTGCGCAGCGATCCTTCTTGTTGTTCTGGCTTCTGAGATTCAGAATATTTTTTTTCTTGTTTTCCTCCTCCAAAAACTAGGTGCGTCTTATGGTCTGATGTGTCTTATAGAGCGAAAAATATGGTAGTAGCGATCTAAGTGGAGCAAGATCATATCATATCTGCATTTCATTGTTCACTAGCAAAATAAGCACTGTTTTCTAATAGTTTCTGCATTTGTTCTGAGAAAGTCATCCAATGAATTATTATTTTTTAGCCACCCTAATGGTAGATTAATGCCGTTTTTGAAATTAGTAGGAAACCATAAGCCTTTCTTGTTTTTCAGCTACAGTTGAACTTGATGCCGGACCTGTTAGAGTCTCCCCTATAGGATCAATTGATGAATCATCAAAACAAGATGAAGTGTCCAAGGCCAGAAAGGACTATCTAGATGTTTTAAAGAAAAACTATATGATTTGAGTAAATTCTGATAAGCTTGTAGAATGATGATGCTTTATAATATTAAATAAACAAAATGTATTTTTTTGTAGTTTGAAGTATATTATAAATTATAAATATTTCAGGCATTTTGCACTTGTCTGGAAAAATGTTGTATAGCTGTACAGCCATATGGTTCCTTCTTTCATTTGTTATGAAAGCTGTATTATTATTATTATTAGCAAAAAAAAACCACTAGCCTAGAGATGTTTTACAGAACTGTCCATGTCTCCTTGTCCTGTATATTTAAAACCAAAGTATTTCTTGACACGTTTAGCGTAATTTGCTGCTTGAAATGTTGTGCAGGATTTGTCGTCGGGTAACAGTTAAAATGCTGGTCTGAAACATTTCCTGGGTACCTTTCCCTGCACTCTGTACATTTACTACTTTTGTCACTAGTGATTTTGCATAGCTTAGGACTGCCATAAGACATTCAACAATACAGTGGACACTCGGGTTGCAAACGTGATCCGTGCAGGAGACACGTTCGCAACCCACAGCATTCGCAACCCACAGCGCCATGTCTGCAGGCGCGTCCATAACCCAAAAAAACGCAACCTGAAGCGTCTGTAACCCAAGGTATGACTGTAGTGACTTTACTGCAGTATTTAAATGCTATACAGTGGTACCTCAGGTTAAGTATGTAATTCGTTCCGGAGGTCCGTACTTAACCTGAAACTGTTCTTAACCTGAAGCACCACTTTAGCTAATGGGGCCTCCTGCTGCTGCCGCACCGCCAGAGTACAATTTCTGTTCTCATCCTGAAGCAAAGTTCTTAACCTGAAGCACTATTTCTGGGTTAGCGGAGTCTGTAACCTGAAGCGTATTTAACCTGAAGCGTATGTAACCCGAGGTACCACTGTACTGACAGAAGTGCCAACAGACTTGTTATTTGTATTTTTAAATGGTACATAAAATGCACTGAAGTTTTTAATTGAATAAAAACTGGTCTACACAGAGTTCCTGATACTTTATTCCATCGGGTAGTAGTGACATCTACCTCCAATTTTCTTACCATTTCCCAAGATTGATGCTGTTAAATAAATGTAATTCATTGTCCTATTTCTCTCTTACTACATAGATACCATCTGATGGTAACAGATATTTTATATGGAAAACGAGTAGTCGGCACTCTTGCCAGATGAAAGTTTTGTCGCACAAATGGCAAGACAGCTTAAGTGTCACAGACTGGTTGGACATCTAAGATTGGTGAGAGGAACCAGCTAGGGAACCAACTGTTGATCCATATGCTATATTTAATACATACAAGAAAGACCTTTGAATTTTTAGAACATATTCATATGTGGGGATTACCTCTACATTTGGAGAGGGGGGTGCTTTCCTGTAACTGAAATTCTCTTTTTCTTTTTGCAAAACACCATTTACTTCCCGAGGTGGGGAAAAGTGCAGAAGTGGCCACTTGAAAACAAAGCATTGATAAATTCAGTCTGTAAATTTAGTGGGATTTAAATCTACATAGGACTGCCTGCCACTTATTAATGTTATTTTGTGTTGAGAGTTTATTTTGAAAAGTTTGTCCTTTGGACAATAAACTGAAAATGGGCATATCCCGATAGTTTGTGCTGCTCTGTGTACATACAGTGGTGAACTATAAATTTGTTGTCTATCAGCAAAGAATTTGGAGTTGCCGTAAATAAGTACAGTAAATCTGATTTCTTGATACATTCAGGTATTCAAAAGGCAAACAATGAAAAATTAAAAGGAAAAGTTTGCACAAACAGCACATAAAATTCATTTATGCTGACAACTTCCTGATATATTTATATTTATGCTGACAACTTCCTGATGAGCGCTTCTCATGTTTTACTTGGTGATAAGTATCTCATTGTATCATTTATACTAATTTTGGTTAATTGCTATTGGTATAGGCTTAACCAAAGGATAAAATATAGATGGATAGTTCTTTGGAAACCAGCTTCTATCTGTCAGTAGATTGTCAAGCACATCACTGCCTCCTGTTGGGAAGGTAGAGCTTTCTGTATAGGAGCAAAGCTTCCTAAATCCCGTTCCACCGAACAACTCGGTGCAGTTCAGCCCTTTTAAAACCCATATAGTCCTTACGTAAGCTCAGACCCCCAATGAGATCAAACCACTTTGGCTATTAGCTTTCAATAGATCCACCCTCCTATAAAAAGAAGAAATGTTTCAATTACAGTATAAGACTTTACTGAATGGAAATCAGATGGGTCAAGATAATTCCTAAATTAGTCTTCATATCTTTTGCACATAGCTATATTTGTTGTAAATGCACGCTGAGGATAAGACTAAAAGCAACTGAATTTCTGAAAAATCCAGTGCCTTTTTCCAGCTGGGAATCTTGCTTTGAATTCACTTCTGTGCTGCTAAAAATAAATCCTAGTGTGTCCAAAAAAAGCCTAGGCAGAGAACTAAGCTACATATTTAATCACTGCACCAGGATGAGGAAGGTTTTTTGAGGCTCACAGCCCCCTAAGGAAGTTGTGCTGTTCCTCTGCAGCAAAAGAGATTGTGCCTGAGGCAGGGAACAGTTTAAGAAAGAGCATGACAGTGCCATGATTCAGTAGTTGCAACATGAAAATGACTTCTTTCCCCACAATAACTTAACTTTCCTAAGTGTATTTCTTGCTCACTAATGCTACTCACTGATTTCACATCAAGTATTCTCTAAAATGAGGGTCAACAGGGAATTGAAATTCCCTGAATGACCCCCCCCCCCCGCCATCAGTTATCCTTTGGGCTTTTTAAATATTTCAGTTGCCACTGGTGTCAAAGCCACTCTCTACTACTAGGATGTGACTATAAGCACATAGGTCTGCTGCAGAACATTCTGGCATTCTGTGTCATGTACTTTGTGCGATGCTGGAACAATCATGCGGTAGAATGCTAATGGCCAATTTGGAATTAATGCAGCTGTAATAAACACCCTTAAAACGAGAGAGACAATCTGAAGGAGGTAGCAGCCTTTGAACACAATTTGCTTCTCCTAGAAACAAAAGCTGTCTGACAAGCAGTCCCCAGGAGTATTCTATTTATCCCCACAGGGCTTTAGTTGGCAAACACCTGACCTGAATTTGTTTCCTGCAATAGCAGTGACTGGAAAAGCAATTATTCAGACAGGATTCATTTTTTTAAAGTGTGTGTATGTATGTGTGTGTGTAAATAAATAAACCTAAGATGAGGGGTGATTTCTGGATGCTTTATTTCACATCTGCGGGTGGTATCCAGCACAGCAATCTGCTTTTGGAACAGACTGCCACTTGCATAATTGAACATTAGCCCCTCTGCATACTCAAAATCTGCTCCAGAGGGTTAGAAGCAGCTTTTTGTGGGGATGGGCAGTGAAAGAAGAGGTTGGGAAGTCTTGGTGCATGAACAGAACGCAGCTTACACATTGTTAAATACAACCCTGTATGTTCATTGTTTTACTTTGATTTTCACTCATCTAGATATAGTGGTTTTATTTGATTGTGGTTATGGCTGGGGGTGTATGTGTCTGGCATCAACATGGTATTTCTAAGTAATGCTTCATTTTGGCTTTATAGTGAAGAACTTGTGTAGATCCCCAAGGGGGGGCGGGATAACAGCCAAGACAACTTTGGTCTTCATTTCGCTGATGAGCATCTTGAGTACGGTCTTTTAAGCCAGATCAACTTTACTTGCCTTGTGCTCTTAAAAAATTGACTAGCTTATAACACAATTCAAGTAGCTTTGCAAATCCTTAGTGTACTGCGGTGCAGCTCTCTGAAAGTCCTTGTGCTGGAAGCGGAGCTTATAAATAGAAAGTTGCTGTTAACCCAAACAGGCAAGTTCCAAAATGAGAGCTGCTTGGAGCGATGGTATCACTTCTGTCAGTGACAGGCATGTTAATTGAGCATGCATGATGCCCTCAATACAAATAAGGATTGATTGCTGTTAGTCCAAAGGGACTGGCAGGTTTTGTGCAGTTAGGACCGTAGCCATTTGCCTGAGGTGTAATAGAAGCATTTGACTCCACCCATGTAGGTTGGCATCATTTCTGTGAAGGACTGCAAGTGACTTCTTCACAATGGCTAGAACTAAGTGAGAGCAGCTGAAGTATCTCAAATACTTCACTAGCTGTTCATTATTGACTCACTTGATTATTATACTATTGATTAATCCTCAAGATGCTATTACTGCTTGAGTCTTAAATGGCTCTTTCAGAACCATCTAAATGAAGCTCTGGGGAAGGGGTAAAGCGTTGCCTTTCTGCTTGTCTCAGCCCGATCAGCAATTGGCTAAGTAACAATACTTCTGGGAGCCATCGCAGCTCTTGTTTCTCACAATTGTTCGTTGGAAAACCCCTGAAATTCCTGAGGAATGTGCCTTAATTGGAATATGGCTCCAGTCTTTAAACTACAGTGTGTTGTAATGGTTAGAGTGTTGGACCAGGACCTGAGAGGGCAGAGTTTGAATTCTTACTCAGCCATGAAACTCACTTGGTGACCTTAAAGCAATATTGTCACTACTAGGCCACCCTGATACACACCATTCACTGCAAATTAGGAGGCCCCTCTGTACACACAGAACTCCCCAATCTTCACTTCTCCCATTGCACCACCACATCCTGTCTGAAGGTCTTCAGTTCCCCTCCCCAAAAAACGCCACTCTTCCTTTCTCCTCCCCATGCTTGGAACTGCTTCTGAGAACAAGGTCAATGGGTGACCATGGGCCAGACACCATCTCTTAGCCTAAGCTACCTCACAGCGTTGCGAGAATGAAATGGGGAGAAGGAGAACCATGTGATCTTTGGAAGAAGAAGAAGAAGAAGAGTTTGGATTTGATATCCCGCCTTTCACTCCCGTTCAGGGGTCTCAAAGTGGCTAACAATCTCCTTTCCCTTCCTCCCCCACAACAAACACTCTGTGAGGTGAGTGGGGCTGAGAGACTTCAGAGAAGTGTGACTGGCCCAAGGTCACCCAGCAGCTGCATGTGGAGGAGCGGAGACGCGAACCCGGTTCCCCAGATTACGAGACTACCGCTCTTAACCACTACACCACACTGGCTCTGGTATATAATACATAAAAATATGTAATAGTACATAAAAAATACACTGGCTGCCTGTGGAGTTTCCCCTCCTAGGTGTGTGACATCATACTGAGTTCATAAGGAAAGGGTTAACTAATTGTAAAATGACTAACCTATAGGAACCCAAGGGGAGGAGTTAGAGTTAGAGTTCTTAAGAAGTCAGTCAGGAGTTAGAGAAGAGAGGGTGAGGATAAGTCTGTGGGTTGGGCTAGTCTGAGTGAGGGAAACAGAGAGAGAGAGTGAGAGAAACTGTTAAGTTGAGATGATCAGTCAAAAAGTATTAGGAAGGTATAGGCCAGTAAAGAAACTAAGGATAAGAAACTGACGAGAAAATTAACTGAGAAGCCATACTTGTTAATGCTTACAAAATAAACTTGTTTATTTGATTTAATTTTAACAGCTGTCTGGACTCAGTGTGTACCCGAGAATAACGAGTTGGTGGCAGCGGGGAAGCAAGCACAGTAGTGGCACAGGGCTCAATAGACCGTCAAATGTCCGGGGACCTTGTGTGATCGCCACACTGCCTTTATTGAACACAGTTCAAAGTGCCGAGGTTGACTTATAAAGTCTTTACAACTTGGCATCAGCCTACCTTTATAGTAAGCTCATTGTTGAGGGCACTTACTCAGTGAATAAGCTAGGAGACAACAAACATCCTGCTCTCTGGCCAAGTAGATGCCTGTTGCAAGCCCACAAGCAGGACATGACTGCGACAGCATTCTCCTGACACCTGCATTACAGCAGCATGCCACCTCCAATAACTAGAAGTATTAAACACCTAACGTCAAAACCAGTAGGTTTTGACAGGCTTATCCAGTCAACTGGGTGGGAGACTCAAGACAGGATTTCCAATTGAGATATTATTAGCTTATTCACTTGTTTAAGACATGTTCTTGAACCTTGATTGCACTGTGAGATTTGGGGGCAAACACGGGAATAAAAAACAAGCATTTGTCTCAAATCTGGTTATTTCAAAGGGAAAGTGTTCAAGGGTATATTAAACTCATTGTTAGAACGTCGGCTTCTTGGCAGCTGGGTTCATGAGCTCAGAAATCTGTGACTGACAGCTTTGTCTGGAAAAAATTGGGAACACATCAAGCAAATAAAACTGTAGCTCTGAAACTGGTGTGTTAGGCACTCACTGAGCTTTGTCCATTACAACGCCTCTAGATAATTCTGTAATGATATGCATTTGCAGAAGAGGAGGAAATCATTCAAGGCCATGAAGGAAACTGGTGGCAACAAAGATAGCTTTTTAAAAAGGTATGCAAGCTGGTATAACATTTTCATATAGTTTTCCCTATATATACTATATATATATACATACTATAACAAGCAGTAACTTTTATATCCATATTCCAGTTGCTCCCATGTCTCTCTCTGTGTGTTATGACCTACATCAATTGCCCAATGTATCATTGAAGATTTTCCTTATTTATCCTTTGTTTCCCACTCCAATAATATTTTATATATTTTGGACAGCACTTTAACATTATATTCCAACAGTTCTCTTTCTCCAAACCCTTGTTTCATATCTTTTTAAAATACTTTATTCAAGTGGTGGTATTGCATCCTTGTTGTTAATTTTTTTAATTTTTTTAATTTATATTCTCCTCCCTCCTCTCTTAATAAATTTCTATAAATTTATATATATCATCCTTCCATTATATATTTTTTCTTTATCACTATATCTTCTAATGGTGAGAGCCAGAGCGGTGTTTTCGTCTCCAATAGGTTTTTGTATTTATCCCAAACTCTGTACAATTTTTTCCTGAGTATATGGTTTGCAAATCCTTTGTGTACTTTCGCTTTGTCCTACCACAGATAAGCATGCCAACCAAAATTATTATCATGACCTTTGAGATCTAAAATATATGGATTTTTAAATGTCAACCATTCCTTCAACTAGCACAGAAAAGATGCCTCATAATATAATCTGCTGGAGGGCTGTTTTCATTCCCTGGGCTGAAGGTTCCCCAACACTACTTCGGCAGGTTTATGAGTTTGTAGGCTGCTAAACTCTGAGCTAAGGGACGCAGGTGGCACTGTGTGTTAAACCACAGAGTCTAGGACTTGCCAATCAGAAAGTCGGCGGTTTGAATCCCCGCAATGGGGTGAGCTCCCGTTGCTCGGTCCCAGCTCCTGCCAACCTAGCAGTTTGAAAGCACGTCAATGTGCAAGTAGATAAATAGGGACTGCTCCGGCGGGAAGGTAAACAGCGTTTCTGTGCGCTGCTCTGGTTTGCCAGAAGCGACTTAGTCATGCTGGCCGCATGACCTGGAAGCTGTACGCCGGCTCCCTCGGCCAATAAAGTGAGATGAGCGCCGCAACCCCAGAGTCGGCCACGACTGGACCTAATGGTCAGGGGTCCCTTTACCTTTACCTAAACTTTGAGCTATATGCAACACTGCAGCTCCACTGATGCAACAGATATCCAGACATGCAGTGGGATTTTTCTCTCCCTTCCAGCCACCTATGTGCTCTCAAAATCAACTCTGGAGTATTTTGAGGATCATCTGAAGCAGATTTTGGAGGGAAAACGAGTTCTACTTGCATAACATTGGATTGAACCCTTTTGCTACTTTCCTTATCAGTGATAGCTATGCAAAGAACAAGGTTTGTGTTCGTTTGTGTCATAATCTGGCTGGATGACAGGGAGGAGGAAGAGGATCCCAGTGAGGACTGTGACACAGCAGGGCAAGCTGGGGATGAGGAAGGAGAGGTTGGTGTAGGAAGTACTCCTGGGGTGACAGAGGATGACAAGGGGATGGGGGTCAGGGCACAGAAACCAGAGCAGCAGGACCCATCAGCAGAGCCAAAAGGGCTCCTGTCTCCATGAACACAGCAAGTTCTGAGGCATAGGGAGCAGTGGGAAGGGCATGCCAGCCAAGAGCCAGGTGGGGCTCGCTAACTCTGGGAGGAGGGGTGTGATTCCTCAGCTGGTGTAGGCTCAGAACAGGTGAGGGTCACCTGCTATCAAGCCCAGATGCTGCAATCAGCACACAAAGTATAAAAGGGAAGCAGAACTGAGGTGCTGGGTCTTCTCAACTGACCATGTTTATACTTCAGCTTGGGTGTTCCAGGATCTCTATGGGACTGTGCTTTACTATGGACTCTGGACACGTGTTGAAGCAATGATTCTTCAACATCAGCATCGTTGGACTGGTCATGTTGTGCAGATGCCTGATTATCGTCTTCCAAAGCAACTAGTCTATTCTGAACTTTAAAATGGTAAGCATAATGCTGGTGGTCAACAGACTCTTTCAAGGCAAAAAAAAAATAATAAATAGTATAAACACCGACACCTGGGAAACCATAGCTGTCAACCTTCCCTTTTTTTGCGGTAAATTCCCTTATTCCAGCGCCATTTCCTGCTGCTTTCTGCTGCTATCCTGGATTGTTAGATATTCCGTAGACTGTCTCCAGGACAGGTGAGGCTGCTGATCCCTTATTTTCAAATCTGAAAGTTGACAGCTATGCTGGGAAACACTGGCCTATGAGTGCTCCAATTGGAGAACAGCCTTTACCAAAGGTGTCATGGGCTTTGAAGATGCTCAAACTCTGGATGAAAGGGAGAAATGTGCTAAGAGGAAGGCACGCTTGGCAAACCCCGTCACCATGATCAACTCCCACCTGGTAACCTATGTCCCCACTGTGGAAGGATGTGTGAATCCAGAATTAGCCTCCATAGTCACTTATGGTCTCACTGTTAAGACCGTGTTAATGGAAGCCAATCTTACTTGGCTATGAGTGATCACCAAATAATAATAATAAGGACATGTTGATCGATCCTGGACTGGGGACCTGACATACAGACTTACTGTCAGGTAGGCCAGGGGTTCAGGACTGTTTGTTTAAAAGTAAGTTTCCTTACTTTAGTTAGTGAGTGACTAACCATTAGAAAACTAAAAACTTTAAAATGAAGATGGGAATGCTCTATCTCCTGCCCATGTGGAATAACAGTGGAGTATATACAGTAATTCTGGGGTTAGTTTAGGCAAGGTTCCCTTATGATACTTCCCAGAAGCAGCTTCTGAGAAGGTCAGATGAAATTGACTCAGCTCCAGGAGCTCGTAGCCACATTTCAGCATCGAGCTCTATCCTGGGAGCACAGCAGGCATCTGAAATAATGGATGTCTCCAGTTCTGTTCAGAGCCAGTAAGAGCTAGAGGGTAGAATGACTCAGTGCACAGGAGGTAATCACAAAATTGCTGCTACAAGAAGCCTTCTTTCTTTTCTGATGAATAATTGGCTCAATATTAAGAGGTGGAACTCCTACACAACCCCAAACTGTTTTAACGATGCTACCAACTCCTGTGCTCTGACAAAAAATGAGTTTAATATAAATTCACTTTTTAAGGTGGTAATTCTTCAGCGGAGTACCGATCCCAGTTTTTCAATTACCATGATCTTTGAAGCATTTAAGTAGCCGCTATATGATGTGCCAGAAGGAGTCTTCTGTCTTATTATGGCAGCTAAACAATAAGAGTATAGCAATTCTTTCGTGATCTTGTTTGTCCTCAGAACACTTCATGCTGAGAAGTAAGGATTAATCAAAGTCAGCAGATGGCAGAATTTCAGATAACGAGGCTCTGTCCACGTATGAAACAGTCAGGTCGCTTCTGCCATCTTCAATTTCCTTAGGTTGTTCCAAGGCAAGAATACTCAACATGCTACCCAGGGTGCCATTATATTGTTGAATGCCAGTTTTCATCCGCCCCAACAAGCATAACCAGTGGCCAGGGATGATCAGAATTGAAGCTGAACACTATGAGATATCATATTGTCTACCACTGTTCTAGGGTCTCTTTGCTGTATGAGCTACACTTTCATAGATCACTGTATCGGTATGGGAAGCAATCACATTTGGCAACAAAAATTATCTGTTTTCTCTCTGCTTCAAGTCTTGTATCATCCTAACCTATAAACAAAATTTAAAAAAATCCTTCCAGTAGCACCTTAGAGACCAACTAAGTTTGTAATCGGTATGAACTTTCATGTGCATGTACACTTCTTCAGATACACTGAAACAGAAGTCACCAGACCTTTATATATAGTGAGAGGGTGGGGAGGGGTCTTACTCAGAAGGGTGGTGGGAATGGTTGATTGGCTGATAGGTGTGGTAAACCTGTTGACGACTGTTAACAACTACCAAGTATAATTAGCTATGTAAAGAAATAATAATAAGAATAATAATTTTTATTTATACCCCACCCTCCCCGGCCAGAGCCAGGCTCAGGGAGGCTAACACCAATAAAATCACAGTTGTATCAGCTTAACATAATGGGGGGGGGGGGACCAATTTAAAATACAGGTTAAAATGAAATTTAAAATGCAGCCTCATTTTAAAAGTAATTGATAGATCAAGACCATAAGGGGAGGGAAACATAAGGGTCAGACTGAGTCCAAACCAAAGGCCAGGTGGAACAGCTCTGTCTTGCAGGCCCTGCAGAAAGATGTCAAGTCCCGCAGGGCCCTAGTCTCTTGTGACAGAGCGTTCCACCAAGTCGGGGCCAGTACTGAAAAGGCCCTGGCCCTAGTTGAGACCAATCTAACCACCTTGCGACTTGGGACCTCCAAAGTGTTGTTATTTGTGAACCTTAAGGTCCTCTGCGGGGCATACCAGGAGAGGCGGTCCCATAGGTACGTAGGTCCTAGTCCGTGGTCTTGCCCACATAATTTGGCGTTAAGCTGATACAACTGGATAACAGGGATAGACAGCCTATTAGAATGATTTCACATCTTTTTTGAACTTTTGCCCTGTATGATATCCTCTGTCAGGAGAGAGAGAAGGGAAATACGTCCTTGTTAATTCTCCTTGACCTCTCAATGGCTTTCACCATGGCATCCTTCTGGAGTGGCTGTTCATGTTAGGGGTGGGTGGCACCGCTTTATGGTGGTTCCAGTCCTTACTTGGATGGTCATTCCCAGAGGGTGATGCTCTGAGAGCCAGTGTGGTGTAGTGGTTAAGAGCGGTAGTCTCGTAATCTGGGGGACCGGGTTCGCGTCTCCCCTCCTCCACATGCAGCTGCTGGGTGACCTTGGGCCAGTCACACTTCTTTGAAGTCTCTCAGCCCCACTCACCCCACAGAGTGTTTGTTGTGGGGGAGGAAGGGAAAGGAGAATGTTAGCTGCTTTGAGACTCCTTAAAGGGAGTGAAAGGCGGGATATTAAATCCAAACTCTTCTACTTCTTCTGTTCAGAGTGCTCACCCCTTCCCACCTATGCTTTTAAACTGACCCAATCCAGAGGCCACAGATGGGAGGAGGGGGTCCATGCACCCCACTGACGATTACCATATTTTTTGCTCCATAGCTTACTTTTTCCCTCCTAAAAAGTAAGGGGAAATGTGTGTGCGTCTTATGGAGCGAATGCAGGCTGCGCAGCTATCCCAGAAGCCAGAACAGCAAGAGGGATTGCTGCTTTCACTGCGCAGTGATCCCTCTTACTGTTCTGGCTTCTGAGATTCAGATTTTTTTCTTCTTCTTGTTTTCCTCCTCCAAAAACTAAGTGCGTCTTGTGGTCTGGTGCGTCTTATAGAGTGAAAAATACGGTATATTATGGACCCTTCTCCCAGCTCTTTGAAAGTTTTCCTCCTGTTGGCTCTAATTGTGGTCTATCCATCATCACGGATGATTCATAAATGCACCTGAAGACTCACAGTTAAGAACCCAGCTGTTGGCAATTGTTGCTTTAGTACTTAAGCATTTTTGGAGGCTAATAGTTAAAATAAAATTTAAAAAGTCTAGCCAAATGACATTTTAGGACACCCTACCTTATGTTTGCCACCATCAGTAGGTTCCTTACCATGCTGGTGGCTTTGTAAACTTAAATCAAATTTCTTCACTGACGTTTAGAATGCACCGTGCCGTATATTCAAACCATAACCTTCTAGGAGACTGTAAACTAGGCAGAGTCGGTGGCTGGGGGGGAACCTTCCGTTTTGGCATATGGTAGACATTTCCAGTGTACTGATAGTTTCAAAGAACAGATAGTCATGGATCATATTACTAGAGTGATTTAGGTGCCTATTCCTCCTACTCAAATATATTTTTGAGCATATGAATCAACACTTATGACAAATCCCTTTTGAATTGCATTTGAAATAACACATGCCCAAGGAGTATAATGGAAATATATTAGTTCTTTGACTGTAACATCAATGTATAAGAGGGGAAAGCTTGTAAAGTCGTGGAATTGTTTTAGAATATAAAATGAACAAAAATCTCCCCAGTTTATAAAGTTGAATTGAGATCTTGAAACCTGAGATTTCCAAAACAAAACCAGATGCCTTACATGTGACATAACACAGCAGAGTGGGTACACAAAGGTGTTCAAATTCATGGGATAAATTATAATTGCAGGGTTCAACAAGGGCAGGGCAGCTCTCTCCCTCTTGTATATGTCATAAATGGATTATCAGATGGGGGGGAACCCTTATTCCTTTAAATTTATGGTACCCTTTCTGTCATAAGCTGTTCCACCAGGTCTTTGGTCAGGGCGCAGCCTGACTCCCTCCTTTGGCAATCTTTACAAAACTTTAGTTTATGGTTGCCATCAATTTTGATTTTAATTAATTTTTATAAAGTTTTTATAATGTTGCACTGTTTTAGTGTTGTTAGCCGCCCTGAGCCCGGCTTCGGCTGGGGAGGGCGGGATATAAATAAATTTATTATTATTATTATTATTATTATTATTATTATTATTATTATTATTATTATTATAACACATATCCAATTTTCTGACACATTTGGATGAGTTGCTGCTCTAAATTTCATCCCTCACTGGGATGAAAGTCCTCACACCCAAAACCATAGTTTTAAGACCCCTCACTGAATAAATTTGCAAAAATTAATCTCCACCTCCTAAAACAGTGAACCCTAAGAGTGAAGCTAAGAGTGAAAATGGTAGAAGAATCTTTGGGTGGGAAGGGCAAGTAAGGTCTTGTTCAGAGGTGAGGAACATGGGGCCTTCCAGATTTTGTTGGACTGGTGCCCAGGTCACTCTTGCCAATGGTATGGACAGTTAAGATGTTAGCTGTTAGCTGTTCATTACTTCTAGTTATTGGGAGTGGTATTCTAGCAACTTCTGGAAGGCTACAAGTTCCCCACCCTTAACCTAGTGGGAGTGGCATTGTGGGAGTGGGTAAGACTTGTAACACTTTTTGTGCAGACACCAGTCGCCTCTGCATTCAAGGGTTATGCAATTCTCTCATTAGTGCTGATTCTTAAAATTGGAATTTGTTCGGGAACTCTCATTGGTACAATTTAGCATCCCTCTCCCCAACCAGAACAACAGAAAGGTCTTTACTGTCTTCTGCATTAAAACTCTTCTGCATTAAAACTCTAAAATACTTGATGATTCTGGAAAAATCAATGTGTGGGTGTTGTGCCTAAAAGGCTATTGAATAATGTTGAATGTTGTATCATAGTGTGCATTATGTGTTATTATATATGGCTCCTAGGAACCGGTACCTGTCTGGATTTCTAGGTAGAGTTTTGGCTGGAAATGACTATTTACTATTGGATAAAGACAAGCGTATATGTATATGAAAGTATAGTCCATGGAACGGGATTAGACCAAAATTGTTTTGTCTTACATACTTGCGAAAGAGATAATCTTCTTAAAGATTCTGCATGATATGGGTAAGCTTAGGATTTCTATGAATGACTGGTGTTTGAGAAACCCTTTTTGTGATTACCAGTGGGGGGGTGTGTGTGCACTAAATAAAATAGTAAACTATACTTGGCTAAGTGTCAGTTCTGAGTAACAATATCTTGGATTCCCCTTTGTAGTTTTAAGTGATTGCTCAGTATGCCCTCTTCCCACCAAATATGCATCTCAGCATGAAATAATGACATTTATTGTCTAATCAGAGGCACCAGCTTGTGAGGTTAATAGGGAAGGGCAACGTCAAACGTGTGACATCCCGAACCCCATGTGTGAAGCTGGGATGTTGGGAGGAGCCAGGGGCGGAGCCAAATGCAGTGGTCATAGGGTTTCAATGACCGGTGGCTCCTTGTCTTCCACCACTTGGTGCTGCCACCAGCGGGAGGCTGCCTCGACCCTTCTTCCCCTCCATAGCAGAAGGAGAATGAGCTTACTACTGGAGCAGTTGTGCGGTTAGCTCCATACTTTGCCTCTGTGCTCTTTGGACATTGGAGGTGTTGTAAACAAAAAATCTGCCCTTTTTCCCTTATGGGGTATCCAAGAGCCCGTATAGAGTCCTTACATAGGTTCCCTATTGGTAGGAGAAAATAACAGAGGCCAACCAGAGAATATTGAGAAGCAAAGCAGCTAGTAAGCCTGGTCTTTATTATCTGTTGCAACAGGGTCCTCACTCACCACAACGCAGGAGGGAGGAGGAACCCAGAACATTGGTGCGCAAGGCCTTATATAGACTTTTGAAATTGCCACCCTGTAGATCAAGACCACCCCCAGAAACATCATACATACATCACAGAAGGGGTGTAACCTAAGACCACCCCCCAGATACATCATACCTACATCACAGAAAAGGCGGTCTCAGAAATTTGAATGATGTTTTTCTCCTGTTGTTGTTTATCTCCTGTCTGGCAGGTTACTTGATTGGATACCCTGCTTACTTGATTGGATTGCCTGGGGAGCCTGGCCAGTCTTTTGCAATGATAAATACTTAGTTCCTGGGCTAGGTCACAGGTTCACTCCCTATTCATATCTTAAATATGCCCTTAAGACAGGATTTGTGAAGGAAAAGACAATGGGGAGGCTTTTCCATTTTCCTTTGACCTTGCAGAGAAAACATATCCTCAGTTTGGGAATGAAAATGGTTTCAGGTCGGTCTTCCTGTGCTGAACTATGTACATGCTTGGTTGGTACACTTATGAACATTTAACATATATCTAAGACCTCAAAATTCCTATCACAGAGGGACTCAGAACCTACCCCCAAAATATGGGGTGGGCAAAACGGCTCAACCCCCCTGGAGCTGGCATCCAGGCATCTAATTTAGGATGCTCAGAATGGCAGCTTGAACTGAGCAGTGCAATACATATGGAGAGTGACCACACTATGCAAAGTTGCAGTTACAGGACAGCATGCTTACCTTTGTCTTGAATGCTTTTGTAGCATGAATCGGTGTTTTCCTCTCTCGCTCTCTCTGCAGCTCCTATCACACCAGCCTTCACTGTCAAGATAGACCTTGTTTATTAGTGAAATCTACCATTTCACTACACAGCTTTATGTACATTTGATTTACATGCATTTGATCCAACTTCTTAAGCTCCATTTTGTTACATAGTCTCCTTCGATGCTGATTCTCAGTAACTGAAAACAACACTACCTTTTAGAATCCTGATCTACCCTCAACCATTTGCCACAGATTTTCTAAAATATTCAGTGCTGGTTTACACTTCCTGGATTTAAGGAGCCATTTGCCACAAGAGGGTGCTAAAGCAGCTGTTCCTGTTGAACTTTAAAACGTCTGTTTGCTTATTCGGTTAAATGAAATGAAGAAAATTCCACTGACTTTATTGGTGCAGAATCAGGCCATAGTAACTTTGATCCTATCACTGTTGATGGGTAAAAACCAGACTTCTATTATGCACACTCATTCCAGATAATGGTGTGCCTAGCTCTATCAGTGATTGAACGTCATTGCCTTTTAGCATGACTTGGAACTCTCCTATCTCTGTCTCTTAAACTGAAACAAGTCTTGAAAATATAGCAATGATTACAGAAAACCTTTTGCATAATATTTTCAGGTCCACTTGAAAAGTGGTATATATGCACAACGAAAATAAATAAAATGTCTAGCTTGGTGATAAAGATGTAGTCATGTTTGCCGTACAAATGGGTGGCTCCTGATCTTGCTGCTTTGGTTCCTGGAGCTGGTTTTCTGACCAACAGTGAAACTGTGGTTGTACAGCTCCAGGCTGCAAGGATGTCAGTTACTATAAGCAAAGCTTGGTTGGTTCTAGCCAGTACAGTGGTACCTTGGGTTAAGAACTTAATTCGTTCCGGAGGTCTGTTCTTAACCTGAAACTGTTCTTAACCTGAAGCACCACTTTAGCTAATGGGGCCTCCTGCTGCCACCGCTGCACCGCTGCTGCACGATTTCTGTTCTTATCCTGAAGCAAAGTTCTTAACCCGAGGTACTATTTCTGGATTAGCGGAGTCTGTAACCTGAAGCGTCTGTAACCTGAGGTACCACTGTACTTGAATTAGGATCCTCCAAGTGTAGAAAGTATCTGGATGTAACATATCTTGGACAGAATCAAGTTGCAGTGCCAGTGTCCTACAGAGCATCTATCTGCCTGCAATGAAGCTTTTACGTCTCATTTTCAAAGATGGGTACCAAAAATGAACTATGTCCTATTGGCCACTGAATTTTCTGTTGTCACAAATACCCACTTCAATGTTTTGCTTGTTCCTGGAATGTGGATGTTGAACTTAGGGGTTTTGTTTCCAAATAAGCCTTTATACTTCAAACTCCTGCTGCTTTTGTGTGTGTATGTGTGTGAATGAGAAAGAGGTAATGAATGATTCAATTTAAGGAGGGAATCTAAGGGAAATAATTGATAAAAGTAGGGAGAAGTGACTGGCCACTTTTGTAGGTTTTCTTCGAATCTACTCTATATTTTGGAAAGCTGTTTGTTCATAATGTATTTGGACAGTACTTAAGACATCATAACCATATTTTGCATGATGGTTTCTGAGATCTAAAATTTCTGTCTCCATTTGGATACTATTGGGTGCCATTTTTAATCAAGATAGTGGACTCAATCTTTCAAAACTGCACTGATTTTAACCACTGACATCAAAACTATGGTGATTGGGGGGTATTATTAGAATTCCCAATCAATGCTTGATATGAGACTACTAATGAATCCTCTTTCTAACCTACAGAAGCACCTGAACTTCCCCACAAACACAGTATATGCATTTTTATGCAATGGTGTATGCAGCAGTAACACTTTTGTAAATCACAGGACACTTCTGCTCTCATGCTGTCCTCCTCTCCCTCCATTATCTATGGGGCACAGTTTAAATTAACCATTGCTGGTGACAGGATGTTCTCACTTTCTCGTCATTCATGTACAGAGTCTATTCTGCTATTCTTGGTTGTGAACCTCCAGATGAAGAGCCTTTTCCCATCACCCACAGACTTGTTGCAATGCAGTTTGGGAGCTCAAAAACTCATGAGCACTCAAAAACACTTCTCAGGCATAATTATTTGGACTAGGTGTAATGGACTACTAAACCTAAAAATGTTCATCACCATCGCAGGAGTACTAATGAAGAAGCTGGCTATTAACCTAGATTATCCAAGTTCAGGTTTCATTGCAAAAGCAACATGGAACTGATGACAAATCTCATCACTGCATGCACCACGTAATAGAATATCTGGCATACGTAAATCCATTTAGTTCACTTGAAGAATATTGTACAATAGCTACATACATTTTCCATTTTAATAGCCACTGTTACAAAGTTAGCTTGGTTATTTTGGCTGCAAAACTAGAGATTGTCGCCCTACCAAACTCAGGATTACATTGAGTAAAGTGCAAAAGAATTGCTAACCTATTATTCTATAATCTCACTGAAGTCAACAGGATTACTCTGGGCATGCTATATACTCCATATATTGCAAGTGCAAAAGAATTTCTGCCTTTGTGCTTATTTTTGCAACTGTGAAACCTTGGCAAAAATGACTGGGTTTCTACACTACCTAGTAACTGTTGCTTTGGAAACTAGATCCTTGGTGGTTCACATTTAAATGTATGCATGTCTCTTTGGTTGAAAGAAATTTATAGAAGTTACTTTCTTCATCCTTTGATAGCTCAATTATCTATCTCCCCCGCCCCCACCAGCCACAAATACTTTATATGGTAAGCTGTGAACTGAAGGAGAGGAAGGCAATTTTCAACAATTCCCCTTTCAGTCATCTGTCCCACCTCCTATGTTGTTTTTCCAACCTCCTTGGTGTAGTTTCTCAGATTTACCTTTTCCCCTTTCACTCTTGGAAGTCGAGAATGCCCTTTAAAGATGGCAGGCCCAACTATCTGGAGCTTTTCTCCAATTGCACCAATACGCCCACTCTAAATGTTATGATAAGAAGAAAGTGAGTTACGGGGACTTCAGGCTGCTGTTTAGGAGTCCCCAGGGTCTCCATGACCCAGCCTTAGCAGCGCCCCTACTTATATCTGCCTCCTCCACCACAGCTGTAGGATTGTCACATTTTCCAAGCTCTGGTGGTGATCTCAGCTCGCCAGGTGGGTAGACCTTCCCAGCAGGTGGATCACAATTGCTTCTGGGGAAGGAATAGGTGACGGGGAACTCAATGCAGTGCAAGTGCTTCTTCTTCTTTCTTCTTCTTTGGCAATCACTTGTAGCCAAGTAAGATTGTCTTCCATAAACAGAGTTTTAACAGTAGGTCCGTAAGTGGCCATGGAGGCCAATTCTAGATCCACACGTCCTTCCACAGTGGGGACAGAGGTTTCTGCATGGGAGTTGATCACGGTGTGGATTTGCCAAGCGTGCCTTCCTCTTAGCACGTTTCTCCCTTTCATCCTGAGTTCAAGCATCTTCAAAACCCATGACACCTTTGGTAAAGGCTGTTCTCCCACTGGAGCGCTCGCAGGCCAGTGTTTCCCAGTTGTCTGTGTTTATACTACATTTTTTTAGATTGGCCTTGAGAGAATCTTGGCTGGATTGACTCTGCCTGTGCATGTGCACCGCATCAAGTTCTTTGCTGCCTTGCCTCTCTCCCTCCCAGTAAGCGACAGCAACCCACCAACTGGGGAGACAGAGCAACAGCTGTACCCCACCCAAGGAACTGTTTCTGCCATGAGTCCATCTCAGTGACCATTTTGAA
The DNA here is from genome assembly GCF_964234715.1 of Podarcis melisellensis. Taxonomy (NCBI): domain Eukaryota; kingdom Metazoa; phylum Chordata; class Lepidosauria; order Squamata; family Lacertidae; genus Podarcis; species Podarcis melisellensis. The sequence goes on from NC_138542.1 coordinate 22,138,877, forward strand.
CTATTAGCCTAACAAAGGGGGCAGTCAGCCAGCAGCTAACAGCAATACTTTTGGAATCTGCGTTGACCTGAGGCTGAGCTCTAGCTTCCTCTGTTAGTTTCCAAAAAAAAAAAAAGTCTTGAGGACTACTTCCTCTCAGGCTTTCCCTGATTCAGGCTCTGCTTCCTTCCTTCCCTCCTTCCTCCTATAATACTGTGCCTTTAAATCATAAGCCTCTAGGAAGAGCTCATGATTGTCTTACTGTTCTATATAGCACATAACTGACTTCCCTGCCAAATGGCTGAATGAGTGACAGACCTTGATGCTGCCCATTTTAGGACATACCCTCCAACATTTCTCCAATGGAAATAGGAACGTCCCATTCCATAATGATAATTTTACTATCTATACCCCACACATCTTACTAGGTTGCCTCAACCACTCTGGGCAGCTTCTACAGTACAGTGGTACCTCTGGTTGCAAACGGGATCCATTCCGGAGGCCTGTTCGCAACATGAAAAGAGTGCAACCAGCAGCAGCGCATCTGCGCACACATGGGTTGCGATTCGGCGCATCTGCGCATGTGCGTGACGTCATTTTGCGCTTCTGCGCATGCACGAGCAGCGAAACCCGGAAGTAACCCTTTCCGGTACTTCCGGGTCACCGCGGGATGTAACCTGAAAGAACGTAACATGAAGCAAATGTAACATGAGGTATGACTGTATATAAAAACATAATAAAGCGTTAAACATTTTAAAAAGCCTTTCCTATACAGGATTGCCTTCAGACGGCTTGGCGTTCAGATAACTCCATACCCTCCAGCATTTCTCCAATGAAAATAGGGGCATGCTAAGGAAAAGCAGGACATTTTCGGATCAGATCAGAAACCGGGACGGCTTCTCTAAATCAGAGACGTCCCTGGAAAATGGGGACACTTGGAGGGTCTGCTGCAGCCTTCAGACTGCTTACCTTTGAGCTTCACTTCCCTCAGCTCCTGAGATTCTCAAGGGGTGAAATTTTCATTTTGGAACAGGGGAGTACATTGCAGCCAAATATCACACTACATGTTCCTTGATCTAATGACTGAGTGGCCATGTTGCATATCATCAGAGAACCACTTGCAAACATGTCTAACTTGCTACTTAACTACTTGTAGTCTGTTTGGATCAGCTATGCTGTTCATTTTTAAAATGACAAACACACACACACACTTAAAGCACATTCAAAGCTCATTTCCCCCCTCAAAGAATTCTGGGCATTGTAGTTTATCCCTCAAAGACTTAAAATTCCCTGCACTCTTAACAACCTGCAGTGCTCTGGATTCTTGGGCAGGGAGTGGGGATTTGTTCTGAATGGGCTTTAAAGGTATTGTATAGCCACAACAAATATACAGCTCTATGGAGAGAAACAAAGACATCTTCCAAACTGGTGTGCTATTGTGGGTGTATTCTGCAACATATTATCAACACAATTAATAGTGCTTTACTGGTAGATTTTTTTTCCTGCTTTATTAATCATTCTGCAATGCTTCCCCAATGCTACCACATTACTGCTAGCGCAATAAATGAGTGACACATACACAAAACCCCACCCCTGAACATTTGGGGTAAGAAAGCAGACGGTTACAGGAGATGCGCTGATTGGAAGTGAAGCTGTATGCCCGTCCCTATTTTTTTTTTTTGCAGGCATGAGTAGGATTGAAAGCAGGATTGTGTCTGACCACCCTGAATGCGACATGAGCACAAATCATCTTGCATGCACAATAAAAAAAGATGTGTCTGGAAGGGCCCACACTGGTGCATATAATTTACAGTACTAGTTCATTGAACTGTGCACTGTTCTAAGAGTGGTCTTAAGGCAACAGAAGCTTTCATTGCAGCAAGTTTATGTCAGACATGCACATTCACTCTTTATCTTTGTCCCTGGGAAATATTTCTAGGAGAAAATATTTCTGTGTCTCATTGCCATTTGTCTGCAACAATTTCACAAATTGCAACAGATTTAAGCGGGGGGGGGGGGGGGAGGAAATAGTACCATAATATAGTATTTAGTGAGGCAAGTGCTAAGCGATGTCTCCATAGCAACTCAGCTTGCACACAAGATGCTGTCTTTAACCTTAGGGAGCTCTTAAAACCTTTCATTCCTGAAATAGCTTAAGTACCATACTATAATTCTTATACAGTGGTACCTTGGTTCTCAAACTTAATCCGTTCTGGAGGTCTGTTCCAAAACCAAAGCGTTCCAAAACCAAGGCACGCTAATGCAAAACGGAGTCATCTGTTCCAGACTTTTAAAAACACCCCCTAAAACAGCAATTTAACATGGATTTTACTATCTAATGAGACCATTGATCCATAAAATGAAAGCAATAATCAATGTACTGTACTATAAAATAAATAAGGCAGTATTGTAGATGATAAAAATTAACATTAATATATTTTTTCTTACCTGCACTGATGATAGTCATTGTTTGCATGGTGGGCTTTTATCCATTTCCCCAGTCACACTATCGATCGATCAGTAGTTGAACTAGATTCCACACAGTCACTAAAACAAATTAACCAAAAAAGCCTCAAAAACAAAAACGCAAAATAAATAGCAAAAACAAAAGTGCCAAACTTAATCTGTTCTGGGAGTCCGTTTGACTTCCGAAATGTTTTAAAACCAAGGCACAGCTTCTGATTGGTGCAGGCGCCCCAGAAACAATAGCCAACAGCCGCATTGGATGTTCAGCTTCCAGAAAACGTTTGAAAACTGGAACAATTACTTCCAGGTTTTCGGCGTTTGAGAACCAAGGCGTTTTGAGTTCCAAGGCATTTGAGAACCAAGGTACCACAGTACTAATGTGAATGATCTTTCATCTCTGCATCAATGTTTATTAAAGAGGAATTCGATATATACTTTAGCGGTACAACTTCTACCTAAGAACCAATTAGTTTTCAAACGTATTAGAATTCTAGAGTTGGAAGGGACTCCAAGGGTCATCTATTCCAAATCTAGCTTGATGCTTTCAATATAAAATATTCTTGGCCTATTATAAATCCACAATATCATGCTCCATGTCATCAGAGAAGGCAAGCCATTATAGAGACATTTTAAAAATTCTGCTTGGCATTATTTGGCAACAATTCTAGACATATTCAGTAGAGAGTAAGCCCCACTGAAACACAACATGATTGAACTGCTTATTTGTTCACTCACACTATCTAAAGACCTGCATGTTAATTCATACCAAAACAGGCAGAAAAAAAAGAACTTTGGTTTGTATTTCATAATCAAAATAAAGCTCAGTATTTGAACAGTTGCAGTGTTTCCTTCTGGAGTTTCCACATTGACAGTCCTGGCCTAAGCGTTTTTTTAAAAAAGTGAATTCCTCTGAGGTCAATGGGACAAAGTATGTGTCCAATGTAGCATTGTAGCTCTAGCATTAGTGTCAAATTTCACTCATGATTCGGGGTTATGTGTGTAGGTCCCTTCTGTTTTTCTGTTTAGTTTTAAATTAAGAGTGTCAATTGGGTACGGAAGCAGACTAGGGAAAGTGATGGAAGATTAATATGTCAAGTATGGTACATGCAACATGGAACCAAAGCAATGAGCAATGAGGCATCACTGTGATGAAATACCTTCAGTTTTGCACAAAGGTACAGCTAAAAGTGACAATTACTGTGTATTCATGGGAGACATACCAAAGAAATACATCCATCACAGTGTGACATATGCAACATGGGGTTTACTGAACTATTAGACCACATCAAACTCGGACCCTCCAAGTATTTGCCAGGGACAGTCCCGGATTTACAGAAGCCATCCTGGTTTCTGATTTGATCCCAGAATGTCCTACTTTTTCCCTATGGCAGGACATCCCTATTTTCATCAGAGAAATGTTGGAGGGTACCGCTATCATTGTAGCACTTGCCCTCCCAGTTACAGCATGTGCAGGGTGAAGACATGGCTGTTTGACAATGAGTGAAGATCAGTTGTGTGACTTACATTTGCAGAGTGTCCATAGAGAAAAGTTGAAGACCTGTCCCAAGAAGAAACTGAAAAAAGGTTATTGTCTGGTTTGGCCAAGACCTCAAAACTCCAGTTTAAATAACGATTCTATTTTTCTTTAGGTTATGGACAGAAAAGCATTAACAAAAAGGTCAGACTGGTTTTAGCCTTTATGGCTGGCATTCACTACAATCAAAGCAGATTTGGGGTAAAATATGTGAAATCCAGCCTTTAAAAGTTCTCACATTTGGTTTAGAGGCCTATAATATTGTTGTTCAGTGGACAAACTGAAGCTGTATTTCAAAGTGTCTTATTCTGTTATTGCTAAATGGACAAGTGAAGAGATTTGTTATTAATTCAATCTGAAATATAAAATCCCATACGATGTAGTATATCACCAATAGGCACAGCTCACCATTGGTTCTCACTGCTTCGCTTCAGAACCATGTAATGGGAAGTCGGATTCAGTCATAAGAAGACTGCAAATAGTCAACAACCTGTAGCAGCAAGTCATGTTGTTGTTTAGTCATTTAGTCGTGTCCGACTCTTCGTGACCCCATGAACCAGAGCACGCCAGGCACTTCTGTCTTCCACTGCCTCCCACAGTCATGCTGGTAGCTTCGAGAACACTATCCAACCATCTTGTCCTCTGTCGTCCCCTTCTCCTTGTGCCCTGAGTGCTCACTGGAAGGACAGATCCTGAAGCTGAGGCTCCAATACTTTGGCCACCTCATGAGAAGAGAAGACTCCCTGGAAAAGACCCTGATGTTGGGAAACATCAGGGTCTTTCCCAACATCAGGGTCTTTTCCAGGGAGTCTTCTCTTCTCATGAGGTGGCCAAAGTATTGGAGCCTCAGCTTCAGGATCTGTCCTTCCAGTGAGCACTCAGGGCTGCTTTCCTTAAGAATGGATACATTTGATCTTCTTGCAGTCCATGGGACTCCTCCAGCACCATAATTCAAAAGCATCAATTCCTCAGCGATCAGCCTTCTTTATGGTCCAGCTCTCACTTCCATACATCACTACTGGGCAGCAAGTCATAGACGTTGCCTATCCCTCCGGAATTATTTCTGCAGACACCTCTGTATCTTGGTCTTCAGCAGTTCCAGGAATAATAATAATAATAATAATAATAATAATAATAATAATAATAATTTGTTATTTGTACCCCGCTCATCTGGCTGGGTCTCCCCAGCCACTCTGGGCAGCTTCCAACAAAGATTATAAATACATTAAGGAAGAAGTCAATTCAGTAGGCTCTCTCTAAAGGCTGGTCCAACAACTCTGTGGGGTAGCTCTTTGTGTAATGAGTTGCAGAGCATCTTCCATGCCTGTCTGGGTGGGTTGGATTGGACATAGTGTTAAGTATGTCAGAGAGAAGCCTGAGAAGTATAATGAACAGCATGAGTAGCAATTAGAAATCAGGAAGCAACAGGAACGAGGTAAGCCTGCTGCTTACAGCACTGTTTAAAAATAGCTGTATTTACCAAAGTGAAGACAAGGTCTTGCCCCCACCCCACCCCATGATGAACCTTGATAATACCTTAGCATTTCGTTTGCAGCTGAAGTACTCGGTACAGTGCTTGTTGGGAGCACATTGTGTGCCAAACACAAAGAAAGGCTTCACAACCAAAAGGCCTACCTAATATGAATAATAGGCAGAGTCTGTTTAAAAGACAGAAAACTTGCAAAAGCATTCAGAAGAAACAGCAGGCTACAGCGTCAGGAAGATGATACAGAAGGCTCTTCAACCCAGATGCCACTTTTAGAATTCCAACTTGGTGTTCAGGGTGTCCTGCCATATTGTGGTGCAAAGACTGAAATCAAGCGGCTTTCTTTCCACTGCTTGGTGTCTTTTTGTAGGGACGTGGGTGCGCTGTGGTCTAAACCACTGAGCCGCTTGGGCTTGCCAATCAGAAGGTTGGCGGTTCAAATCCCCACGATGGGGTGAGCTCCCTTTGCTGTGTTCCAGCTCCTGCCAACCTAGCAGTTTGAAAGCACACCAGTGCAAGTAGATAAATGGGTACCGCTGCAGCAGGAAGGTAAACGGCATTTACACGCACTCTGGTTTCTGTCAGTGTTCCATTGTGCCAGAAGCGGTTTAGTCCTATTGGCCGCATGACTAGGAAATCTGTCTGTGGACAAACGCCGGCTCCATCGGCCAGAAAAGTTAGATGAACACCACAACCCCATAGTTGCCTTTGACTGGACTTAACCATCCGGGGATCCTTTATCTTCTTCTCTTTTTTTACCTTGTAAAGGCACACACATTTTGGAAATGCTCCTTGGGGCATTCCTTAACAACATCATTGTATATAGATAGGAAAGCATTCAAACATTCAACTCCATCCTTACCTGTACCCAGAAACAGTATAGCCCAATAACAAACATGTCCCACGGGGCTCCTGCATATCAGTTACAACGCCTGCTTATTTTGGTGTAAGCTTTTATCGAAGTAACTGAATGAAATTCTGAAAAAACATGCACTGTAGATCTTGATTTGGAATCTATGGCAAACCTATGAGAGATGGGGGGGGGAGCTATATTAATAACCTCCTAGTTGTGAGAGTGAGAGACAAGTCTTCAGCTTGCATCTCTCCCTCCCCAACCCCCCAAATGCTTTTGTTTTGAATATCCTAACTGTATAAGCCTAGAGTGGAGTTCTGAAGGGCTCCTATGGGTCTGGGTTTGGCTCATGGATGTACATGAATGCCTGGCAGCTATTTTACCCCCTTAAGCAGCAGTGTGAGAGGCAGGGGCAGGTACAGGAAGCTTTGAGTTTCCATTCTCTGCTCCCAGGTGTTGACTCATGGCAAATGTAATTGAGACATGTGCACATTAAAATATACAGTGGTACCACGGGTAACAGATGTTATAGATACAGATGTTATAGATGTTATAGATGCTTCAGGTTACAGACTCCGCTAAACCAGAAATAGTACCTCGGGTTAAGAACTTTACCTCAGGGTGAGAACAGAAATTGTGTGGCAGTGGCAGTGCAGCGGCAGTGGGAGGCCCCATTGGCTAAAGTGGTACCTCAGGTTAAGAAGGGTTCCAGGTTAAGAACAGACCTCCGGAACAAATTAAGTTCTTAACCCGAGGTACCACTATATATCAAAAGTCTTCCCTCAAATTGTCTCAAAGGGCAAGATAAGGTCAATCATTTACCTGAGAGCAGGTACCAGAAAACCTGTGCCTGTGACACATTGTAAAGCATTGCAGCAGCTGGACTGATGCTCTGGGATCATCAAAACAAATGAAAAGAAGAAAAGGAGGAGCAACGATTTTAGGACACTGCTTCTCCCCATCTTATCTTGAGCTTTCTGACAAGCCTACGCAGAGAAATGATTAAAAAAAAAAAATGGAACAAGGCTCAGGATGCTAATTTCTGCTCTCCAGTATGATTTATGGCAAGTCATCTCCTCCTCCTCTGTAGCAAGGTAGCCTTTGTTTTTGCAAGTTCAGATGTTAATTGGATTAAAAATAACACAGAAGGCCGAAACGAGATTTTACGCGCTAAATTGATTCTTAAGCTATTTTTCTTGAGTAATCCCCAGAAGATGGTCGCTAACTGGGTTGAAGGAATGTAGAACAGAAAAAGCTCCCCCCCCCCCCGCTTCATTTTAACTAATAATTGTGAAAAGCCTTGGGGAGATGTAGCCAGGACAGCATGTACTGAGGAAAGAACAAGGGGAAAAGAAACCCGAAGCCTTAGATGCTGAACTGACATGTGAATCTATGTCCGCATCTCTGGGCTAAACCCTCTCAGTGCTGAAACTGCTCAGGCCTTTCAAACACAAAAGAATTAAAAGACCCGTTGCGTGGGGATATAGAAATGTCAGAGTGCTTATCAGCCAGTGACACATCGTATCAAGCATATTTTAACTTAAACTCTGCAGAATATTCAATAACCACAAAGACAACCTCCGCTGCTGCAGCTGTGGTGAAATAATATATTTGCGGGCACTTTTAAACACCATATTGGTTTCTTAAACGGCAATTTATACCTCTGCAAAGACCAGCGGGGATGGGTGGAGGTGGTAATGGAAATTAATTTGATTTCCCACCCCACCCCGCTTCATTTGTGTATAGCAATATGACCACTCGGCTATAAGGCATTTATTCCAGTGTGTTTTTTGGCAAGGGAAAGCGTTCAGGTTGTTATGACAATAGCAGAGGAGCATTGAGTTCTTGTACCCCCACCATGTTTCTTCTATAGGTGTTTTCCTCACGCAGCGCTATTTTGAGTGGGTTCCCTTTGCATGTATTCACCGAGTTTCTGTGAGGGGGAATGTTCTCATTAAAATGTCACCTAGTGAGTGAAGGCCTGGCTCGAAAAGGGATTTGTGCAGTTTGGGCCTATTTCATGATGACTCACCAGCTATCAGATTCATAAAAGCCTCTAATTTGGTCGGGATAGATTCAGCAGGCAGCTTAAATAACAATTATGTGAGAAGGCATGTTTTTCTTGTTACCATTAAAAAGAAACGCTTCTCAAGTGATCTATAAATAAGCTGGAAATACAGTAAGCGACTCTTCTTGCGACTCCTGTAAGGTTGAGGGATACTGAAGTCAGGGGCGATATTATAAAGGATTAAAGAGTATTACAGGGAAATAGGAACCAACCAGGGTATGACCTGTGAAGATATATTACACTGAATCCCTTCAGACCACAAGAATGCTTGAGAACAGTATTAAATATTTGCTGATAATGACAGCACCTTGCTTTGGAAATCAACCATGAAATAGTGGGGTCCAACTGATCTGCTTTTGGAGGCATATGGTTAGTAGATAACTTGTTTATGCTGCCTTTTGGGGGAAGCTATGGCTGTGATGTATGGAAGTGAGAGGTGGACCATAAAGAAGGCTGATCGCCGAAGAATTGATGCTTTTGAATTATGGTGCTGGAGGAGACTCTTGAGAGTCCCATGGATTGCAAGAAGATCAAACCCATCCATTCTTAAGGAAATCAGCCCTGAGTGCTCACTGGAAGGACAGATTGTGAAGCTGAGGCTCCAATACTTTGGCCAGCTCATGAGAAGAGAAGACTCCCTGGAAAAGACCCTGGTGCTGGGAAAGATGGAGGGCACAAGGAGAAGGGGACAACAGAGGACGAGATGGTTGGACAGTGTTCGCGAAGCTATGAACATGAGTTTGACCCAACTGCGGGAGGCAGTGGAAGACAGGAGTGCCTGGTGTGCTCTGGTCCATGGGGTCACGAAGAGTCGGGCACGACTAAACGACTAAACAACAACAACAACAACTGTTTAAAAGTGATATTGTACTGTTTTAAATGTTTGTGCAGATGAGGCCAAAGTCAGATCCTTAAGCCAGTGTTTCCAAACCTTGGGCCTCCAGCTGTTTTTGAACTACAATTCCCATCATCCCTGACCACTGGTCTTGCTAGCTAGGGATGATGGGAGTTGTAGGCCAAAAACATCTGGAGGCCCAAGGTTGAGAAACACTGCCTTAAGCCATGGTGCAGAGTGCAAAGGATCTCTGACGTGCACATACTTTCCTTGGTCTCGTGCTGAACATAGCTTTGTACATGCCCCAGCTGTCTTAGAAGGGCTATATGCTCAAGCAAAACCATATACATGCATCAAAACCGCTGGCTCAAAACTTGTAATTCAGCATAAACTACTGTTTTCTACATTCATGCACAGCATACTGAAACCAATAGTACCAATTTCCCAACTCTAGTTCAGCACAGGGCATAACTGAATGTGATTCATGATTGTGTCAATCTCTGCGATTATGTATACTGCTAAGTTTAAATATTTCCCCTCCTCTCTCTGCTATAGGTTCATCCATTTTTGTGGCATTTGTAATAAATATCCATGCAGCGTTTCTTGTACAGACAGGGCTATAGAAGCAAATGTTTCATGACAGGTCAAAAGCAAATGTTTCATGTTTGTCAAAACAGCATTCTTTTTCCACATTGGGACTACAGTGGTACCTTGGGTTAAGTACGGTACTTAATTTGTTCCGGAGGTCTGTATTTAAACTGAAACTGTTCTTAACCTGAAGCACCACTTTAGCTAATGGGGCCTCCCACTGCCTCTGCGCCGCCAGAGCACGATTTTTGTTCTCATCCTGAAGCAAAGTACTTAACCTGAAGCACTATTTCTGGGTTAGCGGAGTCTGTAACCTGAAGCGTATGTAACCCGAGGTGCCACTGTATTGTTCTTTCTCTCTGTATTGTGCTTTCTCTCTGTGTGTATTGTTTCCTGCTTGGCAGGGAGTTGGACTCGATGGCCCTTGTGGTATCTTCCAACTCTATGATTCTCTCCACCCCACCCCCTTTTAAATAATGGAAAGCCTAGCTGCTTTAACATCAAATACAGCATTGCATTTTTCAAGGCAGCCCTGGCATGCCTCCGTAATTAGAGAGGCTGCAAAATTGTGCTCTAATGGGCTACAAATAGTCAAGAATAAATGTGCCCAAGCCTGATGATGAGGCAAAGCAGCTTCATATGAGTCCACCCAAGCCAATATTGTCTACACTGACTTGCAGCTGCTCTCCAGGCAGAAGAGTTTCTTAGGCATACTACCTAATGCCTTTCTTTCTAACTGGGGATGCCAGAGATTGAACCTGTCCCATGTAACTCATGTGCATCAACTCTAGCCTATTTGTCCTTTCTTTGTGGAAACAGGCAGCTTAGTGTCTTGAGTAGGTTTAGGCAAACTCAGCACTCCAGATGTTTTGGGACTACAATTCCCATCATCCCTGACCACTGGTTCTGTTAGGGAGTGATGGGAGTTGTAGTTCCAAAACATCTGGAGGGCTGAGTTTGCCTATGCCTTCTCTGGAGGTTTTTTGGAATAGGTTACTAACTGGCCTTCAAGAACAGCTATTAGCAAATGGGCAAAGGCAAGACTGAGTAAGATAATAATGTGTAAAAGATACATTGCAGTAACTTAGCCAGCGCAACAATAAACAAAAGAAATGTCACATTTGAAATATTGTTAAAAATTAAATGTTTGGATTTGCCTCTGGATCTTGTCATGTTTGTGCAGTATATGTGAATGATGATTAAAACCTTATTTATGTGCCTTACATCCCAGGACTATATTAATCCATTTATTCTCAGTGTTGCTGATTGCATCCATTATTATATGCATCCATTATTAGCTGCATTCCTTGCCACTGTACTGTGGATGCAATCTAAGATTCTTGGTTTAACATCATGCTTTCTGGTTTCTTGGGAAATTAATTCTGGTGTCTGCCTTGGCGATACTAATAAAATGAGGTGATGTGAAAGTAGGAATTCTCTCCTTTCTTTAAGAAAAAAATGTCAGACGCTTGATTTGCTTTATATCAGACGTTTGTCTTTCCCTCAACTTGTTCTTGGGCCTTGTAAAGGTAGATTTTGGTGTAAATAAGAAATAATTAACCTGTGGCCCTTCAGATGTTGATGAACACATAACTTCCACCAGCCGGGGTGGTCTGCACAACATCTGGAGAGAAACATGTTCCGTGTCCCTGAAGGGCTAGTGTTTCCTCTGTCATATTACTGGTTTTGTAAAACTTTTTTTTTCTTTTCTGAAATTGATTCTCTTGGTTTTGTAGGCTTGGTGGTAGATAACTTTGACAATTATATGGTTCAGACTTTAATTTCAGAAGTTATTTGATGTCGATTTTTCTAGTGAGTATATCCCTGCTTAGAATATATTTCCTAAGGATAAAAGGAACTAGCGAACAAAATGAATTTCAATAGGGACAAATGTAAGGTTCTGCACTTAGGCAGGAAGAACAAGATGCACAAATATAGGATGGGGGACACCTGGCAGTACATGTGAAAAGGATCTCGGAGTCTTGGTGGACCGCAAGCTTAACATGAGTCAACAGTGTGATGCAGCAGTAAAAAAAGCTAACGCTATTCTAAGCTGCAACAACAGAAGTATAGTGTCCAGATCAAGGGAAGTAATAGTACCACTCTATTCTGCCTTGGTCAGACCACACCTGGAATACAGTGTCCAGTTCTGGGCACCACAATTTATGAAGGACAAGCTGGAATGTGTGCAGAGGTGGGCAACCAAGATGATCAAGGGTCTGGAAGCTAAGCCTTATGAGAAGCGTTTGAAGGAGCTGTGTATGTTTAGCCTGGAAAAGAGGAGACTGAGGGAGCATGCTTGTTTTCTCCTGTTCTGGAGAGTAGGACCAGTGGCTTCAAGTTTACAAGAAAGAAGATTCTGACTAAACATTTGAAAAAACATTCTGATAGTCAGAGCTGTTTGGCAGTGGAACAGATTCCCACGTGAGGTGGACTCTCCTTCCTTGGAGGTTTCTAAGCAGAGGTTGGGCGGCCATCTGCCATGGATGCTTTAGCTGAGATTCTTGCCTTGCAGGGGGTTGGACTCGATAACCCCTTCCAACTCTAAGATTCTATTATTCTAGTTATCTTCTTTCGTTAAGAATGTAAGAACATGAGAGAAGCCTGCTGGATCAGACCAATGGTCCTTTTGGTCCAACATGGTTCATCTAGTCTCACAGTGGCCAATCATATGTTTTGGGAAAACCTGCAAGCAGGATATGAGAGCAACAGTACTCTGCCCATTAGTGATTCCAGCAACTGGTATTCAGAGGCACGAAGCCTCTGAAAGTGGAGGTAACATTACCCATTATTACAGACGGTTATCCAAAAAATCAGATTGGAAAGTAAATAGGTTGAATCCTGACAAGACAGAAGTACTGTTTTTGGGGGACAGGAGGCGGGCGGGTGTGGAAGAATCCCTGGTCCTGAATGGGGTAACTGTGCCCCTGAAGGACCAGGTGCAGCCTGGGAGTCAGTCTGGACTCATAGCTGTCCATGGAGGCACAGGTCCATTCTGTGTCCAGGGCAGCTTTTTATCAGCTCCATCTGGTACGCAGGCTGAGACCCTATCTGCCTGCGGACTTGTCTCGCCAGAGTGGTACATGCTCTGATTATCTCTCTCTTGGACTACTGCAATGCACTCTATGTGGGGCTACCTTTGAAGGTGACCCGGAAACTACAACTAATCCAGAAGGTGGCAGGTAGACTGGTGACTGGGAGCGGCCGCCGAGACCATATAACACTGGTCTTGAAAGACCTACACTGGCTCCCAGTATGTTTCCGAGCACAATTCAAAGTGTTGGTGCTGACCTTTAAAGCCCTAAACGGCCTCGATCCAGTATACCTGAAGGAGCGTCTTCACCTCCATCGTTCTGCCCGGACACTGAGGTCCAGTGCCGAGGGCCTTCTGGCGGTTCCCTCGCTGTGAGAAGCCAAGTTACAGGGAACCAGGCAGAGGGCCTTCTTGGTAGTGGCACCCGCCCTGTGGAACGCCCTCCCACCAGATGTCAAAGAGAAAAATAACTACCAAACTTTTAGAAGACATCTAAACACAGCCCTGTTGAGGGAAGCTTTTAATGTTTAATAGGTTATTGTATTTTAGTGTCTTGTTGGAAGCCGCCCAGAGTGGCTGGGGAAGCCCAGCCAGATGGGCGGGGTATAAATAATAAATTATTATATTATTATTATCCCATGGATTTATAGTTCAGCTGAGCCCAATAAATCCAGGGTGATGTCTTTAGATATCTACAAAACATTTCCTCTTTTCTACAGATGCGACTTCTGAGTTGTTGTTGTTTAATTCCCCGTGAAGCACATGTAGTGACCGATGTCTCATCATACATCAAATTCTTTTGGTGAGTACTCCATTAAAATGGTTTGATCCATCCTCATGATTACTTGTGGTGCTCAAGATTGTAATTCGCAGCATGTTATGCAAGAGTCAAACTGTATTACAGAGCTCAATGTTTTGGATCTCTTGGGTCTTATTTCTCTAATCACTGAAATTGTGATATCCCCTCTCCCAGGTTCTCGCAAGTTGAGCTCTGGTAGCCAGTTTGCACAATTACTTAACGGTACAATCTGATGCACGGTTGCCTAGAATCTCTTGGAGCGCAACAGCACTTACTTCTAAGCAAAGATGTGTAGAATCAGGCTTCAAGCCAGCAACCTCTTAGATTGCTGTAAGTGATCCAAGAGTTAAGTCCAAAGTTCAATTGAGTTAAAAAGCTAGAGGCTTATATCTGTCAACACAGGCTTTGGCCCTTAACTTTGCACTGCAAGAATGTTCTCTGGAATACTCAGAGCAGCGAAATGTGCTTGGGTAATTTAGGGCAAGAAGCACAACTCAGCCCACGCACTGTTTTTAAATTATTTTTAAAATATTAATTGAAAATATAACAAAAGGAAATAATATAAAATAAAAAACATTGCATGCTGGCATTAAACAATAATAATACTCTGTCAATACTAATTAAAACGTATAGATTAATCATAGCTGGAATGTAATAAGTCATTCCATCCAAAATAGGAGATGGAAACAGAGGTTCCATAGGAAGGGAAGGTTGTTGCACATAATTCAGCTTAGCTTGCTTCCACACAAGCTGTTTTCTTTTATGCTCTTTGATGTATTCATCTAGTTAATGCTGTTGTAATGAGGTTGTTGTCAAGGTAAGAGGTGGGGTAGTCTAGGAGAGCCTGCTTATACCTTCCTGTGCACAACTGCTGCACAACAGTATACCTTGCTGGTCTAGCTAGTTACAAACAGGCTTCTGGTCTGCAGATGATGGCAGATGGTTGTTGCCCACTGGGATTGGGAGGTCAACAGTAGGTGAAGCCAGAGCCCATGACAGGCAGATTCAACTAATTCTGGTTTTGTCCCCATCCTCCTCCTTGCTAAGTTCTACATGTCAGCAACCATGTCTTTCTGTAGAATGTATAAACTTATAGTTGTTGTATTCTTGATTTCTTAATGCTATTATATGACTTAGTATGCTCAGCTTTTTAATGGCTCAGGCACTGTAACTGTGATGTTTTGTGCTTTCACTGTGATTTTAAAAAAAAATTGCTGTTGATTAAATATATTGTTTGAAAGCCACTTTGGAATTCACTTGAATGGAAAGTTGAAGGAAGTGCAATAAATCCAATCATAAATCAACTCAGAGCCAGCGAATGAAACTTTTGAGTGTAGGAAATTTCCAAAATTCTTGCAAGAATGAAAGGCCTTTCCAGATAACTAGCACTTACAGAGTGTGTGGAGGTCATTTATTATGATTATGATTACCATCAACATCATCCTCAAAGCAAGGTGTATTTCATTTAAATTTCAGCTATTACATGCCTGTTTTCAATTAAGTTGGTCAACGACCCCTAATGCCACAAATAAGATTTAACGAGGTCTGAATTGGAGTTTTCCTGCTATACATACATTAAATCAGGGGTCAGGGTTCATAGGATCTTTCTATGTTGGGTGAAGCCTGCAACAATCTCTTGCAGTATCAAATCCTTTTCCTTGACAATACAAATCTTTGAAATCTCTTTGAACTTGATCCTCCCCAGATGTCGGTCATATATGTTGCTTTGATGCAATAGGGAGAGGGGGAAAGTCTTTCAATATGTAGCTTATTTGGTATGTAGATCTGTATATTCACACACTCAGCCATTGGTGTTTTGTATTTTGACATCCTGGACTTTAAAAAAGAAGAAGACATTCTGACTTAAGATTTACTCTAGGCATGATCCACCCTTTCAAAATGTATGTAGACAATGAGTACAGTGCAGTTTCCTCAAATCTACCATAAGCAGCTGTGCTTGCTTAGAATCTAAACATAAAATTTAAGGTTTCTAAAAAAAACCAAAAAACCAGGCTGTTTATTTATATACCCCAAATATTAAGAAATATAGACATTCTATAACTTTGACAATGGTTTTGGATTGTCATTTGTGACGTTAATTATATTAGACTTGAATTTGGAGTACTGTCATATTCAAAGGGAGTCCCTCTGCAGGAACATGTAATTCCTGCCCCCTTTCATCCAGTTGTACAATTGGCCGACATGTGTGTATGGGGGTGTGTGTTTCCTTTGTACGTTCTGTCTTCGCTTTTTTCATAAAATCCATTCGATAGACTCACCAGCAACACTGTTTTCTCTGGTTCACAGGGCTGGCCCAATATATTTTGCTGCCTAAGGCAGAGCAGCAAACAGGGCTGGTTCTAGAATAAATAGCAACACCCAAGGCAAGGCGTGCCTTTTGTAGGGACCAAAACAGTTAAATCGTTGGTTTAAGTTGTCTTTGAAGAAAGATTGCTCGATGGAAAGAAAACAATGCCATATTTGACGTGACTGAAAGGGATAAGCAAGCTGTGTTATGGATAAGAAAACAATTTGGAAACATCAGGAGATGGAAAATGCAACAATTCATTCTGTAGAAGCCTCAAAAAGATTAAGCACTTAAGCATAGCTAATAGTATAAAATAGGGTAGCAACAAAGGGGACTAACTGTGTGTGTCAAAAGGTATAAAGGGGATTATTGGTTTGCTTCGTATTTGTTCTTGTTTTTATTATTTATTTTGTGTGTTTTTTACCTTGTGAACTGTCCTGAGATCTAGGGATGAAGGGCAGTATGTGAATTTAATTAATAATAATAATAATAATAAATTGCTAGTTGATTAGTGACACTGAAATGATGCTTTATGACTGTGTTGAACTAACATAATGAAGGCGGATGTATATGATGATATTACGTTGCTTTATCTATGCTTGTGAGGGATGCGGGTTAAACCACAGAGCCTAGGACTTGCAGATCAGAAGGTCGGCGGTTTGAATCCCTGCGACGGGGTGAGCTCCCGTTGCTCGGTCCCTGCTCCTGCCAACCTAGCTGTTCGAAAGCACCTCAAAGTGCAAGTAGATAAATAGGTACCGCTCTGGTGGGAAGGTAAACGGCGTTTCCGTGCGCTGCTCTGGTTTGCCAGAAGTGGCTTAGTCATGCTGGCCACATGACCTGGAAGCTGTATGCTGGCTCCCTCGGCCAATAAAGTGAGATGAGCACCGCAACCCCAGAGTCAGCCACGACCGGACCTAATGTTAGGGGTCCCTTTACCTTTATCTATGCTTGTATTGCATTTGAATCCTTCGTAGTGACTTTCGCATTGGTGTTGCTACCTTGCAAGCAATAAATGTTATAAATGTTAATACTGACCTGCTAAAGTTAGAACCCACCTTCTCAGTAGCACCTTTAGAAATAATCTAGCAGTTATTCCATTCATCCGTTCACCCAACGATTCTCAACTCACTTGGCCAAAGGTGAGTAATGGACGCTACAGTTGTACGCATGATTGGAAACTTTGGTCATGCCAGCGTTCCTGCTTATGCACATGTAGACCTTACACAAGTACAGTTCAGGATGCAGCAGGCCTCCAAGTCTTAACATAAAGAAACTAAACAATGCTTACAAATTCACCATATATTTCATAATTGTTACCTGTTTTTCCTCATTAGTTTTGCTTGCCTCTTTGCTGCTCCACATAATTTAATAATATCCTATAAATCACCCCGTCATTAGTACAAATAGAAGGGCTTTAATTCTCCTGAGGAAATTATTCAGTTTCCTACTGGGACTAATCTGAAAGAAGGTATTAATAGAGAGAGCCAATGTTCATCTAATTTCCCTTGCTGTTAATTAATACATGAAGGAGAGCTTTATTTCCTAGTGTAGATTTTCTTCAAACTAGATTTCAGAAATCATAATCTTTAATTTTGTGATGGAATGTCTTAGTGCTTACGTAATTTGTGGCATTATAGGAGAAAGAAGCTAATCTGCTTCGGCTAATTTTATCTAATTAGCGGGTTTTTAAAAAAGTGCTCTTAAAGGGCTCTTTTCATTGCAACCTTTTGAGACAGATGTCTCCTTCCTTCCGTCCCTCGCTTCCTCCTTCCTCCTTCCTTCCCTCGTTTCATCCTTCCATCCTGCTTGTTCCAGGTGCTCTGCTTTAAATGGCTGGATCCAACAACAACAACAAATGGGAAGGAAAAGCAGCTGCTTATAACAGACTGTCTTTACTTAATTGACTTGAACCGCTGTACGCAGTGCGCAATCAGGGTAAGACCTTGGGGTAGAAGTCTAGGACCTCACTCAGCAGAATAAGCAGCAGCCATCCCAAATGGAGCAGGGTTCATATCCTCCAACATCTCTCTGATGAAAACAGGGACATCCTGTTCCATAATAATAGTAATAATAATATTTATTATTATTTAAATGCCACCCATTAAACATTAAAAAACCTTCCCCATTCAGATGGTCTTATACTTATCACCTTGGTTTGGGGGAGAAACAAAACTGCACACCTTCCAACATTTCTCCGTTGAAAATAGGGACATCCTAAGGAAAAGCAGGACATTCAGGGATCAAATCAAAAACTGGGACGGCTTCTGTAAATCCGTGACTGTCCTTGGAAAATGGGGACACTTGGGGAGGGTCCGAGGGTTGTCTTCCTACATTTTGAATTAATATACGTTATTTTTCTAAAGGTGGATTCCCCATAAGACCATTTCAAAGTCTAAAATTACAGAATTGCGCCATTGTAAGAGTTAAGAAGTAACCATAACAAATGCTTTTAAAGTACAGTGAAGGGCCATTGCATTGTCATGCCTGAAGAACCGTAACAATTATTAGAATATTGTGACATTTCTAGTAAAGTTACTACCATACTGCGGCTTTTGAATTGCTAGCGTCTGCTGTTCCGCAAGGGTTTTCGGACATATGCATACATGTGCCTATAAGTCCATAATAGCAGGGGTTAAATCAAACATGCACAGAGAGATCAACTCTCTTCTGTAAATATGGAATAAAAGAGAGAAGGAACACAATAAAATCTAAGGAAGAGGTGCTAGAGAGTCAGATGCCCACACTTTTGCAATTGCCAAGCAACCTGAAAAGAAAACCTGTCCAAGTAAGAAGATTTTTGTGCTAAATATGAAGAGTTCTGGAACAGCAGTCTGTTGCAAAATTGCTGCTTCCAGGAAAGGCGATACACCCACATTGGAACATCAACAAGCTAAACAGGCCACTTGTAACATGGTTTTATCATCAATGAGCAGCAGGAAAAATTTAGCTTAGAAGAATCCTAGAACGCTTTTCACCCCTCGCCACCCATTCATTTCCAGGCCTAAGCATAAGGGGTTGGTTCTCGCTTTTAAAACTCTAAATGTAGACCTCCTTTCCCTTTGTGTTTCTCCGCAGCCAAGTATTGTACAGTGCTACCTCGGGTTAAGTACTTAATTCATTCCGGAGGTCCGTTCTTAACCTGAAACTGTTCTTAACCTGAAGCACCACTTTAGCTAATGGGGCCTCCTGCTGCTGCCACGCCGCCGGAGCACAATTCTTGTTCTCATCCTGAAGCAAAGTTCTTAACCCGAGGTAATATTTCTGGGTTAGCGGAGTCTGTAACCTGAAGCGTATGTAACCCGAGGTACCACTGTATTCAACATCTCTCCTGTAGATTCCTTCCCTAGCTGAAGTATGGTAGGTATCTATAAGAACAATATAGTAATAATATAAGAATAAGGGTTTTGTTGTGGCGGAGAGAGTGGGTTAGCCACAACACACACACACTTTTCTTTAAACCTGCCATTTTATGCTAGTCTGATATATTGGAAAACCTGTGTGTGTGTGTGTGTGTGTGTGATGGCCATGCACACAGGTAAACAAATACCTGTATTCATGTCCACCAAGGACCTCAGGTTGCCAGAACTGGGGGAGGGTGTAGAAGTACTAATTGAAGGGTTGGGGCAACAAAACTCAATGCAAATACATCCCATCAAGTAATGCCTACTGGTGTGGACAGGTTCAGTGGAAAGCTCTTGTGTATGAATGAACATGCACAAAAGCACACACAGAAAAACTGGATCAATGTGATTCAACTGCAAATTGACACTTTGGTGTATACATAGCCTTAACCTAAAAAGAGTGTTGTTTGTCTGCTAATGTGGGTTGTATATTAATTAAAACTAGTTTTCCCCACTGAAAGAGGATGACGAAATGAATAATCATACACTATCCATTGTTATATCTTTGCAATCTTTTGTGTGTGTGCCTCTAGCTGTAAAAGTGCTTTGCAATAATATACTTGCACTTCTAGGTCAGACATATGTCTTAAGAGACTGGACTCTATATCCTATGAAATTAGATTGGATTAGAGTAATCCAGTGTTTGTGTGCAGCAGGCACAAGATGAGGCCATCTAGTGTTTTGCGGCTGTTAGAATTACCAAGTGAAGACTGTGCACTGATGAAAATGAGAAAACACCTTCAAGTTGTGTTTGGGAAAAACTGGAGAGAAAAAGCGGGGTGAGGTGGGGGAATCCACACAGTCTTTATGTGAAGGCTACTAAATTTACAAGGCAAATATAATATATAAAATAGTCCTTCCAAAGCTAACAGCAACATATGGACAAGTAGAGATTTATCATACATATTTGTGGTTTGGTTTTAGTTGCAGGTCTTGATAAGGATTAGAAGCTGATTCTTCTGGATATGGGTCAGAGTAATCTAAGAAGGCTGCTGGCCTGCACTTTTTCATTGGAAGACTTTTCATTAGTGGAGCTAAAAAAAGCAAACTAGCCGTATACAGAATTCCCTCTGTCCCTAGACCTGACTATTATCTAGTAGGAAAACATCGCTACAACTGCCAATGTAGCAAATTTCAGCAGATGAGAAGTCCCATCAGGATAGCCTAGAAACCATAGCCATTTGCAGAGAAAAGGGAAATACAGCAATTCATCAAAATAACCAACTGGATAGCTCCGCTGGTTAGATCATGGTGGTGGTAATGCCAAGGTTGCAGGTTTGATCCCTGAAATATACTCGGGGTCCTGCAGTGATTTCATGTTCTTTATTGCAGCTTGTAAAACAGTGATTGAATTGACCCCCAAACCTCAGGCCTTTATATACATTATTTACACAATGAGTCCCATCTGATTGGCTGATTCTGCTTCCCTCCTGGAGCCTGATTGGTCCTCTCCTGCAGGCCAATCAGTTGTTGCATTCTACGATCCTACCAGCCTAATAGGCTGATTCACTGCCTCCTGGAGCCTGATTGGTCTTCTCCTGCAAGCCAATCGGGTGTTGCATTCTAGGATCCTACCTGCCTATTGTTCTAGGATCCAAGCTTAGTACATAACAATCCCCATATGGAACAGCTGCATATTCCTGCATCCCAGGAGTTGGTCTTCATGGTCCCTTCCAACTCTACAATACTATGATTCTATGAAAATGGGAAGGCTGTAAGTTAAGACACACTCGACTGTCTCAGTAGAAGCCTTCCTTAATCCAACATGACGATGACCTTGCATACCTGGGGCTTCTCTTGCAAAGACTGAATCCAACCGAGAGTTACTAAAGGACACTTTGCCAGGTGTTTTAGCAGTCGGGTGTAGTCCTTCTTGGAGCCCTGAGTGCTCTGCAAGTGAAGCTTTTCCAAGTCACTCTTGCTGCAACAGCAGTAGAACTGAAAAAGTTCTGCTAACAATCTGCTATATCAGAAAGATTTCTCTCCCCAGCCACCCACCTTCCATAGTAGCATATCTATGACAGTGGTTGGTTAGACCTGGGTGAATCTACCTTTCATTTTGAGCAGGGCATGATTGGCATATCAAACGCACTGCTATGTGTTGGCTGCTTTCATGTGCAATGTTTATAGAACCTATTGAACACTGGAGTACAGCACTGCTCTCACACTTCACCTTACAGTTTTGGGATCCTGCACAGCGGATATAACTGAAAACAGTGGTCTAACCCTCCTCCAAGAACTCTGTCTGAATGGCCAGGGCTGTGCAAAGCTGGGAATAGGTCCAGGCCAGGTGGGAAAGGTAGACCCCATCTCAATAACGTATACCAAAGGGTCCCCCTTTGCCTCTATCAGGAGGGCTTGGAGTAGCCCCCCTCAAAATCATAGTCCCGTGCCAATTGGCTCACCAGATCCGCGCTCTGTTCTGGCCTTTGAATGGCACTTCAGTATCTAGAATAAGGGTTAGGAAGAGAGGAGCAAACTCAGGGATGTGGAACTTGTAGCTCTGCAAATGTTCTCGGACTCCAACACCCGTCAACCCCAGCTAGCATGGCCAATGGTCAGGGATGATGGGAGTTGCAATCCAACAACATCTGGAGGGCCACAAGTTCCACATCCCTGAAATACACACACACACACACACACACACACACACTTGTGCATCTGGCATTTTTGTTACATCCAGATTCCAGTGTTCCCTTTTCCCTCCCTTTGGGGGCCAAAATAAATGCGGACCTTTATTTAAGCCTACCTAATATTAGGTCTTGCCATGGTGTTAATTTCCTATAAGCAGAGGTTATAGACCTTCGAAGCTAGAACCAACATTTTGCTTGTTGATTTAATTGACTGCAATATTTATATTGCAATGTTAATAAAACTACTTTTTAGGTTAGAGTAATCTAATGTGTTCAGATCTGGTTAAGATCAATTCCTGTGTTGTTTCCTTGAGAGCTTTTAAGCCAAGCTACTGAATGCGTATATGTTAACTCTTTGAGTTGTTGGTGGGACAGAGGTTGGGAAACGACAAAGTGATGATTCTCAGGATACTCAAATCCCCTCTCTGCAAATCCTGGTACTTGAGAGTCTTATAGCTGTATATATTGAGTATGTGGTGATAGCTAATAATTTTCAGGGATATTAGGTAGGTTTTGTCCTGGGGTAAAGCTGGGGAAACCCAAAACCCATTTATGTTGGCTTATCTAGTGACCCTCAATGGTGTTGGATTAAAGGAGAGGGGTATGGACTCTCTAAAGAACTCTGGGGATATGTCACACTGTCCAGCTGCTTGATTGGGCTGTTTCTGAAAGCAAGTTTAAGAACTTACAGGGGCATCACAGAATTAATCTTAGCCATGTCAACTCTTTTATTTTTCTCAGGCAATAAGAAGAAATGTCCAGAAGTTAGTGGAATGACTAATGATGAAATACTGCATTTTTGACATTAGCTATTTTCTTATGATTAATTTCACTTACTGTCATCTTTTATATAAAATAACTCTAATGGGGGGAAAAGTACGTATTCATTTATAAGGAGAACAAGCTACAATTACAAAGGAATGCATTGTAGCTACCAGCATTTTATCGGTTGGTATTCAGAGCACCAATTACAATAAAAGCAACACATTAAGAAAGATAGTTCTGGATCTTGGGATAATTTAGCCGGAGGAAGCTGAATGAGGGATTTGAAATTCGGCTGGAATTTAGAATGATTATCTGCCATTACTTAGCTCCTGCATACTTTCTGGATCTAAGTATACCCCCAACAGAAGTTGGTTACCCATAATCTGAATTTTATGGCTCTGAAATCTGACCTCTGTAGTCCTGACTTTCTCCCTTCTAAGGCTTAAAGTCCAACATTCAAATTATCACTGGCTTTTCAATCTTTGCCTCCTCCTTCCTAATTGGCTAATTTTGTTTCCTCATGATTATTGAGCTGTACATTGCTTTTTTTTAATCAAAATGGCTAGAAGCTAACAGAACACATTCCTGAGAAATTAATGTTCAGAGATGCCTGCTCATTACAAGAATTCTGGCCTAGTTAAAACTGCAAAATCCTCTGCCCCGACCATCCCTACACGCATGGTCTCGTGAAAGAGGCAAAGGCTGTGCTGCAGGGTAGTGGGGTGAGGAGGAAGAGAATCTCAAATGTGAATAAGAATAAAGATTTCATGGCCCAATGCATTTAAAAAAACCCACCCTCTGGGAGCACTCTGATGTACAACAGTAGCCCTAACCTTCTTATATGCTCAAAGCTTCACAGGACTGAAGGATATAGCAGGAGCAAGTTTTGGGGTCTGCTCCTTCCATCATGTCCTGGCTTCACTGCTTTCCATGTACAGTGGTACCTCGGGTTACAAACACCTCAGGTTACAAACACTTCAGGTTACAGACTCCACTAACCCAGAAGTAGGACCTTGGGTTAAGAACTTTACCTCAGGATGAGAACAGAAATCGCGCGGCGGTAGCGGGAGGCCCCATTAGCTAAAGTGGCACCTCAGGTTAAGAACGGTTTCAGGTTAAGAACGAACCTCCAGAACGAATGAGGGTAAGGTACCACTGTATTGTGAAGGGAGGATCTGCAGAGCCACCACTGAACAGGCCCTTTAAAAATACTGCCACCATCCAGACCTCGTGGGGAGGGAGCGCATAAAGAAAAGCTCAGACGGCGATCGCAGGGTCCAAGTCAGTTCATAAGCGGAGATGTGGTCTTTGAGATATAAAAGTATTTAGCTGCATAAGACTACCAGCACTTTGAATTGGGCTTAGAGGCTGATTAATAGTCAGTGTAGCCAGACCAGGATTGGAGTTCAGTCTTGCTCCAGAGAGCAACCCGGCTGCAGTTTCCAAACCGTCTTCAGCGGAAGCCCTATGTATAACATAGAAAACAGAAGTTAGGCTATCCCTGTCTAATTCAGTGCACACCAGCCGAATCTGATGGAAGGCACTCAGTGCCATCAAGGCCACTTGAGCCTTAGTTGACAGCAAAGGATTCAGGAGAACCCCCAAGCTATGTAGCCGCTCCTTCAGAGGGAGTGTAGACCCGTCAAGAGCAGGCAACGATCACATCCGGGCAACCACCCACTAACAGCACCTCTGTCTTAATCTGGATTGAGCTTCAGTTCACTGGCTCTCATTCAGCACACCCCCTGTCACAGCTGCAGATGTAAAGGAGAAGTAGAGCTGTGTGTCATCCGCATGTTGTCAGATGCCACAACCTTCCAGTAAATTGCTGCCAGGAAGCAGCACCTGTTAGCATGGTTGCGCCAAGTCAAATGTTCCTCCATGCTGTTGCTTCCATGAAAGTAGAAGTATGGAACATTTTGCACTGTCTGTTCTGGGCTGATATCCTACTTGCTTTTCTCTTCACTTATCTGGGGACCATTCACATATGGTTTTTGTAATTTTAGACTCGTTTTGCAGAGCTTGGCATTTTATTGTCACTGGAAAAATGGGTGTGTTATTATACTTAAAAAGATAAAGGACCCCTGACAGTTAAGTCCAGTCACGAACGACTCTGGGGTTATGGAGTTCATCTCGCTTTACTGGCCAAGGGAGCCGACGTTTGTCTGCAGATAGTTTTTCCGGGTCATGTGGCCAGCATGACTAAGCCGCTTCTGGCAAAACCAGAGCAGCGCATGGAAATGCCGTTTACCTTCCTGCACTTTGACATGCTTTCAAACTGCTAGGTTGGCAGGAGCTGGGACCAAACAATGGGAGCTCACCCCGTCACAGGGATTCGAACCGCCGACCTTCCGACCAGCAAGCCCAAGGCTCAGTGGTTTACACCACAGTGCCACCCACGTCCCTGTTATTATACTTACGCTCACCAAATTTCATGGAATCATCATACCATCTTTCTGTCAGCAGATCTAAAGGCAAAAGGAACTGAAGAGTGGACTTCCTCTTCGCAGTTCTCTATTACAACAGTTTTCTCACTCAGTTCTTCAAAAAGCTCAAAATCTGAGCAGCTGGAACTTGGCCATTGGCATGGAGTTGCTTTTTAAGTGCCTTCCAAACATTTGTTCACACACTTCTCAGTCTTTCCACTCTTCCCTCACTTTCCACTTGGCCGAGTGTTGTGTGGCTCGTGTTACCAATTATAATTCAGGCCAAGATTATGAAAACTGTTCAGAACTAAAGCATAATTGGTGTTACACAGAGTCAACTTGTGCAACTGGTGATGGAAAGCAATCACCACATTTTGGTTTGTTGTTGTTATTTTAAAAATCTACTGGTTTGCGGTTTTTTGTTGTTTTTGTTGTTTTTGTTTTTGCTGTGTGTGGGTTGGTTATTGGGTTGTTGTTTTTATTTTGATTATATATTTTGTGGTTTTATATTTTGATTTTCTTCTGTGAACCGCCCTGAGACCTGAGGATATAGGGTGGTATATAAATTCAATAAATTAATAATAATAATAATGTATGTTATAGTGTGTTGTGATGGGCTATATAGGGACAAATGCAGATACTGAAAAAAGGCCCATGGTGAATATCAACAATCAGGATTCTTGCACCTTGTGTATATGTGCATTAAGAAATGTGACTATTATGATTCCTACTAAAATAATTTCACAGGTCACATACCCCTCTAATCAGCAGCTAATTGTGTGCAATAAAATATGAATAAGCAAAACTAACATTACTAGTACTTGTGAACAGGATTGTTAGAAAAATTGTTTCCAAAGTTTATTTCAAAACAATGTTAAAACAATCTTTCTTCCCTTTAACCCCAGGAGTATCATAAGAAGAAGGACTCTAGTCTGAGAAGCCCCACAATCTAAATTTTGTCAGTGAGAAGGTAAAAAGTAGCAAATTATGAAAATTTTCTGTGTTCTAGTTTGTCTGGTTGTTTTTCTATGATACATATGTATTTTACATGTTAAGGATTTCCACAAATGCAAATCATAACAACTTTAGTTTTATGTCAGCATAAACTGAATGTTTGCTTGATTTCAGTATATTTGTAAATCTAACCCATGCTCCTAGTGGGTGACTAAATACAACGCTCTTTGACACGCAAGCAGATTAGTGCAGACAACCTAATTGGTATTCAAATCACACCCCACTATAATGTTATGTTCATGTTTAGTCTCCAAAGCACGAATAATTCAAACATTAATGGAAAGGTCTTTTTCCTGTGCTCCTTGAATACCACATCACTTCTGGAAGAATTGCAGTCACCTGTCCATCATGGAAAACAACAAGGATTGCAATCACTTGACAGCCTGTTGGGCACTTAATAATTCTAAACGCTTTGCTCCTGATTGGTTTAAAGCACACTGGAAACTCAAGCCATCTCTCTTTTATGTCTGAGGTATAACCTCTGTTTTCAGAAGGGTTTATATAGCCTCATCTTATTTGACTTTGTTGTAGCGTTTGTGTTTTAGTAAATGGGAAGCAGCCACTATTATGAGAGGAAGTATTGATCGGCAATAGATATATAACGATTGCCTGTTTTACTGGCAATGATTACTTAGGAGTCCCACTGTGTTCAGCTGAACTTTTCCCCAAGTAAGTGTGCATCGAAGCGCAGCCTTAGTGCTTCCCTAGACATTTGGGAAGACCCATTTTTAGTTTAAGAACAACTTCGATTGTGTTGAAACAAATAACTTGAACTACCTCCATTTCATTTTTATTTCAAGGGCTCCTAAACTGTGAAGCGGGCTGGCTCCAAGTTTTTGTACTTTCCAAGACTGCATAACACATTTGTCTCTATCCTATACAGTGGTACCTCAGGTTAAGTACTTAATTCGTTATTATTGTTGTTGTTGTTGTTGTTGTTTAAGTGTTAGTTCAGTCCCAATGGCCACTAAACTTGCTAAGAATCTCATTTTGTGCCTATAACCCAAAAACATTTTCAGTCAGCTTGTGTTTTTTTATATAATAATATTTATTAAAGATTTTCTTAATACAATAAAAAACCATACAAAATAACATATAATTTTTCAATATCCACATTTTCTTCACTTCATTGGACTTCCTCACAACTCTCGTTCCTGCATTCCAAATTTTCAAGCTTTACCCAGCAGTTTATTACCTTGTTTCAATTCTTATATTATAGTTTTCCAATATTATATCCCTAATTTTAGATAATTTAGATCCCGACCTTAAAAGCTTAATTTTAACATAATATTTATCCAAAATTTATCTTTTCTTATACTTACATTTATCTTCGTATTCCTTTTAACTAACTTATTGGTGCCGTATTGTTACTAATCTTACATCTTTCTTAACATTCATACAATTTACAGTGTTTTTGTAGATAGTCCTTAAATTTCTTCCAATCCTCCTCCACAACTTCTTCTCCCAGGTCTCGGATTCTGCCAGTCATTTCCGCCAGTTCCATATAGTCTATCAGTTGCATCTGCCATTCTTCCAGTGTGGGCAAGTCTTGGGTTTTCCAGTGTTTGGCGATAAGTATCCTTGCTGCTGTTGTTGCATACATAAAAAATGTTCGGTCTTTCTTTAACACCCTCTGGCCAACAATGCCTAAAAGAAAGGCCTCTGGTTTCTTAGAGAAGGTATACTTAAATACCTTTTTCAGCTCATTATATATCATTTCCCAGAAAGCCTTAACTCTAGGGCAGGTCCACCAGAGGTGAAAGAACGTTCCTTCAGTTTCTTTACATTTCCAACATTTATTATCTGACACATGGTATATTTTTGCAAGCTTGACTGGGGTCATGTACCACCTATATATCATTTTCATAATATTTTCTTTCAAGGCATTACATGCCGTGAATTTCAGACCGGTGGTCCATAACCTTTCCCAGTCAGCAAACATTATATTATACCCTATGTCCTGTGCCCATTTTATCATAGCCGATTTGACTGTTTCATCTTGTGTGTTCCATTTTAGCAGCAAGTTATACCTTCTTGAGAGTATCTTAGTCCTGGGTTCTAACAATTCCGTTTCTAACTTTGATTTTTCCACCTGGAATCCTATCTTTTTATCCAACTTAAAAACTTCTTTAATCTGAGCATAATGTAGCCAATCTCGCACTTTATATTTTCAGTCAGCTTGATCCAGTGAACTTCAGAAGCAACATAGAAGTGCTACTGTTAAAACAACAGTTTGCCTTCACTGTATTCAGTTAGCTGGGTGAGGACTTTCCATACATCTCCTCACTGCTCTGCTTGCCTGCCTCACCCTGCCTGCCTGGTTCTGGTGCCAGTTACAGATAGGTAGCCGTGTTGGTCTGCCATGGTCAAAACAAAAAAAATTCCTTCCAGTAGCACCTTAAAGACCAACTAAGTTAGTTCTTGGTATGAGCTTTCGTGTGCATGCACACTTCTTCAGATACACTGAAACAGAAGTTTCCAGACCCTTCTATATAGTGAGAAGGTGGGGAGGGGTATTACTCAGAAGAGTGGTGGGAATGGGTGATTGGCAGATAGCTGTGATGAGCCTGTTGACGACTCTTAACGACTGCAATAGGTATTACAGGAAGAAGCAAGGGGTGAGAAGGTGAAAAGTGGCTTTGTCATGTATAATGAGATAAGAATCCAATGTCTTTGTTCAGGCCAGGTTTCTCCATGGTTTTAAGTTTGGTGATAAGTTGCAATTCAGCAGCTTCTCTTTATACAAGATCTCAAAGTAGCTGTTTTACTACAAAGGAATTTCAGAAATAGACTGGAAAGAGAAGCTGCTGAATTGCAACTTACAGCTATCTGCCAATCACCCATTCCCACCACTCTTCTGAGTAATACCCCTCCCCACCTTCTCACTATATAGAAGGGTCTGGAAACTTCTGTTTCAGTGTATCTGAAGAAGTGTGCATGCACATGAAAGCTCATACCAAGAACTAACTTAGTTGGTCTTTAAGGTGCTACTGGAAGGAATTTTTTTTGTTTTGGTTCTGGTGCGTCCCTCACCCTGGGGCATGCACAGTGCCTCGCCAATGGGCCAGTACAAATACAGTGGTACCTCAGGTTACATACGCTTCAGGTTACAGAGTTCACTAAGCCAGAAATAGTACCTCAGGTTAAGAACTTTGCTTCAGGATGAGAACAGAAACCATGCTCCGGCGGCACGGCAGCAGCAGGAGGCCCCAGTAGCTAAAGTGGTGCTTCAGGTTAAGAACAGTTTCAGGTTAAGAACAGAATTCCAGAATGAATTAAGTACTTAGCCTGAGGTACCACTGTATTCTAGGCCTTTCAAAAATAAAAAAAAAATTGTGTGCTCTGCGGGTGTGTTAGAGCCGAAATGAATATTAAGATTAGTTTTATGAATCTATAGGGCATGCAGGCCAACAAAGCAGATGTATAGGTGTTCCTTTGGGAGGGTCAGGATTTAGCCATGCAGATGTATAGGCTTGAACTACTGGTATTTCCTGAGGGCCACATATGAGAAGTGGCAGGATAAGCTGCCTTCCTCCTTTCCTTTTCTTCTTTGCCAGGTCATTCCTGCATCCAGATCTTTAAGTCCCACTGAGCCTTTTGCACTGTTTCAGATCTCTCAGATAAAATATCTGTGATCAAAATCTCAGAAATACATTCAAATGACCTTAAAAACCAGTTTTGCAACTGTGATTTACATGGAGAGCTCGTTTTGCTAAATTAGATACGCTAGCTGAGAGAGAACTGTGAAATAAATAGCATTTTCAGCAACTTTTACCAAAGAAAAAAGAATCAATAGATCTGAACACCATGG
The DNA here is from genome assembly GCF_964234715.1 of Podarcis melisellensis. NCBI lineage: Eukaryota > Metazoa > Chordata > Lepidosauria > Squamata > Lacertidae > Podarcis > Podarcis melisellensis. The sequence goes on from NC_138542.1 coordinate 22,168,880, forward strand.
CAACAGAAGAGTATTTTGAGCCTGATAACTGACATCCATAATGGCATCAATCCCTCTGAAAGTCATGTGGACTCTTGCTGCTTCTTTTTCCAGCTATCTGTCCAGTCTGTTTCTTATTAAGGAAAATAAAAATTGAGTACCCTGCTAGGGTTTTCAGAAATGCAATAACTTTTAGAAATGGCTTATTGGAGCATACTATGTTCTTCCTGATGGACGCGGGTGGCGCTGTGGGTTAAACCACAGAGCCTAGGACTTGCCTATCAGAAGGTCGGCGGTTCAAATCCCCGTGACGGGGTGAGCTCCCATTGTTCGGTCCCTGTTCCTGCCAAACTAGCAGTTCGAAAGCACGCAAGCAGATAAATAAGTACCGCTCTGGCGGGAAGGTAAACGGTGTTTCCATGCGCTGCTCTGGTTCTCCAGAAGCGGCTTCGTCATGCTGACCACAAGACCTGGAAGCTGTATGCTGGCTCCCTTGGCCAATAAAGAGAGATGAGCGCCACGACTGGACCTAATGGTCAGGGGTCCTTTTACCCTTAACCTTTATGTTCTTCCTAGGGCAAGATAGGTTTTTAGAGGTACTGTACATTGAATCAATGTACTTATTTTAAAGGCAGTCTAGTTGGGAACTAACAACTGAGATGCTGAGGACTAAATTCAAAATCCTTTATTAGGCATAGCACACCACACATACATATCATAATACAATATAATATAAAATAATAATACAACGAAACATCATCAGCTACCATTAACAACCACTAAGTCTCCTTATCATGGCCCATTCTTTCTTCATGGACAGCTCTTAGAAATTCGGCCGCTAGTAAAGTAATTAGATCGTCGCTGTCCGCCAGCATGTCCTGAACAGTTGGTTGGATGAAAGTCTGTTTATTGAATTTTAGGGCCTCATACAATTGTATTCTGGCATAACTGCCAAAATCACAGGAGAAGAATATATGTTCTAGAGTATCTAGTTCCTTTTTACTGCATTTACAGAGACGCTCTGATTCTGGGATAGCTAAATATCTTCCTCTCACTACCGCCGAGGGAAACATGTTAAATCTGGCCAACATAAACAGCCTACATAATTCATGTTTCTTCAGAGTTGTCATGTATCCCTTTTGGAAATCTCTACACAAAGGGAGATTTAAGTGGATAGGAGAGCAGGTGCTATGCTTTGCAACTTCAAGCATGGCGAGAACACTTTTTTCTGTGAAGGTCTTCCTAATAATTTGCCATGTATCTTTGGGATCAGAGATTTCAAAATCAATTAGATTGAGCCCTATAGAATCTAGTTTTCTCTTACATATCAAAGAAAGATTGTAAATTGCATTATCGCTTAAAAGATCGTAAAGTAGAGAATTAGGGGATAGGGCTCTATAATGGAGGAAGATCCAATATTTCAGGGTTCTCAGCCATGCTCTTACTGATAAAGGCAGTATTCCCAGCTCACAACATATTGTTTCATATTTTACTGAGTTTGCAAGTCCTAATAATGACCTCAAAAGGGAAGCGTGAAATTTATCCAACCTCTTGAGGTCGCCTGAAATCCACACTGGTGTGCCATATAAAAGTTGGGCACAAAGTTTCATATCAATCACTTGCAATACAGCAGGGATGAATCTGTTTCCTACTGGAGAAAAAAAATAGGATTTTATATGGTGAACAGTCACTTTGGCCTTAGCTATAGCAGCACATATATGTGTATTCCAATTCATATTATTTTAAAATGTAATTCCCAGATAACTGAAGTGCTTAACTTCCTGTATTAGATGTCCATTAATTATACAGCCTTTTGGGTTCCCTCTCATTCTGAATTGCATAATCTTTGTCTTATCATAATTAATTTTGAGATTATTAAGAGAGCAGTAGTTTGAAAAACTCTTGAATAATTTTTTTAAACCCAAAACAGAGAGTGAAATAATTACAGCATCATCTGCATAAAGTAGTAAAGAGAGTGGGCAATTGTTTAAATAAGGAGTATGAGTGGTTGCGTTTTGAAGGAATATTGGTAGGTCAGATAAAAAAAGATTGAATAGGGTGGGGGCCAAGATACAGCCTTGCCTAACTCCTCGATTGTTCAGAATAGGACCTGCAAGTCTACCATCTTTTGATACTTTAACATATATTTGGTTATTAGAATGTAAACTTTGAATCAGTGTAAGTAAATATGGGTCAATACCAAGGTGTTCTAGTTTAGTCCATAGTTTGTTGCGGTCGACCGAATCAAAGGCACTTTTTAAATCCACAAATGCCACAAAGAGTTTCCGCTTATTTCTCATGACATATTTATCCACAAGATGACTTAACACTAGACACTGGTCAAGAGTTGACGAGCCTGCCTTAAAACCTGCCTGCTCTTTGCCAGGTAGGCCTTTTGTCATGCTGAGGACTAATTTGAGCAATCCTGGTAGGGTTTTTTATTTTTATTTGAAGGGTAGACACCCACACCCACACCCATACACACACCTTTGAATAATCAACTTACCTCAAAAGTGGTTTGCTGTGCAAGATGGGGGGGGGGGGCTACAAATTACAAAATACAAGTTCCTTGGGCATGCTGAAATCTATGTGCAGTTCTTTGCAGCCCACCGTACGGCTTCAAGCTGCAATCATTTCTCTAATGCCTGACATTAAAGTACATAAATAAGATTGCTGCATGAATCTGTGTAATTTCAGGTTCAAACGTCACAAAAGGTAAGAGACCTGGAAGGGCTATTCTGTCTATCACACCACCCCGGTAATTTGAGCACTGTATGAAAGGATCTGAAAGGGAAATCGTAGGAAAGTCCAATACAGTACAGCCTGTTTCTTTAACACAGCTGATTGAATTATTGCTGTTTCAAACTGAGATATAATGCTACTAAATTGCTGCCCTGGTTTTATGGCTCAACACCTTATGCCCATGAGGGGGAAATGGTGGTATGTAATGGCTAGTTATAGATGTTTTTATTGCTCGCATAACTCCCAAACTCCTAAATATAAAGACAAAAGGAGCTACCTTATGCTGAGTAAAACAAATGACTCATCTAAAAAAGCACTGGCTACTACACAGACTCCTAAGTCTTAGGCAGAGATTTATTTATTTCTATATAACCCTGTCATCTGTTGGGGATAAGCAGTGTCCAGTGCACAGCGGAATGATGAGAAGTATGAGCCAACATGCTCTATACTACTTTATTTACAGTTCAAAGCTGGTAAGTTACAGAAAAACATTTTCCCTCTGCCGGAGCAGAGAAAGCGTCATCTCTCCTCTAAAGCACGGAGAGAATCACCAAACTGAAACGGCAAAGAGCAGTGAAAAACAGGAAACCAGTGTACGTCATATCCAGTCTCCCGTTCCCGTGGGAAAACCTCCAACAGTACAGACTCTGTGGAATGTAAACAACCTGTCTCGTGACAAGCACTTCGCTGCACAGAGAACAAAGCAGAAACCAACATCCTCCCCCTTTCTGTGAACATCTCTGGGCAGCGTGTTCGTACAATATCAGTACAAACCCAACTTCTGCACATAGGTACAGTGTTGATCCCTTGATACAATCTTGGACAATACATCAGCAGGAATTTCATTACCTGGCATATAGGACACCGTTACGAGTCCCTTCTGAATACGTTCCCTAGCATGTTGCAACTTCAATTGCAAGTGCTTCGTGCTTTGCTTACAACCTTCAGAATTCAGCAAAGCCAAACATGCTTTGTTGTCCTGGTAAACTTGGATTGGACATTTGACAGGAATTTTCATGTCTTTGCACAATTGTAACAACCATTCACAATCTTTAAGTGAATAAGACAGTGCATTCAGTTCAGCTTCACAAGTACTTAAGCTAACTGTTGTTTGCTTCTTGCATGACCAATCAAATAGACCCTGATTGTACTTATAGCAAACTCCAGACGTACTTTTCCTGTCTGTAGTGTCACTTCCAAAATTTGCATCTGCAAATATCTCAAGACCACCAGACTTCTGATTGTTAAATCTCAGTCTGTAATGCATAGTGCCTTTCAAATACCGCGCTATGCGTTTCAGAGCTTTCCAATCCTTAACAGTAGGATTGTTGACTTGTCTGCTTAGCAAATTACAGCTAACAGCAATGTCTGGTCTTGAACATCTGGCAATGAAGTTTAGTTTGCCTAGCACACTTCTGTACAGTGTAGTGTCAGAAAATGCTTCTTCAGTGTCATCTACCTGATAACCTGTTGTCATCGGTGTGTCTACAGGGTTAGCATCCATCAGGTTTAGTTTGCTTAACACATCAGCAATTTTCCGTGACTGGTGTACTAGAATGTTACCATCTTGATCTCTCTCTATTTCCAGAGATAGGTAGTTGTTTACCTCACCAAGATCTTTCATGTCAAAGTGCTCTTTCAGTTGAGCTAGGGCGTTATTGTACATTGTGACATCTTTCCAAAAGAATAAAAGATCATCAACATAAAACAAACAATACAGTTTCTTTTGCCCCTCCTCTTTGACAAATACACATGGATCAGCTTTCCCTTGCTTAAAACCTAGAGAAAACAATACTTCAGTGAGTTTTGTGTGCCAACACCGTGCACTTTGTTTGAGACCATAAAGGGACTTTTTCAGAGCACAAACAAATCCCTGTTTTACCTGTACGCCATCAGGTGGAAGCATATAAAGTGATTCATTTAGAGATCCGTACAGAAAAGCTGTATTCACATCATGGTGACTAATGTGTAGATTCTCCTCTGCAGCTAGCTTGAGCATAAGTCTAATGCTCTCATACCTCACTGTAGGTGAGTAGGTCTCGTGATAGTCTTCACCTGGTACCTGTGCAAATCCTCTGGCTACCAATCTGGCTTTGTGTCTGACTATCTTGCCATTTTGATCAGTCTTCGCTTTGAAGACCCATTTGCTTCCAAGCAGTTTCATTCCTGGAACTACTGGAACAAGGTCCCATGTTTTGTTCCTTTCCAAGGAATCAAGCTCAGCCTTCATGGCTTTTAACCATGGCTCAGCTTCCTTTGAATCCAAATCCTGGATTTCTTGGAAACTTGAAGGTTCAAAAACCTTCTTGGAGCTTTTAACAGCTGTTACTGCTATCTTAGCAAACTCATCAGCAAATCTCTTTGGAGGTCTGCCTTTTGTGGCTCTCTGTGACCTGCGAATTAGCCTTAAGTCTTCAACACTCTCCTCTTCCTTCTTAGGAGAAAAGTGACCTATTGTGAACAATGGTTCCTCCAATTCTTGATCAGAGCTTTCAGAGGGTCGCATAGAGGCTTTCGCACTCTTGAAATCCTCTGAATCACCCGATTCAGTGTCAGACTCAGAATCAGAACCTTCATCAGTGAGTGTGGGTTGTTGTGGTTGCTTTTGACTATCCTCAGTCTCATCACTGTCATCAGGATAACATTGGAAAATTCCCACATTCTCCCCCCACTTGGCATTGTACTCAACACTTCTTGTGAGCTTAATTTCCTTAGAGTCAGTCATCATTATTCTGTAAGACCCTTTCTGATAACCTAGAAAGATACCATGCAAACCACGCTTGTCTAACTTGGAGTGTTGTGGTGAGTGAACCCACATGTCAGAACCAAAAATTTTCATGTGTTTGATGTATGGCTTCTTGCCAAACATCTTCTCATAGGGGGTACAACCAATCGCTGAAGATAACCTGCGATTATAACTGTAAGTGAAACATGAGAGAGCTTCGGCCCAATAACTCTCTGGAAGATTTGCATCATGCAGCAAGGTTTTTAACCCTTGAAGCAATGTTTGATTTGCTCGTTCCGCAAGTCCATTCTGCCATGGCGAGCGAGGACTAGACAAATCGTGTTGAATTCCTTTCTCAGCCAGAAAAGCTTCAAACTGCTGAGAAGTGAATTCTCCCCCCCGGTCAGTGAAAAGAATCTTTATCTTCTTACCATGCACATTTCCCAACCAAGCACAGAATTCCTTGAACCTAGGAAAAGCCTCTGATTTCTGCTTGAGATTGTACACAAAAATATACCTGGAAAATGCATCAAGGAGAACCATGAAGTACCTATTTCCACCCAAAGAGGGCGCTAGTGGTCCAACCAAATCAGCATGAATAATTTGGTATGGTTCTGTAGCTTGCCTACTAGACACCTTACCTTTCGCAGCCATTTTCACCTTGTTTGCTGCGCATGCCTTGCACTTCATGTGGTACCTGCAGGGTTTAATAGTCATACCTTCAACCAAGGCAGGCATTTTAGATACTGCCTCAAAATGCAAATGACCAAATTTCCTGTGAAAATCATGAATACATTCTGCATGCAAACTTTTGTTAGAACCTGCAATGCAACAAGTGTCATCCTGCACAACATCATCATAATACAAAACAAACAAACGACCAACAAATTCAGCATACAATTAATAATCATTTTTCTTGGTGATGATGCATCTATTGTTTTTAAAGGAAACGTCAATCTTCTTCTCAATCAGCTGTCCAACACTGAGCAGATTATGTTTCGCATCCGGCACATAAAGAACATCCTGTATCGATAAGTCCAAACTGTGAAGAACAACAGTTCCGTAGCCTTTACTGGGGATAGTGTGGTCATCCGCCTGGTGAATTGCACCTTCCTGCGGTGTAAAAGACACGAACAGTCTCTTATCGTTGCACATGTGATGCGTCGCCGCTGAATCAACAACGAAGAAAGATCTAGACGTCTTCTGGACCTCTGCAACCTCTGCAACCTTTGTAACCTTTGGAGCGTAGCGTGAGACCATTGCCTTGTGCTGCGTTGTCCTGGACACCGGACCTTTGCCTTTGCCTCGGCCTTTTCCACGCGATGAGCTTCCACTGCGCTGCTCTGTCTTGGCCCTGGGATATTTGCATTCCCTCTTCATATGGCCTAGACGTCCACACGAGTAGCATTTCACTGCCTTCAAAGCTTTGGCGCCATCTGGTGGTTCCACTGCACTGCGGGATGACGACTGTGAAGTCTCCCCCTTGTTGATGCAGCTAGCACCGCGGCGATCTGCTTCATTCTGAATCATGGCAGTATCACAGGCTACTGTGAGTTGAGCATTTGGCTGATCAGTGGTATCAAATTCCCCACTTGCCTCATCCAGCCTTCTGCAGCTAGCCATCATGACTCTGGCATTTGCCTTTTGCATCATCTCTGCTGCATTAAATCAGGCTGCTTTATACATGCTGCGTTTGTGTACAGCTGCTTCAATCCAAAAGCAAAATCAAAACAGCCTTTGCCTATGAGCCTGTGCTGCTCTTCTGTTTATTTGCTTTGCTTATCTGCAGCTGCTTCAAACTGCATTCCAAAAGCAAGTTCTAAAGCGAAAGTCCCCAAGTGCTTTCTCTATGTTGCCCTTTAATTCTTGCTGCGTCACATCTGCAGCTGCTGTGAAACAACAGCATCTGTAAAAGTTACTTTCGATTTCCCCCAGCATAGGAAATCTTGCTCTGAGCCATTTGCCTGTGCCACGGCAAAACCGGCTATAAAAGTTCAAAGTCCAGCCATAAAGCCATTAATTAGAAGCTGGCAGGCTGCCCGGAGCAGTAGCACATACCATCATCAATCATTTTGACGCGCAGAGCAGATACCTTGCGTTCCGTCCCTCTGCCGCTGTTCCGATACTTTGCCGGCACTTCGTCTCTTTGCTCCTTTGTTCCTTTGCCAGGAGCCCGACTTCTGGAGTCCATTCTCAAAACACTGCGTTTTTCTGGGCCCGGAACCAAATGTTGGGGATAAGCAGTGTCCAGTGCACAGCGGAATGATGAGAAGTATGAGCCAACATGCTCTATACTACTTTATTTACAGTTCAAAGCTGGTAAGTTACAGAAAAACATTTTCCCTCTGCCGGAGCAGAGAAAGCGTCATCTCTCCTCTAAAGCACGGAGAGAATCACCAAACTGAAACGGCAAAGAGCAGTGAAAAACAGGAAACCAGTGTACGTCATATCCAGTCTCCCGTTCCCGTGGGAAAACCTCCAACAGTACAGACTCTGTGGAATGTAAACAACCTGTCTCGTGACAAGCACTTCGCTGCACAGAGAACAAAGCAGAAACCAACATCATCTGAGATTCTCCAACTTGCAAAGCGGGTTGATACAGACAAAGAATGTGATGAGACTTCTTATTGCCAAACTAGTTGAATGTACTTGTCACCAAATTGTTTTGAGTTCCAAATACGTACTTTGAGAAGTTAGGACTCCCAAGTGAACTTGTTTTGATGCCCTTTCTGAGAAACTACCCCACCAGAATAAGTGAGGTTTACAACTGGAACAGGTAAGTGCATAGCTTTTGATCAAGTCAACATTTCAATAATCTGCTGCAGCTTAATTTTGATACCACCAAGGGAACTTTTCTCACCCGTGCATTATTTTTTGAGAAAGAAGATTTGAGGGAGCAAGCTAAACCCATGGTCAGCATTATCAGGGATTCATGGAGTGCATTAGCTACCACAACAGTGTTCACTAGCACAGGAGGGGCGGCCTAGCAGGAAAACAGGTCCAGCTTTGTGCAACATAACAGACACACCTAACTTAGGCAACCAAGATCTTCCAAACTCAGAAAATACAGGATCTCATTCACTTCGCGGCTGTACTGTCCAGAATTATTTTATGCTTCCTATCTTGGGCCTGTCATAATACTGTCCCAGCCACCACTTCACAGGGTGGCCTTGAAGAAGCAACTGATGATTTGCCTTATTTGGTGTGCAGATAGACAAATAAGCAATAAGATAGATGATAGATAGATAGATATAGGTAGATGATAGATAGATAGATAGATAGATAGATAGATGATAGATAGATAGATAGATAGATAGATAGATAGATGATAGATAGATAGATAGATAGATGATAGATAGATAGATGATAGATAGATAGATGATAGATAGATAGATAGATAGATAGATAGATAGATAGATAGATAGATGATAGATAGTTGATAGATAGATAGATGATAGATAGATGATAGATAGATAGATATAGATAGATAGATAGATAGATAGATAGATAGATAGATAGATAGATAGAAGATAGATAGATAGATGATAGATAGATAGATGATAGATAGATAGATAGATGATAGATAGATAGATAGATAGATAGATAGATAGATAGATAGATAGATGATAGATAGATAGATGATAGATAGATGATAGAAGATAGATGATAGATAGATGATAGATAGATAGATAGATAGATAGATAGATAGATAGATAGATAGATGATATAGATCAGGGATAAGAAAGTCAGCACCTCTGCCTTTCACTTTGCAGTTGTAAAATGGAAGTTACTATTCCTTGCTGTACAGAGTTTGGGAGGGCTGCAAAAACGTATAACAGAAGAATGGATGTTGGATTGGTAAATTTTCCTAAGCATCTTAACAAGCAAAAAGTAATGCTTTTTCTCCACTGTGCCCACTTCAGTATTGTGCTATGTGATTTTTCAGTTCTGAAAGCTCTTCTGGCAGCTCCTTTATGATGCCTTGATGCATTAATTTTACTGTTTGTTAAGAGAAATTAATGAATGGTCTATCTCTGAACATGTTTACCCCTAAATAAATCCCGTGAGACTTATGATTGCAGCTGAAGAATCAGGCTGCAAATGTGATTACCTGTGCAGGGATATGAATAAGAAATAAAAGAATAGAAAGAATAACAATTGGACAATTTTGCGAGTTTTGTATGTGGAGTTATGATGGAACTGGAAATATTGAACTTGGCAATGTAAACCACTATCTGCAGAACGTAATATAAAGAAATTTGTGGCAGAGGTATCTGAGATAAAAATAGATTAAAAAGGGGGGAGAAAACTTAGAAGATCAATAGCAATCACGCAGGGTTTTTATGCTCAGTCAAGAAGAGGCTGGAGGAGCACAAGTATGAAAATCTGGCTCTTAATATTCAATAAAAGGCCTGTGCATTTACTGAAGAATCTACAAGCATATTAACTTGACATCACTGACGAGTAGAAAATGAATTGCTGAGGGTGAAGTTTGCTGAGAGTATATTTATTATAATAACCTGTTGAAATGAATCTTTGCCTTACTTAGCGTATTGGGAAGGCTAAACAGCAAGAACGGCTCCTCTTTAGCATTACAGCCAATTCAGCATTTTCAGAGTACATCATTGTAGAACCAGACCAGGGATGTGTTGCAATGTGTAGGAAATGCTATCATTTGGGAGATTTCTTGCAGAGAGACACCCTAGAAGCACTTGCCTGTGTCAGGAGATAAACTATGAATTGTCATGCAGTATAGAATAGTAGGGCAAATTTAACTGTCCTGAATTTAACTGTATTGTAATTGATTGTTAAATAATCTAAAACAGCCAGTCTCAAAAGCATGGGCTTTTTAAAAGCAGCAGCTATCATGCATCCTATTTAGAAGGGGAACAGTCCACCCAGCCCTGTGACTCTGGTTGCAAACGATTAATTCTGAAACCCAGTTCAGTACCTGTGAGTTCTGAATGCATAAAGGGGTTCTCTAAAATGGCCCTGGCTACTCCTGCCTCTAAGCCTGGATTTATGTGTTGGCTGTGCTCCCTGGCTGGTGTGAAATTGGGGGCCTAAATGGGATCCTCATAACAGAGGATCTTGGTTGTGCTCAGGCCCTCTATAGGGTTGAATTGATGGAGGGAGTAGCAGGAAGTCCTGGCTTTTGCCCTGGGATCACGCCAGGCTGTTTTAGCCAATCGCCAGAGGGTGGCGTGATCCCAAAGGTTTTAAAATTGGCAGTGTGACGCAAGCAGGGGCCCTTGCATTGCGCTGCCGAATACCCACCCTCCCTCCCTAGTTTTAGATAGAGTCGCTTGGCCTTGCTTTGGTTTGGGTTGCCTGTTTTGGAACAGGGGCTGTGTAGGATTTTTTTTCCCATTTGGCAGATTGCCTTTAGCTATTTGGTTTTTGCCTAGCTCTTAGGAATCACCACAACTTGTAAGGTGGCGGTTAGGCCTTGGCACAGTTGGATTGTGGGGAGGGGCGGTGTGGCCATCACTTGCCCCTCCAGGAACTGGGTATTCCGTTAAAGGAATCTTGGGGTCCTGGATCTCATCCAAAGTCTGCTTGAGGGGCTAGGGCCATGCCAGGACCACAGGAACCTCGGGGTGAGCTTTGGTTGGTCCTCATTGACCTTGCTCCCTCATTTGGTTTACCTCATTGGATGATCACCCAGAGAGGTGGAGTCAATTATAGTGGGGAGTCAATCCCTAAGCCAATACTGTTCACATAATTGTATTTCAATAAAGTTGCGGCCAAAAATTTGCCCAAAAACTTAAAACTAAAATAAGTGTCTGTGTGAAGTTATTTTGGGGGGTTGGTGCTGGGGCCACGAGGCGCAAACATGTATAGGTATACAGACATGTCTTCATGGAGGAAGCCCTTTAAAGTTTTGTTTCCTTTGAATGAGAGTGCACAGAAGACTTTTGGTAAATATTTGTAAGAGGCCTGGACCTACCATTAGGCAGATCAAAACAGCCACCTCAGGCAGCTGATTTTGGATGCCATGATAAGGCAGCAAAATCAATAGCTATTCTTTGGTATGTCATCCACAACATCAGCTGCCCGTTCACCGGCTCATCTTCGAATGCGACATATGCATTCTACATGGAGCGAAAACGTCAGTGTCTGTGTGAAAAGGCAAAAGGGCACAAATCTGACATCAGAAATCACAATATTTAAAATCCAGTGGGGGAAATATTTGATCTTCCCGGGATGCTCTGTAACCAAGCTTCTTGAACCAAGAAACTTCAAAAGGAGGCTGCAGTATGAAGCCACTGAATTGTGATTCATGAAGAGGTTCTGGCTCTCCCATGAGGCAAGATGAAACTGCACTTGGGTGGGTGCCCCACTTGCGCCACTGCCTCTGTCGCAAGCACAGAAGCAGTGCCACTTTCTGATGAGATCCGGCAAGATCTTGGGGAGCACAAGAAACCTCGTGATATTCTGAGGAACAGGCTTATGTTCCACAAAACAACTGTTTTGCGAATGACCGCTATTGATAACATAATTACCTGTACTTTTGATATTTCATTTCCCTCTATTCTCACTGTTCGCAATTTTCCCTCAGAAAAAACACTTTATACATCTGAAGTGAACTGTAGTCCATGAAAGCTTATGCCACAATAAATGTGTTAGTCTTTAAGGAGCCACAAAACTCTCCAACAGGCCAACATGGTCACCCTTCTAGATACAGTATTTTTCCTGTGGGGTGAGAGGGTGGGGACAGATGCAGGAGGCATATTAATACAAGTTGTATAAATCCTATTTGCTTTTCAGACTTGCCATTTGTTTCTCTTGCACCCAAAGATACACCCTGCTCCCCTGCAGAGCGCTGATTTCGCACCCCAACTGTGCAAACGAACTACCATTCAATAAACTATATCCTGTCCATTGGCTCCCATTGAGAGAATTTCACCCAAGCATCTTTATTAGTAAGCAATCTGCTTTGCATAGGATGGCCTGTCAGCAGCTATCACACCATCTTTACAAGATGCACCTTTGCAGCCCCAGCTGCAATAAACCATGTCTCTCTGCTATTGGTCTCTATAGCCACAGCAGGCGCTGTGACTCTCAGATGGTTTGACTTTACCCCCAATTATGCATTCTCCCATTGTCTCTTGAGACAGACAGCTGCCAACACCTTTCCCAGGATGTTCACTGCATATTTGTAGCCTGATATTAAGATGTCATTGCCTAGAAACAAGGCAAAGGAACACTAAACACTGAATATTACATTTCTTTTACAAGATCAGTTTCCATGGAAATGAAGGGTTTAACTCCCCCCCCCCCTGCCTTCTCTCTGTAGTAGGGCTTGATTCAAGCAAGTATAACATAAACTTGTATTTTTTAAAATAAGCAACACTTGGGAAGCAATGCGTAGTATTATAAGAGTGCTGACTTATCACATATGTGTTCTTCCTTTTTCTACACAGCTCAGGGAAGTGTGTGTCAGGTTTTGCCCAGCTGTACTTTTGGAACAAAACCATGAGATAGGTGAGGTTGAGTGTGACTGGTCCAAAGTCAACTAATGGTTTTCATGACTGAGCATAAAACCAAATCTCCCTAGCTTAAGTCCAACAGACTGCCACACTGACCATTTTAACTTTGTGTGGATTGATTGTTTTGCCTGTCCTTCCACCAAGGAGTTCCTAGTTACCTATATGGTTCCCCCATCCCTTGCATTTTATCTTTGCAACAACTATGAGAGGTGGGTTTAGCTGAAAAACCGCTTATTGCCCATTCCAGTGAACTTCACGGCTGAAGAAAACAAAATTAGGAGTTAATTTTCATAGTGGGGCTGTTTGGGGGGGGGACCAACCTCCTTTTGTAAGCATCTTGAAATATCGGTGGAATCTACATGCATATAAAAACCAGTCTGAAAATGCTTTTTAAAAAAGCGTTTATTAAAAAATTGAATTTTCCATAAGGTTCCCCATCTCCATCTAGTGTCGCGCTTTATATTGCACTTAAAACACACTTAAAATGTTTTATTTGCAGCTTTATAGCTGAGTCAATCTCCTTTGTTTAGGGTTCATTTTAGATGCACACCTTTTTTTGCATTTTTTGTTCATGCTCACTTTTGGCCACCTGGTATGTTGGCCAAAGGTGAATGCAATCCTTGCACCCAAAAATGCTAGTCACTCCTTTTCTACAGCATCTCTGGACTCGCATAGTAGCTCTGGAAACTTGGTGCTCTTGATCCCAGAAGATTTTCTATAGCGATAATGCTGATCTTCCTAATTACCTGGTTCCATAGTTTGAACATCTTTCCAACTTCTACTTCTTGGTTGTGTCTCAACCATTCCACAGGGAAGTTACTCTGGCTCAAAATGTAAAATGAGCTCTTGCTCATACATCATCTGTGTTCAGCAAACCAGGACCCCACGGACAATTGCTTTGTTATTCAATGCTAGCTAGAAGGGGATATAGCTCCATTTCCTTGATTTGTTTCTTGCCAATATTTTACGTGATGATTATCTACAGCCTAGATATGAAATCCCCATTCGTTCCCAGGTTTGTATGATGAAGGAGAAAGTTGAACCTCCATGTGGCTGGTGCTCAGAGGTGGGTGCAGTTCAGCTGAAACCAAGTTACAATTCCCAAATAGTAATGCGATAATGCGCATGTGTGTGGCACCATCAGCATGGTGACTCAGGAAAGTGCTCATAGAAAGTTCCTGTGCCTGAGAAAGTTCAGAAGTAGTAAACCACTTTCAAATCAAATTGAGGAGGAGCTCATCTAGCAGGGGTAACCCTCTTGCGGGAATGCTGAAGATCTCACAAGTCAAATCGCACACTGCAGCTGTTTGTGGTGGCAAACTGATTTGTGTCCATCCAGCTTTCTTTTGTTTCAGAGTTAAGCATGTGCACATGAGATAAGCATGCATTTGGAGCAGAGCAAGAGGAGAGGGCTGAATTCTGTCTCCCCAAGGGACCTTAATTCTCCATAAGAAGAGAGAGCAGTCGTGACTTCAGACCATCACCATTTGCCGTGTGATGCTGTAACAAGCTACACAACAGGAGCGTTCTCATGAATTAGTTGTCTTTATTCTCTTAACCCAAGGGGATTTTTGTTCTAAATCCAGCTTTCACCAAGGAGTTTTTGTACAACACCCACGTCTGCTAAAGACTTCAGGCAAAGACTATACACTCTTTGTTCTTTTGTGTAACACCTTGCCTTGGAAACCGCAAAAGGAGTATAATTCAGATCAAGCTATTGGCACATATATTCTTCTGCTTATGCAAAAGGCTTGCTTTAATTCAGGCAATGCAATTACTTTATAGAGCAAAAAGCTTATAGCCATTTCTTGGGGAATGATATGGACCGTAAACAAGTACCGTAGTTCCTTGACACTCAATAATTACCTGGAAATAACCATTTCTCATCACATGCTAATAGCGCCAATCTGCTAACAAGTACAAAGTTTTAGTCAGCCTAGTTGTATAGAAACAAGGACACAGCGAAATATAGCAGATACTGACCGAAATGCTACCCTATCCTACAAAATAGATTTTTTAAAATCTGAGACGTGAAATTTGCTTTCAAACAGTCTTAAAACTAGGAGGAGGAAAGTAAATTAGATGACTACAATTTGTTTAAGTCCTGCCTAGATGACACATGAGATTATGAAATATTTATCTCACTGTGCCACCAGCCAGGTGAAGCACTCAGAGCTGGTAAAACAGAAATCCTTAATGATCAGGATGAAATAAGCACTTTCCTCCATTTCAAAAGAATCCAGCAGTTCTGTTCTGAATAGCTCACAATCAAGAACACAACAATCTGGGAACATTTCTTTGTACATGAGCTTAGGTGGAAATTTCAGCTTTGTTTACCACTTCAAGTTAACAATGCAAAGCTTAAAGGCCAGGTGTGAACACAGAAAAAGGTTACAGGATGCCAAATACTGATGCATCTGCCTTTCAGGACACCTGTCATGAAGGCATTTGCGAAGATCAAGATAGTTCCATCATATGTTTTCATTCATTAGTCATAAACACTAAATACTTTAAAGCTAATCAGCTAGTCTTCTGAACAATTTATGTGCACTCCATGCCATATTCCTAAAGTTTAGAATATGCCACAAAGGTCTGTAAAAGTTGCAATCTTATGACCCTGAAACTCTTAACTAACAACAAGGTGAAAAGGCAAAGAATTAAAAAAATCATGAGATCGTGAATCAAATTGAAGTTGAAAATAAATATGCACATTCTTTGATTGCCTCTTTTAACAATTTATTTTATTAGAGAGTACAGGAGATAGGAGACTGTAATCAGGTAGATTAATAAGCAGGCTATTTTCTCAGCGACTGTCTCACAAGGTGCCACCATAAGGATATTTAAGCAAGAGTGCAATGACTTTTGGAGAAAAAAATAAGCTTACTTTCCTCTAAAAGCCGTGAGAGGACAACCTAGAGTACATTGAGGCAATTCAAGTTAAATAAGATTCTACTGAGATTAACAGGTGCTCAGCCTTCTGTGTGCAAGCATGAAAAAAGAACTTTCGGAGGAGGGTGGTGGGAGCCTAATTACTTTGAGAGAAAATCCTCCTTTGCACACAGAAGGGTGACCACATGTTAGCTCCAATTTATGCTGATCCTTGCACAGCGTATAGTTGGAGTGTGCCTTATTTGCTGAGTGGCTTCATGCCTCAGGCAGTTTTCTAAGCCAGGCCCTGGCCATTTACTTCACCTGGAAAAAATCCACAGGGAAAACAGCATCAAGCTGGGGAATGGTACTTGTATACACCTTGGGGAATGGAACTGGTATTATCTCCCAGTTATGGACAAGAGACTAGAAGCTAATGATATAGATTCTTGCCCCATAGGTGCAGCAGGAATGTGAAACGAAATTGCACAGGACAACCTATGCAGTGGTGGAGACCTGCAAATAAAATAATAATAATCTGCCTGGTGTACCGGTATTTAGGTTTCCAGATTGCAGAATCCTAAATCAGGCCATTCCCGTTCATGAATGTTACTTTCTGAACAACCCTTCAAGCCTAAGACTAGTCGAATCTGAAGACTACATTGGGACATATGCAGTCATATGTCTCCTATGTTCCATCGAGTGAGACATGGGGGAAGAAAGATACTCCCCCCCCCCAAAAAAAACCCTCCACATTCCTCTAACTAAGCTCACAGCAAGAGATCTGAATTCTATTACTGACGTTTGTGAGATCTGGCCTGCTAAACTGCAGCAATGAGATTGTGCCTGGGAATTATATCATTGCATATGCCCACTTTCCCAAGCAATCAAAAAGTGGGCAGCTAAGGTGGGCAGAGTCATTTTTCTTTGAATGGAAGGATCACTGGAGACTTAAGGTGGTTTGTAAAAATTGGTTTTATTTGCAGTCCTTGACTTCTCCACCCAGGGCTGGGGGATGTCCCTTGCCACTGTCCCCTTTCCACCATCTTGAGTTGAGGGACCAGCTAACCACTATGCAAGTCTTGGAAGTTAAGATCCGAAGTGGCATTTTTGTTCCTGAGGTGCATGAAGAACATGGCTGTAGATTGTTTTCTTCCTTCTTAGTATCTCACCATTATGCCTTGAACTTTGCAAACCGACTGCCTAAATGGCATCATAGCATATAAAGTAGCTTTGCCAACATGTTTCGTGCTTCTATTCAGAGGTTGACAAGTTTCCCCACTTTAAGAGTACAGGTGTTTTTTGTGTGTGTGGTGTGAGTTTTTTAACGCTCTCAGAGCTGTAATCTGGTTTGGACGTTTATTGGTGCCTGCTCTCCCTTGAGTTCCTGTTTCCCAACTTTGACATGACAATCATTTGACTCAGACCAGAAGGGATTGGGAAGATTTATTAGTCTCATGTGAATAAGGGAAAGTTTAATGACACAGGCTACTGCACATTATAATCTTGCTCAAGCTCAATGTGACCTAAAAGCTCAAGTTAAATATTAGCATTTGGGGGGGGGGACTCTCTTTTGGATGTCAAGGTTCTTTCTGATCTAAAAGAACTGTCTGTGGCTCTGATAGATCACAGCAGTCCTGTAAGAAACACTGGTTAATTCTGCAAGTTAAAGGAGCTTAAAGAAACATCTAGATTTAAATCATTCTAATGGGACATTTCCCCCCCAGCCTCAGGATTACCCATAGCAGGGATTCCTGTGCCAAAATACTAATTAGTTTGTGCGTGGAATATCTGAGAGCCCTGTGCAAAAGGGGAGAAGTGTGGCAAATGGTAGCTTTTTTGCTCTCCTCCACAATTGGGAAGCGGGGAGGGGAAAGCTACCATTTGAAAGCATTGCCTGCATGCCAGGGTTGGGGTTTCAAAACTCAGACTACAAGATGAAGAATTTCCTGATCACTGGCTTAGGGCGTAGGAGACATGTTATTTCCTAACAGCCTTTCTAAGATCATTCTCAGTTTTGGAGATTTGAATTGTGATAGTGGTAAGAAACTGGGTTCCATCACTGCCGTCTGTAACTTCCACGACCCAAAGGTTTTCTGAAAGCTTCTCCAAAGTTGAGGCTGAGTTGAGAAGTTTGCATGCTTTGTAACAGAGGATTAACTAAATGGTTGCCAAATGGCTGTCATGTTAGTTTGTGCACCTCTAAGGACAAGGCAGCTCGAAAGCACATTAGAGTTCAAGTAGATAAATAGGTACCGCTCCGGCAGGAAGGTAAATGGTGTTTCTGTGCGCTGTTCTGGTTCGCCAGAAGCAGCTTAGTCATGCTGGCCACGTGACCCGGAAGCTGTATGCCAGCTCCGTTGGCCAATAAAGCGAGATGAGCGCCGCAACTCCAGAGTCAGCCACGACTGGACCTAATGGTCAGGGGTCCCTTTACCTTCACCTTAAGGGCAAGGCAAAAATATTGTTGCGTGCGCTGATCTTCTCGAGTGATGACAGATTCCAGGAACAGGAGAGAGAGCACTGGAGATTTAACAGATTTTTTAAAATATTTGCATTGCTTACAAATACATACTACTCAAATCATAGACTGGACCATCCAATCTAATTAGATTACCATGTCCCACTTGATGCAGGAAATCCAGAGCTAGACATCCTCAATGGATGGCTAGCCAGCCTTTACTTAAGCACCTCTAGAATGATGGAGGCCACTACCTCACTACTTTGATTCCATACAGAAGTGCAGCATAATCTCTCTGCCTGTTTCAAACTTCAGGCTGCTCTTACACACACTATCCCCTCCCGTGTGTGTGTGTGTGTGTGAGAGAGAGAGAGAGAGAGAGAGAGAGAGAGAGAGAGAGAGAGAGATCTTCCCTAAGTTCTGATGGGTATCTCATTCAGACAGAAGGATGGGAGAGATTGCTGATCAACAGCCTAGAGTAGTTGGTTAATGGGGTTGGGAGAAGTTTGGGAGATAGTTGACAATCTCCCCAACAAAAGGAATGATTGGCTGACCACCATATACAGTTCTACTTTTGTTCTCAAACTTAATCCATTCCTGGAGTCCGTTCGACTCCCGAAACTGTTCAAAAACCAAGGCACGGCTGCAGGAGCTTTCTGCACTCAATCGGAAGCCATGTCGGATGTTCGGCTTCCAAAAAATGTTGGCAAACCGGAACACTTACTTTTGGGTTTACAGCATTTGGGAGCCAATTTGTTCAACAACTAAACTGTTTGGGAACCAAGGTACCACTGTATTGACTTTCCCATTTCCTAATTGTCATGGAGTTAAGTCCTTTGCTGTCATGAGCCCCATGGCCCCATCTGGAGCAGGCATGGATTGGCAGTCTCAGACTATTAAAGATGAGGAGGAAGAATCAGAAGGGAGAGTGAATTGTGGGAGCCGGGGATGGAGGATGGAGGTTCCTCCTGTGGAGTGGAGAACTTCATTGATAAAATCCAAAACAGTGCAAGAGAAAAGCCTTAATGAAAACATTCCAGTGTGTAAGGAGAAGCAGCTATGGGGTATAACTTTAAACAATATTAATTACTACCAACTTCATTTTCATAGGGAACTGACGTTGGAGGTGACTGATAATTTTTTAGTCATTTATCTGAGTAGAAATACTCTGGGATCCTTTAATCCAGGGATCTTTCGCCTGCACCGTTGTGGGTTTTTGCCCCCTTTTCCATTTTGTTTACTTAAATGTTAACCTATCGACAGCTTGTATAATCCCTCTGTTCTATTCAGTGTTTGCCTTCTTTTGTATAAGCAACACTATTATCTCCTTGGGGTTCCAATCACTGCTGACATTATTGGATTTTCTAATGAAAATCCAAGCAATTTAAAACAAAATAAGACCCTGGGTTTCAATCCATTTTGACTCCACTGAATCACACTGAGATGTTGGTGCATGAGCATCTACTCTTGGGTTTTCATTTTTTTCTGCAGCAGAGTTCCTTTTACAGAGAAGTTTTCCTGCTTATTTTACTTATATACAGCAACAGCAATAGCAGCATTCCAGCTATCTCTTAGTGAAATTCTCATTACAGGAATAAACACCATTTGGTTCTGTTTCTCAGAGACTTTATTATTTACAAAAACTTTACACTGGCTATTAATAAAGGGGGGGAAAAAAGCAACATAATATTTTTCTCTATTTAGCCATCCAGTTAATCACCTAAGGCTGACTCATTCACATACTCATTTAGACTGACCCAGACCTAGCTGACTGCACATCCTGATAAGGACACCTGTTGCTGGGGAAATTCACCCTTGCCTAGCAACTCGTTCAAGGCCATTTGCAAGTTTCCTCTAGAATATTCCAACATGAGATGGCTACAAGATTATGTCATTGTTGTTGCTGTTTATTTGTGTTAGCATTTACTTGGCATCAACAGAAAGAGATTATGTGAATCTCCTTATTCTAAAAAAAAATCACCGCATTGTTTTAGGGTGGTGGGAGACTGAGCTCAGCCTTTCAACATGAACTTCAAAACAACAAGAAATCTGATCCTGGTACCCAGATGGATGAACTTCTGCTAGTACAACTTTAGCCAGCTCTTACTCAAGCTATGCTGCATTTCAGTTTGGGATCACAGTGTACCACACATATACACACCCAGTGCTGGCACTAGATATTTTGCTGCTTAAAATGGAATCCAAATGGCGCTTTCTTCCACTCCCACTTTCTAGGGCAAGCTGCACCATTCATATACCAATTCCTGCCTCCATCAGTTTGCTACATGCCAGAGCCAGCTCTGGGCCTAACCATGTTTCAAGACCAAAAGCCAGTGGAGAAGTTATTGGAACCGGGGCAAGCTTCCTATGCAAGCATCTGCTTCTGTGAGGAGTCTGCTCATGTGAGCAGAGTAGCCTAAGGTAACAGGATCTGAGGAACATTGTGGCTCCTCATCTGTGATGTAAGGATATCTATTTACCTGGGCAAAATGGCAACAAGAAACATCTGCACAGCCTATAAATTAGATGTTTGTTGGTAAACTACGGGGTTGTGGTAAGTAAAGGTAAAGGGACCCCTGACCATTAGGTCCAGTCGTGACCAACTCTGGGGTTGCGGCGCTCATCTTGCTTTATTGGCCAAGGGAGCCAGCATTTGTCCGCAGACAGCTTCCAGGTCATGTGGCCAGCATGACTAAGCTGCTTCTGGAGAACTAGAGCAGCGCACGGAAACACTGTTTACCTTCCCGCCGGAGCGGTACCTATTTATCTACTTGCACTTTGATGTGCTTTCGAACTGCTAGATTGGCAGGAGCTGGGACCGAGCAGCGGAAGCTCACCCTGTCGTGGGGATTTGAACTGCCGACCTTCTGATTGGCAAGTCCTAGGCTCTGTGGTTTAACCTACAGCACCACCCGCGTCCCATACGGGGTTGTGGTACAGAGGCAGAAATGCAGCAGCAAAATAATATTAACTGATCCAGATCGAATTCAAACCAATCTAAAAATAAGCCATGAAGATGTGACGATAACAAGTTTTATTGAACTGTCAAAGATCCATTGTATGAGTCTAATGATAATTGCTTCAAGCACTTGTTGGAAATGATGCCCTTGAATATAGAGGCAGCTGTTCATTAATAGTCTTGTGATCTTTTGCTTTGCTATTCCCTGTGTGGAGTTCGCTGTTCCCTTTTATCTATATCAGCAGGATGTCCTCTCTTGAGTGCAGAACTAATCATGATATGAGATTTAGAGACTCTTGGTTGGTTGTGTTTTTCTTGCAAATTCTGTGCGATAGAAAAACCCAGTGTTAGTTTATGAGTTAGAATACATCCATGTGAAATGGTTTTTGCATTTAGAGCTGGACAAACAACAAGCAAAGGTGGATGTTTATTCCCAACAAACATTCTGAGAACAAAACGTAACTTGCTTGTGACCAAATACCCTTGACTGAAACAAATGGAAGGCTTGTTAGCTTGTCTCATGACAACAACCCACAGAATCAATTGCAGCGATTCCCTTCCGCTCCCCCTGTCTTTTGCCTCCATACTCTAAAAGAGTAAGACAACCCCAGTCTGCAGATACACAAACACAGCACTGGATGGCATGATTAGCTTTTGACAACACCAGGCATCTGTTTAAGAGAAGGGAGTCTGCATGATTTCTCCCTGCACCTCCAGTTGTTGATTAGTGCAGGCTAAGGCATGTACAGTCTCAGATCAGCATTCTAGAACCATAGATATGGCTCTATCCATATTTCAAATTATTTGTTATCAATCAAACCATGACAGTTGATGGAACCTAGTAACAGATATTCAAGGTCCTTTGGGTCATTGAGGACTTCCTGGAGGATATACGGTAGATTTAGATAAATGGATACAGATTTTGATATGGGACGCGGGTGGCGCTGTGGGTAAAACCTCAGTGCCTAGGAGTTGCTGATCGTATGGTCGGCGGTTCGAATCCCCACGGCGGGGTGAGCTCCCGTCGTTCGGTCCCAGCTCCTGCCCACCTAGCAGTTCGAAAGCACTCTTAAGTGCAAGTAGATAAATAGGTACTGCTTTATAGCGGGAAGGTAAATGGCGTTTCTGTGTGCTGCACTGGTCTGGCTCACCAGCTGCAGCTTCGTCACGCTGGCCACGTGACCCGGAAGTGTCTTTGGACAGCGCCGGCTCAAGGCCTCTAGAGCGAGATGAGCACGCAACCCTAGAGTCAGTCACGACTGGCCCGTACGTGCAGGGGTACCTTTACCTTTACCTATAAAGAAGGCTGATCACCGAAGAATTGATGCTTTTGCATTATGGTGCTGGAGGAGACTCTTGAGAATCCCATGGACTGCAAGTAGATCAAACCTATCCATTCTGAAGGAAATCAGCCCTAAGTGCTCACGGGAAGGACAGATCCTGAAGCTAAGGCTCCAATACTTTGGCCACATCATGAGAAGAGAAGACTCCCTGGAAAAGACCCTGATGTTGGGAAAGACTGAGGGCACAAAGAGAAGGGGACAATAGAGGACGAGATGGTTGGACAGTGTTCTGGAAGCTACTAATATGACTTTAACCAAACTGCAGGAGGCAGTAGAAGACAGGAGTGCCTGGCGTGCTCTGGTCCATGGGGTCAAGAAGAGTCGGACATGACTAAACGACTAAACAACAACAACAGTGATGATGAATTCAGCTATAACTCTTCTTACTAAAATATAAGTTCCCAGTTATCACAGTAAATATAAGGTGTTGAATTTCAAGGGTGATTAGTATTGCTGTTTTGCCAAATAACACAGAAAAAAACTATTGTTAGATTGACCTGGCCCTGTCATTCAAATAAACCCAATTGACTATTAGAAAAGCAACAGCACCATGGAGAGCACCAGTTTTATATTCCTTTGGCACAATCCCCACTGAAATGAATGGCAACTGAGTACACTCACAGTGGGTTGTGTGTTTTTGTGTGTAAATATGAATGGCATAGATTGGACTTAAGTCAGAACCATATTCCCAGTTGTTAAGGTCTACAAATATATTTACAAATCACAAAACCAATAACAACAGCAGTTTTCTTTTATGTGTCTGCCAGGATCTTAGCTCATTGCCATTGTTGACAGCACATATTCAAATGTGTTTAGGATTCAGACCACATATAGAATCTAGGTTCCCTAACACAAAATCTAAAAATTGATGTAAAAAGAGCTGCACAACCGCAAAATACATAGATGGTACATTTCACGGCTGCTTTGAACACGCACAAAATGGTCGTTGCCTGTATGTAAATATATGTCACAGAATCATAAAGTCATCAAATTGTAGAGTTGGAAGGGACCACTGCGAGAAGTGAGGTTACAGGGAACCAGGCAGAGGGCCTTCTCGGTAGTGGTGCCCACCCTATGGAACTCCCTCCCGTCAGATGTCAAGGAAATTAACAACTACCTGACTTTTAGAAAATATCTGAAGGCAGCCCTGTTTAGGGAAGTTTTTAATGTTTGATTCTATTTTTTATATTCTGTTGGGAAACCCAGCCAGATGACCGGGGTATAAATATTATTATTATTATTATTATTATTATTATTATTATTATTATTATTATTATGGCATCTTGTCCAACCCCTTGCAATGCAGGAATCTTTTTGCCCATTGTTGGGCTTGAACCCACAACCCAGAGATTTAGAGCTGACGGCATTGTTCTGTTTTCCAAATTGTGGAGAAGGGTTGAGGAAAGTTCTAGGATTGGGGCTGTTATTCTAGCCCCACTGAACTGGGAGTAAGCTGACCTAAACTCAATGGAACTTGGTACTTACTTAGTAGACATAATACATTCTGCTGTAGGCCATTTATGTGTTCCTACTGCACTAGAGCCATTGGATTGAGTTGCTTCAGCACTTCTCTGATTTATTTAGTGGATTTTCTCCATTGTTTTTTTGTTAATTAAATATAAATATACATGCATGATATGCTGGTTTGTTTTCATTATGTCTTTCCATAGCAAGGCCAGAGGAAAAGAATGCAATCTGCTGAATGCTGGCTTGAGTGATTTACACCCTGTTCTACATTAACTTACAGTTCATGCCTGACTGATTTTCCTCCGCCTCTCCTAATTGAAGACCGGTCATTTATACTATTTATAATTAGTTAATGTGACAAGGATGTATGTGGTAAACAAAAGGGAGATTAGATTGAAGAAAGCAATGTAGCTAATAGATATCCTTTAATTAAAAATAAACTCTGGGCCATATTTCACACATGCTTCAAAATCATTTTGATCTTTGAGCCTTTTTTATAGTTATAATGATTGTGGAGGAAGAGTAGTAGAAAAAAAATAAAATGGGAAAAGGAACCAGATAAAAGTCCTAGCCAGGTGTTTCCACTAATGCAATTCAAATTGTATGACAGCTGATCGGAAGGAGGGGCAACCTGCTGACCGACAACTGAGGGATGATGAGATCGGTCATATCAGCAACCAACACAACCAACTCTTCTTCTTCAACATTTAGGAGCACAATTCAAAGTGTTGGTGCTGACCTTTAAAGCCCTAATCGGCCTTGGCCCAGTATACCTGAAGGAGTGTATCCACCCCCATTGTTCTGCCTGGACACTGAGGTCCAGCGCTTAGCACCTTCTGGCAGTTCCCTCACTATGAGAAGTGAGGTTACAGGGTACCAGGCAGAGGGCCTTCTTGGTAGTGGCATCCGCCTTGTGGAATGCCCTCCCATCAGATGTCAAGGGAATAAGCAACTATCTGACTTTTAGAAGATATCTGAAAGCAGCCCTGTTTAGGGAACTTTTTAAGGTTTGATGTTTTATCCTGTTTTTAATATCCTGTTAGGAGCCGCCCAGAGTGGCTGGGGAAACCCAGACAGATGGGCGGGGTATAAATAATACATTATTATTATATTATTATTCTCATTGTGATCATACAGTGTATCCCTCCTCACTTTTACCACTGAAGCTTCAAAAAATTAAGAGACCTCAGCCCATACATAGCGAGGGGGGCTTGATAGTGCTCTCCTGAGTGTTGTATCCCCTGACTATTGTGAACAGACAGAGGTATTCAGGTGCTCCTTTCTATGTGTACATCTGATGCAAGTCCTGCCCCCGGTGTTGTGCACCCCACTGGCCCTGCCTCCCACAGCTGTGTGTTCAGTGTGACATTTGAAGGGAGATGTCTGTATGAATGGTGTTCTCTCAAAAGGGTGGACATCCAATGTACATACAGCTGTACCTCCTTTCAGATGCCATCCTGACTAGACGCTGTTTGGAGGCAGCTCAGTGGGGCATGCAATGGGCGTGGGGTTGGTCCATGTGTTGGATGAACTCCTCCATTTGAGCACTTCTAGGATTGTGCCCATTGCAGCTTTAGCAGTGAATCAGGCCACCAATTCTTCATGTTTTTAAAGCCTCTTTAAACAATTATCCATTGCTCGTCCAATTTTATCCTGCATTCTGAGTGCACAGAAGCTTGGAGTCAGTGAAAGGACATTTCTTAATTTAGGATGTGGTCTTGAAAATGATATTGGCAGTTTCATTTCATCAGACTGTCTGGGTGGCTGAGCACTGCCTGATTAGTTATTACATTACATTATTGATGTTTTGTCACAACACTTTGGAAAGTTAATACAGGCATGAGAGAGCACCCAAACAACAGTAAGTCCTGCTGTGTTTCTATTAAGCATATCACTTGAGTGTTTGGTGTGTATAGAGAGTGGGACTGTAAAAATCTAGTGAAATTATACTTTTTGCATGGAACTTAGAAGTGATCACAAAGATAATAGATAATAGCATTAAACAACTATGAGTAAGCCCTCATGTTTAATATTGGTTTATAGTAATGCTTCCCTTATTTATTTCCCCATGACACATATAATATACACATAAAAATGTCATGCCTGCAAATTTACATATCCTGAATACTTATCTCTCTGTGGTGCCTATAGTCTCTGTAGGCAACTGTATCTGCAGATGTAATTGTAGCCTCTACAATGTAAAACTCTAGGAAATGTTCTTGTAGCAGCAAGTGGTGAGCCTTTCATCTAAAGACAACAACCCATCATTAGCTGTTAAAATGAATCCTTGTGGCATTTTATATCCTTCCCCCACAGAAACAGTTGGTAACCATTTACAAGGGTGTGTTTCTGTATTGTTGTTGTTGTTGTTTTAAAAACATCTTAAGTGTGAACAATCCAAGAAGTTACCTTAGTTGGTTTCTGACTTAAGTCCTCTTTAATGGAAACTAAGCTCAGGCAGACCTCAAGTTTATGTAACAAACAGTACTTAATTGTTTAAAGAATTAAACTGCTTAGAGGTATTATTACAATCAAGCAGTATACATATGTTGTGAAACAAACAAATAAAATACAGGCAAATTTAACCAATTGAAGATTCCTGTTCAGGAGACGGCACACTGAAGGGAAGGAGAAAAACACAACAATCTATGCTCCATATCAGGTTTTTGTTGTTGTTGTTGTTTAGTCATTTAGTCATGTCTGACTCTTCGTGACCCCATGGACCAGAACATGCCATGCCCTCCAGTCTTCCACTGCCTCCCGCAGATTGGTCAAACTCATGTTGGTAGCTTCGAGAACACTGTCCAACCATCTCGTCCTCTGTCGTCCCCTTCTCCTTGTGCCCTCCATCTTTCCCAGCACCAGGGTCTTCTCCAGGGAGTCTTCTCTTCTCATGAGGTGGCCAAAGTATTGGAGCCTCAGCTTCAGGATCTGTCCTTCCAGTGAGCACTCAGGCCTGATTTCCTTCAGAATGGATGGGTTTGATCTTCTTGCAATCCATGGGACTCTCAAGATTCTCCTCCAGCACCATAATTCAAAAGCATCAATTCTTCAGGGATCAGCCTTCTTTACGGTCCTGCTCTCACTTCCATACATCACTACTGGGAAAACCATAGCTTTAACTATACGGACCTTTGTCGGCAAGGTGGTATGTCTGCTTTCTAAGATGCTATCTAGCCAACATGATGAATTCCTGATGGTGTTAGACTAAAGCTCCCATCACCCTCTGAGTATTGGCCATGCTGGCTGAAATTGATAGGAGCTGAATTCAAAAACCTCTGAAGGACACCACACTGGCTACCCTGCTCTATAGTCAGTGCTCTCATTTTGACTCAAGAAAAATCACCATTTTATAGTTCAAATCAGGAAAAATAAATACAGTAAATGGACAAAAGTACAAAGAACATGCATTACTTATATTGAAATACTGCCCCTCAATTAGGCCAAGCTTTCATCAGTAAAACACCACACTGCTTCACACATTAAACGCTCGCTTCCATCTGAGACTCAGGAAACTTCGTGACAGGAAATGAGGCCGCCATCGGGGGTAACAACGGAACTGATGATTCACCGTGCTAGAGAAGAAACTAATTTTTTAAAAAATGTTAGTTTCTTCTCCCGTTAGATTCACAAAACGTTTATAGGTATGTGTACCCCTGTGTCCCCCCCAGGAAAAAAGCACTGTCTGTGCCCCTTTTAGGACTGCCCAGGCAAAGCCAGAATGCTCCTGAATTCAAGTGACTGGGTTGTGTGGCCTCTTCCCCTTAACTGTTGCCTATTCTAAATTTTACAAATTTAACAGTGGAAGGGTGTGAGGCTCTTTCTGGTAACAACAATTAGAAGTAGGTAATATGCCAAAATGTCCAGATTCTTTATTAATTCCTTTTATTAATTATTCCTTCCATTTTAAGACTCGGTGTCTGCCCTAATTTTGTCTTGAATCAGTGGGGTAGACACCAAATCTAACAACAGTGTCTAGATGAGGCATAGTTAATTATTCCTCTCTCATGCAAAGCAGCTGCTTTCCAACAGTCCTATGCCATTTCTATGTGAGAGAGAGGGGTGGGGAGGGAAGGAGAGATAATAAAAATTAGGCATGCATGTAGGGAGGGCCAATTCTGTGGTTTCTCCCACACACACACCTCACCCAACCCAATAGCACTATCCCATCCAAAGTAAATGCCACGTCTTCAGGAAATTTCCAGAAGCTTTGACCCACATGGCAGAATGTGGTAATGTCATAACCTTCCATGGGAAAAAACCTCCTGAGTACTTAGGAGAAACTATACATCCAGACCAACTGAACCATGCAAGGAGATTCTCAGGGTCACACTCAAGGTCATTTCCCCAGAAACCACAAATGTTGCACTCTCATATTTGTGCTCTGGTTAGCAACTACCAGCACAATTACAACAAGAATGATCCAGGCATTTCTGGCATATACACAAAGCTCCCACATGCGCAGCGTCTTTCCTGTACAGCTCTTTAGGCACGCTGTCACTGATGACATCTCAACGTTTCTGGCCGAGCACAGTGCCAGGCAGGATGTGTGACACTCAGACGCTGATAGGAGGAGAGAACATTTTCGCAGTTGGAAGATCCTGCGTAAGGAGAAAGGAAAACAACAAGAGCCATCATTGTGTGCGCACACACGAAGATTAAAAGTAGCAGCTAAGCTTATTTCCAATGGAACAAATAGTGCTTTGTCGCTTTACACCAGATGGCACAACTCGTGACCCACCAAGCTGAAAGTAGCCTGTCTGCATATGGAAGCATGGTTGATGCTTGACAGCCCCTGTGTTTGATCAGGAGATTGATCAAGTCTCTTGTGGGCTTCTGGTGGGCTCTGGTTGGACTGATGCAAACCTTTAATAAATTCTGCAGACCTGTTTTATACACTGTGACAAACTGGTGGTCATTGTTTTAATTTCAGGAAATTCACTTTTTAAAAGGATGATGCTGAGCTGATAGGCAGCTCAGTGCAAAATCTCTGTTAAGGTTTTGCTAAAACCATGATATATACTGATAGTGTGCACCAGCCACAATATTTTGTATCTGTCTGTACCTATAGCTTTTATTCTTATAGCTATAAGTCTAGTTGTACCCAATCTGTTTAGGAGTCAATCTGTGTCTTTGCAAAATTTGATCTATTAAAAATGAAGTTCAGTCGCCGTCCCCCTCACCCCTTCATTGTAATGGGGGGGGGGTCAAAACAACTTCTTTTTCCTGTTCATAGAAGCAGATGAAGTTTGTAGCCATGGGAGCTGCTCCAGAGTGGATAAAGTCTGTCAAATTGTTGGTTGTTATATAGGGGGGGGTGCAGGGTTTTGTGTTTATATTTAAACAAAAGAAGTCTCTTTTTATTTTCTGCCAGGTAAGGTCACCTCTCCTGAGGGGTTGAAGCCTGACAGATTTCATAACGATAGCTGCAGTGATTCTCCAGCAAGGGAAAATGTTACCATTTGAGGGCATGTATAGAGGTGCAGGATTGTGGTGATGGAGAAAAGGATTTATCCAATGCACAACTCCTCCTGGACCATCAAGATTTTTACATGGAATGACAATAAAAAGTACAACCAATCACAGAATGCATTTGTGAAACCAGAGGTTAACAATTATAAGGACCCATATTTTTGATACATGTTTTTGCTCCATGGCAACACTGGAAAGCACTTGATTTTTATGTGGTTGGTTGTTGTTGTTTTGTAGTTCAATCAATGGAGAGATTTGGAATTCAGTGGAGTGATTTGATGGTTTGTGGGATGAAAACCTATGAAGGAATTATACAGTTTCAAGATGATCCATTTACTGGACTGATATGTGTGCAGTGACGTAGCATGGGTTGTCAGCACCCAGGGCAAGGCAAGTAATTTGCGCCCCTTATCCCGTGGATTTGCGCCCCCTAACCCTAACTCCCAGATGTTGCGCCGGTGCGGCCGGCCCCCCTGCACCCCCACGCTACGCCACTGTATGTGTGTGTGTACATGCGTGCGTGTGTGCATGCATGCATGCGTGTGTGCACAGGTGCTATTCCCTTTGCTCTGTCTTTGGCACTACACCTCCTCTTCCTTGGCTGCTCTGTTGTCCCTCTTCCCAGTCTCCCTTTTCCCTCCTACCCTTTCCAGTCACTCTATTTGCAGTTCAGGTGTTGATCTGAGCCTTGAAAAGTGCTCAGCGCTGAAAGAGGAAGTGTCACCCTTCTGTTTTCCTCTTTTAGCTCTATGTAATTTTCAAAGGGGATGCAGGTGGCACTGTGGGTTAAACCATAGAGCCTAGGACTTGCCGATCAGAAGTTCGGCAGTTCGAATCCCCACGACAGGGTGAACTGCGATTGCTCGGACACAGCTCCTGCCAACCTAGCAGTTTGAAAGCACGTCAAAGGGCAAGTAGATAAATAGGTACCACACCGGCGGGAAGGTAAACGGCATTTCCGTGCACTGCTCTGGTTGCGCCAGAAGCGGCTTAGTCATGCTGGCCACATGACCCGGAAGCTGTACGCCGGCTCCCTTGGCCAGTAAAGCGAGATGAGTGTCACAACCCCAGAGTCGGCCACAACTGGACCTAATGGTCAGCAGTCCCTTTACCTTTACCTTTAATTTTCAAAGTGCGGAAAGGTAACTGGCTGCACAACCTCATGACAAAGGTGGCAGTGAAGAGACCCAGTTTGAGAGGTATCAGAGACACCAGAGGAAGCCCTTTAAGGGAACCATTGTTGATGATGCAAGATCTTTGTTCACCTGGTATGAAAACTCCAATGTGATTTCTCTGCTCTCACTAACCTGTGCTAGAAGAACTGTTGCAGACCTTTACCACTTGGTATGCATTAAACTGCTTAGAGGTTAGGTCAAAAAGGAAACCACAGGGGAAAAGTAGAAGGAGAAGTTTGTTTATAAGAATATCCTAATGAAGTCCCTTCTTCCACCTTTCTGTTCAAGCCCTCTTCACAAGCTTGGGAAAGTGAACCCATAGGACGTTGATACATTGCTTGTGCAGGTAACTAAGAATATGTGAGTCAGTTACCATCCCTTGGATGATACAGTAAGTCAGTCTTATTACTGAGCAGCTAGATGGCAAGACACAAAACTATACATGAGGAGCTTAATCATATATACTGATAAAAGGACTCCTGCGTTACAAGAACAGAAATGACTGGGAGGAAAATAGCAATTCCCTGTTCAGTGGAACAGCTTCCGTTAATCACAGGCTCCATGATAGTAGCTTAGGAAGGCATCATGGAGCACAGCAGAAGCCAAATCAAACCTCTTTCGGAACAAAGCCTGCAACATTCATGCTGCCTGTGCCAGATGTGTTACGAAATCTGGCTCAATAGGTTTTATTGTCCGAGGCAAAGCAACAAACGGCACAAGCTCGGTTGGGTAGAGCATGGTACTGATAATGCCAAGGTTGCAAGTTTGATCCCCATATGGGACAGCTGCATATTCAGCACTGTTGGGGGCTGTACTAGATGATCCTCAGGGTCTCTTCCAATTCTATGATAACTAACTAAATGAAATATACTCTGAGTCGAGTGTGAATTTCATGCTCTTTATTCAGCTCATAGTAGCAATGAATGAAACTTACCCCAAAACGTCTAGCTTTATATACATTATATACACAATGGGACCCACATGATTGGCTAATTCTGGGCTGCTCCTGTAGGCCAATCAGGTTGCGGATTCACCTCCTCCAAAAACCTGATTGGCTGCTCCTGCAGGCCAATCAGGTCACTGATTCACTTCCACCTGGAGCTGGATTGGGTGGCTCCTGTGGACCAATCAGACTGCTGCATTCTGTATCCTATTGTTCTAGGATTCAGCTCAATACATAACACTAAGGTATATTGAAACCTGAGG
Organism: Podarcis melisellensis; assembly: GCF_964234715.1. NCBI lineage: Eukaryota > Metazoa > Chordata > Lepidosauria > Squamata > Lacertidae > Podarcis > Podarcis melisellensis. Next base: position 22,200,770 of record NC_138542.1, read on the forward strand.
CAAAAAATCTTATATGTCCCTCTCTCCCGTCCCTGGTAGTAAAAAAACAAATAACAATATACCCAAGAGTGAACCGTTTGTTGCTGTTCCATGACTCCCAAAATCAGCTGCCCAAGAGACCCTTTCTCATTCTATCTAATGGTAGGACTGGCCCTATATGAAAGGGATCTGCAAGACACCCCCAAAATTGGATCTTGCCCGATTCAGTGGTCATGATTAGGGCTCCAATTATGGTTTTAAACCTAAATTAAACCTGCATCTGACAACAAGGATGATATGGGGAACTTCCCCCATGCAGATGGTTACTGGAGAGAATAGAATGTCGCAATGGCAAACAATCAAGTTGATTTAAAAGTAAGATACAAAATAATGATTAATTGACATAAATTATATTCAAAAGTAAAAACTCCTTTTCATTTTTCCTTTTACTATATCCAGCATCCTAGGGATCACAGAAATTACAAATGGGGGGAATATCATTTATGTCAATAATTGGTTTTCCCTAAATGAAACGGTGTACTGCATACTGTAATAGATCTAATTTCATGGTGATCAGACTGAATTCTCCTTAATTATACCTCATTATTCTTAATTACACACAATATCAACTTAGCTTCTCATTGCGTCAATGTTTATGCCATTCATCTGTGTGTAGGTCACTGTGCTCATTGTGGAAATGGATACGTCAGTCTTGTATGTTTGGTGCGAAGAAATGTTTTGACTAAAATTCTAAAGTTCTATTTGAATATTTTTAAGTTACTTGCTTTTGGGGGTGTTCTGTTTTTTTTTTTTTAATTGCTTCTCCATTCTCCTTTGCTTTTAACTCTGTATGAGTTAAGAGAGGCGAACTTGGGAACTCTTTCGTAATATGGTGCACTATGCAAGGCCAAAATGTGGTGTCTCCCAGTGGACCTTCTAAATTTTGCACACCCTTGGCTCGGCACCCTGTGCGGGGAAACTGCCTGCACCACCTTAACCAGTCTTTTGCGTATAAATAGGGACGCGGGTGGCGCTGTGGGTTAAACCACAGAGCCTAGCACTTACTGATCAGAAGGTCGGTGGTTTAAATCCCCGCAACAGGGTGAGCTCCCATTGCTCGGTCCCTGCTCCTGCCCACCTAGCAGCTCGAAAGCACGTCAAAGTGCAAGTAGATAAATAGGTACCGCTCCAGCAGGAAGGTAAACGGTGTTTCCGTGTGCTGCTTTGGTTCACCAGAAGCGGCTTAGTCATGCTGGCCACATGACCCAGAAGCTGTATGCCGGCTTCCTCGGCCAATAAAGCGAGATGAGCGCTGCAACCCCAGAGTCGGTCACGACTGGATCTAATGGTCAGGGGTCCCTTTACCTTTACCTAGTTGTTCACCTTAGTGTTCATCAACAGTTAGTTGTTGAAATGTGAAGGTGTATCTATGGCAGCCAACTGGAATGAAGTCTATTAGAAAATTATTCTTTTACAGCAATGGTTTCTGTACACCAGGAACATTTGCTAGCAAACCCACCCACCTACCCACCCACCCCTCCGTGACTTTGGGAGGATGAACTGACAGAAATAATGAAAGAGGCCACTGTGGAATAACAGCATGTTTCAGTGTCAGAAACCTTCCTTTAATAGACCTAGCGCCAAACAAAGACTGATGCAACCCAGATGGTAACAAAGATGTTGCACCGAGCAAAAGTGCTGCTTGGAGTAGTTATTAAAAGAGAAGGATATAACCTGCTTTGAAAAATATGTGCAAGTCAGACAGAATAGTCTTATTTTGATCAGAGATCTTCACCTTTGTGTGGGGGTAGGAGTCAGGGGGTAGCTATTGTTATAATCATAGCAAATTACTTACATTCCAAGCATTATATTGCCACTTAGCTCTAATTGAAGGATACACTTGAAGTCAAATTGCTGGATATCGGCTGGAGATAAGGATTAAATGTTCTTTTCTTCAATGCCTTTGTGACTTAAGCAAACTAAATTGTGACCTCTGTGTTTAGGTGGCTGTTTTTCCCCAATCAACAATACTCTGTCATTCTGTTGCCTATCACAAAGTGAAAAACATACATTTGGAGCATCATACATTTGTTCATTTGCTTGTCTATTTATATACTGGCTTCCTACAGAAAATGGAAGTCTTTTTGATGCAAAGAGGATTACAAACCTGTATAAAAGAAAAGAAAGTGAACAATAAAGGATGCAAAAAAGAGAAAAGAACACACAACACTAAAAATCTTAAGACATTAACACACCATTTTTAAAAATCTCCAAATATATCAGAAGTAGGAAAACTGAGTAGGGATAACAAGGGAGTGAAATGTGGGCCAAATAGGATAAAGAGATTGCAGAAAAGCTGAATAAATTATTTTTGTCTGATTTCACTGTAGAAGATGTAGAACAAACTTTTTCAGGACAGGAGCCTGAGAAATTTCTTTGACAAGAGATGGAGGGTATCCATCCAAGAAATCTTAAAGATCTCAAATCCAAGTTTCAGGGCAAGTACTTTTTGGTGAAAGAATCCCAGCAGAGATCTGAAATCACAAAATATGCAGCAAAGTAAAGCATGGAAAGATAGGCTGTTAGACCTTTAAAATGTGTATTTCCAAGTAAGTTTCAAAATAGTCCCCTCATCCCCCAGCATAGGAAAAGACCACATGTTTAGTAAGTTAAAAATGGTTTACTTACAAACCCTCAAAAGGTCAGGTTCATGTGCATTTTCATACATCAGTCAGAAAGGTTGCACAAGCAGTAAAACTTAGTTTTGTTCCAGAGTGGTTAAAGTTCCTAAATTATTGGCACAAGAAGTCAAGAGCCATGTGGCCTGAGCTTGGAGCAACCAGGTCAGACCTCCTCACAAATTGAGCTTCTCAGATAGACTAGAAGTGAACAATAGGCCTGATTACCTAGTCATTTTCAAGGTGAGCTTAGCCTGGCAGGACAACTTACTCTATGGTCTTAACCCCTTCATGCGTTAATTAGACTTAAGCATGTTGGTTATATGAAGCTGGTTATCCCACATATACCACCATGATAGACATGCCAGAACATCCCAGAGACTCTGAAGCCATTCTGCCATTAAGATACACCAGTAGGATGACTGAAATGATGCAGAAGCATGGGCATAACAGGAAAGGAGCACATGCACCATACCCTATGACATCACATTGCCGACAAAGGTCCGTATAGTTAAAGCTATGGTTTTCCCAGTAGTGATGTATGGAAGTGAGAGCTGGACCATAAAGAAGGCTGATCGCCGAAGAATTGATGCTTTTGAATTATGGTGCTTGAGGAGACTCTTGAGAGTCCCATGGACTGCAAGAAGATCAAACCTATCGATTCTTAAGGAAATCAGGACAGATCCTGAAGCTGAGACTCCAGTACTTTGGCCACCTCATGAGAAGAGAAGACTCCCTGAAAAAGACCCTGATGTTGGGAAAGATGGAGGGCACAAGGAGAAGGGGACGACAGAGGATGAGATGGTTGGATAGTGTTCTCGAAGCTACCAGCATGAGTTTGACCAGACTGCGGGAGGCAGTGGAAGACAGGAGTGCCTGGCGTGCTCTGGTCCATGGGGTCACGAAGAGTCGGACATGACTAAACGACTAAACAAAAACAACAACAACCATACCCTGTATCCCTTCAGTCATGCCCTTGTTGACAGTGCAGGGCCACAGCAGCCACAGATCTAGAACAATATTTTCCTGTGCATTGACTTTCAGTAGCATATCAGTGTCTGTCTATCGTCCTGTGAGTATAGAATTGCTCTGCCTATCATTCATATATGCCTATTTCTAAACATTTAAGTAATGAAGCAGTTGCCTCCTAAACAGGATATCCTGCTTTTGGAATTAAATTAGCAATCACATCTGCACTTCTAAAATTAATTCTGTTGTGGAGGCTTGTATCTTTTTATCCTTTAAATGCCTTGTTCTAATGCGATGGATTCCCCCCTGTGCGCCATTCTAAGCAGAATTGTTTCTTACTTCCTCAAGAGGAAAAAAATCTTCAATTTCTTTCACAGTAGCAGTTAATTCTCTTTGGGTCTATTTTGCATTTCTGGCTATTGTGTAATTCATATCCATCTGTTTGACTGCAAATGTTGTATTCATTCTCATGTCCTAAATATATTTTCATTGGAAGTGCTGGTGGAGAGCTCAGCAAACCTCTTCAGTATCCTGCACTATGCAAGACACCCTAGATTGGGATAAAGTCCTGGAGTTAGCTGCTTGCACATACTTTTAGTTCCTGCTACTCTATGTAGCAGAAAACTGAGTCCGGACCTTTTCATCAGTCATAATAACTGGATGGCAAAAGTACAGGCTGTCACTGTTTTTCATCTACCCCAAGACGCTCTGCTCCTTAAGGCAAAGGACGAGATGGTATCACTCCATTCCATGTATAGAAGCTGATGAGATTGACAGCTGGATTTTACTTTTACCCTGAAATGAAACATCATCCTCTACTGCACTTCAGGGCAGCAGACTCAGCTACAGGGCCACACAGGTCAATCACAAGAACATAAGAAGATACCTGCTGCACCGGATCCTTTGCCTCAGGCATCATCTGAACCAAGTCTGGGGCCTGATCCTGGAGAGTCCTAGTCTGCACAGGTTCCCCTGCAACAAACATCAGCTGGGCAGAGTCAGGGGCCTGAGCCTGCCCTGGCTCCAGATGCAGGGATTACCTTGTTGCCTTCAGCTGGGCCATCACTTACAGCTGGTCCACTACTGGTTTGGTCAGGTGAGGCTGAGGCGGCCCCGGGGTCTAGTAACCCACCTATGGCTCCTGAGCTGCAGAAACTAAGGTCTGAGGAAAGGAGAGACCTGAGTACTTGCAGGAAGAGTGCTCGCCTTCAGGCGAGACAGGGAAGTGAATCACTGGGGGATCAGGACCCCCACAAAAATACCCCAACAAAAATAAAAGGCCCCAGGTTGTGGGAACAACATTGCTGTATGCTAGATCCTGTACCTGTCCTTGCCTGGTTCCCTGCCTCATGTCCTGCCTTGGCCCTGTCGGACTGACTCCCAGTGGAACCTTTGGATTTTGGACCGGTCCTGGACCACATTTCATGGGTTACCCCAGGCCCAGCACATCCAGTATCCTGTTCTCATGGTGGTCAGCTAGATGTCTGTATGAAACCTGAAAGCAGAACCTGGGCACAAGAGCACTTTCCTTGCCTGTGGTTTCCACCAGATAGTATGCAGAGTATAAGATGTCTTGGACACTGATAGCCTTCTTCTCTGTGAATTTGTCTAGCCCTCTTTCAAAGCCACTTAGGTTGGTGATCATCACTACCTCCTATGGGAACGAGTGCTATAATTTGCTCTTTTCCTTAATTTGAAGTGTAAACACATCTGCTTATTTTGGCAGCGCTTCAAGATTTATTAGCAATCTCTGCCTCCTTCTTTATGAATTTTGCAAGCCACGCCCAACTTGCCACTGTGCATAGGTGTGCTCAGCCAGTTGTGTGAAAACGTTGGCCTTCCGTGACAAAGATCAGCACACGTACTGTAAGCAAGTTACAACATGCAGAGCTGCCTGAAGATGGACAGGAATGAACAAGTTAAGAAGCGACATGTCAGGGACACTGATGCCTCTGAGAAAATTCTGTAAGAGCAAAGGAATGAAATTCAGCAGCACAGTTCCTGACATCTTTTTGTATTTTATAAAAGTGAATATTGACAGGAAGCAATGAGGGGGAAACAATGGAAAACGAAAACACACACACTAAAAGATTTATTCAAAAAGAAGAAGAAAACCTTTGAGGAGAATAATTTATGATGCCAAATCAAGTATTTCCATTTAAGATTAAAAGGCTGTGCAAATTGTCTATTCTATTTATGCTATTGTAAATCAGTCGCATATGCATATATGAAAATCATGCAAAATGGGATTATCATAACTCTCCTTCTACAAGCACAGAGCTTAACCCTGCTTAGCCAAATAAGGGCAATTCATGCTGTAACTGTTGGTGAACCTGCTGCAAGAGCAGACCAGGGACATTTCCTATTAACACCTCTTTCCAAATAACTGGGTAGAAGAAGTATAGAAGGGAGTGGGAGAAGGCACATCAGTATGTCGTAAGATCTAGAATTTTGCACTACATCCCCTTCCCACCCAACTCCAGCAGCTAAAAAGTGCAAAGCGCAGTTGAAGTAAAAATAAACACGTCTGAGTCGATTGGGATTGTTACATTTTTCTCTTTCGTTCTGACATGGGACTTTTGAGGCCTAATTACAACCTTATATGCAAATGTGAATATTTAACACCAAGAGGCTGTGGGTGGGACAGTTTTCAGCAAAGTGGCTCTGTGGGTCAGGGATGGTGGGGAGGTGCTTAACCCTTTTCCTGCTTTCTGTTTTCCTGCTGTAACGACATTTCCCCCTCAGCCACAGTATTCCATTCCTCCTACTGTGTTCCAAATGCACGCTTACATTTGCAGGGACATTGTCTGAATCCTTGCAATGAGAAAAGCAGGTGGGAGGTGGGGGGGGAATTCAGCAGAAAAGTGGGTGTGTAAAGGGGGTTAAGCACTCTTCCTCACTGCTTCTCTGTTAAAAATAAATCAATCACACCTCCCTGAAGCTACTTATCCTTCACAAAAACAAACATGGAATAAATTGTTGCTGACATTGTTTATGATAGCCATTATTAGTATTATTATTATTATTCAAATTTTTAAAACGGCCTTTCAGTCAAAAGTTTTCCCTAAGTGAAATGTCACAGTAAAATGCAACATAGCAAAACATTGGCATTAAAACTACAGTGGTACCTCGGGTTACATACGCTTCAGGTTACATATGCTTCAGGTTACAGACTCCGCTAACCCAGAAATAGTGCTTCAGGTTAAGAACTTTGCTTCAGGATGAGAACAGAAATTGTGCTCCGGCGGCACAGCAGCAGCAGGAGGCCCCATTAGCTAATGTGATGCTTCAGGTTAAGTACGGACCTCCGGAACGAATTAAATACTTAACCCGAGGTACCACTGTATTACTAAGCACAGAAAGATTTTAGCAGAATTTGTCACCTGGTCCCTAAAATACAGAAGGAACAGATATGTTTTAAACTGATATTTAAAACACTTATTTTCATGTAGTTTGGCTCTTAGGGGCCCTTAACATACACATAGCTCAGTTGGTTAGAGTGTAGTGCTGATAACGCCAAGGTTACAGGTTTGATCCTCATACGAGACTGCTGCATATTCCTGCATCACAGGGGGTTGGACTTTGATGATCCCTTGCCACTCTACAGTTCTGTAATTCTAAGATTCTACTGCGTCACTTAATAAGATAATTCTTTGTAGTGGTATCTCACACATTTGTGTATGTATGAAAGAGAGAGTATTGCAAATCCAATCACATGTGTGGAGAGAGAGTATTGTACTAACAGGCATAATTTATGGGGCTTTGGTATTCACACACACATACACACACTGCAGCTGTGTTATATATCACAACATGAAAAATTTCTTGTGTGGTTTGGCATGTTACGTGAAGCAAGACTTTGGGTGAAGCCCTACCACAAGCAAATGAGTAATACTTTTGAAAAGATCAAAAGAATTCTTGCTCAGCTGTAGCTATTACTATTATTCACAAATGCGAGGCACCCTCACAGATTTTGCAATATTTGAACCTTTGGAGTTTTGTGGTCATTTTGATTACTGGTGTCTGCACTGCATTACAAACAATTGAAAAGCAGCTGAGTTTTGGGTCAAGGCAAGGATGATGGCACAGCAAGAGAGACTATAAGATTCTCAGTACTGATGCTAAAATATATTCTTTGCTGTTGCAGCTTTGACGACGTTGCTTTCTTTCTTAACACAATACATTTCCAACCCAGGAACATTCTGATTTGCCGAACTAGAATTTAAGAAGCATCAGGATGCCTCTTAAATGCAGACAATGAAAACAACCTCACAAAAACAGCAGAATGATGGAGGTAATAACACCCTAAGAACTGAGAAAAGGGTGGTGTCATGTGTTCAATCTGGATAATAATAATATATGTGGTTTGGACTGATACATTTATGGAAAGTGCTATGAAAGGCTCAGCTGAGCTGCATGCACAGAGCCCAGATGTAACATCTGATGTTATTCCATTATCAATTCCAGAAAAGGATCATAGCTCAGTGCTGGAGCACCTAGATATGACCTGCTATAATAGGGTTGCCATATGTCCTCTTTTTCCAGGACACCTCCTCTTTTTCATGTCGTCATAGTGATCCATAGTTAAAAATAGGGGTTGGCAAATGTGTCCTCTTTCTTTGCTGTCCAAAATATGGCAACCCCAGCAGTGCTTTTCATTTTGGCAATCTACCAAAGAATACAATAACATGTAATAATATCAGGGTTAAGGGATTTCCTCAGGATGGTGGCTGGTGTGGATCCTGTGTCCCGCTGGAGCACTGGTGCCAACCTGCTCTTTTTTTGATAGGAAATGCTTGGGGGTGAGGACAAAATGGAGGGGGGTTGAGGAGGATCAGTTTGAGGGGAGTGAGAAATCACCCTATTTTCATCTGAGGAACGTTGGAGGGTATGCAGATTGCTTATTCAGGTGCCTGGAGTATCATTCTCTCTTTTTTTATATATAAAATTTTTATTAAGGTTTTTGCATTACAAAAAATAAAAAAAAAATTTAAAAAATTGTTAAAAACAATCAATCTTTCCATCACATTATTTTTCATTTACTTGTTTCTCGGACCTCCTCATACCTCCCTTTTTTGTATTCCAATTCGAGTTATTAGCTCAGCAATTTCTTTCCCTCTTTATACTACCCAAATCTTTATTCTTAAATTATTACAATCTTGAATTTTTACTTATTTAAACCCATTTTTTCATATTCTTTTAACCCATTACAGCTAGAAACCACTTAATTCCAATCCAACATTATTCTAAAATTCATTAATTTTGCAGTGTCTCTGTAAATAGTCTTTAAATTTCTTCCAGTCTTCTTCCACTGACTCTTCTCCCTGATCTCGGATCCTGCCGGTCATTTCCGCCAGCCTGGAGTATCATTCTCAATGACAGTTATATACAGTAAACATGGGCAGGAAGAATTCTTAGCAGTGAAGTCAGAGGGAAATGAAATGCAAAACTTAAAACAGCGATCATTATGTTATTTACAGTTGCCATTGACACAAAATGGTTGCCAGTGATAACATAGACACCCTGGCATCGATACGCTACTTATCAAATGTACAGTGGTACCTCTCGTTATGAACTTAATTCATTCCGGAGGTCCGTTCTTGACCTGAAGCACCACTTTAGCTAATGGGGCCTCCCGCTGCTGCCGGCGCACCATTTCTGTTCTCATCCTGAGGTAAAGTTCTTAACCTGAGGTACTACTTCTCGGTTAGCGGAGTCTGTAACCCAAAGTGTTTGTAACCCGAGGTGTTTGTAACTTGAGGTACCACTGTAATGGGGTCAAAAAGTACCTTCATCCCAATTCAAGCTGCAGGTAGTATAGCTGAACCTCTTGGTGATTTGTAATTCCACTGTTTCACATTGTAGTATCTTTCTTTGTTCAAGAAAGGCCAATTTGAGATTGGGTACAGAGTGGAAGGTTGAAATGTTCCTCCACAGTTCACCTCACCCCACCCCACCCCGCATTTCATATTGCCATTTCTGATTTTAGATTTGTGTTGATTTATTTTTCTACGTAGAGATTGACCTATTTGTCCTAGGTAGAATGCAAACTGCATTACTGTCAGATGATGACAGATATCTTCTTTGGAAGATGAGCAATTAAATGAACCCTTGATGTTGTAGATAATATTATTAGGTCCTGCAATAGTGCTGCCAGAGTAGACGGTGTCTTTGGGCATTGAATTTTTGCTCATTGGCCAGCTGCCATCTCAGAACAAAAGTGATTAAGGCTGGAAATCCTGCTCATGTTTACCTGGGAGTAAACACCGCTAAACTCAATAGGACTTCAATGTAAACATGTGTATGATAGCACTGCTATTTTGAAGTATGCTATTCATTTATTAAATTCAGATCCCTCCCTTCCTCCCCAAGGAGGATTAGCACACACATTTAGCTTTCTGTAATTAGCATTCAGCAGAAGGCTGGTATGTATTTAGTTGGTAAGTAATGAGTTAACTCTAGCGCCTTTGCAAAGAGGCAGAGGACAATGCATTAGCTATAAACTCTCACATGCTTAATATGAGAAAAACAACACCTGAAATAAGCTAGCAATTTTTTACATTTCCAGCTGCAAAAGTAAGTGAAAATGATTCACCTGTTTCCAAAGTGATATTGTGCCTAGTCCCATAAAATGTGAACAAGCACTCTGCTTTCAGTCTATTGAGAAGCATTTCTTTGTAGGCAGACTGGTACAGCATGAAGTGTTATATGGTTATTTGTGTAACACACTTTTTGCTGACAGTTCTTCGCAGAGTAATATTGTTCCAGGTGTCACATGTGAATGGCTGCCCCTCGAACACTGGGTGTTATGTTGCAATTTCACACCTACATACACAGCCTCTTCAGCTACATGTGCAAAAAGCAGGCTTAGAGAAACACCTCTGTGAAACAGGAAACCAAACGTACAAGTTGCCTAGCTACCGAAGACAATACAAATCTGGAATGAGTCTGTGAACAGAAGTCCAAGAAATCACACGTGAGCTATTGCAACAACTAACTGCACCAAAGAAGTGTGACAGTAATGCAGGTACATAATTACAGTAAGTACATAATTAAGTAACTCCTAACATATTCTAGGGACGCTGGTGGCACTGTGGTCTAAACCACAGAGCCTAGGGCTTGCCGATCAGAAGGTCGGTAGTTCGAATCCCTGTGATGGGTGAGCTCCTGTTGCTCAGTCCCAGCTCCTGCCCACCTAGCAGTTTGAAAGCATGTCAAAGTGCAAGTAGATAAATAGGTACCACTCTGGCAGGAAGGTAAACGGCGTTTCCGTGCACTGCTCTGGTTCGCCATAAGTGGCTTCGTCATGCTGGCCACATGACCCGGAAGCTATCTGCGGACAAACGCTGGCTCCCTTGGCCATTAAAGCGAGATGAGCGCCACAACCCCAGAGTCATCCGCGACTGGACATAACAGTCAGGGGTCCCTTTATCTTTACCTAACATATTATAACCATATTTCCTTGATGAATTACAGAATTACAAGGATGGAAGTTTGTAACACTTTGATTACTTGCTTATAATAGGTTCAATAACTTGCTAGAAACAGAAGGCTTTGTACCTTTTAAGAGCTGCTAAGAATGATTGTAATCTTGATTGAGGATTAATTTAAGTGAAGAGTTGGTAGAGCATGAGACTCTTACTCTCAAGGTTGGGGGTTTGAGTCTTGAGTTGCATGAGGTTGGAGTACTGTAGATGACTCTTGTGGTTCATTACAATTCTACGATTTGTTCAAGAATAAAAGCAAAGCAATAGAGTCCTCTAAGAATTATTTAACCGAATGCACCATTCAGTGCAAACATTAAGCGCAGAATTAAGTTCTTGAAAACATCTATGAATTTTGTGGCATCATATTTAAACAGGTCCACAAATGTATACATAAAGCAATATACCTTTTCAAAGTCCTGGACAAATGAGTTGCATGGATTTTGACACGGTTAAGATTGGTATATTTCTTTTCAGTCATCCATATTTTATATGGTTGTTTGACATGCTCTTATGTTTCGCAGACTGTTCTTTTGTTACCTTGTGTTGCAGTGCAGAGTTATGGTAAAAGCAGAAATGTTCAATTTTTCATTGACTTGTTATGGGAAGTATCGCTTGTTCTGCCTTCGTGTGTTGATTCTGCAAATAACAAAGGGGATTGTCCCATCTATCTTCTCTATGAAGTTCAAATGTTAATAAGACAGTCAAGCATTTCCAGGTGATCTTATCAACTGAGGAATCTGTATTCTGCACTGCCGAAAATGGCCAAAGGAGCCATCTTTTTCACTTCACTTTCTCACATACACAAATAGCTCCTTAACAGCTCCATTCTCACTCATCTGCTGTAGAAATGGCACGTTTTAGCATGCACATTTCTTTGGGAGAAAGGTGTGAAGTGTGCAATTATTAGAAAACAAGCTACAATTGTGTTGTACTACAAGAAAGTCCAGTGAAATAGACATCTAGATTCTAGCTTCATAGCATTTCCTGTTTAGGTAGTAGATTTAGGGTTAACAAGTTTTATTTTTTTATTTGCAAAAAGAACACCCAAAGTTTCCCCTATAGCAGGAATGAGGGAAACTGTGGTTTTCCAGATTTTCTTGTCCCCAGTCAGCATAGTCAGTAGTCAGGGATAATGCAAGTTGTAGTGATGTAGTCCAATGACTCTGAAGGGCTACATGTTTCTTCCCCTACCCCTACAGGCAATCATATCAGCCCCACACATTCCTGTAATCCATCCTTCACAAGTCTGGTGCTCCTGCTGTATTGGACCACAACTCCCATCAGCCTCTGCCACTACAGCCATGTTGAGTGAGACTGATGGGAGTTGTAGCTCAAAGCATCTAGAGAGCATCAGCCTGGGGAAGGCTGTTGTAATCACCTGGGTAATGTAAATCTGTGTGGGCACAGATGCAGCTGGAAATAATTTTTGCTTTTGTGGCAGCACAAAGCTGCCACAACAATTGGAATTACCATATTTTTCGCTCTATAACACGCACCCGACCATAACACACACGTAGTTTTTAGAGGAGGAAAATCCGTAGGCATGCCACCCGTAGGCATTCCCTCCATAACACGCACAGACATTTCCCCTTACTTTTTAGGAGGAAAAAAGTGAGTGTTATGGTGCAAAAAATACGGTACTTGTCACGTGCAGCCTCCTTCACATTTTCTGCATGCAATTGTAAGTATATGGACAAGAGGAGCTGCCACTTCTTTCATGCTGTAGGAAATGTGTGAATTGTTCCTTTCACTGCCCTTAACTTTCAGCAGCTGTCACTGCCAAATAACATTGAAGCTGCTCAGGCAGAAAGATATTGCAGAGTTGACAGAGAGGGGGAGACATTTTCTGCAATGCATCAACTAATCCAGTCTGTGGAAATCTTCTATGGTTTCATCATGTACAGGTTACGGGGAAGGTTTGTATGGAGGAGGAGAATACATTCGATGCACCCTCTCGTGTCTTTTCTGTCTATTCACATGCAAAATGGATGAAACAACTCTCATTTTGATTTAGTAATGTGTAACTCTAAAGTCGCTAGTTTTTGCAGATTTAAATAAGTGCAAAGATTTTGTAAGTCAATATTGGTAATCAAAAGCAAGCACTCAAGAGACATTTCTTACCTTCAGTCATCCAAAAGTCAAATACTAAGACTGCACTATAAGGCAATCATAAAGCCAATCTTATGCATGTTTACTCTGGAGAAGTCCCACTGAGTTCAGTGGGGCTTACTCCCTGCTAAGCATGCTTGGATTGTATCCATGCAACACATACTGAAGAAGTAGAAAAGCCATCACCCAATAGCCTTTTCCCAGTAATGCCTTGTAATGCAACCCTATGTGTGTTTAATCAGATATCCTACTAAGATCTAAGGCTTTAGAATTTCAGTGTGAACTCACTTAGCTGGGTGCAAGTTTCATTCAATTCAATGTATAGGATTGTGCTGTTAGTCATTTAGTTTCTACTCCTATTATTTCATATGCATTGGCAAGAAATCAGTGGGGTCATTTATGATATGTGCTAGCTCTCAGCGGCATAGCACTACAGGCTGTCTATCATTTTCTTGTAATTCAATTCAAGCAGTAGGAGAGAAATTTTCTGGGTTCAATGTTTATTAGCATTCAGTATTACCATTGCAAATTTGCTGCAGTGGTTTAGCTTTTGTTTCCTACAGCATCAAATAGTCCTTTTTTTGTTTCCACTGGCTAACTGGTACTTCAGCTTGTAAAATAAGAGCAAGCTCTATCAAATCATGGCAGCGTCATAGATTTCTTTCCCTAATGAGGAGACCAATTTCCATGTTGGAAAAGTGTACATTTTGTAACATCAGAATGAATATCTCTCTTTGCAGCTGATCTGGAATTCAATATTTCTGTCGCCTTCGGAATCTGTGCATTAATGAGCTCATCTTTCAAATAGTACAAGATGTAAAGCTGAACAGTAGCTTGCTTACTTTATAGGGGAGGGGGATGAAGTGTCAAAAATAAGCCCCTGTTCTGCCTGCCCATCTGCCTCATATGTATTTGAACCTCCAGTTTCATGTCTAACTTGTAGCTTAAACCTGCTAATAAACTCCCACTACCACAATAAGCATTTTAAACAAACACCTTCTTAAATTCACGCTTTTAAATAGTTGCCTAGTTAAGATTATATAGCTGTGAGATTGACCCGTAACTGAAAAAACTTAAACAGGAACAAAAAATAATGTTTATTTTAGGGATCCATAAATGCACAAATTGGAAGATTGCAGGATAATATATTGGCATAATATAAAATGCTACAACTTTAGTTGTTATGCCTTATATAAACTTAGTATTGTTAAGGAATATGGCAGTCATTTGCTTCATTAACCCTCTGTTTAAATGTAGGAGCTAAGGTAATTCTTCTATCTTCTTTGACCCCAGTCAGCACCCTTAGAGCAGGTATGGTTTCTAGAACGAAGTTTTCTCTGGCCCAGCCGCTAGTGCTTCACGTTGGCCTGTTGGATGTTTGGCCCCACAACGTCTTTCTGAAGAAGTTTTCGCTTTAGTCAGGACCACCATCCTGAATACTGTACTATGCTTCAGCTTCCCAGTTGTCTGCTTGCTGGAGCATCTCTGCTTTCCTAAGCACAACGCTTCTGGTATCCTCTGGTCACTTGCTGTTATCTTGTACCCCTATCCCTTCTTTCTTCAGGCCACAAGTCTTCTGCTGAGGCTCAGCCACCTATTGGACTCCTCCTCAACTCTATCTTTTTGCTCTAGCTCTTCTTCAATTTTCTGTCTACCTTTCTCATGTACTTCTATGCCTTTGAGCTCTTAATTCTATCCCTCCACTGTTTGATCTATCCTTTAATTTTTTTATGGCCACTTCCCAGGATGTCCTTTTATTGGTCCTTATCTAATGGCCCATTGGAGTTATTTTATGGGTAAAGGCAAAGGCAAAGGACCTCTGGATGGTTAGGTCCAGTCAAAGGCAACTATGGGGTTGCGACGCTCATCTTGCTTTCAGGCCAAGGGAGCCGCCATTTGTCCACAGACAGCTTTCCGGGTCATGTGGCCAGCATGACTAAACCGCTTCTGGCACAATGGGACACTGTGACTGAAACCAGAGCGCACGGAAACGCCGTTTACCTTCCAACCGCAGTGGTACCTATTTATCTACTTGCACTGGCATGCTTTTGAACTGCTAGGTTGGCATGAGCTGAGACAGAGCAATGGGACGTCACTCTGTTGCGGGGATTTGAACCGCTGACCTTCCAATCAGCAAGCCCAAGAGGCTCAGTAGTTTAGACCACAGTGCCACCCGCGTCCCTGCCAGTCATTTCATACTGAACCTTGGAATACCAATTGGACCAGACCTTCCAAGTGTCCCTATTTTCCAGAGACAGTCCCAGATTTACAGAAGCCAACCCAGTTTCTGATTTGATCCTGGAAGGTCCTGTTCTTCCTTAGGACATCCCTATTTTCATTGGAGAAATGTTGGAGGGGGTTATGCCACACCCCCCAAAACCAAGGAGATAAGTAACTATACAACCTTTAGAAGATATCTGAAGGCAACCCTGTATAGGGAAGTTTTAAAATGTTTAATGGTGTTTTTTTTATATATGTTGGAGCTGCCCAGAGTGACTGGGGCAAGCCAGTCAGATGGGCAGGGCTGTTGTTGTTGAATAGGATGTCCCTATTTTCATCGGAGAAATGTTGGAGGGTATGTTAGATGTTCCTACTGAGTATAAATATCCAGGACATTCATTTTCAATACTGTGAGCTGCAAAAGGCGTTTCCTTTGTTAGCAACTGTAACCAAGGCTTCTGTTACCATTCTTGCTTGCACACTTGGTAACCGTCACAGAGGTTTGAGTCCTAATCAGATAGTTTTACCTTATGTTTCATTGAAACGGAGGTATTTAGTCACAGGACCAAAATTATATCCATTCCTAACTCTAATGGCCTGCCCTTTCACCTCAAGTAATGATAAATAGTTTCTTCCCTTGTGAAGACAACGTAAAACCATGTCTCATAGGCTTTTATCTGTAAGAATATATGCTACACTGAATCAGCAGAGACCAGGACATCTCCTTTAAAAAGTCCATTGAGCTTCTTATCAGATACCTGATATGCACAATATGTTTCATTACTCCTGAATTCTGTAAACACTTTGATATATTCATAATGGTTTTCCTAGCCGGTTGTCAAAAGCGAACAAATGAAAATAATAAAAAAAATCAAGATTATGCTAGACAAATAGAGGTTTCAGAAGGATCCCTGCTGCTATGTGCGGCAATTCCTAAGATTCAACAAAGTGCTTAAAGCTGTGTCTTAGAAGGTGCCTGACTTCAATGGCAGCATTTTCAGAAGTTGCAACAGGAAAAAAGGACCCATGATGATAATTAATACCTAATGGTGTTTAAATGCTGCTGCTTCTGTCGTTGCATAGCAACTGACATATCACAGGCCTGCCAGTGTGCAATAAAAGAAAGAGGCACTAATAAAAGAAAGGAAAGAGTGAGGCACTATTCCCCTCTGCCCCTCAAACTAGCTTCCCCCTTTTGTTTTCTAACTGGACTTTTTCCCTATATGAGATCCCTCTGGAGCCCTAGCCCTGGTTTGTGGCTTGGAAAAAGAAAACTAACGGTGTGGGGAAACCTGAAATCCTATAGCTGAATTAAACAAAAAGGCTTTCTTCTTCTTCTACAAAATGTAGCTTTGGCCAGAAATCCAGCAGTGATAGCGTGGTTATCTTATTGTAATATTGCAGTCTTTCTCTTTTTTTAAGGCTCCCTTCCTTTTTAAAATAGGATTGACATTCTCTGCCCAAGGCTGGAACTGATCTTAACTCATGAGTTAAGATCATGGATTTAAGTGATAAAAAGTGTATTGATTTCTTTTATTGTGGTTTAATGGCACTAAGCAAGACAGAGGATGTGAAAGGGTACAATTATTCCCGAAATGTGGCCTTTTCAAGCTTATGAAATCATTTAGCTCTTCATACTCTTTATTTTTTTCTTTCTCCAACTATAGATGTGTTCAGGCTCTTATCTGGACATGTGAACAACACAGTTGGGAGCAGTGGCACTCATGAAGCTCTGCCTCCAATACCCCATGAATGCCACGCTGCCTGTTCAGTTCCCAACCATCATTGTGTTGACTGGGGACCCCGATAAAGCAGAACCCCAAATTGTGCTCATTCAAGAGAACACTAGTAGAAGCCCCCAGCATCTTGAGATCTTTCCACAGGGCCTGCAAGACGGAGCTGTTCCGACCTGGTCTTTGGGCTGGACTCACTCACCTCACAGAGTGTTTGTTGTGGAGGAGGAAGGGAAAGGAGATGGTTAGCCTCTTTGAGACTCCTTAAGGGGAGTGAAAGGAGGTGTATCAAGTCCAGACTCCTCCTCTTCTTTTTCTTCTTCTTCTTCTTCAGATACAATTTTAACATAAAGGTAAAGGTAAAGGTACCCCTGCCCGTACGGGCCAGTCTTGACAGACTCTGGGGTTGTGCGCCCATCTCACTTAAGAGGCCGGGGGCCAGCGCTGTCCGGAGACACTTCCGGGTCACGTGGCCAGCGTGACATCGCTGCTCTGGCGAGCCAGAGCCGCACACGGAAACGCCATTTACCTTCCCGCTGGTAAGCGGTCCCTATTTATCTACTTGCACCCGGAGGTGCTTTCGAACTGCTAGGTTGGCAGGCGCTGGGACCGAGCAGCGGGAGCGCACCCCGCCGCAGGGATTCGAACCGCCGACCTTTCGATCGGCAAGTCCTAGGCGCTGAGGCTTTAACCCACAGCGCCACCTGCGTCCCACTAATTTTAACATACTTAGGTGCAAAAGATCCTTGTTCATGCCCTGATCATGATTTGAGTTGATTAGGCCATGAAGGTCAGAACAAGCAATTACCCATTTAGGATGACCCATTTGTGCCATTGCCTCAGAAATCTGGTAATGAAATATGGCAGGTTATCTTGCTATCGAAGTCCAATATGGCCTCTGCATCTCATTTTACCACACCACATGGTATGAAGGCTGTAATGGTTTTATGGTTGTGTTTTATTTGGTGTTTGGTGCTTTGCTGTTCCTGGTTCGTAAGATCACACCACCATTGTACAAAAGAGGCCAAGTATAAGCTCATGGGATGGGAAGGAGGACCTTTGTTGTTGAATTAATTATTATAGATCCGATTGATTGATTGATTGATTGATTGCATTGTTCATTGATTGATTATATTTATTACCTACCCTTCACCTAAAGACTCCAAGGCAGGTTACATCAAAAGATAAAACTACAAAATGCAATAGTTGAAATCCCAGTACAAATTACAGTGGAAGCAAATGCAAACCACCAGAGTAGAAGGAGTGGCACTGACTAAAATACCATCTCACCCCCCTCCTACAAAAGCCTGGACAACGAATGCACCTTGACCTGTTGTTGAAAGCTAAACAACAGTCTTTATCTAGTACCCCCCCCCGATGTTTTGGACTATGACTCCCAATAACAAAAGAAGCCCTTTGTGCCAACATTGTACAACAACCTTTGTCAACCTGGAGCCTTCCATATGTTTTAGCTCAAAACATCTGGGAGGCGCCAGGTTGGCAAAGGTTGTTGTACAATGTTGGCACAAAGGGCTTCTTGGAGAAGACAGAATTCCACAACCCTAGAGGGCTACCTCTGAAACTGTTTTCACACACATTTCGTTTTCACTTGTTTTATATTTTGATCTGTTACCATGTTGTGTTACATTGACTTTCATTCTGATACTTTGTGTTAATTGAGTCAATGTTTTCTGTTTTACTGTTAGCCACGTTGGGCTTCCTTTGGTTAGGAAAACTGGAATATAAGCAATAAATAAAACAAATTTTAAATGTTCATTTAGAGAAACAAAGCCATGGAAGTGCCCAAGAAAGATGTTAAATTATTTTTGTATGCTACAACTACTGCTCATATTTTATTAGCTAAAAAGTGGAAAACCCAAGAATTACCAACGATAGAAGAATGGCAGATGAAGATCATGGATTTTTTGGAGTTAGCCGACCTACCTGGAAGAGTCCGTGACCAGAAGGAGGAGGAGTACCAGGAAGAATGGGGGGGAAATTAATGATTATTTAATTAAATATGTTAAGTTAAATTAGTTGGAAATAAGTTGCAGATAACTAATAGGCTTAGGATTTTATATAAGTTAAGTGATGAATCAATTTGTATAATTTCAAAAGGTAAATATTGAAAGATGTTAAAGCTAAAGGTAAATTTTATGAGAACTGTGATTTGGAAAACCGTTAAATGGATATGCATGGAAATTCAACCAAGGGGGAGCGAGGAAGTCACTTAACAATGTTAATGAGTATAATTTCTAATAAGATTATGATTTGTGTTTGTTTGTTTTGTTTGTTTATAATTTTGTGAAAATTATTTTTAAAAAATAGGGGGGGGGACAGAGAAATAAAGCCATGATATTAATATAACAAAACAAACAAACAAACAAACAAACAAACACATCCCTCTAGGCAGGGAAATATGTTGTGTATTGTCATCAACAGAGAAGCAATTGTGTTTCATGTCTGCTGGGACCTGGTCATAGCTTTCAGAGATTCAGTACAGTGCTTCATGTCAAAAATTGAATTGATCCATGATGGCTTTTGCTTTCCAGTCTATGCTGTGCTGGAAAAAAGGACCATTCCCTTGTCTCATGGTTCTGTGATGGAGTTAACAACCTAGCAAAATAGTTTCATTAGGAAGTAAACCTCTCCCTGGTGAAGCATTTCTATATAGTGTTTTATTACCAGCTCCCTAGCAGGGAGGTTTAAACCTGGACCTGAGGGAGTTAACTCTTCACTGTTAAAGAGCTCTCTTGACAGTTAAATAGATTAACTCCCCTGGATGTATTATTTTTCTTGGTAATGGAATTAACTTCCCCACAATACAGTTTTGTATAAGAAAGATGCATCTCCATTGCATGACAAAATAGTTCTCTGAATACTTCAGTGATTGGTTCACTTCCTGCCTTAAGTATCGTTTTTTAAAAAATGGGCCTTGAGGAAAAAAGGATGGCAGTTTTTTCTGTCTTTGGCAGCAAGGATATTGACTTGCTAATGCCATGGTTTCAAGCTAGTAGGTGGGCAGGTCAGTTATTCAATTTTGTAGTAAGAAATGTAACAGTGAAGATAGGGTGGCCACTTAGGTAAAGGTAAAGGGACCCCTTACTGTTAAGTCCAGTCGCGGACGACTCTGGGGTTGCACTGCTCATCTCGCTTTACTGGCCAAGGGAGCCGGCATACAGCTTCTGTGTCATGTGGCCAGCATGACCAAGCCGCTTCTGGCGAACCAGAGAAGCGCACAGAAACGCCGTTTACCTTCCCACTGGAGCAGTACCTATTTATCTACTTGCACTTTGACATGCTTTCAAACTGCTAGGTTGGCAGGAGCAGGGACCGAGCAATGGGAGCTCACCCCGTTGCGGGGATTCGAACCGCCAACCTTCTGATCCGCAAGCCCTAGGCTCTGTGGCTTAACCCACAGCATCACCCACATACACTTCGCCAAAAGAGAGATGACGAAAGAGGGCACAGATTTGCATAAAATCTGTGTATGTGGATTCATATGTATAAATGTAAATTTAGAAATAGTTACTTTAATTTAAACTGAAATACAACATATCTCATCATGTCAAGATGCTGTTGATGAGCAACTTGTTCCCTCTTACATTTTTAAAAAAAATATTTAAAGCAGACTTGGACTGGACAGCCCATCAAACAGCAGGCTGTTCCCCGTGAAGTCGGACACATGGGCAATTCTAGGAGTAGGGTGCACTGAACAAACATTGCTTGTGCAATGGAGTTTTCCTCCTCCCTGCCTCTCCATACCCTGAAATTGGCTGTTCTAACATGGAGCTAAATGCCACAAACTGTATGTTACATTAATCTAGTATCCTGCCATAACTGAGCACATACATGCCAGTTTAGCATTCTGTGAGGACATTCCATTCCCCCTACTTAATAGTTTCCTACCCTCCCAGTACAGCACATGCTCGGTGCTTATCAGGCTTTTTTTGGGGGGGTGGGGGGGGTGTAAGGATTTTTTTCCATGGTTATTATTTGTGCTTCAGCAAACCCTGGGTTTTCCTCTAGCTTGTTGATACCTTGTGTGCCTTTCTGACAACATCGTGTAGCACTCATGGCCTGAAGATCAGAAATGGATACATATATTTGCCAAGTTAATATGTAATCAAACTAAAGCATCTGTAGTTTGGGGTTGCCTGGCTCCATTATTCTGCTCAGTGGTGCTGTCAAGAGTGGAATTTTGGGCAGAAGACCAGAACCCCATTCAACACAATGAGCAGGAGGACACCCCCGCCCTCAAATGCAGCAGGTTTGGCTTATCCTGTTCTAAAGGTAAGTGAAATGCTACACATTGCCATATAAAGAGAGGGGTCCTGCTCATATGACCATTAATTTCAGAGCCTAAAATTTGCAAACTGTATCACTGCCTCAGCTTCCTTCCTGGACCTTTTTCGTAGATGGAGCCACAGTCTGATGGATGGCTAACTGAACTTCTTGGGGCTTTGTTTCTAAGTGAACTTGCAGAGGAGAGGATTTAAGGAAGGATCGCCATTAAAAAGTAGGAAAAGCTATACTAGCGAATGTATTGGCATGAGAATGCTTATCTTCTCCACTTCTGAATGAGAGCGCCTTTGATTATATCTGTCACAACAACATAATAAACTACTTCCAGCATTTCAATGATGCATTTGAAGCAAGTTCCCTGGGAGTGGATTTTAGCTGAAGTCCTGCTGGTTTGCCTAGTCCTTTAATGCTACTTTAGCGGAGATTTGAAAAAAGTGCCTCCTACCCTAACAGAAATTATTTCTAAATGTGTCGTTTGGTTGGAAGAGGGAATGAATATTTAGAAGCTGACTGGTAAGTAGGGAGGCTAATCCAACATTCATTCTGGATTATGATATTGCCACACAGTAAATCATAATTTACTGTTGAGAGTCCCATGGACTGCAAGAAGATCAAACCTCTCCATTCTGAAGGAAATCAGCCCTGAGTGCTCACTGGAAGGACAGATCCTGAAGCTGAGGCTCCAATACTTTGGCCATCTCATGAGAAGAGAAGACTCCCTGGAAAAGACCCTGATGTTGGGAAAGATGGAGGGCACAAGGAGAAGGGGACGACAGAGGACGAGATGGTTGGACAGTGTTCTCGAAGCTACAAACATGAGTCTGACCAAACTGAGGGAGGCAGTGGAAGACAGGAGTGCCTGGCGTGCTCTGGTCCATGGGGTCATGAAGAGTCGGACACAACTAAATGACTAAACAACAACAACAACAAATCATAATTGTGAGTGCAATCCTATAGCCACATACCTGGGGAGTAAGCCCCATTGGATTCAATGGGGCTTTCTAAGTAGTTACCGTATATACATAGGATGGTGCCATAGTAAGACTTGTCATATCATTCTCTGAACTACAATGTATTTGGTGAGCAGTAACTATAATACTGTAAGAGAGGCACAACAGGGATTATGCAGGTAACTGAGCAATTAATACACATATCACCAGATTACAGTGACAATAGCAATGTTCTTTAAAATATGAAAGATCCAGCTAAAATAATAGCAATCAAGTGGCAAATGAATGAATGAATGAAAAAGGAATGTTCATGTGGCACTTTTAAAGTATTAAGAGTGGACAGCACACTTAAAGCCTGGGGATATGGGCAAGATTGTGACTGCATGAGTCATCATTCATTTTGCCAGTAATGACACCTGTCATATCAGCTGAGAGAGAAGCATGGTTGTGCTCTGCTTGGGAATTTGCTGCGGGTTCTATCTTCATTGTGCAAATAGGTGATTTCGGACAAAGCATCAGAGGGGATATTTTTCTCAGGTCCACAGCAGAAAGAGGGTTAATTTCCTCATCTCCATCTGCTGCAAGCCTTATAACAATCACCTCCCATAAATGCTATTTCCTTTTTCAAAAAGTGTGCATGTTTAAATGCAAGGTATCTTCAACTCCATGTCTAGCTTGTCCCTTAGTAAAAGGCCTGAGTGGTAGCAGAGTGTTTTGCCTGGAAAGCTCAGCTCTTCAATAAAGTGACCGTGGTTTTGTTTCATGTTAAGTGAAACTGAAACTGACTGGACAAAGTACAGTGGTACCTCGGGTTACAGGCGCTTCAGGTTACAGACTCTACTAACCCAGAACTAGTACCTCGGGTTAAGAACTTTGCTTCAGGATGAGAACAGAAATCGTGTGGCAGTGGTGTGGCAGCAGTGGGAGGCCCCATTAGCTAAAGTGGTGCTTCAGGTTAAGAACAGTTTCAGGTTAAGAACGGACCTCCAGAACGAATTAAGTTCTTAACCCAAGGTACCACTGTATAAGGTCAGATATCCAAATGGAAGGAATGGTGATACTGTCGGCACCTAAAATACGGATTTTCCTGTTCATAGAGGAGCAACATGGATAAGTTGCTGTATTTTCTGCTGAGGTCATGGTGGCTCTGAGGTGGGAAAGTGCGATTTTGTGCTCTGTCAAACTATGGTTGTAGAGCTTAAACCTAAGAAGCCAAGGTTGCAGGTTCGATCCCCGTATGGGACAGCTGAAAATTCCTGCATTGCAGGTAGACTGGATGATCCTCAGTGTCCCTTCCAACTCTACAATTCTATGAATGAAGGGGAAGGGGAATATTATTGTTGAATGCCAGCTGCTCTGTTCTGGGCCCTTCTGGCGGGCGCGCAACATGATGCGTAAAAGAAGAATCCTAGGATGCTTCAGAGAAGACTTGGTCCAGAAAAATCTGGGGAGCGCAACTAGAGTCCCTTGTCCGAGGAGAAGAAGATAAAACAACAACAACATATGGTCGCATGGGCCGAGACCAGAGCATCCCTCGCTCTTGGCGCCCCGGCCAGATCGCCTTCCCCGTGGAAGCGCCGACTGCAGGCAAACGGAATGGCAGGCGCGCGGCTCTTGAGGTTCCCTGGCTCCACCTCCCCGCCTGCGTTACCGCGCCCGCCCCGCTCTGGGAAGGAGGGAGGCGGGCAGGCGGAGGGGCGAAGCTGCCGCTCGGAGGGCCATCCTTGCCGGCGCCGAGGGGGTTAAGCAGCTGGGTTGTGCGGAGGCCGCCGCTCGGCTCGGCTCTGTTCTGCTGAGAGTCGGGGATCGTTCTGCCAGTGGGAAGATGGCGACGGAAGGAGCGAGCGGGGAGCCCGGCTCTGGCAACCGGGGCGATCCGGAGGCAGCGGTAGGCGAAGCGCGGGGCTTGCGGCGCGCGGCGCGGGGCTGGAGGAGGCGGCTCCCTTATCCGCCGCCGCCGGGCTGAGCTCTGCGCTCGCTCGCCCTCGGGCTGGTGCTTTGCGCCCAAGCGGGAGAAGGCGCACCTCTCCAGGCTGGAGAGCGGAGCGCGCCGAGCGAGCGCGGGCCCGGCGTGCGTTATGGGGGGAAAGCGCGCATTGGGTTTGGGTCTTTACGCAGAGCAAAGGAGGGTGTCTTGCCGTCTGCGCCCCCGGAGAAATGGGAGCTGGAGGGCTCGGAGCTCGGGCGCAGGCAGACCTGCAGTCCCTAGGGATCTCTCCTGCCTCGATCGCAGCCTGACGGAGAGAGAGATCGGGGAGGGGAAGCCGGAGGGACCCTGGAGACGACTGGAGAGGCGACCATGGGAGGCCCCGCCGCTCTGATCGTGCGCCCTTGGCGGGGATGGGTGGACATTGGCCGCCCCTCCGACGCCCCTCCCCTCGATCTGGGGATCTTTCGAGGAGGTCTTTGTAGAGGGAGAAGATCCCCTTCTTTTTCCAGGAGGCGGCTCCCTTTTGTTTTCGTGTGTATATGTATTGGGCTGTAGGAACGCGGGCTTTTCTCCTCGCTTGCGGGACGGGTGAAACACAAGGGTCCCCCCCTCCAACAGCCCTGGTGGGCTGGCGGCGCGTCACAGAGCATTGACAGCCACAGATCGCCCGCAACCATTTCTAAGGAGGAGGGAGGGGGGGCTCATCGCCCTGGAATTAATTCCCTCCCCTTCCATATGCGCTGCCTCCCCCGACCGAATAACAGGCGTGGGATATTGCCAGAAGCATTATCGGGGGGTTGGGAAGGGTGCTGATGGTTGCGTTTGGATTCCCACCTCTGTTGAAGACTTTATATTAGAAACATAGCTGGGTCACTTAAACTGGGAAATGTTTGGGATGCGGGTGGGCGTTGAAGATCAGGTGGTTCCTCCCCCCCCCCAGAACAATAAGCCTATTTTAATCCTCTGTTGTTCTTTCCCCCTCTTCTCCATCCAAGTAGTGGAACAGGAAAGATCTATCTTGTTCTCTTTTTTTGCTATCGTTGCTGGAGGCGTTCTCTCACGCGAGTGCAAGAGCTGTTTAAATTTCCCCCAAGTACAGACCGATTTTAGGGTTTGCCACTTCTCCTGACAGGCTGTTTGACAGCCTTTCCTAGCTAGACTTCCCTACCGCCCAACCACAGTTGTCACGGATGTGCCCTTTTGTTTTCTGATTCATAGGTCAATTTCTAGGCCACTCGCTTTTTTTGATTTAATTGGGTGGCAAGTGGAAAGGCATGGAAAAATCCATGCTTTGATTATTCCCTCCACCCGGAAAGTTGCCAATCAAAATTCTCTTGTCACTTGAAGCAGCATGCAGTTGTTTGCACATAAGATCAAGATGTCACCTCTCCTCTGCTTTGCCTGTTCAGCATTTTGAGGCCAGGCAAAGGACCCTAACCTAAGTAGCAGAGCACATGCAGAAAGTCCTACTTTCAGCTGAAAGACTCTTGTCTGGAACCCTGGAGAGCTACTGCCAATACTAGATTGACTAATGGTCTGACTCTATAAGACATTTTCCTGTCTCTCTGCTGTAGTCCATGCAGACTGCTCTGTAGTGTCATCATTTTTTTATATGTTCGAAACACTTCTTTTTGGAGTAACAACAACAAAATTGTAGGAAACTGCCATAAAATTTGATTTTGGGGGGGCAGGGAGGACTTTCTGGCAACAACCTAGCCTATCAGAAGGAAATCTATTCTAAAGGAAATTCTGTGAAATGGGTCCAAACTGGCACTTAAGGCAGCACCACACATTGCGACTGTTATGCCAATGTTTCCTATAGCAAACTCGTAATGTGTGGATGTAATAAATATGTATACATGTGTTGTAAAACATATGCATGCATGGCTCTGGTGTTTAACAAGCCCTGGAGCTACTCAACATAGAGTCCTGAATTTAAGCATTCTATGTGACTTAATGGATTTTTCAGTTGTATAGTACAAACACTTTATTAAACTCCCATTCAAACTGGTCGGAACTAATCTGCTTAAAGGTCTTGAAAAGGCAAGCAGTTGAATCAGTTGGTTTTTATTGTTTAGATATGAGAGATTCCTAAAGTAAACATGCTAATTATTGAAGAGTAAATTAAATTTTTTATAGCTATAGCCATTGGTAATACAACTCAGAGAGATATTTTAAATAAACCTGTCAGTCATACACGCAGGAAGCCTGTATGTGACTGGTTTTATGCTTAGTATTTTTGAAAATCAGGTCACTTATTTCTATATAGGGAGTCAGAAGGCTATTTATAAGCAGCTACCCAATTAAAAGGGACGCGGGTGGTGCTGTGGGTAAAACCTCAGTGCCTAGGACTTGCTGATCGTAAGGTCGGCGGTTCGAATCCCCACGGTGGGGTGAGCTCCCGTCGTTCGGTCTCAGCTCCTGCCCACCTAGCAGTTCGAAAGCACCCCTAAGTGCAAGTAGATAAATAGGTACCACATTATAGCGGGAAGGTAAACGGCGTTTCCGTGTGCTGCACTGGTGCCGGCTCGCCAGCTGCAGCTTCATCACGCTTGCCACGTGACCCAGAAGTGTCTTTGGACGGCGCCAGCTCACGGCCTCTTGAGTGAGATGAGCGCGCAACCCTAGAGTCGGACACGACTGGCCTGTACGGGCAGGGGTACCTTTACCTTTACCCTATTAAAAAGTTGTTACTTTGAGGTTGATACGAAAGACTTTTCAAGCTACCTAGTCTCCCCCCCCCCCATAAATACTGAATTTATTCCCTAACCTAACTTAAAAGAGGGAATGAGATGGGCTTATTTTTCCAAACAGTTAGGACATTTTAGAAAAGGCTACATTAGAGTTGCAGTGTGGGGTACATTTACCAGGGAGTACCGTAAATTCCACTGAGGCCAGGAGAACATGGTGTTGAAGTAACTAGGCTACTAAAACAACATTATTGGTTTTTCTTCTGAAAGAAGAAAAGCTAGTATCTTCACTCACAGATAGATTTTGGATTTTTGCCCAGATTAATTTGTAACTTGGAAGTTCAGTAACATTTCCAGCAGAGTGCTTTCAGTTGAATGCAAGCCATGCAGCTTAGTTTTTCCAGCCCTCAAAGTATAGATAGCCCAATAAACAATTTAAAAGGAACGACAATGGTTATAGAGCGGAGTTCTAATGTTATTTAACTTTCAGCATAAGGCTGCCATTTTAAGCACAACTGCCTTGAGGTATTTTATGCTAGCTGCTGTTTCCAGGACATCTTATGAAAGTGGAGGCGGGGAGTGAGGGACCCAGTAACTTTCAGCAGCAATACTGGCAGGCTTCTGCAGGAAGACGAAAAAATGCACAGAATACTATGGAAAAAAATAAGCCTGCCTTTTAATGTCAGCAAGAAATTTATGACTGAAAAAAGAAGAGACTTCTTTAATGGCCATATTTGGGAAGGAAGCCAAGATTCTTCCCATTCTCAGCTTTCCTGAACTAAGCGTAGCAGTTGGTATGTGGGGGATGCAAACCTGAGTATCTGCTTTGTTGCCATGGTAATAGGGATGAGGGGAAACTTGAAGGCAGTTGGTGTGATTCACCCCTCACACCTACATGAAGCTGAAGAACACATAGCCAGCGAAGTCTGTGTGAAAGGCATCCTTCATCATGCAGAAGGGTCTAGCTCAGAGCAGCTGCCAAGCGTGCAAAAAGTCACAGGTTCCATGTCTGACATCTCCAGACAGGGCTGGGAGAGAATGTCTGTCTGAAACTCTGGAAAGCGACTGCGGCTAGTCGGTGTAGACCAGGGTGTAGATCTCTCCTCCTGGTTGCTCTTTTCCAGCTTTGGAAAGGAGGTGGGAAGGGTCTAGGGCCTGCCAGAGCCTAGCTCCTCCTTCCCCTCACTTATCCAGCTTTGGGAAGGCAGCACGAAGGCAGGCTGGGAGCGAGCGTCACATTTTGGGCTAGAAACTCAGATATATCAGCTGGGCGCCAAATAGCTCCTTAAACCAAGGTTAAGGTAAAGTAAAGGTAAAGGTACCCCTGCCCGTACGGGCCAGTCTTGACAGACTCTGGGGTTGTGCGCCCATCTCACTTAAGAGGCCAGGGGCCAGCACTGTCCGGAGACACTTCCGGGTCACGTGGCCAGCGTGACAAAACTGCATCTGGCGAGCCAGAGCCGCACACGGAAACGCCGTTTACCTTCCCGCTGGTAAGCGGTCCCTATTTGTCTACTTGCACCCGGAGGTGCTTTCGAACTGCTAGGTTGGCAGGCGCTGGGACCGAGCAGCGGGAGCGCACCCCGCCGCAGGGATTCGAACTGCCGACCTTTCGATTGGCAAGTCCTAGGCACTGAGGCTTTAACCCACAGCGCCACCTGCGTCCCAAGGTTACAGTAAACCAAGGTTACAGTTGTAACTGTAAACTGTAAACCAAGGTTACAGTTGCCATAACAGAATGTCTAGTTGCCATTTTGGGACAAGACGGCTCCAAAGTCTTATTTTTCAAATGATGGACTGACCTTTAAAGCCCTAAACGGCCTCGGTCCTGTATACCTGAAGTGTCTCCACCCACATCGTTCTGCCTGGACACTGAGGTCCAGCGCCGAGGGACTTCTGGCGGTTCCCTCATTGCGAGAAGTGAGGTTACAGTGTCAGACAGAGGGCCTTCTTGGTAGTGGCGCCCGCCCTGTGGAACGCCCTCCCATCAGATGTCAAGGAAATAAGCAGCTATCTTATCTTTAAAAGACATCTGAAGGCAGCCCTGTTTAGGGAAGTTTTTAATATTTAATGCTGTATTTTTTTTAACACTCGATTGGGAGCCACCCAGAGTGGCTGGGGAAACTCAGCCAGATGTGCGGGGTATAAATAATAAATTATTATAATTATAATATTATTATACCTAGTTCAGATGACAACCTTGGGCTAGGTTAAGAGCATCGAGAACTTAGAAGAAAAGTCACTTGATCCAGGGACAGTCCACTTATATATTGGCCTGTTCCTACCTCTTTTTCTTAATGGTGACACGGACGATTCCTAACATCAGAATATTCTTCACAACTGTGAGCAGGACAGTGGGGTGGGATAAGTGAAGGCAAGCTACAACAGTTAACTACTGTAACCTTGTTCACTGATCCCGCTCAGGCTGCACAGAAAAAGCATTTTGGTTTCTGAAATTCATCCTGATAGCAGATAAATATAACTGGTAGAATTCTACAAGGTGTGGTTTTGGTGTGTGAAAATAGTCAAGTTCCAATAATTCCCCAGGCATGCACCTCCAGATGGTGGAGATGTCAGGAGCCATCTCGGCAACCCAGACATCCTCACATGATCACAAGTGGTCAATAGTCAGGTGCAAAATTAGCTGCCTGGCTAATTTTGAATACCGCTCTCTACCCCCACACCACAAGGCAGTGTGTGGCTCATGGGTTCTGTGTCACAGTACTCTTGCAGCCCACTTAAATATGAAAAGTTGGGCTAGCCTGGTGTAGACGGTACTGAGGTAGATGGACCAGAGTGTCTGACTCAATATAAGGCAGCTTCCTATGTTCTGCTTTACATAAAGAAGGCCACACATTCATTTACTGACATCTCAGAAGGAACTCAGGTAGCTATGCTTGGAAAGACTTTTCCATGAGACTTCCTTTCAATATATATATATATATATATATATATATATATATATATATATATATATGCAGGTTTTGGTGTCCTCGGGTGTCTTCCCGTGTAAAAGTTGGGGTGTCTAGGCGACGTTTCGACGAGGTCTCACTCGTCATCTTCAGGCTGGTGCTTTCGGCTTCTTGTTACTGGAACAGAGCAGGATCTCAGTGTTTGAGTTCCTACACTGAGATCCTGCTCTGTTCCAGTAACAAGAAGCCGAAAGCACCAGCCTGAAGATGACGAGTGAGACCTCGTCGAAACGTCGCCTAGACACCCCAACTTTTACACGGGAAGACACCCGAGGACACCAAAACCTGCATTCCTGTACCCGTGAAAATCTACGAAAGCAAATATATATATATATATATATATATATATATATATATATATATATATATATATAATGATTTTCAGGTTTATACATTTTAATAATTTCACAGTCATTTTAACATTTCAAAACTTTACTTCCTTCTCTCTCTTTCTGCAGTTCCTTAAGTTTATTTTTAATATCTTCTGCATATCCCAATTAACTTAATTTGTTCGTTTATTCATCTACTTTAAATATATAATCTTATGAAATGGCAGGTTATTACAGTCATCCTGCCAATGTTCTTATCTGTTTACAATTTGTCTGTAAATATTCAATAAACCATTTCCATTCTTTTATAAAAAGTTTGTTATCTTGATTTCCTATTTTCCCCCGGTAAATTTTGCCATTTCTGCATATTCCATCAGTTTTTGTATCCACTCTTCCTTTGCTGGGACTTCTACTTCTTTCCATTTGGGGGCAAGTAACATTCTTGCCGCTGTAGTAGCATACATGAATCAGTTTCTGTACAGTTTGGGTAGTTCTGTCCCTATAATTCCCAAAAGGAAAGCTTCTCAGGGGGAGGGTTAGGTTTTTTTTACAAACATAATTTTAAACATCTTTTTCAATTATATATATCATTTCCCAATAAACTTTAACCTTACTACAAGACCACTACATATGATAAAGATAACCTTCTTTCTCTTTACATTTCCAACACTTATTTGATTTAGATTTATACATTTTTGCCAATTTACTGTTTCCATGGGACTTTCCACTGAATCAGACCAGCTGTTCCCAACCTTGCACTCTCCAGATATGACTGAACTCCACCTCCCATCAGCACCAGCCCATATTGCCAGTGGTCAGTGGCTCCCAGAATGTGCACCAGTATTTCATTTGTGCACCAGTATTTCATGCTCTTTATTGGCGCCAGCAATGTTGGCATGCAAATGCTAAAGATGGTGTGCTATACATGGTACCAAGCCTTTCAACATGATGCTCATAGCACAGAAGGGCTTTCCTGTGGCTTGTGTTGTACCTTAATAAGACTGGTCTTAAGGACCTCATGGTCTTAAAGGCTGTTTCAATCTTTATTTGTGGTGGCTGATTTCTGGGCTCACAGGTGTGGTCTGTTCATGTGATCTGTCTGATGTAAATTGCTTATGGGTTCCAAGTGTGCTAACATCCATTGTTTACAATAGTGGGGGGACAATTCTGGCCTCATTTCATGTGAGCAGGGGTGAAGGATGGGGAAAGAGTGTGGGAAAGAAAAAGAGAGGGAAGAGAGAGAGAGAGAGAGAGAGAGAGAGAGAGAGAGAGGGATGCAGCACCCAGTTTTGGATTTGAGTCTTGCCCGCTGCAGGTGTGCGGCCTCTGACATATTTCCCCTGAGGGAACAGTACCATTTGACAGAAACACCTGATATATAAGGTACGTTTACAGTGGTACCTCGGGTTACAGACGCTTCAGGTTACAGACTCCCCTAAGTAAGAAATAGTACCTCGGGTTAAGAACTTTACCTCAGGATGAGAACAGAAATCGCACGCCGGCGGCAGCAGGAAGCCCCATTAGCTAAAGTGGTACCTCAGGTTAAGAACAGTTTCAGGTTAAGAATGGACCTCCAGAACGAATTAAGTTCTTAACCTGAGGTACCACTGTATTAAGGAGCATTACAGACATCACAGGCTGTGGAGGAAGTAGCAGTTGAGATCCATTCAGACTTTTTGCCTTTCACAAACCTCTATCTACACCAGCTCAACCTGTGCTCAATTGCCATGAAGCCCCAGGGCATTGCAAGGAATTCTGTATATATTCTAGGGTGCACCCATAGTTCATCTGGAGCAGGGGGCTATTGAACCACACTGTTGCCACATAGGTTAAACTGGGAGTATAACCTGCAACACACTAAGTGTTCTCCTACAGCTGTACAGTAGAAAATTATAAGTGGTGAGCAAGCTTCTTTTCATGAAGCACCCTGTTCCGCTGAGGAACTCCTGATAAGCTTCCAAGATTCATTTGTACACACCATTTGAAAACTTCCACAATGCAATACCCACCCAAGTAAAACCCAATTCCTTGTGCAAAGAAAGCCTTGGCAATTAGTGTGCTGGCCCTTAGTCATGGGCCACAGGGAAAGCAACAGTATAGCAGTCAACCTAATTTAGTAGAAAGGACAGGCTTTGATTCTGTCTTGTTGAGGTTTTTTTTTTAAAAAAAGTAAGAAATGGGTGGTGATCTTGTGATTGAGGCCTGTATCGGTGCCAATGGACTGGTTATGGAATGGTGTTGAATGACAAAATGTACTCGGATTTTTACACGATATATACTGAAGACGCATGTCTTCGTTTTGCAAAAGGTGGACTTGACAGATGGGTAGCATAACACAAAATAATTATTTAAAGACATTTCATGCAAAAGCTGCCTGAAGCAGACTTGGTATCTGTTAACATTTTGCATCACAGAAGGTAGATTCTGGTATCTTCTTTAACCAGTGAAGGGAGAGATTTCTAAACTTACAAAGAAACAGCATCTGTGAAATCCTAGAGTGGCTGGGGCGAACCTGTCAAATGGGTTAGGGTACAAGTAATTAACAACAACATCTTAAACTATGCATTCTGTGCCTGAAATCATAGGTTCAGGCTAATAATCTATACACAATTTATCTGAGATTAAGTCCCACTGAACTCATCCTGATTTAATTTGAGTAGGCACACATAACACTGTGCTGTGATTGGCTTTTGTTACTTGTTGAAAGACATTTGTGCTGTTAAAGGTAAAGGGACCCCTGACCATTAGGTCCAGTCGTGACCAACTCTGGGGTTGCGGCGCTCATCTCGCTTTATTGGCCGAGGGAGCCAGCATACAGCTTCTGGGTCATGTGGCCAGCATGACTAAGCCGCTTCTGGCGAACCAGAGCAGCACACGGAACTGTCGTTTACCTTCCCACCGGAGCAGTACCTATTTATCTACTTGCACTTTGTGCTTTCGAACTGCTAGGTTGGCAGGAGCAGGGACCGAGCAATGGGAGCTCACCCCCTTGTGGGGATTTGAACCGCCGACCTTCTGATCGGCAAATCCTAGGCTCTGTTTTTTAACCCACAGCGCCACCCGCATTTGTGCTGTTACCATTGCACAAATGTGTTCTTATAAAACATATTCAATATTTATCCTTATACTGTATCCATACATGCCACATTAAACCAGTGAAAACTTGGTTCCTAATTAATTGGTCATAATTAGAGCAGATTAGAATCCACCATGCACAGTAAGCATGCCTTGAAATTCATTTGGGAACTGTTGTTGCTCAGTTATAGAGAGCAATGGTATTGCATTAAAAAGATTCCAGATTCAATCCACAGCATCTTCCAGTAGGGGTGGAAATGGCCCATATCTGAAGTCCTAAAAAAGTGCTACCAATCTGTTGGTTGACTCAGTATGCTGCTTCCTAGATATCTAAAAGGTGGGGAAAGCCCTCTTTTCTCACTTCATTGTGAATACAGCAGGGTAGCAATGATTTGTTAATGGCCAAGCCTTAGTGTTAAATGATCTTGTGTGTGCATCTCAACAGCATTCTTACTGATAGGACTTTCGTTTTTTATGGCGTTAAGTAGAACTAGCTGGAGGTCAAAGATTTCTTAATGGACCTTTCAACCTGGTTTTCTTTTTTTTGTCTGAAGTTTACCTGCTCTGAATATATGGTTCTCAGATTTCTTCCTGAGGTCTTCTACCAATGGAATTTTAACAGGTCTGGGACTCTCTAGGCAGCCTTACTTACTGGCTCAGATGTTGTCCTTATGTTATATCTTCCCAGTACTTGCTGCAAGCATATTTTTGTAAAAAAGAAATATCAGAGAGCAAGCTTTTTAATGGGCCAATTCAAGAGCAGAGCACAGACACTCCCATAGGAATTAAGAGCTGTTATAAATGTATCTACTTTCCTTTTCAAGTACCTTTGCTAATGCATATTTTTGGCACCATGCAAGCAGCTCTCCCCCATCTCTTGAAACCTCATAGTTTGTCCAGGAAAAAAAACCTGCCAAAGACACTTGATGCAAGATGTTTGGTTAGAAGGATACTAAGAACTGTGAAAAATATCTAATTAGAAACCAGAAGGGTTTGCTTTGCTTTTCCTTTTCCTGATGGGGTCCTATATGATTTTTCAGAACATACCTGCTGTTCTACTCCGGCAATTATGGAGATGACATATCGCTTACATTGGAGATTTTAAAAGAGGGATAGGAAGCCCATGCATGTCCCTCCAGCTGTTGTTGGACTCCGGCTCTCATCAGCCCCAACCAGCAAGCCCAATGGTTATGGATAATGGGAGTCGGAGTCCAGCAACATCTGGAGGATCCAGAGCTTTTCCACAACCATTTCAAAGTGTGCAGGTTTCCCACAAAAATATGCATTTGCAGTAGCCACAAAAATGGCACATTTTCAGTCACTCTAGTTTGGTTGAATTTGTAATTTATTAATGGTTTCATTAATGGATTAATTCCTTAATGGATGAGCCGTGCCTACAATTTGTAATTGGTGCATCCTTCTTCGAAGCTTGAACAAGTTGAGAAATGCAGTCCTGCCCACCAGTTATGGGGAACCCGCGGCCAGCCAGATGTTGCAGGACTCCCGCTCCTATCAGATCTGGCTAGTGATGATTGGAGTTGTAGTCCAGCATCCTCTAGAGCAGTGTTTCCCAACCTTGGGCCTCCAGCTGTTTTTGAACTACAATTCCCATCATCCCTGACCACTGGTCTTGCTAGCTAGGGATGATGGGAGTTGTAGGCCAAAAACATCTGGAGGCACAAGGTTGGGAAACACTGCTCTAGAGCACTTGGGTCTCCAGCTGTTTTTGGAGTACAACTCCCACCATCCCTAGCAAAGCAGGACCAGTGGTCAGGGATGATGGGAATTGTAATCCAAAAACAGCTGGAGACCCAAGTTTGGGAAACACTGCTCTAGAGGGACACGCACCCCCCCCCCCGCTGCACACACTTACACTAAGGTAAAGTTCACTGAATACAGTAGAATTTGTTTCTGAGTAAAAATGCACAGAACTGCACTGTTGGACAACTTTCAAAGCTTATCAGAATATATCGGCTTAATTATTTCCCTTCCAACTCTGAGTTACATATTCATTGCAGAGCATGGACAAGCCTAACTGCCACATTTTTTGGGGGGGTGTTGTATTAAAAATAAACAGCTCATGTGTGCCTGTGTGTGTCTGCTGTAGGATTTAGCTATGGCATCTTTAGAGAGCATGGCATGAAGATGCTTGTTGATGAAATTACATTCAGGTGCACGAGTTTGATGTAGTTCTTCATTTAACTCAGGCACCCCCAACCTGCAGCCCTCCAGATGTTTTGGCCAACAACTCCCATGATCCCTAGCTAATAGGACCAGTGGTCAGGGATGATGGGAACTGTAGTCCAAAACATCTGGAGGGCCGAAGGCTGGGAATGCCTGATTTAACTAGTATATTGGCTTAAGCCTCCCTGGAACTAGATTTGCTTGCAAAATTCAATCTCTGCAAATTCTCTTCTGATCTGCACCTCCTGGGCTAATGTGCAGATTAGAAGTTAGTTATCCAATGGTTTTTGCGTCACACAAATGTTCCCATACAACTAAAAAAAAAACTTAGCGAAACACATTTAGAAGTGTGAAGTGTCTTCTATAAGACATGTTTAAATGCACCTTTTTCATGTGGAAATTCTTTTGATAGCCACAGATGACTATGGCTGTGGTCCTGAATGGACTTAGGGGTGTATACCTGCAATAGTGGCAGGGACCAGAAATAGACTGATTTGCTCATCTCTACCCCAAAGTCTTTCGGTTTAGATGAGGGTGGGGAGCAAAAGCTTGGAGTATGAAGATAAATGGGAGAGGGAAGTTGAAGACAGCACAGACTCTCCATAAGGGGAGTGGGTAGAAATTTGATGAGTTTCCAGTTGAAGTGGGTGGAGGAGAGAATGGGTTCAGGAGATTCCCTAGGTCTTTTTTAAAAAAACATATTTTTATTAAAGATTTCCTTGGTTGAAAAAAGTACATGCCTTTTCTCTTTTTTCAGGTTGTACAGTCTTTCTTACAAATCAGTTACATCTGTTGTGAGACATTAGCATTGAGTACAGTTTAAGGTGGACGCGGGTGGCGCTGTGGGTAAAACCTCAGCGCCTAGGACTTGCCGATCATATGGTCAGTGGTTCGAATCCCCGCGGTGGGGTGCGCTTCCGTCGTTCGGTCCCAGTGCCTGCCAACCTAGCAGTTCGAAAGCACCTCTGGGTGCAAGTAGATCAATAGGGACTGCTTACCAGCGGGAAGGTAAACGGGGTTCCGTGTGCTGCGCTGGCTTGCCAGATGCAGCTTATCACGCTGGCCACGTGACCCAGAAGTGTCTGCGGACAGCGCTGGCTCCCGGCCTATAGAGTGAGATGAGCGCACAACCCTAGAGTCTGGCAAGACTGGCCCAAACGGGCAGGGGTACCTTTACCTTTACCTTTTACAGTTTAAGGTTGGGGAAGAAGAATGGGGAGAGGAAGGGTGGGGTGATGAGGCTTATGTTCTTTTGCATAGCGTATGTGTTGGGTTTAGGTCAGTGTCAGCTGGGTAGGTTATCTTTCTATTTCTTTATTACATTTCCTTGGTAGTGAGAGGTATTGGGGGGCAGTGTGTGGTTGGTTGGTTGGTTGTGTGTGGTTGTCTGCAGTGGGGTTTGTGTGTATTTGTGAGGGGGAAGAGAGCTTGCTGGGTCAGGTAAGCCAGACTGATTTGTATGTTGTTGGTGGATTTTTGTTGTTGTCTTGTTGGGCTGTGTATGTAATAAAGGGGAGCCATGCTGGGGTGAAGGCGTCCAATAATAATAATAATAATAATAATAATAATAATAATAATAATAATAATTTATTATTTATACCCCGCCCATCTGGCTGAGTTTCCCCAGCCACTCTGAGCGGCTCCCAATCGAGTGTTAAAAACAATACAGCATTAAATATTAAAAACTTCCCTAAACAGGGCTGCCTTCAGATGTCTTTTAAAGATAAGATAGCTGCTTATTTCCTTGACATCTGGTGGGAGGGTGTTCCACAGGGCGGGCGCCACTATCATGAAGGCCCTCTGCCTGGTTCCCTGTAACTTGGCTTCTCGCAGTGAGGGAACTGCCAGAAGGCCCTCGGCGCTGGATCTCAGTGTCCAGGCTGAACGATGTGGGTGGAGATGCTCCTTCAGGTATACAGGACTGAGGCCATTTAGGGCTTTAAAGGTCAGTACCAACAGTCTGAATTGTGCTCGGAAACGTACTAGAGCCAATGTCCCCATGTCAGTTTCAGTTTATTGGTTAGTTTTTCTAGTAAGGCTGTTTCCCAAACAATTGGATACCATTGGTCCATGTTTACTCCTGACAGGTCCCTCCAGCGTCTAGCTTCTGGCTGCTGAGAGTAGGTGGGTTATAAGCCCTGTATAATGTGAGTGGTCATTATGATCTTAGAAGATGTTCAGTGGGGCTAGTTCTAGGGTGAGTTCCAATACCTCTTTAGTTCTTTTGCATATCCCTTGTAGGACTGCTGTCCAGAAGGGTTGGATTTTAGGGCATTCCTGCCACATGTGAAGGTATGTGCCTGTGGAGGTGCAGCCTCTCCAACATTTTGGTGAGAGATTCCCTAGTTCTGACTGCATTCATCCCAGACTGAATTTGTTACCATCATTCCTCAGATAAGCACTGCTGTCTGGGCAGTTGCTTGTGAAATCGTTAGTGAAACATTATTTTCTGGGCAACTGTTAGTGTTGTCACTGTTGGTATTTTAATTTATCGGCCATCCTTCACTTTAAGATCCCAAGGGAGGTCACAACAGTTCAAAACACATTCAAACAGTTTAAAACAAATTGCAAGCACAAGAATAGGACGAGTCCTAAGAATATACATTTTGATGTTGAAGGTCAGGTTGAAGAGATGTGTCGTCACCATACAGGGAAAACTATAGGAGGGAAATGGCACAACAATGCTAATTCCTGTTTCTGTACACCGTGATACTTTGAAGCAAGATTTCAGGCTTCTCTGCAGTAGCAGGAGTCCTAGCCATTTTATAAATGGCTTTTTTTGTGCACGGTTCTTTGAATCAAGTAACAAGCATGTTTCAATGCAATAATATTTCCTGCTCCCTTACTTTCAAATGACACACAGCAACTACCACTTATGTGCAACTGGGTATTAAATTATACCGAGCTCACGAATTTGATAGCTGCAGGAACAAAAAAATCAACTGAGAAATTGTATTTTGAATTCTTTTGTTGTCTGCTCTCATGCAACAACAAAGCAGGCTCTTTAAAGTTAAAATAAAATCTCCCATGTTTAAGTTTTGCATGCCAAATGTCACCCTAGAGCAACATTTCCTTGCGTGTAGGTCATAAAACCCAGTAGAATGGAATAGCTGTGCTATGCTTGGTGCTGAACTGGAAATACTTTACCTGGCTGTTATTGCCCATCAGATTGAGGGGGAGTTACTAGTAAGCAACATGGTGGCAGGCAGAGAAAGATATGTTTTTCTTCTGGGTATTGTTATTTTGTTCTATTGTTCTAATGGCTAAAGGGGTTAGTTACAGAGAGTATTTTCTCCCTGTTGTTAAAGCAGGGTAACTCTTAATTTATTCAGGCAAAATGACTATCAGTGGCACTTGTGCAGCTATAATTTATTTAGTCAGATAACTTTTTGTGAAAGGCTCTGTCTGCCATTCATCTGCTCTGATTTGATGGTTTTTAAAATTCTTTCCTGATCCCAGTTTTAAATCCTCTCAACTTACAATTAGCAAATCAATGTCAATTTTTTGTTGGAAATGTAAAGTAGAAGCCTTCTTTTATCATATGTGGTGGACATGCAGAGTGGCTAAGGACTTTTGGGAGATGATTTACAATGAGATAAAAAAGAGATTTAAGGTAAGTCTCCCCAAAAGACTGGAAGACTTTTTACTGGAGATAATGAATAGATATCCCCCCCCCAAAAAAACACACACAGATAAATCTATTTCTTTACAGCCACATGAATATTATATGCACAAAAATGGCATGATGAGACAGTACCTACCAAAGAAAATTGGCAGCTGAAATTGATGGAATATGTAGAAAGATTGACATTAAATAGCATTGGAAAATGTTTGCGGAATATTTAGAAACTCAGTGTAAATATTTTTAAACGCAAATAGGATTTGAGTAAGAACAGCAATGGGCGGGGAAGTTTCTTTTTCTTTTGTGATAAGACAAAGGTATAGAGTAACCATAATATGCAGCATAAATCGAAATTTCGGCAGAACCATTGAGGGAGGGAGGGGAAGTTGCAGGTGGATTGATTGATTGATTGATTGTTAAATTTGAAATGTTGCCAAATTTTTTATGTTTCAAAATTCACAAATAAAGTGGTTAAAAACTTCCTTAACTTACCAGTCTGTCAATTTTGCTTCCATGTGTTTGAAGCAAGTTACTGTTGGCTAATTAAGCTTGCTTTTACTGTTCAGGTGGGGGGGGGGGTTCAATACAGTTGTACCTCAGAAGTCGAACAGAATCCTTTCTGGAAGTCCATTCGACTTCCAAAACAATCAGAAACTAAGACATGGCTTCTGATTGGCTGCAGGAAGTTCCTGCAGCCAATCAGAAGCCATGGAACCCACGTCGGACATTCAGGTTCCAAAAAATGTTCGGAAACTGGAACACTTAACGTATTTTTCGTCCTATAGGATGCACTTTTTCCCCTCCAAAAATGAAGGGGAAATGTGTGTGCGTCCTATGGGGCGAATGCGCACCAACCCCTCTTGCTCTCCAGGCTTCAGGAAGCTATCCGCTAGCCGTGGGAGACACAGCTCTCCCACGGCTAGCGGAGAGCTTGCCTGCACCCAGAAGCTTGGGCCGCGCTGAGCTCAGCAGGCCCCAAGCTTCGGGCTTCGCGCAGCGCTCCGCTAGCCGTGGGAGAGCTGCGTGAAGTCGTGCAGCTCTCCCACGGCTAGCGGATAGCAGCCTGTTCTGGGGGCTGGGGTCAGGGGAAGCTCGGGCTTCCCCTGACCCAGCCCCGCACCTGGGGGGGGAAATTTTTTTTCTCTTTATTTCCCCCCAAAAAAAACTAGGTGCGTCCTATGGGCCGGTGCGTCCTATGGGGCGAAAAATATGGTACTTGTGGGTTTGCGGCGTTTGGGAGCCAAAACGTTCAAGTCGCAAGGTGTTCGACTTCCAAAGTACAACTGCATTTTCTGCTTTTCAACATTGCGACACAGCACCAGCTAAACATCGCAATATACTGATATCATAATGTCTGAAATAAGGATGGAGCTATGTAGAGGCATTGGCTGGCTTCATGGTTTTCCTCACACTGTGATTTTTGCATAGCACGCAAACATACATCATGATTTGTGATATATTGCCAGGTCAAAAGCTATGAAACTGATACCCAGCCCTAATACACACCGTGCTGGCAACACCATGCTGGCTGCTGGTGTTGGTGCTTATTGGCCATGATGCAAACACATTTGTTCCTATTCTCCTGGGAAGCATCAAGCCTTTAAACTAAAATTAAAGAACTATGGGCACATTTATTTATTTTTTTACTTTCCCGCTGCATTAGGTGACTTTCTGACTTGTGTACATTGTTTTAATCATTGGTTTTCCTTCATTTTGCAGAAAAGAGAGTTTGATGTGGACAATCTCAGCAAATCAGAACTGCGGATGCTCTTGAGTGTTCTGGAAGGGGAGTTGGAAGCACGAGATCTTGTGATTGAAGCTTTAAGGGTATGTTCCTGTTGTTAAATATATAGAACTTTTACATCTGTAAAGAAAAATAAAATTATTATTATTATTATTATTATTATTATTATTACTACTACTACTATTTCTATACTGCTCTTCATCCAAGGATACGTAATATAGTAACAAACAAACAAACCCCACAGTTTCAAAGGCCACAGATGGCTTAATTAGCCAAAAGCCTGAGAAAAATGGAATGTTTTTGCCTGGTGTCTAAAGATGTAACAAAGCCACCTGAGGAGACGATTCCAAATTGTGTTTGTTTTGTTACTACAGTCGTACATTGGTTTCCAAACAGCTTAGTTTTGAACGTTTTGGCTCCCAAACACTGCAAACCCAGAAGTGACTGTTCCGGTTTGCGAACTATTTTTGGAAGCTGAACATCCAACGGGGCTTCCGTGGCTTCTGATTGGAGCTTCCTGCAGCCAATCAGAAGCTGTGCTTTGGTTTTCAAACATTTTAGAAGTCGAATGGACTTACAGAACAGATTCCGTTTGACTTCCAAGGTACTATTGTATACGATATTTTTGCCACGTTCAAAGGAGATTCTCCTAAAAAGTAGGAGGAAAATCTATCACACACACACACACACACACACACAGAGTATGCATATTTAAATAAAACAAATCAGTAGCATGCTAGTACCAACTTTGAAAAGTCATACATAGTGGAAAAAACAGTAATGTGAAGAAGTTCACCCAATACTAAGATAATCATAGTAGATAACTGGAGTTGGATAACATGCTTATTCCTGCAACTTCACAACTGGGCTGGTCTATATTTAAGCTAATTTTCTGTAACTGGAGGGAAATAAGGTATTTATAAGCAGCTCTTGCTTGATAAACTGATGTGAGGAGTCACACAATGCAGCCACATGAACTTTCTTTCACAAAAGGATGTTCTCAAAGAGAATATTAGTGCTTAGATACCAGAAGAGATGTGTTTCTTTCTAATACATCACTTCCTAGGGGAATCTTGCACTTTGTGGCTGTAAAATATTTAGCCTTAAGCAGTGGCGTAGCGTGGGTTGTCAGCACCCGGGGCAAGGCAAGTAATTTGCACCCCCTAACCCGTGGATTTGCGCCCCCTAACCCTAACCCCCAGATGTTGCGCCCAGTGCGGCCGCCCCCCCTGCACCCCCCACGCTACGCCACTGGCCTTAAGTCCCTACATGTTTTGCATTGTTACTGGTTTGAAAGGCTGAGAGATTGCAAATCTCGTTAGAGTTCCCTCCCACACACTTTGTGTTAATTTAAGGAGAAAATAATGGAGGGGGAAACTACCCAATATGACACGTAGTCATTTTCTCTCTCTTCTATACGTTGCTGGGATTTTCCTGTCCTCCTTTACAGGCTATATAATGTTACACTAAGCAGGCTAGACAGATTTTGTAGTATTGAACGCTGTGGATAAAGAGCACCGAAGCATGAAAAATCCAGTGTCCCTAAGCTTTGATTCCAAGAAAGGAATTACTCCGAATTACTCCCCCAAAGTCCAGCCATATTAGCCTTTTGCAGCAAAAATAACAGAGTCTAGTGGCACTCGTAAAGACTTATAGATTTTTATTGCATTAACTTTTGTGCACTATAGTTTACATGCCAGATAAATAAACAAACCAACCAGGTCAGACTACTAGTAATAATCTGCTACAGGACACACCTAGAAGAATAAAATGACAGGACACCACTTGTCACTTAAAGTTCCCAGCGGAAGCTACTCAAACTTATCACCTATGCTCTATAGTCCATTCTGAACAATGGCATTTCCAAGTCACAGGCCTTGAATAGTAGGCCTTGTACTTCCTTACTGACAGATCCCACACCTTAAATAGCTACTCACCAGTAACAGCGGGGCATATAACAAAGTTATGGACACAGGGACAGCTCCTGTGATAGATCTAGACGCCAGCTCTGTCCACATACCTACACTGGCAACAAGTATTAGAAGACCTAATAATGCCATTCGTGGTATCGGGTTCATTCATCTTCCAATGTAATATATGCCATCATCCGCCAGCAATGCCCTTCTGCATTCTCCATAGAACAAGCAGGCTAGTCTCTATGCAGAAGAATAAATAGACACCAACCTGGCATCAGAAATGGCAATATTCAAAAGCCAGTGGGAGAACCATTCAGGACACACTGCAAATTACTTTTAAATGGCCCTCCTGGAGCTGAAGAACTCCAAAGAGAGACAGCAATGTCATTCTAAATTTGTGAGTCTTTTAAGACGCCACAAGACTTGTAGTTGTTTTTACTCAAAATTAAGTGCATGAACCCAGCCAAAACTGAGCCTGGCAGTTTATATAAAATGAGTAGCGTTAAAATATTGATCCATCACAGTTTGTTATTCATGGCAGCAGTTCTCTGGTGGTAGCAGATGACAAGTAAAACATTGCCTAAATGCGACCAGGTGAAATGGACTGTGGGATGGGTGGTTGTTGATTTTCCTTGAATCAATATTGTTCCACAAGTGACTAAGACAGGTATGTTTAGATCAGCTGGGCTAGTAAATATTTTTGCACACTGATGAGCTTTGAGGATTTACTAGCATGGTTATGTCAAGCAAAGCTTGACCAGAAGCCAGTGTGATATGGTATTGAGGGTAGATTGTCAAACCAAATCCGGAATTCAAATCCCCACTCAGCCCATAAAGTTTGTTGGATCACCGTGGGCCAGACACCGTGGGCCAGACACCAGACAGCCTAATTTACCTCATGAGGTGTTTTGAAGATAAAATGAGTGGGAGAAGAGCCATGCATGCAGCCTTAAGTGCCTGTGAGGAAAGGTGTGATGAAAATAGAATTAGATAGTAAAAATAATATGCTAGATTTCCCCAGCCCTTCAATTCCTTTTTGCCCATTGTGTTGTGTATTATTCTCTTTTTTCTCTCACACATGGATCGTATCCACTGTGGATGTAATGGGGGCAGAGAGCAGCTTATACAACTCCTAACAAATTCCTGTACATATCAGGAGCTCTCTCCTGTATTCTGTGAACTTTAGATCTAAAGTTTTTTTAAAAAAACATTCAAAAATTACAAGCATCAAAGTTTGTGTGGAGTTTATTTGGGTGGGGAAAGGCACACGCACCAATAAGACATTTTCCAAATCACATTTGAAAACATGCGAAATGTGGTTTTTATTAGCAGCAGGAGTGCATAGTATACTTGTTACATATTTTATTATTGTGATTAATTCTTATATCCCACCTTTTATAGCAACACGAACAAATGCATTGTTGTTTATTCAAACGTTTACAAACCATGTTGCAATTTAGATGTTATTAAATGTTCAACTATATTATTAACCAGCTGTGATTAGTTCAGGACCCGTTTCTAACAATGCCAAGTCCTGGATTGGGTATTAACATTACAGAGTGGTCCATTAGTCCCGTACAGTCCTCCATCAGTCCAAAGATTCATAGATGTTTGGAGAACTTGTTGCCCTCACATTTAATTCATTAGCTTCTGTCTATGTGAAGATTTAAACATACATCTTTCATGCTGGTAGATGTTCACATGCAGTAACATTTTGAGAGCTTGATCAAGTTCACTGTGGTCTCAGCAGCTGTTCACA
The DNA here is from genome assembly GCF_964234715.1 of Podarcis melisellensis. Classification (NCBI taxonomy): domain Eukaryota; kingdom Metazoa; phylum Chordata; class Lepidosauria; order Squamata; family Lacertidae; genus Podarcis; species Podarcis melisellensis. Next base: position 22,245,421 of record NC_138542.1, read on the forward strand.
GAATAATCCCTGTACAGTAGAGATAGGCAGTCCAGATGTTGGACTGCAACTCCTACAAGCTCTGGCCATCATGGCCAATCCAGAGAGATAATGGGGGTTGTAGTCCGAACAATATCTGTGGGCACACGCCTGCAGTAGTGTATAACAGAAGCCAAGCCCACCCTCCCATGGTACTGAGTATCAATAGGCTGGAAAGACACCTAGATTTTTAGGAAGACCCCAAAATTATGTGTATAACCTGGACTCTTCTGTTCTCTATGGGATCCCTCCACAACGAAGTGCTATTTGCTTATGGTACTAGATGTTTTGATGTTTATCTAAGTCCTTAGCTGCTCAAGTTTTTAATATCCATTTTAGCTCAGACTGTTTGTTTAGGTTGTTGCTTTTTCATTTCCAATTTCTCTTCTCCCTTTTTAAAACACTGCAGGTGGTAAACGATTATTCGCCTATGAAAATAAATTTAGATTTCACCTCATGCTCTGCCATGCAGATAATTAGAAATAGAGGAGAAAGATTGCTCTGGATACTTTTTTAATATATGGAAGCACTTGAGCTTAGAATAATTCATTTCAAGTTCTAGGAAGTCACCTGATTTGATATTTATTGCAAAGTTAACACCAGGGGAGTGTTTAAAAGCAGACTTCAGTGTCTATTGCCTTTTGGAAATGAGAATCTGATTTTTAGAAGGTAATACGTAGTGCTGAGGAGAAAAATAATAAAGCCGTTCATAAACAAGAAAGACAAAGAAGTTTAAATCTTCATGGCTCCAATTCAGCGTTAGTCATGCTCAATAGCTTGTGGTTCCAGATGGGGATGTGCTTTCATATTTGCATCAAAAAGTGTATCCAGCCGATCCAGTGGAGCCCAAGTGAGGATTCAAATGCATGTGTAGATTTGTACGCACATCTCCACAGCTTAATCCATGTTTTATTCACAGTTGTGCTTCCATCTTGCCATCTGAATTATGGCATTGTGTGTATGTGTCAAGAATCTCCTTTTTTGGACCCTAGATTCCCCCCCCCCTTACACTAGATTCTCTAATAAAATTTACTGTCTTGAATTGGAACAGACTGGAAACCAGTCAAGATAACTGGATGTGAATGATAACGCTTTAAAAAAAAAAATGCAAGCAAGCTGTGAGTTAAGATACTGGGAAATAAAGACTTCTGAAGATCAGATCTGAAGTAGCTGAGCAGATATTAAAACTAAGCCTTTTGACGGTTTAGAGATCCGAATCAGAATTGCAGGTTTAGAGGCTATAAAAGTCGGCAGGAGGATCTCTTGCTGAGAATATAGCCTTAAAAAGACAAACAACTGTTAAAAATTAATCTGAACTGTTACAGTGCTGATTCAGCTTTGTACAGAAGGATAAAGATGGTCTTTAACAAATGCAGTGTGTTCCATATTTGGCTATGTTTCTCTGATGTGACATGTGTATAACTTTCAGAGTGAACTAGGGATCTGTAAGTGAAAAACGGACTGTATACATAAGACATTGTGTGTATACAATATGCTCTCTCTGTATATGGTATGCTCTGTGTTTTACAACTAGCTTGCATTATGTTTAGTTTTAAGTGCCATATGAACTAGAAAATTTTTGATAGAACTGGTAGAAAGAGATTTGGCAGGGGAAAAAATGTTTTATGTCTGTAGTGGTACAAATAATGGGACTATTGAATTAAGTTTTCATGTTCTCTTTATTTAGGTTAGTTTTTCATCATATGCCTTCTGTCCATAATATTGGTATCTAGGTTCATCCACAGCATGTTCAGGGTTTGCCTTGCATAACAAAGCAGAATCTAATATCATAAACAGAGATAACAGAGACCACGCTTTATCAGAACTAAGAAACTTGTAGGTCAACGCTGCTGCAGAATCTCTGGTTAGTCCTGAAATGATACTGACCACAATATAGCAGTTTAGGGTGCATGCATGAAAATGATCCACAGAGACAGCCCTACCTTGGAAGGGTAAAGGCATACATTTTAATTTTTAACACCATAATTATATCCAGAAGTTTGTCCAATACTGATAATGCAGGTTTCCTACAAACCATAGTTTGTGAACCAGAATGCAGTCACAGAAACAAGTCTTCCCTTAGCTTGAAAGAACTTTTCATTGCATTTATATATGGGATCCTCCTATTGGAGGGTCCTGGTTGCGCCTGGGCGCCTGGGACCAGTGGTGTAGCGTGGGTTGTCAGCACCCGGGGCAAGGCAAGTAATTTGCGCCCCCTAAACCGTGGATTTGCGCCCCCTAACCCTAACCCCCAGATGTTGCGCCTGGTACGGCCGGCCCCCCCACACCCCCACGCTACGCCACTGCCTGGGACTTACCCCATAGGGGTAGAATGGGTGGGGGGAAGTAGCAAAAGCCCTGGCCACAGCCCCTGGATCACGCCAGGCTGTTTTAGCCAATCCCCAGAGGGTGGCATGATCCAAGGGGCTTTAAAAGCGGCAGCGTGACGGAAGTAGGGGCACTCACGTCACACTGCCGAACACCCACTCTCCCTCCCTAGAGTTAGGCAGTTTCATCTGCCTTGCTTTGGTTTGGATCACCTGTTTTGGAACAGGGGCTGGGTAGGATTTTTTTTCCAATTGGCTCTAGCCACTTGGTTTTTGCCTACCCCTTAGCAATCGTCACAACTTGTAAAGTGGCGGTTAGGCACTGGCCCGGTTGGATTGTGGGGAGGGGAGGTGTGGCCATCACCTGCCCCTCTAGGAACGGGGTATTCCGTTAAAGGAAGCTGGGGGTCCTGGATCTTGTCCAAAGCCCGCTTGAAGGGCTAGGGCCATGCCAGGACCACAGGAACCCTGGGGTGAGCTTTGGTTGGTCCACATCAACGTTGCTCCCTCGTTTGGTTTACCCCTTTCAACTGCCACCCAGAGAGATGGAGTCAGTTATAGTCGGGAGTCAATGCCTAAGCCAATACCGCTCACAAAATTGTAATTCAATAAAGTTGTGGCCAAAAATTTGCCGAAAAACTTAAAACTAAAATATGTGTCCGAGTGAAGTTATTTTCGGGGTGGGTCCTAGGGGCCTCTAGGCGCAACTCACATTTTCCTCCAATGAGCTCAAGGTGGTGTACATGGTTCCCCCTCATGTCATTTAATCTCCACAACAACCCTGTGAGGTAGGTTAGGCTAAGAGGCAATGACTGGCCCAAAGTCATCCATTGAGCAAGCAGGCATTTGAAGCCTGGTCTATGAGGTCCTAGTCTGACACTCTAGCCACAACACCACACTGGCACTGATTGTTCCCTTGCCAGTCTTAACCAGTGACAACTTAGGTAATCATGGAGGCTGGAAAATATGCATCCATTATCTTGGAAGCTGCTGCAAACTGCAGCCACAATCTTCTGGCTAACATGCTACATTTTAGCAACTGTGAAAATTGTGAGGCGCATGGGTGGGAGTAGAAAGTGCATTGCCAGAATTGACCCCATTCTTCGTATCAAAGTATACCACACACGTGATCACTGGAGCAATACCATTGGCCCATAATATTGCGTCTTAATTTGCCCCTCTCCCTTAAAGATACCAAAGATGTTAGACAACTTTGGCCACCTTGTCAATAATTATGTTTTCCCACAGCAGGCGGATTTGTTGTTAATTGCAATTATGCCTGCTTCGGTTGTTTTTTGAACGAGCCTAAGCTGTTAAAATGCATGGCGTGTGCACAGAACAGATTTCTGCCAAAACTCAAACTGAAAAGCAATCTCTCAGGAAACGGCTCAAAAGTAGAATTGAGTTCTAAAAAGGTTACAGCAACCACCAAGGGAAATTACTTGGCAATTTTTTTGTTCGATTTCTAAAATTGAAAGCTCTCACCTGAGAAGTGTCCTGTTGCCTGTGCATTTGAGTACATTGACCTTGGTTCAGCTTATTTAGTAGCTAGAAATCGAACCAGCAATAAAGAGAAAGTCTGATGGCTCCCCCTATGCAGATAGGCTTGTTCGAAAACAAGATAGATTTGCAAAGAAAACCTGTGCGTGAATTCTAATGTAGTTCGGTAGAATGGCACCAAGCAAGTCCTTGCCTCCGGGAGCTATAGGAGCTCTCAAAGGAGAGCCAATATGACGTAGTGGTTAGATTGTTGGACTAGGATGTGGGAAACTAGAGTTCATATCTCCACTCAGCCATGAAGCTCACTGCAAAACTTTAAACCAGTCACAATCTGTCAGACACAGAGGGTTATGTACACCAGGGGTCAGCAACCTTTGTCAGCCGTGGGCTGGTCCACCACCCCTCAGACCATGTGGTGGGCCAGACTATTTTTTTGGGGGGATGAATGAATTCCTATGCCCCCCCAAATAACCCAGAGATGCATTTTAAATAAAAAGGACACATTTTACTCATGTAAAAACACGCTGATTTCCAGACAGTCTGCGGGCCAGATTGAGAAGGCGATTGGGCCGCATCCAGCCTCCGGGCCTTAGGTTGTCTACCCCTGATGTACACCATCTTGAAGTTCTTGGAGGAAAGGAGGGATGCAAATTCAACAATAAATAAATAAATATGTATTGTTGTGTGGACCGTTGTATCTTGGAAACTTTCTCCCTTTCCTAGGAACCCTTGCAGTGGGCATTTGTAAGCTCTCTGATAGGATAGCTCCAGGCTCCATGAATATATTAAAGCAACTGCTTTCACTGCAGTTGGTAATTGCTTTTATGGAAAAAGCTCCTCAGGCACAGAAGAACATCTCAAGGTCACCTAGATTTCCGAACAGCTTTCCCCCCCCCCCCCCCTTTGTCTTGGCCAGTCCGTTGCGATGAGACCGAGACAGCTGTCGGAGAAAGAAAGCGTCATTTCCTGGCTCAGCGTCACCAACCTTAAAAGCTGTCTCAGCCACTGTTGTCTACCTAAGGCCGTTAACCTACAGCCTTTTAGATGTTGCTGAAGTATAATCTCTTACCATAGCCCATGTTGGCAGAGATTGATGGGAGCTGGAGGCAAACAACCACAGGAAAAGCCACAGGTTTCCCCACCTCTGGTCTGTACTGACAATCTTTTGCAGGCCTGTCTAGAGATGCAGGAGGTTGAACCTAGACCTTATGCATCCAGAGGATGCCCTCTGTTACTCATTTATGTTCATTTCACAGCTGTGGATGTTTAACCTTGTTTTGCACGGAGAAGCGCTTAAAATTGGTGAGTGTAAAAAGGCTCAACTTTATTTCCTTGGGTGAAAGTCTTCCAGGAGCAAGTTTTTATTTTTTTTCCTGAAACAGAGAATGGTGGGAAGACTTTGAGTCTTTCCACACTTGCCATTTATAGTGGTATAGTTTCATTTAACTAATCTGAGCGGTGTTTTAGGCAAGGAAATGTGCCCATATATCTTACGAAGCTTTCATGAAAACTGTCCACATGCTATGTCCCAAGTATAAAGCCATACTTTCTATAGCAAAGTTTGTAAGACACCTGCTGTAATATAATCTGCCTTTTTGCCAGCATGAACTTTGCCTTTGCCCCACACAACAACTCACTTTTGCCCTTTGACAAAGGAAACCACACAGTGAATGAAAAAGGTTGTGCAGTCAAAATGTGGAACTTTGCACTTATAGCTATGCATATTAAACATTTTTCTCAATGTTGCTATCTGTCTCTCATTTTATGCCAGCAATATTATTTGACCAGAGGTAAATTCTAGACTCTGGGGGCAGTAGTCAGCTAAGATTTACTCAGTGTATACTCATTGAAATAAATGAACATGACTAAGGACCATTAATTTCAGTGGGTCTATGCTGAGTAAAATTTAATTGAATACCACCCTATGTTAGGTTGGCAGCCTACGTTAGTTGTACTTCAACCTAACCACACTTAGCTGGGAGTAATCCCTATCAAATTCAATAGGATGTACTTCTGAGTAGACATGGTTAGGCTTGTGCTGTAAGTCTAGATCCAACCTATAGTTTGTAGCATTATCCCTAAATTGGTAGCGACTGACTGGGGAAAAGACCTTCAGGCCATGATGGCTAAGTGAACACAGGTTGCAATTCTATACCTGGGAGTATGTACCACTGAACTAAGTGGGGCTTTCTTCTGAGAAGACATGCATAGAATTGCCTGGTCAGTGCATAATGAGGATGAAGATTCCATGCTGAAGAGTATGGTTAACATAATAAGGCCCTTATCCATGCTGCCATGGATACTGTGTACCGTATTTTTTGCTCTATAAGACACACTTTTTTCCCTCCTAAAAAGTAAGGAGAAATGTGTGTGCGTCTTATGGAGTGAAGGCAGGCTGCACAGCTATCCCAGAAGCCAGAACAGCAAGAGGGATCATTGCTTTCGCTGCGCAGCGATCCCTCTTGCTGTTCTGGCTTCTGGGATTCAGAAATATTTTTTTCTTGTTTTCCTCCTCCAAAAACTAGGTGCGTCTTATGGTCTGGTGCATCTTATAGAGCGAAAAATACGGTATATAGTTTTGGCTGCTGCACCCTCCCCCCAAGGAATTTGTAGACCTTGGAAAGGTACAGGGAAGGGAGACCAAAATGGGCACGGACGTCTTTTCTCTGAGTGAAAATATCTGTGGCTATTTAACTTAGAATAAAAGTATGGGAATATAATTTAGGTTTATAAAACGGCATGATATAAATAGACATTTTTTTCTGGTACAGTGCCGGAACTTTGGGTCATCCACTAAAATTGATCGGTAGAAGTTCCAAGGTTTGTACTTTTTATGCACTTCCTTACACAAAGCACATTTGATTGGTGGAATTTTCTGCCACAAGATGTGTTGATAGTGGATTTAGCTGCTGGAGAGGGGGTGGAATTGTGGAGCTCAGATCTACCGCTGGCTTCTAGCCATGACAGCGGGGTGGAACTTGCAGGTTCAGAGTCAGTAGACATGAATTCCAGTTTCTGGGTGGTCAGTTAGCAAGGGAGCACTATTGCCTTCATGCTCTGCTTCCCAGAAGCCTCTGGCTGACTTGGTTGTTGGACTAAGTCATAGGTTCCCTCCTGATGTTACTGGACTCCAGCTCCCATAATTTCTGACTGTTGGCCATCTTGGCTGCACACGATGAGTGGTGGAATCCAACAACATCTGGAGCATACTGTGTTTCTTACCCCTGTTTTATGCGAACTCCCAGTGTGTTCCAGCTGGACAATTGCAGCGTACCCAATGTGTCTGGGATGACGAGTACCGTATTTATCGCTCTATAAGACGCACCAGACCACAAGACGCACCTAGTTTTTGGAGGGGGGAAACAAGAAAAAATATATTCTGAATTTCAGAAGCCAGAACAGCAAGAGGGATCGCTGCGCAGTGAAAACAGCAATCCCTCTTGCTGTTCTGGCTTCTGTGATAGCTGCGCAGCCTGCATTCGCTCCATAACACGCGCACACATTTCCCCTTACTTTTTAGGAGGGGGAAAAGTGAGTCTTATAGAGCAAAAAATACGGTAGGTACTACTGCTTTTCAGCATCTGCTTGTGGGAATGATAACTCTCTCACCATTAAAAGAATACAGAACTACAGTGGGTTAAAAACTTAATTCGTTCCGGACGTCCATTCTTAACCTGAAACTGTTCTTAACCTGAGGTACCACTTTAGCTAATGAGGCCTCCCGCTGCCGCTGCACGATTTCCGTTCTCATCCTGAAGCAAAGTTCTTAACCCGAGGTACTATTTCTGGGTTAGCGGATTCTGTAACCTGAGGTACCACTGTATTGCATTATTATTATTATTATTATTATTATTATTATTATTATTATTACTATTACAATTTGTATACTATCCTTTATCAAAAGATCCCAGGATGGTATACAATATGAAAAACATATCAATGATAAAAACATAATAAAACGCATACTGGCAGGCAGCCTAATAATAAAATAGTCATCATAATAACACTCCTCTCGCCCACACTTTCACAGGTTATTATTAAATAACCATAGGCCTGGGTAAAGAGGAATGTTTTTGTCTGGAGCCTAAAGATGTGCAATGGTGGTGCCAGGCGAGCCTCTCTGGGGAGAGCATTCCACAATCGGGGAGCCTGCTCTCTTGTTGCCAGCCTCTAAACCACTCCAGGATGGGGAACATAGAGAAGGGCCTCAAATGATAAGAGCAGGGTCTGGGGCGGTTCATTTGGGGAGAGGCAATCCTTAAGGTATTGAGGTCCTGAGCCATGTAAAGCTTTCTAGGCCAACACCAGCACTTTCAAGTGGGCCTGGAAACTAATCGGCAGCCAGTACAGTTGTACCAGGACCAGTGTTTTATGTCTTTCCTGTTGTATCTTCCCCCTCTGGAATACAGAACTACAGACTGTGTAGTTTGCCACAGCAACCAACCTAAGGCGGTAAGTAACATATACTCAGTTTGGTGTCATGAGGTTTTATATGTACACTTTATAGTGGGTTGAGAGAACGTTGGCAATTCTTCTCCTGAAATGTCAGGCACGCATGTAAACCTTTCCACTTCAGATGAATACTGTACACATAAATTAGTGTTTATCTTCAGTGCTCTCTGCAGTGCAGGTCTAAATTGCTTTCCAAGAAAACATGATATCAGGAGAGCAGCTCGAAAGTATTGCTTTAAGGTTTGCTATCTCAGGAAGAACAATGTAATTTCAGTGTCCGAATGCACCTCACTGTTGAGTGCCAGACTCATAAGTGCTCTAAATAATAATAAAAATGGAACTGCTGACATTTTAAGCTAGGTTGCCAATATGGTGTGGTGAATAGCAGATCACCACTGCTTTAGTTTTCTTACTTGTGCTCTTAGTACCGTTTTGTCAAGTAGATATTCAGCAGGTGTAGCTTTTCCTGACATGGAGAAGCAGTGATGGGGAAACAGAAGCCCTATTAGTTGCAACCCTAGTGGCTAAGGTCGGAATGGCCTAGAGCAGGCCTAGGCAAACTTTGCCTTCCAGATGTTTTTGGCCTACAACTCCCATGATCCCTAGCTAACAGGACCAGTGGTCAGGGATGATGGGAATTGTAGTCCCAAAACATCTGGAGGGCTGAGTTTGTCTATGCCTGGCTTAGAGTTAATCTGGACAATACTTGTGAACCTCACTGGATCACCTTTGCCAAGTCTTCCTTACATAGCAGAGATAATGTGGAGATAATTTAAGATTAGGGTATACAGTAGTCTGCTAAGAAGTGTTGGACTGTCTTTGGAGAAATCAGGTTTACGATGTCAGGATAGGCAGAGCAAGCAAGCAGAAAAACTGGTAAAGGGGGAAGGTATTCAGAGCAAAATACAGACTTCCAGGAGGTGCAGGGCTCCCCCAGTTACAAAAGAGGCATAGCTTGGCTGTCAAGAGTTGGCTGTTAGCTTATCCTCTTCATACATCATTTTTATTTTTATTTTAAAGAGAGATTTGCTGTTTGGAGACTAGTGTCAGTAAGACCATGGCAGCCGCTTTAGTCTAAGTCATGCTTTATTCAGAGGGTAAGAGAACAATATGCCTCCAGATACTTGCTTTTGGGAGTCTTGGGGCAGATCAGGAAACATGAGTGTCTGCAGCCAGTTTCAGGCTGTGTTCTTGTAATGCAAACAAGGCGAGGAAACATCATGTCAGAAACAGATCCTTACTGCAATAACTTACCCTGCAAGGGGGAGGATAGAAGCTCACGCCGTTCTCCATGAACGTAGCTTTTCACAGTAACTAGTATTTAGGTAGCAGGTGGTCTCATAATATCACCTTAGTTAAACTTCTTACTCTGTTGCCTGCAGTCTCTGTTAGAACAGTAGAGCTGAGTATAGTGGTCACAAGTACTTGGCTCCCCGGGGCAAGACTTGATGACTTTAAATTCTAATCAGGTTGCAGACAATAAGTAGGTTCACTTTTAATTGACCTTCAGGGGTTGCAGTGGGCCCTGCTGCCAAGCATTTGCAAGTCCTTGCCAAGTCCTGTGGTTAACAAGGCTCTCCAACTCATTGAGCAGTTGCCAGTGCGTGTGTCTCCTTCCACTTATCCCAGTCCCTGTTTCAACTGTTGATCATTCCACCCCTTTAGGAGGACAAGGAGAAGAGGGGAGAAGTAGGATTACAACAAAAATCAAGGGCATATTTTTATTTCCCTGTTTCAAATCACTTTGCAAAAGCCTTTTAACGTACAGAGCAATGGAATAAAGTTTTTTTTTTTAAGAGAGTTTTTCGTAATCCAAGCAAACGAATCAAGTGAAGTTGCCTCTTTGTTTATAATGGCTTCATTCTTTTGGCATTTCTTTTATCTGAACAAAGATGGATTGGTTAAAACCACAAAGTCAAGCCCCGGTTTTGGCTTGAACAGTGGGGCCATGACCATAGTCGCTTATAATACGTTAGCTTTTTCAAATTAGCATCAGCTTCCAATCCATAAAATCCTTGCCATAATGAATGCCTGCATAATGGTTGAGATCCTGCTGATAAATAAAGACAAATGAGATCTGCAACAAAATGTTGTGATGTATTATTTCCACCTCCTTATATTGGAGTATTCTTGTTCATGGTTCCAGCCATCCACATCCTCCTTCAGCAAGCCATTCCATGCTGAAATCACTACCCCCTTTTCCATTTTTATTTTCCTCAACGATTTTGCCTTTTCCAGATTTTCTTTGTATTTCTGCAAATCCTGGGGTTCCCCTGAGCATGCTGATGCTTTCATTTCCTTCTCAATGGTTTCATTTTGCCTTCATTTGTCTTGGCACTCATCACCTGATTTTGCTATTAACGACAGCGGGAGGACATTTCTTGCAAATATTTCCCATGATATTTGCTAGCTCACTTACCCATATTCGCCACCACTGCCTAAAACAAAGAAGACACCCAACTTTTGCAAAAAATTAATCTCTGTTTGCCCAGGAAGCCATTCATACCTTAGATGACCAGGTGATTAGCTGGTTTTAAACTTGCAATGGCAATAGTCAATTTAAACCAAGTAAGTAGTGATCATTATGGATTCATTAGAATGTGACAATGTAATCTTTTTTATGTTGCATTATTCACTGAATTAGCTCTTCATGATTCTCAATGGAAGGACTACCTTCTGTTTAGTAATTAGTGCTTGAGAAAGTCAGTCTTTCACTCCCCTGTGTTCTTGCTCACCATCTGGAATCCCACTAAATAACTTAGACCTGTGAAATATTTTTTGTTTCTTATTTATTCCATCATACTCCAGTGTCTTCCCTCAGTGCTTCCCTCAGCACAGCTCAGGCAGATCTATGTTGCATCTTGACCCTGAAGGGCTGGAGAGCTATTTGCATACAATCTCCCATATGTAATTTAAATAATGCTGCTTGATTGTGGCCAACCAAACTGGGGTGTGTGTGTGTGTGTGGTGCTTTAGAATGCTTATGGTTTGTGTTAGAAAGAGTCTAACATCTTTTGCAGTCTTTGTATTCATGCCAGGTTATATTAATACCTACACCATGGGTAGGCAAACTAAGGCCCAGGGTCTGGATCTGGCCCAATCGCCTTCTCAATCCGGCCCACAGACGGTCCGGGAATCAGCATGTTTTTACATGAGTAGAATGTGTGCTTTTATTTAAAATGCATCTCTGGGTTATTTGTGGGGCATAGGAATTGGTTCAACCCCACCCCCCAAAATATAGACCCACAAGGTCTGAGGGACAGTGGACCGGCCCCCTGCTGAAAAAGTTTGCTGGCCCCTGAATATGGGACTTTGGCTAGTTGAGATGCTCCAGGGCACATGCACAGTTTGGGTTCTTCTCTCATTTCAGTATTAGAGAGTGTTGCATGCAGATTACGCACACAGAACAATCTGTCATTGGAATCAATGAAGCAGCTTCTGTTTACCCAGAACTCCACAGCTGCAATCTACAATTTGTCAGGACCTGGCAGGATTTTGGATGGTGACTGAAGTCTAACATGCCGTGAGCCTATGAGGTCATTGGACCAGTGAGTTTAAGCCTACCACAGAAGGCAAAAGTATTACATTACTTATGATAATAACTTATTACTTAATAATTATTATATTACAAAAGATCTCACAGAAAAACAAAACAAGAGCAAATGTCTGATTATTGTTATTAATCCTTCTACTTCAACAACAACAACAACAACAACACATGTTGGAACAGAATATTTTTCTTTGGCAACCTCGATATTTTTCTTTGGCAACCTCAATTTGCCAGTTGTCGTGATTGCCTGTTTGTAGCAACAGTTTGTTGCTATGGAAATCAGTTTGTTAAAACATTCATTTGTGGATCTTGAAAGAGGAACTTAAAGTTTTCAATATTTTCATATTGAAAATAGTTTTTTTGGGGGGGGGACTCTTCCCTTAAGGAACGTACATTTTAAAATAAAATATATTAATCAATTGAGTTAGTGTTTCAATTGCAACTGGAAAACTGCAACCTAGTTGAAATCTTTGGTTGGCTATCTTAGAGATATATTTTCTTCAACAACAAAAAACCCAGCTTCATTCCATTGCTTCATCTGTAAAAGTTTGTTGACTTAGCCTCATCTGGAGAAAATGTTTTGAGATAACAGTATAAGGCCTAGTTCAAATAAATTAAAAAATTGTCCAGTAGCACCTTAGAGACCAACTAGGTTTGTTTTGGGTATAAGCTTCCGGGTGCATGCACACTTCTTCAGATACACTTCTTTCGTGTGCATGCACATGAAAACTTATACTCAGAACAAATTTAGTTGGTCTCTAAGATGCTACTGGACAATTTTTTTATTTTTTTAAAATTTATTTCTACTGCGCCGGACCAGCACGGCTACCTAACTGAATCTAAAGGCCTAGTTCAGACAATCGGTTAAAACAGGGTTTCCCAAACTGGGGTCTCCAGCTATTTTTCAGACTACAACTCCCATCATCCTTAGCTAGCAAGACCAGGGGTCAGAGATGATCGTCATTGCAGTCCAAAAGCAGCTGGAGACCCAAGTTTGGGAAACCCTGATTTAAAACTAAACCATGGATTTGGTTGAATAAGGAGAAGTTGCGGGCAAGTTGTCATGCACACTCCCTTATTGTTCCTTATTGGCTTCAACTAACTTTAATTGAAGCAAGCCACCGTTCTCTGGGTTTGGACATAAAGTGGAGCTCTCTTTTGTGTTAAAGTGAAATAGGAAAATTTTACTCTCCTCATGCACAAAAGAATTGGGTGAGGAGAGATAAAATACGAGAGCTTGAAGCTTGCCACAGCTTCTTCCAGATTCCCTAAAACCATGGGCTCTAGTTCCGCTTGCCTGTTTTGAGATCTTTTTGGCCAATGTATTTGAGGAACGTTTCAACTTCTATGATCAAAACTCCAGATAGGAATGCAAAATCTGCACAAATTTTATTGGAAAGATCTGTGAACAGGAAGGATTCCCATCTCCAGCTTGTAAATCCTTATGGCAAAAGGCGATGTTCTATTCTGACATAATGTTTTTCAGATGGGTGTCTGCATTATCAGTTTAATATGCAAAAACTCTGCTCAACTCATATAACTTTTATTTATAAGAGCAGACTTTAAGATGTGGGAGTGAGGAGGGAATTTATTAAAAAAAAAACACAGCAACACAGCAATTTCTGATCTTCAGAGCTGAGTGCTTTGAATGTCTATGTGTTGGAGGGAAGAAGAGACAAGCCCAACTCCTTAACCTGGTACCCACCAGAAGTTGCCACACTATAATTCCTATCAACCCTCTTCGTTGGTGATGCTGTATGTGGAAGGTGAGAATTGTCCCAAACCAATGGAGGGCACTTTGGCGATCACACAGGGTCCCCAGACGTTTGACAGTATATTGATCCCTGTGCCACCACTGTGATTGCTTCCCTGCTGCCACCAACCCGTTTCTCTCGGGTACACATGGAGTCCAGAGAGTTGTTAACATTAAACCAAATAAACAAGTTTATTTTATAAGCATTAACAAGTTTATGGTTTCAGATCATTTTTCTTGTCAGTTTCTTAATCTTAGTTTCTTTACTGGCCTTGTTGTTGTTGTTTAGTCGTTTAGTCGTGTCCGACTCTTCGTGGCCCCATGGACCAGAGCACGCCAGGCACTCCTCTCTTCCACTGCCTCCCGCAGTTTGGTCAGACTCAGGGACGCGGACTTATAAAAAATATTGGGGGGGGGGGGCCGGGAAAGCTCATGAATAATAAATAAGCTCATGAATATGCAAATAAAGTGGCGCCGCCTCCTCGTGAGCGAATAGGGGAGAGCGTGCTGCGCCTATTAATCAGCTCCAAAGGAAATTGGGTGGAGCTTTTGCTCGGGAGGGAGGGCAGGAGGCATGCAGCCCGCCCCTCCCTGTGCATTTTGGGCTGGGGGAGGGGCGGCGATGGCGCTCTGCTGGAGGGGCGCCGGAGATTATTGGGGGGGCGGAGCCCCCCAAACGAATTTTTGAGGGGGCTCGGGCCCCCTCAAGCCCCATGGAGTCGGCGCCTATGGTCAGACTCATGTTTGTGGCTTCAAGAACACTGCCCAACCATCTCGTCCTCAATCTTTCTCAACATCACCTCAATCTTTCCCAACATCAGGGTCTTTTCCAGGGAGTCTTCTCATGAGGTGGCCAAAGTATTGGAGCCTCAGCTTCACAATCTGTCCTTCCAGTGAGCACTCAGGGCTGATTTCCTTAAGAATTGATGCGTTTGATCTTCTTGCAGTCCATGGAGCACCATAATTAAAAAGCATCAATTCTTCGTCAATCAGCCTTCTTTATGGCCCAGCTCTCACTTCCATACATTATTACTGGGAAAACCATGGCTTTAACTATACAGACCTTTGTTGGCAAGGTAATGTCTCTGCTTTTTAATATGCTGCCTAGGTTTGCCATCGCCTTTCTCCCAAGGAGCAGGCGTCTTTTAATTTCATGACTGCTGTCACCATCTGCAGTGATCATGGAGCCCAAGAAAGTAAAATCTCTCACTGCCTCTAATTCTTCCCCTTCTATTTGCCAGGAGATGATGGGACCAGTGGCCATGATCTTCGTTTTTTTGATGTTGAGCTTCAGACTATATTTTGCGCTCTCCTCTTTCACCCTCATTAAAAGGTTCTTTAATCTTTGTACGAAATGTTCCTTTCATATCTCCAATTTTCTTGAACAGATCTCTGGTTTTTCCCATTCTATTGTTTTCCTCTATTTCTTTGCATTGCTCGGTTAAGAAGGCCTTCTTGTCTCTCCTTGCTATTTTTTGGAAATCTGCATTCAATTTCCTGTATCTTTCACTATCTCCCTCGCATTTTGCTTGCCTTCTCTCCCCCGCTATTTGTAAGGCCTCGTTAGACAGCCACTTTGCTTTCTTGCATTTCCTTTTCATTGGGATGGTTTTAGTTGCTGCCTCCTGTATAATGTTACGAGCCTCCATCCATAGTTCTTCAGGCAATCTGTCCACCAAATCTAAATCCTTAAACCTGTTCCTCACTTCCACTGTATATTCATAAGGGATTTGACTTAGATTGTATCTTACCGGCACAGTGGTTTTTCCTACTTTCTTCAGTTTAAGCTTGAATTTTGCTATAAGAAGCTGATGATCTGAGCCACAGTCCGCTCCAGGTCTTGTTTTTGCTGACTGTATAGAGTTTCTCCATCTTTGGCTGCAGAGAATATTATCAATCTGATTTCAGTGCTGCCCATCTGGTGATGTCCATGTGTAGAGTCGTCTCTTGTGTTATTGGAAAAGAGTGTTTGTGATGACCAGCTTGTTCTCTTGGTAGAACTCTATTAGCCTTTGCCCTGCTTCATTTTGAACTCGAAGGCCAAACTTGCCAGTTGTTCCTTTTATCTCTTGACTCCCTACTTTAGCATTCTTCTTTAGCATTCTTCTAACCCCTATAATGAGAAGAACATCCTTCTTTGGTGTCATTTCTATAAGGTGTTGTAAGTCTTCATAGAACTGGTCAATTTCAGTTTCTTCAGCACCAGTGGTTGGTGCATAAACTTGGATTACTGTGATGTTAAAAGGCCTGCCTTGGATTCGTATCGAGATCATTCTATCATTTTTGAGATTGCATCCCAGTACAGCTTTCGCCACTCTTTTGTTGACTATGAAGGCCACACCATTTCTTTTACGGGATTATTGCCCACAGTAGTAGATATGATAGTCATCCAAACTGAATTCACCCATTCCCATCCATTTTAGTTCACTGATGCCCAAGATGTCAATATTTATTCTTGCCATCTCGTTTTTGACCACATCCAACTTACCAAGGTTCATAGTTCTTACATTCCAGGTTCCTATGCAGTATTTTTCTTTACAGCATTGGACTTTCCTTTCACTTCCAGGCATATCCGCAACTGAGCGTCCTTTCGGCTTTGGCCCAGCCGCTTCATCAGCTCTGAATCTACTTGTACTTGTCCTCCGCTCTTCCTCAGTAGCATGTTGGACGCCTTCCGACCTGAGGGGCTCATCTTCCAGCGTCATAACTTTTATATGCCTGTTGCCTTTGTCCATGGAGTTTTCTTGGCAGGGATACTGGAGTGGCTTGCCGGTTCCTGCTCCAGGTGGATCACGTTTGGTCAAAACTCTCCAATATGATCTGTCCATCTTGGGTGGCCCTGCATGGCATAGCTCATAGCTTCTCTGAGTTATTCAAGCCCCTTCGCCACGGCAAGGCAGTGATCCATGAAAGGGATTTACTGGCCTATACTTTCCTAATAACTTCTAACTGATTATCTCAACTGTCTATCTGACTCCTCTTAACAGATTCTCCCCCTCTCACATCAAACTATCCCAACCCACAGACTTATCCTCCCTCTCTCTTCTCTAACACCCGACTGACTCCTTAACAACTCTAACTCTAACTCCTCCCCTTGGGTTCCCACTTGCCAATCACTTCACACTCATTTAACCCTTTCCTTATGACCCAGCATGATGTCACCTAGGAGGGCAAACGCCACAGGCACTATATTGGGGAAGTCTGCCATTAAACGGACAGCTTCTGAGGGAATAAAGACATCTTACCTTACTCCTTGCCATAGTCTCAAGGGCTTGCCCCATATCAGGCAAAGTAAGGCATCTTCATCATATAGCAAATGCCTTGAGACAGAGGGCTGACAACATTCCCCATCCTGTCTAAGCTATTCTGCTGCCCCCAGGTCCAGTAGAGAATACTGTCCCATGACCAGTGTGTTCAGCGGCACACGGTGAAATTTTTCATAAGGAAACAGTTAGGGCCAGAGTGGGGGAAGGGGACATTCCAACGTTGCACGTGTGAGCATTGAAACTCTGTCCCTAAGCTGGGCAGAAGCTTCCTGGGCTTTGGGAAGGAGGTACCAGGGGAACATTTAGGGCACTAGCCTAGTTCCCCAAATCCAAGGGCCACACACCACTGAGTGTGTTCAGTCTCCAGTCCGGTTGGATACTATTGGTGGACTAGGGGGTTCCAACTGTCCTCTATCTCAGGGAGCAATATGCCTTAGGCCAGTCCTTCTTCGTTAGGAAACAGTTATGGTTATGAGTGAAGTAAGAACTTTACACCTTGAGTCAAGGAACATTATTAAGAAAAATGTGCTATGTTTGGCTGATCTTTGATTCTCTTTTATGTTGCCAAATCATATGTATTTTAGCCCCCGACTGAAATACTTCTCAAATTCCCAGCGTTGTGTGTGTTTGTCCATACAGACTAAATATGCACATGTGCACTTATAAATGTCATGACCTTTTGACATACTGTATTGCTGGTCACACTCCCATACAGTGCCCTTGGCAAGTATGTTGGGGATCGGATTGGCATGCTTGGGTGGTGAGGAAAGTTTTGGATTTTAGAAATGCCAGGTGTCTGTGAGTCATATAAAACTGGCTTTCTCTAGAGCTCAGCCAAAGGTATCATTGCTATAAAAAGACAAAATCAACATGTTTTCACTAGAAAATGTTCCTTTGGCTATTTGTAGTGGTGACGTTTAAGGAAACTTCCACTGGCTTCTTCTAAACTTGTCTGTTGGCCTCAAAGGGAAGTACTGTGTCTGGATCTTGGCATTAAAAAAAGAGGAATGTTTGAGTCGTTTTAAAAGGAGAATGCACTTTCCTCTCTCCATGCAAAAGCTCTGTTAATTATTTTTTTAAAAATGTAACGTGCTTTTTGCTTGTGACTTTAAAAAAGAATCAAGGAAATGTTATACTCTTTACCATATGTTAAGTGATGAAATCTGCACAGTACTGTAAAAATGTGTTAGTTTCGTTTCCATACGCAGATGCCAGCAGTGCATGATTTTCTCTTTAAGGTCATTAAGAACTTCCTGTGCTTCTGGTTTATCACTGTAGCACCCAGCTGTGAATGTGAGATGCTTTTCAGGAAAGATGGATATCTTTATTGCCCAGGTTACTCCAAAAGTTGCTATAGGGTGTACAATCCCCATTTTTCTTTTCCTGCTAATAGCCTGTAGGGTTCTAGGTAAGATCTGGTGGGAAGCAGTCTGTAGCAGAGGATGACTAGCAACCGGCTGTAGGTCTTGGATGCTAGTAAGTCCTAGTGAATACAGGATACCACAAGCTCTGGGAGAATTCTCAGAGCTAGCAAGAGTTTATCCTACAAAGTCCCAAGCATAATCCTATGCATATTTACTCAGCAGTTAAGTATCGGTACCTTTTTTGTAATGTACACAACGGCTCCTTTTTCCCCCCTACATGGTTGCTGCTTCTTGTTTCTTCTTTTTTGTGTCTTATCTTATTCTGTGCACTTGTAATTATGTAATTTTTTATTTTCCAATAAAGAATATAAAATATAATTATCGCAAAAGAGTCCCATGGTCTTCCACTGGATTTATTCCCATGCAAGTGTGCATGGGATTTCACTTTGAGTTCTAATATCCTGAAGTAGAGCAATGGATCTTTACCAGAGCTGCGTCTCTCAAGAGAAGTTACAAGAAATTTGAAGAAGTGGAGCTCCGGTGTGGAGTCTCATATTATAGCTCAAACAGGGTTCGAAATAGCAGAGGAACCTACAACCGTAGATTTTGCTTCTCTCTACAGATGTGCTCTACAGATCTTCGACAGAGGCATGATAGTAGGGATGGGGCCAATGGTTGGACGCCACTGTTGGAACCCTTGTTGTTGATGTCAGAGAATGCCTGAATAGAACTCAATTAACTATGGAATGGCCTGCTTCCTCTTAGCACTACCTTTCCTTCATGCTGACATTTCTAAAACGATGAGTTCTCATCATTTGGCCTGTTTTTGAAGCCACCTGCTTTTCAGGCCTTGGTATCTTGAGAGAAGGCAAAAATAATTAAAGCTTCTTTTCCACTTCCCATAATATCTTTTGGATTTCACGCTTAATCATCACTCTTACCTTCAGTTTTTGAGGCTATTTGTGATAGCATTTGGCTTCTTTTTAAAGCTGCATTTCTATTTTTGAGCCATGATTCATTCTTCGGTTAGATGCCGCCCAACTCTAGGGGGAGGGTTTTAAAGTTACTGTAACTTTCACCCGCCCCCAATATTAGGGATTATCAGCTGCCGCAGGAAACTACTGGTGCTTTCATGACTTTCCAACCCAGAATGCCTCACTCAAGAAGGACCTCTCCCCCATAGCTGTCAACCATCCCTTATTTGGTGGGAAAGTCCCTTATCCCAGCGCTGTGTCCCGCTGCTGTCCCCTATTGATGATGTCCCTTAAATTTCCCGGGTTTCAAAGGAAGCAGCTCCTCTCCCTCCCTCCCTGCCAGCCAGGGAGGAGGGAGGCTCCAACTGTGTTGCTTGGCTGCGTTACTCACCCAATAAGGAGTTAAGAATGACTGGGGGGTGGAGTTTGCATGCCTTGTGCCGAACAAATCGGCCACGTTGCCTGGGGACTCGCCTTTGCTCAGCGCTTCCCAGCGGAGAGGTGACAGTGGTTTTCCTTGCTGCATCCCCTTTGCCGGGTTGCTGCGCTGTGGGAACCACTGCTTGAAGCTTCGTTTGGCTGCTGGCTGGGCTTTCTGCCTTTGGCTTGGAGGGGCTCAGAAGTTGAACATACCTGTGCTTGGAAAATCCCTTATTTTGGCTGCTGATCCCTTATTTTCAAGGCTGCTGGTCCCTTATTTTCAAATCTGTAAGTTGACAGCTATGCCTCCCCCTTCCCAAGTCCTGTCTAGAGTGAGACTGCTGCTGTTGCTAAAGCACCACCACAATGAAGAGAAGAGGCACAGCAGAGACAAGGGAGATGCAAAAAAGGGGTTTCAGCAGTGCAATATCTTGTGCCAGCCCTAAATGATGTGTACATAGTGGCAGGTGACCATTGCCCTCCAAAGCAATCAGGCTTTTTGCAAGCATTGCCTTCAGGAACTTGCAGCACTTTGATGGAGTTTGTAACTACTTAAAAGTAAAGGGAGTAAAAAACAAAACACAGCATCCTTTATTTTTGAACTCAACAGTCTTATGATAACTGTTTGTGTTGACTTTCTCAAATGATGTTCTTTCCCCAGGTTTCTGATGATAGGTTTGGTAACAAGCAACAAAACATCTACATAACCTTTATAGTTGTATGTAGCAGCAGCAAAAAGAGAACTCTGGGAGATGGGAAGAAAGCTAAAATGGCCACATCTTATTAACTGCACTTAATAAACCTAAATGTTAAATAATTGATTTCTCTCAGGCATATATAAAGGCCATATATATATTATTTATTTTGTGGTGTTACTTGGAAATAAGATTTAATTTAGACCGCTGGCATAAAACATGGCTATTCTCAAAATGTATTGGCTTATGTATTGTTAAAAATACTGAAGTAATCTGCTGAACGTGTGACTGTTTATTTCCCAGATGTCCTACGTATAGCGCTGTTGTGTGTGTTAACATTTCATTTAACTGTTCTCTAGTGATTCATTTTGTTTATCTCTTTGTTTAGGCACGGAGGAAGGAGGTCTTTATCCAGGAGCGGTATGGGAGATTTAATCTTAGTGACCCATTTCTGGCTCTGCAGCGAGACTATGAGTCAGGTGCTGGTGATAAAGACAAGAAGTCCATTTGTACCAACCCACTCTCCATCTTAGAAGCTGTTATGGCTCACTGTAGAAAAATGCAAGAGAGAATGGCAGCTCAGTTGGTCGCTGCTGAAAACAGACAAAAAAAGGTACCACATCAACTCTCCCTTGTCCCCTTTGACTTGCTCTTTCCTCTTTTTTTAATTGCTCACCACATCTCCAAAAGAATGCATTCCCTCTCATTTTTATGACTTAAAAAAATTAGAAATCAATTTTGTGTGTGTGTGTGATTCTAGAGTGGCCGTATTATTTGTATTTTATCATAAGTGAGACATTTCTGGCTGATAGTTTTCAATTATTACAATGAAAGAATATTCCTCTTTACATAATACAGTGGTACCTCGGGTTAAGTACTTAATTCGTTCCAGAGGTCTGTTCTTAACCTGAAACTGTTCTTATCCTGAAGCACCACTTTAGCTAATGGGGCCTCCTGCTGCTGCCGCACCGCCGGAGCACAATTTCTGCTCTCATCCTGAAGCAAAGTTCTTAACCTGAAGCACTATTTCTGGGTTAGCGGAGTCTGTAACCTGAAGCGTATGTAACCCGAGGGACCACTGTAATAAGAGCATCCCTTGTCAATTTTGGAATGTCTTTCCCAGAACACCAGGGATGTCATGGGCTCTGTCAGCTTCCCTGTGTCTTTGGTCATCCGGAGAACCAGGTCCTCATCATCCAGGGGCCCAAGATGACAACTGGATACAGTCCTGAGACTAAAGAATGGCCATTCTGAAGAAATGCAAACCTTCAGCTAGGGCTGCAATATTTAATTGATTAATTGGTTAGATCATGGGTAGCAGATATGGTGCCTTCCCAATGTTGGGTGGACTACAGGAAGAAGGCGAGTTGTAATCCAACAAATATTTGGAGGGCACCATGTAGGGTACCCCTGTTGTAAATCAATTGATTAGTGTCAGGGACTTGGCAGAGGAGGAATGTTAGAGACCGCCTCCCCAGCCTGGCCCATCCAGAGAAGAGGAAGAGAGTTCAGAATTACAACAGGGGTTTGAGGGAGGTCACAGCTCAGAGGCAGATGAGGGGGAAAGTTAGGAAATAATGGGAAAGGAGCAAGAGGCAGAAGTGGAGCAGCAACTGGATGACTCATCACTAGAAAGCATTCCAGACCCACCTTCTCCCAGAACCTGGCGAGCCTTAAAAATAGGAGAGCAAAGAGCTTGAAGACAGAGGGCACTTAGCGTCCCCTGTACAGGAGGTGATGATGATGACAAATAAGGAAGTGGGAGAGAAAGGGGGGGGGTGGAAATTCGCTCAGGACAACGCCATTATCCAAGAGGCTGTCTTCCACAGCCTGCCTCTGTGACTATTGAATAAAAAGTGGATGGTAAGAAACTTTTCCTTGTCTTTGTACGTTCCTGGAAACCGGCCGTGGGAGTTGCTTGCAGGCCGCTTGGCAATTAGATATATTTAATCAGCTGAAATGGTGCACCCAGTTAATTGGGTAGCAGATGTAAAAAATGTTTCTTTAAATCAAAGGGCAAGTGCCATCATTAAAAGAGACGTTCTCCCTTCACTTGCACCCAGTAGGGAGTGACTGTGTTAAGAGTATGTCTGATTTTGACGTGTGTGGGTGTCTAAATCTAAACCAAATAAACCTTTATTTTTACTGCAGAAATAATATTTTTGCCCAACAGGTAGGTGAACTGACTAAACACTCAAAAGATTACTCAATTGCAGTTTCATTGATCAAATGGCAACCCAACAGAACAAAATCTGAATGTGGGGCAAAGTTGCTAGTTTCCCAGACGTGGCTGAGAGTATACCTTTACTATGAGCTAAGAACTAACAATAGCTCAGTATCTCCAATATAGCTGCTGCTGGCTGACAACTCGACGTAATTGGATCAACTGCATGACACCTGAAACCCAACCCTCCTTTGGACTTTATTTACATACATTTTGCCAAGTAATTAAAGATAAACATGCTTTGTACAGTGATTCATACTCTTGGAGACAGATGCATTACAGTATTAGTAGGAGGTCAAGTAGCTGACTTCTTTTTTAACCCTATGATACAGGGGTAGCCAAACATGGTGCTGTTTGGATGTTTTTGGACTCCTATTGAGACCCAGCAAGCATGGTTAATGGGATGCGGGTGGCGCTGTGGGTAAAACCTCAGCGCCTAGGACTTGCCGATCGTAAGGTCGGCGGTTCAAATCCCCACGGCGGGGTGAGCTCCCGTCGTTCGGTCCCAGCTCCTGCCCACCTAGCAGTTTGAAAGCACCCCTAAGTGCAAGTAGATAAATAGGTACCGCTTTATAGAGGGAAGGTAAACGGTTTTTCCGTGCACTGCACTGGTGCTGGCTCGCCAGAGCAGCTTCGTCACGCTGGCCACGTGACCCGGAAGTGTCTTTGGACAGCGCTGGCTCCCGGCCTCTTAAGCGAGATGAGCACGCAACCCCAGAGTCGGTCACGACTGGCCCGTAGGGGCTGGGGTACCTTTACCTTTACCTTTTAAGCATGGTTAATGGTTAGCAGATGATGGGAGCTGAAGTCCAACAACATCCAGAGGATATTATGCTGGGTAGCAATGCTCTGATGAGTTTCTTCTGATCAGAGAGAGACTATACTCACATAGTTTTTGTCTAGTTTTGCAGGAGCTGAAGGCAGCACCTCTGAGTCTCAGCTGACCATGAGAGGCTACCTTAAGAGAACTAAGGCTGGGTTTGGCAAACGGTTTGATGTCGGGATAGGATTCAGTGTTGACAGGAAGCATGGATAGGCAGTACAAGAAAATCAGAAGGTACGTGTAGGCAAGATGGGGTCTAGCGGCCTAGATGGACATGAAAATTTGGGACATGAAGGAACAAATTGGGAGCAGGTTACGTAAGAGTATTGGGGCAAAGAAGTGGAAAGGCAGGTAGCTTAGTCAGGTTGACTCATCTAGAAACGTCTTACAAAGCACATATGCAATGTGAGGGAACGACCCATCCTGCTTCCTTTAGCAGAATCTGCTATAAGGAGCGGATGGCATAATCTGAGATATACACATCTGGAATCATTTCGAATTTGAATATATTCACAGTAGGAAGAGGTTGAAGGGAGATAACGAACCATTTAGCTAGTTTTATTTATTTAATTATTTGCATTTCTGAGTGGTGTACATAAAAACAGTGCACAGAAAACGGGACACTAAAGCAAAATAAATGCATTATAAAACCAAATAGTTCCACATACATTATCTGTTTTATTTATCTTTCAAAACATGTAGTCTACTTTTCCTCTCCAATTAAAAAAAGAGCAGTTTATCCTTAGAGAAGCTGACAAAACCATTTATACCATTAGTGGTATAAAAATGCCACTTATCCACATTTTTAAAAATAAAATAAAATAAAATCTTAAATAACGATACAATAAAAAGGCAGCTGAAAAAGTCAGTTAAAAGTATAGACAAGATAAAATCATACTGCCTATCTGGCCCACCACTGCAAAGGCCTCTCTGCCCCTTTCACCTATCTTAACTTTATTTTGTAAACAAATCAAAATAACACTAAAAATAAAAGGCTACCTGCTCTATTTTTATCACCCCTGCTTCCCTCCCAGTCACTACTTTGTCAATTTAACAATCTGTGGAAGGAATAATAATGTGAAAATTGTATATGCTTAATATGGATTAGCATACCCAAGGTAGAAACATTTTTTTATTTTTTTTGCCACTCTTGGAAAAGGGGCAAATGTGTTTTCCATCACCCAGCATTATACTTAATTAATGTTTAAAAGAAGGTTGGGTTCTTCTGCGGTTCTGGAAAATATCCTGACAGTGCGAATGCACTCCAATTTGCATGGAGGATTTTATTATTGTTGTTGTTGCAGCTGCTGTGATTTGGATTGCAATTAGAATTGGTCATTTTGGGAAACCACCCTGAAGAATGTGGGAGCAGAAATACAACAAATGAATGCATAACCTGGGACTGTTACTTGACTACTGTTGTGGATGTGTGGAACAGTTCCAGCTATTCAGAGTTCTTCCCTTGAAAAGCACCCCTTGTTTGCTAAGGCAGATAATCCACATGGTTCTAAACCCCATCTCGTTTCTCATTATATTGCATCATATCTGAATCAGTTACTTGGCTCATATTTTGAGGCCTAGTCAAGAACGTGCGCTTGAGATAACCACCATGATGCTGCTGCACATGCTTGCTTGTCCTTCATTATCCAAAGTATTTTGCTCTTAGCTCTTTCCAGTCGCTAATTCAAGACAATTTAGTGATCGACGCTGTAATTCAGTTACTCTGGGGGATGTGTGTTGCTGGATATAAAGCAGAAATATCCTCTTCCAATATTCATGCTGCCATACCATTCTCCTTCCAGGTCCTAGAAATTAAATGAAGAGTTTTAAGATTGCAGATCCAACCTTGCCATTATGATAGCTAACTTTTATTGACTTGAAGTATAAATCCCTGGAATTTTAGCAAATGTTTTCTCGTTTTTCAAGCACATCCAAGCACCAGGCAGTCTGTAGAGTCAGCTTTTTTTTTTTTTGGATATGCAATATTATTCCCTTGTCGCTTCACTTTCAGAGTGATTCCTGTTTTACTTATGCTAAGCATAAAAGACGTATTATTCAGAGTGGGTGGGGAGGACAGCTAAGCTGCTGTTAATTCCTTGTTTATAAAGTTTTCGACGAAACAAAGCAGAAGCTGTCTTATTAGTAAAAGGGAGTGTAGGCAAATAACAACAACATTCTTTGGAGGAGCTGTCCAACAGACTATCAGTTTTCCTCCGTGCTGGAGGGAGGACACAGAATCCTATTGGTGAACAGCAGGCCACTCAGAAGTCCCCAGTTCGTAATGACTTTCCTTTCGCTAGCAACCAAAGCCAAAATTGAACCACTGACCTAGAGATGAAATGCTCCAACTCCTGTTACCAATCCTCCGGGCCATCTGGTTCCCCAGATTACAGCGTACATGAAATATACTCACCATACAGTATCTTCTTACAACTCTGAAATTAGTATGATTTTAGCATCTAGAGGAATGTAAAACCCTCCCCGCCTCTGTAGTAATCACAAATGCTGGACTGCAACCATTTTATCTGCTTTCTCTTATCAGCTTACAGACTAACCCTGTGTGCAATTATTTTATAAGGGGTGGGGGAGAGGGGACGTCTGCGGTCCGAATGAAGATCACATTTCATTACACTGATTATTACATGCAACTAAGCCCTTCCCCTTACATTTTCTTGAATTGTACAGTGGTACCTTGGCTTACATATGCTTCAGGTTACAGACTCCACTTACCCAGAAATAGTACCTCGGGTTAAGAACTTTGCTTCAGGATGAGAACAGAAATTGTGCTCTGGTGGCGCGGCAGCAGCGGGAGGCCCCATTAGCATCAGGTTAAGAACAGTTTCAGGTTAAGAACGGACCTCCAGAACAAATTAAGTGCTTAACCCGAGGGACCACTGTATAATGATCCTCAGTCAAGAGTCAAAAGCTTGAACCTTTTCAGTTTCACGGACATCCAGTTCTGAAATAGCTACCGGGCAGGAAACAGGTATTTTTCTCCTTCTAAGAGGAAATAAATCTTGACACTACAAGCATGGAAATAGAAGGAACATTCTGTCCTACCTATTTCAGAATTCCAAGCTTGCTGATCAGTATATTGAGCATCAGAGTTTCTGGTACACCGTAGTTGCTGATCCATGTTCAGCATGCTGGTGATGTTATTTGGCACCCCATAGCCATCTTGATGGAATGCTAGCATTCTCTAGTCCCACTCATTCCTTTCGGCATGGCCGTTTCCCAATACACATACACTTGCCCTCATTTTTTTTTTGTTCACAGATGACTTCTCATAGAATTGTTGAGTTGGACCCAAGCATCATCTTGTCCAACCCCCTGCAGTGCGGTTTTCCTGTCCCTGAGGTGGGAACCACCAACCTTTTGGTTAACAGCCAGATGCACAAATCCATTGAGCCACCTGTGCTTGATGCTTTTGATTCTTGCAAATAGGGAAAATTCTTGATTACCATAAAATAGTTTTAATTTGATGCCTCTTTTGTGGGATGTCTGATACAGATGATTTTGTTGAAATTATGGTACCCTTTAATAAAATACTCAAATGAACAACACCCTGATGACTGGCACCCACACATACAGGTTTAATAGTCAATCCCTTTTCCCAGGGAACTCTGGGAATAGTAGCTTTGTGAGGGGAAATAAGGTCGGCTCCCTTACTACTACACAAACTAGACTTTTCAGTATTCTTTGAGGGAAGCCATGACTGTTTGAAGTTACATAATACTGCTTTGGATGTGTATACAGTGGTACCTCAGGTTAAGTACCGGTACTTAATTCGTTCCAGAGGTCCGTACTTAACCTGAAACTGTTCTTAACCTGAAGCACCACTTTAGCTAATGGGGCCTCCTGCTGCCACTGCACCACTGGAGCACAATTTCTGTTCTTATCCTGAAGCAAAGTTCTTAACCTGAAGCACTATTTCTGGGTTAGCGGAGTCTGTAACCTGAAGCGTATGTAACCCAAGGTACCACTGTACTGCAGATGAGTCCATTGACACTGTGTCAGTTGCGAAAAGCATAGTTCTGATATTTGCCGAAACAAAGTAGTTGTTCCCATTAACAATAAACAAAAAAAAAGTGAGCAGTTTGCATTTTCAAGACAACGAAATATGAGTTTAGTTTTCATTTAACCTGTTTGGAAAACAGACACATAGCAACATTTTGGCTCAAATAACTTAGCCCAGAAATTGTCTAATTCAGGTCCCATTAAAGATAGTTTTTTATCGTTTTAATAACATAAAATACAACTGATTTCTGTTACTTGAAACTAAAAAAAAAGGAAAGCCCAACCCTGATGGTAATGAGAATATTGTTCTGCATTTCTTTGTAGCTGGAAATGGAGAAATCGCAGTTGCAAGAGCTCGAAATGGAACATAAGAAACTCTGTGCTCGTCTTGAGGAGGAGCGTGGCAAGAATAAACAAGTCGTATTGATGTTAGTGAAAGAATGTAAACAGCTCTCCAGTCGAATAGTCGAAGAGGCCCAGAAGTTGGAAGAGGTCATGGCAAAATTTGAGGAAGAAAAGAAGAAAGCCGGCGAATTGGAGGAATCCCTTGCTGTTGAGAAGCAGCGGAGTGCGCAGATGGAAGCCCAAATGGAAAAGCAGCTTTCTGACTTTGACACCGAAAGGGAGCAACTGCATGCCAGGCTTGGCAGAGAGGAAGCGCACACCTATGGCCTCCGAGAAGAGAGGGAGAGGATGAGAAAAATGATTGAGCAGCTGAAAAAGGAGAACGACAGTAAGTTGCACCTTTCCCTCCCGCGTAAGAACAAAGATAGAGGTTCCGCTTCTGTATCTGTCGGAACAGAGGGACCAGCTTTGAGAACGCTTGCCTGCCAGACAGACGCGGCGTTGCTAGATGGTGGAACCGAAAGTGTTAGGAAGTTGCCTTTAACTGTTCCGGTAAAGCCTTCGGCTGTCAACCCTTTGCTCTCTGGCCACACAAAGATGAATGTATGCTCCAATGCAGGCTTTGTGAAGCCAGTCATGGACAGGCATTCTTCTTGTAATGACCTGCTCCTGTCCCCCTCAACTCCCATTCTGACTCAAGGCCAAAGCAGAATTGAGGAGAACGGACCAAATGCAACGCCTGAGTTAACCAATCTACCTTCCCCCTTCCCAAATAACATTGCACCCTCTCCAGCACCCAGTATAGCACCTCAGAGCTACCTGCAAGCGTCGTCTATGCACTCTCTGCATTCTCCATCTGCCAGCAGTACCGGGCATCAAGGTCTGAATCCACGCGTCCAGGCAGCTAGGTTTAGATTTCAAACCAATGCTAACGACCAAGACCAAAACGGAAACACTACCCAAAGCCCTCCGTCGAGAGACGTGTCGCCCACGAGTCGAGACAACCTAGTTGCCAAGCAGCTAGCTCGGAATACCGTCACCCAGGTCCTGTCAAGATTCACGAGTCCTCAGGGCGCTCCGCCTGGACGGCCGGGAATGTCACATTCGATAGACGTTGGCACGTATCCTCCCCCAGTCGGTAGAATGGGTTTAAAGACTCCCAGTGTGTCGAGGATTGACAGAGGAAACCCTCCACCCATTCCTCCCAAAAAGCCAGGCCTTTCACAGACTCCATCTCCACCGCACCCACAGCTTAAAGTCCTTATGGATAGTGGTCGCTCCCCTAATATAGGTGCCAAAACTGACAGCAAAACCCTAGTCTCACCTCCTTCCAGTTCACCTCAAGGAATCAGGGTAATAAATGAGGAGGTCATTTCTAAGTCCTCACCTCAGCTGCCACCAAAACCAACACTAGATATATCTGTGGCATCTGCAGGTTGTGCCATACCAGCCATGGCCACGTCTCAGGTGGGTGCCTGGCCTCCCCAATCCCCTGGACTGAACCAACCTGCATGTTCAGAAAGTTCCTTTGTCATTCCCACCACCATTGCCTGTAGCTCCTCCATAAACCCTGTTAGTGCTTCATCCTGTAGACCATGTGATTCAGACAGCCTACTGGTAACAGCATCAGGTAAAGGGATTGTCAATATACTCCTAAACTTGTTGCTACTTTGCCATATTTTTTTCCATAGCTTTCCTTTTCCCTAAGCCTGTTCTTTCCCTTTTTTTTGCTTCTTCCTTAAAGTTGAAATTTCCATGTGCAGTTTCTTTTAAGTTTCAGGGGTATGGGAAATCCATTTCATGGGGCCATAACATAGTTTTCCCCACACAAGAAATTTGTGTATTTCCTTCCAAGATGGAAACCCTAAAGTCTGGAATAATTTTGAAGGGCAAACTTTATGTTATATGTAGTTCCATGACTCCTCTCCCCTCTCTTCTGTCTCTTTTTTAATCAGGTAAAGCAGAAGATGGGTGTTCATGTTTGTTTAACCATTTACTTCCCGGCTGCTTGTTCACTCAAAGTTGCTCTCCCCCAAACTACTTTTCTCCCCAAAGATATAAAAGGCACAGGCCTCTGTACTTTTTTAAATCCATGTCTGGGAAAGAAAGAGTTAAACAGCCCCTCCCCCCTTCCCCTCCCCCCTTCCCCTCACCATTCCCATGTTCCATCTTTTATCAGAGGTTTTACCTGATAATAAAAGAGCCTTCAGAGAAAAGACTTCAGGAACTAGACATGATGTGTAGTTTTGCACGCACAGCCACGGGTGAGAGGCTGCAGCCTCGAGCTGATCTAGGAACGAGGATATTCAATTACCTTGAAAATCTCAGTGAACTATTTAAGAACTGCTTCTGTGTTACATTCCTTTAGGGGTTTTGGCCACTCAGCTTTTGAGAGCACTCCAGGAGTGACTTCCCAATGCCTCTCTTGTGAAACCAAAGGACTGGAGCTGATTTTAAAAAACCAAAAAACGATTGGCCCAGTTTTAGCTTTTTTATATGACTGGATATATTTTATTGGCTTTAGTTGTGGAGGGTTTTCTCCCCACTCCTCTAACGCCACTGGATTTGGTTTTTGTGTTCCACAGCGCAGTTGGGTATAGGTCAACAACAAGGTTTTGCGCTAGAAGCGCCAAGGCTTAGTTCATGTTCAGCCCAGGTGTCCTTACTGCCCTGAAGCATTCCTGAAAGACACTGAGGACACCTGAAGTTTTCATTTCCTTCAAATGGGCTTTACATTGAATTCTGCTTCACACTTTGGGCAAGGCCTTAGTAGAATTCTGTGCCTCCATATTTAATGACAGTGGCCATGCCAGAAAGCCTGCCTTCTCTTTGAACAGAGAGTTGGGTTTGGGTCTCCCTTAATGGACTGTGCCCATCTTAGCTATGAAGCTATGAGGTTCTCATCCTGAAAAGGACAGCACATTCCCAGAAAAAAACAACTTATGCTAAGACATCGAGGAAGTAGGCCTTTCTTATATATGTCAATAGCGTGGTGATGCATTAGGAAAAAAATTGTCAAAGTTCATATACATCATATACATAAAGCTTCCAAGGTTTATCCTCACTTCACATGCATCTTCTGATATTTGGGGTGCCAAAGCGATAGGCATTCTGGGATCCAAAATGTACCTTCTCTGCTTAAGAGTAGCAAGGAGATTTTGAGTTCTGAGGATAAGAATCTAGGGATTGGGGAGAACAGTGGTCCATGAAGGATATGGGGAAGAGTGCCTGGAGTCTCAGACATGCTTAAAGGCAGTAGAGGTGGGTGTTGTGGAGTTGCCCTCCCAGCACTGGTATTGCTGCTTCACGCTTGGGTAGGGTGACAACAGGGCAACATGTGCGCCAGCAGGGCTACCACCAGCTGATCCAGTGGTCCAGACAGTGTACTCATGTGACTTCAACCTCACCAGCCCCTTCCAGGAACAACTTGGTTTCCAGCTTGACTCCATAGCTTCATAACACCACATGTACCACCTCTGCTTAGAAGATAAGCCTTTGTCCATAGAAACATAGAGTTAGAAGGGACCACGAGGGTCATCTAGTCCAACGCCCCTCAATGCAGGGATCTTTCATCCAACACGGGGCTCGAACCCACAACCCTGAGATTAAGAGTCTCGTGCTCTACCAACTGAGCTACCCAGAGTGCCTTGCAATCTCTAAAATCACTCAGGACCACAGGTAATTAAACCTTGCCACCATTTTAGAAGTATTGTAAGACATTTCTGTATTGACTGGATTTTGGACATTGGATTTGGGCTGTTGAAGGATTTTATTTTTCAGCATTTGGTAAGCAGTTTTGCTTGTTGTTGTTTTTTAAACAAAATTTTTGGGATTTAAAAAATATTTTATTTGTTTATTTTTATATTTTTTATTTTTGTAGGACTAATAGTCAAACACATGCCTTGCATGTAGAAGATCCCAGATTCAATCCCTGAATTTCTCTAAGTAGGACTGGGGGAGACTCCTGTCTGAAACCCTGGGGAGCTATTGCCAGACTGGTTAAACAGTGCTGACCTAGATGAACCAATGGTCTTGACTGGGCACAAGACAACTTCCTAAGTATTGTTTATATGTTTCCTTTGAGGAGGAAACATGCTATACATTCAAATAAATAACGTCATGCTTTATTAGAACTGCCTGGCCCTTTGGAGATTGAGATAGGTGGCATGAAGAGTCCCTGAGTGACAATATTCAGCAAAGAAATCCAAATCAAAATGATATTTATGGATTACAAGCTATTATAATGGAAGTGAGGCACATAGGGTACACAGGGAAGTGTTCTAATCGATGTAGTTAATCACCTTGCTCATTGTATTCCTGTTCCTTCCTTTTTTTCTTTCCCCCCCTATATTCTGGAGAAACACTGCTCACCACAGTATTCAGGTATCTGAAAATTCTGGCTAGTGGGCCAGTTATTAGAAATAATAGCAGGCTTACCTTCAGCAAAGTGCAATTAGTACTGCATTTCAGTCTCAAATGGCAAGACTTGACAATTCAATTCCAAATTGTTCATTGAAACTCAGCATGCAGTTCTTAAGGTTTAATTAAATGCCAAGTGCTGGTCGATTGAATATACATTTGTTAATCATGTTGAAAAGAACCACCGGGTGTATTAGAAAGCTGTTCAAAAATTGATTTGGATTCTGGTTGCAGTAGGCTTTTCACATTTCATAACAGACAGTGAATGCAAAAGGTTTTTATCTGGGAATTCACCTCCCACTTTTTGATGATAAAATCAAACTCAAGGCAGCTTTAAGTTTGCTTTGGTTTGATATAACTTGGAGACAGTAACCTAACTGTTCCTCTTTTTCAATCAATAATAAAATGGTTCACCCATTAAGTAGGGATCTGGTATTATGGGGTAGCAATGTTTTATTGTCCTAGTAACATATCACCCTTTCCTGTAATGATGTATTCTCATTCCACAAAAGACTAATTATTATAATGGCAATAAAAAGAGATTAAAATGCTTAAGGAGCACCTATCATACATCCTGTTGGATCAACTTGGCAACACATTTGCTTTTAAATTACCCTTTTTTCTCTTCATTCTAAGAGGCATGTTACTGTTGCTTCTGTAATTCAATTGGCAATAAATCTCTAGGATACTTTTCTGTAGGCAACCTACATTAAAGTAACATAGCTTGTATCTTGGCTGCCTCTAATAAGCATGTCATCCTTGCAGTAGCATCAACACAGAATCCCCTTCATATGACCCCTTTCTCCATGTGCTTGTGGTATGAGCATAGACCATAAGAAGCTACCTTAAAACATGTCATACCTTTTGTTCATCTAGCCAAATATCATCTGTTCTGATCACCTGGCTGGGACTCTGGAAGCTGTCTGCCAAGTTACCTGCTTCCAGATAATTTTAGCAGGATATGCCAGAGTTTGAACAGGAGACCATCCACAGGCAAAGAATGTGCTCTATCATTGAGCTATGGCACCTCCCATACCCTTGTGTGAAGTAGAAGCACAAGTATGTATGGCTATGGGATAAGATAGAGCTACAGGGAATAAGGATTACAGTGAGGGTTGCAGCCTGCGACTTCCCAAAAGGTACAAGTGTGCCAACATCAGCACAATTGCTGTGTATTCATGTAATTCTGGTTAACGTGAGAATTATGCGTGGTCACAGATAGACAGGACCAAGCTCAAGGACAGTCATCAGGAAAGAATGCAAAAACATTGCCACATGTGCAGTGGCATAGCTTGGGTTGCCAGTTCTCGGGTGGGGTGGATGGGAGGAAAACGGACAGAGAACACATGTGTATTTAGCTGCCTAATGGCACCTGCGTCACCCAGGAGATCATACCTGCAGAGATAAGAAAAGAATAGTTGTTCCATTGTCTAGAAATTTCACTTCCTGGTTTCACGTGGATAAGATGTTTTCAGTGGACCCCAGCGACGGAAGCACACAGCTATATTGAGGTAGCGCTGGGTGTTGACATTTTGTGCTGCTAACAATTTTGCGCCCTGTCCCCACGCAACGCCACTGCACGTCTGTAAACAGGCCTGAGTGTTTTTACCATGCAATTCAAACGGAAGTTTTAACATGCCGCTGTCACACAGCAGGTTTGTTCAGTACAGCCAGGTCTGAGTTTAGGTGTATTTATCATGAAAAGTGCTGTGCAATCAATCCAAAGATTTTTCTAAATATCTAGAGTCCCATGTTGAAGATTCCTAGATCCAATCCAAGTATCTCGCCATGAGCTTATCCAAGTTGTGATCATTCAGGGAGCCTGCCAGTTGTCACTTGAGTACAACTGAGCTTGTTCCATAGGTGTTTTAAGTGAGGCTGTGCAATCCTATTTAAGATGGCAGCAGACGTAGCCTACCAGAACTGAGGGTCACTACCAAGTTGGGTGCTGCTGCCTTTGCTCTTTGTGCCTGATGAACGTGACCAGCTACATTTAGCATGATTCCCATCATAGAGATATCTTAAAAAGTATACATGGAATTAGGCAAGACTGGTTATATCTGCTGCCTGGCCACCTTATCATTACCAAATTCATTCTATATGTCAGTGCAAGTCTCTTGTGCGTCTTCATACTTTTGTCAAGTATGAAATGTCAACTGAATCCCTATTAGCTGTGGGTCACTTTCTTACTTGAAAGATCTCTGTAAGTATTCATGATTCAGCTCTCTTAATGCCAATGAATAGCCTTCATTATTTTGCCAATGAATATCAATTGAGTTTACAATTCAGACTTGCGGGGGGAAGCATAAATATTAAAATGGCTCTAAGCAATTGAATTTCCCATGCCCTTGGGATTATCCATTCTTTTTAGATTTCTCTTATTTATTTATTTTTTAAAATCACTTTTCAATCAACGTTGTTTTTATTTGGTTCATTCAGATCTGATTCATCTTTTTGTGATGTGGTTTGCTCATAAAGTGAATGGGGTGCAGGAGAGGTTGGTAATAGACTCTGAAATTAATCATCTCCACAATCTGAAGCTGATGCCAGAAGCTGTTTTTCCCCCCCTGTTCCTTTCATTCTCCCATCACTGCATGTCCAGCACGCTTTCCCAGATGCTTCGTATTTGCTAACTTCTTGCATATGAAACCACAAAGCTTACTCATGTCTCCGAATTTTGTTATGCATTTTCCTGAATGAATACAAACCTGTGGTTCTTCTTCCTTGCCAACTCTTAAAAATCGGTGCCGATTCAATGTTACATTAACAGTGGGATTTGCATACGAAATATGCAATGCAGTTATTATTGCTTCGTTTGTATATGCTATGTTTTGGAAGGCTTTCTCATGCTCTTGCTTCATATGTTAATTCTACATGGACCTCCTTTTCCAATACTCATACATGCAGTGGTGTGTGTGTGTGTGTGTGTGTGTGTGTGTGTGATTGCTGCATGCAGTAATCTTCATGTGTGTTTCAGGCTCTTGCCTGGAATTGCTTTCCATGCTGGGACCCTTGTTAATTTGTAAAGCAGTTCACCAAGAAGATAAAATTTAAGCTCTGCCGGAAAGGTGAATGCAATATTAATAAAATCCGGATCTGCTATAGTGCACAGTAAACCTACTTTATCTAATATCTATATGACTGAAAAGATATTGCACTTGTTTAAAAAGCTAAGATGGAATTCAAAAGCTTTTTCTGAAAATGGCTTTCGTCTGTGTTTGTAGCCATGGCCAAAAATCTCTTTAACCTTCCCTCTCTACCCACATCTGAACAACAGTTACAAATGGCATCCCAACATTTGATTGCTACCATTCCTAAATAAGTGCTAAATCAAGTACTTATTGCTGGAAGCTCCATTTTGTTCCTCCACTCTCTCTCTACCAGCCCAACACCCAAAGGAAAATAAACCAGATAGCCACGATTGTCTAAATTTTAAAATTGGAGGTTTAAGTATAATATGTTGGTATGGGAAACTGCCGTGTAACGGGCCAATGGCCGTAATAAAGATCAATCCAATCCAATCCACGATTGTCTAACAGATTCAGTAAAAGGGCTCCTTGAATTAGGCCTACGACAGGGTGCCTCTTCCTGCCAGTGCTGCTGGACCTGGTTGTTGTTAAGCCATTTAGTTGTGTCCGACTCTTCGTGACCCCATGGACCAGAGCACGCCAGGCACTCCTATCTTTCACTGCCTCCCGCAGTTTGGTCAAACTCATGCTGGTAGCTTCAAGAACACTGTCCAACCATCTCGTCCTCTGTCGTCCCCTTCTCCCTGTGCCCTCCATCTTTCCCAACATCAGGGTCTTTTCCAGGGAGTCTTCTCTTCTCATGAGGTGGCCAAAGTATTGGAGTCTCAGCTTCAGGATCTGTCCTTCCAGTGAGCACTTGGGGCTGATTTCCTTAAGAATGGGTAGGTTTGATCTTCTTACAGTCCATGGGACTCTCAAGAGCTCTCAAGACCTGGTTAGCTTAACATTATAAACATACACAAATGAGATTTGCTTCCATACTAGCAGGAATTCCCCATTCATTGTTCACTTCTAAAGAGACATCCAGTAATGTCATAGTCAGCCCATTGTATTCCAGCAGTTTTAATGTTCCCTCCCCCAATGGGTTTTGTGGTGATTTGCAGGGGGGGTGTAAACAAATGCAACTGCAAAACCAACCTGTCCAGTGTGAATAAGCAAAGCACCCTTGAGGCTTTTAATGGCCCTGGTAGTTAGTGATGAATAACCTCTTAAAGTCACCATGAATAGCCTCTCTTTAATTGTCCCAGTATCCCTTCTAGTCTTGCAAATGGGCCAGAAAAAGAATTACTGGTTTATGCTAATTATTTTTCTTTTCATATTTTATATAGCAAGAACACACTATAGTCTAGTTTGAGAGAAAAGCAGTAATTAACCCTCCTCTCATCAATGGGAACCAAAAAAGGCATTAAGGCTGCAGTTCTATACATGTTTAGCTGAGAATAAGTCCCCTTGAACTCAGTGGATTTTACTTCTGAGTAGGCATGCATAGGATTGTGCTGTGAGAAATTCAAGGGACAATTAAGAGGCTGTTCGCCACCATTCCTTCACCCATGCACATCAAGGAAGAATAAAATGGGTTGGCCTCCAGTGAAGAAACTTAATTAAAATTGCTGGAAACCTATGTTCCTTTTGCTTGTCTGGAATGCCCATTTTTATTCTTCCAGCTAATTGGGGAAAAGCAAAGCCACAGCAATGCTAAAGGACTCTAATGTGGAAGCAATCTAGTTAAAATATAAAGGTTTCTTTCATCTAGATTTTATTCGGTTTTTTCTGTTAGGTCTTTCTTTCTTTCTTTCTTTCTTTCTTTCTTTCTTTCTTTGGCAAAGTTTAGATGATATTCACAACTTTTTGTGATGACTTGTAGTTCTTTAAATAGAAAGGAAATCATTAAAACTATATAAAAAATTCTTTTCTTTTCTCTCAGTCTTCCCTTTTTTCTATTTCTTCCTTTCCTTTATTGAACATTCACAACTTCCTATAATAGCCTGCCATGCATGGATTCTTCATCACACACACACACACACACACACACACACACACATATATATATACACACATACACACACACACACTCTTGAGAGTCCCATGGACTGCAAGAAGATCAAACCTATCCATTCTTAAGGAAATCAGCCCCGAGTGCTCACTGGAAGGACAGATCCTGAAGCTGAGACTCCAATACTTTGGCCACCTCATGAGAAGAGAAGACTCCCTGGAAAAGACCCTGATGTTGGGAAAGATGGAGGGCACAAGGAGAAGGGGACAGCAGAGGACGAGATGGTTGGACAGTGTCCTTGAAGCTACCAACATGAGATTGACCAAACTGCGGGAGGCAGTGGAAGACAGGAGTGTCTGGTGTGCTCTGGTCCATGGAGTCACGAAGAGTCGGAGTGCCTGGCATGCTCTGGTCCATGGGGTCACGAAGCATCGGAGTGCCTGGCATGCTCTTGTCCATGGGGTCACGAAGAGTCGGACACACTAAGCGACTAAACAACAACAATATATAGCAACACCATATATTTATGTTTAATCAAAGCCAACCTTTCTGTTAAGGATCCATTGTAGTTGATCATTGGGCTACCAAAAATTCTAAGTTTGGCTCCTTTTGCCTGCTGGGCTAGGGGTGATAGTGGGGACATCTATAATAAGAGAGGCTGACCTTGAAACTCTATTGAAGTTTCCTAGAGAGAGTTTTCTCCCTAGTTCCATCCTGTCCACCCCTTCTGTGCTGTCCACCCCTGAACTGTTTAGTAGCAAAGTGGTATTGGTCAAGGAGGGGGGAAATTGATGTTGTCATTAGTGGCAACAGAATAACCCCAAGGTAAGTACCTCCAGGGAGATAAGCAGAGCTGTTATTCTATTGCCTATTGCCTGCACTTAACCTTTGTGCCCATCCAATCCTCTGACTCCCTTCCTTTGGTCCATCATCTTCTGCCATTAGTTAGCTTTGTCCCTCAGTCTGTTAGTGCCTTCCATTAACCTTCTCATTGGTTCCTGCTCAGTAGCTGCCCCCTTAATATAGTGTCCAAGACCAATGAGACCCATTGCAGTTCTACTATGGCCCATTTTCTGTATTTTTCTTTTAAATTCAGTTAATACATTTATGATTATTTTCCATGGCATAAATGATTGTTTTCTGTTACAAGAAAAAGCTCTCCTCTTTTAAACACCATCTTTATTGAGACGTGTAATGTTTATGAGTCAGTCTGCTTATACTTCATTAAAGACATGGCAGCTTTTTAAAACTTTGGAGATAACCAAACCCTACAATAGTTGGAAATAGATAACTTAATGAATGGCTGTTAAGTTGAGAAAAACAAGAGTAGAATACCGTATTTTTCGCTCTATAAGACGCACCAGACCACAAGACGCACCTAGTTTTTGGAGGAGGAAAACAAGAAAAAAAATATTCTGAATCTCAGAAGCCAGAACAGCAAGAGGGATCGCTACGCAGTGAAATCAGCAATCCCTCTTGCTGTTCTGGCTTCTGGGATAGCAGCCTGCATTCACTCCATAAGACGCACACACATTTCCCCTTACTTTTTAGGAAGGAAAAAGTGAGTCATAGAGCAAAAAATACGGTACTTTCTACATCAAGGAGGCCATAGAAATTATATTTTACAATACAAATATTACCAAGCTTGGTGTTTTAAATTCACGATCCTTCCAATTTATAGCAAGCATAGGGAATCTGAGACCTTCCAGATATCATTGGATTCCAATTCCCATTAGTCCTGGCCAGCATGGCCAATGGTCAGAGATGTAATTCAACAGCATTTGGAGAGCCCCAAATTCCTCATGCCTGGCTTATAGTGTGGGCAGTTGTTATAACCTGATTATAACCCGAACCTCAATAAAGGCTGGAAATCCCTTTGGAATTTCTCCTTTGTCGATCGGCAATCCACAGTTGCAAGAAGCGATATCTATTTTCAATCCCCTTTTCTATTTCCTTTTTCAGCCTTTTGATCAAGGAAGAGTTCACAAAGTCTTCCGCACCCTGTACAGCAGACTTCATGCCCTTAATAAACTCTCCTCTAAAGCTGCTAACGTCTGATACCTGGAATGTCTATCCAAGATAACTCCTATAATTTCCTAAAATTCTGTTCTGTCGCTTGCGTTTCTTAGTGGACGATGTGGAAGCTTTTGCCAGTCATTTTGATATAATTAATTAATTGCTGCTCTTTAGTCCTTACTGTAAAACACAAAGGAAGTTGCGGTGCTGCTGCCACATTTTAGATGACTCTTTGCAGTGTTCAGGCCAGTTGAGTAACAAGCAGGCTTAGACAGTAGGTGTGAGATTTAAATGTACTTTCAACTAAAATGCCTGTCATATTTTGCATAGATTTAAGCAGATTTTCTTAAGAGAATACTGATAAAGATGACTCTTTAAAATCATATGTAACTTTAAACCTATGCAAATTTTATCTCAATCCTCTTTTTAATTTATTTATTTTTGCTAAATTTAAACCAAAATAACTTGAGCTAGCTTTTCAACTAAAACATAATCTTTTTTAAAAACCAAAAACCAAAATCTAGGCAATGGCACTGTACCAAAAGTAGATGGAATGTTTCCTTGAGCTTACCTAAATAATAAATTGTTTCAGTTAGCATGTGTGTGATTTGAAGCTATCTTTGGATCCAGGATTTATTTTTTTTTTTTAAAGTTTTGCTAATTTTTTTATATGTGCTGAAACGGCAGTATCTGTTTTCATTTGTAGAACTTTTGAAATAGCTTTCAAAGTGTGCAGCTTTAACTTCTTCATGTGTGTTCTCTCTAATTGATGTTGCTTTTAACTCGCAGGCTGGTCTCCCTCCCTAACCCCTTTATTAATGAGTGGTGGTCCTGTCCCCCTGGGTGGCAGGCCCACCCTTCTTCACCAAGCTGCTGCCCAGGGAAATGTAACTTTATTGTCAATGCTGCTTAATGAAGAAGGTCTGGACATTAATGACTCCTGTGAAGATGGCTATTCTGCCTTGTATTCTGCTGCTATGAATGGACATACAGGTATGGATTTTGTCCGTGCCCTGACTTTACTATCCGCTGTGTTTATATGTGCTTTTCTAGTTCAGGGGAGGAATTCCACAGTGCCCTAAGGTGATTGTTCCACCAGGGCAAGCATTTTGGCTTCCCAGAGAGAACAATCTTCTCTCTCCTTTCTCTAGGTAAAGGTAAAGGGACCCCTGACCATTAGGTCCAGTCGTGACCGATTCTGGGGTTGCGGCACTAATCTCGCTTTGTTGGCCGAGGGAGCCAGCGTACAGCTTCCGGGTCATGTGGCCAGCATGACTAAGCCGCTTCTGGTGAAACCAGAGCAACGCACGGAAACGCCGTTTACTTTCCCACCAGAGTGGTACCTATTTATCTACTTGCACTTTGACGTGCTTTTGAACTGCTAGGTTGGCAGGAGCAGGGACTGAGCATGGGGATTCGAACCACCAACCTTCTGATCAGCAAGCCCTAGGCTCAGTGGTTTAACCCACAGCGCCACCCATGTCCCCTCCTTTCTCTAGGCTTCTCCTAACAACCCCCTGAACCCATTTTTGGGAATGTGGGAAGATAGGAGGAAGTCCTCGTTGCACAACCAGAAGTCCTCATACAGGACTTCCACCAATAGGACTCATTAATTGAATCCCACCCTGCATACTTAACAGTGACATCCTAAACATGGCTATGGAGAAGCAAGTCCCCTTGATTTCAGTGGGGTTTATTCCCACGAGGGCAGGATTGCCTAAGGTTGCAGCACTAGACACCAGGGGTGAGGAAACTGGTCAGTTCAGTGGGCCTACCTCTTGGCCAAATTTTGGACAGGTGGGCGGTTAATCGCCTGATGCCACCATGACATCAGGTGATGATTGTCAGGATTTCAAAGCAGTATCACACACATATAATGTCAGGTGTGGAGCAGGTGGATTTGCTTGGGGGGAAATGGCCAACTGCAACCAGGGTCAAATTTGGCCTACAAGGCAAAAGTTTCCAACACTTCCTATGCACACTTACCTAGGGGTTTGTCTCACTGGACTGTTGCAGGGAACCGGGCTTTTTAGTAGACATGTATAGTTAAACCACAGAGCCTAGGACTTGCTAATCAGAAGGTCAGCGGTTTGAATCCCCGCGACGGGGTGAGCTCCTGTTGCTCGGTCCCTGCTCCTGCCAAACCTAGCAGTTCGAAAGCACGTGAAAGTGCAAGTAGATAAATAGGTACTGCTCTGGCGGGAAGGTAAACGGCGTTTCCATGCGCTGCTCTGGTTTGCCAGAAGCAGCTTAGTCATGCTGGCCACATGACCTGGAAGCTGTACGCTGGCTCCCTCAGCCAATAAAGCGAGATGAGCGCCGCAATCCCAGAGCCGGTCATGACTGGACCTAATGGTCAGGGGTCCCTTTACCTTTTTATAGGATTCCATACCCTCCAACATTTCTCTGATGAAAATAGGGACATCCTTTTCCATAACAATAAATAATAATTTTATTATTTCTACCCTACCCATCTGACTAGGTTACCCCGGCTGCTCTGGGCAGCTTCCAACATATATAAACATAATAAAACATTAAACATTTTTTTAAAAATCCCTATACAGGGCTGCCTTTAGATGTCTTTTGAAGGTTGTATAGTTACGTATCTCCTTGGCTTGGGGTGTCACATAACTCCACACCCTCCAACATTTCTCTGATGAAAACAGGGGCAACCTGCCGTACCCTTCAACATTTCTCCACTGAGATTAGGGCCATCGTAAGGAAAACCGTGACATTCCGTGATCAAATCAGAAACCAGGACAGCTTCTGTAGATCCAGGACTCTCCCTGGAAAATAGGGGCACTTGGAGAATTTGGGATTCCACTGTTATTGGCGGCATGCCCTTGATCTTTCATTCTGAAATTATATGGAGAAAACAGTATTAACATCAAAGTATTGCTGAGACATTTCAACACAGTTTAAGCAAATGGAAAGCTTTTATGGTCAAATATTTTTTTATCACTCCTGGTGAATATTCAAGACTTGTATATGTTGGAAGGAAGGCAAAACAGTCCACTGAGAAACTGGTACAATTTGGACGGAAACTTGATGGCTGTGTTTCTTGCAGCCCTAAGATTAGTTCCTGGTGTGAGACATTAATATTTCTGTATAGTCACAGGGGAGCAATACGCCCCTCACATAAGCTCCAGTGTGGTGTAGTGGTTAAGAGCGATAGACTTGCAATCTGGGAAACTGGATTCATTTCCCCGCTCCTCCACATGCAGCTGCTGGGTGACCTTGGGCCAGTCACGCTTCTTTGAAGACTCTCAGCCCCACTCACCTCACAGAGTGTTTGTTGTGGGGGAGGAAGGGAAAGGAGAATGTTAACCGCTTTGAGACTCCTTTGGGTAGTGATAAAGCGGGATATCAAATCCAAATCCAAACTCCAAATTCTGGGGTCTGGTTTCAGCCCTTCTACACTCGTCTCCTTCCCCTGTAGACATAGATGCGTCTACACTTGGGTCAGGATGGGACACTTACAGCCTCAGAATCCTATAAGCACTTCATCAGATTTGAGCAAGAGGTAGCATAGAAAGCTGCTGGGCTGTAGGTACAGTAAGGAAGGCAGTGGTTGCAAGGGAAACTTGGAG
Organism: Podarcis melisellensis; assembly: GCF_964234715.1. Lineage (NCBI taxonomy): Eukaryota > Metazoa > Chordata > Lepidosauria > Squamata > Lacertidae > Podarcis > Podarcis melisellensis. Next base: position 22,288,196 of record NC_138542.1, read on the forward strand.
GTACATAAGAAGAATCCTTTTGGATTAGACCAACATTTCAGTTGCCAGTTTCCCAGTGTGGCCAGTCACAGGTCTCCCAAAAGCTAGACATGAAGGTAGTAGACCTCTCCCATCGATTCTTCTTGGCAAATGACATTCTACCTCCGAATGGGGAGCGTGAATGTAGCCATCATGACTTGTAGCAATAGACATCTCCTCTGTGGATTTTTCTTACCCACGTACTAAGTCATCTTAAGCTAGCGGCCATCACCAAATCTTGTGAAAGCAAAATCCAAAGTTGGGAAATTTCCAGTGTATTCTAAAGCATTAAAAGGCTCAGAAAGGTTTTTCTTTCCGTATTGGCTCCCTGTTTGTGGAGTGTTCTCCCCAGGGAAGTTCACCTGGTGCCTTCATTATATATTTTTAGGTGAAAACGTTTCTTTTCAACCAGGCCTTGGGCTGAATAATATTCTGGGGCCTTTTAAATGTGTCTGTGGGAAGACGGGGTTATTGTTTTGCTGTTTTGTTTTAATTTTTTACTTGCTTTTATCCTGTATTTTATTCTGTGAACCGCCCTGAGATCTTATGAAGAAGAGCATTATATAAATCTAATAAATAAAATAAAAATAAAAAAGAACTTGGTGAAAGGGAAGTCTTTGTTAATTTGCTCTCTCTATATATGAGAGATAAGTTTGCCTTGCCCAGGTGTCCTAGTAACCTGGCATCACAATACAGAATATTGCCTTTGGTAGATCTGGTCCAGAACTCTGTTTCAACAGTTGGACAACCAGATATCCACAGGAACTTTTATGGTTACATACTGTAGATGCGCGGTTTCTGAGGAATGCTCTCTGGTTTTCAGACCCTTATCTCTCCCCACCACTTCCCTCTTATATATCAATATGCCTTTGTGTTTTCCAACTCCTAGATTGTGTAAGATTGCTGCTGACTTCAGAAGCTCAAGTTGATCCTGTTGATAAAAATGGCTTTACACCCTTGTGTTCAGCAGTTGCTCAGGGACATTGCAAGTAAGTAACGTGGCAATTCTGTGTTTCTCCAGACACAGAATTCCTTGTAATCTTTTAAGTATTGGGGTGCACAAGCTGCGAGAGAAAAACGTACTCAATTAAAGACTTATTCCTGCCTATAATCCTCAGTTGTAATATTATTATGAGATTTTCTGTTAGAAGTAGAGATGTTTGGGGATTTTTTAAAAAAGCTCTCTAGTTTCTATGATTTTATTGCAATAAAGCCATGCTCCAAAAACGATTTCGCTTTCATACTTCTGTGGAGGCACATGCTGCAAGCATTTTAAGTTACATATTTGTATTTTTATGTTGTAAACCTTCCTGTGGTCTTCAGATGAAGGGCAGCCTATAAATTTAATAAATAATAGTGTTATTTCAAATGGGAAAAATGGGTCTTGCCTTCTAAAAATGCATCTCTTAACGGGAGCTCTGGACGGATTTATGGTCAAGCTTTTACTGAAAGCCTTATCAGCCATTTCTTTGAGCACAAAAATTAAATGAAAAGCATGTGCTGGCAGCTGATGGGGAAATTGCGTTCATTGATATTTTGCCTTTGATCCTTCAAAAAGTGGTCTGCCTACAGAAAAAGCCCCCTCAGTTGGGGTATAATATGTCAAAGAGCAAGGATGTTTCATTTAACGCAGTGCCTGAGGAAACGGAATAAAGGCACACTTTTGTAGGACTTTGATGGTAACTGACTGAAGCAAGACATTACAATTTTGAAAAGCTGCTGTCTTGTGAGAAATATCTGTGTACTATATTTAACCATGGAAGGATATAATTTTGGGGGGGTGTCGGTTGGGATTGGTTGGTAAGGTGAGGAAGCTGAAGTTATCCGCAAATCAGATTTTAAAAAGTCAGTTCCTCACTGTTATCAAGGTGTGAGAAACTGTATAAATAGCCCCAGAAATAGGAGTAGTGTAGTATTGTGAGCTAGATTCTCTAATGTGAGCCTCTCAGAGCTTTCACACTTATAATTGAAAAAGGGGTAACAGACCTTCCTTTAACAGTCTGCTTAAAGAGTTTTGCTGAATTCCTGTTTCCTCCTCCTCCTCCTCCTCCTCCTCCTCCTCCTTCTCTGCAAACTAGGGATCTGATATCCTCCCCCTCACCAAAAAAAAACAAAAAAAAACCAAGAGTAGCCTTACTACTCTTACTTGAAAGTAAGTCTCATTAGTTAGCTCTAAGAAAACATGCTGAAATTCATAGCCTTTCGGCATTTTATTCTGGGTTTAGTGCCATATCCTATCCTGGGAGCTTAACACAAGACCCTCCTCTATATAATAAAATAGTTTGTGTGCATTGGGTGAGTTACTTTGGCCTACAAGAAAGATAATGTGAATGCCAAATCATGTAGTCATTATTGGGCATACCCATGTCTGACATGAATATACTTCCCACATTACAATTTCTGTGATAAGAGAATGTTGAAGAGGCTTGTGGTTTGTTGACTGCATCAATCACATGCAAATAAGCATGGACCTGGAGTCCATGGGGTTACAAACAGTCGGACACGACTAAACAACAAATGCAAATAAGCTGATACTAATTTTAATGTGTTCCGTTTGTACTACCAGAGCCTTTGAGGTGATAATTCGAATATATATATATATATATATATATATATGGTTTTGGTGTCCTCGGGTGTCTTCCCGTGTAAAAGTTGGGGTGTCTAGGCGACGTTTCGACGAGGTCTCACTCCTGAAGATGACGAGTGAGACCTCGTCGAAACGTCGCCTAGACACCCCAACTTTTACACGGGAAGACACCCGAGGACACCAAAACCTGCATTCCTGTACCCGTGAAAATCTACGAAAGCATATATATATATATATATATATATATATATATATATATATATATATATCCCTTTTCATTTTGAAGCCTCTGAGCAGTAAGAATGTGGGATAGTATAATCGGACAAGTATGCATGTTGTTGTGAGAGCAGCAAGTGTCTTTCAAGATATGCCTTTCATAGCTGCTGAATACTTTACATTTCTTGATAAATGAAACTTTCACTATTCTATGAAAGATTGTAGAAAAACAGAGCTGATATCAGCTCTTTTCAGGTAATCTTATATCCATCCATCCTCTCTGGACTTGAATAGGATTAATTCTAATAGTGCTGCAGAGATCCATATTTTACTGATGATTTGATTGTGTCTATTCAATCTTATGGATGGTATCTCCTGCAAATTTTGCTGTTCAGTTTTCCTAGGGTTGCCAAAAAGTAAAAACCAGGGTACCCCAAAAGTTGTCGAGCTTTTGTTTAACAAAAACACAATTTTGCGATTGGCTTGCCTAAGATCTAGGACAAAGTACCGCCTTTCGTAAATTCCCCCTGGATGTCAGTTCCAGCTTTCAGATTCAGACATATGGCAGCCCTGTTTTTCCTTGCCACCCTAGCCGATACTGTTGCCGCCCCTGAAATCTGGCATTTAAATGACTGAGATGCTATTTATATTGGCTAGAACTCCACATAGTTCAGACAGGTGTGGTGCAGGTTTTCCTGTGGGGCTGTCAATCAGACTGATTCCTGACCTGAGGCAACCCTGTTATTCCAGTTACAGATAACATCCTTTCAATGGAAAGTGTCACTTCTGCCATCTCGTCTGGTGGCTTGTCAGATTTTGCCCCCAGAGTTCAGCACTCAGTTGAGAGGAGACTTGGAATTGATCTCAACTTACTGCCATTTGGAGAGCAATGTGCTCTCTTGTGACCATAAACTTGTACCTATAACCCCTGCTCATTTACATACATTTTAATTCTTTCTGCAGCTTTTGCTCTCATCTCTCCATTTCCTTTTAATCTCAGACAGCCCTGTCCTTATTTCCTCCTGCTTTGCCTCCCACCAGTCTGAAGGATCCTTGTGCTTCTGTTCCTTAAATGTTTTGATGCTTCTCATTTTTCCTCCTATTTATCAGTCCCTCTTAATTTTTCTAACACTTTGCCTCTTGTTTTCCTCCTCTCCTTGCCTAAATCTTTTCTTACCATACCTCTCTTGTTGCATATCTGTTCTGCTTGTCCTGACACCCCAGTTTTGCAAACGCCTAGTTCTCCCCCCCCCGCCCTCAGTCTCTATCAAAAAACGAGGTCTTAAAAAGGAATAAGATGCATTCTACATATACAGGTAACTCGCAACATATGTACTTTTAACTTGCGCAATTTCAGCTTTAAGTGCTTTACCTACTAGCCAGCTGAAATCACACAAACTAAACGCACGCAAGGCGGGGAGCTTAAAAGCTCTTTCTGCACCAGTTTTCCCTGCTGCAGAAAGAGTGCTTAAGCTCTCTGCTTTGTGAAGGCAAGTCCTGCTCAGCTCACCAGCTTCAGAAAGGTAGGGATGCTCACACAGAGACAGTACCAGGATTGTTTTGACTATACACGATTTCAGCTTTGCGTGCAATCTCCAGAACATAACCCCTGTGATTTACCTGTACAGTGTTACCTCGGGTTACATACGCTTCAGGTTACATACACTTCAGATTACAGACTCCGCTAACCCAAAAATAGTACCTCAGGTTAAGAACTTTGCTTCAGGATGAGAACAGAAATCATGCTCCGGCGGCATAGCGGCAACAGGAGGCCCCATTAGGTAAAGTGGTGCTTCAGGTTAAGAACAGTTTCAGGTTAAGAACGGACCTCCGGAACGAATTAAGTACTTAACCTGAGGTACCACTGTATATTGTATTGCAGTGAAGCCGTTTAGATTTAAGGAGATTGCTGGCTACCAGAATGAACAGTGCCAAATGTGCTGTTCTTAAACAAAGGTTTCTAATTACCTGAAGTATAAAATTCAATAAAATGTTGTCCTAGAATCCAGAAGGAGCAAAGGCAGGAGTGGATGCATTTATTATATAGGTGATCTGAATTCTATCCGGCTGTGACCAGTTCAGGGTCAGAAGATGAGGGAGTTGGGTTGCAACCAAAACCAGGTGTTGGCTTGTGTGAGGGGAATTTCCATTGGGAAGACATGATTTTGACCCTGTAACCTGTGCTTTTGTTGCTTTGATCATCAGATGCTTGTACCAAAAGCTTTTAACATTCCACACATCCCGACTATACAGTGTTCATGGAAGAAGCTGCCGTGTTGAACCCTGTCACATGCGGACTTGCACACTTCACAGACTCTTGAACACACATGGCCACTACCTCAAAGGCCTTCCTGTTTAGCCAGGCCTCATGGCATCTCTTTGGAAATCCAGTTCTCAATTTGATATCTGGAGTTTGTGCTTCTGTTACTTGCTGGGACCGGGAGCATTTAGCTCTCCTCAGTAAAATATTTGAGGGGGCCGGGCTCCCACAAAGTTATGGGCATTCCCATTCAAATGGTGTGTGTGCAATTCATCATATGATTGATTATGCGGGGCAGAGCTTACCTGCTCCCCCACAATATTTTATTGGCACCCCTGCTTTCCTGCCCTTGAATTTTCCTGACATTGGTACAAGTGACTGCCTTGCCCATATGCAGATTTACAATTGGCATCCGGTGCCTTGCTCCCTGATCCACTCAGAGAGTTATTAGGTGGATGAATACTAGTGTCAGGTATAGTGGTCACATATCTATGGAATTCCCTTTGCAGAGAAATATGCATAGATGCCTCTCTGTTGGCCTTTAGAAGAGACCTTATTTTATTTTTATCAACAAAAAATGCGGCCTGGTTTTACAGCACTGTGGTCCATTCTACTGCTGCTAATTTAACATTGTTGTTTCCTGTTTTTATTGTTTTAATTGCTTGTAATCATAACGTGTGCTAATTGCTTGGAAGGGTGAACACCCTAAAAAGGCAGGATTTCATGAAATCTATATAAATAAATAAAACAAATAAAGAATGCCATATTAATAAGCTAAGGAGACATGTGTGAACACAGATTGACCAGTTTGCTTGTTATAATTCAAATATTCTGCAACATTAGCTGAAGTCTCCACAAATAACTGGATGAGAGAATTTGCCTTTTTTTAGTATCCAGGCACCAATTTTGGATTTAATATGTGTCCCTGATCATAATGGTTTTAAGCCAATTACCTTTGTTGATGCAGTATAATCGAAATATATGTTTGGAGAAGGTATTGTAGCTGAATGGCATTTTAAAGGTCATGTCTTTTCCAGATCAGGTATTCTTCTAACATGTCCAATGCTTCTGTCCCTAGATGTGCAGAATTATTAATCATGCATCATGCTGACATTAATCACGCTGCTGAAAAGGGAGAGACACCTCTCTACTTGGCCTGTAGAAACGGAAATAATGAATGTGTCAAACTCTTGTTGGAAGCTGGAGCAGACAGAAGTGCAGAAACCTGTGTAAGTCTTAAAAGCCCATTTTTCAAAGTCAACATTTCAAGAAGAGCAGGAGTGAGCTGCTTCAGAATGGTTTCGGTTGAGGCATACATTAATAACCCTAACGGCTGCATTGCTGTGTGTCAAAATGGCTTCTGTTGAGGCATTTGTTCATAATCTTAACTGCTGTAGTGCATGAAATCCTTTGGAATTAATGGAAGGTTTCACATTTATATGGTTGTGTGCTGTTGCAAAATGCCTTCAACTGCATTCAATTATTTATTTCCCCATAAGATTTCTGAAATAATTATCTTTCCTGTCATCCTGCCTCACAGACTTGAAATCTGAAGCAGTTGTTACTCACATCCTGCTCCTATAAGCTCTTGTTTTCCATGATGTCAACTTCAATAGAGATTTTTCTTGTCTCTGATTCAAAAGCCTGGACACCTTGCTTAGGAGAAGATTGCTTTTGTTCTTCCTGCAGAGGAAACAGTCTACAAAGGGGTGGTAAAAAAACTGAGGATTCTTTTGGGTTTTTTAAAAAAGGAAGTCTGAGAGAGCAATAGATCAGGCTAAATAAGGAAGATTCTTATTCTATCTTTGAAATTAACATACAACAAATGAATATTAAGAAACTGACATCTCACTGTTGTTTGGACTTTGGAAGATGCAGAAATATGTTAAAAATATAGGAGCAGAAATATTTTGTTCCTAATAACAAAGAAGCAGATAAATCATCCCAATTTATTACCACCCGCCATTCCTATATCCATATATCAAATTACGTTTCCTGCTAAGGACTCATTCATATGTTTTTAAAGTAATGATTTCAGTGCATGAATATTATATAGCAGTGGTTTTTAAACACTGCATTGTTAGGGCGTTTGTTGCACAACTCCTACAAAGTTTGCTGGAGAGTTCAGGATGTACTCTTGGTTCATATCATCCTTACCCTGAAAACTAGGCAGATATCTTAAAACATGTCCAGTACTATTTCTGTGCTTCTGGGGGAGTGGTGGACGTGTTGGCAGCATTTGGACGTAAGAGTTCCTTTTGGTGTATTTTGACAGGAAAAATTCTAGCCTCCCCCATTGCCTCTTCTCCTCTAGTGCAGCCACAAAAAGGAGATTGGGAGCCTTCACTTCCAGTTTGGATTAACCACAGTTTAGCAATATAAACCTTAAACTGTGGCGAATCTTGCCTATGGTTTATTGAAAGAAGCCAGCTTTGTAAACAACAGTTTGCAGGGCTCTGATGAAATGGCAAGCTGTGATTAATCAAAACAGAAGCACAAACCTCTGGATTGCTACAGAGGAGGCTGGGGCATGGGGGCACACAGGCTTGGGGTGTATCATGTGGCCTTTATCTCCCAAGAAGTTAGTCTACCATTATCCTTATTCTATCAAGGAACATTTGCTAAGTTTCCCGTAACACAGTTTGAAATTGGCTCACTCAGCCAATAAAGCAAGATGAGCGCCGCAACCCCAGAGTCGGCCACGACTGGACCTAATGGTCAGGGGTCCCTTTACCTATATGGAGTGAAGCATTTGTTTCCACTCAAAGACGTGGTAGAAGATGACAGCAAAAATCAGAGAGAGAAATAGAAATGTGAAATGGAACAGAAGCAGAACAGGTTCTGGATTAAAGTCATCGTGGCTTCGGATTCATTTGCATAAGGCTGAAGATCTCTGGTTTGTAAATGCAGCTTTTATCAGAGTCCCTGTTAATTTTGTGAACGATTTCATCCAGAAATGGTTCAGAAACGTATCTATCACAAATTGTGCCATTTAATAAGCAAAGGTCCCTAGACGTGCCTTGCTTAACAAAATAGATTTGGTCGTTTTGGAAATGATCTGTGGAACAGGTGGTTCAAAGATGTTTATACATGCCAGTCTTAGGGCTGCCTTCAGAGCGCACTTTATTCAATTTCCTCACCTGATATTTTTAGGCTTTATGTGATCTTTCACATGTCGTAACAGCCACTGCTGGAAAACTAGTGGAATCTCGTGGACGTTTAGCTCTCATATGTTAATTGCTTCCAGAGAAAAGTCTGTTTGCAATCACAGTAATCTAGAAAATCACAGAAGTTTTGCATTTCCCCAGTATTCATAGATCTCAGCACTGCTGCTCACATGATGAAATTTGGGGCAGTATCCCAGCATACAGTTCTTTCCCGTTGTTTTCATGGGGAAGAAAAGTGCACATGTGCATAAGGTGGTGGTGGGGTTGCGGTTTCAGGATGACAGTGCAAAGGGATGCAGGATGCAGTGCAAAAGGAACATTAGATACTGGGAGGGAAGCGCTAGCATTATAACCAGGAAAACTAATGCAATAATCCCCGTGTCTGAAGTCCCATGTGGTCCTCTGTGTCCATTCCTACATCGGTGCGATCCTAGGTGGGCTACAAAAGTTGGTCTTTTTCATATACAGTGGTACCTTGGGTTACATACGCTTCAGGTTACATGCGCTTCAGGTTACAAACTCCGCTAACCCAGAAATATTACCTCGGGTTAAGAACTTTGCTTCAGGATAAGAACAGAAATAGTGCTCCAGCAGTGCGGCAGCAGCAGGAGGCCCCATTAGCTAAAGTGGTGTTTCATTTTAAGAACAGTTTCAGGTTAAGAACGGGCCTCCGATATGAATTCAGTACTTAACCTGAGGTACCACTGTATTGGGTAAGCAGCAGTGCTGTTTTCTGGAGAGCTGGGATAAAACAGGATGTTGAAAATATTATAGAGGGGTTCTGTGGGTTAAACCACAGAGCCTAGGACTTGCCGATCAGAAGGTTGGCGGTTCGAATCCCCGCAATGGGGTGAGCTCCCGTTGTTTGGTTCCCTACTCCTGCCAACCTAGCAGTTCGAAAGCACATCAAAGTGCAAGTAGATAAATAGGTACCGCTCCGTCGGGAAGGCAAACAGCGTTTCCGTGTACTGCTCTGGTTCGCCAGAAGCGGCTTAGTCATGCTGGCCACATGACCCGGAAGCTGTCTGCGGACAAACGCTGGCTCCCTCGGCCTATAGAGCGAGATGAGCGCGCAACCCCAGAGTCGGTCACGACTGGACCTAATGGTCAGGGGTCCCCTTTTCCTTTACCTAGTAAGCCTGAATACAGTGGTACCTCAGGTTAAGTACTTAATTCGTTCCGGAGGTCCGTTCTTAACCTGAAGCACCACTTTAGCTAATGGGGCCTCCTGCTGCCGCTGCGCCGCCGGAGCACAATTTCTGTTCTTATCCTGAAGCAAAGTTCTTAACCTGAGGTACTATTTCTGGCTTAGCGGAGTCTGTAACCTGAAGCGCATGTAACCTGAAGCGCATGTAACCCGAGGTACCACGGTAATTGTGTTTCATTTTATACGTATGAGGATCTTTGCAACACTCTGACACTGCAGTCCTGTACCTGTTTTCCGGTTCATGTTTGTTTCAGTTGAACAACTGGTAGGAATACTTCTGAGTAAGCATGTGTGGGATTATACTCTTTAGTTTGCTGCCTAGGGAATTTGACTGACGTATGTTACAGGGGTTAAGTCATCCGTGTTATATTAATGTCATAATTTCAATCTGTGTCCAAGTTAAATTGATTGTGGGTCGGTAGTTCATTTCTCGAACCATGGATCAATAAGTTCTAAGCTGCAGGCCTTGGAAGGCGATCTGTTTAGAAGCAATTCCTCAGAAAGAGCTCTCCGAAATCTCTGATCCAGGCAGGTGTAATGCAGTTGATAACAACCCAGCTGCCCTCTCTCTAAATAGTCCAGTTCCACTCTTCTCTTTCAGACTGCTGATTTCTTAACTGGTGTGTGGCCCCTGCTCACGACCCCCTGTCAGATCCTTGCTTTGCTTTAGGTGAAATCGCCTGTGACGCGACACTTATTTACACAAAATATACGTCTTGCCAGAATGCAGACCAATTTCCACAGACAGGATTTCATGGCCATATGCCAGGGCTACTCCTGCCATTAGAAAGAGAGAAGCTTCCGCCTCAGGCAGTTGATTCTGGCTGTCATGTAAGGACAGCATACTGCTCGTTATTTAATTTATTATTATTGATTTATTTATTTTTACTGCCAGAGGGTGGGAGAGGCTTTTGCAGAGTTCTCTGCCACAGATGCCAAAATACATTGACAAGCCTTAAGTACTACGCACCATGGTTTGGTGGGGGTGAGGTGTCTGCACAGTGTTCGCAACCCACATTGTTCTAGGTGCATTTTGTGACAGGGAATTTCATTAGCGCCAGCAGTTTCTGAGCTCAGGGCGGAGTGCTGCGCCTAAGATTTCAGATTAAAACTGCAGAGTGGAAAGAAAGGGGAACCTTTTTCTGCCTCCCCACTTCCAGCTGCTCTCTGAAGACTGGAGAAGAGACCCTCTGAAGAATATTAGGGGGGTGGGCAGGGGAAGGACTAGACCATGTGAAAAATGAACATAATATTTTAGCTGCAGTTCATTCATTTTCAACTTTGTATTATTGTTTTTTGTTTTGCTAGACATTCTATTGTTGCGCCCATAACCTAGGTTTAAGGTGCCATTTAGCTCCTAGCTTTCATATCTCAGTTTTGAACACTGTTTCTTCACCATTTGGTCCCCTGTAAAATTTCTTGGGCTAGCCTTGCTGTAAAGCAGGGGTCAGCAAACTTTTTCAGCCATGGGCCGGTCCACACTCCCTTGCGGGGGAAATGAACCAATTCCTATGCCCCACAAATAACCCAGAGATGCATTTTAAATAAAAGCACACATTCTACTCATGTAAAAACATGCTGATTCCCAGACCGTCCACGGGCCAGATTCAGAAGGCGATTGGGCTGCATCCAGCCCCCGGGCCTTAGGTTGTAAAGGATGGCAGAGAGGAATGAGAGTGATGTGTTTTCCTTTCATTAAAGTTTGGTCAAATGGGGCAGTGAGCAATTGAACCCATTACTACTTACTTTCGTTTGAAACCAAGACCCAGAAGGCCGTGAGGAATTGGTCTGAAAAGTATAGATGTAGATATAGATATATGAATTTTTTTACTACTTTCTTCTGTGTTTAGAATTGGGTTCCCTAAAAGCAGGGAAATGCATTAGCAAAATGATATCCTCATTGACCTAAGTAGGGGTTGGGGAGAGAACTAGTAATATATATACTTTCTTTAAAAATAAGGAATATTGGAAGTAAGGCACATGGTTACAATTTGTTTTGCAGTTAAATGAAGCGGGGGGGGGGACTGTATACTGAGCTCAAATGTAATGATAACTTAGAGGGGGAAATAATAATAAGAAAAAGATACAAGTTTGGATGTTGGTGATTCCAAATAAATACATCAAAAGAAATTAAAGACTGAAAATGTTTTTGCAGAGCAGCTGTGCTCGCTTTGTTATGCTAATGTAGGAAAGACTTAATACCGCACAGAGCTAAAGAGGTGTGCTTATATAAAACTGTACAGATTTTCTAAGAAAGGGATAAGATGTCTGAGAAAACTCCAGTAACAGTTACATCAGCCTTCTCTGCCAGGGTGTTTTTATGTTTTGGTATCATACTGCTAAAAGCATCCTTTGGAAAGGATTGACCCCACTTCTTTCGCCCCCCATTTGTGAACCCTCTCGGTCTAGAAACAGGAACATCCACCAGCACTGTTCAGAGGAAGAGCTGAAGTACTTTACACCCCTTTTTTCATTATGTACCAGTACATACAGTTGTCTGAGTATATAACAGATGGGCTGCCTTTGTCAAAACATTTACAGCCAGACACTATTGACTGCTTCAGATAGTTAGCAGACAGCAGCTTTTACAAAACACATAAATTTCGTAAATATCCATTCGGCAGGCTGAAGTTGTTTCTGAGCTCTCTCCCCCCCTCCCCCGCCCCATTTTTTGTTTCTGCAGGATGGCTGGACACCTTTTCATGCTGCTGTCGATGCTGATAATGTTGACTGCCTAAGATTTCTTATGTACTATGGAAAGCCGGAAGATGGAAACTTTGTGAATGGAGCAGATGCTAATTCGTGCCTCTTTGACTTGGAGTGTGGGGTTGACAGCTGTAACCGTAAAGCAAAGCCCATTGTTTCTGCAGATCTCATCAACCACGCTGACAAAGACGGCTGGACTGCAGCCCACATAGCAGCGTCAAAAGGCTTTAAGGTCAGTCAGTCTGCCTAATAGATTGTTAAGTGCAACGTGGTATCAAGATTAAGTCCCTGTTCCACTGGCTGTGTGCGCGCGACTGATACAGTCAAGACTGTGTTTTTCACATTCGTCAAGGAGTTTATAAAACAATGAGGAAAGGGCTGATAAAGCTTTTTTTTTTAATAGGCTGCATAGCAGGTGAGGAAGATAGATGTTCCTAGAATACGAGCACTGGAAATATTAATAGACAATAAACTGAAAACAGTTGAGATCATTCCATTAGACTGTTTGCCAAAAGTTTCAGGACAAGCACATAGAAGTTCTTTTTTCTTACAGTACACGATTAACATATGAAAGTCATTGTCACAGGAGATGGTTATGGCCCACGAGAATTGACCCAGACCAGATGTTCTCATTGAGGCCATTGTAAAACTACACTCTCATGGTTGGCTCCATTTGTTGCATTGGTAACAGTGCCAGATTAAACCCTGTGGAGGCCCCGGGCAGTTGAAATCTCAGGGGGTGGGAGGAGTCGCAAATTACCTTCAATACATTTTTGTAAATTTCTCTCAGGATCAGATCAATATTATTTAGATCCGTTGCTGCAGGGTGTCAGGCTTTGGGGAATCTGATCACTCTCATGGTGGCAGCCAAGAATCAGAGAAACGATAAAAATTCTTACCAAGCGAATTATTCAATAATTCACAGAGAGCGACAAGCAATGCAGCCTTCCCTAAATAATGGCATAACTCCAAGTAAAGTCCCACCCCCCTGCGTCTCTCCTATTCTACGCCACACCTACATCGGTTAATCTGAGCTCTTCCGCTGAGCTCTCTGTTTTACTACCCTCAATGAACGTGTGGTCCTGGGAGGCGGGGTAAGGAATGCTTTCCAAAGACACTGAGTCTGTCAGCTGTCTCTCCCCTGGTGCTGCTTCTTCTTGCTGCTCCTCTTCCAGTATTTCCCAGCTTCTGCCCTCTGCAGCCTCTGAACTGTGCCCTTCTGCAAACCACTGTTCTAAATCTATACTGTTCTTCTGTTCTCAGAAAGGTTCAGGAGAAGGGGGCAATCCCCACCATTCCTCCTCTGTCTAGCCCTTGACATTGGGCCCCTGAAAGGTGTGGGGTCCATAGGCCAGTGCCTCCTCTGTTTATTTGGTAATCCAGCACTGATCGGTACAGATTTTCTACATCATGTGAGAATCTTCATGTCAAGATGTCTCCTCCATTAGGGTTGATGGCAGTCAGTGCTATTTTTCTAGACAAGATGTGCCGGAACTCACCATGAGCGCCTCCCTCGTTATCTTAGAATGGTAGTGGTGCCTACCTGAGAGGTGCTGGAACTGAGTTCCAGTGAGTTCCCACCGCAAAAAAGGGCCTATGGTGGCAGTGGTGAGGGCAGTGACCATCTCAGATTGTGAAACCTATGCTGCAAAGGTAACATATGGATTGGACCTTGGGTGATTTTGGAAAAGTTTACACTAACCCAAGGAAGATAACAACAACTTTATGGAAGATATATCAATGGCTATTGATAGCTCTTAACCACAAGAAGCAAAAATGTGACACACACACACACTCAGAATGTCTGGGTCTCAGATGCTGGGATTAAAATAATGGGATTATTACCACCGCCATGCCTTGGTGCTTAACTTCACATGCCTATCAGGAGAACGTTCTTAGGTGAACGCTGTTGGAAACAAAACTCTAGATTATCTTGACCTTTGAATATGATTTACAGTAGCTGATTTAGCATTGTTTTTAGCTGTCCACTACAGCTGGCATCACATGATATCCTTGAGGGGAAAGACACCTGATAACAGAAGCCGATTTTGCAGATTGTACAGTTTGCAGCAGATGGCACAGTTCTTGTGGCCAGTGGGAGGCTTCTAGCTATGCTTTAAGTTAATAAATTTAGATCAGATTTATAACCATGAACTGGCTTCCATTAAGTGGATAATTCAGTTATAGGCACTCAGCACTTGGAAAGGAGAAACATGCCTAGGGAACCCCATCATTCTCACTTAGGAGACAGCCACATAGAGCTGGGGGACTCTTTCAGCCTGAGCGCCACATCCCCTTCTTGAGAACCTTCCAGGAGCCACATGCCTGTGATGGGCAAGGCAGAAGATGAAGTGGGCAAAGCAATAGGCTCATTTCTTCACATGGCTCTCTAGCCTTCCTCCAGATGAGCAAGAAGCTTTATAAGAGTTCAGCGGCACGTTCTGGCCAGGCAAAAACATTCTAGGAAGGGTGCACAGCAGGGCAAGTGAGGGTGTGGCTGAGGAGGGTGACTTCCATAGTACCAAAACATCATGATTCTGGGTGCATTAGCCATTTCAGCCATGCCCCGTCAGAAGATTACAGTTGCAAGGCACGAATTTTATAAGGGCAAGGCAGTCCCTTAGGCTACCCAGTTTACCTTTAAATGCTCAACTTGAGCTGCATCCAGGAGCATTTTAGCAGCCGGTGCAAGCTCCCTCAGCAGATGTTTTATATGATGTTGATGGGATACCTCTGCCAACAACCTAGCTGCATTTTGCACCAGTTGCAGCTTCCAGGTGAAACTCAGTGGAAGCCTGGTATAGAGCATATGGCAGTAATCCAGTCTTGAGGTAACCAATGCCAATAGTAGCCAAGCTCTCTTGGGCCAGGAAAAGCCTAAGCTATCTTCTCAACTGAAGCTGGTAAAAGGCATTCCTAGCCGCCGAGACCACCTGCACCTCCAGACACAAAACACCCCCACACTTCATACTTGCTCCTCCAGAGGGAGTGCAATCCTATCCAGAGCAGCTAACTATATCCTGGACATGTGAACCATTCACCCAGAGAGTCTCTGTCCTGTCAGCGTTTAAACTCAGTTTATCGGCCCTCATCCAGCCCACCACTGGTCCAGAGTTTCCACAGCCACTCCCAATTCAGGTTTACATATTCAGACTAGGAAAACATTAAATGTGGGGATCTCGTGGTCAAAGTTCTCCCTGTCAGAAAACCGAACCTCTTAATAGATAATTTCTCAGTGTTTGGAAGTATGTATTTTAAGGGCTGAAATGAGGACATTATAAAAGCTGGATTCAGGTAATAACTTAGTTTCAGCTCAAGCTAATTCCTTGAAAGCTTCCTGCTCTTATCTTCCTAGAGTTGCCTAGAAGTCTTGTGTAGCCACGGGGAACTAGAGGCTGAGAGGGAAGATAAATGCAACCAAACCCTGCACGATGTTGCCACCGATGACTGCAAGCAGCTTCTAGAGAATCTGAGTGAGTAACAGCTAAGTCATGAATATGTGGAAATTTCTGGAAAAGCGGCAGATTCTGTGCAGCGGCCAAGCATTGCCGAAAAGCCCATTGCTGTAAATTGCATATTGTTGCGTAGTTGTATGTTGTTGATTCTCAGGTATACTGAGGTATGTATGTGACAGAGAGATGTAACCATGGCAGAATATCAATTTACTGCCATGGAGATTACGTCTGAATTGGAGACTGCTCCTAAACAGACAGGCAAAATGGAGTCTGCCTTTGTAAATGGGAGCTAAAATTCCCTACTGCATGTTTTGGCAATCACCACAATGGCTCTTTTGACTGGGTCCCGCATAATGCAGAAGGAATCTGCCTTGTCAAAGTTTACCTTTGTGTTACCTTTGCACCACTTTTAGGCAAATATAGTGCAGGCTGACATTTTTTATTGTTGCTGTTATTGCTGTTATTTACCACTTTTGACCATTCTCTACATTTGGTACAGCATGCCGCTGTTATGTCCATTCAATCGTGTGTCACCATTAAATCCCATTGGCTTGAGAGTGAGCGGTCACATAAAACACCTTTATTATTTCATTTGTCGTATATTCAGAAGCAGTTCACCAGGTGGAACTGAACCACTGACTACACCACCTTTTGGGGAAGCGCAAAGGTGGTGGGGATGTTGGCTTGGTGGAATGCACCGGCAGAGCCAAGCCACCTGCCATATCTATTTCATTGCTAAAATGACCCCATGGGATTCTACAGCACAGAGTTAACAGCAGCACATAGTCCTTTGCGCAAGGCCTCCCACTGAGATCACACTGAAGCTGGAATCCGAAGTAAACTTTTCCACTGAACTGGATTGCTAGGGCAATTCTGCCTGGTGTCTTCCATTCAGTTTGTAATGCTAACACTTAACTTTTTTTTAAATATGCTTTTTATTAGTTTTCTTACTTAACAAACGCACACAAGAAATTAACAAAAATGAAAAAAACAATAACAAAAAAACCATCCATACGTTCTTACAAAATAACTGATGCCACCATGTTCTTAAATCCCAATTCCTTATCTTCCCCATTAGACTTCCGTTTTCCTTAAAGTGGGTCTGTCTTATTATCTGTTTAATAAACTGCTTCTTTAATCATTTCGCCATTTCTTCTGTTATCTGAATACTATACTTATAATCCATATTGTGGTTTGCGAAAATTGATCAAAGCATATCCAGGTTTTAACTTGAGGGCACTGTTTGTTTGTTTTTTTAAAAAAATATTCTTTATAAATTTCCCACTCCTTTTTGAACTTTCGGTTTGGCTGTCTCCTAATTGCCTCCATCATTTTCCCCAGTTCGAGATATTCAGATAATTTATCCTGCCATTCCTCTTGTGTTGGTACTAATTCTGCTTTCCAATTTTTGGCAATTAATATTCTTGCTTCTGTTGTAGCGTATCATTCTTAAAACTTACCGTATTTTTCGCTCTATAACACGCACCCGACCATAACACGCACGTAGTTTTTAGAGGAGGAAAATCCGTAGGCATGCCACCCGTAGGCATTCCCTCCATAACACGCAGAGACATTTCCCCTTACTTTTTAGGAGGAAAAAAGTGAGTGTTGTGGTGCAAAAAATACGGTAACTGTGAGCATGTGACATCTCTCTGGAAAAGGCAGGCACTTCTCCCTCCACCAGAGGGCTCCCTTATGTTGAAAGCGAAAGCCCATTATGTATATAGCAGTCCTGCTTTGGTCCTTGTCAGCTGTGTGGTTTGGCAGTGCACCAGAGGGAATTTCTTTGCCATATTTATGTCGTGGAGATTGGATATGCTGAGGCAGCTTATCTGGAGCCCTAAATTAGCACCTACATGGATGTGTCCCCGGGGTTGGATCTCATATGGAACTTTAAATGGAAGTGTTAATAGAGTTGTACCCTTTAACATCAATTGAGGAGCATGGAAGTAGATTGTTTTCTGCCACTGAAGCAGGAAGAAGAGTGGATTTTGCAACACAGGGACCTGTGCAGGAGAAGACCGCTTAAGAGAGCTTTCTTTCTGATATGTTTCCACCTTCCTGTCTCAAACCGTAGGCATTTGGCATCCCATCCCGCTTCATAGCACAGCAAGATTTGGAAAACAAAATAGTAATACTGTATTACCATTAGAGGTGGGAGTCAATTTCCCCATTTGTTCCTTTGTTTTTGGTTCTGCCACTTTTGTATTGGTTTTTGCCGCTATTTATTTATTTATACCACACCCTTCTGAAAGAGGGCCACTTTCAGATGCCTTCTAAAAGTCAGATAGTTGTTTATTTCCTTGACATCTGATGGGAGGGCGTTCCACAGGGCGGGTGGCACTACCAAGAAGGCCCTCTGCCTGGTTCCCTGCAACCTCACTTCTCGCAGGGAAGGAACCACCAGTAGGCCCTCGGAGCTGGACCTCAGTGTCTGGGCTTAACGATGGGGGTGGAGACGCTCCTTCAGGTATACTGGGCTGAGGCTGTTTAGGGCTTTAAAGGTCAGCGCCAACACTTTGAATTGTGCTCAGAAATGTTCTGGAAGCCAATGTAGGTCTTTCAACACTGGTGTTATGTGGTCTTGGCAGCCGCTCCCAGTCACCAGTCTAGCTGCCACATTCTGGATTAGTTGTAGTTTCCTGGCCAGCATAGTAAGAAGTAACAAAACAAAAAAAAGGCCATTATTTTATTTGACATAATAACTCTGAAATGAAGGAAACAAATTTTAAAGCTTGCCTTCTGGTTCCATGTAAAAATAACTTTTGCAATTGTTATGCAACTTATAGTATACCTTTAGTTATTCTGTAGCAACCATGAAAACGTACTTCTTCCTGTGTGGTCCCAATTAGAAAACAACATTTTTTAAAACATCTGCACTTCAGTCTCTTGAGTACAGTTCACAGGAGACCCTTCAGATTTCAGTATGGAAAAGAGATTTCAGCACTGTTTGGAGAACACAAAGTTCAGTAGTGTGCAAAAGCCTACTCTTGGAATCACAGAAGATAAAATGCAAACCAGCAATATATTTTAATACTATTTTGTTGTGAATACTGGATGCATTTTTATACTTCATAATAACTATAACATTGAGATCAGAACAGAACAAAGGGACACATCATATTTCTACCTTACTGTACTGCATGTATAACTAGTACTTAGGCAGATTTGGCATTATAATCAAGCCATTCAGAATGTTGGACCTGCGATTTGGCCAGAGTATAACATAATTATAAGCTAGAGCCACCCGCAAATGGCTTCTCAAAATTGTCCACCCTATTTGTGGGCAAAGAAACCGAGAAGAGCTTTTCAGCAAACCTCTCCAGAGAGAGGGAGAAATATCCATACAGCTTATTGAGGTTTGGGGCTCATTAGCACAGCTTTTCCTTATATATTTCTTATTTTTCACATCTTGTAATGCGATGGAAGAGGGGTAAAGTCAAACTGTTGGAGGGTTACAGCTCCTGCTGTGGCTGTAGAGGCCGCTGTGGGAGAGATACTGTACTTTTTATTGCAGGTGTTGCAGATGAAGGCATCCAGTTTTGATGGTGATGTGTGTGTGTGTGTGTGTGTGTTTTCATGTCTTTGCTGCATTCGCAACTTGTCCACCTTGCACCTAGCATCGTGTGTGTGTGTGTGCATGCACGTGCATGCAAAATGGTAGAAAACCTTCCAAGAACATTTTTCAAAATGGCTTTTTTTGTAGAAGGGCAAGAAAAAGAAAAACCTTAGCATTTTCCTCCAACAATGACTTATGAGAAATTTCAGCTCAGCTCTAGTATAGTTGCATGTGGGCTAAAGCACAGCACAGAGGAGAGACTGCCTCCTTGTTTTCCCTGTTGTAAAGATGATGAATGCCCAGAATACAAAGAATATGAAGGAAGGTAGAATAAATAGGTAAAGAACTGGCAAAAGATGAAAGCAGGGCTGAACATGTCAGCGGCTCTCAAAATGTGTAACAGGGCGTCAGAAGTGGGGATCTTTCTTCCCACATATGGAAACAAGGCCAAGAACTAGTGGAATTCAGCAGACAGGTTTTTAATTAAATGTTAGAACAACAGCCGTAGCAGTTTCAGAAGTTGAATAAGTGATTGTGGAATCATTCGAGTTTTTTGAACTGAGGCATTACTCTTCCTGAAGGTTGTTCGGAGTTATTTAGGTACTGGGGTATGATGTGTTTGAACTGGCAGTTAGAGCAGTCATGCCCAGGTGGTCCCTTTATAAGTTGTTGGCATTTCCACAGGTGGTGCAGAAATAGTTATTTAAATGCCATCTGTCTCCATGACAACCATGCGAACAGCAACGTTATGGACTGCATCACCTTTCTGAATTGGAAGAACCACATGTGCAGGAAGGGAGGTCGGTACCAGCAGTTCAAATGCAAGTCCATTAATTGGCAGTCATAACACCATATGCAACATAATATAAATCTACCTGTACCATCAATCAAATTTAAAATGAGATCAGCATGGAATATACTCAATAACAGGCATTCTGAAGTGCTGTGGGAAAGGCTAAAATACTCCCCTATGATTACTTTGGAGTAGTTCAGACCTCATGGAAATCAAAAGGTGGACACAATTGTTCTGTTGTCACACATGATGGTCATTATGCAAGCCACAAACTTTCGCACATCAAAGCATTTTCTGTGTGTGACGTATTGATTCTATCACAGACATTTTTTGAGGTTTCCCTGCAGCTAGATCAAATGATAAAAAAATGGCTATACAGGAAACAAACTTGAATTTATATTCTATCTGATGGAGCTACCATCCGCACTCAGGGATTGCATGTTGCTTTTGAGATGTATGGATGAATACTCATATTTTTCTTTTATTTATTGTAACTGTGTCATTGCATCTAGATTTTGCTACATTCACGTCCTCCCATTCTATTTAAACAGATGCTCTGAAGATACCTTTATGGATTGCACTTAGCCAGGTGGAGCCAGCCCATTGTGGTACAGATGATCTTGAAATGGAAAACACTATATGCGTGTTAAACATCCGCAAGCAGACAGCATGGGATGATTTTTCAAAAGCAGTGAGCCAGGCAGTGACAAACCATTTCCAAGCAATCACTTCTGATGGATGGAAGAGCCTAGAAGACTTGACACTTAATAACACCACAGACTCCACCATCGGCCTCACTGCAAGCAGTATATTATCCATCAAACTTGGTATCTATTAGCACTCTTAGCTTTGTTTAAAAAAGGAAAAAGAAAATTGCTCTATGTTTTGGGTTACATGGTATGCAACAAGTATCTTGGCTAAGAGCGTTGTACTGAACTCCTGGTGTATTATGCAATTGAGGGGATGCGGGTGGCGCTGTGATCCAGACCACTGAGTCTCTTGGGCTTGCCGATCAGAAGGTCAGCGGTTCGAATCCCCGCGGCAGGGTGAGCTCCCGTTGCTCTGTCCCAGCTCCTGCCAACCTAGCAGTTCTAAAGCACACCAGTGCAAGTAGATAAATAGGTATTGCTGTGGTGGGAAGGTAAATGCCGTTTCCGTGCGCTCTGGTTTCCATCACTGTGCTCTGTTGCACCAGAAGCGGTTTAGTCATACTGGCCACATGACCCGGAAAGCTGTCTGTGGACAAACGCCAGCTCCCTCAGCCTGAAAGCGAGATGAGCGCTGCATCCCATAGTTGCCTTTGACTGGACTTAATCATTCAGGGGTCCTTTACCTTTTCTTTTTTACCTTATGCAATGGACTGATGGAATATAAAGAAACACAATTGTTCTCTGTATATACTTGCCCAAAGTCCAAAATCGAGCCATGATTAAACAAGTAAATGCCAATACATTAACTTTGTGCCCTCCAGATGTTTCATTATGATATTAGTATGCCACTTTTCAGGAGGACAAAATGCTCCCAAGGTGACTCGCAATTTCAGTTAGAGCACTTAGCATACCTTTTCATGTGGTGTGCCGGGGGACTGAGTGAGTAGGGAAGTGTTTGATACATCTTTTGAAATGGTATGAGGCTAGCTGACAATTCTGGAAGCCTTATTTGTTGCTTTCTGTATACAGTACCTCTCTTGGGCTGGGTTCGCACCTCAGTTCAAACTCCCACTGCCAAATAATTACCGTACTTTTCGCACCATAGGACGCGCTTTTTCCGTCTTAAAAACTAAGGGGAAAAGTCTGTGCGTCCTATGGAGCGAATGCAGGGGGGAGGCAGGCAGGAAAAGCCCCCAAGAGCCCCACACAAGCTTCACGCGGCTCTTGCGGGCTTTTCCCCAGGAGGGAGAAGGGAGAGACACCACCAGTCAGTCCCTTCTCCCTCCTCTAGAAAAGGCTTGCGCAACCTCTGCAGCCGGGGGAAGCTGCGCAAGGCTAAAGAGGAAGCTGGGGCAGCGAGCGCGATCCATCCCGTTCGCTGCCCTGGTTTCCTCTTTAGCCTTGCGCGCCCCTCCAGCCGGGCGGGGGAGGCTGCGCAAGGCTAAAGAGGAAGCCGGGCAGCGAGCGCGATCCATCCCGTTCGCTGCCCTGGTTTCCTCTTTAGCCTTGCACGCCCCTCCAGCCGGGCGGGGGAGGCTGCGCAAGGCTAAAGAGGAAGCCGGGGCAGCGAGCGCGATCCATCCCGTTCGCTGCCCTGGTTTCCTCTTTAGCCTTGCGCGCCCCTCCAGCCGGGCGGGGGAGGCTGCGCAAGGCTAAAGAGGAAGCCGGGCAGCGAGCGCGATCCATCCCGTTCGCTGCCCTGGTTTCCTCTTTGGCCTTGCACGCCCCTCCAGCCGGGCGGGGGAGGCTGCGCAAGGCTAAAGAGGAAGCCGGGCAGCGAGCGCGATCCATCCCATTCGCTGCCCTGGCTTCCTCTTTAGCCTTGCGCGCCTCTCCGTGATCCACCAGAGGTAGATCTTAACCCTTGCCTCACCTAGGAGCTTCTCTGGGCAGAAATTCCCTCAGCTTAAGTGGGGTGGGGGAAGTGTGGCAGGTAGGGGGGTACCTACCTAGACACTGAAGCCAGTGTCTCTCTGATGAAAATTGGGAGTGGGCATTGTGTGAAGTGGCTTGGATCTCCTGCCGCAGAACTATAGGACTGTATAGAGTTGGGGGGGCCACCCGAGGGTCATCTAGCCCAGCCCCCTCACAATGTAGGAATCACAGCTAAAGAACGCCAGGCAGATGGTCCCCCAACCGCTGCTTAAAAGCCTCCAGTGGTGGAGACCCCCAACACCTTCTGAGGTCATAGAATTGCAGGATTGGAAGGGAACCCCAGGAGTCATCTAGTCCAGCCCTGGTGGACAGTGGGCACGATCCATCCCGTGGCACAAGGCTAAAGATGCTGCGCAAGGCTAAAGAGGAAGCCAAGGCAGCGATGGATCGCGCTTGCTGCCTTGTCTTCTTCTTTAGCCGCGCTGGAGAGGTTTAGCTCCTGGCTGGAGAGGCTGCGCGGCTATGGATCCCGCTCGCTGTCTTGGCTTCTTTGCTCTTTGGGGCTGGGGGGGTGGAACCCGGGCCTCCCCCACAGCCCCGAGAAGCTCTGGGAGAAGCAGACAGGCTGCGCGCAGCCTGTCCATTGCTCTTTGGGGCTGGGGGGGGATAAATTTTTTTCCTTGATTTCCCCCTCTTAAAACTAGGTGCGTCCTGTGGTCCGGTGCGTCCAATAGAGCGAAAAATACGGTACCTCTCCTGTCACTCAGACCACACAATGGCCGTCATCCCATCCCGTTCCCTTCTGCACCCAGCACAATTCCTCATCACCCTGTGATGGCACAGTATAAATGCTTAAAAAAAAGAAACAAGTGGGGCATGTAAACCAAGAATTCCCTTAGGCTGCATCTGATCTGTTTGGCTACTCTGCACAACATAGAAAAGGGCAGTGGACCTCCTGTTGATGTTTGTCCCTGGCAAATTGGCCACACTCTGGAGCCAATTCTAGACTTTCAGTATAATCTTATTTTTCTTAGTCCCCTATGTCATGGTAGCTTTTAAACATTGCAGAATAAAAAAGGTGCCATATTATGCAACCTTGGTAGGTAAATCCAGAAGTGGGGTGAAACTCGTGTCCTTAGTTTGAGATACGACATTTTCAGGAATCCAAACGAATTGCAAATTCCTTTTTTAAAAAAAGTAGACATTACATTATTGTTTAATAATAATGATGATAACTTTATTATTTTTGTACGCTGTCCATCTGACTGTGTTGCACAAAGCACTCTGGGGCACTATGTAAAGCTTTTTAAAACACTAACGGTTTATATTTCCATTAAATATTTGTTAAAACTAACCAAATTTATATTCATGTGACATGGCATATATACTCTGGCATAGTAAAAGTGTCTTCAAATATAGAAGTGTTGTGTGTTTGTGTACATAAGCATGACCGATTTCATGTTCTTCTTCACAGGCAACGTTTCGTGGTCAATAGGTCAGGCATTTCCGCAACCACCTTGGGAATTTTTGAAAAGGAATCAGGTGGAACATATAATCATATTTTTGCTTGGTAAGTATGTCTGCTCCTGCTTTGGCTTCACATATTTGCGTAAATGTTTATTGTGATGGATATCCAATGGTTTGCTGATAGTTGTCATCTTAAGTAATTACATGCTACATTCTTATTAAGCTTTCCTTCAATATGTTCAAAAGGGAAAACCTGAACAACAAGGAAAGCAGGGAAGTTTATAGCCACAAAATAGTATTGTCTAGTGAAAATATTAGAACAATATTTGTGATCCATGTTTTAAAAAAGGCCCTTCACAATATGCAGTTTCACAGCTCTCAGCAAAACATGCACTTATTATTATTATTATTATTATTATTATTATTATTATTATTATTATTATTTGCCAGCCTGGATAAACAAAAAGCAAATACTCTGAGCATGTGCAGTTTCACATTGTTTTTGCTCACTTCCTGACTTTGGTTACTCGTGCCCTATCACACGGCTGCTGTGAAAATATAGAAAGAGGCATAAATTGGCTGCAAAAGAAGACTTAGAGCCTGAATCATAGGCATTAAATTTTAGGTTGTTTAACCAGACTGATTCATCTTTGTATTATAAGGGGCCATGCCTTTCCCTCCCCACCCCAATATGCAAATTAGCATAGCTTCAAGTCTTCAACCAGTCTTATTGTGGCCTGAATAAGTCCCACTTATCCTCAATCAAGCTTAATCCCAGGTTAGTGTGCACATTGGATTAATTCTAAAAAGGAGTTAATTTAGCTAACCACTGTGGAAAGCAGAGTGATCAGCTTTCGGTTTTAAAATGGTGTTGCTTTTTTGTTCACCATTTTTGCCATTAAAAAGGTAAAGGGACCCCTGACCATTAGGTCCAGTCGTGGCCGACTCTGGGTTGCGGCGCTCATCTTGCTTTACTGGCCGAGGGAGCCGGCGTACAGCTTCCGGGTCATGTGGCCAGCATGACTAAGCCGCTTCTGGCAAACCAGAGCAGCGCACGGAAATGCCGTTTACCTTCCCACCGCAGCGGTTCCTATTTATCTACTTGCACTTTGACGTGCTTTTGAACTGCTAGGTTGGCAGGAGCAGGGACCGAGCAACGGGAGCTCACCCCGTCACGATGATTCGAACCACCGACCTTCTGATTGGCAAGTCCTAGGCTCTGTGATTTAACCCACAGCACTTAAGAAAAAAGCCATTTTTTCCCTTATTGCTCCAGCTGGCGTCGTGTGCCACTTAACCTGGGACTAGGCTCCATTAAGCACAAATATATTTACTTCTGAGTAGACATGTGCAAAAACCACAGCAGAATTAAATGTCTATGCCTCTTTGTAAAGTCTGCACAATTTGCACCTGGCCAGGCTGGGAGTACTCTTGAACGTCCCCGCTTGTATTTATTGTGTGGCAGTAATTTCAGAAAATAGCTTCTCGGGAGTACCTGATCTGGGGAGTCCAACCACAGGAAAGATTCCTCATGGTTGGTAGGATGAAAGAAAGGGCAAATTGCAGAGATTCCAAGGGCAAGAAAATGAGACAGAAGCAGGGAATGAAAGTGCAGCAAGCTGGGGAAAGCAGAACCTCTTTTGGACTGCAGGGATCCCTATAGTCTGGTGTCTTGCTCATTTATCACAGCTCTGGCTCCATGCAGCTTAACCCCCCACAGAGCTTAGGGTTGTTTTCATTTGTATCCTTTCCTTTAAAGGTCCTCAAGAAGGCTGTCTGCACAGTGTGACTTATACATCTATGATCCATCTTCAGACGCTGCAGAATTACCTCAGGCTGGTAAGGATCAGCTTAGTTCTGCCTTAGCAACATTCATCTCTCTCCACTGCAATCGTTTTGTAAAAATTAGCAAACTTCTTGTGTTTTCTAACTGTTTGGGGACAGTCTCCTGAGCTCTGCCCTTCTACAGTACTCTCTAGAAGGGAGCCAGTTCTCTAGTCTCTAGGATTTCCCCCCTCATTTGTCTTCTCTGCCAAGAGCCAAATATGTTATGGACTGATTCAGTTAACCAAGTTTCTCATGGATCTTACCATGATGACAGAACCCATGTTGAAGTGGGAGTAAAATAGTTGTGCAACTGCACCCTCCTCTTGAGGTCTTTTAAACGACAGTGGTACCTCGGGTTACATACGCTTCAGGTTACATACGTTTCAGGTTGCAGACTCCGCTAACCCAGAAATATTACCTCGTGTTAAGAACTTTGCTTCAGGATGAGAACAGAAATCGTGTGGCGGCGGTGGGAGGCCCCATTAGCTAAAGTAGTGCTTCAGGTTAAGAACAGTTTCAGGTTAAGAACGGACCTCCGGAACGAATTAAGTACTTAACCAGAGATACCACTGTAATTGGATCCTGGTTGCTTTTGAGCAATTGGAATCTGTTATGGCTATGGCCCCACTATGACAAGTGGTACTGCTGCTCTGAAAAATGAATTAGTGAAGCAGCCACTCTAGAAAGGCACAAAACAGTGTTGGCACATAATATTTTCTCCCAGTCTTTGGGCTTGGAAGAATGCAAATCTTAACTCTTATTATCTTGCTGGTTTTCTCTACCTGTGCCAGAATGCTATTGCTTTCTTAAGGCTATAAAGAGAGCCTTGCTGGAACAGTTCTAAGGTCCACTTTGATCCGGCACCCTGTTCCCAAAAAGTTGCCTGGGTGCAAAGTCCACAGACGAGCTGTGATGGCAAACAGCCCTCCCATACCCGCAAATGTGATTCAGAGGAGCACTGCCTCTGAACATGGGTGCTGCATTTAACTATCAGGGCAACAGAACTGTCATGTAGCACCAGTCTTGAAGGACCTACATTGGCTCCCAGTACGTTTCCGAGCACAATTCAAAGTGTTGGTACTGACCTTTAAAGCCCTAAACGGCCTCGGTCCAGGATATCTGAAGGAGAGTCTCCACCCCCATCGTTCTACCCGGACACTGAGATCCAGCACCGAGGGCCTTCTGGCAGTTCCCTCACTGCAAGAAGCTAAGTTACAGGTTAGGCAGAGGGCCTTCTCGGTAGTGGTGCCCTCCCTGTGGAACGCCCTCCCACCAGATGTCAAAGAGAACAACAACTACCAGACTTTTAGAAGACATCTGAAGGCAGCCATGTTTAGGGAAGCTTTTAATGTTTGATGTATTACAGTATTTTAATATTTTTTTGGAAGCCGCCCAGAGTGGCTGGGGAAGCACAGCCAGATGTGCAGGGTATAAATAATATATTATTATTATTATTATTATTATTATTATTATTATTATTATTATTAAGATGAGGAACTAATTCTCAGACTCAAGGGCTAAGTTTCTCGCTCGCTGGACTGCACCATCCCATTGCCTCCTTCACCAGCCCTTCACATGCTTTTGCCAGGCTGGAATGAGTGGCATTATAACATTGTGAGTTGCATTTGTTGCTCTCTCTCTCTCCACTTTGACCTCTAATTCCCCACCTACCGCTGACAGGTTCTCCTTGAGGGAATCCAGACCTCAGCCTGCAAACAGCTTACCCTTCCCTGCTATAAAGCTTCACTAAAGTTTCGTACACTGAGTTCACTTACTATAAAGTTCCTTTTGCTATCCGTTTCCACTTAAAAGCAAGGAAGCAAAATTCTCAGGAGAGGCAAGTTAGCCTTCAAAGGACATGGCTATTACAGTGGCAGAGAGCTAATTTAGTCCTCTTGGAATTCAATTTGTAAACTTATCTTCAGAACCCTTTACAGGTAGTTAGGTTGCTAGGAAACTGAGACATGAGCGATAGATTTCGTTCTGGGAATAGCAGCACAGGAAACGCAGAATACTTGAAAAGCCCTCCTCTGTAGTTATTCTATCCAGATACATAGATTTAAAAAAACAAAACAAAAAATCATGCTCACAGTCCAAAGAATTGCATGGTTCATTCTGCGCAGCCAAGGGGATTCTCAAATAGCAGGACTGTGCGCCATTGCTTTTGACACTTGGTAAAATGTCACAGGGATCTACTGGTTAAAGGGGAGAAAGTACGACAACTGCACTGAGCTTGACAAAGTCCTTGGATGCACCCAAAGTAGCACTTTACATCCTGGCATTTGATATTAAATGGTGTTTTGATTTTCTGTTTCAGGGGTAATAACTGACTGGTGTCTTTATTAACATTCACTCCAGTTAAGACATTATACAGTACAGTGGTACCCCAGTTTAAGAACAGCCCTGTTTACGAATGATTTGGTTTATGAACTCCGCAAAACCAGAAGTAGTGTCCCGGTTCGCGAACTTTACCTCAGTCTAAGAACAGAAGCCAAATGGTGGAAGGCCACCGGCAGCGGGAGGCCTCATTAGGGAAAGCGCGCCTCAGTTTAAGGATGGTTTCGGTTTAAGAATGGACTGAGGTACCACTGTACAGTGGTACCTCAGGTTACAGACGCTTCAGGTTACAGACTCCGCTAACCCAGAAGTAGTACCTCTGGTTAAGAACTTTACCTCAGGATGAGAACAGAAATGGCGTGGCGGCAGCAGGAGGCCCCATTAGCAAAGTGGTACCTCAGGTTAAGAACAGTTTCAGGTTAAGAACAGATCTCTGGAACAAATTAAGTTCTTAACCCGAGGTACCACTGTACTAAGAATCAAAGGCATTGTTATGGGGGCACTCATTCTTCCAGACTTGTGATGTAGGGATGGTAGAATGGTCCTTAATGCTTTTATGAACCCTGAACAGAAACAGAGCAATTAACTGTTATCATTTTATAAGCTGCTGGATGTGAGCATTCCCCCCCCCCCCCCCGCATTGAAATGGGTACCAGGTGGCCACCCATGTTCTAATTACATTTTTCAAAATCTGTAAGGCTGCAATCCTACATAGCAGGTTATTGGGAGCAAAGTCCCTTTTAATTCAGTGAGACTTGCTTTTGAGTAGACATCTATGTGATTGCACTACAAGCAATGTCTAAAGAACAATAAACACCTCTTTTCATTCATTTTAAAACAGGCCTGTGAAAGTACATATAAATATTACTGTGTTTATCTATAGGTGGAACAGTACCGCAATATTATCTTCCATGGTCCGGAAGGAAGCTTGCAAGATTATGTGGCGTACCAAATAGCCCTCTGTATGAAGGTAAGAAGATAAAACTATACAACATTTTGGCAGGGGCATGGAGGGTGGGTAGAAAAAGCCTATTATTCACCTTTGCTGAATTTGTGAACTTTTAACACAGCACAAGCAACTGGCTGCAGGATTCAGCTGTGAAATTGTCAAAGTGAAGATAGATTCTGATTTCTCTAAGGAGCAACTTGCAGAATTATTCATCAACAGTGGTAAGATGATTTTAATAAATCAGCGGAGGCTGGGATTAAAAACAAGAAGGCTTACTTTGAATGATGTTTACAAAGGAAATACTACACCAAAGCACTTTGTGCACCCTATGGCATATTTTTAATCTAACTTTTCAGAAACTTCAGAGACAAAAATTGATGTTGTGAAAAAGAGACAGAGCCTAAACTGAAGACAAAATTTAATACCAAGCTTTGAATAGTTTTATTTTATATCTCTCCTGATACATGTGAGGATAGGTCTGGGATTTTAAAATGCTTTCCCCCCCTTAAAAAATACAATTATTATACATGATTTGGAAATATTTAATTCATATGAATAGCATAAAATGAAATGAAGGTAAATTAAAGTTGTCTTATAGGTATTATAAGGGATAGGCAGAATTCTCTCAAGATTTCATTCCCATACTGAACCTCATGCGTCTACATCCCTCAGGATTCACCCAGAGTGTTTCCACCTCTAAATCATTCTTCACCAATGGTTGTAGGAATAACACTCCCAAGAGATTTACAGGCATCTCATACATCTCTCTAGCACAGGCATAGGCAAACTTGGCCCTCCAGATGTTTTGAGACTACAGTTCCCATCATCCCTGACCACTGGTCATGTTAGCTATGGATGGTGGGAGTTGTAGTCCCAAAACATCTGGAGGGCTGAGTTTGCCTATGCCTGGTCTATCAAAATGAAATAAAGAACAAATGATGATGACGTGACCCCCACCAAGTTCATCCCTGACTATTTTGATTGGGCTGGTCTTACAGTCTAACTTGTCTTTAACAAACAAGAGAAACTTTTTCAAAATAACTAAGTTAGCTGTTTCAGTTTAAAAGTTAGGTTTATAAGTGTCAGGTTTCAAGGAATCGGCTCTCCCCGCCCCCCAGCAGTAGATAAGCAGAACAAACTGAACAGAGTCTTCTTACCAGTTAGAATTCTTTAATAATCACAGCAAGGGATAACCAATGTCTCCCTTTAAGAATGGTGGTGTTTCCAATTAAGGCTACACTCCGCCCCGCCTGTCCCTTTCAATCCACACCACCTCCACGTCTGGTACCCTGAGCTTGAAGTCTCTTTGCTTTCTGTTCAGCAACTTTCTCAGCTCTCCTAGAACGTGGGGAAGGGGGAAGGGGGATGCTGTCCAGCGACTCTGAATCTATTAACCCTCTCTCTTCCAGTGTGTTTCTTCTCCTAGCTGCTCTTTATCCGGTATTTCCCAGCTTTTCCCTTCTGATCTATGCCCCTCTGCAAACCGCTGTTCTAAATCTATACTGCCCTCCTGCTCCTGGGGAGATTCAGGGTCAGGGGGAAAAGGAGACAGCACCCACCATGGCTCCTCATTGTAGCCCCCCCCCCAGCACTGTCCCTGAGAATAAGCAAAGTTGTCAAAAGTGTGCATCTGTTTTGCCGGACACAAAGACTGGAGACAGAAAATGTATTTTTTTAGTTAAGAGAGTTGAGAGGAGTTCCCATTCACTGTTACCTCTGCTCAGTCAGAGGTGGGCAGAACCCAGTATCCTGGTGGAGATGTGCATTGCCCCCTTTTCAGTCAACCGAACAATCATTTGGTAAGCAGAGAAAAACCGATAACCTTCCCTCAGCTGATCTGCGGAGGGAGGGGCTGTGTGCTTCTGTGTGTGTGAGAGAGGGGGCACTATTCTCACTTTTGGTTAGACTAGGGTTACCAGACGTTCCCGGGGACAGTTCCCGGATTTGCAAATCTGTCCCCGGACAAATTCCGTCCTCGGAATGTCTCCAGGTTTGCAAATCTGTCCCCGGGAAATGTGACAGCATCAGCCTTAGCAGCCCAGAGCCAGCCTGTTAGCACTGCTCGCTGCTGTGGCGCCCGCCATTTTTCCTGTGCCACGGCAGCGAGCATTTACTGAAGCCAGCCAGAGCAAACTGCACTACCAGGCTGGCCCCTCCTGGGCAACGGCCGCCTGCCCATGACTTCTGAGCCACCCCTGTTTTGTCAGAACGAAGGGGGAAGGAGATCGGGGAAGGCTCGGAAGTCATGGGCGGGTGGCGCGCCCTTGCCCAGTTTTTGAAAAAACACTGCGCATTTATGTTTCACAGGGTGCGAAAGAAGGGCTTTGCACCTTTATACAATATGCATGTGTGCTTGGGCCCAGGGTCTTTTGCCTCACCATTCCCACTACTGACTCCCTGTTGCTACTCAGCTTAAAAAAAGAAAAAGAAGTGTCCCCGGATTCATTGAAAAAAATCTGGTAACCATAGGTTAGACTCCCAACTGCTAGCATGTGGCCCTTGGAGAGATAGCCAAGAGGGAATGTGGCCCTTGAGCCAAGGAAGGTTAGTCACCCTTCCATGAGATATTTGGGGGCAAAGGGGGGGGGTGGACAAAAGCAGCATCAAAGTTCCTACATGCTCTAGATATGTTCTTATTATGAAAAGTGCATGTTGTAAATCGAGAGAGGGAGGTCTCCCTCTGCCAGCCACAATAAGCTCTTTGTATCCACAGGTTGCCTGATCCCCGTGAAACAGCCTTCTGTAAACAACAGAACCATTGTAATTTTAGAGAATTTGGAAAAAGCGACATTATTGGAATTACTGGGGGAGTTTCTTCAACCACTTGAAAACCGTGGCTCTGAGAACCCCTACACTATGAAGAAAGGTACATAAATGTTTTTTTGTTTCTCTAGGGTTCACTATTATGGAAAACATACTTTTAAAGTATCTGAAGACGTGTGCATGCACACGAAAGCTCATACCAATAACAAACTTAGTTGGTCTCTAAGGTGCTACTGGAAGGACTTTTCTTTATTTTGTTTTAAAGAGCAGAGTTTTCTTTGGAAGTTTGCCCTTGACACAGGCTTAGCACAAACACACAAACATCCCAGCCTGCACCTGACTGCTCGCTGATCTCTCTGCAGTGCATTGCACTGAGCTAAGCCATAGCCTTAGCAGGGCACCTGAACCCAGGCTCATGGATTAGCTCTCTCCAGACAAACCACAAGCTATAAGCAAGGTTCATGGTATGGTTTGAGGCTTAGCTCAGTACAGAATGACAGGGGAGTCGCATACGAACCCTGCCACAGTGATATGTAATCCATTTAAATGAGCTTTCATTTGGACTCTGTCACCTGGATGTTTTATTCTGAGTTTTTCTTCTCTTTTGGTTGTTTTGTTTTTGTTTTGTTTAGCCAATGGTGCATCTGAAGCTTATTACTTCCACGAGAATTGTTTTCTTATGGGGACCATTGCAAAATCTCGGCTTCAAGGCTCTGACCTGATGGTTCAGCAACATTTCCTCTGGGTTCAGCTAAGATGGGACGGAGAACCGATCCATGGCCTCCTGCAAAGGTTCTTAAGAAGGAAGGTTTTAAGCAAGGTAGGAGCATGCCTGCGTGAGTTTCAGGTCACCGTTCACTACAAAAGGTGTTCGGCGTTACTAGAACCAAATAAATTAATAAGAGAACTAAAGCTCTTCCATTTTGGAGGACAAAGAAGTGAGCCTTTGTATACCGCTCAATAAGCTTCTGCGATTTAGTTTATGAATTGGGATACAGTTAAACCTCTGTTGTCAAATGTAATCCGTTCTGGAAGTCCGTTCCAAAACGTTCGACAACCAAGGTGCGGCTTCCAATTGGTTGCAAGAGCATCCTGCACTAAAGCGGAAGCTACGTCAGATGTTCAGCTTCCGAAAAACATTCGAAAACTGGAGCATTTGCTTCCGGGTTTTCGGCCTTTGGGAGCTGAAAAGTTTGAAAACGGAGCCATTCGGGAGCCAAGGTTTGACTGTATATATTTATAAATACACAGGTGGAACTTCATCATCATTCCTACATACCAGCAACAAACCAGTAACTTTCATGCATAAGCCTTTCTTAAATCAAATTGCAGAATTGCTTTTGAGCAGTCTTGGCTTATTGGTAGTCAATTACATCACCAATACGTGTTACGGAGGCATTTTCTGTCTGCTGTAACTGCTGCCATTTAAGACTTCAATAGAGGTGTAGTGTGTACTGGATGTGTTGTATGGACTGTTTAAGTTAAATGTTATTAGTAATATGTAAACTGATCTTAAGGTAAAGGTAAAGGTACCCCTGCCCGTATGGGCCAGTCTTGACAGACTCTGGGGTTGTGCGCCCATCTCACTCAAGAGGCCAGGGGCCAGCGCTGTCCGAAGACACTTCCGGGTCACATGGCCAGTGTGACATCGCTGCTCTGGTGAGCCAGAGCCGCACACGGAAACGCCGTTTACCTTCCCACTGGTAAGCGGTCCCTATTTATCTACTTGCACCCGGAGGTGCTTTCGAACTGCTAGGTTGGCAGGCGCTGGGACCGAGCAGCGGGAGCGCACCCCGCCGCGGGGATTCGAACCGCCGACCTTTCGATCAGCAAGTCCTAGGCGCTGAGGCTTTAACCCACAGCGCCACCTGTGTCCCAAAAACTGATCTTAATTGATGTATAATAAAGTTTATTTTAAAAAGAAAAAGAAAAATCCACCCAGCTGTACTGCAGCAGTGTTGAGTTGTTGCCTGGTGATAAGCTTTCATCCTTCAGGTTTGTCACAGATACGTAAGGGATGGAGACTGCTTCAGGCTGGTTTTTAAAAGCAGTGACACATCTACACACTGCACATATTACAACATAAACACACCAAACACACCCTTGACACTAACTTCTGATTCTTTTCATTGTGCTATTTTACATTTGTTAACCTATAAACATTTCATTATTATTATTTTAGTTTCCATTTCTTCCAACTTCCAATTATTATATACTTTCTTTATATTTCATGATTCATTCTACGTCTGCCCAGAGGTTAGCGCTATCACAGTAATTTCTATTATATTCCTCAAAAATTATCCAATCTTTATTAACCTTTTGTATTGAGTTTTCATCTTTGCGAGTTGTAGATATTCAATCATTCTCACTTGCCACTCTGTTTTGGTGAGGATGTTGTCACTTTTCCAATTCTTACCTATTAGAATCCTAGCCACTGTGGTTGGAGTATAAAAGAATAAGAGAATTTTGGGATATCATATATAATGAAATTAAGTAGATTCTTAAATTTTCATTCCCCAAAAACCCCTGAAGCCTTCCTGTTAGGAATAATGCCTACCGAAATAAAGAAAAATCTGAGACCCCTTTTTATGTACACAACCACTGGGTGGATTTTTCTTCTTCTTCTTCTTCTTCTTCTTCTTCTTCTCCTCCTCCTCCTCCTCCTCTGATTGTAGGTCTCCTGGCAGCATGGAGAGCTTCAAATCCTAGTTAGCAATGGATGGTTTATCATCCTACTCCCTTTGAAATGAAGTCATAAATCATTCCTGCTTAGTGGAACTGATGTGTTTGTCAGGAACTAGCTTTAAGTGATTTTCTTGAGCCTGCATTGGCGGAGAGATGATCTCGAGAATGTGCGGCAGAGAGAAATTTAGCAGGTGCGACTTCTTCCGCAAGCAGCACCTGAGAGACAGTTCTTTGTCTCACAAGGATTAGGAGTCCCAGAAGCCAACATGGATTAAGAGATTGAAACCTCAAGGATGTGAGCCCATCGTAAACGGAAGCTGGCTATACATTGCTGCTTTGATATTTAGATATGTTAGGTTTGTTGTGTTCTTTCCACATTCAAGGCACACCACATACATCATCACAGTAATTATTAAAATATTTGTGTAAGGTATACTATAGTCTATAGAGCTATAGTTGCACAGTAGTTAGTGATGTCGCTGAAATTTTTGTATTTTGACTCTCAAAAATACTGTCGTACCTTGGAAGTCGAATGGAATCCATTCCGGAAATCCGTTCGACTTCCAAAACATTCGAAAACCAAATTGTGGCTTCTGATTGGCCTCAGGAAGCTCCTGCAGCCAATCAGAAGCCATGGAAGCCCCATCAGACATTTGGGTTCCAAAAGAACGTTTGCAAACCGGAACAGTCACTTCCAGGTTTGCAGCATTTTGGAGCCAAAACGTCTGAGTTCCAGGGCGTTTGGGATCCAAGGTACGACTGTACAAGCATCCAGGACTCATAATGTCTGTTTCAATAGAAGATGAACATTGCAGTGTTATAATTCTTCTTGGGCTTGGATTTTTATTTCAGCTAAAAAAGATCTCAGCTTCTTCCACCCCACACATCAACCCAGTTCTCTTCCAGCCTCCCCTTCCCTTTCCTTCCTCTTCCCTGAGCTACCTTGTTCTGCTTTTCCAGCAGGAGATAGGTGGAATAATGAACCAAGCAAGGGATTCATAAGGTACCAGGTAAACATGATGAAATTTCTCCCTCCCACTTGGTGCTTATGAAACAGCAGCAACCATGTAAAAAACAACAGGGAGGGAGGGGGAGTTCTGGGGCTTTTAGTGCATTCCTAGAAAAGGTTCATATAGGAGCCAAGTTTTATCTTGGGATTTTTGGAGAAAGCTCATGAAAGGTGTGCTTTCCGTGATGAACTTCCAGGGAGCACTCATCACCAGTAATAGCTGCCACTCTACATATGAATTGAAACAGCAAAGTATTGTAGTATTCAATGTTGGGTTGGAAGTGCAAAACATTTCCCTGTGGCGAGAGCAAGATGAATATATAGTGGAATCTTATATGTCTATGCAGAAGCAAGTCTCGTTGAGTTTGATGGGATTTGCTCCCAGATGAGTAGGTATAGGATTGCAGATTTACATTATTCAAAAAGTGCCAATAATGTATACAGGGTGGTGAATTAGGGTTACCTTGGTGCAGAAGTTTATGCATTTTATACTAATATATACACAACCCTCATCATGATATTCCCTTTTAAAATTAATTTCAATTAAATGTCCACAACAGGACTATGAAAGCAGCGCTGTAAAAAAAAAACCAAAATGGTATCTTTCCACTGCACACCAGAAAGCCCTGCTTCTAATGAGATTAGGAAGAACATGAGTTATTTCTTATGAAAGGATTTCCTTTTTAGCTCTTGCCTCAAAGCGAGGCATTATCCCTTAACTGAATACTTGTGTATGGTTCTTCTGTCGTTTCCTGATCTCTGCCTCTATCTTTGTTAAATGCCTGGAGTGCTCCCCGTTGTCTACAAGTGTTTTTTAATTGAAAACGAGCAAAATGGAAGCAAGGGCATAAATGCGCCGAAATAGCTTCAGCAAATGAGCAAACCAACACAATGAGAACTGAAGGAATAATTTGAAATTTGAAGTCATTGATAGCAGTAGGCCTCCGCTGTGTGAGAGAGCCATAGTATTTGGCCCTTTCTTTATACAGTTGTTATAAAACAAGAGAGCCCTCTTTTTTGTGAGAGGTGCAAGATTATTTACACTGAAACAAAACAAAACTCTGGGTGCAAGTTTTTTTCTTTTTTTATAATAATATTTATTAGCATTTTCATTTTCAACGAACGCCGTACAATTTTTACATTTCTTATCATCACCTATATTTTGACTCTCTTGAGTTGTCAACTTACCCCCATCCCTCCAAACTGACTTTCTAGCTTCCAATCATAATTTCATCCACATTTCTCATTTCCCCTATCTGCTTTTCTTTTTGCTTTCATATTCCTTTTAATTGTAAACAAGCTTCTACTTTTGACTAGCAAACCTTTAAATCAGTCCTGTTAGTGTTGTTAAATGTTTACAATACTCTTTCAAATAAATTTACTCCAGTCTTTTTCAAACCGTTGGTCTCACTAGTTTCAGATTTTCCCAGACCGTTTTGCCAGTTCTACATATTCAATTGTCTTATTTTACCATTCTTCTACTGTCGGAATTTCTTGCTGCTTCCATTTCTAGGCTAAAAGAATCCTTGCTGCTGTTGTAGCATATAAAAATAGAGTATAGTCTTTCTTGGGAATCTCTTCTCCTAGAATACCTAGCAGGAAAGCTTCTGGTTTCTTATGAAA
Organism: Podarcis melisellensis; assembly: GCF_964234715.1. NCBI lineage: Eukaryota > Metazoa > Chordata > Lepidosauria > Squamata > Lacertidae > Podarcis > Podarcis melisellensis. The sequence goes on from NC_138542.1 coordinate 22,325,349, forward strand.
AGTGCTCTTAAACACTTTCTTAAGTTCATTATATATCATATCCCATTATGCATTCACCTTGGGACAAGTCCAACTATCTGTCTTTTTTGGCGATTACTTGTAGCCGAGTAAGAGTGTCTTTCATAAACACGGTTTTAACAGTGGTTTTGGAAGACGCCTGTGTGTGAATTTGTTTTTTGTGTGTAGATCAGTGCATGCTGACCAACGCACAGTCTTCGCAGTAAGACTCTATTCCGATGGCATGAGTATCACAATGACCAGTTGATTCTTATCTGCTGCATCCTTCACCCACCTTTCAGCCGTTGTAACATACTGCTTATCGCCCGCCTGCTCTGCCATTGAGGACTTTTTGGATCATCCTTTGTCTAGCTCCTCCCCTTTGACCTTACCGCCTTGGGTGACCCTACTGGGAGCACGAGACTCCTGATGGCTTTGCTCACAAGGGTCATAGGAATGTGCAAGCCCACTCCCCATGACAAGGTGATGTTCCAGTGAATGAGTTCTCCATCAGTAGACCCTAGTGGGCTTATTTGGTAGTGAAGTAGTGCCCAGTGTCTGCATCTAGGGCCCCTTAGCAATGCTACCGCAATGGCATTGTGGGAAATTGAAACGATGAATAGACTTAAAGCATTGCTGACAGGATTGATGCATTTTTGCTTACCAGATCAAGACTTTTCACCACCAATGTGATTGTCGGAACTTGTGCCCAGGTAGCATTAAATGTTAATTGGGAGAAAAGTTACAGCCCCAAAGGCTTCATTTGTTCCTTTGTAACATTAGATGTGCAGCAGTCATATTCCCCAAGCTTGTCCTGGCAAGATGGCTTAAGCGAGAGCATCTGCACACTGCTGGCGACACCGTTGTTTCTTGCTATATGTAATGTTATGCCTTGTTCCCTCTTGAGGTGGTGATGATATGCCAGTTGAAGGCAGACTGCATAGCCAATATCTCTGTAACGCTTCTACTGGGACTTAAGTGTGAATGCTTCATATATAATTAGGCTTTATTCATCTATTGGGATGTTCTTCTTTTTTTAAAAAAAGCCCCATTAAAATGTACACATGTACAACCCTTGTCCATTATTATGGGGCTTGCTCAAGAAATCAGTTGATGTTACTACCACTGGAAGGGCGAAATAAAACCCTCCATAGTTTCAAATATTAAAATTTTGGTTCAAATTAGAAGCTAGAGCATCCTACTGACTTTGCATCTTCTTAAAATTGTTTACATTTAGGTGTGCTTTGGAGTTTCTGGCCACTGCTTGTGTTGTTTCAAAAGAACTCAAATGTTTTCATCTTTCCGAGTTTGGAAATAATTCACACATGCCTGTACACCATTTGATATCTTATCGCTTGGTCACTCAACACAATGACTTTCAGCCATGAAAGCTCCATCGAAAAGCACTTGTGTGATGAGAAGTGAGAAGGACAGGTGTCTTGGTGGTACTTGATCCATGGTGGGTTTTTCACATGAGCAGTGACTGCTTGATGCTGCAGCTATCAAGGAATGAGCATGCAAGTGTTTTAGTGAAACCTACTGCTTATGTACAGCATGTTGCATTGTGAAGTTGCTTTCCTTCTTCAAAGAGGTCCAAAACCAATCATCTGCTCTCTCTCCAGTTCAAAGGAAAAATGCCTCCTCCGTGTGATCCAGTGTGCAAGATCATAGATTGGATTCTCGCAGTCTGGCACCAACTCAATTCATGTTTATCACGGCTTGGTGCACCTGAAGCACTTGTTGGACCGAAGCATTTTCTGTCTTGTCCGGTGGTGCCTGGTCACAGCCACACAACAGTGAAGTAAGTCTTGTCGTTTAATCTTCATTAATGATACAGTGCAGCAGTGACATCCTTAAAATGCTTACTTCTCCAATATACCACTGTAATCTATTCTAGCACCACTAATTCAAATTTATAGAGTTTCCCAATCTTTCTCCCATGGCTGTACTCTTTCTAATTTTGTGTTACACCGTGCCTTCTTGGCAACCATTTTGCGACTGGCACCCGCAGCTCTTTCTCAAAATTCAAAATGTACCTGCTGCTTCAAAAAGGTTGGCAAGCCCTGATATACTGCTTAATTACAATCACGTACAACACACAGCAGAATAACTTATTTTAAAAAAAAAGTTGCAGCACCACTGTGTAGACATTTACTCGGTTACAGATGCTGAATTTATTATTCTTTACTTTTTATTTCATTCCGACAATCATGATGGTGCTATGATGTAAGTGAGTTTCTTAAATGCTCATGGGTATTTTCTCTCTTTTTTTTATTAGAGCTAGCAAACTCTTTGGTTAGTTAGTTTTTTGATATAAGATATCAGGAATATATAAGGTGTTGCAAAGCATGCAATGGCAGTAGTAGGGAAAAGTAACTGTGTGCTTCACAACTGCAGTAATACACACTGGGCCTCCATTAGACTATTAAATCCAGGGGCTAAAATTACATTTTATGTCTTTGATTATGATTACATGACACACTTGCCACATAGAAAGGAAGGTTCAAGCTCTTGGAAGTGCTTGTACAGCCCAAGTACAATTGTACCTTGGTTCTCGAACGCCTTGGTACTTAGACGTTTTGGCTCCTAAACGCCTCAAACCTGGAAGTGAGTGTTCCGGTTTGTAAACGTATTTTGGAAGCCAGACATCTGATTCGGGTTCCATGGCTTCCAATTGAGTACAGGAAGCTCCTGCAGCCAATTGGAAGCCGCGCCTTGGTTTTCGAACCGTTTTGGGAGTCGAACAGATTCCCATAATGGATTAAGTTCGACAACCAAGGAACGACTGTACAAGACAGCAATGGTTTGCTGTCCATGTGTCTTTCTCAGGATTTGTAGGCGCTTTCTGTGGTCTGAGGAAGAGATATTTTATACCACCTGATTATTTTTTTACCAACATTCAAGGGACTGAATATAGGATCTTCTGAACTCAAAGCATGCACTCTGCCACTAAACTATTGCCCCATACCAGAAGAGGGAATTTCAACAGCTTCTCATGCAAGGATGAAAAAAACTACAGCTACAATGTTCATGCCTTAGTGCTATTTCTTTTCCTTCTGTGCTCAAAGGTGGATGTCCAAGTTATGGAATTCTGTCATTGCTCCCCGAGTTCAAGAAGCAATTCTCTCCAGAGCTTCTCTGAAAAGACCATCCGCACTGGGACAGATGGCAGTCAAGAAAAGTCCGAGCCAAGGGCAACAGGCTGTGGTGAAAGCTGCGCTCAGCATCCTCTTAAATAAAGCTGTTCTGCATGGATGTCCTCTTCCCAGAGCAGGTAGGAAATAATAACTGGGTTGATTGCTAGACTCAAAAGTCCAGGGAGGAAACTGAAGGCTATAACCCAGCAATCCTAGAAGACATTGATAGCACTCACTAACTACCGCATCTCAGACATGGTTTCAAGAAACGTGTTTTGGAGTGATCATAATATCTTAAGCAATTCAAAAGCAAACTGCTGTTGCTTGCCCGTCTGATCTGGGGAAAATTCATTCTTGACCACAAAACTATGAAGATTACTGATCACGTAATGTTAAACTAGAGTTGAGGGAGTCATTTCTCCATGAGTTCATTTCTTGGCACTGTTATGTTGTGAACTGCCCTGAGGTCTACAGATGAAGAGTGGTATATTATTTATTATTATTATTATTATTATTATTATTATTATTATTATTATTATTATGTGCTACAGCCACATAGGTGTGGTCAATTGCATGGGTATTTCCCATGGAGTTTGAGCACTAGATATTTTTATTTTGCAAGGAGTCTGACGTGTTCACAGATGTAGATAAATTCTCAATTTTTTCTTATTTTTGTTGTGGCCAAGTGTTTGAGTATATTGCTCATAGTTCCCTTTATTGGTCCAGGCACTGCAGCTCTCTCCTTTCTGGCTACGAGGGCCTGAATCTCTATTTTTGCATTCATCTCTTCTCTTTCTCTCTCATGCAATCATCACACACGGTTTCTGCCCCTGCTGCTTCCTGTGTCATTTGCTTGTGTGTTTCTTTGTGAAACCAAAGGTAGTTCATTTTTACATTGGGGCCCGTGATTTATTTCTGGTTGAGCAATTAGGTAGCCCACGATTGTAAGAGATCTAGTGCTTACTGCTGAGCCCACAAAACCAATCAATTAAGTCTCAAAAACCTATAATATTTCATTGTTCGACCTCTTTATTCATCCTTGCAATCACAGCAAATCTTCCAGTTCCATAAAACCATGGTGGTTTTTAAAAAAAAGCTCAGCTGATGCTCTTTTAGACAAAGGCATTTGACATCACATTATAATATTTCAGGTCTTGAATTATCACCACCACGGCTTATTTTGTTCTCAATGTTTCAGAACTGGATCGGTACATTGCTGATTTCAAAGGAGGAAACTTCCCCCTCTCTATGGTGTCAAACTACAAGAATTGCCCCAAGAAAAGAGGAGAAAGCATCGCTTGGAGAAAAGTGAGCACCAGTCCTCGTAAGAAATCAGGCCACTTGTCTGCCCAGTCCTGGAGTAGGAAGGAGGAGAATGCAGAAGGTAATGGCTAATGGGAATGAAAGGCCCTGGAGATAATAGACCTCATAGGAACTGCAGAGATGGGCCAGGAAATTCTGTTTAATGTGAATGTTCTGTCCTGTAACCGTTCAGTCAAGGCGCTTTCATTTCTGAGTTGTTGTTGTTGTTGTTGTTGTTTACCAACGATATGCATAATCCACTCACCACCGCTGAAGTGCAAGTTCTCTTTAACCCTGCTAAAACAGATACAGTGGACGCTCGGGTTGCGAACGTGATCTGTGAGGGATGCACATTCGCAACCTGCCTTAGCGCGTCTGCAAACACGTGGGTTGTGATTCGGTGCCTCTGCGCATGCACGACCGCCGAAACCCGGAAGTAACCCATTCTGGTACTTCCGTGTTTCGGCGGTGCGTAACCCAAAAAAAACAACCTGAAGTGACTGTAACCCAAGGTATGACTGTACAGTGGTACCTCGGGTTACAGATGCTTCAGGTTACAGACGCTTCAGGTTACAGACTCCGATAACCCAGAAATAGTACCTCAGGTTAAGAACTTTGCTTCAGGATGAGAACAGAAATCGCGTGGTGGCAGCAGCGGGAGGCCCTATTAGCTAAAGTTGTACCTCAGGTTAAGAACAGTTTCAGGTTAAGAGCGGACCTCCAGAACGAATTTAGTTCTTAACCCGAGGTACCACTGTACAGGATTGGCACCATTGGTGCTTCATGGATTACTCCCACCGACTGTATGTGTGTGTCAATGCTTCTCATCCTTCGTCTTGTGTAGGTGTCAAGTCAAAGAACATATTGCAGGAAAATGGGAACAAAATGGCTTCTCTAACAAAAAAGTAAGTTGCTTTTGGAGGGGGACTGGAAAATTATTAGGCAATGATAAAATTAAATAACTGAATTCTGTAATAACCTAGTACTGTACATTTTTATGTGCCTTTGTCCCGGACCGTCTTCTAGGAAATTTTAGATAATTGTTTGCCCTGTGGTCAGTAAGCCTGTGGTGTGAGATGAGGTGAGCCTCATTCCCCTCCCCCAACTACAAAGGAAATGGGACAATATGCAGACAATAATATTCACCTTAAATTACTCTGGTTGGATGCCGTAGCCAAAATATCAACCTGCCAAAATGCCACAAAGGTTGGAAAGCACAAGTCCTGAAGAACTGCAGGTTCTTTGCTGCCGGTTGTCACAGCCTCAACATGTTTTGTTAAAAAGATAAAAGTGGTTGAGAGCAATGTGCAGGGTTGGTGCACCCATGAAGCAAGGTGAGGCAACCGCTTCAGGTGGCAAGGATCCACCAGGGCAGCAGATCCCAATGTCTATCTTTCTCTCTCGTTCCTGATGTTCCTGATCATCCATCACTCCATTTTTCCTGAATGGGAGGGAGGTGCCTCAGGTGTCAAAATGTCCTGAGCTGGTCCTGGCAATGTGCATGTGAGTGCTATTGGAGACATGCCTGGTCTTCAGGAACATTCTATGACGTTCCTGGCTTATACGAAACAGAACAGCCTACACACTTGCTTTTGAATAGTTCACAGGAATGAATTCCCAACTGTATTAGTTTGCAGAATGGCAGTCCTTAAGCCAGTGTGATACTTTCTAAAAATCCTGCTATCCATTCTATATACTGTTGAGCAAATGGTCAAAGGCACAGATTAACTGAATGAGACTCAAGTCAAGTTTAGTTTTACTTCTCCAGAGGATTTGCAGCTTTGGGAGAACACTTTACATATATACATTATCTGTTGCTTCAACAGATTGTGACTCAATCCTATGTAAATGTTTGAAATGCCTCTGTTAAAAAAAATATTGTGCTTGCATTTATGTTTGATGATATGAAAGGTCTGTCTGCAGTGTTTAATGGTTGCCATCGTTTAATGTTGCATGTGTGAACTTGCTCGCACATTATACTAGAAAAGGCCATTTCTCCCTTGTAGATTAGTAAGGAAATGCCCGTGTAGCAGGGAAGGTTAATTAAACCACTCATAGAATTAATATTCAACCCAGATATATTTTGAGTAGACCCAAAACTCTCAATTTTAAAATCTCATCTTTCCTAGGCAACAGTGTCAAGAATGATTTTTTTTTAAATGAACTTGTAGAATAAATTAAATTGGCTTTTGCTTTGTTTTCCTAGACGTCTAGAAGATGACCCACTAAGTGTGTTAAACCTGGAGCAGAGGCTATCGGTTGGTTCTGATGATGAAGTAGACCTTGTGCAGGAGCTTCAGAGCATATGTTTAAGCAAATCGGAATCTGACATAAGCAAGGTAACTGCAGTCTACATCTCTTCACAACATAATCGGCCTGTCTGTTTCCTCTGGTTCCATCCATGCTTCATTCCAACATGTCACAATTTTCTCCCGTTCTCAGGAAAACATTCATAGACTCATCCATCTCTCTAAGTGCCTTCCTTTTCTGTTTCTACCCGGTGTTGTCTCCAAACTCCTTCAGTTGACTGCTTACTCCCACTTTTCATTTATTTATTTATTCCATTTCAAAATGCTTATAATTACATAAATAAAAAATAAGGCTGGATTTAAATAGCGCACTTGCAGAATTACAATTCCAAAATGTCTGCAAAATGGCTTATTCTCACTTCTTTCTCCTCCAACTCCTCTCCTGCTCTCTATTTAAAGTGCCCTCAGCAGATGATTTCCTCACGGCCAAATTCAAAGGTCTCTGTCCTCATCTTGCCAGATTCCCTTCTTGCTCTAGTTTCTGTTCTCAACTGGGTCTCTTCCTACCTGACCATTCTCTCGTTTCTCTGTTCCCTGTTTCTATTAGAATCTGTCTCAGTGATATATTGTTGTTCCCAATCCTAGGTTATTCCATCAGATTCCCATGGTTTTCATATTGCCTATATGCTGGTACCCAGTTTTGTCTCCCTATCCCAGACCAAGATCCCCCTCCATTCATTCCAGTTCTTAAGTACTTCTCTGACATTGCTGCTTATATGTTACATCACCCTCTCAAACTCATTCCTATGCTTCCTTTCCTCATATACTCTGTATTAGACGTTTGCATCTCTGTGTCCATTGAAAATATCACCATCTACCTCATTGGATAGACACGTCTCTTCCACACTGCCACCAAGTCACTTCATTTTCACCTGTTTTAACATTGTAAAAATGCAGCCTTTCTTTTCTGCTTTATCAGCAAATATTCTGATTTGTGGTCTTGTCATCTCCCATTCTGAAAGCTGCAACCTTCTCTCCCCTCTTCCTACACCCACCCTATACCAATGCTCTACCACCAAACAAGTCATCTCTTTTATTGCTCAGACCACCTGACAGCTGTCCTTAATTCCTACACCATCTTTCAGCCTGGAATCCATCACAAAATCCTCACCTGTACTTTCAAAGTTCCCTGTGGCTTTGCATCCTCTTATCCTGGCCACCTTTGCATCCCAATACTCCTGCTGGTGTTCAGGTCCATCATCTGTCTGAACATCTCCTTCCCTTTCCCTTTCTCACCCTGCCCCTTATGCCTGAAACTTGTTTTCAAAAATGGCTGCAAGTGGTTGCCTCTCTCTTCCATTAACTCTCCCCTTGAAACTCACATTTTCCATGAAGTTTTTGGTGCATGCCCGTATTTATTTGTACAAATATTTATAGACCACTATTTCATAGTGGAGTAACTCATTATGTAGAAGTTCCATCATCATATGGAAAGTTCCCTTGCTGCCTCCAATAATGTCCAGTTTGTGTCCTGTAGACAATATTGGATGTACCGTGGTGCTGCTTAAGTTGTATCTAATCACAGAAGACATAGCGTATAGACTGCAGCTTGGCAACACTCTTTTCAACTCTGAAAACCTTTATAATATGTTTACAGAGTGTATTACCAAGGTTTAAGAGGTTTATCAAAGCAGATTAACAATGATACGCAGAACATTACTTAAAAACATGTATCAGTTTTTGTATATGCGAGTGAGATTTCCCTCTGACTTCATAATCTTATCTCTGTTGTCGCTATCAGTCTCTTGATCATGGGAAGCTAGTGTAGACTTAATGAGGGGTATAGGCATGTTTTGACTTCTAACACTTGACTTTTTCCATCCCTCCTTCCTCACCAAACCTTACACAGATAGTAGATTCAAAGGATGAGCTGGTGATGATGATTAATGCTTCTCAGAAGGATCCTGTGTTTTCAGCAAACGTCATTAAGGCCAAAACTTCAGCATCACAGCAGGTTTGTGACGAGTTGTGATAACGTGGCATAAGGATGTCTTTGTATGTCCGTGACCTAAGCCTAGAGTTGTTTGTTAGATTCAGGGCATACTGAGCACAATCACTGCATGGTTGCCAAGGCTCTTTATATTGTGTTGTCCTTGTGGAAGTGAAGTTTCACCATGAGAGAAGACAGAGAACAACAGAGACAGGCACAAGATGGGCAAGAAAGACTGATGCGCATGAATTATGCGCACAAAGGCGGAGAGAGAGAGAGAGAGAGAGAGAGAGAGAGAGAGAGAGAGAGAGAGAGAATGAAGCAGATATGCAGGCTAGACATCATCCTATGGACCACTGGTTGCCATGGGAAGATGTCAAAATATTTTAGATTTTTGAAAACAAAAATCAGAAGAGGTGTTGTGTTTGACAACTCCATTGTCCAGAAATTCTATTTTGCTTTTGCATTTACGTTAGAGTTTTATTTTTGTTGAGCTACCTGGTCATTTACAGAAATAGTGAATACATACTTATGCATTTATTTAAAGCGTTTTTACCCTGCTCTTTAGCCAAAAAGGCTCCCAGAGCAGCTTACAAGATCAGAGAGAAGATAGCCCTTGCCTTCAGGATGATAATCTAAAAACACCACACACTTGGAAAAGGGGATAGCGAGGGAGGAGGAGGAGAATGGCGAGCTCAGACAGTTATTATAATGACTATGTAGGATGAGAATAGTTCTAGAAGCCTAATGAAATGGCTGCTGCTAGGGAGAACCAAAGGCAGCTGGCATCTCAACGGAGGCAACAGCCTTGCTTCACCTCTCTCTCTCTCTCTCTCTCTCTCTCTCTCTCTCTCTCTCTCTCTCTCTCTGCTGTGCAGCTTCATAGAATTATACAACATTTTAGTGTGGCTATTTATCATTTATGAAGAAGTTCCAGTGTGCACAGGATTTCAAAGTCTCTTGCTTTATTCATATAAACATCCTCCGAAGTAAGGAGAAAAATTAAAAATTGAGCCCTGCAAATGGGAAGTGTCGCCCAAAGGACCCAGTGAGAATAGATCCTTGCCCCAGTCGGACGTGCTGTCTCCAATTAAGTGTTGCGTGTTGAGTCCCACAGTTGCCACCCCCCAATAATTCACACTTCACACATCAATTTTTGTTTGGGTTTTTGGCATAATTTTGGCCACAACTTTATTCACATACAAAATCTGTGAGTGGTTGCTTAGGCATTGGTTATGACTATCTGTCCATGCCCTCAGGGACAGAGCTGGCATTCCGGACACCAGCGGAAGCCAGAGGCAATCCGGACACCAGCGGAAGCCTTAGTGGGAAACAAATATTGGGTGAGCAAATGAAGCTGGGCGTCAGTCCCTCACTACTCACCCTCATGTTCCTTTGGGGCTTGCACGGCCCAAGTCCGATGCCAGGGACAAGGACGAAAAGAATGGCAAGCCCCTGGATTCCTTTAACGGAATTCCCTTCGCATCATTTGGAGGGGTAGGCACTTACCCCTCCAAGAACCACCTTAACCAATGCCTAACCGCCAACCTTACAAGTTGTGACGATTTGCTACGCAGTAGGCGAAAACCAATGGCACAAGCCAATCAGCCAATGGCAAAATTCCTACTGTGCCCCTGCACCAAGGCAGACGACACCATGACAGGCATAGCAAGGTCAAGCGATCAGGAAAAACCTCCTATTAAAGGGAGGGAGGGCGGGTGATCCGAAAGCAAACGGCCAAGAGGAAGTCCAACCCCTGGCTCCCCATATTTATAGACTCTAACCCCTCCTCTGAATTTGGCAACATACAGAACTCCCCAGCAACCCAATATTAACCCTTTAGCAGGCTTGGGTTTTTCCTCAAATCTGCCTAGTCATGGCAAGGTGGCATGTTTCCCCAACCGCAACCCGTGCTCTCTGGTTAGGGAGAACACGCTTTTTAGGTTGCAGTCCCATATTTACTTATTTAAGAACTATGGAAGCCAGTTGGGCTTTCTTCTGTGTACAGGTTCATACTGTTGTTCTCCTACAGTTCACAAACAAAAGTGGTAAGCTATCAACGATACACCATGGAAAACCCCAAAAGATTGTGGCTTACTCCCCTGCTAAACAATTTAAAAATCTTTGTGGTTCCCAGCCTATCGATGCTCGGTGGCGCTGTGGGTTAAACCACAGAGCCTAGGGCTTGCCGATCAGAAGGTTGGCGGTTCAAATCCCCGCGACAGGGTGAGCTCCCGTTGCTCGGTTCCATCTCCTGCCTACCTAGCAGTTCGAAAGCACATCAAAGTCCAAGTAGATAAATAGGTACCACTCCAGCGGGAAGGTAAACGGCATTTCCGTGCGCTGCTCTGGTCCGCCAGAAGTGGCTTAGTCATGCTGGCCACATGACCTGGAAGCTGTATGCCGGCTCCCTCGGCCAATAAAGCCAGATGAGCGCCGCAACCCCAGAGTCGTCCGCAACTGGATCTAACAGTCAGGGGTCCCCTTTACCTTTACCATGGATGAGGGGCAAAGTTTCTTAAACGTCTGGCAACCAGATTGGGGGCATTGAAAGAGCACATCTAGTTGTTTTATTTTCCTAAACTATGAATATTATTTCACACGAGTCTCGAGGCGATTCGCAAACATGCCGTAACACAGCTTGCCGTACAAAAACCTGACAAAAGATAGGTTTATGTAACCTTTTCCTTCAGCTGGAAAAGCGTGTTTAAACAAAAATGTCTTCCGTCCCTTCCTGAACATACAGACAGCGTGTGCCTGTTGTATCTGAACAGGAATTCTTGTGGGGGAAATTGCTCAGCCGGTCTAATGGAAGATTTCCCCACAGTAAAGTACAAAGGGCTACCATTTAGTGGCACAATAAAAAGAAGTACCCAACCAGGTGGGCAGAGTATATATAATAAAATTATTATTATTACTTATAGCAAAAGGGGAGTGCCATAAGAGATGCTTGGTGACCAGCTGGAGGCATTAACAGCTGCCATGGGCAGCAGAGGCCTGGTTCACGCTGAGGGGACCTGGGGGGAAATTGTGTCTGGACTATACCATATCAGATTACAGTGGAAGTGGTCATATGACTGATATTTTTAAATCTATTCTTGTACAGCTGTACCTTGGAAGTTGAACGGAATCCGTTCGACTTCCAAAACATTCGGAAACCAAAGCACAGCTTCTGATTAGCTGCGGGGAGCTTCCTGCAGCCAATCAGAAGCCGTGGAAGCCCCGCCGGATATTTGACTTCCAAAATATGTTCGCAAACCGGAGCAGTCACTTCTGGGTTTGTGGCATTCCAGAACCAAAACATTCGGGAATTAAGCTGTTTCAAAATGAAGATACGGCTGTACTTGCATGTTATTGGGGGTTGGGATTTACATCATCAGGGAAAGCCCCTTGCAAGGACTTCCATTTGCACCGTGGTGCTTAAATCCATCTCTACACTGCCCCATGCACCACCAAATTGGCTTGGGGTAGGGGGTCATAAAACCCCCAGAACAGCACACAGGGCAGGGAGAGCGGGAATCAATCTCTCTGGCAACTTGGAATGCTCGTGCAGACAGAAAAAGTGGAAGAGCACAACACAACACTGTATAAATCTTTTTGACTTTCCCCCCATTGCCACATTTTCAGTAGGATATGAACAGAGGCCTAAGGAGTGGGTGGGCTGTGTTGAATTGGTGGGTGGGCTGAGTGAATTGCTGAGCTATTAATGTGAGTGAAACCTCCCTTGACAAACGTGGCGTTCTTCACCCCTATTGCTGTGTGCCTTTAGCACTGGGGATTGTGTGATTGTTTGTGTGTTGCTATCGCTATCCCATACCGATTCGTGACTTGCCTTTCAGTGGTATAATAATCAGAATGAAGTATTTGAAATGAGCCCCATGCCCTAGAAGATTTTGTTTCTTTAAAAAAAGAAGTTTTGTGACACCCACACAAAACACAGCCCACTCTGAGGAAAAATAATTGAGAAACTCAGACTAGTCAGCCCTAGGATGAGAGAGCATTCGGCTTCAGCCATTCATGATCGGGCCCAGAGACCATGAACTCTCCAGATGGTTGTCGTTACCATGGAAACTCAAAAACACAGAGGAAGTGGCTGAATAAAATGGTACCCAAGGGGGAGGGTTCCTTGGAAGTGACAATTAGAAATGTTTGGTTGCTTAAAAGGCTTTTCCCCCCTTCCTCTGAGTTGTAAGAGGCTGTTGCCTTCTTAGCATGTGAAATAGGAAAGAGGGAAGAACGTCTGCAAAGCATCTCAGAATGTATACAAAGATAATCACATGGAGGCCTGTCTGGGAACATCACTTGTGATGAGTTTGTACATCAGCCGATATGCTTTCTCCCAGTAGGAAAGTGGCAGCTACCTGGAGAAGGGGGGCGGTTAGATATTTAAGCAGACTGAATGACAGTAGCGCGTGAGACTCTTCACCTCAGGGTCATGGCTTCAGGCCCCACATTGGGCAAAAGATTCCTGCATTGGGGGGGTGGACTAGATGACCCTTGCAGTCCCTTCCAACATTATGTTCTGTCCACAAAGCTGTAGCTGCATCTGCACTGCAGATCCTGCACTGAGCAAGGGCGTGGGGTGGATGATCGCCAAAGGCCCTTCCAACTAGCTCTATACGTGTGTTCAAAACAATGTTTGCAATTCAGTTTAATAATAATAATAATAATAATAATAATAATAATACTACACAGGTCTATGTATTCATACTGATTCAGTCAGTCACTGATGGGGAATATATATATAAACATTTAGGTGCCTCCAGAACGCTTGGAAAGTTTAAGCTTGCTATCTCTCTCTCTCTCTCTCTCTCTCTCTCTCTCTCTCTCTCTATATATATATATATATATATATATATATATATCCCCATGCACCTTGATTAAGTCAGAAAAAGACAACATTTTTTATTTATTTCCTATGAAACTCAATTTGAGGGAGGGGGCTCATTTCCAGTGGCAAGTATATTTTAATGAATTCATGAGTGAAAAATGGCATCAAATGAACGCAGTAGCTTGATCAGTTCCATCTTTGTGGTATGTTGTTGTTGTTTAGTTGTTTAGTTGTGTCCGACTCTTCGTGACCCCATGGACCAGAGCACACCAGGCACTCCTGTCTTCCACTGCCTCCCGCAGCTTGGTCAGACTCATGCTGGTAGCTTCGAGAACACTGTTCAACCATCTCGTCCTCTGTCGTCCCCTTCTCCTTGTGCCCTCCATCTTTCCCAACATCAGGGTCTTTTCCAAGGAGTCTTCTCTCCCCATGAGGTGGCCAAAGTATCGGAGCCTCAGCTTCACGATCTGTGAGCACTCAGGGCTGATTTCCTTAAGAATGGATAGGAATGTGGTATAGTTGCCAGCAGATGTTGGTTATAAGAAGCAACCATGCAGTAGGGACCAAACAGGGTGTGTATTGTGTACAGATCAGCCTTCCAACTTACATTTGTTAAATCGTCTCATTATAATATGGTTTGTGGCAAATATATAACTACTGCAGTAGAGATTTTTACTGATTTAGATAAAAGGTAGTACTGAAGTGAAAAAAGAATAGTTGGTCAGAGCATGGTGCTGAGAACGCCAAGGTTGCAGATTTGATCCCTGTACAGGACAGCTGCATGTTCCAGCCATATTGGTCAACATTTCCCATTTTTTTAAGGGAAATTCCCTTATTCCGAATAGGATTCCTCGCAAGAAAAGGGGAAAGTTGACAGTTATGGTTCCAGCATTGCAGGGGGTTGGACTAGATGACCCTTAGGGTCCCTTCCAACTCTACGGTTGTATGAAATAGGGTGAGATGTTGTGCCCTTCCTTCCCTGTATCCACACCTTTAGCATTGTTTCCCCCCATTTGGGCGGGGGGAATGGAAGATAGATTTTACTTTGTCCAGAAGTGTGCATAGAAATCTCTGCAGCATTTAGACGGCTTCAGTCTCCTCTGCAGAGGTCATGCATTTATCAGCGGGTTTTATGTTATCCAGATTAGAACCCACCAGGCTTGCAGAAAGCAGGTGGCTGTACCCAGATATGCCTACGGCTCTTTCTTCTTGCTGCTTGATGTAGCTTCTGGAATCGTAAGATGCGGTGGGGGAAGGGAGGGAAGCAGAAAATAGGAGAAGACAAGACATGCATTTAAAAATAGAAACAGGGATATTGTAGAAATAGAAAAAAAAGTCCAGATATGGTGGTGGGCATAGAATCTATTTAGTCTTAAAAGGCATGTAGGCAGCTGCATTCTGTAATCACAGGCTCTCTTCTTTTCATCCCAAAATGCACACTGCAAATGCCACCAGCCATACCATTTTGAGGCCCGAGGAAAATAATCTCGTATAAGCCTCTACACAGGAAACTATTTAATATGCAAAACGTTTGCTTTCTCAACAGTTGGACGGTGGAAATTTTCAGGGTTGTTTTCATACATAAAGTGGTAGGAGCCGGTATATATTTTGAGAAGGGAAAGTGGGGGAACAAAGGAGGTGTGTACACAGTGATTCCCGTGAAGGAGAAATGTTTCATTGTCAATTTTATTTACAAATTGAGCACAATTTCATGCAGTTTCGACACACTTTTGGCTGTGCAGAATTAACACTACAGAATTCTGACTAGCTAAATAAACTCAAGTAGCACTGTAAAATGGTGCTATTTCTTACTCAGGGAGCTGTAACTCAGTGCATAATAGGTAGCCCAACTTCTCTCACGCCTTAAAGCTTCCCTGTTCCTCACCGTTTCACATCACAGCAGCGGTGGATTCTGTGGTTCATCTCAGGTGCCAAAATGTCTTGGACTGACCCTGTCCTGGAAATGCTGTGGTCCCAAACCATTTAGATCAAGACTAGTATTTCGAATTAAGCCCGGGAACAATTTGGTAAAAATGCAACGGGTAAAGTATAGGTGTTACACATTCTAAATCAGGGGTCAACAAACCTTTTCAGCAGGGGGCCGGTACACTGTCCCTCAGACCTTGTGGGGGGCTGGACTATACTTTGAAAAATAATGATGAACGGATTCCTATGCCCCACAATTAACTCAGAGATGCATTTTAAATAAAAGCACACATTCTACTCATGTAAAGGCATGCTGATTCCTAGAACATCTGTGGGCCGGATTTAGAAGGCGATTGGGCCAGATCCGGCCCCCGGACCTTAGTTTGTCTATCCATGTTCTAAAATGGTAGCTGCAGCAGTTTATGTTTCCAAACAGTTTCTTATGCCAGGCCCATGTTGCGCATGTCAGACTAGCCTCATATGGATGTAACCCGGGCATGTTAAACTGAGGAAAGCCCTCCTTTGATGGCTAGATGAAACCTCTGGTTCAGAGCAGGTATGCCACTGCTATGGAGCAGCAACAGGAGAGGTTTATGGGAAAATAGTATGTTGAACTAAATGGACCAATCAGGAGGGCTCCTCTTAAATTCTGAACATACAGTTGTACCTTGGATCTCGAACGACTTGTGAGTTGAACGTTTTGGGTGCCAAACGCTGCAAACCCGGAAGTGATTGTTCCGGTCTGCGAACGTTCTTTAATAATAATTTTTTTATACCCCACCCATCTGGCTGAGTTTCCCCAGTGACTGTGGGCGGCTCCCAATCAAGTGTTAAAAACATACAGCATTAAATATTAAAAAATTCCCTAAAGAGGGCTGCCTTCAGATGTCTTTTAAATATAGGATAGCCGCTTATTTCCTTCACATCTGAAAGGAGGGCATTCCACAGGGCGGGCGCCACTACCGAGAAGGCCCTCTGTCTGGTTCCCTCTAACCTCACTTCTCGCAATGAGGGAACCGCCAGAAGGCCCTTGGAGCTGGATCTCAGTGTCCGGGCTGAACGATAGGGGTGGAGACGCTCCTTCAGGTTCTTTGGAACCCAAACTTTCACTTCAAAGTAAAAATGCCTAGGGTCGCCCTGCACAATAACAGAGAAGGGCCGGTGCTAGAATCCAAAGACTTGGCTTGCATACCACAAAGCAGAGCTGCTGCGATAGTCAGCATAGTACATTCACCCCCTCCATGTATCTCTAACTGGTGGCAGCAGAAGTTTGGTGTAAGCTCAGGGTCCTTGATCCCAGACCATTTTTGCTTCTTTGCTCTTTATTCTTTTTGCTTTGGTCAGGAGTGAAATCATTCATGATATATAATGCTGTTCTGTTGGCAGGATGGGAATTCTGGGATGTGTCCTCTCAGCAGCGGTCCAACAGTGCAATGCAGCAACACGAAGTCAAAAACTGAATCTTTCAAGAGTGGTGTTTCCAGAGTGAAATCTTTTCTTCCTGTGCCCAGAAATAAAGTCAGCCAGTCTTCTCAGAACACTAAATGAAGCAGCAGCAGCAGCAGCAGCAATACAAGGCAAATAGAGGCAGTCAAGGACTCGAAAGAAGAAATTTGGAACATGCACAAAAAAATACAACTTGAGAAATGTGAATAAATCTACCAGTCTGCCATTCATTCCCCCCCGCCCCCTTCGGCCTTTGCGTAATCTTAGTTACCTTTGGAGAACAAGTTTATTTACGAGTGTAAATAATTTTAAAATATGTTTTCTCGGTTGTATCTATGGGACCACAGTTTAATTTCTGTGTAAATAAGCTGTTTATAATGGGGGAAAAATATTAGATTATATTAAATTGAACTTTAGAAAGTGAGAGAGCTTCACAGATGATTTTCTAATCTGAAAACGTTTTATTGTTTAATTATATTCAGGGGTATCACTATAAAGAGTGTAAATAATACATGCATAGGCACACACACAAACACACACACACACTATATATATATATATATATATATATATATGAGAGATTTCATCCAGAGATATCTGTGTACAAAAGAGCTAGTACCATGTGTGATGTCTTGGTGGAGAGATGTGTTCTCCATTGCATTAAGATGCAGGTAGCCAGGTTAGAAGGACTGACTGACTATCTGTACAGCAAAGTCAGTGTGGCTTTTGCTGTTTACTCATCACTTGCAATCAGAGACTCTCCTGGAGTTCCACCCTGCTAGTATGCAGTGGGATTCCCATGCGACAGGATCCTATGTGAAAAACTAAGCAGTGGATCTGCTTTCGTTTCCTGTGTATACCGGGATCCTACAGGGGGTTACCTTAAAATGCTATTCTGTGTGTAATATCCCTACTGCCTGTAGAACAGGATCATTGGATATGGATGATAACCTTTATATATAGTTATATATACTGAAGTTTCCTGTGTTCTATTTCATACATTGGGTTGCACAATTCTGTACAGCACTGGCTTAAAGCTAATAATATACATGTGTTTTCAAGGCAAAAAAGAAAAAAAAAGTTCACTTTCTGAAAAGTGAATGGAATGTGGCAATAATGGGAAGAATTGGGAATACTCCCCAGTTTCTTTCAGTTATAAACTGCATTAAATATTTCAATTGCCCATATTATTGGGTAGTTTGGTTTATTTCTTGTCTCAAACTCCTTTGTCGCTTCTCTTTTCCATTCCAGCTCCTGTATGACTGATGATTTGTGCAGACTTTGTTTTTTCTGTTCAAAACAAGAACTCCAAAGCCATCGTAATAAGCAGTCTGTTGTCATTTGTCTCATGCTGCTTTTTATCACGAAAAAAGAAAGCATTTAATTACGTAAATTATTATTATATATGCTATGCTATAAAAACTCCTCTCCCCCTCTACATTTCTCATTTTTGACACATGCTAGAAATCTAGGGCATTTTACATTCAAAGATCGTTTTTCTTAAAAGGACAGCACTTGATTAGCACACAGTAGTCATCAGGAGAAAAAGCAACAGCAATAAATTGGGCGATGTGACCCATTTGTGTATCCTGTCTAAAATATTGTTTTAACTGCTATTTCTTCCATCGTACATCCTTTTCGCTTGCAGAAGACTGTACCCTTTCAGTGTTCACACTGGGCACAGTTCCAAGACCCTGTCTTGAGATGACACTTTCAGTAAATGAATCGGTACAGATTACTTAAGAAAAACAGGCTACATTGCCAGCTGGTGAATTGCTAAGCACTTGCTGTGACAGTGCTATGAAGATGTGCGATCCAACATCTCTGCAAGAGAGTTTGTAAAAGTAAAGTCAGCAGTTACGTTAAATGTTCTCCTGGAATTTCATCTGTCATGCCAATAAAACCCTTTTGTACTGCAATTTCTGCAAATATGTTTGTTTCTGTCTTACGTGTGTGTGTGTGTGTGTGTGTGTGTTTGTAGTTTTATGTGTATTATCTGTGTGCATGTGCTGCAAAAACTGGAACCTGGAACTTCGTTTCCTGCCTACTACTGCTTCCATGCTTTACATCACATCTTTAAGATAACCAGGACCCGGGTCTTAGCCAACATTCCCAATGGAATTCCCTTTCTATTTCCCACAAACTATACCTATGCTCCCATTGCCTTCCCATAACAGGGCCTCTTATTCTTGGTTTTCCCCACTTCTCACTTGTCTTTTAAATTCTGTTACTAAAATCTTGGCACAAGACAAATACAGTATTAGAATAGGGAGGAAACGTGTATGGTTTTTTTTTTGCAAACATTAGTATTTTGTTCAACTCAACACTGAGTTGAGAATGGGATTCAAAAGTTATTAGCAACTTAACCCAGCGTGATCATTAACTGTGTGAATTTTAAGGAATTATTCAGTGCAATCTTTTTCTTTCTTTTTCTTGCAAGTCTACTTCACAAATCTGCAGTGGAACTCACTCTCAAGTTAGTGTGTATGTAGCATTGCAGCCTTGAAGTTCTTAAATGTT
This sequence comes from Podarcis melisellensis, assembly GCF_964234715.1. NCBI lineage: Eukaryota > Metazoa > Chordata > Lepidosauria > Squamata > Lacertidae > Podarcis > Podarcis melisellensis. Next base: position 22,344,747 of record NC_138542.1, read on the forward strand.
TGTTATTGTTTTTTAAATGTTGAGCATTAAATAATCGAAGATTTCCCAGAAAACAGTCATGGAATCCAGCCCTATGATTTTCTTGGTCAGATATCAGTCCCATTGAATTCAATGGGAGTCCACCCTGATTAAGGGCATGCAGGGCTACAGCTCATTCTAAGAGAATGATCCATACATCTGCCCTAAGATCCACTGTAAATATGCAATCTTAACAAATAATTTTGACTGAGCCTAGGGCTTGCCGATCAGAAGGCTGGCGATTCGAATCCCCGCGATGGGGTGAGCTCCCTGCTCCTGCCAACCTAGCAGTTCAAAAGCATGTCAAAGTGCAAGTAGATAAATAGGTACTGCTCTGGCAGGAAGGTAAACGGCGTTTTCGTGTACTGCTGGTGCGCTTTACTGGTTCGCTAGAAGCGTCTTAGTCATGCTGGCCACATGACCCAAAAGTTGTACGCCGGCTCCCTTGGCCAGTAAAACGAGATGAGCACCACAACCCCAGAGTCATCTGCGACTGGACTTAATGGTCAGGGGGTCTCTTTACCTTTACCTTCCTTCAATGAGGAAAGTAGAAATTTATCTGTGGCTATTTTGAAACACAACTATTTCATCTCTGGACAGGATATTACATTTTGAAAGAAGTCACATTTTCCTAGAGCATATGAATGAACCGATAATGATATCAAGTCACGGACCAGAACGACTGGGTGCAACTTGTGTTTGAGCAGTTCAATTATGTACAGAGTGGTGCATAATTGCAACAGGAAAACAAAGTGGAAAAAGGTGTAAATACAGCTAAATTTAATTGATGCCTAAATTAAATCTAATGAAATGGCCATGTTTGTCTAAACTCGGTGGTGTCATTCAGCCAAAAGCAAAAGTCTCAACCTTAAGTCCTCATCCCAATAAAAATTCAATATATACAAACTTCAGACTCTGGAGTATATGAGCTGCTTTTGTGTGTGTGCAAGGCTGAATGCTAAGCAGCAGTGTTCAAGAAGAGCAGGTCAGGGTCCCTCCCAACTCTGCCATTCTATTTGTTTCAGTTATTGGGCAGAATAAAGGCAGTTTTCACATTTTCTTATCTTGTCTTTAGCAGTGCTGTTGACAGAAGAGCAAGTGCCCATTAAATTCCTGCCGCTTAGCAGGACTTTCCAGCTAAGAATTGCTCCACAGTACTCTATTCATAAGCAACTAAACACGACACTGACATGTTCTCCAATCTACTGTGTAGACTGACCGAATGTGCATTGCCGGGTTTTGAATGCACATTTTAATTCCAATAAGCTCTGGTACCCATGTGGTTTGGTTGTGATAGCCAAGGGTTGTTCCAAACAATACATTTAAAGGAACTAACTGAGAGTAGAATCTGTAGATGCTTCAAGTCCTGAAACACACACTTGTAGGGAAACTCCCAAACTTTAGAAATCCAAATATACCTGAGAGCAGCATGGTGTAATTATTATACACTTATTTTCCCTTCCTGATAGTTCTGTGTCCTTGTTTTCTAAAACTACATTTTTTGTTTGTTTCAAATATGAGTCACAACAAGGCAAATTTTCACCAAAAGCCTTCATGAGGAGCTTCACGCTTATTAAGTCAGCTGTCGTCCCCTTTTGGGTGCAATTTGTCTAATCTTACATTTGATTCATTAAAATGCTCCCTTTAAATAAGATCCTGACTTTGCTTTGACTCCCGTGCCTTCTCCTGCTTCTAGATTACACAACTTGCTTGGTAGCTAGGGTTGCATGGGAAATGTTTGGAGTAAAAATCAGTTTCTAGGGGAAACTTGCCAGGTTTTCATGTAGGATTCATCCAAGCACAGCTGCACATACCCAACCCAGCTGTTGATGATCCAGTGGTTGTTTTTATTTATTGAAGCTATTTATTTTATTTATTGAAATATTTATTTATTATTTATTTATTGAAGCTATTTATCGATATGAGGGTGCTAATTTCCCCCTCCCTTCTGGAAAAAAAGAATTTTGGAGTTACCAAACACCATCAGAATCAATAGCAGCACTTTTTGGTAACTCCATTGAGTCATCAGCCAACTGAGCCTGTGAATGCTCTTTCCCCCCCCCCCCTTTCAAAATGCGCAAAAACAAAAATAAAAAATCCTTCGAGTGTCCTCTTTCCTGTTTTCTGTTCTTGGAAACTTTACAAATAGACATATATCGTTACAATTTATTCCAAGATGTTTAAAGTGACACTATTCATTGCACCAGGTGTTTCAGTGAATGTATGTGAGCAATTTGAGTTGCACAGACTTAATCTGCTTTGTCAAGTGGGAAAGTACAGTAGCTTATTTTTAGCGAGGCTACTGAATGAAACTGAATTTTGTGTAGCCTAAAATAACCTGCATCTATATTTCCCTACAAAAAAAAGGATCCAATAAAAAGACACTGCGTTTTTGCAGCTGTATAGATTCTGTGTTTCTCCCTCTGGAGACAACACAGCACAAGAAAAGTGTATCTGTTCTGCAGCACCATCTAGTGACAAGAAAGCAAAAAAAGATATAAGCAAACACTTTGTGAAGAACATTTCTTCAGAATACACAAGGATTCAGAGTGGTTGATATATTGGATATTTGTGTGCCAAACAGGATCAGTTCTGTTTGCTTCGATGGTCCAACAACAGAATATGCATTTGGCTTATTTACCCAAACACCCTTGGATATAATTTGTGTTATCATATGCCAGAGAGACAGTACACAACATGTTTGTTTTATTGACATATTGCACACAATAGCATCATGAAACTTGCTTGCAATTAAATTCACTTTCTATTTATTTCTTCCAGACCTAGCCGCTTAGTACCTTTTTGTATTACCTGATGGCAACCTGAATGGCAGGTGTTGTAGCTTGTTACATACAAAGTGTGAGTTAAGTTTTCTAGCTCTACAAATACATACAATGGCAACAATCCAGCAAATGCTAATCACAGCTATGGACTGCTTTGCACACAGGCCCCTGTGTATATGATGCACCCACACTTGAGTTGGGCAAGTGAGTCACTTGTACCTGTGTCCACACACCCACAAATGCATAGCACACAGAATGTAAAGTGTGATATGAGTCCAATGTCCTGTTTCCAACACTGGGCTTTGTGAAGTCCATAAGCAAGACATGACAAGACATAAGCAAGACCCTCTTCCACTATTGATCGTCCACTGGCATTCAATAGCAGACTGGCAAAGGACCTAGAGGTTCCATATAGCGATAATGACTAATATAATTCCATAGCCTCCTCCGTGAATTTGTCCCATCCCCTTAAAAAGCCACCATACCTTGCATTAGTGAGTTTCACAGATTAACTGCATTGCATAAAGAAGTACAGTGGTACCTCGGGTTGCAGACTCTGCTAACCCAGAAATTGTTCCTCGGGTTAAGAACTTCGCTTCAGGATGAGAACAGAAATTGTGCTCCAGTGGCACAGCAGCAGTGGGAGGCCCCATTAGCTAAAGTGGTGCTTCAGGTTAAGAACAGTTTCAGGTTAAGAATGGACCTCCGGAACAAATTAAGTACTTAACCCGAGGTACCACTGTACTTCCTTTAGTCTAACAATTCACAGCACACTTGCATCTATGCTGCGCTTTCTGTGTAGGGGGACACACCTAGTTCACACATACAGGCCTGACGTGCAGATTTGCTCTTAAGTACTACTGAAATAAATGGAACCAAAATGGATAATGCATTGCCTTCCATAGGGCTTCCATACAACTGAACATGGACATAATTTCTGTACGGTTGGCAGTGTAAAATAGCACCATCGTTCCCTGGCACACATGCACTTTTTTTTTAGTACGTCTTCAATCTGGGTTCAAGCTATACCTGGGAAATGGATTTCTCCTCCTATAAGAAAGATGCATGTACAACAATTGGAAACACCCATTGACCAGTGTCAACGTCAAGAGAAGATACAACAAAATAGTAGTGCAAAACTATCCCCCTGCCTAAGCCCTGCCATGTAAGGATCGTGTTACTAATTCTTAAAAACTATTTTAATTAAGCAGAACATGTTAGCCTTCTTTAGCAACACAGTTCAAATCTCCTTCATTTTGAAACAAGCAGGGTTTTCGCCCTACAACGGGCAATGCCAGCATCTGGCAGGTGCAGGATGGCACCCAGGTCTGCCTGCTTCTTCCAGGACTCGCTGAGAGTGGCTTATTCAGGATCCTTCAAGACCTGGAACTAGGTCTGATTTGCTATGAAACAAAAGCTCCACATCTCCATTACATCTGTCCAATGTTCCACCTACTGCAACAGGACTGGGTCTAAACCGACCGTAGGAGGAAAAAGCTCTGACAAGGTTAGAGCCTCACATTTTCTTCAATACAATGTTCACATTGTATATTAAAATTAAGACAACAACAAGAAAGCAAAGCAGCAGTTGATACATTTGTGGGGATACTGCCCATACTCCAGTTTTTTTTTCTAAAACACATAGTAAATTCAAGCTAAAAAATATTATTTTGTTGTTCAAATATATAACAATTATTCGTATACAAATATAGTCTTCATGATATGCGATTCCTCTTAAAATACAGGATTTTCTTAATAAGCGAATCTCTCCCATCTCTGAATAAAGATATTAAATAAATATTCCAAGGAAGGTCCCGTCAACTGCAAAATGGAACCGTATAAAAGAAGATCATCACAAAAGTCAATTCCTCTTTCATCCTTGCAGATGAACTGCTATTTTCATTTTTAAAAATACTAGTTGAAAAAATGTCCGCTCCCCCTCCCATCAACCTCAATAAGATTGCTAGAATAAGTTTGAAAGATTTCATTTGAAGTGTAAAAATTCCCATTGTCATCTTTACCTAAACATTTTGTGTCCTAACCAGCTGTGTTCATCATGATCTGCATATTCTGAACTCTGGCTTTCCCCTTTTCTCACTCACTGAAATGCAACAATTCTGTAGAATATTGCTTTTCCTTGACTTTTTATTTGAGAAAGTGCTCAGCATAAGGACAGACCGTTGTTTACACTTGAACCTACAGTTCATGTGCTTAGCTTCCGCTGACTTTAGATCTAAGGGAGTCAACTGCTTATTGCATATAGTGAGTCTAATATAAATGAGATTCTTTTTTCCTTTTAAAAAATACATAATCCCCTCACCTACTTACATGCAATGTCAGGTTCATAAATGCTTGCAAATGTACTGAAATCTACTTGGTCTAAAGGTGTCTACATTCGTCTAGGGCAATATTATAATCCTATTTAATGCAACTGACAAAATGCCCACTGATTTTCACTAGAGTGGCTTGATTCAAATAAATACAACTTAAGTAACTGATTTCGATTCAACTTTCTAATTCATGTATGTTCTGAACAAGCATGGATTTTATAAAAAGTAATTTGTTTGCAACTGAATAGAACCTCCGTACTGTGTAAGAGAATGAACCCAAACATCTGGCCATGTTTCCATGTCTTTTCCACTACAGAATTTAGGAGAAACTGTGAAATTCTTCCTGTTTGGTGCTCTCATTCTCCCACAAATATAGCAGTTTTGCACACCAACCACCACTGACTTGAAAAGCCCAGCACTTTCAAGAACAAAAGCATGGGAATTGCTATGTTCTTCCTGACACAGAAAATAAATGTCTCTGCTGTTTAGTTGACAGCCTAAATATTTATAATTTGTGTAATAATAAATAGAATTCATGACCTGCATTTGTAACTCTTGACCTCAAACCACCCCAAAATGCATTTTTAAAAACCCTGGATTGTTGTTTTTTTTTACCCAGAAAAGCAGGTTTTTCACTGTGTTTCGTAGTGAGCTATGGATTCAGTTTTAAAAGATGAGTGTAGACTTTGATGTGCTTGTTATGACATTCACATTATTTTTAAAGAGGCAGCTAATACAACTGAAATGTTTGGAAATTTTGATCATCCATCTTGATAAAAGATCTTCCTATGTGCAGAAGAAGTAGAAGAGATGGGGGCAGCTTCGGGGGGAGGGGATACTGCCTAATGCACCAATCCTTCATAATCAAATTGGTCCTTGGAATGAAGTTTTTTTGCACAGATATATACATATTCATGTGCTTGCTTTTGCACTTCTTTTAGTGGGAATTTTCAACAATGCCCTGTTCTGACATTTTCCCAGAATGCTTCCTGTTAAATTGTAACGAGACAGCACCTTGATAAATTTTCACAACCGGGTTTCTTGTACTTCTTCTTCGGTTTCTTCTTGCAAGGCAGTAATTTTAGGCCTGGACATCCGTTTGCTTGAGTTCCTGGGATGCACCGGGAAGAGTCTGAGACGATCTGAATGGCTGATGGCTTGACGGAAAGAATTCTTTTCGCTGAGCAGCTTCTGGATGGATTCGTATTGCGTGACTTTGTTCTCTTCTATCACCTAGTTAAGAAGAGGTTGGGTACAATACAGTTATAAAAGAGCAACGCTTGGCTTGTGAATGGTTATTTTTAAGCCAATAACATAATTACAGGACTGAATTACAGTTAATAATTGAATTATCTACTCCATTTACATTCCACCCTTTGTGTTCCCAGGAAATCTTGCATTTAGACAATGCCGAGAGCCAAATCATCTTAAATTTAGATATAGGGCAGATCTACACTCATGGTTTTTAATGCTAAAGGGGAATGGTTCTGATAAGCATATTGCCATATGTCCTTTCCCCCCCCCCCCAACATTAATGTGTCATTAAAATGTGACATCAGAGGGTGCTGCAGAGCAACCGTCTTCCAGACACAAGGTAGACCTTGTGGAAAGGAAGGGAAAGAGAAACCAAATGGGACTTTTCCCTGTCTTGATGTTTAAGAATGATATTTTTGATAGGCGAGAGTAGATACAGCCATAGTCAGGGTTTCTTTTTCCAGGGAGACCTCCTAGGAACTCAGTTCCGGCACTTCTCAAGTGGGCACCATTGCCATTCTAAGAGAATGAGGGAGGTGTTCATGGTGAGTTGCGCCACCTCTTTTTCTAGAAAAATACAGTGGTGCCCCGCAAGACGAACGCCTCGCAAGACGAAAAACCCGCTAGACGAAGGGGTTTTCCGTTTTGGAGGCGCTTCGCAAAACGAATTCCCCTATGGGGTTGCTTCGCAAGACGAAAAAAATCTTGCATCCCCCCACGGCTTTTTTCCGCTTTTTTCACCCTTTTCTTAAGCCGCTAAGCCGCTTATCAGCTGTTCCGCTGATAAGCCGCTTAACAGCTGATCGCTGGAAGCCGCTTGACAGCTGTAGCGCTAATCCGCTAAGCTGTCAATGGGCTTGCTTCACAAGACGAAAAAACCGCTATACGAAGAGCCTCACAGAACGGATTAATTTCGTCTTGCGAGGCACCACTGTAGCACTGGTACAGTTACTTGAGGCATACTCAAAATATTTCCATGGGTCCAACAAAGTGGGCAACAAAGTTATTGTGTATGCACTGTGGTAGGAAGGCGCTGCCTGCTATTATACCTTGCTGGCTGCCCATATCATAGCTGTCAACTTTTCCCTTTTGTGCAAGGAATCCTATTTGGAACAAGGGAATTTCCCTTTAAAAAAGGAAAACATTGACAGCTATGGCCAGTGGCGTAGCGTGGGTTGTCAGCACCCGGGGCAAGGCAAGTAATTTGCGCCCCCTAACCCATGGATTTGCGCCCCCTAACCCGTGGATTTGCACCCCCTAAGCCTAACCCCCAGATGTTGCGCCCGGTGTGGCCGGGGCCCCCCCTGCACCCCCCACGCTACGCCACTGGCTATGGCCCATATATACGTGCAGGCAATGCCTTTTCAGCCAATTTGAATTGCAGCAGCTGGCAGGAACTTGAGCCAGCTATCCAGGCAGCCAAGGGAAATTCCCTCAATGACCACTTGGCCATGTGCATTCTGTTTTCACTGCCTGGGGATGGTGACTGAGAGCAAGGATCCGCAATACCCGCCCACCCAGTGGAAGGGGTAAGTATCCATTTTATGCACAATAAAACCTCGTCCTCCTCTCCTCTCCCCTCTCCCCCCACACCCTAAATCTGTTCCAGGAGTTTCCACAGCCCTCCAGAGCACATTTGGGATGGGCACAGAGCACATGTGCGGAGGGAGAATTCCACTGCACAAGCAATGCGTTGGATAACGACCAGTATTTATATTGTTTCGCTCTGTTCATTAACAGATCCACTGCATGATATAAGGAATTCCATTTATTTGTATTTCACTAGGTAGATTGCCTTGTACAGCTGCTCAGAGGAGATATTATAATAGGAAAAGAGTAATTTTTGCACCTTTCCTTCCTTCCTCCCCCAAAAAGTTCACGTATATGTGCGCAAGAAATGAGGGGTGATAATGGGGAAATAACACTGGAACTTGGAAAACGTTTACCATTTTAAAAATGTGTCCACCTGGGAAGCTATTCTATCTGCCTAGTGTGCATGAGTAAGAGAGAGAAAATGCGGTTGTGAAAAATGTTGCATGAATAGTTTGTGCTGTTGTTGACTTATGTGTTCTTGCTATCAGAACTGAGAAGTAAAACTGTAAATCATGTATTAGACAGTTGTGTCCAGGACGGTTAGTACTTTGATACAGAACTTGACATTTCCTTCTTCATATCTCCCTTTTATAGAAGTGAAAGAATTTGGAAGATGCGCAGTATCAAGCCAGGTACTATTGGCATTCAAAGTGATGATCAGTTTCCTTCTGAGACTCCAGAAACACAGTTCCTAACATAACTTGCTAGGTTCTTGAAAAATTCTCCTCTGCTTTATAAAGAAGGAGAAAATACCTTAGCATAGCATACTTTGCTCTCCAACTATTGTCTATTTATTTAATGCTTTTATAAGTCACCTCCTGCCACAAGGTGACCTGAAGCAGTTTGCATAGAGCAATCAAAACAATATAAATGAAAATCCCAAAATACAGTTTAAACCAGGCAATAAAAAAATTATGAGCAACAAAACTAGTAACAGCAACTCAAGTGTCAATAAGCATCTTGTTTGAAATACTCTAACTATTTGCCCTTTGGCATGATTGTATTGATTATTCGGGGAGGGGGGAATACCTACAGTACATTGTGCATTTCCATAAGTAAGTCTTATGGGATAGCACAGAACGCAAACATTGTGCTATCAAAGAATTCCTCTAAAAAATGTGTATTTCTGGATTGAGCTCAAAAACTAGATTTCTGGCTCCAAAGGTGCACCATGTTTTAGGAAGTGTGACTAGCGGTGTTGTTACATATGCTTTGTAAACATCCATTTCATGCAAAAAAAAAAATATTAATTAAGCACATATAATTTGCACCCGTTAGAACATAATGTTGGTTGGGATATAAAGTTTGCACATGTCCATGGTGTCTTTGGACCAGAGCATACAAACACAGCTTGTGATATTGCAGGGCCTGCTATTCAAATGAAAGAAGTCCAGAACAAACACCACTGGACATGCTCCAAGCCCTTAAAGGTAAAGGTAAAGGGACCCCTGACCATTAGGTCCAGTCGTGACCGACTCTGGGGTTGCGGCGCTCATCTCGCTTTATTGGCCAAGGGAGCTGGCGTACAGCTTCTGGGTCATGTGGCCAGCATGACTAAGCCGCTTCTGGCGAACCAGAGCAGCGCACGGAAACGCCGTTTACCTTCCCGCCAGAGCGGTACCTATTTATCTACTTGAACTTTGAGGTGCTTTCAAACTGCTAGGTGGGCAGGAGCTGGGACTGAGCAATGGGAGCTCACCCCGCCGTGGGGATTCGAACCGCCGACCTTCTGATCGGCAAGTCCTAGGCTCTGTGGTTTAACCCACAGTGCCACCCGCGTCCCGCTCCAAGCCCTTACTCATGCCTAAAAGTAGCTATCTGGATCTACCTTGGACATCGCGCCTAATTCTTGAAAGGCACTCACCAAATATCGCTGGCATTCCATTAGTGCTTCTAGCCTGTGTTCTGAGAGTATTACTGTACAGTTTGCAAAAGCCTGCTTGAGAGTCTTTTTAATGACTTGGAAAGTCCTGAAAGGTAAACGAGTTTTAATATGCAGAAGAATGAAATATAAACTTTTGGTTACATGCAGTTGACACTTTTACAGTATTTGCTAGGCTTTTTACAGCATTGCAATAGGGAAGTTTCAGTTCAGATGAAATGTCAGCATGACGCCTACTGTTGCTACAGTGACTACTCCTGCAATGCGACTACTGAAGTAGTTGCTCAGTATTTTGTTCTGAAGTAACTGTTTTCATTCACTTCTTGCCTTGACCAGACAAAGTTGGGAAAAGGTCAACATCTGCTGTAGGAAACCAGAAGGGGTATGCTGACATTGCAGAGTTAAACCACCTTGATAGTGATTTCCTCTCCTAAGGCAACCCCAAGAATGACCAGGATGGTGAGGGTTCCTATAAGGAATGCTTAAAAGAGGTAGGGGTGTTTATTCTGGAGAAGAGACATGATTGCTGTCTTCAGAGAACTGCAACACTTGCCTCGCTGCAAGAAGTGAAATGACAGGGAACCCGGCAGAGGGCCTTCTCGGTAGTGGCACCTGCCCTGTGGAATGCCCTCCCATCAGATGCCAAGGAGATAAATAACTACACAACTTGTAGAAGGCAGCCCTGTATAGGGAAATTGTTTAAATATTTGATGTGCTATTATGCTTTTATATTTGTGGGAAGCTTCCGGAGTGCCTGGGAGAAGCCAGTCAGATGAGCGGGCTACAAATAACAATAAGAAGAAGAAGAAGAAGAAGAAGAAGAAGAAGAAGAAGAAGAAGAAGAAGAAGAAGAAGAAGGAGGAGGAGGAGGAGGAGGAGGAGGAGGAGGAGGAGGAGGAGGAGGAGGAGGAGGAGGAGGAGGAGGAGGAGGAGGAGGAGGAGGAGAGGAGCTTTCTCTGTTGGTCTAAAGGGGAGGACTAGAACTAATGGGTGGAAATGCCTGGGAAACAGATTTTGGCTAAATGTTAGGAGAATCTACCCAATGGAACAGGCCATTTAAAAGTGGCATAGACTGCCTCAAAAGGTGGCAAGTTCGCTTTCACTGGAAGTATTTCAGCAGAGGTCAGATGGCAAATGGCAAATGTAAAACAAGGAGAATTATTATTATTAACATGATACTGTTTTATTCTATTCCAGTATGAAAATAACTGGACAAAATATTTGTCTCGTACTTACTTAGGATCAAGATGAGCACTTGGTTCATCCAGAAGAAGAATTTTTGCTTTGCTGAGAATTGATCTGGCAAGACACATTAATTGTTTATGTCCATGGCTGAGGACACAGCCACCGTCCAAAAGGACAAAATCAAGCTTGCCTGGAAATTGCTCTATTACAGATTTCAGTCCAACCTGAAGGAGATAAGAATAGGGTTGGGAGGCAGTGGGAGATAAGCATTCTGTTTCACACAAATTGGTTTTCTTTCTTGCAAAAGTTATGACTATTTGGCCTTAATCCACAGCACTAGGCATCTAGACCCACATGATGAAGGGTGCAGACAATTTCATTCTCAAATAACACCCTCCTGCATCACACGATAAGTTGATATTGGAAATGGACTTTGAAAAGTTCGATGTGTTAGCCATGTTGTGTGGCTTAGGGACATCTCCTAAACAATGACTTCTAGGTTACAAATGCTACAGATTATAGCCACAGAAACAGAACACAGAGATGCCATCTCAGGAATGCTCAGAAAACAAAGGAGTGCCCCTGCACTCCTCCCTTTGATAGTTTAAGAGGTTCAGTTCAGAATAAACAGTAATATATACTTAAGGCCTAGAGATCCATCAGAAACGGTGAGCTTATGTTGAAATCTATTTAATCTGTGAGTAATAGTAATGATATATACACCAACACCAATAATTTATATCATCACAATGATTGTTCCTTCTTAATAGGAAACATTGACTATAATTTGAAACCTGCTTTAACAGTCAAGGTAGGCATGGTATAGCATTGGATTCAGCCAATTAACCACACTTACACTAGATAAAACCTCTAAATGTGTGTGTCATCCATTTCCCACAACTGGTCATCTGGAACAAATGGTTGCCATTTTTAAATGTCTACTGTGGTCAGTGGGCCTTATCAGAATTTCAATTAGACACAAAGGGGATTACACCGCGTAACTGAGAGCAGCACAAATTTATAGGATTAGTAAAAAGTATTTTTTGACGTACTATAGGGACACACATTTTATGAGCTTCAATTAATAGCCAAGCTTCTCTTTTTTAAAAAGACCTAACATTCACATTCAGCAGGCACTCTCGCTTATACTGTTTTCGGCACCCACTAAAACCTTTGTTTTAGCAAGTCTATCCAGACACATAATTTAGCTATGTACAGTGGTACCTCGGGTTAAGTACTTAATTCGTTCCGGAGGTCCGTTCTTAACCTGAAACTGTTCTTAACCTGAAGCACCACTTTAGCTAATGGGGCCTCCCGCTGCTGCCGCGCCACCGGTGCACGATTTCTGTTCACATCCTGAAGCAAAGTTCTGAACCTGAAGCACTATTTCCGGGTTAGCGAAGTCTGTAACCTGAAGCGTATGTAACCTGAGGTACCACTGTATAGCTGCTTTTAATATTTTCTGATGTTATCTGTGAATTATGGTTAATTATTTCAGGTACACAAAGGGGAGATTTATTTTACTAAGCGATTTATAAATAAAATTAGTAGGAACAGACACCTTGCATAGACTGCACATATTAGCATACTTGACAGCCAAATTCAAAGCTGGATAATAGGGGCCATTTAATTGGATTTAATCTAAGGTGTCCACACTGACAATTTTTCATGTTATCCGCTGCTCTTCCTAAGATACTTAGCTTGTAGTATTTGTATTACATCATGTGCTCTGTCTCAGTGACAGCTATACTTAGAGGGATTCTTCCTCCATGCTTGTAATCTATTTTCAAAACAGGCACAAAGACTGGGATAGTGCCATTTATTAATAGCGCTGCACTCTTAAATAAATAGTGCTACGCTCTTCTCTTCCAGTAGGTATATCTGATCTCTGTGTTACTAAATTACTCCCCTCCACCACCAAAACTGCCCCTGCCCAGGACACCCCTGTAAATGGCTGATAGAAAATAAGCCCAAATTTCAAAAATAAACCAACCAATCAAGACAAATCTTTAAAGGTTTGTAGGTTAGATTTATTGCATATTCTTTTGTACTCCTTAAGATTACAGGAATTATGTTTTTTTTAAAAAAACAACAACCTGTTAATATTTTAAATACAGTGATTCACTATCTGATTTATATGTTCCTGAGGAAAATAATTCAGCTGCTTCTCTCCCTCTCCATATATGTGTGTGTGAAGCATATCTTCATAAGTGCTTCAGTAAATAGATTTTCTATCTTCTTTTGAGGTTTGCCTCACTTTATTTATGAGTGGTGACCCACATTTTCAATCATATATTAAAACATATTTAAAAGCAGTGCTGTGCTACAACATCTTAACAGAAGGCCACCCAACTAGATGCTTTGGCAAAAAGAAGTGTTTGTGCAGAGCTTGAAAAGGCAAATAAAACATGTCGTGAAACTGCAAATGAAGGCTATGAGGTAATACTAAGAAGATGTGGTATGAACAGTTATGGAAGCAAAACACACACACAAATACAAGAGGGGGCAATGATGGAAGACATGGCCCGATCTAATTTAAATCAAAGAGTTATTGTGAAATAACTTTTTTATAATAGTTCAATCATCCTCTTTAAACAATGGGATCTGTGATCTAAGATCCCTGAGAGGTGGTTCAACGAAGCATTGGATCTCCCTCATTAAAGATGGAGCGAAAGGTCCAACTGCCACCCTGGAAACTTCCAGAGAATTTGCTTTCCCAATATCTGAGCTCTGAAAAGGAGTGGGCCAACTGCCAGATTCAGGGAAGGAATGGATTCAGATGATCCATAGCCTTCCCAGTTTGTCAACACATCTCCAAACCACAGAGGAGAGTATGCCAACCCTGTAGTTGGCATTCTCTATTTTCCTTCCACTGAGAGAGAAATGGCCTTACATTAAAGGGATTCTGGGGCATATTCTGTGTCCCAGTTGGGAAAATCTACTCCGCAATCTCCTACTGCTGCTTACCTTGTATGTAGTAGGATCCTGTGAGAGTGTTAGTGAGACTTTGCAAGGAAGTGGCCTAGTACAGAAAATCAGGACCCTGGTCAGCTCCCCGTGGAGGCAACTCCAAGGAAGTTCCCCTGGGTAGGAGTGCCAAATGCATGTGGCCTTGGAAAAACCTAAGGCAGATGCTACAAGGTGTCAGGAGCTTGTCCTACACTCGAGTAGGACCCTGGCAGAGACACATGCCTGAGTGGCATGTTCTCTCCCTCCTGGTCAATCGTTCAGGAGCTTCAAAAGCTTTCTTAAGTCCGAACATCACAGCAACCGATGCCAACAGACATCGGCACACTTAGGGATCCGCAGAGTCTTCGCAGTTTGCGGACCAGACCTCAGCAACTCAGCATTTTGGCTAATCTAGTTTATTTACATATAAACACACACAGAGCACTGCAACATGGCTGCCTCTCTCTCTAGCATCAGACAGCAAAGAGAAAGAACAAAGGACAATAGTCCCACTTCACGGAACACAGTAACACAAACATCCTGTCTCTGTTACTTCCCACTTTGTGGAGTCAAAACATACACCATCATGTGAAAGACAACAATCCCATGACTGCAATCACAGAGCAGGAATTCTAACACAAGGAACTCTTTCAAGTCCTCAACTGGAGTACTTGAGAATGGCTAGACCCATTTTGGGGTGAATGGGAGGACCACTGCCCACTCTCTAATCTAAGTCTTGTAATTACAACCTACTGATAGACTAGTACCCAGCCAAATGAAATAAACTGGATAACCACTAGGCATTCGGGGGGAGGGGTAGCATCCTGGTAATGGAATAGACTTTTTCGAAATGTTCACTTGGCTCCATTTTTGTGATCTTTTCAGTACCAGGCGAATACAATCCTTATTCACCCATTATTTTGTTTCATAATTTATGTTAGTTTTAAACTGAGTTTTATACTGTGTTTCAGGTTTTTTTAAAAAAATATTTTAAACTGTTTTTTATGATGGTTTATATTGTATTTTAATATCGTGCTATTTTATTTCATTGTCTTGTGAATTGCCCAAACAACTTCTGTTATGGGGTAGCTATATAAATATAGCAAACAAGCAAGCAAGTAAATAAATACATATATTTCTGCTTCCTTACCTGATCAGCAAATGAATTGAATTACATATGATTACAAAGTTTAAAGTAGTTTTTAAAATGCACAAGGCAGACATACTAAACGAGCAACAAATATTTGCAGTTGTCCACACCACACTTTCCTTAATGAGACAGCAATTTATCTAGGAGAAGGAAAAAGTCTGATTCGCAACATCTTATCAGAGGGGAGTAACAAAGTTATTGGGCCATTTTGGCTGGATCTAGACACATCAAAAAAACGTTTCAGTTAAATGCGTAAACTTTGTATCAGAAATCGGGCTGGCAAAAACAAAACTCCACAGTGCCACCTGGTGCCACAGTGTTATAATGCATATACAATGCATATAAAGCGCTTTTTCTTTGCCAATGTAGCTGAGTCCCTTGTCATGCCTTGACCACTTGGGAATTATATTGCTCTCCCTGAAAATATAACTAACAAAAATGGGCATTCCTACCTCCTCAGCAACTTTCCATAGTTCTTCATCAGTCCACTGTCCATAAGGGTCCAAGTTCTTTCGAAAAGATCCAGAAAATATGAACACTTTCTGTGGAAGTAGAACAAAACAAATTTTTAAAAAAACCTGTTAGCAGAATTTATGTGGAAGAGCTAAGGTTATAGCTGATAAAACAGCCATTTTCTGTTTCTCTTCAAACATGACTTTGGCTTATTGACATCCTATTCCCTTTTAAATGTGTTAGTGGGAGCTGGTGGGGGAGGGGTGTGGGGTCGCAGCTCTCTTCTCGCTTTCAGGCAGAGGAAACCAGCGTTTGTCCACAGACAGCTTTCCGGGTCATGTGGCCAGCATGACTAAACTGCTTCTGGTGCAACAGAACACCATGAAGGAAGCCAGATCACACAGAAATGCCATATACCTTCCCACCACAGCTGTACCTATCTATCTACTTGCACTGGCATGCTTTTGAACTGTTAGGTTGGCAGGAGCTGGGACAGAGCAACGGGAGCTCACCCTGTCGCGGGGATTCGAACTGCCAACCTTCCGATCGGAAGCCCAAGAGGCTCAGTGGTTTAGACCACAGCGCCACCCTATTACAGCACCCACCTGATTGGGTAGCTCCCACCAAAATATAGTAAAATATAGTAAAAACGCATCAAACACTAAAAACCTCCCCCTCGGCTGTCTTTTAGGATTCAGATAGCTGTTTATCTGTCTGACATCTGCTGGGAGGGTGTTCCACAGGGCGGGTGCCACTACTGAAAAGACCCTCTGCCTGGTTCCCTGTAACCTCTCCTCTCGCAATGAGGAAACCACTTCATTGCACCAAATCGTATCCTTGGCTCTATTTACATTCCCTGATATTTTTGCTTTTGCTGTTCTCCAGGACCCCATCCAAACAGCAAGTACTGCTCAAAATTGCCCCAAACTATCTTGTTCCATAATACAGGGAGCGGAAACTGTGGCTCCGGATATTGTCAGAATTCAGCTCCCATCAGTCCCAGCCAGGAAGGCCAACAGTCAGTAATGATGGGACCTGGTGTTTGGCAACATCTGGAAGGCGACGAGTCCCTGCCCCTGAAATAAGTGAAGCAAAACTCCTACATGATAGCAAGAATGTGATAGGCTTTCTGTGAGGAAAGCGGTAACAATAATCCATTAGCGCAGGAGTCTTGCACAACTGAAGTTATGGTGTGCATTTTTCTGTTTGCTGCTTTCTGTTTCCTGTCACGGTAGGTAAGGAAGTAGAGGAGATGCATTTTTATAGTCTAACGTTATGCTTTATCTTCCCACATCCTGCTCCTAATTCCTACTGAAGCCAGTGAGATTGTTGTCTGTCAATGAAGCTAAAGCTGTTTCCCTGCTTCTCCCATGGTGAGAAATGGACACCTCTTAGTCACACACAGGAAACTGTGTCTTGGGGGCGGAGAACGACACAGTCCAAATTCAATATTTGCTTAATCTCTTTAAGCAGTGTGAGAGACTTTGTATCACTCTTGCCAGGATTGATTTATTCCGCTTCAGATGACAGTAACTCTTTCACAACTGCTCTGAGAAGGTGAGGAGAATGTGACACTTTCTGCGTCACCGAAGGCCCTTGGCAGATTTTTCTCTCAGAGAAAGTGGCTTTCGCTACCACTTCCCCTCCATTGTGCCTGCTGAATAAACACTGCCTATTGGAAAGCCTGAAAGGTGATCGTTTCCCCTCTTCCTCATCCCTTTTACATTACTAATAAAACAAGTAACAAAGACTATTTCAGTTCCTATAGGAACTGGCCTGGACATTACGGCTACAACCATCTAGAACAGGGGTCACCAACCTGGTGCCTTCAAACACACATGTGTCCACAAAGGCCTTCCTTGACACCCAGAGGACCCCACCTGAAATTAGGCCTGAAAGCAGCATTTCATTGTAACCAACAGAAGAGGTTGCAGAGTGTTCTGGGTTGTGGGGTTTTGTGGAGCCCACAAAACTTTCTCCACTTTGCAAATGTGCTGACAGCCCCCCAAAAGTGAGTGACCTCTTATCTATAAGCTCACTTATGCTTTGTATTTCCATACAATGCAATTGATGATCCAATGAGTTTGGCTATGTGAGTAAAAATGGAAAAAGTTAGGTTATGTGAATGACGGCATAGCTGACGCCTTCGGATAATTCGTGCAGGGATTATTACGATGACGTTCTTTGGGACTGGGGTATCCAAAGGTCCTTTGATAGAATCCCCTTCACCAACTGGACTAAATATATGAGGCATTCTTAGCATCCCATAACCCTCCATGGCTTGGTGGATGGGAAGGAAAGCAGGGCCTTCTGTTCTGTGACTCTAGGTTGTGAAACTCCATCCCTAAATACATTTAGTTGGTCTCCTCTCTCTCTCAACTTTATGGAGTTTGAGAGCACCATATTTTCCAATCTAGTTTTTATTTTGATTTGAAGTCTTTTGTCTCCCCCTGCAGCTGCAGCTGTTATACTCTTTTCTTGATTTTATTCAATATCACTGTTTTATTGTATTTAAACTATTTGTATTGTATTTGAATTGTTTTTATTGTAAGTTGCTTTGTGGGCCCTTTCTAGGCCCAAGAAGCAGCATACAATGGTACCTCTGGTTGTGAACGCTTCAGGTTACGAGCTCCGCTAACCCAGAAGTAGCTGCTCCTGGTTGCGAACTTTGCCCCAGGATGCAAACAGAAAATGTGGAGGCCCCATTAGCGAAAGCGCACCTCAGGATAAGAATGGTTTCAGCTTAAGAATGGACCTCCAGAACGAATTAAGTTCGTAGCCAGATGTAAAAGGTAAAGGTAAAGGTACCCCTGCCCGTACGGGCCAGTCTTGCCAGACTCTGGGGTTGTGCGCCCATCTCACTCAAGAGGCCAGAGGCCAGCGCGTAGCCAGATGTACCACTGTATAAATAAACATATACATAAATATAAAAGATTTTTTTAAAAAAATTGTGAATCTGACTAAGGGCAGATTCACAACTGTACTTGCCATACCCAAACATGTCATTTTTGACATGTCTCAAGGTCATTATCAAACATATCAAGTACATATGGGCTTGTTTGCAGTAACACACTTATCATCCAACCCTAAGTGTGTTGACAGAATTTGGAAGGCCTTATACTTCAGTATGCCTGCATGGGATTGCAGCCTTAGACTAATCCTCCAGAACTGCTGTCAATTCAGGAGTTACCTGGGAGTAAGTCCCAGTTCACTCCACCAGAACTATTCTGGAGAACATGCTTAGAAATCTGGAAACTACAGAAGGTACTGTGTGTTGTTTAGTTAGCAATAACTGTATCAGGTTCTTTCTCTGTCTTTCAGCAGGTATATTTTTCCCTGGGATGAGAAAAATAACTTCCCTAAGGCAGGGAATGTACATTTCGGCTTTTGTTTTCTTATGTGGGGCAGTGGTTTCTTAAAGATGGCGGTGTTATCTGACTTGGGATTAGCTTCTTTAAGATTACTGGGTGTGGTGGCACAAAGGCAGGAGACGAAGTTATGTCTGGCATACCTCTGTTTACACTTGGTTTGCTGCATATTAAAATAAGGAATTTAAATATTTTGAACTCCTGTGGTGGCAAAGAAAACAGAAGTGAACAAACCAGTTTTCAGAAGAGAAAGGTATCGTACCTTCATGGCACAGGTGATACTTCTAAACAAAATGCTGCCCACACTAGGTTTTCACGTGCCAATTCAGCTGACTTTCCTAGGAATGCTGCTTCTTTTTGTAAAGTAATTTTCAGAATTAATTTCCTTTAGTTTCTTAATCTGGCCAAACATTTAACTGACATCACACCCTTCAGATCAAAATCCATTAATGAGATACAAGGAAGGGGGGGAATGAGGAAACTGGAAACTTTACATGCAAGCGGACAAAAGCTTGTGAAATCCCCAAATCTCCCTATTTTTTCTATATATTGCATAAGGAAACTGCAAATATGAAACAGGATACAACTCCTGTTGGGTTAATATAGCTGCTGTCACTTCCATCCTATTCAGAGACTATGAGCAACTCTCCCCTATCATAGCATCCATTGTATACATTCATTGTGGGAACAGGGCATTTGATTTTAATATACTAGCATTTGAGTGGAAATCAAATCTGTGTGTGCTTTTCCTGTGGTCAGAGCTTTTAAAGATCTCTAGATAAATCTGGCAGTCCAAATGACTTCTCTCATCCCTTTTCGGTGTTGTTGCAGCCTCCTGAATGCAACATACATAGGCCTCACAGAGTCATCAGTGGACACTGTCATTTAGCTGTCAAATATGGAGAACACTGAACAGGAACACTACATAACTGGAAATTACAGGTCTTTGGGGATCTGATCTCAACATAGACCAAACATCCCTTAGACACACTGACTCCTATGGGCATCGATGAAAGCATAAGCCAAGAAGTATATTGCAGGATTGATGCCTTACAGGAAGTAATCTAAATACTGGTCCCTTGCCCAACATTTAGAGTTGTTATTGATCTCCCTAGGAGTTCTGCTCATGGGTATAGGTCAGCAGATGGTTCAGCTCATTGTAATGCTGACTTTTTGTTGCTGTCTTGTTTCCTGCTGGATTTCCGACATTGCAACTGTTCTTGTCACAGGATATATGAATACTATGCAACTGTAATTAAAAGCAGCAACTGTCTATAGGGAGGGAGTTTTCGGTTTGCGGGCGGGTTTTGTGTCTTTTATCTTGCATTTTTACTTTGTGAACTACCCTGTTTAATAAATTTAAAAAAACAACTATACTTCATTTCAACCTTACTTATGACCTCTGTAAACTAATACAGTGGTACCTCGGGTTAAGTACTTAATTCGTTCCGGAGGTCCGTTCTTAACCTGAAACTGTTCTTAACCTGAAGCACCACTTTAGCTAATGGGGCCTCCTGCTGCCACCACGCCGCTGGAGCACGATTTCTGTTCTCATCCTGAAGCGAAGTTCTTAACCCGAGGTACTATTTCTGGGTTAGCAGAGTCTGTAACCTGAAGCGTATGTAACCTGAGGTACCACTGTACGTGAATGTGGCCTGAACCTACATATGTTTATGCAGGTCTCATTTAGTTCCCATGTTAACATACATAAATTTACAACCTAATGAGAGGGAGGAGAGTTAGAAGAGGCAGCAGATACCCCAAGTGCCATAGGCGAGATGGCCAGGTCGCTCGCATACAACACCAATCTTGGCTCAACTGCACTGGCTGCCAATTTGTTTCTGGGCCAAAATCAAAGTGGTGGTTTTGACCCATAAAGCATTAAACAGCCTTAAAAATACCTCAAGGACTGCCTCACTCCATATGAACCAATCCAGACACTACGGTCGTAATCTGCGGCCCTTCTTTGTGCCCACAGGAGTTCCTGGGAGTGACAACATGAGAACGGGCCTTTTCTCCTCATTTGTGGAATGCCTTCCCCAGGGAGGTTCAGCTGACAACTTCATTATGCTTCTTTAGGTGCCAGGCAAAAGCTTTCCTCTTCACCCAGGCCTTTGGCTGATTAACGTCCTATACCCTTTTAAATGTGATTGTGGGAGGGGAATTAATGGTTTTGTTTTGATGTTCTCATTGTGTATTTTTTTTTCCTGTGAACTGCCCTGAGATCTACAGGTATAATTTTTTAATAATGATGATGATGATGATGAAAAGGAAAAGGACATGGGTTGCTTGCTCAGCTAGCAAAACTGGAATATAAAAATTTAACTTGGGTAACACATTTTAAAAACAGGTTGGAGCAAGTAATGCAGAGTAGAAGGTACTGCAAGGTCAACTTCTTGCTAATGCTAGCAAGCCACACATACCCTAAACTGCATTCTTTGATGCTTAGCTTTGTATCCAAATGGAGTAAGCATTGTCTTGCCACTTGCTCTTCTCAAAGTTTCCCGTTCCCCATTTCACATTATTTTCTAATAGGAGGAAGATGGACCACTAAGAACAATGCTTAGTGTTGCCAAAAGACTCCTTCTTCCTTCCTGACAAGGATTTTGTGTATTTTACAGGCAGTAACACAAGAGGGCCACTAAATTGCAACTGTATTCCATTTTTCACGCATTGAAAGTAGACAGGTATGAAGTTCATTTAAGTGATATGAGTTGACTGCGGTTCCAGGAAAGTCAGAACAATTCTGAGGCACACAATATTGCCAGTTGCGTGTCGAGGTCCCCAAGACACCCCAAAGGAAAACACAATTGACACTTAATATTTTTTTAAAAAAAATTGGCATAATTTTGGCCACAACTTTATTCAAATACAGCAATGTGAGTGGTTGCTTAGGCATTGGTAGCACTAACTGCCCCCGCACAGGGACAGCTCTGACATTTGCACCCCCCGCGAAGTCAGGAAGGGTAAGTCACCTGGGGAGAGAGACGGGACTGGGAACCATGCCTCACCTCTCCCCAGCATGCTCCCAGGGGCTTGCGTGGCCCTCACCCCTTGCCAGGGGGTTTCGGACAAAAGCATGAGGGAGCCCCTGGGTTCCTTTAACGGTAAAACCCTTCAGCAGCAGCAGCAGCAGCATTTTGGAGGGGCAGGCACAGCCGAATCCATACCCCTCCACCAGCAGCAGCATTTTGGGGGGCAGGCACAGCCAAATCCATACCCCCCCAGCAACCAATTCCAGTCCAATGGCTAACTGCCAACTGAGCACTGAAGCTCACCGCCAAACCACTCACAAATGCAACCCTTCCTTCAAACCCAAAGCGACCGCAGCCAACCAGGTGTCGTTTCCTACAGGGGAAAGATGTACCCCATCTGCCCTAAAGAGGACAACAGCCTTGAAGGAAATAGCAGGGTGCATGATCACAGAACCGCCTAAGGCGAGGACCTTCTTTACCGCCACCTTGTTAATGCGCTTCCTGGCTTGCTCGGTGGCAGCCGGACTGCAACTGCCACGCCAGAAGCGGCGTTGCAGCAACTGCGACCAAATTATTTTTGCATCTGGCAAAGAGGACGTCCGTTGCTGCGTGCCTTGTATTTAACAAATAGGGCTGCCAATCACTAAATGGCAACATGTAATTTTCCCCAGTAACAGCCCGTCCCTGCTTACGAGTTGGCCAAACCATCTGCCCAGAAACAGCAAGGTGTCTTGGAATCCCCAACCGCAACAAGTGCTCTCCGTGATGGAGAACACCCTTTCCCAGTTCTTTTTAGACACACTGACTGAACTCTAATGCCTTGAAGTGTTGGAGAGCTAATGCCTGCCACTGAGAAGAAATTTATGTTATGTGGAAGTAGTTTCCTGGGAGAGCCTAGTGAGGTTTCTTGAAATCCTTCCTGAATGGTTGACCGCTGCAATTAACAGCAGGAGTTAGAGGCAGGTCACCTAACGAATTCAACCACCTTCATGATCCAGTGTAAGAAAGCTCCGTGAAGGAAAGAAACCACTGAGAGTAAGCAAGGAAAAACTTATTAATTTCTAAGAATGTAATAGTGAACAGGGGGACAGGAAGTTACATTTGAACATAACCTCCAGAGTTTTAGCAATACATTTGCATCTCTTCCGGGGAACAGGGAAAGAGCAAACAAATATTAAAATCTGGTTGGAAGCTGGGACACAAAAGGCTTTCTTTGTTCTGTTGCTTACTTTTAAAAGTGCAGCAAGGCAGGTAGTAGACACACCAATTTATCAGTAACTGAGAACCTTGGAGGAATTACTTTAAATTTCTTGGCAAGTGTTGAATGTGGCTATGTTAAGCCAGTTAACATTAGTAAGAAATGAACAGGTATGTTAGCCTGAGCACAGAGCAAACACTTCACTATTTTTATCGAAGAGTGGGTTCAAACGCAGTGTTCCACACAAAAAGTTTGTCATGGAAATGACCAGACTCTGGACTTAAGTGGCCCCTGAGACCTGTGGTGTTGAACCATTTAGAAACAATGACCTCAGCACTAGTAAATTCAAGAGATATGTAAGTAGTAAGTGGACAGTTGCCAAGAAAGTCCAGCACAGTCAGACTTGGCTTCCAAAGAGGAGAATAAAAAAGGAAGGGATTGGTAAAAATGAAGTTGAATAGGAAAGTCAAGATGGTGAAATCTCCCCAGAATGATTGGGGGGGTGTATTCAAAACCACAATAATAGCAGCTTAACTGGAATGCAGACCAGGCCAAGAAGATACTGTACCAGCTATTAAGAAGCTAACAGAAGCAAGAAGACTTCCTTCAGAAAATGGAATACTTGCCCATATAAGGAACACAAACTTGGGCAAAAGGAATGCAAGCAGACAATAAGGGATGCAAAAAATAATAATGATAAAAGCATTAAGAACAATACTTGAACATTAAATACTGTACATTTGAAGCAGGAAACAGGCCGTGGAGGCAGACAGACCTTGGAATGACAAGGGAGATGTGCTAAAGAAGGAAAAGGCAACTACTGAATTAATCCTTTATTACAATTTCATTGATCTTTGAACCGGATTAACTTTCTTAAGAAAGGCATATAAGGAACTGAGGTAAATAGCAGTGATAGGAAATTAAGGTGTGGGCCTGTCTGACAAGCTAAAAACTAACACATTGCTGGGTCCAGATAGCATCCACTAAAGAGTTCTTACAAAACTCAGCTATGAAATTGCTAATCTTTTAACATTATTCCAACAGATACATTTTTACTTCATGACAGAAGCCCAATATTGTGAGGGTTATGTGTGCAGGGGGAGGGAATTCCATCACTAGGGTGCCACTACAGAGAAGGCCCTGCAAACAGGGAAGACAAGAATGCATACACTACTCTTAAGTCTTATATCTATCTGGTCTGGTTTTATTTCTTTTCCACTTTTCTAACTTTAAATCGATTTGAAGTTTTGTGCATCAACAAAGTACAATTTTGGGCAGATTGATTTATGTAAAAACTTATTTTACAGGCTAGTATAAAGTTACCTGAGGTATTACTCCAAATGCTTTTCTCCACTGCTGCACAGAGACGGTGTTCCAGGAGACATCATCAATTTGAATATCTCCTTCTGTGGTCAAGAGTCTTAAAAAAGCAAAGAGCAGCGTACTTTTCCCTGAGCCAGTTCTTCCTAAAAGACCCACCTGCAATATTTATAAACATAAATTAATGAAGAAACCGCTCTCATAAATTAATCATTTGCGTGCTAGAAATTAACAGAAGAGCAGTTCAGAGAAGAATGTTTTGTGTTGAGATGTGCTTGAAACCATAAATATTAATGTAACAGCAGGAATGTGCACAGCTTCTGATGATATGGTAGAATCTGTCCTTATAACAAGAACATATTTTTGCCCCAGTTTTGCTACTCTCCCCTTGGCATCAAAATTGGGCAAACGTCCAGTCATATGAACCACAGTTCATTCATAGTTCATAGTTCAGACCAGTGCTATTTTTCTAGAGAAAGATGTGCCGGACCTCACCATGAACACCTCCCTTTTTCTCTTATAATGGCAATGGTGCCCAGCTGAGAGGTGCTGGAACTGAGTTCTGGTGAGTTCCGGCTGGAAAAAAACACCCTGCTTCCAACCAAAACTGGAAACTCATTTTTTTCTTTTCTTTTCTTTTCTTTTCTTTTCTTTTCTTTTCTTTTCTTTTCTTTTCTTTCTTTCTTTCTTTCTTTCTTTCTTTCTTTCTACTTTTGGAAACTCATTTCTGCAAATATTCTATGTTATTCTGGCACCAGGAGCTTTATCTATCTAAACAATGTTTCTATATGTTATTGATTTCCAATAAAATCATTCTGCACTGGCTCCCGGTGGAGTACAGGGTCAGATTTAAGGTGCTGGTTTTGACCCTTAAAGCCCTTCATGGCCTAGGACCCTCGTACCTATGGGACCGCCTCTCCTGGTATGCCCCACAGAGGTCCTTAAGGTCCATAAATAGCAACACCCTAGAGGTCCCAGGCCCTAAGGAAGTCAGATTAACCTCAACCAGAGCCAGGGACTTCTCAACACTGGCTCCGGCCTGGTGGAACGCTCTGTCTCATGAGACCAGGGACCTGCAGGATGTGATTTCTTTCCGCAGGGCCTGTAAGACAGAGTTGATCCACCTGGCCTTTGGCTTAGAATCAGTTTGATTCCCTCCCCCTTTCCTTTCTCCTCCTGTGAAGAGGCTGCATCCTAATGTTTTAATGTTGTATTTTAATCTTGTTTTTTAAATTGTATTTTAATCAACTTGTTTTTATTATTGGTTGTTAGCCGCCCTGAGCCCGGTCTTGGCTGGGGAGGGTGGGGTATAAATAAAAAATTATTATTATTATTATTATTATTATTATTATTATTATTCATAGTTTAATTGAAAAATTCTTACCCTTTGTCCTGGACTTATTGAAAAGGAAATATTTTCAAGTACGGCCAGTCCTCCATCTATGTACTTGGCTGTGAGATTCTTCACTGTCATTTGCCCACCAGATGGCCAGACAGTCTTTTCCTTTGCATGCCTATTCTCAATTATGAGGGTGCGTGAAAGCTCTCCATTTTTCAAAGACGGTGCAGTTTTGGATTCTTCTGTTGGCATATCAATAAACTTAAATACTCGGCTCACTGACCGCATCTGAAAACCAGACCAAGAACCACCGAAGTCATTTTTTGAAACATGTCCCCCCCCCCACACACACACATAGTTTGGCATAGAAGCAGACAAACTTCACCCTACTGAGTTTGATGTCAACAAATTAATCTTTACTTTGTAGTGTATAAATTGTGAGGATAAAGTACTTGGTTCTCTGACACTAATATATATATATATATATATATATATATATATATATATATATATATATGCTTTCGTAGATTTTCACGGGTACAGGAATGCAGGTTTTGGTGTCCTCGGGTGTCTTCCCGTGTAAAAGTTGGGGTGTCTAGGCGACGTTTCGACGAGGTGAAGATGACGAGTGAGACCTCGTCGAAACGTCGCCTAGACACCCCAACTTTTACACGGGAAGACACCCGAGGACACCAAAACCTGCATATATATATATATATATATATATTCCCTATTAATTGTATGTGATAGTGTTAAGATGAGCAGCAGTAGCCTGCTTCTGCCACAGTTAATTCTTTAGCAGGGCTATTCTTAAAAAGAGTTTCTGAAAGACAGTTATTAGTTTATCCTGACCTTTCAGCTCTTAGGACAACAATGGGACTTGTTCACCATGGGAAAGCAAACTTCATGATAAAGAATCTTTGTGCATTGATGGTGGGAAAGTACTGCAAGTCTTTGTGGTTAACTGGTTGTTTTTCTGCTTGTGTGGCTGTCATGCCGTCAGACTTCGGAAAACACTGTTCCTAAGTCCTGATTGGCACTTTTGATTCATTTACTTTGGTCAGAAAGTTCAAAGAAAGGCCACTCAGTTATCCATATGTAGCTCATACTACTACTGAGTTGTTGCAATCAAAAAAGAATAAAAGAAAAACCTCATTCAAATAAATGAGCTGTGAATGGCTTGCTCATTAACTACCACTAACTGGTAAATGAAAAGATAGAATGTAGCCGGGACAAAACCAATCATGTGATGACTGAAATTGTGACTCTGAATAAGGCAAGAAAGGGAAGAAGCCTTGTTCCCTTTCTATTTTTTTTTAAAAAGCTGATTTAATGGAGCTAGGGGAGTGGAGTGGCAAGAAATAACTAATGTGAATCGAATTTAAAAGGGAAAGGAGTTCAAGAAAGTGTTTTGTTTCCCCCCTGAAAGAGACACATCTGAAGTCACAGGGGAGAACAATAACATTACTGCTGAAAAGAAAAAAAAGCTGAAGCAAGATCCATGTTCATCCAATATCCAAACAGCAAAGGCATGATATAAAATATGATAAATAATAGCAGAAATGAATTTGCAAACACATTTCTAAAGTAAGCAATTAAAGTCACTGGCCTATCATGCAAAACCAGTTTATTATGAAAAGAATAAACTTCAGTAAGCCTCAGGCTTCTGTCAGAGTTATCTCACTTACAGAATTATAAGGGAAAAGATAATCTAGTTTGTATATGTACCTTGGGAGAAAAGCGATGATAAACCTAGACAGCATATTAAAAAGCAGACACACCACCTTGCCGACATAGGTCCGTATAGTTAAAGCCATGGTTTTCCCAGTAGTGGTGTATTGAAGCGAGAGCTGGGCCATAAAGAAGGCTGATCGCCAAAGAAGTGACACTTTTGAATTCTGGTGCTGGAGAAGACCCTTGAGAGTCCCATGGACTGCAAGAAGATCAAACACATCCATTCTTAAGGAAATTAGCCCTGAGTGCTCACTGGAAGGACAGATCCTGAAGCTGAGGCTCCAATACTTTGGCCACCTCATGAGAAGAGAAGACTCCCTGGAAAAGACCCTGATGTTGGGAAAGATGGAGGGCACAAGGAGAAGGGGACGACAGAGGACGAGATGGTTGGACAGTGTTCTTGAAGCTACCAGCATGAGTTTGACCAAACTGTGGGAGGCAGTGGAAGACAGGAGTGCCTGGCGTGCTCTGGTCCATGTGGTCACAAAGAGTCGGACACGACTAAAGAACAACAACAATATGTACCTTGGGGGACAGGAGTTTCTCATCTGAGTTGTATTTCTTGTGCTATACTCTAAAGTGGTGTTTAGTGGAATCCTGTATGCATCATCATACAAGGAGTTGCATATGCGATGCAGAGGGGGGAAGCAATGTCCCAAAGCAAAAGTATGCACATCAAAACTGCCCTTAAAAACTGATGGAGAAAGGCCATTGATTTAGCAGAGGTCAGCTGAGACCAAGTGAGAGGAATGGGCACATTGAGGGAATAATTATAACATTAAAAGTACAAAGAAAATGTATATCTCTGTGGCATGGAAACAACCGCCTAGCTCAAAATCCTTTGCAACAAATTTTGCATCAACAGTTTTTCACTGCAACGCTATATTTCCAGTTCATCAGCCTAACATTTTGTAACTGATGAGTAATCCAATATAGCCCATATATTATGCATTTTTTCCTTTATTCTTGCTTGAAATTATGCAGCACTTTTAACAAATTCTTTGTAAGGACTAATCATCACACCTGAAAATATCATTTGAACAATTAACTGCAGAGGCCCAGAGGATGTTTTATGTAAAAAAAGACATGCATAAGATTTTACAGGGCATTTAGATACTTCCTCATGAGCTCATGGAATTTGAAAGCAAAAATCCAAATGAAAATGTTCATGGGGGAAATAATTAAATCCTTTTTTCCTCCCCAGAAGCTATGTAGATCTGTGAATGGCCAACACCATTAAATAAGATAGACAGCAACAGTGGGGTAATTTGATGACAAAGGCTGTAGCATATTCTGCACTGCTAGTAGGTTTTTCCTGAAATTAATATTTAGTGTTCTGTATTAATATTCAGTACACTTCAGCCAATGTGATAGTCCTCTTTCTGAACACCATTCGAGTCTGCAATTTGAGAAGTCTCCCTGCTGGCATGCAATCTAGGAGTACCAGAAGCAAGTAGCAATTGCAATGCTAGGGGGGCAATTTGAAAAACACGGAAAGGAAGAAAATGCTAATGTAACAGAAGATTGGAAAGGGGTGGTAGGTGGGGAGGAGAGTAACAGTGGAAAAAAATGTTGTCATCAGAATTATTGGGGCAAAGCTATGAAATAGAACACATCATTGTGCAATTCAGATCTGCAAAATACGCAGCTGTAATGTTTTAAAGATTTCTGAAGGAGATAAGAGGAAACATAAAATAAATAAACAGCAAGAGTGTTGGCTGAAGCCAAAATTATGAGGGCTGAACAATGGAAAGTGTGTACTAAACTCACAAAAAAGAAGGGTTAAGTAAATGTTTGCCATAACAAAAAGAGAGAAAAAATAATGGAGAGTCATTGAAAGAGCTTGACAGCCCAAGACTGGGCCTCTAGAAGAACTATACCCAATGATAACTGAATTCTGGGTGAATTATTAGCAAATATTTACAAGTGCAAGCATATTTATAACTGCACATATTTATAACTCTACAGCCAAAGTGATACATTTTATGAGCATGTGAAAATGAAAATGAAATCTCATTTTCAATTAATTCTCATGGTTCTTACCAGACTGTCTACATCTATACTTGAGTTCACGGCCCACTGCAAGGTTCCCATAATATTCATGGCTAGTGTAAGAATAATGCCAACTGTTCCTTCCCCGTTACCTGCAAGTACAAAGACACATTTTAAAAACCTACCAGTATATGTAGAGGGGCAGTTACATAAGTGATGCAATAATAGATCCATGCTCAAATACAAATGGTGAGAAATGCACAGAGATTAGTACTGTAAGGAGGAACAAGCTGAGCCAAAATGCACTATAGTACAGTATGAGGCACTGATAAGGGATGAATGAACCAGTCTAAATTTGGTTCACAACAACTGCACATGTGACCAGTAGATAGATAGTCTGTTCCAGATCTCAGGACATTATTTTTTTTAAGTACAGTACTGTGATACCTCGGGCTAAGAACTTAATTCGTTCTGGAGGTCCGTTCTTAACCTGAAACTGTTCTTAACCTGAGGTACCACTTTAGCTAATGGGGCCTCCCGCTGCTGCCGTGCGGTTTCTGTTCTCATCCTGAAGCAAAGTTCTGAACCCGAGGTACTATTTCTGGGTTAGCGGAGTCTGTAACCTGAAGCATCTGTAACCCAAGGTGCCACTGTATGCAATTTTTTAAAAAAGAAAGACCTCTAGAAAGGTGAATGCATTACAAATTAGCTGCAAAGCTCCTGGGAGGATATGACATTATGGCATGCTGTCCGTCCTTCGGAATTTATATGGAAAGCTTCCCTCGCCTCCCTCTTAAATAAAGCTGAGGGAGGGATTATGCAGCATCACATTCAGACCTTCCAGGGGTTTTTGCAGCCCTGTCTGCAGGTCATCTGACTTTCCAGCAGTTCCCAGCTGTTGGAATTTAAAGTGGTACCTTGCTTGTCAAACTTAATCCATTCCGGGAGTCTGTTCGACTCCCAAAACAGTTTGAAAACCAAGGCACGGCTTCCGATTGGCTGCAGAAGCTTCCTGCACTCAATTGGAAGCCATGTTGGATGTTTGGCTTCCAAAAAAACATTTGCAAACAGGAACACTCACTTCCAGCTTTGCGGTGTTCAGGAGCCAAACCGTTCAACTACCAAGGTACCACTGTATAAGGAAAGGAAAGGAAAGGCAGCCCTTCAAATGGGGTTTGAATCCCGAAGTAAACCTTGTCCAACCTGCACATTAATTGGTGGGTGACAAATTTGGCAAGTTCACTTTGGAATGAAGACCAAACCAGTTTCCTTGAGCATCCCTAGCACAGACGCCAACCGACTTTAGCTGTCTGTGGGCAATGCACTGGACCAAGGCTGTGGAAACTCAGACCGAGGAGCCTAATGTTTTGTCTGGGCTTCAGGGTTCTTCTAAGCTTTGTCTCCTCCCAAGGCACACAACTCACTGGCTCTGCTCCACACCACTTTCTAATTCTTTTGCGAATGTGACCCTGAACTGTGATAACACCTCTTGCTTGCATGGGTGGAGATGGAGAAGTGTAGAAAAATAATTTCGCACTGCTGGAATGTGGCCTGCTGTACAAAGGTGAAAATCACTTCCATTGGTCAAGCCCACTTCTGTCTCTTGACCCTGGCATGTCAGATGTTAAAAGGCCTTTAGGACGTGCAGACAGTATTATGGAGACTGGAAGAAGTACTGGATGTAACCTATTTAAGGTCTGAATATGCAGCAAAACTTCTTCTTTTTTAACCTCATTTTAGTATAGAAAGCAAAGCTACGTACCTGTAGTTAAAATAGAAACAAAGGTCACAATGGTGAAGAAGACAACAAAAATCATTTCTATCCTCATCTGGAACCAACGTAATGTAGACAGATAAAGGAACCAGTTCGCTGTGTGCAAGTTCAGGGCTTTATGAAATAACGTCTCAAAATAAGGTTGCCGTCCGAAAGCTCTGAGTGTCCAAAGCCCCTTTAAGCTTGTAACAAGATGTGTGAAAATTGGACTTCTTGCTATAAACAATGCAAATTGAAAATAATAAGTTTTAGTACTTTCCAGAAATGAACTGGATCTTTTTTAAAAACAACAACAACACAAAGATAACAAATACATTTTCCATTAGGCATATTCTTGCCTTCTTTTATAGCACTACATCATGTCAAAGAACATTCAGAACAGCATTTCACAGACTGCGAATATCTACTCTCCATTCTTTGATATCAGTCTGTATATATCTGCAACTGCTACAAGTTGTGTGGTTGCACGTTGAACAAAAGAAAA
The DNA here is from genome assembly GCF_964234715.1 of Podarcis melisellensis. NCBI lineage: Eukaryota > Metazoa > Chordata > Lepidosauria > Squamata > Lacertidae > Podarcis > Podarcis melisellensis. Next base: position 22,376,528 of record NC_138542.1, read on the forward strand.
ATCTGCATATCTAATTTGCTTATTCTTCAAGGGTTCCTAGGATCTTGATGTCATCTGCCATCTTTCACCTAGCCCTGTGCCCTTTAAAAGGCTCAATTGGATCAATCGGCTTAAATGCTGACCACGTGATTTTGGCTGCCGTGAGTAAAAGTGAGTTTCTTGAAACCATGTTCAAGGAGCTCAACTGATCCGTTTGAATCTCCAAAGCTTTTAGAAGCATCCTTCAAAGTTTGCTTCTATGCAAGAAAAATAGTAAGATAGTCTTATGTAGAGTTAACCTCTCCAACAGTTTGTTTTCCATAAAAGAAAGTGACCCCTTTTATGAAACAACAGATGTCTTATTTGTCAGCTGCTCAACACAATGCCAGGCTCTTCTTTTGCCTGCAGGCCTCCTTCTCAGGATAACCTCTTATACACAGATATGCGCCCAGGCTTCAAGAAAAACCTCTGCCCTTCAGAATCTGCCTCTCTAGGCACAGTTCTCCTACTAGGGCAGGGTTGGGGTACCTATGGCTTTCTAGAAGTTGTTAGACTTAAAAGATTATGAAAATGGTAGCTCAGAAAGATCTGCAGAGCAACAACTTCCCATCTCCATACTACACACTGCTTTTTGAGAGGCATAAGACATCTCAAAGGCACTGGACTTAGGTCACAATAGTAAGGAGCATCAAAACCCTACCAATAACAATGCACAAATTATGAATGCACAAATTGTGAATAAATCCAAAAGCTGCTAAATGGACAAATTTAAGGAATTTTGGATTTACTAAAATGGTAAGGCTGTTGAACATTCCTAACCAGCTTGCCTCCCTAATAAAAAGTAAGTTGTTTCTCGATACATATCCATTCCATATGCCAAATCTCGTAACACTCTGTTGTGCTGCAGTTATGCTCATAATATTTCCCCCTCTGCAAAGCAGAGCACACTTTATTAGTCTGCTCTTGAGCTTTCGCTGAATGTCTTTACAGGGGTACATTCTGTCCTCAGACTTTGGAATCTTGCATTGGGAAATTAAAGGGAGCTGGAGGAAAAGTGAAATGGTAAATCTCTATTCAGTTTATTTTTGTATCTTTTAGGAATCTACCAATTTTTGCCAGCCATACCTTCAGATTCCAGTTGTTTCAGCTGCTGAGAAGTGTGCAGGAAGTATGCTCTTAACATAACAAAGGCTCCTATCACAGGCACAGATGCCAGGAAGATGTAGGGTTGTATGACTGATACTACTGCTATAGCACCAATCACAATGAGCATTAACTGCAGGATGAAAGAAAAATGCTATTGACACAGTAAACGTCCCCTCTACGTTACAAATTCCAAATTGGTGATTTAATTTCCCCAGAGGAGGTATTAGCATATATATTTCAAACATCCCAGCAGTGTCTTCCCAACAAGGGTTTGCATCTGAGAACAAAAAGAAACTGATAGTATTTGGAGCTAAAGGTCCTGGAAATTAATAAGTGGTTTCATGATTCGCTAAATCAAGCACTCATTTAACAGTGGTCTGGAAGACATCACAGTGTTTTTCAAATGTACACCTGTACAATTATCAAAATAGGATGCACAATCTTTTGTACAATTTTCATGGAACACTGTCAATTCATGGCTATAAATATGAAAATTGTTCTATGACAATGCAAAATGCACGTCTTTTTTGCATAATATTATCATGAACAAGGCTCTAGATTGTCCTTTGTGAATCATGGATTTTGCTTTCTGGTGGAACTATTTATTCTGCGTCACCCCATGGATATTTGTCTTTATCAGGAACACATAACATCAGAACATTACTCAGGGTAATCACAGACAATCATCTGAGGCCCTTCTTTGTGTGCCTCCTCCATGAGAGGTCCAGAGAGTGGCAACATGAGAACGGGCCTTCTCTGAAGTAGCTCCCCACTTGTGGAATACTCTCATTAGGGAATCTTGCCTGGCGCTGCCATTACATACCTTCAGGCAAAAACACTCCTCTTCTCTTTGTCTAATTAAACAACCTATGGCCCTTTAAACAATGGGGGGCTATTATTTATGTTTGTTACTATGGTATGTATTTCTGTGTTTTTATATTGTAAATCGTTCTGTGATCCTCGGATGAAGGGAAATTAATCATTATTATTAATAATAATGGTAATAATTGAAGAGAAAAAACTGCCTCAAGGCTCATCAGCAAGGAATTGATATCTTATTACAACTTGGTCAAAAAAGGCAGAAATTATTCTAATAAAGCTAAAGCTAACATGGAATCATACGACTGTAGAACTGGAAGGGACCCCAACGGTCATTGTCCAACCCCCTGAATTGGCAGGAATCCCAGTTAAAGCATCCATGACAGATGGCCATCCAACCTGTACTTAAAAGCCTCCAAGTAAGGAGTTGATACTTACTGTGGATCCATCACAGTGAGTAATTCAGTGTTTACTTGAAGGTTTCAAGTTTTATCACCAACAGCGGATGGCATGGTGGGCCCGCACTGCTCACCTGACCTCGATCCACTTCAGCCACCGCAGCACCCCAGGATAGAGAGAAGGAGGAATGTGGAGAGCCAGTGTGGTGTAGTGGTTAAGAGCGGTAGTCTCGTAATCTGGGGAACCGGGTTCGATTCCCCGCTCCTCCACATGCAGCTGCTGGGTGACCTTGGGCCAGTCACACTTCTCTGAAGTCTCTCAGCCCCATTCACCTCACAGAGTGTTTGTTGTGGGGGAGGAAGGGAAAGGAGAATGCTAGCCGCTTTGAGACTCCTTAAAGGGAGTGAAAGGCGGGATATCAAATCCAAACTCCTCTTCTTCTTCTTCGTGTGGTGTAGTGCAAACATGATGGCAGGAATGCCAGAATGGCTCTGCCATTGTGTTTGCGCCATGCCAACCTCACCACCACCACTGGACCCCTCTGTGCTGGTAAGCTGCAGTGACTCAGCCAGACAGAGGTCAGATGTAGACCCAACACACCATCCGCTAATGTTTATCATCAAGTTGGTTTACTGGGAAACCTTAACATGGTCACCAACTTTGGGTGACTGGAAGCTCTTCCATTTATGAAATGGATCAGCCTCGACCACACATTGTATTTCCTGAAATGCCGCAATTCGGAGGCCAAAAGCTTGACAAGCCATGGAAACAGAACTTGCATTTTATGTCTTGGAAGGAAATGGACTCACCTGTCAAAGTCATAGGACTCAGCATCACTTTTGCAAATGCCAAATTAATATATGAATTTATTTCATCCAAGATGAATGCTCATTAGATACATTTTTTGTTTAACATCGGTTTTTTCTAGGTGACTGGTGGCCCACTCAGTTTATGAAAATAAAGCCATTGTGGAACAAAAATCTGTAAAAAAATGTATGTCCTATCCATATATTGGATAGCTCAATATCCATTATTGTCATGTGAACTATTCCTGGCTGGTTATTATTTTACGAACTGTGTTAAGCTAGCTAGGCAATGAAGAAGGAGGAGAAAGAGTATGGAAATCATAATGCAGGGTCGAATGGTCATCACAGTTTTAACTAAGAATTTAAGAAAGGGATGTTTGGTTCAGCTAAAATATGCATCTTCATGAACATGGGAAGAACCCTACTGAATCAAACCATCTAATCTACCATCCTGAGTACAAACCGATGCTTCTAGAAAGCCAACTACCAGTGTAGTGAGGTCCTCCCTCCTTGTTGCCCCAACAACTGCTGTTCAGTGTCATAGATTGCATATAGCTATCACGACTGTCACAGAATTCTCCTTTTAAGGCCATCTGATGTACTGGTCATTCCCACATCTCGGGTCAGATAAACACTACACACTGATTATGTGTTATGTAAATAAGGATTTTATTTGGTCTAGCCTGAATTTGCCACCACTCAGTTTAATTGGATTTTTCAACCCAAGTCTCTCTCTGGGTGTGCATGCACACTCATATCACAGAATTGTAGGGTTATAGATTTGGAAGGGACCCTGAGGATCATCTAGTCCAGCCCCCCTGAAATGCAGGAATATGCAGCTGTCCCATATGGGGATCAGACCTGCAACCTTGGCTTCATCAGAAGGCCTTGTACACCTTCTTCTGGCAAGTCCTGCAGCCAAGCTGGAGGCAAATGTACTGCTCTGTTTTGGACCCCATCATGGAGGCCAAGAGGAGAGTATTGTCGTCTGGGCAATCCAAGACTTCCATACACACTGCCCAGGCTTGCACCCCAGGAAGGTCACATTGGTTTTGCTAAACAGCGGTTTACTTCACCTCCAGAGACACACTCCATTGTCTCTTGAGATGCCAACAAGGAAGCCAGGAGGAGGATGGAATAAGCAGCTGAGCTAAGAGCTTCATGCACAAGAAGAAAAGAGCATAAAAACATAAATGGGAGAAAAGAAGAGTCATAAAGGCACAAATTGGGTGGCAAAACATTGAAAATAAGCTTTATGTACACAAACATTATGAGCACTCATTTATTCTTGTTGCTTCTTATTATTTGTCTCTTTTTATTTTCTGATCTTCGTAAGTGATGGTCAGAAAACCAGAAAACAAAGCACTGTCGGCCACTCTGCAAAATATATATTTATTTTCACAAACCTGGATGAAGTCAAATATTGTAAGCGGTAGTAGGTCATCCAATATCGCTATGTCCTTTGAGAATCTGTTAAGTATTCCACCTACAGGTTGAAGAAAATGAAATGGTATAGGAGGAGAAGATTATTCCTAATATGGGCAAAGTTTATTAATATATTAACTGTACATATAACCTTTCTTAGTAGTAATAATTTCTGAGTACTTAAAAAAAATTGTGTGAAGTTTTGGAGAAAATTTAGCACTGAACTGAAACCTACCATAAAAAGACATTTGTTTTCATATAGACAACAGAACTTTGGCACAAGGAGACTGGTCTGAATGATCTACAGTATAAGTAAAATTTTACAAAGTACTGCCTATGTCACATTATATCATATATATGTTGGTAAAGAGGCATGCAGGCCTGTAGCCCAATGCATTACTGCCCACTCAGCATAACATTAAGAAAATGCACTTTGTATAGGGGAACATGATAGCATAAGCAAAAACAAAGTAAAATAAGGTGGCTGGAATAATGGAGCACAAATAACTACTGTATTTTTCCATGTATAAGACGCCTCCTATTTTGGGATACTCCAAATTACGAAAACATTCCTCAGCACGACCTGTGTATAAGACGAGCCCCAATTTTAAACCTATTTTTTTGGTTAAAAAACCTAGTCTTATACATGGAACAATACGGTGCTTATTATGCACTTGGGAATAGGCCATAGTTCCCCCACCCCGGGAGTAACTGGAGAGAAAAGTGACTGGTTTGGTAAGGCACAGTCCAAATCCCAGGTCTGCCATGCTAGAGGGGGCTTGGATGAGGTGGTGATGTCCTTCTGCCCTGTACATGTGTTAAAAGTCTTATCCTCTTTTTTACCTGGCTGCCCTAATTTAAAAGTTGCTACCCTAATAGTGGACAATGACCCTCCTTTGCTCCCCTAAATTAGTTTTTTTCTGGAGTTGTACCCTGCCTATCCTAAACATGTTTATTCAGAGGTCGTCTCTTTTGACTCGAGCAACGGTTAAATTCAAACTCAGTGAGTTTAGGACAACTGTCGGAAGTTACACTGCATTCATCAAGGCTTCCTCTAAGATGTGCGCTGACCTAAATAGCTTTCAACCCAAGTACTGTATTCTAGACTAGAGCATGGGTAGGCAAACTAAGGCCCGGGGGCCAGATCCGGCCGAATCGCCTTCTAAATCCGGCCCACGGACGGTCTGGGAATCCATGTGTTTTTACATGAGTAGAATGTGCCCTTTAATTTAAAATGCATCTTTGGGTTATTTGTGGGGCCTGCCTGGCGTTTTTACATGAGTAGAAAGTGTGCTTTTACAGTGGTACCTCAGGTTAAGTACTTAATTCGTTCCGGAGGTCCGTTCTTAACCTGAAACTGTTCTTAACCTGAAGCACCACTTTAGCTAATGGGGCCTCCTGCTGCCACTGCACTGCCGTAGCACGATTCCTGTTCTTATCCTGAAGCAAAGTTCTTAACCTGAGGTAATATTTCTGGGTTAGCGGAGTCTGTAACCTGAAGCATATGTAACCTGAAGCGTATGTAACCCGAGGTACCACTGTCTTTAAAATCCATCTCTAGGTTATTTGTGGGGCATAGGAATTGATTCGTTTTTTGTTTTTCCCCAAAAATATAGTCCGGCCCCCCACAAGGTCTGAGGGATAGTGGACCGGCCCCTGTTGAAAAAATTTGCTGACCCCTGTAATCTAGAGTAACTGAGAGGAAGCTGATGGGCGAGGTGACATGTGCCACAAAGGGAGTGAGATGGTCTATACCTGCTTTCAATGTGTTGAAGGAAGACATGGGTGCCTGAAGAATGGCATGCAGCATCTTGCGGTGAAGGGTTTTAGAAACCGAGATGAGAGTATGCACCAGGGGTAGGCCTCGAAAAAGGCCCAAGGCAAGTAAGGTATCAGCCACTCCCACATAAATGTAGAAGATGTAATAGCCACTAGTCTCCGTAATGATGACTGCATAGCCTTCCACATCTTGGGAGGAAGCATTTCTTGCCTGTGTTGCATTTTGGCTATCTGAAACAGACAACCTATTGAAAACAAAACAAAGCATAGACTATGATCAGTACAGGTCTGAGTTAATTCTTTGTTCTAAAGTTGGGGGCAGAAATCAGAACTTCTGATCTACAGAAAATGGAAAATGAATATTCGGTAAAATTGTAATAATAATAAATAATAATAATAATAATAATAATAATAATAATAATAATAATAATAATAATAATAATAATAATAATAATTCTTTATATCCAGCCCTCCCCAGCCGGGCTCAGAGTCGCTAACAACAGTAAAAATAGCACATTTTACATAAAATTACAGTCAATTAATTGAAATATGTTCTAAAATCAATTCAGAATCAAATTAATGGCAACCATTGGGCTAGAGTTCTATGAGGATTACAGAATGAGAGACGGGGTCAGACTGTGCCTTGGCCAAAGGCCTGGTGGAACAGCTCCATCTTGCAGGCCCTGTGGAAAGATGTCAAGTCCCACAGGGCCCTAGTCTCTTCCGACAGAGCATTCCACTAGATTGGGGCGACAGCCAAAAAAGCCCTGGCTCTGGTTGAGGCCAGCCTAACCGCCCTGTAATTTGCAATAGTGGTGAGGAGAATGTCGATTTCAAAGAAAAGTGTTTTAAGTTTTTGCTGTGGCAAAGTACAGTGGTGCCCCGCAAGACGAACGCCTCGCAAGACGAAAAACCCGCTAGACGAAAGGGTTTTCCGTTTTGGAGGCGCTTCGTAAAACGAATTCCCCTATGGGGTTGCTTCGCAAGACGAAAAAAATCTTGCATCCCCCCGCGGGTTTTTTTCGCTTTTTTCGCCCTTTTCTTAAGCCGCTAAGCCGCTTAACAGCTGATTGCTGGAAGCCGCTTGACAGCTGTAGCGCTAATCCGCTAAGCTGTCAATGGGCTTGCTTCGCAAGACGAAAAAACCGCTATACGAAGCGCCTTACGGAACGGATTAATTTCGTCTTGCGAGGCACCACTGTATATTCATTCTCACTTGCCTCTTTGTGTGAAAGGCAGAGAAGGTATTGGGTATCAATAAAAAGGTATGCAGTGTTGCAAGCCCCACCCACCTTTGGCCCTGCCAATCATTTGCTGTGACTCCCAATTGATATTTCCCATGGGTCAAAAAATCTTCACAGAAAAAGAAAGATTGGACATGATAATGAATTTCATATAAGGCTAGGGTGCTTTGAAAATGGTTGCCTTGCACCAGTGGCGTAGCGTGGGGGGTGCAAGGGGGGCCGGGCGCACCGGGCGCAACATCTGGGGGTTGGGGGCGCAAATCCACGGGTTAGGGGGCGCAAATTACTTGCCTTGCCCCGGGTGCTGACAACCCACGCTACGCCACTGCCTTGCACACTGCTGCTTCAGAAAACTAGCTTATTGATAAGCATTTGCTAAGGGTGGCGCTGTGGGTTAAACCACAGAGCTTAGGACTTGCTGATCAGAAGGTCGGCAGTTCAAATCCCCATGACGGGGTGAGCCTCCGTTGCTCAGTCCCTGCTCCTCCCAACCTAGCAGTTCGAAAGCACGTCAAAGTGCAAGTAGATAAATAGGTACCACTCTGGCAGGAAGGTAAACGGCATTTCCGTGCATTGCTCTGGTTTGCCAGAAGCTGTAGGCTGGCTCCCTTGGCCAATAAAGCGAGATGAGCGCCGCAACCCCAGAGTCAGTCACGACTGGACCTAATGGTCAGGGGTCCCTTTGCCTTTACCTAAGCATTTGCTAAAAATGCAGGTACATCAAAAAATGTCGATCAATGTTAGAACTATAGTAAATATTTGTTGGCATCCATCTGTCTCAAGAGACAATGGAGTGCACCTCTGGGGGTGAAATCAAGCTGCTGGAGAATCACAGTGCTTGCTGAGGCTGCAGAGGTCAGTAACTTGGAACTGCTGCTTCCTGTATTGTTTTCGGGGTGTTAGCAGCACTGAAGTAATCTCTCTGAGGCGCAAGCCTGGACCTTATGTATGGAGGTCCTGGGCTGTCCAGACAACAGGACCTCCCACCCACTCTTGGCCTTGCAGTTGCTGTCCAAAGGAAAGCCGAGAGATATGTTTGGCACCAGCTTGGCTGCAGGAGTTGCTGGAAGGAGGAGTGCAAGACACTATCCCACTGTCTTAGGGACTCCACTCCAGAGTGTAGGGTTTACTCCTTCTTCCAAGGATGTCCTGAGAGGCAGGCAAAATGGTTTTTTCCCAAAGCCTTTCTCACAAATGAGTACAGCTGCAAGGCAGCAAAGGTTTAGGGTCAGAGTTTTCCTTCTCCTAGTTGGGCTACCTTCCCAGATTGCCGAGCCAACTCCCCCTCTATAGTAAGCAACTAATAACTTAAAATAATATAATACAATAAACACTCACTTATTGATAATCAATACTCCAGCAAGAGAAGCAGCGACCTGCAAATAGAAACACAGAGTTAATTATCTGTCATCATCATTTCCTGTCATTATCTTGCTCTTTTTCCAAGAAGTCCAAGATGGCATACATGTTAAAAACATAACAAGAGCCCTACTGGATTAAACCAACAGCCCATCTAGCCCAGAAACCTGTTCGTATAGGGGAGAACCATCTGTCTAGGGAATTTCGGGAAACACAGGGTATGAAAGGAATCTAAATAAAATGGTAGTGCATGTTTAAAGCAACTTCCTATTTTTATCTAATTCCTTTGTGTATGTGTTAATTTTCTTTTCACTTTTAAAGTTTACCAGTTTATATTTTATCAACCTTATTTTTACCCTCTGTTTTCTTCCTTAGTTTACAGTGCAATGCTACCAATGTCTTAGAAGAAACACTGTGTTAAATAGAGCATGCAGAAAGGTAACTGTTAGTAGGATCACACCGTTAATTTCACACACATTAACAGGTTTGTTTGTTTTTTAGTAAACCATGGGTCAGACTAGAACATATTTAATCTAGAACATAAAAGGTTTCCCTCCTCCACCTTAAATTTTAGAATTAATTGGTAAAGGTAAAGGTACCCCTGCCCGTACGGGCCAGTCTTGACAGACTCTGGGGTTGTGCGCCCATCTCACTTAAGAGGCCAGGGGCCAGCGCTGTCTGGAGACACTTCCGGGTCACATGGCCAGTGTGACATCGCTGCTCTGGCGAGCCAGAGCTGCACACGGAAACGCTGTTTACCTTCCCGCTGGTAAGCGGTCCCTATTTATCTACTTGCACCCGGAGGTGCTTTCAAACTGCTAGGTTGGCAGGCGCTGGGACCGAGCAGCGGGAGCGCACCCCACAGCAGGGATTCGAACCGCCGACCTTTCGATCAGCAAGTCCTAGGCGCTGAGGCTTTAACCCATCTTCCCCTAAATGGTTGAAGTGGGTTATTTTGTTTTCTAATGAGCCATGCTACAGCCTGATTGCTCAACTCACAATGCCTGAACATGCATGGAATACTGTGAGCATGTTCTGTTATGTCTCTTGCTGGTACTTAATATGATGAAAATTCTTAGAGATGACATGGTAATGTAACTGATCAATATCAGCCAAGAGTGTAGTTTCCTTGTGAGCAGTGGCAGAGAGCAGGTGGGGGCGGGAATGGCGTGCATCCCGGGGGCGTGGCGCGCCGCCCACAGGGGCGTGATGTGCATCCTGGGGGCATGGCCCCCAGCGCGGGGGGAGCAGCTGCAAGTGCCCCCCTGCACTTCTCTTCCTCCGCCAGTGCCTGTGGGTTAGGAGTGCCAGTGGCTCCCTTCTACTGCTATCACTATGAAAAGAGCTATACCAACAGTGCTTTCATTTATAGTAGCTTAAGCAGAGTTAAGTTAAAATAGAGTTAATATACTTACCTCAATTAGAAAAATAACTACACATATAATTAACACAATAATCAACTTTTTGTGGACAGTAATATATCTGAAGTATGTATTCCATGTAGTAACAGCATTCATGGTCTCTGAATCCTCACAAAAATATTCCTGGGAAAAGAATGGACAAGAACACAATGAGAACCAATGCTTTCTTTCTAGAAAAATAGGTGCTGGTACTCACCATGAAGTTGCTACAGTAAGAGCCATACTTTTTAACAACAAAAAGAGGTTCTGTTGCTCCGTACCCTTGAGTGCCCCCTGAAAAAAGCACTGATTAGAACTATCTGAGTAACATAATCTTTCGTTGGCACCTTATTCAAAGGAATGAGAGCTGACTATTGTTGAGATGTGTATGAAAGTTTTTAAGTTTCTAGCTGTCTTCTAAACAATATTATATACTTGAAAATTCCTGACATCTCATTGTTTTCGGATGTAAAAATGGCATCGGGGGGATTTTTTTCAGGGAAACCCTGGATGTATGGCAACGCGATGGAAAAAGCAGCTCCGAAAGCTTAAAAATCAGTATTTTGGGGGGAGGTCCCCCCCCCAAAAAAGGTGAACAATTTCTTAAAAGCTCAGCAATTTTGCATGTGCCAGGAATTTAACTTTTCTGAAAGTTAAATTCAATATGATGCTGCAATATGATGCTCACACAATAAGATGCTTAAGAATATTTGCCCAGTCTATTTCTTTGCATTCATACTTCTAACTTTTTTATTTAAAAAAACCATTGAGGAGCTGCAATGAAGGAGAAGATTTTGACAATATCTGGCAACCGCTGATTATTGTACAGATGTTGGATAAGTATTTTTTTACTATTTTAAGGATGTGTTATGTTCACCACCTGGATACTTGGTTGTAATAATTTTTAATTGCATAGTACACAATAAACAAAGCACTGCTGTGCTCGCTGAAGCACAGCCCAAATGTAATCTTTGTACTTTGATTCAACAATAGTACTACTCAAGTGCTGGGTCTACTTGCGTTCAAACAATGCATGGTTGTGGGGAGTGGAGCCACACATACCATCCGACCTGCAGCCCTTCATGCGTTCTTTGAATGTGAGTAAATCCAACACCTGAGTAGGACTATTACCATGAAAAGAATCTCCCTGAGATCATTAATTACATTTTCAAATGTGAAATCAAAGGGGTATGTGATACAAGAATGCTCTACTGGGTGTTCAGTCATAGAGGACCATGTTACGTAGATACTGGGAACTGAAGCCTATCTGACAACAATCTTACAGAAAAGCAGCCATGTTAGTATGTTTGCTGATAAAATAGTCTTTCAGCAATGTAAAAGAGTAGCCGGGTTATTATGGGATAAGCTTTCATGGACTACATTTTATGAGGTGGATGGTATATAAATGCACATCTACCAACAGTAATTTGAACCACGTACCTTTAAATCCTCTTCATTAAGCTCCTCGCTTATTTCTGCCACACTGTCCATAGACAAGCGCCTGGCATAGATATCTGTCTCGCAAGACGAGTGGGCTACTGACATTTTACGTATGGATACGTTGCCCTTTCTGTAGAAACTCTGACGTTGGTGAACTGATGTTCGGGTCATCAAGTTAAGCACAGACTGTCTTCTATGTTCTCTAAACGTGGGTCCTGCGTTGATCACATTGCTGCGCGGCAGAATTGCCTCTCCTTGTTCAGAGTCCGGTACCAACGAAAACCTTCTTTCTACTGGTTTCCCAAGGCCTTCTTCTATACCATTGACCTGCAATGGAGCTTTTTGCATAAAGGAGAACTTCCTGCTAGAATTCAGCGCATTCATGACCGAGTTCTTCCTTTTTTCCACAAAGTTTGAGGTCTGTTTAAAAGACGTTCTCTTCATTTCATTTGGTGCGCCCATGCCGTCGCTACCAATAGAAAGTCTCCGCAGCGTTTCGCTTAGAATGGAGTTCCTTCGATCTGTGCTGAACTGATCAAAACCATCAAATCCCATCAGCTCAGAGCTAAAGTTGGGTCTCTGACCCTGGAGTTCAGAAAAGGTCCCGTAAAAATAACAGCTTCCTTCGTGTAAAATTAGTATCTTGTCTGCTATTTTCAAATGTTCCAGCTTCGATGTAACAAGTATTCTAGTTTTATTGACGATAAGTTTGCAAACACAGCTTCGCAAAAAGAAGGGGGGGACAATTAGAGATTTCAAGGAGGGTAATCATTGCTCATTTCTGTACCTCATTTTCTGTCCAATTTTGCTGATCTTCTTTGAGTGCTTTCCAGCTTAAAAGCAACAACCCAGATTCATTTAGCTAAGACACAATTTGAAGAGCAAAAGAAAGCATGCCACTCAAGTAATTGTGCACTGAGGACTCTAGCTAGGTATCTGAATATCATAGCCACCAGCACTGGGTGCATGGGGCACAGGGAGCTCCGGCCCCCTCAATATTTTGAATCAGGGGACTCACTCACCCCCAATATTGAGGGAGCGACATCCCCTATCACCCCCGGGGCACCCTCCATGTGCTCCAGCCCCTGCCTGTGTGTGTTTGTTTTTTTTAAGGCTCAGTTAAACTACTGTATTATTTGCACACAAACATAGATGAGAAGTAAGTTCTTTTAAATGTCATTAAGTGACTGATAACAGCTAAGGTGAGGTCAGCAAACCAGCACAAAGGCTTATAGCACATCCTGGGATGATCTACAGAACTACTGAAATTCAGACTAAGAAGCTTGGAATGATCATGAGGGTTTATTGCAATCCAATCAGTTACAATATCCATAGAATAATGTGCATTTCATGATGTTCGGAACCTACCTAAACCTACTCCTAAAAGCATTAAGCATTTGAACTATCAAATTATACAATAGAAAATCTGTTTCTTGGGTTTGCATGCTGCTTTGCACAAATTCTTTTGCATTACGTTGGCATAATACCCTGTGTATTTATTTAATTAAATAAGCAAATTTTATTTATTAAATTTATTTATTTCATAAAATTTATTTATCAAACAATCAAATATGTCAAAATATACTATACCTTTCAAATATTTCTTTCTCTGTTAACATGTCTAGATAACCGAAAGGGGAATCCAAGAGATATAAATCAGCATCTTTATATACTGCTCTAAATAAAGGACATAAAAATGAAATTAGCTTCCATTAAAAGTAAATGCTAACATTTAATTTATGTTTGGAATGTTTGATCAGAATATTTTTCTGTTATTATATGCAATATAAAGATCACCCAGGGAATCCAGTATTGCGATCACGTAGGCTTTATAATCCACCATGTTAACATTTAATTTCAGGAAACAATTACAACCTGAATTTTTGAACGCCATGGCGCCTCTGCTGCAGCACCACCGGACCTGCCTTCATTTGCCCCAGTGGCAACAAAATATGTTTCTCGCATAATGGTTCCACAGCAACAGCAGGCACTGTAACCTTCCAACAGTTTAATTTCACACCCAATGACGCATTCTTCTGTTGTCTCCCACGACAGACAGATGCCAGCAACAACCGATACCAAGCACTTATCCATTGATAGGCCACATAAAAACATGGTGCTTTGCTTGGCTCTTAAATCCTCAGTGATTAAATGTGAATTTTGCCATTATTGGTAAACACAGTGGTGATCATGTTTCTCCAGAATAAGCTCAAAATGCAAACAAGAAGTAAATTAGCCCATGACGGTGCTGTAGACATATTTTCTATCTATGTGATTAAAGAGGTCCCATATAAATGGTGTCTACATGTTATACTGGATGCGGTTGGTGCTGTGGGTTAAATCACAGAGCCTAGGACTCTGAAGGTCGGCGGTTCGAATCCCAGTGATGGGGTGAGCTCCCGTTGCTCGGTCCCTGCCCCTGCCAACCTAGCAGTTCAAAAGCACGACAAAGTGCAAGCAGATAAATAGGTACCGCTCTGGCAGGAAGGTAAACGGCGCTTCCGTGCGCTGCTCTGGTTCGCCAGACGCTGCTTAGTCATGCTGGCCACATGACCCGGAAGCTGTACGCCGGCTCCCTCGGCCAATAAAGCGAGATGAGTGCCGCAACCCCAGAGTTGGTCACGACTGGACCTAATGGTCAGGGGTCCCTTTCCCTTTACTTACATGTTATACAGGGGAAGGATCTGACTATTCCAGCTCTACAATTCTATTATTCTATTTCAGTTCTCTTAGTTTGAGGCGTATAACCCTCATCTGAAAGCTGCCACCTATTCCTGTAGTGTATTACTCCAGTTGAAATGGGAGCATCACCAAAAATTCTAGTTTAAATAAAGACTGTGTTGCTAGCGACAACTCTGTGCTAAAACCACTACCTCCCGTGTTCTTCCCATAAGTGCTGAGGAAATGCCTGACTGAGCTTGCAATGGGAGTAGTTGCACTAGTGAATAATGCAATGCTGAAAACTTTGGGCAGACATTGCACGCATTTTCAGAGGCAGGGATGATTTCAAACATTATAACAATGGGAACCTGAATGCATTAGTTCTTGCAAAGTGGAAACTGCTAGTTACAACAGGGGAGGAAAACGGAGTGTAGGATTATTTCTGATGCCTCCCTTTAAATGCCAGAACTTTGAAAAAGGCTGGAATTTCATACCATGAACTAGAAAGTTGTATTTGAAAACATTAAAAATTTAGCAGCAATTTTAGGCACCAGAAGTTTTTCAATTAGTTCAATAAGAAAGCAACAAGGTTCTGAATTTATAAAACCAAATCCTTACCTTGCATATAAATGTGAGACTTCCATTAATCATGAGAAATTGAATGCTGATAACAAAACATGTATGGGCTGTATTTATTAAAAACATCATACAATTATTTCAATTCACCTGGCAAGAGAGATCCTGGCTCGCTGACCACCACTGAGAGTGATCCCACCTTCTCCCAAAACTGTGTCATCTTTTTCTGGAAACTTCAAAATGTCCTGTTGAAACATTTTATAAAAGATTTTTTTTTTCAGATTACACCACAGCTTCTCAATTTATATCATATGGAGCAAGTCATAAAAATGAGCGACTGAGGGCAAATTCACACAACTTGTTTGCCATTTTAACCAGATCTGGTTGGGAGCAATCTCTCTTTAGAGCTCTTTGCAACCCAATGGGCTCTTCAGAATCCTGACTAATCTAATCATACACAGGATTTGGCCACTTTACAGCTCACCCCAGCTACCCATAACTTATACAGATGCCAATTGGCTCCAGTCTCCCTTCATTACAATAACTGCTTAATTGTTTCTAGCCTATGTTTTTTTGTTATTTGGCAAGCAACTAATCCATTAGATGAGCATTCCTCTTCTCCCATTAAGCTTAGTTTATGCGGTAGCCTTTTGTGATGGTCATGGCAGACATTTGATATAATGCAGAAAATATAATTTCCCAGTCATTAATTTAGTGGCATGTGACAGTTTATCAGCAAGCACACATGGTGGACTTTAAGAACTCACCAGCTTCCATCCTGGTGGCTGGTTGTTTTTAATTAAGCCCGAGAAATTATTGCCATCTCTATTGGACTGGTATTATTTTTAATGTACATTCTTGGGTGAGGATCTGTACTTCATTTGGGATAAGACTTCCAAAATTTTAAATACTCCCCCCAAAAAAACATTTAGGGTAAAATAGGTTGTGAGGTTCGCACCAGAGTAATAGGAGATAATCATGCACAGAATAATAGCAGACAAAGAAGTACTGCCCATATTGTGTTTACTCTGGGGTAGATAACAGCTTTGCTTTCTTCCTTGGGAAAGGCTGCACATCTGCAGTAGAGCAGAGAGGACCACATGCACAATGCTACGACTCTTACCAGCTCTAGACCATGAGACAACCCTCGTACCTTTAGGAATTCCCTCTGCTGCAGGAAAAATCCATTGCACTTTTGAGTAAATTATCTAAAGCAGGGGTCAGCAAACTTGTTTAGCAGGGGGCCGGTCCACTGTCCCTCAGACCTTGTGGGGGGCCAGACTCTATTTTTTTGGGAGGGGGAATGAACGAATTCCTATGCCCCACAAATAACCCAGAGATGCATTTTTAATAAAAGGGCCCATTCTACTCATGTAAAAGCATGCTGATTCCCAGTCTGAGGGCTGGATTTAGAAGGCGATTGGGCCGGATCCGGCCCCCAGACCTTAGTTTGCCTACCCATGATCTAAGGCTAATTGTTCTGTAAGATGTTTATCCCCTTTTCCTGCCCTACATTTGTTTTAGTTTCATCTTTCAGTCTTTGGGGTCATTATGCTCTGCTGGATTTGATTAGGTGGTCAGCTACTAAGACAAATACGCTACCAGCAATTTAAACTCTGGTTTGCTTTGTAAATAAACACAATAATCCTGGGCTTCCTTCAGTTTTTCTCTTTCCTGATTCTCCAAACATTGATTTGGTTATTTTCTGAATGTTTTTTCCCCTCCACAGTTTCAGCATTAATTTCACTGTGGGTACTTAAGCTGGAGACAGCAGTCTAGTCTGTTTTGTAAGCTGCTGGGACTCTTTTGAAGATAACCTGCGTATCTGACAAACTTAACTATAAAGTACCCATAGGAACAAAAGCAAGTCTCATATTTCCTCTGATCATCAACAGTGAGAGTCATATAGAAAAGGAGAATCCTATTAGCATCCAAATCAGAATCCCAATCCTAGTCAGAAGAAAGAAGGCCTTCTTATGTTCACTGGGACTCGATATATTAAGTCTAACAGGGATGCGGGTGGCGCTGTGATCTAAACCACTGAGCCTCTTGGGCTTGCCGATCAGAAGGTCAGCGGTTAGAATCCCCGCAACAGGGTGAGCTCCCATTGCTCTGTCCCAGCTCCTGCCAACCTAGCAGTTTGAAAGCACGCCAGTGCAAGTAGATAAATAAGTATTGCTGTGGTGGGAAGGTAAACGCCGTTTCCGTGCACTCTGGTTTCCATCACGGTGTCCCGTTGCACCAGAAGTGGTTTAGTCACGCTGGCCACATGACCCGGAAAGCTGTCTGTGGACAAACGCTGGCTCCCTCAGCCTGAAAGCAAGATGAGCACCCCCCTAGCTGCCTTTGACTGGACTTAATCATCCAGGGGTCCTTTACCTTTACCTATATGCAGGCTAAGGCTAATTAAGGAACATACAAAAATGAGGGGGAAGTTTAGATTGGCAGGCAAGCAGAAGACAGGCTGGCCACTCTGAGAATAGATCGCCGAACTAAATGAGCCTTAGACCTGGTTCTCTTCCTACGTTCTTAAGGGGGAAAGTAAGATTGTGAAACAATTTTCTTGATATATTTCCTAACTTGTCTGTGAGTATCATGATTTGCCTGGTTTTCTGATACCTTTATCAAAGTTCATAGAGGCCTTCTCAACGTCCACTGTATAGTTCTGAGGGAGAAAACTGCATTGGTGTCTACTTCTTAAGCTCTCAAGCCAATCATGTTTCTTTAAAGTTTTAGTTGCTCCCGTCCCACAAGCCTTGAGTACAGTTTTAAGATTGTCAAGGACTGTTCCTAAATACTATACTCAGTGCCAGACATAATGCATTCAGCGTCCCTGGTAAAATCCTGCATTTGTTTTAATAAATAGAAATATAGGTCCTTTTCTGAGGCCAACACCACAAACCTTGACGGATTTCTGGTTCCATCTCAAATATTTTTGGATAGAAAAGTACCACTAATGAGGTCTTTCAACACTGCAAACACTAATTCAAAGTACAACAAGTAAAATGTTCCACCCTGCAGAATGTGCTTCAATGTATCCTAAAAGGAATTTTTCCCCCTCCTATCTCAAAACCCAGAAAGTTATGCAAGCTATTTGCTTTCTCTTCCATCTATGCATAACTGTATTTGATAAAGCTACTTCGCACATCTCCTTCAATCCTTCAAGTGAAATTTGATGGTACATTCTTTGGAACGGATTGAACACTGGTCAAAGGAGATAGGGGCTATTAATGATTGGGTTTCCTGACATGAAAACTAATTGAGGTACGAATGGGGGAGTGATAGTCTGACCTTTCACTTTACCTGCACCAAGTAGTTTGCTGCTTCAAATATACATACATGAGAAAGGTAATATAGGCAAAAGGTAAAAAGGTAAAGGGGGACACAGGTGGCGCTGTGGGTTAAAGCCTCAGCGCCTAGGACTTGCCGATCGAAAGGTCGGCGGTTCGAATCCCTGCTGCGGGGTGCGCTCCTGCTGCTCGGTCCCAGCGCCTGCCAACCTAGCAGTTCGAAAGCACCTCCGGGTGCAAGTAGATAAATAGGGACCGCTTACCAGCGGGAAGGTAAACGGCGTTTCCGTGTGCAGCTCTGGCTCGCCAGAGCAGCGATGTCACACTGGCCATGTGACCCGGAAGTGTCTTCGGACAGCGCTGGCCCCTGGCCTCTTGAGTGAGATGGGCGCACAACCCCAGAGTCTGTCAAGACTGGCCCGTACGGGCAGGGGTACCTTTACCTTTACCTTAAAAAGGTAAAGGACCCCATGACGGTTTAAGTCCAGTCAAAGGCAACTATGGGGTTACGGCACTCATATCGCTTTCAGGCCGAGGGAGCTGATGTTTGTCCACAGACAGCTTTCTGGGTCATGTGGCCAGCAGGTCTAAAGCGTTTCTGGCGCAAGAGAACACCATGTCGGAAACCAGAATGCACAGAAACGTCATTTACCTTCCTGCCGCAGCAGTATCTATTTATCTACTTGCACTGGAGTGCTTTTAGACCACAGCACCACCCACGTCCCATCAGAAAGGTAATATATGAACTATGACTTACAGGTATGAGATGAACAAGCTGTTCAGCATTCCATATTACTTGCTTAGTACAGTATAGCAATGTGATACATGCACTTTTGCAAATGCTAGTTAATAGACCCTTCTGATAAAAATATTTTAAGTGCTGTTACTAGCTCTACATCTTCTGTCTCATCCCTATTCTTTTCCTTCTATTCAGACCCAGAAGATTTATAGCTTACCCGGCTGAGCCATTTGCAGGTTATGCAACACAACCTATCCATCATGAAAACATAATTTCAGGGAATTTCTGCTTTAATTATTTTGTTGGCAAAGCCTGACTTTAATGAACAGACAGACTTTGGACGTACAGCAACCTCAAGCAAGAATTGGATTTCTACAATTTCAACAGCCATTTCAAAATTTCAAGATTTGGCCAAAGAGATAACAGACGTGCATATACATTAGTATAAATTTTACTATAACATTACTGTGGCTGTTTCCTCTTAACAGAATGCATAATATTTGATTCTTAGATTTACTGTCCTAGTTATGGGACAGCTATACCTTATTATACGTAAAAATTCAGAGGGTTAGTTCTCTACAATGTAATTGAAATCAATCTTGCAGCTGATGACAGGTTCCACAAGAGTATGACACATCTCAGGAAAATATTGTCTCGCTATCCCATTCTCATTTATTTTATCATGCTTTGACTAGATGTGTCAACAACTATATTTCTCTCTCTCTCTCTCTCTCTCTCTCTCTCTCTCTCTCTGTGTGTGTGTGTGTGTGTGTGTATATATATATATATGCATTTGATGCCCATATTGACCTTAACTAAATTGTAAGCCCAGTGTTGTTTTGAAATTTAAATTATAAATACAGGTTGCTTTATGATTTGGACACATTTTAAATCATTCACCAGTCAAGGCTGTGCAAAGAGATCTAAGTAGAAGAGGATCGTACCTTGAACAGGGAAATTAAAGCAGTAGGGTTCATATAGCCTTGTGCTGAATGAGGAAAATACTGAATACAGTACTAATAAATTATAAGTGCTTCTTTGAATAAAAAAAAATCTTATTCAGCACTTCTTATACAGTGCTGCCATTAGCTATATGTACCCCCGCAGCTTTTAACCACAATCACGTACTACAAGCAAGAAGAAAATATTAAAGACTGACCTGTTCTAACTGACAGGCTTTGATGACACTCTTGTATCGGAATTCATCATAGGAAACCCCAAAGATGATGTTTTCTTTAATTGTTCCAGGCATGATCCATGATACTTGAGGGCAAAAGGAAATCCTTCCACTGTGTTTAATTTTACCTTCCAAAGGCTCCAGCTCTCCCATAATCATCATCAGGAGAGAAGTCTGTTATTGAGATTTATAATAATTAACATTCATTCTTTAATAAAGAGGCGTGTACAACAAGATCTAAGGGACGCGGGTGCTGCTGTGGGTTAAACCACAGAGCCTAGGACTTGCCGATCAGAAGGTCGGCGGTTCGAATCCCCACGGCGGAGTGAGTTCCCGTTGCTCGGTCCCTGCTCCTGCCAAACTAGCAGTTTGAAAGCACGTCAAAGTGCAAGTAGATAAATAGACGGGAAGGTAAACGGCGTTTCCGTGCGCTGCTCTGGTTCGCCAGAAGCAGTTTAGTCATGCTGGCCACATGACCCGGAAGCTGTACACTGGCTCCCTCGGCCAATAAAGCGAGATGAGCGCCGCAACCCCAGAGTCGGTCACGACTGGACCTAATGGTCAGGGGTCCCTTTACCTTTACCTTACAACAAGATCTAATAGCAATGACTATTCTAAGTTTGCAACTTTGTACAATATGTTTATATCAATAAATTTGAAAAGATGGGGTCTTATGTTCATGGTTTGGCAGATTCATTCCAATACAATTCAAAATGCAAAAGGATGAAAAGTCTGAAAATCATCCTTGCAAGCTCATAAAATAGCCTGCCAATCATAGAAGTCTTTCACATTTACAGAGTAAACCTCAATGCCCCTGTGAATCTCTGATGAGTCAGGCAAAGCATTAGGTGTAAATTAATCATAAACCCAGAGATATGACTTATTTGTGCAACCTTGAAAAAGCATAATTAATTTGTGTAACTTTTTAATTGATCCTATTAATGATTTGGCTTGGTGTGACATTTCCTGCAATACTTCTCTGTAAAACAGGACAATAGCGCAGCTAGTGATTCATTCTAGCTTGAAAGCCCTTCAGGAAGCTATTGATCGTGACTTCAGAATACACTTGCCATGGTTTCTGAGTTAATTAGTAGCTAATAGTAACCTTGTGGCACTTAGGGCACATCAAAGTGGTGAGAAATATGAGGAAATATCATACGTGTTATCAAAGGTACTCTAAATGCAAGCCGCCTTCAGAAATTTGCCTCCATGCATTCCCTTCATTTTTTCTTTGAATGCCGTGAAAGCTAATTTCTAAAAGTGGTCTACTTGTCACAGAATGCCTTTAGTTAGTAAAACAGTCATAAAACTTTATTTTTAAACTTCTGCATCTCCAACAGAGATGGGCTTCCTGTGACACAACTTGAGAACTTAGGACAGCGGTTATCAAATTTTTATTCTGAAAGTGTCGTCCAGAGAAAAGGGGTTTGAGAACCACTGTCTTAGGCACTGCGGCTAAGCTGTGACTTGATGAGTTAGTTATTGAGAATAACTGGAGTCAGGGCTGGTGCTAGCATAAGGTAAAGGTAAAGGCACCCCTGACCATTAGGTCCAGTCGTGGACGACTCTGGGGTTGCGGCGCTCTTCTCACTTTATTGGCCGCGAGAGCCGGCGTACAGCTTCCGGGTCATGTGGCCAGCATGACTAAGCCGCTTCTGGCGAACCAGAGCAGCACACAGAAACGCCGTTTACCTTCCCGCTGGAGCGGTAGCTATTTATCTACTTGCACTTGACGTGCTTTCGAACTGCTAGGTTGGCAGGAGCAGGGACTGAACAACGGGAGCTCACCCCATCACAGGGATTCGAACTGCTGATCAGCAAGTCCTAGACTCTGTGGTTTAACCCACAGCGCCACCTGCGTCCCATGTGGTGCTAGCATAGCAAGATGCAAACGCAAACAAAATACCCTTTAAAGTTTAAAAACCTTCCTACACTTTTCAATATTGTGTAAAAAATGTAAAGGTAAAGGGACCTCTGACCATTAGGTCCAGTCGCGAACAACTCTGGGGTTGCGACGCTCATCTCGCTTTACTGGCCGAGGGAGCCGGCGTACAGCTTCCGAGTCATGTTGCCAGCATGACTAAGCCACTTCTGGCGAACCAGAGCAGCGCATGGAAATGCCGTTTACCTTCCTGCCGGAACGGTACCTATTTATCTACTTGCACTTTGACGTGCTTTTGAACTGCTAGGTTGGCAGGAGCAAGGACCAAGCAACGGTAGCTCACCCCATCGCTGGGATTCGAACCGCTGACCTTCCGATCAGCAAGCCCTAGGCTCTGTGGTTTAGATCACAGCACCACCCGCGTCCTTTATGTGAGGTAGTACTTAGGATCAAACAAGTGCTTTTATCAATACAAGTTTCTGGAAATATTTAAATTGTAGCTTAGACAACAATAGTATTTGATAGAATGCATGAAAGAGCTATTGGCCTACAGATCCTTTATGCAACTGGCAGGTCTCTGGCTGTCATTGGTTGGGGAAGTTCTATAAGTTAGCCTGTTATTGCCAATGCCCAAGCCAATACCGCTCACATTCTGTAACCAATAAAGTTGTGGCCTAAATTTTGCCCATTAACATTAACCTAAAATCTGTGTCCTTGTGTCTTAATTCTCCTGGGGGGTGGCTTGAGAGCCTTGACATGCAAGTATTTCAGCAGTCTGCCATCGATACCTTTCCTGCTCCAGTAGACCCTGCAACAGCCAGCATCTCTCCCTTTTCAATTCTGAAGTTGATGTCCTTAAGGACAGGAGTAAAATGAAGTTGGAAGTTGCTGAAGAAGAGACCATCACTAGCAGTGGATATTTTCCTGTTGCCATTTTCCTGCTGTGCTTTTGCAAAAAACTCCGCAGATCCCTGCAAAGAGGGAAAGCAAACGCTCAACATTATAGAGCAGCAACAAGGAGGTCTCTGTGCATGCATAAATGAGTTCTCTAAAGAAAACGCTTTCACATTATGTATCTGCATTATTATTGCATTAAAATAATTCCATATGTTCTGATGTTTGCTATTATCAATGCTGACATTTTGGAGATGGACCCTAATTTAAAAACTGTAGTATATTTATTGTATATTAATCAAGCCGCTTCTTTGTGCTCCTCGTACAAACCCACCCGCCCACTCTAAAACAAACTTCTCTTCTTCCTTGCGTTGAATTCCCACCCTGTCACATCACCTGCATTTAAGCAATATCGCAGCATGGTTGCCAACTATGGTTAAGGTTTACCAGATTTCCCATATCATCTGGAAATCATAACTGGAAATGGATTCTGAGTTGGAAGAAAATCTGGCTTAACTTGATGTTAACCGCTAACCTTGGTGTAGATGTATTGAATATCCACAGTTAGCCGAATATATGTTCTGATACTAATCAAGGAATTTCATACTCTATATCAAAACCCGCCCCAATCCCACAAATTGGCATGCAAAGGAGAATCAAACTTTTTTTATAAAAAAAAATTATTATAGTCCATTATTGGGCTTATCAGGGTGGAGTCTAGAAAAATGAGTGTTTTTCTTGGAAAGCTTGGATAAAGGGAGAGATGAGGAGGCAACTTCTCTTCCCTTTTCCCCACCATCTGCCTTTATAATGAGACACTGGCATATATTAGAAGATGCACCTATATTGCAACACCATTTATATACCATGTTAGTTGTATGGTGAAGTGTTGAGAGTGTTCCTTACATGGCAATTCAGTTCCCTGGGTAGTCTTAGTTGGGCCAGTAAGCTATATCTCAACCTAACCTCCTTGACAAGATTGTTGTGAGGATGGGATCTCAAGGGGGAGGGAACCATGTATGCCACCTTGAACTTATTGGAAGAATGGTGGGACAAAAATTAATTAAGACACCAGATGATTTTAAGAATTTTTTTGTGGTGGTTGCTTTGCACAGAACACCACAAGCTAACTGGTAAAATATGGACAGCAATATATCCTGGAATTCTTGCAACCTGCCCGCCCCCTAAGCTTTCATGCTTTCAGATTGAACTAATTAATGCATTAGGTTTGCCATGGTTCTTTGTGGCTGGGCCCTTGTCCCTTCTAAAACTATATCTGATGCAGAAATTCATCAGGTGAAGCTTTATGCAGCATGGACATAGAATAACAACGCAGTCTTCACCTGCTGAACATCAGCTTGTCTTGTAGTTATTAAAGGCACATGAAACAGTTAATCTAATAAGAGGCAATCCTTTTAAAAGAAACTCTAAGAACTCAGCAAAAACGAACAAAATTTCAGATTTACCTCATCCCAGAAGGCTGTTACTTTATCCAGCTCAAGCCCTGTGGTTGTTAAATTATATTCCAGAGTTTTGTATTCTTCTTTTTGCAAGAAATCCTGTAAATTTAATTTAAAGTTTTTCAGGCACCAATACATATAATGCAGCATGCTAAATTCTGACCACAGAACATGTCTTTTAAAACATTCTCTTGTTCTGGCACGAATGAATTACTTTTAATTAAAAAGAAGGCGGTTGTTAATGGACAAAGTCTGTCCACGCCAGTGAATATTCATCTTCAGATGGAGACTCCCAACATAACATACAGGTGAGATGGCAAGATCATCATAACTGCACATATGAACTGGCTATGTCACCCTTTGTTTTTGGTTCCTTAATGCTATCTTCCCCTCTCCACCTATCAACTTAAAGACCACCAATAAGAATTTAACCTTACGCTTTTTCACTTGAGTATAACTGCGGGTAGATCTAAACACAGGAAAAACCCACTATAAATAAGTCAGAAATTAGATCGTTTTAACAAAAGAAAAAAATCTCTATGGAAAATCACGTTTTAAAATTTCCTGCTCTCTGCCGCCATCTGGTGTTGCATGTTTATAGCGCATTCAAACCATTGTTTCTTTACTAATGTAGCTGAGTCCTGCATGTAGAAAGAGGCCCTGTCATGTATTACTCATGCAAAGGGGCAACACTATACAAAAGCACTTTGAATTGGGCCCAGAAACTAATTGGTGTTCTATGCTCAAACTGTCTTGGCCCAGTGAGCAACCTGGCTGCTGAATTCTACACCAGCTGAAGTTTCCAAACCATCCTCATAGGCAGCCCCGTGTATAACATGTTGCAGTAATCTAACCTAGAGTTTATCAAGGCCACCTGAGCCTCGAGCAACAGCAGGAGATTCAGAAGTTCAATCATCTGAGTACCCACACCTTCAGAGGGAGTGCAACCCTTTCAACAGCAAGCAACCGCCCATCCAGGCAGCCTAACAGTGTCTCAGCCTTATTTGGATTAGGCTTCAGTTTATTTGCTGTCATCAAATAAAACTAGTGATCACTTTACATATACTCTGAAGGGGGTGCAAGCTGCAAACCCACAAAGGTGCACTCAGATGGCTTCCTGCACGCTTGTAAACAGCCTTAAGGTTTATATTTGTATCCTCTTGGACAGCATATCTGAGCATAAATGTAGCACAGCTAACAGCAGTTGGGTATTAACAATTCAACACATATTTGCAGTAATAAAGTCTTTCAGCCAAATCTTCAAACTAGGTGTTTCGGCCTGTGAATGCTTAGAATGCACAGAGATGGCGCCATTGCACATTCCACATTTCCCCCATCATTTTATCTTGGTTTAATCCTGAAATAAATGTTGAACCTGAATCTAGACAACCACCTTCTAATATCTGGTTGTCGTGTGCCTGTCCTCAGATGCCCTTGGGCACGGCTACTTAAACAAATATGATCTTGACAATTATGTTTTCCTTTAATGAAATAAAAACACTTTAATTTTGAAGCACCGTTTCCAAAACAGAGTTGGAGCATATAATGGTTAAATGACTCAGCGGCTTCTCATTCTGCACGTCACACCACAAAGAAAATGGTCGCTTCCAGGGGTTACAGGGCAAGCCAAGGTTACGTAGGGCAGGAAAGTTTCCTGTGGACACAGGACAGCCCAAAGTTAAACAAGTGGCACCATTAGCCATGGATTCTGGGATGCAACTCACCCCCCAATGGTTCTAAACATTTGTGTCACTGCTTGCAATACCATCATAATGCACCATATTGCCTTAAGTGAGTTTAAAATGCAAAACTGCACGTACTCCAAGCATTCATTTATTTTTATTTTATTAGGGTTGGCAAACTGTTTTTTTGTTTGCTTGGGATTTTTTGTTCTAATATTTGGAGGGCAGCAGCAAACCCACTCTCTGCCTTTATGCTTTGAATGGGTAGAATGAGCCAATGCTCACCTCCCTGACTTTCTGTGTTTTCGTTTCTCTCTAATCTGTCACCCTTTTTTGTCTATGAGAGCCAGGAGGGTGTGTGTTTTTTTGTTATAATCTTATGTGCACACACTTTGGAATAAGATCTGTTGAACACAGGAGGATTTATTTCTGTGTAAATATGTACAGGATCCAGTTATACCATATATTTAGGTCGATGGATGTGGTGGGGTGAGATGAGAAAAGGTTTCAGTCATTCACAGGCTGTCGCTGTACTCCGGAGACAATGGGCACTAGAGAGGAGATACAGAGGCTTGATGCTGGTTAAGGAGAAGAAAAATTGAGCTATCCTTCCCAGCTTGCTACATTTTACTTATTCCACAGGTGCTTTCATAAATGTCATAATGCATAGTTGCAAAAAAGGAACTTAGTCAGATATCATGATGAGAATACTCAAAAGCAAAAGGAAGATCTTGGAGGCTAGATAGTCAACATAAGTAAAAGGTAAAAGGTAAGGTAAAGGACCCCTGGATGATGAAGTCCAGTCAAAGGCAGCTATGGGGTTGCGGTGCTCATCTTGCTTTCAGGCCGAGGGAGCCGGCGTTTGTCCACAGACAGCTTTCCAGGTCATGTGGCCAACATGACTAAACCACTTCTGGTGCAACAAGACACTGTGACGGAAACCAGAGCGCACAGAAATGCCATTTACCTTCCCGTTGCAGTGGTATTTATTTATCTACCTGCACCGGCATGCTTTTGAACTGCTAGGTTGGCAGGAGCTGGGACAGAGAAATGGGAGCTCACACTGTCGTGGGGATTCGAACTAATGATCTTCCGATGGGAAGCTCAAGAGGCCTGAGTGATTTGGACCACAGCGCCACTCACATCCCTACTTTACATAAGTAAAGCCCTGCTGTATCATCGAATTCAGCATCTGGTTATCACAGTGGTTGGTAAGACGTCCATAGGAAATCTGGTATCACCACTCAGTGATTCTGTTGAGGAGTCTGACCCTTTTGGGATTTCTAGGTTGTTGGACTCTTTTTGACATACAGAGTGACACCATCTCCAATACACCCTTGCCTGTCCTTCTTATAGAGACGACAGTGTCCCAATGGCACTCTCCATTTCCCCAGGTTTCTGCTATGTACAATATAGCTATGCTTTCCTGTAAGACCAATAAGAACTATAAGGTCAGGAGTTAAGACTGCTTGCGAAGTAGCGATTGAAGAGCCTTTAGCAGATACTGCAGATACTGCTTCTACATCAAGAGTTGAGGTAGCTTGTGTGGATGTAGGAATGTAGCCACAGATACAAAGAATTAAGTGGATGAGGGCTTAGACACATCCATTGTGTGCTTCGCTTCTCTATGGAAGTAATATACCTGACCATCTAAAGACAGTGGTTTTCAACCAGTGTACCATAGCACCCTCGGGTGCCTTGAATGATGGTCGGGTGACGTGAGCAACACTGGCCTCTGTCTCTCTTTCCCTCCCTCCCTCTTCTGATGCTCTCTCACGTCTCTGCCTCCCAAAGGCTTGAACAGCTATTTATTACAGAAGCCCTGGCTATAAGCTCTGCTGGTGAATGGTGCCACTGAAAGGCACCTCTCTTTGGGACAGGAGCAACAGCAAGGCTGCCAAGGAGAGGGGAGAGGGGGCTGGGAACACTCCATGTTATGTACTGAAGTTCTCACCCTGGGCCAGCAGGGGGATACTGTAGATAGTTTTCACTCAGGTCAACATATGCAAATATGGGATTGAAAGTGACATTCAGTGATTGGGTAGTTACAGAAAATGGTTACTGTTGCATTCTAGTGGAGCTCTATAAGCAGGCTGGCTGAACCCTTCAGTTCAGTTCTGTTCTGGCCTATGAATAAACAAGAGCTGTTTGAAGAATCGCTGTGTCATCTGATATGTTCACCCACAAATTAACCACAAAGGAAGATGTTCGAAAAAAGGGTGAGAGGCTGCCAGCTCTGCAGACAAGGGGTGACATAACTGGGCTCCTGAGCCCCATAGGGGTGCCATGGAAAGAATGTAGTGGGTCAAGGGAGCCGTGGACTCAAAAAGGTTGAAAACCTCTGATCTAAAGAGATGGGGCAATTGGACTAAAGAGATCTAGCAGTTAACTTGACTTTCCGATTGAAACCACTGTAGACTGTTTTTCCACTCTGATGAAAGGGGTTTTCCCTACAAAGTAGCACTGTATACTGAGGACTTTTTCTTGCCCCAAACAAACTGGTTCATGCTGCAGTCCTATACACACTTACCTGGAAGTAAGCCTCATTGAACTCAATGTGCTTTACATGCATCAGATACAAGCTACAATCTTCTATAAACTTGAAAAAAAGTAAATCCCATTGATTCTCAACAGGCTGCCTGAGCAAACATTTGGAGAACTTCAGCTGAAGTCAGCAATGACCTCAGTCAATTGACATTTTCCTCATAACAACAGTGGAGAAATACATCAAAACGGCTTCTACGAATAGCATTTAATGAAGTGCAATAAAATATTGCAATGTACTTTCAGTGATAAATTGGCAAGATAATCTACTACAAAGGATTAGCTTCTATTACTGTAGGGAACTGGGTTTATGTATTGTACCTGTATTTTGTTTATTGCTCCAAGAGAATCATACCATGTCTGCACAGCCCAAGGAAACTGCCGAGTGACTGCCATGCGAAGAACAATGCAAAATGAGATGGTGGTAAATATTTTCCTGAGGATAATTCCATAGATCAGTGCGTACGGAAGCACAGCCAAGAACACCACAAAAAATCCAGAGAAGAAGAATGCTGAGCTATTGAAATATCTCACATAAGCAGCTTTTTGGGTCAGCTTCAGTTCAGGTCTGTCAAAGAGAAAAGCAAAATTTGGAAGTCATTATACCTGGGGAAAGGTATGCCACCCTAAAAGCAGAAGCAGCTGGGGCTGCAAATAAATGCTTAGACAACAGCTTTAGCTCAGAATGTGAATGAGGGTGGCACAAAATTGCAACAACCAATCCTTCGGTATAGGTTGAGCTGTAAAACAGTGACTGGCCCAAGATTGCCTAGTGAGCTTAGGAATTTGAACCTACATTCAAGAATTCGGATAGGAATTTGAACCTATATCCAAAACTCTAACATTCAGACCACATTTTGCACATGTCAACACATGTGTTAAATCAGAGCTGCACATTTGGAGACAAGGAAAATCCCTAAAACTAGTGGGCTTCTAGGAGCAACCATCTAGCAAACTATGACAGCAATGTTATTTGCATGTGTTCTGCTAATGAATTGCTATGGATATCAGAAAATATCAGAGCCCAAAGAGTTTGTGGATAGGGCAAATGTGACATTTTCTGCAAAAACCAGGGTATGTCTTTACACAATGTGACTAGGATGAAAGCAGCTTCATTTCCCTGTTCTTCTGTTTCTTTTTCTTGCAAGTGATTATACTGCATCTGCAAAACCATGCAGTTTTGAAGAGATTCTAGACCTAGAGACGACAGACTAACTATTGTCCAAATAAGCTGAGAATTTTTATGAGTTATCTTCTTGGTTTGCTTCTGTAGGGTAGGTCAGCAAAGAAGCACAAATATCATGCAATTCTGAATAAAAGTGTGGGGGGGGGGAGGAGGAAACTGCATTCAAAATGAAATTTTTAAAAGCGAAAAAAGTCCCGATGCAGATGTGAATAAGGAAAAGGAACAGCTGCGTAGCTCTACATGCTTGGATAAACTGCTTCATCAAAATCTGCAGCATTTTGGGAAATTTTGAAGCTCTTTATCAGCTTATTATACTCCAGACTCACAGAAATCTCTGTATTGTACAATAGTGCAATAAAATGAGAGCCGTGGGTTGAGCTTTGGAGCACCCTTTACGCCAATGCAGCACTGTAGCAATAAGAGGTTAATCATTCAGTGAACACATACATCATCAGGGCTGCATTGGGATTCAGTTCCCAGAGAGCCCCTGGCCTGTACATTGCTTGGCATGGGAATGGAAGAGATCTCCAACACTAAACCAGACTGTGGAAATGTAGAATTCACTGCATGGCCAATAAGACAGCAAACCAAACTGAGTCTTGGCAGCTTGAACCTGGGGTGGGGAAAAGACAACTCTTTGTCTCCAGTTTACAGCTCAAATCATGACTTTGATAGGGTTCTAAAAGGAGGAGACGCTATGCAGATTACGGCCTATATATGTTAATGGTTAGAGTCAGAATGAACAGGTCCCAGTCAGAAACGGCACACATGTTTTGGGAGCACGTGAAATCAGTGGAATGTGCTTCCATCTAGGCATGCTTAAAGCTGAGGTGGAAATCTACTAGCTGGTGAAACAGCAAAAGTATATGTTGATGAATAATTTTGAGAAGCAAAAACGGGGAAGTCAAACAGAGTTTCTCAAAATACAAAATGAAATCGGCCAGAGAATTAACCGGAAATAATTTTTAAATGGTCAAAAGATACACTTTCACAAGCAAGGTGTCCCAAATCTATAGCAAAATCTGAAATTGATAAAGCTCAATCAGCTACAGTACTCTCTTTTTCCCCATTACATCTTTTGAAGGTAAGCATCCAATACGGATTGTTACATTGATGATTGATTAATGAAAGCGAATGTGCTGTTTCTTCTTACTTCTTTCCCTACCATATTCTTTTGTTCTGTACCTAAAAATTACAATTTCAAGGAACACCAGATCCTAGGCTTGCGCTGAACTTTCTTCACTCCCTTTCTTTGAGTTGGCTCTAACATAGTACAACTCTTTCTGGTTTCTAAACATTTTGAGCCCCTGCTAATTCTAACTGAAATGCTGCAATGCTGAATACTGCTGCTACTCATATTTAACACTCGTACACAGTGTGCCAGGCATTAAGGCTACAGGCTGGTTTTTCTTCTAAAACAGAGAAGGGACACACCCAGTACCACAATCAGTTCTGTATATCAAACAAGGGGAGGGGGAGTATTTTTTTAAAAGGAAAACACATAGTAACCATATAATAAATAGTTAAGGAAACAAATTGCCTAAGTTCCGTATGCAATAGACCAAGATGAAAGAGCTACAAAACAATCCAGTTACCTGATTATCCAGTATTTAAACATTTAGTGTTGGCATCGAGGACTGATACGGGTTTTTTTTAGCTTTGTGCAGGGTTGGAATGTGAAACTAGAATGCTGAATAATCTGCATTATTTATTTCTGTGGAGGACTAGCCTCTTGGAATTTGAAATATTTTTCCTGTTCTGTCAGATACTGTAGGCCAGAGATGGCAAAAAATGTGGTTCTCTGGCTCCTTCCATCCCTGACATTTGGCCATGCTGGCTGGAGTGGATGGCCAACAATATCTGGAGGGCTACAAGTTCTCCACCCCGATAAGCACACCAAAATGCAAACTTTCATTTTAAAGATTAACCTTGGCCACCACATATTTTCTAGAGCTTTAGTTTCAGTCCTCCAAAACAGCCTGAGTGCCGCAGAAAAATAGGGGTTGAGATCATTACTGGTTTAAATTTCCACATTTCCCCCAATTTACCTTATAAACTCAGCTCTATCTTCCAGAGGTAAAGCCTTTGCTACACAGCCACACAAAAGAATCACATTTCTCCTATTTAAATTTTTAAAATGCGCAACACAATAGTTGGACAGGCAGCTTAAATGCGTAACCCAAAATGGCCCAATACAGTTCATTATAGGATGAATAGGGCTAAAATAATTTAACTCGCTTGCAGGGGATTAAAACTTTAGGGAAGAGCAAAAATGTTCTTTTAATAAAACTACCAAATAAACCCACAGGAATAAAGATTACATGGACAATATTGGAGGGGCAAATACTTACTGGCGCACACTTTCAATCATGTTTTCCATTGCATTCTCCCAACAGTAAGCTTTGACTGATTGTATATTCTCAATCATTTCTGCAGTGAGTACAAGTCTCTCATTGATCTTTCCTGCTCTCTGATCTCTGTAAAACAGATCAACCCAGTTATGTTTAGTACCTATCTGTATATTCTTGATACCATTGGAAACATGACATAGTCTGGAGGGAAATGAAGCTATTTTATGAGTTCTTCAGAAAATACATCAGTTGGAGGAGTATAATTGCCAACAGGACCCAACTCATCACCAGTTTGAACGAATCAGGCAATTAAATGGCTACTGGCCTGCAGCTTTTATAATTTGTACATAATAATAAACCTAAATTATAACAATCTTCCAAGTTAAGGTAAAAAGATAGACTTGGCACATTTGCTTCCTTTAGAAATGAGATAAATAAAAAAAACACCTCAGAATTGCTTCGTAGGAACAAGGAGACCCTCTCCAAATTTTAGAGCAATTTTTTATTTTTCAACAGATCCACATTCAATGCTATTTCTTTTCTTTTCAAAGTTCACCAGGTTGAATCAAAAGGTGTTCTAAGCTTCTATAGCTCAGATGGTCATTTGACTTTTCCACTCCATAACTGTCTCCATCACCAATAGTTTGACTGCATCAGGGTGGGGGAGGTTCATAGCACCCCCTCTCTCACCAGGACCAACCTCCCATATGTCTCATTCTGCAATGACCATTTCACCTGGTCACTGCGCAAGTTTGTTATGTAACATTCTATAATAGCCCTTGAATTTACATTTTTTCCTCTTCTCTCCCTGTTCCTTTTTTCCCTAGAATAGATACCTGTGTCAGTAAACTTTCTCTGGCATATAGATAAACCCAACCTTGATTTGCAGCAAGAACTGAGAGTACATATGTTATTTGGAAAATAATAATTCACACCTGTTTCTGCTTGTAGTAGCTATTGGTCATGTGTGTGTGTGTGTGCACACGCGTGTGTGTATCTTGTACATATAAAACGCAACCCCCAACATTCCATCTATGCACCTCTGTAGTTCCCCCCCTCCATATATAAGTAGATTATTATTGTCATTGTGGAGAAAAGTAAGGCAATATAATCATGGGTAAAGTTGTGGTTTGTGCAAAATCTGCCCTCCATTCCTGATACTGTGATCCAGCCCTCAGTGACAGGAGTTTTTGATATATTTTGGCAGAGCTGATGATGCTTGACGACTCTGTTCTGGCTGGATCAACAGATGAAGGTTTTATGGCAGCAGAACTTGCTGGAGTGATCAGGAGACTGTGGAAAGACACAGGTGTTCAAGCTTGTTTCAACAGATCCAGCTTAATGACTCAACCTTGAATGACTTGAACAGCATAGCCCAGTCTATACATTCCTCTTATTCCAGGCCTTTGTCTAATTAAACAAACTATGGCCTTTTAAACTGGGTGTCATTTGTATTTGTTATTATGCTATATATTTTTGTGTCTTTATATTGTAAACTGCCCTGTGACCTTCAGATTAAGAGCAATAAAAAAACCTAACAAATAAATATCTTAAGTCATTGTATGTTGTAAACCAACATTGGTTTCATTAACAGAAGGATCATATGAAAATGTGTAAATTAATAGCCGAGTGAATTAACAATCATTAATGCCTATGAAAACTTTGGTTCCTCTAAAAACTGGAAGTATGTTCATGCCTAGTTTTGGATTATCCCCCAATTTACAAGTATTAAATATATTCCCTCCAAATGTAAGATCCAATATATGGAAATGTAAGATCCAATATATGGAAATGTAAGATCCAATATATGGAAATGTAAGATCCAATATATGGAAATGTAAGATCCAATATATGGAAATGTAAGATCCAATATATGGAAATGTAAGATCCAATATATGGAAATGTAAGATCCAATATATGGAAATGTAAGATCCAATATATGGAAATGTAAGATCCAATATATGGAAATGTAAGATCCAATATATGGAAATGTAAGATCCAATATATGGTATAAACACATACAATATGAGAGCCCTGTTAATAGCAAATTGTTGGCAGGATTTATTCAGAATCTGTCATTAGCAAGCTTTTAAAACCCTTAATATTTGAAAGAAATACCCGCAAGTGCTTTGTCACCTGTATTTCATCATCATTCGCCCTAGCCAGGCTTGGAAAAGGGCAACAAGAATTAGGAAACCGAGTCCACAAAACGCCGAGGCCTGCAGCATCTCG
The DNA here is from genome assembly GCF_964234715.1 of Podarcis melisellensis. Lineage (NCBI taxonomy): Eukaryota > Metazoa > Chordata > Lepidosauria > Squamata > Lacertidae > Podarcis > Podarcis melisellensis. The sequence goes on from NC_138542.1 coordinate 22,410,998, forward strand.
CAGAGAAGTCCCATCAGCAGCAAGACTTGTAAAGGTGCAATCCACACAAAATGAGCTAAAGCTAAACCCTGGGGAGGAAAATCACGGCATTGCTCACTGGTAGTATGCAAAGATAGTCACAGGCAAGAGGGGTGGAGAGTTCTAGGCTTTTCCTTAGTTCCTCCCCGCATTCTCCTGAGTCTCCATTTCCATTCTCCAGCATCATGTCCATCACTGAGCTTATTCCCTCAGGCAGGACAAGAGGTTGGACCAGGTTTATTTTTTCCAAATCTGGGCCTATTTCCTGTTCCCCTGTACTGAACATATCCAGTCTTTGAGAAGGAGGTAAGGAGTCCTTCCCACACAGTTCCCAAGTCACCCTATCTTGGTCTGGCTCTCTCCGAATAAATGTATTCATAATTTCATTCACGTATTACATCTTGTGTTGAGGGAGCTCTGGCTGGAGTTGCCCTGACCTCACTACTGCCATGCTCCACCCTATCCTTGAAAGCATAGTGCCACACCACCCACACTAACATGCTCTTGCTGTTTTCCCTTAGTATGAAAAGAACAGCAATCATCCCGTAACCCTATGCAATAAGCAAGGCACAATGGTGGATTTTGCCTTTAAACTCATACTCTGTCAGGGCTGGCCTAAGGCGTTTTGCTGCCTGAGGCGAATGACAAGATGGTGTGCACCTCCTGGTTCCATATACAGAAACCAGCTGGACTGGCAATAAAACCTTAATAAAACACTGATACAGTGGATCAGGACGTGCTGTGTAACATACATAGTTTTGCTCCCCAAGGCAGTTTACCTCACTTTGTCTGACGATAGGGCTAGCCCTGTATCCAATTATTTCTGCCCATGGGGGCAGAATTAGGTACACTGCACTCCTGAGTAGTTTTTACTGTGTCTGTCAAACATCCTGAGGGAAATAGCAGTGAAGAACTGTTATGGCCTTGAGCGGTAATTATCCACCCCTAGTCAAGTACGAAATTTACAGTGAAGCAAGCACATATAGTGGTTGTTCGAGCAGTAAATCAGCAATACACTGCCAGGCACACCCTTAGTCAGACCGGAGTGTGAAGGAATGTTGACGACAGAGTATGCCAAAGAAGATAACTGGCTGGGAACTGGCAATCCCATATATTTCTCTGTATTTTGTTTTATAAGACACATCAGGTAGCAGGGGGTGAGAGGTGGAATATAAGTATTTTAAACAAATAAATGAACCACCTAGATCTAGAAGAGCTGAGACGCAAACGAAGCAGCGTGTGAGTAATATCTCTGTGCTAGCATACCTAATGCAGTGACATTTATCATCTTCTTCTTTTTGTAATTAGCTCAAGCCACACAATTCACTAAAACTATTCACCACACCCCATTAACTTCAGCTCCAGTGATTCGAAGCACTTTAGAATGGCCTGAAATCTAGAAATACCCATTCCTCTTGCAAAGAAATGCAATACAGTAAACACGATTATATTAGCACCAACATACTTCATCAAATTTGTTCAGATTGTTTGAAAGGAGGCTAACAAGTTGTCCTGTGCTTATATTGTCAAGGACTCTGCTTGATAATTTTAAGGTCTGAAAAACAAAACAAAACAAAAGATTTTTTTTAAAAAAACAACCACCACCATCAAATACTTAGATGAAGCAGCACAAATACCATATTACACAGCTATTACCAACTAGATGTTAGTAAATGCCAACGGAATATTACTTCCTACACAGGAAAGCATTAATGTGTGAGCCTAGGCTTGTTTATTCAAAACTAAGTCCCACAGTATTGAAATGCGGTTTCCTGTTAAGTGTTTTATGATTTCAGTCTAAGCTTATTTTATCTATCACACTCTAATATATTCTGATACGATCAGCATGCAAATACTGACCTTTTCTTCAATGTATCTACTGCTATTTCTAATCCGCTCCTTCCTCCTGGGCCGTGTTCAGAAAGTGGTGGGGGGGGATGAGTGTTCAGACCCCTGGCCGCTCACTTGTGGGGTGCCTCAGGGTTCTGTCCTCTCCCCCATGCTTTTCAACATCTACATGCAGCTGCTGGGAGGGATCATCAGGAGGTTTGGGCTGGGTGTTCATCAGTATGCAGATGATACCCAGCTCTACCTCTCTTTTAAATCAGAACCAGTGAAGGCGGTAAAGGTCCTGTGTGAGTGTCTGGAAGCAGTTGGAGGATGGATGGCGGCTAACAGATTGAGGTTGAATCCTGACAAGACAGAAGTACTGTTTTTGGGGGACAGGAGGCGGGCAGGTGTGGAGGATTCCCTGGTCCTGAATGGGGTAACTGTGCCCCTGAAGGACCAGGTGCGCAGCCTGGGAGTCATTTTGGACTCACAGCTGTCCATGGAGGCACAGGTCAAATCTGTATCCAGGGCAGCTGTTTACCAGCTCCATCTGGTACGTAGGCTGAGACCCTATCTGCCTGTGGACTGTCTTGCCAGAGTGGTACATGCTCTGGTTATCTCCCGCTTGGACTACTGCAATGCGCTCTACGTTGGGCTACCTTTGAAGGTGACCCGGAAACTACAACTAATCCAGAATGCGGCAGCTAGACTGGTGACTGGGAGCGGCCGCCGAGACCATATAACACCGGTCTTGAAAGACCTACATTGGCTCCCAGTACGTTTCCGAGCACAATTCAAAGTGTTGGTGCTGACCTTTAAAGCCCTAAATGGCCTCGGTCCAGTATATCTGAAGGAGCGTCTCCTCCCCCATTGTTCTGCCCGGACGCTGAGGTCCAGTGCCGAGGGCCTTCTGGCGGTTCCCTCCCTGCGAGAGGCCAAGTTGCAGGGAACCAGGCAGAGGGCCTTCTCGGTGGTGGCGCCCGCCCTGTGGAATGCCCTCCCACCGGATGTCAAGGCGATGGACAACTACCTGACATTCAGAAGACATCTGAAGGCAGCCCTGTTCAGGGAAGTTTTTAATATGTGACATTTTAGTGTATTTTTCATTTCTGTTGGAAGCCGCCCAGAGTGGCTGGGGAAACCCAGCCAGATGGGCGGGGTACAAATAATAAATTATTATTATTATTATTATTGTATTTACATAAGGCAAGATACTATATTATTCACTCATACTGAGCTGATTCAGGTACAACAGCCAGGCACTGTTTCGGCTGTCAGGTCTGAGCCTTAGACACTTAAGCATTTTTCTCCCAAAACTGGAAACCCACTTCAAACCATTGTTTCCAGTTCTGGTTTGGAAGGCATGCAATTACATTGCTGATTCCAATGTAATAAAAACATTTGGGGACAAGGAATCAAACACCTTAGCAGCTCACCTGCTGCCTTGGTACATCTGGCTTAACTACTGGGAAGTATATTTGTGGAGGGAAGTATATTTGTAACTCAGTGGTTGTTATGCCCCTACAATATAAATCCACTTCTCAGGATCTGGTGGAAGATTATCTAGAGCCACCAGAAAGTCAGGAACAGCCCAGAACAACAGCCATGGAGAAGCCGGGACGGGCAAGGGTCCCTACACACAGAAAGGGAGCTTGGCTTTTGAATTACAGGCAGAATTACTCCCATGCCCACAGGAAGCAACATTGCCTCAAGACAGGCGGACATCCTCACAATCAGGAGGAATGTTTAGATTCTGAAGAGGACTCCTTGTGAGTTAAGGGCACTCAAGAGTAGGACTCCTCTCATCAAGAGTACTCTCTGAAGAAACTAAGAAGAGGTTGTGGCTGTTAAGTATAGTAACTTAAGTCACCAAAATTGTAAATGGTTGTATGCATTACTATGTGTTTATATTTGATTGGTTGGTAAAGCGTGTTCTCCAATAAATGAGAGCACGTGTTGCGGTGTGGGCCGCCGGGCCAGGCCTCTTGTTGCCAGGCAGGTTAAGAGCTGTTGCCTGGCATTATGATTGGGTAACCGGGTTGCTGGGGCAAATTGTATGTTGCAAATTGGGTGGGTGGGACCATAGTCTTTAAATATTGGTGCACTCTGGTTTCTCTTTCTCTTTGCAGAGTGCATCGGATCACCTGCCCGCTTGCCCTCTTTTCCAGTTGACCTTGCTTTGCCTGTCATGGGGTCGTCTGCTTTGGAGCAGGGGCCTAGTAGAAATTTTGCCATTTGGTGATTGGCTGTGCCATTTGGTTTTTGCCTACTACTCAGCAATTCGCCACAACTTGTAAGGTTGCGGTTAGGCATTGGTTATAATATGCTGGTGGTAGAGGGGTCAGGATAGGCTGTGCCTGCCCCTCCTATTGTGCTGAAGGGAATTCCGTTAAAGGAATCCTGAGGCTTGCCACGATTTCATCCAATCCCTGTCATGGGACCAGGGCCGGCAAGCTTTCGGGGATCTGCTGGGGTGAGCGGCGTGGGTCCGACGCTTAGCTCAAATGACCCCCAAGTTTGACTTTCCCTTCTACTGGCTACCGATCGGACCTCGGGATGTCAGTTCTGTCCCAGGCGGGGGGACAGATAGTCATAACCAATGTCTAAACAACCACTCACTGATTTTGTATTTTAAGAAAGTTGTGGCCAAAATAGTGCCCAAAAACCAAAAACTAAAATTACGTGTTATGTGTGAAGTTATTTGAGGGGTGGCCTGGGGACCTACACACACAACTGAATTCCAGAGAAGTAGTTTTCATGTGATTGGCTGACATTGGTCACATTTGAGGTATCTAGTGAAGGAGAAACTCCATTTTATGTGAATCCACTGTGAACACTGCTAAGTTGAATAGGGTGTTGGAACGCTTCTTTCTCTGCTTGTAAGAAAGGGAGCGAAGCTACAGGAGAAGGTAAAAGTGGAAGACTCTCATGGCAGCTGCAAGGCATAGCCTAATTGAGATACAGAAGGCTAAGTGCTGAGCTCTGGAAAGAGAGCTCTGGAAAGAGAGGAAAATATAGTTGTTTGGGAGTTTGAGGAAGAGACTGTGAGCCCATGCTTGGAGAAGCGTGTGACTGTAAATATCATGTTTTAATTCGTCAATAATTTTCTGCAGTGTTAAAGTTTTTGAATATTAAAGTCTGGTGTCACCCATATGTATGATTTGAGCTTCCTAGCTGCATTTTCGTTACTCTTAATTCAACAGTGGCTGAGTCCAGGGTGGAGTTCTGGTGGCTAAAAAGTCTCAATGGGAGGCTGGAATGCTGCTGAAACAATGTCTTGATACCAGGTCATACCTGGGCCTGATTGTCAGCTTACATGGACCTAAAATTTGGCCTGTCCCTTGACCAGCCTTTCACCTGCCTGAACATCTGCTGACCTGGACCTTGGCCTGCCCCTTGGCTTGACTCTCACCTTAAGCCTTGTTGAAACCAGTGTTTGTCTAGAATTCTCATCATCCAACTAGCCAAGGAGGGTTGCAGATAAAATCCCTTCCCAGCCCTGTCAACGTGCAACTAGGGAACACTTATATCAAAGGTAGCATTTGGTAAACAACATCAGAAGCAGCCATTCCTCCCCCAACACCAGGTATTATGCAAGACTCCTGGTTGAAGCAGGAGCAGAGCCAGTGAGGAAATTGGCGCATCCAAAGAGAGCAGGGAGTGTATGTACCTATAGATGGCCAGACCATTGCTGGCACAGCATGAACCATTCGGCAGAATTTCGCTGGTTATAACACACTGAAATTCATCACAGATGCAATAAAATATGAAACTAGTCTGAAACTAAAATCTGGTACAATAGATTTTTTAAAAAGAATGTTCTGTTAATGTAGGGTTGGTTTCAAGATCAAATAATCACTTCTAGTATGAACTCAGTGCATGGTTTATTTAGTTAGTTAAAATGTGTGTATCTCTTTTCCAATCAAGGTCCACAAACTGCTGTGCAATAAATAACAAAAAAACAATAACATCAAGAAACAAACAACAAGGAAGCATATTAAAAACAAAAAATTAAATCATAAAAAACACTATATCCACATTGCACAAGACTATATCCACATTGCACAGAAATGTTATAAACAGCATCTGAAAAAGTGTCTCTTTGTACCACTGGACTGTTTCCACAATTGCAATGCGAGCCAACTATTAGGATCCAAAACAAAAAAAATTCCTTCCAGTAGCACCTTAAAGACCAACTAAGTTAGTTCTTGGTATGAGCTTTTCGTGTGCATGCACATGAAAGCTCATACCAAGAACTAACTTAGTTGGTCTTTAAGGTACTACTGGAAGGAATTTTTTTTGTTTTGACTATGGCAGACCAACACGGCTACCTATCTGTATTAGGATCCAAGTCTTCCATGGATTTAATTGTACTTACAGCTCATGTAAATAAAAGACAAGTCCTACCTTTTTGTAGATTAAGCTGAACATTGCTATCCTTATTTGCATCCCGATGTGGTGGAGGCCAAATATAGCTGGGTGAAGCAGCAACATCCGAGCAACGAAGAGAAGGCAGAGTCCTATGGCTAAATAGTAAGCTATTGATCGTTCGTGTGAATTGGACGGATCGTAAGAAGCAATAATTCTCCCCAGCAAAAGAGGCTGCACAGATTTCGTTACCTCCTGCGGAAAGGGGAGGGGGAGCGAAACGTCGATGTCAATAAAACTTGAAAACCCGCCGGCAGTCTTAATGTTAATATTTGTATAATTAAACTAAGGTTCTCATCCAAGATAGCTTGCACTTGGTACATTGGGATTACACTGTATGCAAAGCCTTGCTTCCGATTGGCAAATGAATCCCTGCCCCAAATTGCACCCTGCCAAATCTTTTAACAAAGGCAACAATTTGTCAGTTAATTCTACCACAGTTATAATGGTTGTTGGTTTTCATCTTCTTGTGGTTTGAGGTTCTTTCTCGTTCATCTTTCTTTGCTGCATATTTGGGTTGTTGGTTGTGGGGCAGAACTTGCCTCAGGTGGTGGGTGCTGGGAGGGAGTGCTGAAGGGCAAATCTGCGTGGGGCACCCAATCTCCCTTCCAAAATTAAAGCTTAGAGTTTGCCTTGAGACCTTGGAGTTTCCTTGAGACCTATCAGATCATAAGTGTCCTTTTGTATTCTGTCCTTTAAATGACCTAAGGCCAGTGGTATGCATCGATTTCTCATTATTTTGTGTAATCACTTCCAAATAGATCAATTGGCAGAGCTGCTATTCATACGATGTTTTCAGAAATGGTCTAAAACTTACACACTGAATTATATAGCTCATGTTTTAAGTACTCACATCCTTTTACATGATCACATATAATTTTACAAAAAAAGATACACAACAGACTTGTGTTGGAGCAACACAGCAGTGTTTTTAGTATACAAAGAGTAATATTTATAAAAGAACAATTAAAAAGAGGCTTGGGCAGGTGTGTTTGAGTCCATATAATTCTAGGATCAAGCACCAAAAATAATGATGACAGCTGTTTTTATATGTGACTACGTAAGATTCAAGGGCAAGAATATCACAGAGGTATTTCATATATCTTGAGATCCAAGAAACTTCTGTCGTGGTCTGGTATTTACAAATCATACCATTTGTGCAGCAGTGGGAATGATACTATTTGCTAATGTTTGTTGTGTATATACCATATAGAGATAGCAAATACGTTTTCAGATTATTGTACCAAAGTGATTTATAGCACTTACAGGAATATACAAGGAATGACTACTGGCAATATATAACTTTGCTTGCTGACCCTAAAGGGTGAGTGGGTGTCATGGGAATGATTCAATATAGAACCAAAGGTACAACAACTTCCTTGTTCAATTTATATTTTGGCAAGAAGAATCTCCATAGTGTGAGAATGTGAGCAGCCAGGCAAGTTAGACGGCAGTGCTACAGTCGGGCAAGTTTCTAACCCAGTGTATTTAGGCATTATTTGTGAAGGTGCAGAGTCTGTACATAAAATGCATATTGCCTGTTTTCACACACTCCTTCAAAAACTGTTATACTTGGTATTCTTCATTCATTTAAATCATATCCCTCACCAGCCCTGCTGCCATGTATCCTTGAAATCCAATACCACTTTTTGCTTACATAATGGTAGAGGTAAAGGACCATTAGGTCCAGTCGTGGCCGACTCTGAGGTTGCAGCGCTCATTTCATTTTATTGGCCGAGGGAGCTGGTGTACAGCTTCCGGGTCGTGTGGCCAGCATGACTAAGCCGCTTCTGGTGAACCAGAGCAGCGCACGGAAACACCGTTTACCTTCCCGCTGGAGCGGTACCTATTTATCTACTTGCACTTTGATGTGCTTTCGAACTGCTAGGTTGGCAGGAGCAGGGACCTAACAATGGGAGCTCACCCCGTCATGGGGATTCGAACCACCAACCTTCTGATCGGCAAGTCCTAGGCTCTGTAGTTTAACCCACAGCGCCACCCGTGCTTGTATAGATGGAAGCTAAAGAGCTCTTTATAGCCCACTTTTGCCTTTGGCTCCACCCACCAATGCCAACTGATCCTTGGTCGATGATCCAGAAGGGTCCAGAATGTGACCCCCAGGCTGAAAAAGATTCCCCATTTCTCATTTAGACATAGCCCCATTATTGATGCAACAGATCATGCTATTCAGAAGACAGTGGCATTGATGTGTTACGTCTTTACAAGAAAACTGATGAAATGAAACCACAGCAAATTAGGAAACATGTTTTACCCAAGCTGTTGCGTGCAGCGTGAAAAATTACAAGGAAGGCATAGGGAAAACAGCAAGAATGAACAGACCAAAGAAAGGGTGCAAGAACATTCTAAAAGGAGCGGGGAGGCCAAATGTTTCTTTCCTGCGCTTTCTGAAGTGAATGACAGGGAACTTCCACATATTTCAGCAGAGCAAAACAGGGGCGGGAGGTGGATTAAACACCAGTTTCCAGCACTAAGTTTCCTCTTTTCCGCTTGTCATGAGCACTGCATAGTATTGGAGTATCATGTTGTATAACGCTGATTCACACACCTTGTTTTATTTGATATACCATGATTTCTTAAGCAAATAGCAGTGTCGCAAGTAAACACATAATGACTGCAATCACCTTTTTATGGCCCCAACATAGGATTTTTTCCCTCCATTTAAAATCACATTTCATAGCAGAGTATTTTTCACACGTGAAATCATCGTACGCAACTACCGACAACTGCACCGTGACGTTCTCAAATCTGGAACCTTTCCAAATCTCTGGTTCAAAGGCCTCTGGAGTATTAGAGCAGCTGTTACTCTAGAGGTAACTCCAGAAAAGAAGCATAAATAAAGCAAAATCTAGTTCCTCTGTTTCTTTATCAGTCCAGAAACAAAGCCCTAGATCTCTACCATCTCCCTATATGTGATGGGGGAGAAAGATCATGTTTTCTGTCTCTGCCAAGGCGTATTGATCCTGATCGTTTAGGACCCAAAACAGACTATTATCTAAAATTTCATTGAAACAAATGATTTTTATAGTCAAATAACAGATGCAAGCCAAAGATGATAACTCCTATTTAAAATCCAACAAGGTACTTCCACTAGTACAATAATTTTTGCTTATGCAATGGAATTTCCCGTCCCTCTCCTATTCCAAATGTGCCCCCTGCCCCCTCCCCCAATCTGTTCCTTGGACCGGGGGACCCCCAGAGAATATTTAGTGGGGTCCTTAGGGAGAGGAGCAGTATGGAAAGCTCCATTCTGCAGCCAGAGGTTCTTGCACTGGCAGAACTATTCTGTTCAATAGCACCCCAGTGTTTTCAATAAGAAGTAATTGCACAATGTAACACTGTGTTCTGGGATAGTGTTAATCAGGGTCAGGTATTAAGACCTTTAGAGGCCCCGCAAATGTAATTCAAAATAAAAATGATGCTAACTCATAAAATAAAATTTCATTTTTAAAAAATGAGACAAAACTATGGTGTGTATATGTGCATATACCTCAGAAGGATACATCAATAATAAACCATAGATTTGATTGCAACACATGACAAGATCTGATTCCCTCACATTATTTTATGTTAGTAGAATGCTACCTGGTCTAGGTGAGAATACGTAATAAAAAGGCAACAGGAAAATGGTTCAAGAGTCTGTAAGGAAGTCTAGGAAAGTTCTGATTTTTACCATGATGACTACTTTGATGCTTGTTGAAATACAGTATCAAATGTCATTTTTCTTCGAAAAACATTTCTCAGCTTTTGGATAACCCAGCACTGGTGTTAATATTCCATTCCACTGGGGGTAGGAATAGCTTAATTCTTCCGTGAGTAAAGACCGGGAGCATAACCAGACACACCAGTGAAAATGCTGAATCACTAGATCTCACCCATTTATCTTAAAAAGATACTCTAGCAGCCATGGTGTGCAATTGTGCTAATCATGGGTGTTGATAAAGTTGAAGTGACTGTAAAGCTCTCACTTCTGCCTTAATTACCATTATTTACTTTTTTACTGGTTTAGGAATGTTAAATGTGGCTTTATATTTCTTACATTTTTTTAAAAAAAAGAACTTTCTGATTTGGCCTCTTTAGTGAAATAAATAAATTTATTATTAATATCGTTTCCCATTCCTGCTGTGTTTGTGTTATTTAGAATGCGAGTTACTTAGGAAATGCATGCTAACGCACAGATATGTTTTAACAGGGTAATATATAGGTTCCAGTGTTTTAAATTGGCTCCAATTCAATCAACCATGATTCCTGTAGGATTTTAAAAAATGAAACTGAAGGCATTATTTCCTTGCTCTTTAGAACGTCCCAGGCACAGGATAAAATAATGTAGGATTGCAACCCAACAAGCAAACTGGAATAAGGTAAATTCTTACCCCTAAATATAGTATTATTCCATAGAACATAAATTTCCAGAAAAAACATCTTCTAAGAGCATTGATGAGTCTGGGTTTTTTCTGTGAAGCCAGCTCTCTGTCCCATTCTCTGGTGGGGAGAAAACACCATTAAGTTGTGTGACCAAATACACAGCTCTGTGACTCTAGCATAGTTCAGCTCACTCAAGTATATCCAAGGAGATTTAGCTAGGTGACTGATGAAATGAAAGCTTTGCAAAGACCCCAAAGATCTGATCCTCAATTACTTGATAGCCCAATAAAAGTTCAAGTGTAGTTCAGCCACATATTTGGCAGATCTAAATACCTAGCTATACATCATTCTGCAGGGAGTTAATTCATTAAAAAGGTCACGTTGTATGTTTTAAAGAAACCTGTTGTGCTCCTCCAGACCGATACACAAATAATAGGCAAATAAAGGCTTTGAATCCCTTCCAGTCTCCAGAAGTAAAAAAAACAAAGACAAACTATTCTAAAGTATTCTATTTTGTGACTTTTTCAATGTACTAGAAAATAAAGCATGTCAGCTACTGCTGAACAGACTTTTTGATAGTATAATTTAACTATCCAGTAGTCAGAGGAAATGCCCCAAAAAGATTTAGCTTGGTTTGGCTGCAAACTTGAGCACAGTGAAGATCATCTCACTGAAATAAATAACCTTGGATGGGACAACTTTACCAGGTTTTGTCCAGTATAAGGAAACATTTGAGATCCAGCAACCCAGTTCCAACTTCAATCATCACTCAAAACTCAGCTGCAACTCAACCATCTATCTCTGCCCTGAGGTGCCAATACTCCCATACTTGCTGGATCTGTTCCCATAACTCCATCCAAGTAATTCTCCTTTCTCCCCACTACCACAGACACCCTTGGACCCAGGCCTGTGCAAAGGGAAGGGCAGCTGCATCCTAGGCCTCAGGGGGTTAAGTCGGTAAGAGGAAACTGCCAGGGACCAGCTGTTATTTGTTTGTTTGTTTAAGTTTAAGTTTATAACTTTACTCTAGCAAGACTCCCACGCTGGTCCTCAGACAAACCCTGCACAGACCTGCTTGGACCTATGAAACCATACTTCCTTCATTTATCCTATCATGATACCGCTGGTCACTACCCTCAGCCATCTTTCTGCTGTCACTGACTCCTCCTAGGATGGAGAACAAAAGCCAAGTATCTCTGTGTATGAGCTTTGTTGTTGTTGTTGTTGTTGTTAATTATGGAAGCTGGACAGAGAGATTTGACTCCAACTTCTCCTAAACACCTAACTGGGAAGCAAGGTTTGTAGGTGTATTTGTGTCACCAGCCCTCCCACCCCGTGCTCAGGTTGTATATCTTCATTCTAAGAACTTTCCCCTTTCTTAAATAATTTAATTTACATTATGTAAATGATTACATTTACATCATTTAAATAATTTACAAGTTCCCAAGTTTTCATTAGAAGACAAGCTAAAATGAAGAATGACTATTTTTCCTCAGGATTTAGTAAACCCAATTAAAGCCCCCCCCCCCAAGTACCAGTGTCAGCTGAAATATATGAAGACCTGGGACCATTCTTTGGTACCAGATTGTTTAATTACTATGTGGGAAACAAAACAAAATCTCCAAATGAAGCCAGTGTCATTTTAATTATGCTGAAATGGAGTCTTATCATCCCATATCTTTACTGAATGACATTGTAAACAGTTCTATTTGAATCTATCAAGCGTAGGAATCTAATGAGAAATATGCAAAAAGCAAATGATATTATAGATCATTCTAAGATTATTAAGACCTCCACAGAAGTCCTATTATTTTGAGACGGTGATAGTTTTCAGTTGGGCAGAATGATCTTCTATGTCTATATTTAGAGTGTTGGAAACATTTAACGTAGGGAGAGATTTTAGATTATGGATTCAATAATGTGTTTTTTGTAACACCAGCCCAGAGCAGCTGCTAGGATGAAATGAGGTGGGGGGAATGGAAGAAAATGTTTGAGTGACTCTGGCTGGAAAGCATCATAGTGTGAAATTATCCGCTACACAGAAACTGTGTAGAAGAGGGGCTTGCATATAGTATTACTTTATCTTTAGTACAGTAATACGTCAATACAGCATTATGAAGCTGCATAAATCTATTGGCTTAAAGTGTAAGCCTCTTAGGAAAGCTGCTCTTTGTTTTTAATTGGAACAAGCTTTATTTCCAGTACCTTACAAAGCTTTACTTTGGGTTGATACAACAAAAGAGCCCAAAGTTAATACCCAAACAAGCATGAATTTCTGGGAATAAATACTAGATTGGATGGACTCTAAATAAAACACCACTAGCACAAGTTCTTAAAGAATTTTCAGAGGTAACTTTTCTTTTGAAAGAAATTTAATATATTGGTTGCAGTCAGGCCTGATTTAGTATAAGGCAGCTTCAAATATTTCTGTTCTGTTTAGATTTCAAGATCTTGTGCATCACAATAATTTTTTTTGAGAAATTGCATAGAAATCACCTCCATGATATGAATATCTTCAAGCTAGACACTGAACACTTAAGAACTCTACTACAACATGAGGAATTAGCAGAGAACAATGAGGTAATTTTTCACAATGATATATAGGATGATAAACTAATATCCAGATTAGTAAAGACTAATATAATTAGTATGGATTCCTAGACAGATCTAAAGCCTAGATAAAGAATGCTAGATAAAGCAGATTACTACACATCTTCTGCTAAAGTACTTTTATCATTCATTTATCAGAACATAAGAACAAAACATAAAATTCTATTGTTTGCCTTATAAAAAAATAGAATAATTTTAATACATACCTTTCCAATTTCTCAGAAAGATTATCTGCAGAATCTGTGGCAGGGATTTGATAAATGTCTGATAATTCCAGGCGTTGTCTGTAACCCTTTCTCAAAATCGGTTTTGTCCACCTAATAGGTAATAATGTTTTTCTCAGATTAATATTGAGGTATATAAGACACATACACCTGGAATAAAAAGCACACACACAAACACCTAGTTCCAAGTGTCCAAGGGACCTTAGGCTTTCTCAAGCCATTTGACAAACCACTTTTGAAACCGAGATTTTCAAAAACAGAAATTGACATGGTATGGTGGGGTTTATTCTTCAACCAATGAAAAGTAAAAGTCTAACTGGATATACCCAAGCACAAGCTGTGGTCACTCAAAAAACTATTATCTGGATGCTGGCCATAATTTATTATTAAGCACTACAATAGTGTTGCATGCCACCCCAAAGATTCAAGAAGTTTCAGGCGCTTACTCAAGTTTTTGTTTCCTTGGAATGAGGGATAGCGGAGACTGTGGTGTCTCTATGATATGTGGTTTATTTACAGATATGTACAACTTGAACCTACGATGGAGGGGTTCACAGCATTAACACCCCAAAAGTTCTTGCTTCTCCTGTAGTCAAAACGGTTGCATGGTTCTTTGGGTTTATGCCCAGTTCCCATTAAACAAGGCACAAAGTACATTCACACACCCAGAGAAGTTCTACACTATGTTGTCTTCTTAACATGGTATACTCTTTTTCAGAAGAATTAGACACTGAAGCTTTTAAAACTTCCCTACGTTAATGCAGACCATAAAGGGAGAGATTTTAAACGTAACGATCAGGCTTTGCTCCATTTCATGCATGGATGGAACTACAAGGATAAGAAGCCGCACTTTTTAAGATAGTAACAAAAATGTAAAGAGCTGCAGGGATTGACCCAAAATCCAACATAATGTAGATCAGCCCCAAGCCTTCTGAGCCTGGAACTTCACCCCCAAAAGACATTCTCCTCCATTGTCTCCTGAGACAGACGGATGCCAACCCTGAGGGGGAAACTACAGTTCGAAGGATTGTTTGGGGGGGAAGCCCGGTGCTTTAAATGTGTTTTAAATGTTTGGTGTGGGAATTAGTGCAGTTTGTACAATGTCACCAGTTATGCCATTTTACTAATCATCCTTTTCAAATGGTCACCCAAGAGCTACTGAACACATTTTAGATTGATCCAAAAGTACGCTGTAAATATAAGTAATTTTAATAGTAGACCTTTGAACAAAAATATTCCAGAAAAAAGACAGTACATGCAGTAAGTTTCCGCTCGTGTGTGTGTGTGTCCCCCATTCATACAGTATTTGAGTACAGGACACCAAGTAGTCATCTTAACCACCTCTATGGAGAAAAAACATCCAGTACTTTCACAATGCACATATTCTCTCTGTGTTCAAGCTTGCTGTGCATTTTCTGTTCTTTGAAATATCAGAGCTCAACAATATTTTATGTGTTCCAAGTTAAACAGGCTACAGTTCTATATCTAGTTTACTAGAGGTATGCTTTCGATGTACACACCATAAATCACCTTAAAGGTAAAGGTAAAGGGACACCTGACCATTAGGTCCAGTCGCGACTGACTCTGGGGTTGTGGTGCTCATCTCGCTTTATTGGCCAAGGGAGCCAGCGTACAGCTTCCGGGTTATGTGGCCAGCATGACTAAGCTGCTTCTGGCGAACCAGAGCAGCGTACAGAAACACCGTTTACCTTCCCGCCGGAACGGTACCTATTTATCTACTTGCACTTTGACGTGTTTTCGAACTGCTAGGTTGGCAGGAGCAGGGACTGAGCAACGGGAGCTCACCCCGTTGCGGGGATTCAAACCGCTGACCTTCTGATCAGCAAGTCCTAGGCTTTGCAGTTTAACCCACAGCGCCACCCACGTGCCTATAAATCACCTTAGACCCCCCCAAAAAAGAATCCCTGGAAGTTTAGTTTACCCCTCACAGAACTAGAATTCCATGCACCACAGGTATGAAATGTTATAAATGAATAAATTCATGAGAACAAACATCTTTAAAGCAAATTGATGTTTGATGTTTTATTATGTATTATGGTGTGGGTGTGGCCCTTCTCCATAAATGGAAACGATTTCTTGTTTCACATCAAAAACTACATTGGCAGCGTTTGGCATTTACAAAACGGCTAAATTAAAAAGAAAGCATTAAAGGTTTCTGCAAATAGTGCAACATGCAGAAATATTTGACTTTCGAATTAAAGACATGGGCCTCCATGATCCTGATTGTTTGGTGACTGAAAATCATATAAACTTTCAACAACATGCTGGAAATGTCATAAATCATGTTTGCCTATTTCATACCGTGTATATTTTGGGGAAACAGTCTCTGGTGAGTTGTTACTGCCTATACTTTTGTTTTCCTTTTCATCAGAATGTAACTAGGCATTGTGCCAGTTTGAAGAAGAAATTAGAATGACTGATGTGCTGAGCGGCTCTTGCTTCAACCTAGGATGGGAAAGTACTGTGCGAAACCCAAAAGGGCATTCAAGAATCAACTGCAGCGCCCTTTCAGCCAAGGGTGCATTTGTACATGCAAACTGATGAAGAACTGCAAACCAAAGTAACCCTCAGGCTCTGCGCTAAAATATCCAACCACACTGCACTGTCTCATTGTGATATCCCAACTGGTTTGGGCAGGAATAGCTGGTGGCGTTCTGTGCCAAATTCTATTTGATTAAAGTGAAGCAGGTTTCCATTTTTATTTTTGTACAGCAACATGCTACTATATAAAACTCATAATTGTGTTATTTGCACGCTAGCAAAATAAGCCGTTTGTTGCTGAAATAACATTGGATAGAAACTGAGCCACTCCTGTTGCATACAAGAAAAGATTCATTCTTCTTCCACCTGGTGATCAAAATGGACCAGGGACTGATGATTTGAACAATCTCGAATGCTTCTGTATACAGTCCCTCTACAGATAATCTCCACTGACTACCCACATATCCATTATCTCTATGTGTACAAGTTGATAATTTAACTATACAGTTTCCTCATAAGAGTCCACTTTTTCCATTTCATAATTCACCTTTTAGATAAGCTTCTCTGCCTCTTCTTCATCATCAGGGTAGCTTCCTTATTTTCCCCAGCATAGTGTGTGTTTTCATTACCTTGTGTTTTCCCATTTTTAGGAACCTGCCTTATGTTTTCTGATACCAGTCTCCCACTTCTGAATATTTATGACATTTTATGCTTGCAAATTGTGGCTTCCACAATGGAAGTGACTTTTGAGGGGCCACCTGAAGCTTATGTCATTTGGTAGTTTGTAGTTTGGTTACAGATTCTATCTGGGCTTCAGCATCCGAAATTCACCAGGCACATTTTCACCTGGCTATTGGTCACTTGTGACCAAGTGAAGATGCCCAGGTACCAGAATGGCACCTGACATCTCCGCCATCTGGAGGTGCATGCCTGGAGATCCCTGGATCTTGACTGTTTTCACAGACTAGCAACACATCCTGTAGAATTCCATCCATTATATTTTATCTGCACAATCAGAATGAATTTCAGGAACTGACAAGTCATTTAGAAAAATACAACTGGCCCCAAAATGACAACTAGGCATGCTGTTTTAGTGACTGTAACCCTGGTTTAAGGAGCCTTTTGGCACCCAATTTATATATCTTAGTTTCTAACACTATAGGACTTTTAGATGTAAATGCTACTTTCACAGATGTTTCCAATTCTATACTTCTGGTCCAGATCAGGTGCCATTTTGCAGGTCTTTGGATTTTCTTACTATTCACAAACTTTGACTGGGGGTGGGGCAGATACGAGCCTAGCAAATAAGTCTGTGAATGAGGACCATTGAACCACAGAATATTCAAGCTGCCAGCTAAATCTGGTGGGAAGAGGATATGGATTAAGAGAGAGGAAATTGATCTGCCTGAGTCCCTAACAACTTATAGCAGAGGAGAGTAGACTTTAAGTTTATAGGATCTATTACATTTTTCTAGGACACTAATGGCAAAGGGCATCCATTATAGAACATGGTACCCTTAGCACCAGCTGAACACCAGGATATTTTTTTTAAGAACTAGTATTGAGCTGAACCCACAAATATTTTCCTGGTTACCTCAAGTTTTCTTAATTTCAGCAGTCTAATTTAACAGGTGAGTCATTTCATTGTTACTAATGTTAAATAATTGGAAGTCAGAAACCCTTATTAATCTACTGCAAATCATCCAGAGATGTACCAATAGATTCCAATCTACTGGCCAGGTCCTGATGTTGAGCCTGCAGCACTCTATACACATCATAGCAAAGGGATATTTCACAAAAGATAGCAAAGCAAAAGGTTGTCCTCCCAGCACCCCAGGCATACTCATCTGTTCCTGCTCCAGAGGTTGGGGATATACTACAACAAATATGACGTGTTTCCAAACATGCAGAAAAACACCATATAAACCAGGTGTGGGCAGCCTGTGTCATGGCAGATGTTGCTGGACATCATCCCTGACCACCAGAGGCTGTCCAGGACTGATGGAAGTTGGAATCCAACATTTGAGCGGCCATAGGTTAACCACCCAATATAAACATTAAGCATTACAAGCAAGTTGTAACACTTTGTGGTGCTCCCTTCTGTTTGTTGTATGCTGGTCTGGTGCCAAAGCCCAGCAGCAAGGCAGGTCAGGGGTTGCAGGACCATGGATAGCTCCATGAGAACAACTTGCTCCAACAGAGTTTCCAGAGCAGGAGGCCTTTCCAATATCTGCCTCCAGACTACCTCTTATAGACTCCTTCAGACTTCCTCTTGTAGGATCCACCCCCTTCTGAAGAACTTGAGGTTTTTAAAGGACAACCCTCTTGCCTGAAGATGGGCACTCCTCCATTCCGTAACCTGCTGCCTGGTGACCAGTGAGATACTGTGAAAGGAATTTGGATCTTCAGGAGAAGATGCTGGTGAGGACCTTGGCTCTGGACCTTTAGAGTCTGGTGGTACGGGAGGTTCTCTAGTGGCTCCTGACAGCCTCAGTGATCTCCAGATGTTCAGCATCCTTGAGGGTTTTGTAATGTGGTGGTGTAAGTCAGTTATAAACCTAGTTTGCAGCATAATTAAATAAGAAGATTTGGTGGCGAGCCCTGGTGGCATAGATCAAAACCAGCTCAATATCATTTTATAAATTTCCAATTTTTATAACTTGATAGTCCTTGGCTCCTTGTGAAGGATGGAGAGGATATAAATGCAATAATATCAAGAGGCTCTCTGCTCCTGTACCATGGGAAAATCTAATTTTTAAACAAGTAAAAAATGCACTAAATTAGCCCATGCTGCTGTGTTACTGACTGACATTTAAAGGAGCCCTTTCCTGGAGGAGCCTTTAGAGCTGTCATAGTCTTGCCAGTCACGACGGATGTTATTACAGGCACATACTCAAGAGAGCTCAGCAGGGAACAAGGGTGTTATATAGGTAAAAGAAGGAAAACAAGTTCCACCTCTTCTTTTCAATGCCTGGTAACAAAATACACCTCACAAGAATGATACAAGGCTCTCACGTACATGGGATATTGTCTTTACTTTACTTTGATTTGTTTAATAGCTGCAAGGGGGAGTGTTTTTTTCTCCCTTTAAAAGCATTTCCTCTCTTTGCCGCTGTCTTTGGAGTTGTTGGTTTTATGTCTGTTCAGTCTCCTGCATTATACTTCTACATGAGCAGAGGGAAACTTATTTCACCTGCAGATCTTTCCTGCTCCTATAGGGTTTAATCACGGCTTTTGCAAGTCTCCCATCACAGCAGGTACAATCCCTCTCCCCACATTTAAATGCCCAGTCTTCCAATAATCACTGCTAAGAAACTTCACATGCTTGACATAAATAGCTGCCAGAGAACTATGCTGGCATGTGAATAATGAGTCATCTGACAGGTAGTATAGCCAGCCTTCCAGCTTCCCTCTTTTTCAGGTAGATGAAGGTGTCTGCTATAGAAATTGGCATGGCAAGAACATTATTGTGGCCCATCTTGATTATGGAACTTGATCCTTGGCAAATGCTACAAGGTGTTCCTAGGCAGTGTCTCTCACTGGTAATTTCAGAGATATGCTGAGTAATTGCAATAACCTTTGGACTTTTTGAGGAAACTACAATCTGTGCTCTAAACTGGAAGTGGGGGAGGGAGAAAGAGAAGGGTTTTCTACTTCCTTGCAACAGCATTTTTTGCCCTTCTTACCTTTTTAAACATCTGTCTGCAAGGAAACTAGTCAGCACTAATTCCGGCCCTTCCTCAAGCTAATGTGGTGATGCTTCTCTGCCTATCAAGGTAAGGGGAGCCAACAAACACCTCGCACAGAGCCTGCGCACTGTCTCGCCAGAGTGGTACATGCTCTGGTTATCTCCTGCTTGGACTACTGCAGTGCTCTCTACATGGGGCTACCTTTGAAGGTGACTCAGAAACTACAATCAATCCAGAATACAGCATCTGGACTGCTGACTGGGAGTGGCCCCAGGACCATATAACACTGGTCCTAAAAGATCTTCACTGTCTCCCAGTACATTTCCGAGCACAGCAGAAAGTTTTGGTGCTGACCTTGGCTCCGTATCTCCACCCCCATCATTCAGTCTGGACACTGAGACCCAGCTGCAAGAGCCTTCTGGCGGTTCCCTCACTGCGAGAAGTGACGGGGGTGGAAAAAGAGGGGTAAAATACTGTTGTGTTTGTGTTAATCATTGCACTAGCACAAGCATTTAGTTGAATACCACCATATAACTTTAGGCAGCGACCTTGACAGTCAAGAAGATCGGTCGGTTCAGTGCAAACAGTATCCCTGAAAGATGGCTGCCCAACCTCTGCTTAAACTTCCAGAAAAGGAGAGGCCACTAGCTCCTGAGGCAGCTTGTTCAACTGCTGAACAGCTCTTACTATTGGAATGTTGCCTTTCTTGTGTTTTGCTGAAATCTGCTTCTTATTCACAAACCATATTGTGATTGTCCCATATTTCTCTGCCACAGACAAGGGATTAAGGAAAATGCTGTTCATTTACATAAGTCACCTGCAGACTATATGGTCTGTGAATGCTTCCTGAAAGCCCTGCTTGTGGCACATTATGGGCCGGAGTGGAACAGGATGTTCCAGGAGAGGATTCTGGGTGGATGGCCAGCGACGGATTGAACTAGATGGCATTTTGGTTGATTCCAGCTGTAAGATTCTATGAAATGGATACACGAGATAACTATTTCTGTTTAGGAGAACAGACGCTCTTGCTCTGCATTGTGACTGCCAGCACCCTCACTCTTTCTTGAGCACTAGTTTCATTCAGATTCTCAAAACCAATGTTGTGTTTCATAGTGGCAATTAAATTTAACACCAAAGTGCTCATAAGGCAAAACCTTTGAGTAATAGGCCAGTGAAAAGATGCTAGAATAAATGCAAATATGCATCATTTGTTATCTCTTGGTTCTATCTCTCCAAAGCTGTGCCAGCTCTCAAGCGTCATTTGAAAATGAAAATCTTTAGCTATAATAATAAAATTAACTACCGGTATGTGTTTTCATGGAGCAATATTCAGTGTTCAGTTTGAAACACAAGGACCTTAATCTTAATAAGAGTCATTCAGCAGAAAAGACTAGACATATTTTATAATTATTTTTATTTTGGTTAGTGTCTAGAGCAGGCACCCCCAAACACAGCCCTCCAGATGTTTTGGAACTACAATTCCCATCATCTCTGACCACTGGTCCTGTTAGCTAGGGATGATGGGAGTTGTAGTCCCAAAACATCTGGAGGGCCAAGTTTGGGGATGCCTGGTCTAGAGAATCTAAACATATTAGCATTTCAGTCTCTTCAGACAAATGCTTATTTCTCAGTAGTAATGAAGAACCCAATGTGGAAGAACCCCTGATTTCATAAGCTAAATGAAATTGATATTTCAAAATTGTAATATTTACTTGACCTCTCTGCTAAACAAGATAGAGGAATGGCAGCCCATAAACTTTCATAGAACTGGCATACACATGAGAGTTCCATTGCATTTAATGACTTTTTACCTCCAAGTAGTCATCATTATTTAAAGTGTTGTAGGAAAGGTACAACACTTTTGGTAGAATGCCACACCTCTGCTTATCTAATTACCTACATAAAACATTTCTAACATCCATAGTTACATTTCAGAGCTAAAGTAGCTTTAAAAGTAAATTTGTTTATTTTGCTTCTATCCTTGATCATTTTCAAGCAGAGCATGTATATTTAAAAATTCATATTGCTTGTTGGTTACAAAAAAATGAGGATCCGTAACTCTGTGGTGGTACACATGCTTTGCAAGTATATTGGTCCTGGGTTCAAAATCCTTGGTATTTCCAGTTAGAGGATTTCAGATAGCAGAGGCTTTGGGGAGCTACTGCCTATATTATATTGGCGTCGTCCAGATGTGGTTGGACTATAACCCCACCAAACTCAGCAATAATGGCAAATAATCATAGACAATAGAGTTTGTGGTTGAACATCAGAGGACTCATTTGGCTTTCGTGAAAATTATGTTTATGCTTGTGTACTTTATAAGCAAAGAATTCTGTCTTCAGATCTGTAAGCAAAGAATTTTACTGCCATTAGCTAGCTGAAAAGCATAATGATGACCAATATGTGTATCGCTGGATTCTTTCGTGCTTGCTTGCTAGAGATATTTAGCTTTGCAACTTTTGGCACAATTATTTCAAGCAGTCCCTCAATGAGCTTCAGCACGTTTTACTGTATTGAGATTGGCACTCTGCAAATCTAATCCTTCACAATTAAAACAATTCTGCATTGGTCATAGGACAGGAAGAACGTCTAAGCAGGAACTGCTGTAATTGCTTTTTTTTAAAAAAAAATAGCATTTTCTTTCACACTACTTTCTTCAAAAGGTGAGCCACTGCAGTTGAAGCCTGAAGTTTCACATATGTGATACTAGTCATCAGGCAAATGCACATAACTGTCATCAAGCAAAACATCAATCTCATCCCTCTTTGTTGCTTTATCTGACTAAAGCCAGTTGAGGGTGTGTTAAGATGTGGTATCTATCTTGAGCAAGAGTTTTCTTTTTTTGTTGTTCCTCTGAAACTGTCAAGTTCCTAATAGTAATATTAATTGCAGAAACTATCTTTTCATTAATTCTTTTGATCCAACATACCAAACCTTGGCATGTTCATTCCAGTTAAGAGTTCTACTGCAGTAACATGAATAATTGTGAATAGCAGGAAACTAATCAATGTTTTATTTAAGATTACTGTAAGATTACTGATTCTTCTTCTCCCAGAAACGAAGCCCATTGGATTTGATTCAAGAGTAGATCTCCCTCCCCCCCCCACAAAAAAAAGGTTCTTGGTATCAGTCAAAGGTCATGGTATCAGTAAAATACTGATGATAGTATGGCAGGGCTGAGGTATGAGTGACAAAAGCAGTGAAAAGGTAGAACTAGTAATGTTACAATGCTATGTGATGCTTTGAATACAAAAGCAAATTAATTTACAATGAATGCTTATCAATTTGTGAATTACCAATAGTGACTCTTAATACATTTTGAAATGAGTTGTTTTCTTTCACTTTTAATTTGAGTACGAATTATACAAGAAGTTGGGGGAAGCTCCTGCAAATAGCAATTTGGAGTCAAAGGGCTCTCCTGCTATTTTGCCTTTACAAATGTAGATATTCCCAATACAGGGATTTGGAATATTGTATAGAAGGACACACTCCAATTAACAGCTCTGTTCTCTCTTATACAGCCAGAGCTTTACACAGACTTGGCCTCTCATACATCAGGTTAGTTGTATCCAGTTCAAACTCACAACTCATCAGTGATGGGCAAAAAAACCCCTTGTTTCATGTAAACTAAAAAGGTTGAAGAGAGATTCGGAAGTCTGGGCAGAGTACTTCTTCACCCAATCTTCACATGCTCAAGCTCTGAATCAAAGAAACCAAGTGGAAAACTTGCCTTCAAATACTACTTGCGGCCAATGCTATCATCGAAATGGCAAAGGACAATTAAAGAGATGGGACTTTAAAAAAAAAACATTTAGTATGTTTTACATCATTTTGCTATTTTTAGAATGGAAAAAATAGAGGTGTGTATATGAAAACAATCTAGACACACAAGTGCAGTTTTGATGTCTTGCAGTGTAATGTTTATTATGTAAATTCATTGTTTGTATTGTTTTAATGTTTACATGTTATTGTTCATTGGTAGGCATGCTAAAAATAAGAAGTCAAAAAAAGAGGAGGTACAGGCTGCCTATAAAAACAGAAAATTAATCTACGTCATATTTTGGATACCTGACTTTCAACAATAAGGCTTGCATGTTAGGGTACTGTTGTTGTTGTTTTTTAAAAAGGAAATAGCATTTGATAGTTTGTCTTACAGCTTTTGAAAATGAAGGGATGAAAGTCCACTTCTATGGGCATATATAATCAAAACAAGGCCCATTTGTCCCTGTGGTTTACTTACGTGTAAATGCCATAGGATTACGTACTTAAACTTATAATTCTAAAGACAGGTATGATAAAGTATGAGCTAGAGTTGCCAAGTGACAGGAAATCATTAGTTTTGTCAGACAGAACTGGGGATGATAGCTGTTTTGAGTTAATAAAGGATTGTTATCATATAAATGTGCCCTTAAATCACATCCCGTACCTTGGCATTATTCCTACCCAAGGTCGCCACCTTTTAACCAGGCATATTATATAGACAGACCAGCCATTCAATATGTCATCAGATTCAAATGAATCAAATGACCATGTTTCCTCTTTCCCCCATCTCCTGTCCATGCACACCCAAGTTGGGGGGGGGGGGAGAAACCTCCCTGGGAAGGGTGATTTTGAGCTGGAAAACAAGTGGGGAACGTAAGAACACAAGAATGATCCAGCTGTTTCAAACAATAAGCCCATCTAGTCCATTATTCTGCTTTCCACAGAAGATAGCCAGATCCCTCAAAAAGCCCACCAGTACTCTTGAAGACAACAACCCCCTCTCACTGTTGATATCCAGGAACTACTATTGAGTGATATAATGCCACATCTTGCGGCAGCAAATTCCATAAATTAATTGCATACAGTACTACTCCCTTTTGTCTGCCCTGTACCAAATGTAAATCAATTTCCTTTGATGGACACAGTCTTAGTATTAATCTCATTTTCCACACAATGCAAGGAAAGGAGTCAAGTAGCCTCTCCTCACCATCAGATGTGGTCTGCCCAGTGTGTCTTGGCTTTAAAGCAAACAAAAAAATATGTAGGATGGAATCAGGGAACTCACCCTAAGGATCACATAAGATTTGTGACCATGATCTGAACATATGAAGAGTCCTGCTGGATCAGGCCAATGGCCCATCTGGTCCAGCATCCTGCTCTCACAGTGGCCAAGCAGATGCCTCTAGAAAACCCACAAGCAGCACCTTAAGCACAGGAGCACTTTGTCCTCCTGCACTTTCTGGTAACTGGTATTCAGAAGAACAATGCCTCCTTGGTAGCCATTGATAGACTCATCCTCCACCTGAAGGCACAGGATGAAGCCATCTTGCTGAAGCTAAGCAAATTTTGATCTGGTCAGTGCTGGGATGGGAGATCAGGCAGGAACCTCATGTATGTGAGTCATGAGCTCAGTGGGAAAAGGATTGATGGGGTGTCAACAGATATGGGGTGCCAACTTATTGGGGGGCTAGGTTAAGCTCTGCCCCACATAATCGATCATATGACATTGTATACACACTAATAATAATAATAATTTATTATTTATATGCCACCCACCTGACTAGGTTACCCCAGCCACTCTGGGCGGCTTCCAACAAATTAAAACACAATACAGTAAGACATCAAACATTAAAAACGTCCCTATACAGGGCTGCCTTCAGATGTCTTCTGAAAGTCAAGTTAGTTGTTTATTTCCTTGACATCTGATGGGAGGGAAATGCCAATCAATTTGGGGGGCCCTAAAATGTTTTTGGGGGGGCGCGAAAGGACCTTGGCCCCTAGGAGTTGGCTCCTATGAAACGAATAACACATTTAGTTTAGGATTGAGCTCTTAATTATTACTGTACAATGTAATGGTTTGGAGATCAGACTGCAAGTTCAATCACTTGGGGGGTGAGTTCGGCGCCAGCCGTTTCTGAATGAGCACGCACAGCATCAGCCTGTATGGATTTCAGGTCGACCTTTAGGAGCCTCGCACCTGAGAGCTGGGAACACTTTGCAGCACCCAGTAGGTAGGAAAGCCCGGCCCCTGTTGCCAGGCAAATCTCTCCTTGCGGGCCGATTCGTCCTCAGAATTACGTCGGCCAGTCCCAGAATGCGCAACAAGCAGATCCCGCAGGCGAGCAAAAAGCCACCGAACTGCCCAAAGTTACTCGGGTGATGATCCGTTCTATACTAAATGGGTCTGTAATATCAGGTCAAAAGGAAAAGCTCAGCGCACAAAGGACGAAGGCGGAGAGAGGGGGTCCTCCTCCTCCTCCTCCTCCTCCTCCTGGAACAAACCCTTATTTCCCTCTCCCTTTGCCAACTGTTTCCAAGCCTCATTACTGGCATCTCAGGCAGCGCGATGGTATTTGCCAAGTCGAAAGGCTCGCTGTGCTCCCCTGCCTGCTGAAGCAGGGGGAGATAGGAGATAGCTCGGCATGCCAGCCCTTAACCGTTTCAGGCTTTGACAGGGCGAAGGCGAGCAATGACAACAGTCAATTGTCCCCGTGGAAACCGAGCAGCTGCCCTGAGGCGCGCCGTCGTCCCCGAGGTTTCGCCGCTGCGTGGAAAGGGTTAGAAAGGGGAAACTCCACCCCCCGGTGGGCGCGCGCGCGCCTCACCCCCACCCACCCGGTGGGCGCGCGCGACCCGGTACAGGGAGCGGCGCCCCCGGTTTCCCGCGCGAACGCTTATCTGCCTCTCCATCTGGTCCCCACAGCTTCGCCGGCGCGCGCTCTTCCTCCCTTCCTTCCTCGCTCTCGCCCACCCCGCCAGCAGCACGTGCCCGCTCAGGCGGCGGCCACTCACCTGAAGAAAAGTTTGGAGAAGACGTTCGCCTTCTCCAGAGGCGACCTCTGCATGGTCTTTCACCGTCCAGGCTGCTGTGCGCAGCGGACACCAAAGGAAGAGGGTGGGCGCGGCGGGGCCGGTGAGGGGAGGGGGAGAGAGTTCGGCCTCTCGAGGAACCGCGCCGTTTATACTCTTGCCTCCGAATTGGGAAAGGGGGAGGGGGGAGAGAAGCGAAGTCGTCCTCGCTGTTGGCCCTGCGCTCTCCCACCTTATCCTCCCTCAGGTCACCGCCTCCCTCTTTCTCCTGCCCCTCTCCCCGCCTCTGCGCGCCCGCTCGGCTTCATAAGCCTGCCCTCGCCTTCCCGCCCCGTACTCCTCCTCACGCGGAGCAACATCCTCCCAAAGGAATCGCTCCTTAACAAACAAAAAAACTGGCGCGCGCCAAGAGAAGCGCCCCGCGCCAGGTGCCTCTCCGGGCAAAGCGCGCGCGCGCTCTCCAGTCCCGCACACACACCCCTCCGCCGCCCAGCCTCGCTCCCTTTGCCCAGCCAACCTTGTTAGCGGTCGCCACGGTCCTGAAATAGCAACCTCGCCTCCCTGACGGAGCCTTGCTAATGATTATGGCTTCCCGCCGCCTTCAAAGAGCTTCTCCTCACAGCTCCTTCCCATTAAGCGTCAGCGCCCTACGGCTCCCATCTGAACGTGTGGACTGAACCCGAGAACCAGCATTAAAATGAGGTCGCAGCTCGCACATGAGCGAAGCCATTATTTATGGGGAGGCGGTTTGGGGGGGGGGTAGGACGCCCGTACCACCACCCCCTGTTTAGCAGATTCAGAAAGGAATGTCTGGGGGACAGTTAAATTACTTTGACTCCCAAGTGCTCAGAAAAGTCTGTCAAAATCTTTCTACTTTACGTTAAGTAACTTTATTTATTGTCTTAATTGGGGGGGCAGCTGCCCTCCCCCCCATGTCCTGTGAGGAAAGTGATATGAAAGAATCTAGGCTTTAGACGCGCTATCTGCATCAAGGAACTTTCACCACTAAACATGGTTTATAGCAGTGGTTCCCAACCTTTTTTAGGCCATGCGCCCCCTAAGCATCTCTAAAATCCTGATGCCCCCCTCCGTGACATATAATTCTTCTTATTCAAAAAGTGAGCTCCTATTTACATGGAGGAAGCCTAAAAGGCCATTAACTTGGTCTAAACAAGCTTCCAAATTGCCCCCCTTAAAAATCAAATTGCTGCCCACGTTGGGAACCACGGGCTTATACCTAGGTTTTATTAACTGTCTCTTAAATGTGCTAAGTGTTCCTTTAACCATAGGCATGCACACACTGGTGCCAGACTACCAGATATTGCCATCAAGGCTGCCTTCTCTATCTTGACTGGAAGACAAGGACAGCATCATTTTGTCCTTGCTTCGGGCGGAAAAATATCTTTGCCAAGGTTACTGCTAATTTAACTAATACAACCTTATAGCTGAGCCCCCCAATACATTAATTTCTGAAGTTAACTTTAGCCTGTATCAAAGAAAGGAGGGATCATCTGTCTATCTTTCCTCCCACTCCTGGGCCTGGTAGCATCCTGAAGTGGTCAGGTGGATGGTACCACTTCAGGGATCCTAGATTTCAATGCTCTTCCATGTAGCACATTTGGGAAAACACTTCTATAGCAGCACACTCCCTGATATGTTAGTTTTCTGAGTGCAGGGAGTTTGCATTTCTTTGTTTTGTCTGGGATAATGTTGCAAATTGAGCCTCCTCTACTACAAGTGTGAAATGATAGTTCATTCTACCTACTCAGGACTCTGCTGCCTGCTACCGCCTTTTCTGTTGCACCTGTAGACCAAGCCATCATGCTGAAATAGGCAAGGTTCTAAGATGTAGCAACCAATCCCCCTTAAATCCCCCTTAAGGGACCTTGGTAATGCATCCAGAGATGATCACATATGATCCATTTTTTTCCTCCCAGGTTTATTGAGTTAGCAATGACCTAATGGGCATTTTGGCCAAAATCTGTTTCCCAAGGTTTCCCAAAATGTAGTAGAAACACATGGGACTAAGGAGCTGGGGGGGTGACAGGTAGGTGGAATGAGCCATAGGATAGTGTGGAAGAGAAGTTTGGGGGTGAAATAAAGGTATGTGTGAATTTCTAAAGAGCTAAATGCTTGAAACCCATTCCAGATTTTAGTGTGTCACAGATAGGAGGAGGACATTGGTTATGATCATATTATTGACACAGATCATACAAATACAACAGGGAAAATCCCTAGACAAATATATTTTTAAAAATAATTTTATTACAAGTAGTTGCCCCTTTATGACATAAAATTCCCCCACATAGATCTGCACATCACAATTGATCTCTTATAAACCACTGTACTGAAAGAGCTATTTAATTTTGTCTCTCTCCTCTGTTGCTAATTAAGGCATTTTCAAATGTTCATGGACAAGCAAGGCTATGACTGTGCAAAATGGATACCTTACCACGGTAACAGATGAGGGCTAACAAACTGAAGTTCAATCCAGGTGAGATAGAGATCATGTTGGTGGTGGCTCATCCTTTTAAGGCGAGTGGTACTTAACCTGTTCTGGATGGAATTGCACTCCCCTTAAGGACCAGGTGCATAGTTTGGGGATTCCTGTTGATCAGTCTTTGCCACTAGAGATGCAACTATCCACTGTGCCTCTGAGTACCACCTACCAACTTAGGCTGGTACATTTGCTATGACCCTATTTAGATGGCATGGTTACAGTAGTACATGCACCTAGTAACCTCCTGTATATACGTATTGCAGAGCTCTGTTGTATATGTGGAGTTGCCTTCAGAAATGGTCTGGAAACTGCAGTTGGAAAAGAATATGGTTGAAAGCTTAAGCAATAAGAGCATGTTATGCTAGTGGTTTTCAATTTCTCTGGCTCCCAGTCCATTACTTGGGCCAAATTCAAAGTGCAGGTTTTGACCCTTAAAACTCTTCAGGACTTAGAATAATAGACTTGTAGAGTTGTAAGGGACCACAAGGGTCATCTTGAACCCATGACCCTGAGATTGAGAGTCACATGCTCTACTAACTGAGCTATCTGAGCTTGGGACCATGGTATCTGGAAGATTACCTCTTCCTGTGCCCACCTGCCCATGCCCTGTGGTAATCAATTGAAATCTTTCTACAGCTAATATACCATGGGTAGCTATAAGAGGAAGTGCCCTCTTAGCAGTGGGCCCTCATTTATGAAACACTATCATGGGTGGCACTGTGGGTTAAACCACAGAGCCTAGGACTTGCCGATCAGAAGGTTGGCGGTACGAATCCCCGCGACGGGGTGAGCTCCCGTTGCTCGGTCCCTGCTTCTGCCAACCTAGCAGTTCGAAAGCACGTCCAAGTGCAAGTAAATAGGTGCCGCTCCGGTGGGAAGGTAAACTGCATTTCCGTACACTGCTCTGGTTCGCCAGAAGTGGCTTAGTCATGCTAGCCATATGACCCGGAAGCTGTACGCCAGCTCCCTCGGCTAATAAAGCAAGATGAGCGCTGCAACCCCAGAGTCGGTCACGACTGGATCTAATGGTCAGGGGTCCCTTTGCCTTTGCTATCCCTGGAAAGACTCAACTAACACTGAATGTCTTTTTAGCAAAAACCTTTTTTGTTCTCCTAGACCTTTATGGGTTTTTTAAGATGTTTTTATTATTGTTTAATGCTGCTTTTATATTGCATGCTGTTGTTGTTTTGTGATTTCCCCCTTGTTTTGCTGCTTTCTTTTTTGATGCCCAGAGCGTGATAGCTATTATTAGGCATCAATTTAATTTAGAAAATAAATAAGAGGGTATGGGGGTATGTGATCAACTGCAAGGTTTGATTCTTGAATGATTTCATGCTCTTGTCAATCCCAGACATTGTGATTTAAACTAGTTGGCTTCCATCTAGAAATTCAATTAATTCCATGTATGCAAGGTTGCTTAGAATTGAATACTTAAATCTCATATATCCCTATTATTATATGTTTATTCCACCCTGTCTAGGTGGGCATATCAATGAGATTAAATCAGTTTAAAGCTTAAAACTATATTG
This sequence comes from Podarcis melisellensis, assembly GCF_964234715.1. Classification (NCBI taxonomy): domain Eukaryota; kingdom Metazoa; phylum Chordata; class Lepidosauria; order Squamata; family Lacertidae; genus Podarcis; species Podarcis melisellensis. The sequence continues at coordinate 22,441,503 of NC_138542.1, forward strand.
TTATTGGTATGTGGATTGGGACATTGGAATATGTATAGTATTACAAAAACCAGTGTTATATTACATCATATTCTGTTCCTTCAATTTTAAAAGTATTTTTTCTATTGCCATGCTATATCAATTTCTAATACCCAGGCAATTAATATGGTTTCCATAATATGGTTTTTTATGATACATACCCAAATTTCTTTTTTAAATGGGGGGGGAGGAGTGTATTTAATGCAGATTATAAATCTCCCTTGAACCTTAAGAGCTTGAAATAATTAATTGCAAAAGGGAAGGAAAATAAACTCTTACCCCAGATCCTAGAATAATTGCACACTGAGAAAGAAAGACTGAAAGAACATGTTGGATCTTCTCCTTTATTAGTACAGGTGGTGAATGACAACTATTAGTGTGGGGGAGGGGATTGGCAGACCATAGATCCGGGATCTACTGGTGGCAAGGATTTCAGCTACCAATTGTTCAACAATAGCAAAAGCAAAAAAAAAGAGGCCTTTTCTTTTTTTCCCACATTAGGCTGCTGAAACAAAGAAAGGTTGGGCAAAAACCAGGGGCAGATTTTTCTCTGTATGAAAGGACTGTGAACTCATGTCTTATACTGAAAAGGAATTTATAGGCAAGTTGTCAGGAGCAGCCTGTTCCTTCCTTTTAACTGATAACACATCTTACCTCCTACTGTCTCTTGTGTTTTTATTTATTTTTTTTTAAAAGGAGTTTAATGTTTCTTATAAGCTACTGCAGAACTATTTCTATCCTGAAGAACAGGAAGTAAAACCTTGTAATAAAAAGAGAGCAGATAATAACTGCAACTCTGAAGACTGTCTAGCCTCCATGTAGGTGAACCTCACATATTGAGCATGCAGGGGAGAGGAGCACAATATAACAGGGGGGAACCTTTTGCAGCCCAAGCGTCACATTATCTTCTGCACAACCCTCTGGAGTCGGGTGCAGGCATGCTAGCAGTATGCAGGGCAAAAGTGGGAAGAGAAATGTATATATTGCTATGAGGGGTTTTTTTTGGGGGGGTGGTTAGGCTCAATGCATGAGTGCCCTTCTAATTCTTGGAATAGTCAGGCTAGCTTCCTGGTGTAGTGATAGCCTGGGGGATGAGCCATTAAGGGGAACAAAGGTAGGAGCTCTGTGCAAGACAGCAAATAGTTAGGACAAAGGAAGAGTCGAGAGCAGAGAGTTGAGTTGTATGAGCTAGAAGCTGGAAGAGAAGCTGCAGACTGGGAAGCAAGAGAGGTGTTTGATTTCTGCTTGAATCCAAGGCTATGGCTAAGGTGAACCCCTCCGCTGTAGGCTCAGGGTTGTATATATGTGTAAATAAACCATATATCATAAAGACACCACAGTCTCCACTGTGCTTCATTGTCCAGAGGAAAACGCAAACCCTGGGCAAGCACCTTGAAGCCTTGGGATCTCGCACTGCTCAGAGATTGAGGTGGTGTATAACAATATTTGAATTATGGTGCTGGAGGAGACTCTTGAGAGTCCCATGGACTGCAAGAAGAACAAACCTATCCATTCTTAAGAAAATCAGCCCTTAGTGCTCACTGGAAGGACAGATCATGAAGCTGAGGCTCCAATACTTTGGCCACCTCATGAGAAGAGAAGACTCCCTGGAGAAGACCCTGATGTTGGGAAAGATGGAGGGCGCAAGGAGAAGGGGACGACAGAGGACGAGATGGTTGGATAGTGTTCGCGAAGCTACCAGCATGAGTTTGACCAAACTGCCGGAGGCAGTGGAAGACAGAAGTGCCTGGAGTGCTCTGGTCCATGGGGTCAGACATGACTAAACGACTAAACAACAACAACATAACAATATTTTACCCTTGTGCAGTAGGCTAGTTTCTACCCTTCTCTGTCTTCCACAGAGACTAGCAAGAAGAGTCATTTATCAGAATTCAGGGAAACATTCCAGGCAGGCAAAAACACTCAGATACGAAGCAAGACTAGGGAGGGTTGTGGTCTGGAGAGATAGCCCCAAGGGCTCCTGAAATCCAGGATAGAGTGTTGTGCTCTGTCTACCTGGTATGTGATACCCAATTTTTTTTTAATTTTATAGGATTAGTTACCCCAAAGTGACAAGTTTTTTCTCCAAATGATATCAGGCATCTTTTCTCCATTGACAATTTACCTGTACTTTAGTCACTGATTGGCCACTTCTACTTCATACAAATCCCTAATCTGAGTGGTTTGATAAATGATAAACTAGCAAAATCTTTAAGCCAGTGCAAAAACTCTTAATTACTTCACAGGAAATGCAGGGCTGACCTTTTCCGATAAATTAGTAGAATACCAATAAACTCAATGTAAACTGTGGCATCTCGGGGAGATCCAGAACATCAAAGATCAACTACGACTACGACGTGAATTGAAATAGCTAATCCTGTCTCACCTTCTAAAGTGCTCTGCACACCTTGTGTCAAAACCAGGGGCTTTGCTAAAAGCACACAGTGACATTGGAGAACAGGAGATGAACAGACATAAGGAGCCTGAAGTTTTTTTCTATCTCAAGGCTTTAGGTTTTCTATAGCAGATTTGTTTACTTTGAAATTACAAGATTAAGATAATTGATGGTGGTACACAACTATCAACACTCATCCTGGAAACCAAAGTCACATTTGCTTAGAAATATATTTGCTACTGCCACTTGACATTGTTTATACAAGTGATCATCAGGATTCATGGATATGGGAGACACAACTGTCATTTGTTTAACAGCTGAATCAAAAGTTTAAAGAATAGATCTTTAAAATGCTTTGTAGCTTTGCGCACCCTTGGAAAGTACAGGGCTCCGTCCATGCTTTCACCGGGATGAATGGTTTATTACCAGAGTCTATATGTTATCAGACAAGAATCCAGAAATACAAATTCACTTCTGGCTTGCCATTGGCAAGCACTTAAAATTATTACGATTACGATTACTATTACTATTATTATTATGTTCCCCCATCCTTCTTCAGAACTTGTAGAAGAGTGGTCGTTCTCCAGTACAGTGGTACCTCGCAAGACGAATGCCTCGTAAGACAAAAAACTCGCAAGACGAAAGAGTTTTTCGTTTTTTGAGTTGCTTCGGAAGTCGAATTTCCCTATGGGCTTGCTTCGCAAGATGAAAACGTCTTGCGAGTTTGTTTCCTTTTTCTTAAAACCGTTAATACCAGGGTGCATCCGTGCTTCGCAAGACGAAAAATTCGCAAGGCGAAAAAACTCGCAGAACGAATTAATTTCGTCTTGCGAGGTACCACTGTACATCATACTGACTTCAGAGAGGTTTAGAACAATCGGATATCTCTTACCTTGCACTAGATGCTTGGAAAAGGAATGAATGGAGACCCTTCCAATTTAGAGTTGATAAGGAAAGTGGAGCTTACCACTGAAATCATTTCATATAATTGTAGATCTGGAAGGGACCACAAGGGTAATCTTGTACAACCCCCTGAAATGCGGGAATCTTTTGCCCAACGTGGGGGTTGAACCCACAACCTTGAAATAAGTGAGTGCACGTCATTGATAGCTAATGTCAAAATCTATCCTATATGGAACTATGTCAAGGCCACTTGTCCTAATATATCAGGTGTTAATTTATTTTATTGTCCGATTTTAAATGTTTTTCCCTCATACTGTTTTAAAAAAGGAATACACTCATTGTATTCAAACATACAGTGGTACCTCTGGTTAAGAACTTAATTTGTTCCAGAGGTCCGTTCTTAACCTGAAACCATTCTTAACCTGAGGTACCACTTTAGCTAATGGGGCCTCCTGCTGCCGCCGGCACGCAATTTCTGTTCTCATCCTGAGGTAAAGTTCTTAACCTGAGGTAACCTTCCGGGTTAGCGGAGTCTGTAACCCAAAGTGCTTGTAACCTGAGGTGTTTGTAACTCGAGGTAACACTGAACACAGAGTATAATTCCTCTTTGAGTGTTTATGCAAAGGTCTGCATAAAAATATATTATATAATGCCAATATAAAGTCCTTGAACTCAGTTAAGTAGATCTCTGGTCTAGATTCTTGGCAAAATCCCGAGATTCAGGTGTACACATCATTTCTCATTCTCTCTCTCTCTCTCTCTCTCTCTCTCTCTCTCTCTCTCTCACACACACACACACACACACACACACACACTTTCGATGCAGCATTGGGGTGTTAAAGAAACACAAGTCCAAAGTCTCATTGGGAGTTAAGTCACACGGTTCTTTGGATTGTAGGCAAGAACAGAATGTCACCCATTGTGCCCTAAATGTTGTTGCTTTTAATGTGAACTCGGAGGTGTTAATAGTCACATTCTGAAAATGTAAAGGCCTAGATTTAATTATTAAGTTCATGGACACCTCTGAGGCCTCTGCACTTTTTTGTGCATGCTTCTGTAACTAGGAATAAAACATTTACTACCAAATCTTGAACAAGGTCACCATAGAGAAACAGGGCAAACAGGTTTATTGTATAGTGTATTACAAGGGCTCCCTTTATAGTTGTCACTGGGATAAATTCCACATCTTTCTATGCTTATGAAGAAACCTTCAAAGAGTCCAGCAAAAACAGCGTTCGTTTTGGTCGCGATCCAAAGTTAATTTAAAATGGAAAGATTCCAGATGACATCAAAGAACTTCAGGCCAAGCCTTTCCTGAGGCTATGAAAGATGATAGACAGGTTGCAAAGAACCAATTTTATATACCCGTCCTCCATATAAAGGATAATAGGGTAACTAGTTTTACATATTTGCTATTCTAGTTCCTCAGCATGTAGCTCTCTAGCCTGCAGAGAGGCGCATATATATGCCTCCTAGTGTAGCTCAGGGCCAAACTAGACGTGACATTAAATGTGTCTTTGCATTGAAGATGCTGGTTTTTAAAAATACAAACAGCATCAGCTGGGAGGGCTGATAATTATCAGGATCATTATTACAGCAGGCAACTAGTAGGATGTAACTCTTTCCCTCCCAGCTGCAATCAAGAGCCAACTATTCTGAGTGTGCTATTCTGTTGGGAGGAAATTATCCATTCATGGGTGTAGCCAGGATTTTTGTTGGCAGGTCTTTTGTTAGGGGGGCACAACCTCAGTTTGCTATGTATTCTTATTGAATTTTATTGATGGGGGAGCAGCTGCAGTCAGCCCCCCCCCACTATACCCATGTCTCCATTGGCACCAACTGGCGATTCTTCCCAAAGCAGCTATAAGCTTCAGAAGAGGAATTTTCTGTAAGAGCTCTGTCAAGAAAGAAACAGCTGAATTTCCCCCTCCATGTCTGCTGTGAGATTTATTAGGACCCCAGCCCCACCCCCACCCCACCCTGTCAAGCTGATGCTACTTAATCTCTTTTTTACCTTTTAGAAAGCATACTGATTTAAACCTGTTATAGTACAAGGGAGTCCCTTATTAACATTCTAGTAACAGGGATTTGCAAAGGTCCCTTAACCTAGATTGCATCTCCCTTAAACCATTTTAACTACCCACTTGATCACAACAGCATGTTACTTCAAACAAACTTGGGTCTCCAGCTGGTTTTGGACTGCATCTCCCATCATCCCTCACCACTGGTTCTGCTAGCTAGGGATGATGGGAGTTGCAGTCCAAAAACAGCTGGAGACCCAAGTTTCGGAAACCCTGATTTAAAACATAGTAAAAGGCTGCACTCATTTGTTCCATGCTTCCAAATCCCATATGCACTCCAATTTAGGTTTGGTGATACTGCAGACTTGTTTACAGTATAAGCAGGCTACAGACTTTATTATTTTTATTTCATTGACGAAAATAAATTGGCAAAGGGACCAGAAATATTCCGGCAGGGGCGCCCATGTGGGATATAAATGTAGCAAGTAAAGACATGATCAAATAGTTAGGCCACATGTCACCACCATGACTGTTTAAATATCACTGAAGTCAATGGAGTATTAGCAGCCTACCTGAGTAAGACTGGAGCTCATGTAAATTTCATCTGCACGAAAATGTAAGCGAGACAAGTCTACATTTTCTAGGAAAACTGACCAGATTCATTTGAAATGAGACACATGTCTTGATATAGGAATGAAGTAGCATTCCCATGGACGTACGTTAAACAGATGTTACCAATTTCCCCTACTTTTATTACTTTCATTTTGAGAGAGAAAAAGACAGTTAAACAGCAATGAGAGATAACTGATAATTTCAAAGTGATTTTTAACATGCAATTTAAGGCATGGGATGGTGTTTTACATCTGTTGCTGATTATAGGTACAAAGGCATAGGATGCTTAATGATAATTTCCAGTCAATTACCCAGAATAAAAGAGTGTGATTATGTAGATAGCAAGCATATAATCACTGGCTAACTCTCGTGCAGCATTGACCCATGTTTGTTCAGAAGTAAATCCTACTGTATTCAGTGGGCTTTACTCTGAAGTAGGCATGCAGCTGCTTTTAGGCAAAGTTTGTGAGATCCATTCACAGATCTCAAAAAAAAAAAAAAATGAAACCTGGTATAGATTTTACCTTGTTCGCTCACAAATGAAAGCAAATCAATCAAGATATAGAGGTAACTTAAACAATTATTTTTAAGCAAGTGTTATTAAAAATAAATTTAAATCAAAAGAAGTGTTGTGGCCTCATGTATCCCACTTCCTGTTTCATTTTACAGTCCCTGCCTTTTTTAAAAACGACAACAAACGTATAAATATTCCATACGTTAAGTATTTATACCCATCCTTAGGTTTTGTGTGCAAAGTGTAGACCAAGTCAATGTCATCATAACTCTGAAGCCCTGATTATTAGTTGGTACCAACTATAACATACAGCAGTCAAAACATACTGCTAGTTCATGGGCCACTATCTTTCATATGGAACAGAACACTTTACCACAGGACTGTGATAATAGCTCCCGTCAGCAAAAATAAAACTGATAGGGTAATTCCACATGACATTTTTTGGTCAAATTCTTAAAAACAAAATAAAACCAGCACTTGAGAATTCTAGGGAGATCCAACCAAAACATAAGATTTATTTGTTCAAAACTGGAAAATATGCCTCTGCATACAATGATTATTGGTTGTGTCTCTGCTAATAGCAGTGGAAAGCTGTGCTATTGTCACATGTGCAAATTAATCGGCAGATATAGGGTGCATTCATGCATTATACAATTCGTTCCAGATTGGCTCAGTACAGAGAACCCGGAATGCCAATTTTGTGATATGTGTGTTCAATGCAGATGGACTGAGATGCTGGCTGGCTGCTGGATAGGTGGTTTATTTTCCAGTTTATTGCAGGGCCAGCTGAGCCACCTGCTCACCGTTTGATTGACATCTGTTTTTGTAGAATCCACCTGACGCTATCTCTGCCTGGGGCTTGCTAAGGGCTAATCTAAGACTGGTTTTCGCAATGTGAAATGTAGAGAAGTATGGTAAGTCTCTATTTCCTAGCCAACATAAGCAATGCCACTAATGAAGAACATGGATTGACATCTGCCTACACTACCTCCCTAGTCTTAACATCTGGAAATAAAAGATGTTGGATCTGCAAGCTTAATATGAAAGGAATATTTTATAGTCGAGTTTGCGAAGGTGATTATGCTGCAAGCCGGCTCCTCTGTTTACTCCAATGGCTGGAGCACAGATCTAGATCTGTTTCAGTGGTCCTAACAATCTACAGTTAGGTAGAGAGATGCACCTACCTCAAGCAGATCATGATGGATGTCATGAAAAGGCAGCAAGTGGTTTATTATTTTTATTTTTATTGTACTTTTTTATTGTTAGAGAGTAGATTGGAGAGGTGCTTTTGAGGTCTTCTGTCTCATATGCCAAAATAACTTGGCTGTCCTTGGACGCTATGCACATTGATTGCTGGGGTGGTGCTGTGTCTCAGGCTGCAAAGTGTTTTGGACTGCCTTTGTTGTCTTGGCAGTTAAAGTGAATAGTGTGTTTGTGTGAGTGAGAGAGTTCCATATCCACAAAGGTGCCTAAGAATCTGCTACTAGCTGAATCAATGCATAAACTATATTCTATTATCCCCTCAATAACTGAACAGGCAGGCCATCGTTTTGTATATGGGTAACATATGAGTCTGGCAGATGGTAACTGACCTAAGACAAAAGTGTCCGTAGCCGAAATGTTAGCATAGATTTGTCAAACACCACAACCGTTTGGGCCAGCTTAATGTAGCCATGGGAGCCTGGCTCTGCAGAAGGCCATTGTTGTTTTGACCGGATAGCAAAGATTTCTGAGCAACTTTCAATCCTCTTTCAGGGCCAAAGTAAAGGTAGGAGGAGTAGAAAGTGTGTGAATCTTCCTCTAGCCAGCTCATAAGGTTTATGTTTCTAAAGGCAGTTTTATTTAACTTCTTCCATCTCATAGTGTCATTTAATAATCCTAGAACAATAACATTATTGAGGCTGGAAGGGCAAAAATCCAAGACTGGTATCTCTTGTGACTGAACAAAAGGCACATGCATGCTGTCCCACACAGTTGAGCAACAAAGAGTATCAAGCAGTAAGAAAGAGTGTTTAATTATTTGTAGACCATTTTAAAAGTTCTTAAAGAATACAATCTCTTTTTGGGTCAATATATAGATTGGCATCTCTGTACTTAAGAAAGACTGTAAATAGTAATATAATATCTATACCATTGTAGAAATTCACAGCACTGAGTGATTAATACAGCAAGGAAGTGTTGGTGTGTACAGGGCCTGATTCTGTGCCCTAAAAATTCCTTTCTGAGACAACTTGCCTACTGAGCTTCAGGCCACTGGCTGAAATAGTAATTCCTCTGCTTGAGGAATATGCACAGCCATGATTTCATGATCAGATTTCAGCAACTGATTATACAGTGGTACCTCGGGTTACAAACACTTTGGGTTACAGACTCTGCTAACCCGGAAGCAGTACCTCGGGTTAAGAACTTTACCTCAGGATGAGAACAGAAATCGTGTGGTGGCGCTGCGGCGGCAGCGGGAAGCCCCATTAGCTAAAGTGGTACCTCGGGTTAAGAACAGTTGCAGGTTAAGAACGGACCTCCAAAACAAATTAAGTTCCTAACCAGAGGTACCACAATGGTGTGGAATCATAGGCTATGAGGAGACCAAACAGGCCAATTAATTCCACTCCCTGTCAGTAGGCAATATAAAATAAAATTCCTGGATCACAGTGCACCCCCCCCCCACAAAAGCAAAGAGCAGGTGCATTATAACAAGAAACATAACAGATCAACCACAACAAAGGGAGAGACACTGATGTGAGAGAAAGTTATTGGGTGGACTGATGGTGCCAGGCAGCACTGTGTGAGAGTACGGGGTGAAGACAGAAAAATGGATGTCTGAATGGTGTACCCTTAATCTTGAGGTCATGGGTTTGAGCCCCACACTGGGCAAAATATTCTTGCATTGCAGGAAGTTATATAATCCTATGTTTTCCTGCCCTAACTGGACAATGGACAGGTAGCACTGCTTGAGCTCCACTTCAGACAGCAAAATGTATTTGGCCTGCACAACCTTGTAACAGTTAAGTTTTCCCTCTATAAGTCCATTTTCATGCAGTGTTCGGACAGATCCCTGACCCAGTAGCTACTTGAAGCTAAGTTCCCCTGATGTGCACGTACCTGTGTTAATCAGACAAGAAGCTAGGGTATTGCAAACGTGATGGGTATGGCTTGTAATACCTTGCAAAATCTCTCAATCTCTCTCTCTCTCTGTAGATGTGTATATAAATGACAGTATTCCCAATGCCACAACCACCTTTTTCTAGTCACGAAGCCTTGGGAGACCCTGTGTAAAACAACACGTGGGCTAGGAAAGGTCACAAGTTCCTGAAGATGCAGGTATTATTATTTCCTTCAGTTTTTTAGATTTCTTACCTGCCATTTACCCTAAGGTCCCAGGGTAAGTTACAACAATAAAGCACATAGTTATAAAACAAATAAAACACCTGAAACCATAAAATAAGAAAAGCATTTAAAAAAACAATCAGAAACAGATCCATATATAAAACGATTTAAAACAATTCCACATAGAAACAGTTAAAATAGCTACATTACAGATGCAGATTGGGGTAAAGAGTTAATACTGTACTGGCTATCCTGCATATGCTTTTTAAATTTCAGAACAGTGTCTTAACCGTACAATCACATGCTGGACAAAATATTCCTGCATTGCAGGGGGCTGGACTAAATGATCCTTGTGGTCCCTTCCAGCTCTACATTCTATGATTCTGTTTCTGCACCTGGCAGAAATGCTGTGAAAGGATAAAAATGTCATTTGTTCCTTCAAGGTGAATTCCTACTTTGGATCTAACTAGCACTGGAAGCTGTTTGGTGTTTTGTTTTTAATGTTTATTTACATCTTCTTCTGCAAGTGCTAAAGGAACAATTGGAACTGTTCATACCTATTAGCATGTTCTAAATTAGTTGCTACTATGCAGGGGTGAAAATCACTGCAGGGCTCATTATAAACAGCACAAGGATAGGGAACAGCAGAGCTGATAGTTTTCTTTCAGAAACAAGAAAATAATGCAAATATTTTAATGCCACTCTGCAAATAGACAAGATGAATTCATCCTGCATACTACACCCAATATGCATCTTTCCCCTTCTATCCATGTTAAGAGCAGCGAGCTGAACATTTTGAAATATGCTATGGTACGCTTTGAATGCACAAGAACCGTAGACATTTATCAAGGCAGTGCATTTAATCTCCCCGTCCCCCCATATTACTGGCCAATATGAAGTCTTGCAGATAAAGCTGAACTGAGAACAAGAAGACTTGGGACAGCTGAGCAGCCCCAACCCCGCTCCTATTTGCATGCCCCTACCTGTAGGGTTTCAGCTGGGAAGAAAGGGCTTTGGCTTCCCAGCTGAGCAGCTCTGCTCCTGCTCCTACTCTTGTGCAAGCAGGAGCGGGTGCAGGACTCTCTCGGCTGGGGAAGGGGAAGCACTTTAACACAGCCTCCATCCTGCCACTGGCTTCTGTGAGCCGGTGGCGGGTCAGGGGGGGTTCTGTAAAACTGCTTTGGGGGGTGTCTATGTGTGTGTGCTTTAAAACTTCATTTAAGGACCTACTGAGTAAACATGTATAGGATTGCCATTTAAGCCGCACACAAATAAGAAGGAACTTCAGGCAATCCTAGCTAATTTTCATGGGTCTATATACTTAAAAGTAAGTCCCACTTTGTTCAGTAGCAATTGCTTCCTTTTTCATTACCTTATTTATTGATACTTATTCATAGATATATATAAAATACATGCCCATGACAAAGTATATTTTTATAATATACTAAAACAACAATTTAGTCTAAAAAAGAACAAATTCAGAAAGAAAAGACAAGAAAAGGAGAGACCCAAAGAAAGAGAAAGAAAAAGAAAAAACTAAAGATAAAAAAGGATAAAAGGGCTTCCATCCCTCTGTCTTGCAGCTACATGTGATATTCATTCCTTAAAATCCAACCATTCTATAAACCAGTATTTTTTCCATCTTCAAATCCCGATATTTCAAGCTCATTTCCTCTTTCATGTGAAAAGTCTGTAAGAAACTTCCAGTCCTTAACAGTTCTACCCAAGCTTACCACACACGCCACAATGCTAACCTTGACTACTTGGAAGAAAGTCCCATGTAATTCAATGAGGCTTACTCCCAGGTAAGCACAGTTAAAGGCTATATCCCACTGAGCCCCAATGGCAATTAATTACATTTACTGTTCACACAGTAAAAAACAAAAACAAAACAGCAATACTCCAGTCACTATGAAGGATAAATCCACAAGGAGTAGATTCTAGGACAACTCATGCAAGTCTTGATTTCACAGCTTGCACCCCATCAGGACAGTAGATCATTGCTTTTTTTATATGTACAGTTTTAATTCTGTTCATGTTTCATTGTTTTTAATGGTTTATATGTTTTTCCCTCTCTGTGTTGTGATTCTTGTTTTGTTTTTTTATCTATAAGCCGCCTTGAGTCCCATAAGGGGAAAAGGCGGGGTAAAACCAAATGAATAATAATAATAATAATAATAATAATAATAATAATAATAATAATAATAATTTTACCACAAAAACCTGGTGCTGGGTTCTAGCCACTCCCCACCCCCTCAAAAAAACCAAATCCCGATGTACCACTTGAACGCCCAGGGGCGTTTAGTACTTTAACATACTAGAATAAATTCACCATTTCAACAGGAGGCAACCCCCCCACGTCTCCTCGAAGATGGACTGCGCCAACCGTCCCTCGTGCTCTCTGGGCGTTTCAACTTTCCCGCTTTCATATGCGGTTGCTGCCCTGCGTCCCCGTCCTTCTGCGCCTGCGCGTTAGAGGTTGGCGTGGGGATTTGAGAAACAGAAACCCGCATTATTTTTTTAACGGCGCGGTCGCCGTCGAGTGAGAGGAGGCGGCGGAGGAGGAGGAAGGATGGCTAGCGGCGCTTTCTCCCTCGCGGTGCCAGCCGGAGAAGAGAGCAGCGAGAGCGACGACGACGGCTGGGTCGTCGGGTCCGTCGAGGCGACGCCTCAGAAGCACGTAAGGGAGGCCTGGGCCTGAGGCGCTTCCAGGGGGCACAATTTCCAACTCAAAAGGCCCTTTGGGGTCGGTTCCCTTGCGTCCCTCTTACAGTCATTTTATTATATTCAGGTGTTTTCTGACCTGAAGCGCTCGAGGCAGAGCCCTTTTCTTTTGCCCCCCCCCCCTTTGTAACTTTGTAACAGCCCTGTGAGGTAGGTTGTGTGGAGAGTTTCACGGCCGAGGGCATCTATTTTGAGTGCCCAGAGTTTGCCATGGTGTTATTTTGGGGGGGGGCGGGGGGCGGGTCACAAGCAGTTGCAATTCGGAGTAGATAGATAGTGGATATTGCATTTTTTTAAAAATTGGTTTTATTGGATGTTCAAAATATAAGTAACAGAGGCTAGAACATGGGCGTCGCCCAATAAATCCTCCAAAAGTATTAAAAAGCAATAGAAACACTTTTAACAAGCTGAGGTTCTGTCCCTGCCCCCTCAGTAGAGACTTTCAGGTATAAGGCAGTGTATAAATTCAATAAATAAATAATAAAATAATAAAGCCTGCCCCGCCCCAACCAAAGTCTTTGGTTTTTGGTTTTACATATTAAAGGAAACATCCGCGACCTTCCAAAAAAACTTTTTAAATGTGACCTCCCACAACTTTTTGCTGCCCCCCACCAAAATCCCATCTACGCCCATGGGCTACAATATAGGAACCATAAAGCAAGAGATACAGTATACAGCTGTTGAGAAAAGTGGGGAAATGGGTGCCACAACACAATCAACAGAGTGCCCTTTATAATTCTCATTTATTTGCTTCAGTTGTGTCGATGCAATTCCATTTAATAAGCCTCCAAGGTGTAGTGTGCTGCTCTTTGAAATTTGGAGTAGAGCCAGGTGTGCTTTACAAAAGAGAAAGAAAAAAAAGTCATATTTATTGGATTTTCAAATTATAAGAATAGAGGAATCATAAACCAAGAGTCACAGAATATAGTACAGTGGTACCTCTGGATACGAATGGGATCCATTCCGGAGCCCCGTTCGCATCCTGAAGCAAACGCAACATGCGCAGGTTGCGATTCGTTGCTTCTGCGCATGCGCATGACATCATTTTGAGCGTATGTGCGAGCGGCGAAACCTGGAAGTAATGCGTTCTGTTACTTGCGGGTCGCCGTGGAGCGCAACCCGAAAACACTCAACCTGAAGCAACTTCAACCCGAGGTATGACTGTACAGTTGGCAAGAAAAGTGGGAATGGATGCTGTGACACAATTCAACAGGGTGGGTGCACTTTACATTTTCCACATTTATTTGCTTCTGATGTGTCACGTAATTCCATTTAATAAGCCTCCAAGGTGGACTGTGAGAATAAAATGGTAGTAGTAGGGAGAATGTATTGTAAACCGCCCTGCTATCCTCAAATGAAGGGCAGTACAGTCATACCTCGGGTTATAGCCACTTCAGGTTGTGTTTTTTCGGGTTATGCACCTGCAGAAACCCGGAAGTACCGGAACAGATTACTTCCGGGTTTCAGCGGTCACGCATGCGCAGAGGCGCCAAATCACACTTTGTGTATGCGCAGACACTCCACTGCGGGTTGCGAATGCTGCGGGTTGCAAACGTGCATCCCGCACTGATCATATTCACAACCCGAGCATCCACTATATAGAAATTTAATAAATATTGTTTGCAGCCTTGAACTTGTTGTAGGGAGAACTTTGGAAAAAAGGTTGAATATAAGTGTAAAATAACTAAATATTTAATCACTAAACCAATGTAATAATTTTCCTGTTTAGCAACTGGATGACCTATTGCAGTCAAATGACAAAGATGAAGCATTGAAGAAAGCATTGCTGGCTGGAAACTTGCCTGCTATTGAAGAGCTTTTAAATTCAGGTAAGATTAATGGATTGTCTGTTTTAATTTGATGTGTGTATATAAAATAGATTTTGAAAGGTTTTCTGAGAAGTTGTTTTTACTATAAGGTAAATCTTTATTCTTCACATAGGTACATAGAGGAATCTTATGAGCTCCTTTGAGCAAATGTAAGGTCTTGCAAATGTGCACTGGAGTTGCTCGCCTTTCTTTTAACCAAGAGCAATTCCTCTTGAGTTCTGCTGCTTCTCATAGTCTCTTGACTTTTATTGGTAGCCTGTTGGCCAACATGGCAGGCTGCTGTCAAAAGCAGGAATGTGGAAACGTTTCGCTGCACGTGTAGCTCACCTGATGCTTTATGGATTGGAACTAGAACAAATTTCTTGACCAATGGCTGAAAGTTATTGGATTTGCTTGTTTACATGTTGAAGGTTCCAGCTATGTTCATAATACAGCACTTTAGAAAATACTTTGAAAGCAAATGATTTGAAAAATCTAGACTTAGCTATTTAATTAACAGAGATTTTGAAATATGAAGTCCAGATATTATAGTGGGAATGGAAGCTGTAAAATGGGAGGAGAACCTCTAGCCTTAAGCTCACCAGGCCTCTCTATTTGAGCCATGATGCCATTTTGTTCAAGCTATGCCCACCTGTCCATTATATAGGATGTCAGGTGTGGAGCGGGTAAAGATTTGATTAAAGGTGGTTTGGAGGCACCTGGCAATCATTTGCAAAGCGTTCCACAAGGCCTGCCTATCGGCTGACAGTTGGCACGTCTTCTGCACAGTTTGGTTTTGAATTGTGCAGGCAGAAAAGGGCCACCTGGCATCACTGTGATGTCTGGTGATTGGCAGGTGGGCAATTCCACTTATCAATTCTGGCCCACATGTGTGGAATTGAATGCTCTGTCCCATTGACAGATTCAGTTCCCCACTCCTGCCACGAAAATTAATTTTGAGCTATCAGGTTAAAATAACCTAATTTCAGGAAATACTTTTTTTAAAAAGAGTCATTTGACATTACTGAACATGTTTCAAGTGCTGAGTGCTTTGTCTATGTACACATTAGTAAGCTACAGGTGGCAATGGATTTCCATTATGTGTGGTGAAATAGACATACTTATTGATCTAGCAGGGTACATGCAGTTTTCTGCATAAATGTGATAGTCATTGTGATAGCCAAGTGGTGTTCCATCTCTGGGACACTACTTTATACAGACTAGAATTATGAGAAACTGTAGTAAAGATGGTTAGATAGATTTATAGAATTTCCAAAAATGTTATTACTGCTACTCATATATTTAAATACGTTTTCAAAATGTAGTCAGTTTCTTTCTCTTTATGCCTGCTTACCTGGAACTTATTTCTGAATAGGACTGGGCTGTAAAAGTATCAAGTACTGATTTTACCAGGTTACTCAGTTTTTGAGGAAAAAGCCCCACAGAAATTAAAAAAATACTGGGGCATGATTGCTGTTGATATGGCAATGTGAGTTTTATTCATTGTGAATCAAGATTACATTGTAGAAATTAACACACCAGCAAATGCTGAGAAGTCTTCGTAATTCTGGATTGCTAATGACTGAATCCAGTAATTCTGGGGTATTGCAACATAAGTTAGGAATGATGTATTGACCTGTTATACTTCTTCCCAAGTGTCAAAAATGTTGAAATATTCTAAGATAAGAGTTTTTTCATGGAACTTTATCTTAATCTCCTAAGGTATTACTTCACCTTTTCAACTTGAGAGCTTTCTATCCATAAAAATAGCAGCTTTCCTGTAAGTAATGACTTCTCAGCCAATAAATACTCTTAGTCCAATAAGAGAAGATAAAGTGATTACGTAACTTTCTCCTCTTCTATGCTGACTTCAAGCTTTATTTGTGGACCATTTTCTTCATGGCGTCAAAGCCTAGCTAGTCAAACAAAAGATGCTGGTACGTTTTGGAACACTACTATTATTTCTACTAGCTCGTAGAAATAACATGAAGAGAGCAAAGGTTCTCAAGGAGCTCAGCAACTTTCTAGTGATTGTCCAAATGATTGTGAAATATGAGTGCATATGACTTTGTGCAAGTGGCCTAGGGCACTAGTCCTCAACTAGTGGGTCAAGACCCAGTACTGGGCCTTAGCCTGACCTAATGTGAATTACAGAAGCAGCACTGCCACCAAACAAATCCCCAAATGCACATTGGGTTACAGGTAGGTCTCTGGTCTGAAAAAGCTGAAGTTCTTCAGCTGTTGGTCCTCAGATGTTGTCAAAGAACAGTGCCTGTTATTCCCAGCTGGCTGAGCAACAATGGCCAGGGTTGATAGGAATTGTAGTCTAACAACATCTGGGGACCAAAGGTTAAAGAAAGCTGGTTTAGAATCACCTTGTATATCAAACTAGAAAAGTTGCTTCCATGATTTATCTGTCTTATCTGTCTATCTAATTGTGTTCTGCTAAGCAGGCTGATGGATGAGGGACAAAAGAGTTTTGCCTCTGCTGGTCTGCTTCATTTCAGTGCTAGCCATGGACGTGGGCATATCGCTTCTTGCATGGTCATCCTGGGAACCAGGGAGGTTTGATGAGGAGAGACAGGGTCTGTCACCTGCTGCCCCTTGTGCTCATCTTCATGGAATTAGAATAGAGATACAAGGATGGGCTAGAGAAAATAGCTATAGATCTCTGTACCTAAACCCCTTAGTAAAAGTGATTTAAAGATTATTTTTTGTTAAGTTGTATGTGGAGGATTCCACATGGCTAAAGTGTTATTTTTGCTGGTTCTTGCAGGTAATTAGTATTTAACATTTATAAAGTATCTGTAATTTTCTAAGTGATTATAAATGAGTAAATAAAAAATAAGAGATTGTCTGCTTCCACAGTCACAGTGTAAATGCACAATACAAAAAGGAATGGATGGAAGAAAGCTAGCATTGGAGCAGGTTCTTCTACATTAGCTGATTGGTCCGGCCAGAATGATCTCCCCCTTACCATGGTGATCCTTGTAGGAGACAGGATGTGCTGCCCAGATCACCTGGCTGGTGGCAGAATCCAGACAATGTCTCAAATTCTATTGTGCCAGGCAATGTAATCTGATGAGTTGAATTTTAATAACACCTTGAGAGATCTAGAATACCAAGTGCTGCCAATGATATAAAAATGTGACTTTGTATTCATACTTGCAATAGCGGAGATGGGTAAGGTAAGATCCTGGGGGCACTCTCACCTGAGCTTTTGTCAGGTGTACTTGCTGCTATTGCTCTGGGCAAAGGGTAGAGTTCTGAGACAGTGGAGTAGATAATGATGCATAACAGGGATGGGGAACCTGTAGCCCTCCAGTTGTTGTTCTCCAGGTCCCACCAACCCTAGCCAGCATTGCTAGTGGTCAGGGTTGAAGAGAGTTGTAGTCCAGCAAAATGTAAGAGAGGGCACAGGTTCTAATACATAAAGCCTTTCCCCCAGCCTTCTTGATAATAGTATTAGGAAAGGCAAAATATTGGGGCCAGGTATTCTTCAGAGTAGTTTCCCTGCTCCAACAGGTATTTCAACCACCTCTACTGCCATTGATCTCTGCAGCTAAAGACTGCATACTGAATGGCGAGATAACTTTTGCCGAGCTCTGGAATTTGTATCTAAAGAGAGTAGTACAATGTATGAGTCTCTCTTTTATTAACTGTGTATACTCTTGCGTATATAAAATCATTGCAGGTGTAAGTGTGGATTCTACTTTTAAGTTTGGATGGACTCCTCTGATGTATGCTGCAAGTGTCTCAAATGTGGAACTCATGCAAATCCTTCTGAACAGAGGTTCAAATGCAAGCTTTGATAAGGGTAAGCCTTAGTAAATCAGCTATTCTTATACGCATTTGTTTTAGGACTTAAGGTATGCAGGTGGAAATCCAGCAGGAGTGTGGGGGCTATCCAGTGTATTGTACAGAATGTTACATGTATGACTGTCTATCTGCCGGACAGAAACTCTGGGTGTGTGCTCGGTACAATGAGCGCCTCATTTTTTGTTCTTTTGAGGCCAAAGGCAGAGGTTGGTGGATGAAGCCTTCAGAGACATGATAGTGATATCCCACTCCCAGGGTTGACACTTCCTCCACTGTCATGGTGAATGAGACTGGAAACCCAGTCAGATGAGCGGCGTACAAATAATAAAATTGTATTATATTTCAGGGAAGGAGGGAATCTAGTTCCAATATGGGATGAGGGTGAAAAAGTTTGATTGTCCAAATGGGGAAGGGGCAGAAGTAGGCATTGAAAATGACAGCAGTTCAAGGCGTCTGGAGTGCTGTAACTTAAAAACACACATATCAGAAATATTTGGAAAAAGACACAAGTGTATAGGTTTTATATGGTAATACTAGAAGCGTCTGAACTGAGTTGGGAAAGTTTGAGTGCTTGGTTATAAAGGAGAGCATGGATATAGTAGGCACAATGGAAACCTGGTGGAACGCAGAGAGCCGAAGGGACAGTGTAGTCTCTGGATATAACAGTTTAATTAATAGCAATTGGCAGCTAATTTTTCAATCCAAATATTAGTATAAAAACCAGGATCACAATAATTATCAAACAGCCATTAGAATCTAAGCTTAAAATAACAGGAAATATTCAGCTGAAGGTCATTTTAAACAGCCATGTCTTCACTAGCTTGAGGTCACATGAGCATGAATGCCCATGGTTAGCATTTCATTTCATTAGGAAGGGGTGTTGAAAAAAACCAGCCAAAGCTGGAAAGAGGCACCTCTCGACACTGATGCTACCTGCTTATCTAACAAGTGCCATATAATGGAGTATCCTCTATGAATCTGATTTTATCCAAAACTGGTTGTAAACACAAGGACAAAAAACTATATGGAGTATTTTAACATATTTATGGTTGTTCAGGTACAATAAAAGAACGTAGTTTTAAATAAGTATTAAATCTAGCAACCTGTAGTTGAGTTTAAATATGCATTTAAAGTTTACACTTTAAATTTCAAATTGAGACCAGTAGGAAATTTCCCTTGAAATTTAAACA
Source organism: Podarcis melisellensis (assembly GCF_964234715.1). NCBI lineage: Eukaryota > Metazoa > Chordata > Lepidosauria > Squamata > Lacertidae > Podarcis > Podarcis melisellensis. The sequence goes on from NC_138542.1 coordinate 22,460,834, forward strand.
AATTTAATGTTATGAATTCTCCATTTCCAATTAAATGCAGTTGATGCTTTCTGTGTATTGTGCTTGTAACGAGCATTGGTCTTTGCACACTTATTTTTTATGATGTCTGGTTTTATTATAGGAATCATTGGTTATTTGTATAATTTTCATTTAGATCAATATACAGTATTGATGGCTGCATGTACAGCACATACTTCAGAAGAGCAGATTTTAAAGTGTGTAGAACTGCTTCTCTCAAGAAATGCTAACCCTAATGCTGCTTGTAGGTAAGCGAACAACATTATCTCCAAATTTCTGACTTATAGTCGTTTTTAATTGAACTTGTTCTGTCATGTTTACTACCAATAGATAACTTTTGAGTAAGTCTTTGGCCTTCACTCTCTGATATGTACTACCAATGTTTCTGTTTGCTGACAGTGCCTTATGTGGGTACTGTTTTCTCCTAAACCTTTTGTCCTCTTCTGAAGTAGCCCTCCAAATGGTTTTGTAATATTTGTTAACCATTTGCATTGAGAAACTCGATAAAAGATTTGAACTTACTTCATTGTATTGGCTAAACTTTGCTGTTGATCCAGTAAGCAATCTAATTTTTCAGCATGCAGTGTTTTGCTGTAGAAGAACAGGTTTGATTGAGGACTAGAAGCTCAATGCATTTTGAATGTTACATCCACTTACAATGTTCGTTGTGTGGAGGATACTTCTTTCAGAGCTGCTGCTTTCTAGTTTCTCAAATACTATAAAAACACTATCTTGTTAAATTTTCCACTCCTCTTGAAAAGTAAACTATTTTCCTAAGCTAAATAGCTATAACATTGGCAGTGATAATATCTTAGACCTGAAGAGTGAACATTTTCCGTAACTGTTCCATTAAAGCAGAAATAGCCCTCCAGGTGGTGTTGTACCAAAACTCCCCTCATCCTTGACCGCTGGACATGCTGGCTGATGGGGATTGGAGTCCAGCAACATCTGGAGAGCCACCCCTGTTTTAAAGCCTTCCATGACTAACCACTGTATTTTTAAAAGAATTTTACATTTTCTATATTAATTTCCACTAGTTTTCAGCCATCTTGGAAACTGTTGTCAGGCAGGATATAAATATTAGCGTATTTGTTTGCTATGGAAATCTCCCATCTGTTCAGAGCTTATCTCTTGCTGGACACAGCCAATTTGCTAGAAAGTCCACTAACATTACGAGACTTCAAAATTGCACTAACCTTCGTGCCCACATGTACACATATACTGTCATTTGCAGTGAATCAGAAGTGAGGAAGGCGGAGAGACAATTTGTTCACTTCCAATTTATAAATATTTCCATGCCTACTTTCATGACGGTGATGCCTCCTTATCACAGCTTACCAGGCAATTGACTAGTTCCTGGTGTTACCAAGCCCTCATTCACACTGACCCACATTGGTACAATGGGACCTTGGGTTACAAACGTTTTGGGTTACAAACGCTTCAGTTTACAGACTCCGCTAACCTGGAAGTAGTACATCGGGTTAAGAACTTTACTTCAGGATGAGAACAGAAATCGCGGCGCAGCAGCAGCGGGAGGCCCCATTAGCTAAACTGGTACCTCAGGTTAAGAACAGTTTCAGGTTAAGAACGGACCTCTGGAATGAATTAAGTTCTTAACCAGAGGTACCACTGTAGTTGATTATCTGTAACACTGTTTTATTATCTACCCACTACTGAGGAGAACTTTACACAATCAGAAATCCAGGGGAGCAAGGGAATGGTAAAATTATTTCTACTCTGGATGGACAGTACAGGGAACCATGTGGTTATGTGCTTACTGTAGTAAACAGTTACCTTTTGTTAAATGCTCTTTGTTCGCCCCAATCCCACAAACCACAGAGGCTTATTCTGTTGGCTGTTCAGTGGCTTCTGTGCAGAGATAGATTTCCTTTGGGAAAAAGTACCCCAGCCCACTGAGACCTTTGATGCCCACCCCTCACCACCTGGACTCCACACAATACTCATTGAACATATTTCCCTAATATTAGCATTGCCAGACCTCTCCAAGAGCTCCTTTTTGTTGCTGGTAAGATTCTCTGTAAGCAGTAAGTAGGTCATGGACGGTTTGGGTATTGAGGCCTAACTTGCCTTCCCTCCGTTGTTGTCTCCTCTTTGAACTTGAGGAGCATGCACTCAGAGTCTCTTCATTTTCCCCTGAAAGAGCCTCAAGTAGTGGCTGTTTTACTTAGGGCATCTTTGGCATTGTAGATACTCTATTGGTCCGAATATAAGCCACACTTTTTTTTCTAAATTCTGACCATGAAAAGTTAAAGTGCGGCTACCGTGGCACGAATGTGGAGAAGCAGCCCCTGCCCACAGCTTCCCCGCCCTTCCCCCTCCAGCCGGGAAAGGGAGGAAGCAGGGAAGGGGGAAGGCTCCCCCCCTTCCCAGTATGCAGCCAGGAGCACAAGACAAACACACTAGGAGCATGGGAAAGCGGCACTTGCCCCACATATAGTCCTCCGTCCTCTCCCCCAAGGCCAGGAAGGAGGGAGCCACCAGCAATGCAGCGCCCCCACCCCTGCCCAGAATGCAGCCGGGGTTGCGGGCAAACTGCCAGGAGCGTGGGGAAGCGGCGCCCGCCCTGCATGCAGTCCCTAGTCCTTTCTCCCCAGGTTGGGAAGGGGGAAAACCACAAGCAACGCTGCATGGCTCCCCCTGCCCAGCATGCAGCCAGGAACGTGGCAAGCGGCACCAGGAGCGTGGGGAAGCGGCACCCGTCCTACCCGAGGGACATACTGCGGGTCCTCTTTAGTACTCATAGGATTTTCTTCTACATTTGCCATTTACCGATGTGATTGCCTGCGGAATTTTAAGGGAGCGCCTTTGGCTATTGTATTTTTTTCTCTCCCCCCGCTCTCCGAATTTTAAAGGTGCGGCTTATTTGCGGGTGCAGCTTATATTTGGGCCAATATGGTTTCTGTTGTCTGGCCTTAGTACCATTTCTCATTGCTCAGGTGCACCATCCAAAATGCATCTGGGGAGCCCCAAAGTGTGCTCCACCCTTTCCAGCTTCACTCCCATGACCAGAAAACAGGCATTGTTCGGTCCCTGCTTCTGCCAACCTAGCAGTACTCTGTATTTTCAGTGCAAATTTCAAGTAAATGGGGACAGTGTATGGCTTTTTGTTGTTGTTGATAGCTTGGTTAATGTTTGAGATTTTTATCTAGTTACTTAACACATTAAAATTTAACAGAATATATTTATTGTTGCTGATAGTATCATGCCAGCTCTACTGTGTTATTTCAGTGGCCTTGGTTTTATTATATGATAGTTAACTTTGTTTAATGGCACATCTAACTACATCTATATAGCCTGGGAAAAGTGTTGCATTTATCTTTTAGGTAATAAATCCTACTATCAATGACACCAAAGCAGAGATACAGAACAGTTATCATAGTATATGTCTTTAATCTGCTCCCTAGAAGAAAAATATCAGCCATAAGTTTGAAGGGTTTAAACAATACTACATGTATTTAATCTTGTTACCTTTTTAGAGTTCCTTATTCATGAGACGTAACCTCTGGAATAAATTTAATACATAAATTCTTAAATCCATTCGATGTACATAAATGTCATGTGAGAGAGAATTCTAATGTGTTCACCCTCCCTATTGAACTTGAGTCAACCCATATTACTCAAGAGTCAACCCCCCTTTTAGAGGGTTGCAGAATTAGTCCCCTCCTGGCAAATAGAAGGGGAAGAAATTGAGGCAGTGAGAGATTTTACTTTCTTGGGCTCCACGATCACTTCAGATGGTGACAGCAGTCACGAAATTAAAAGACGCCCGCTTCTTGGGAGAAAAGCAGTGACAAACCTAGACAGCATCTTAAAAAGCAGAGACATATAGCCTGGGAAAAGTGCATATACCTTGCTGACAAAGATCCGTATAGTTCTGGTTTTCCCAGTAGTGATGTATGGAAGCGAGAGCTGGACCATAAAGAAGGCTGATCGCCAAAGAAGTGATGCTTTTGAATTATGGTGTTGGAGGAGACTCTTGAGAGTCCCATGGACTGCAAGATCAAACCTATCCATTCTTAATGTAATCAGTCCTGAGTGCTCACTGGAAGGACAGATCCTGAAGCTGAGGCTCCAATACTTTGGCCACCCCATGAGAAGAGAAAATTCCCTGGGAATGACCCTGATGTTGGGAAAGATGGAGGGCACAGGGAGAAGGGGACGACAAGAGGATGAGATGGTTGGACCGTGTTCTCGAAGCTACCAGCATGAGTTTGACCAAGCTGCGGGAGGCAGTGGAAGACAGGAGTGCCTGGTGTGCTCTGGTCCATGGGGTCACGAAGAGTTGGACACGACTAAACAAAAACAAATTGCAAAATAAAAATGCTTTGCAGACAGATTCTGCAAGGATCCTCACTGACTAATGCCACACCCTGGTTGGGCCCCCAATATTGTTTCCTTAATGCTTAACTTAGATGTTCATCAGACTCAGCCTTCATAAAGCTACATTACAGCACCTGATAGGAGCCCTCTATACAGTATGGTACAGTGGTGCCTCGCAAGACGAAATTAATTCGTTCCGCAAGTCTCTTCGTCTTGCGGTTTTTTCGTCTTGCGATGCACGGTTTCCCATAGGAATGCATTGAAAATCAATTAATGCGTTCCTAGGGAAACCGCCTTCAGACCAGGTCCGGGGACAGTCTGTCCCCGGACCTCTTCTGAAGGCTGGGGGGCGCGGGCTTCGCAGCAGCGCTACGAAGCCCGGCGGCTGGGGCAGGTGTTCCCGCCCCCCCACCCCGCTTCGGAGCAGCGTTCCGAAGCGGGGTGGCTGGGGCAGGTGTTCCCGCCCCCCGCCCGGCTTCGCAGCAGCGCTACGAAGCCCGGCGGCTGGGGCAGGTGTTCCCGCCCCCCCACCCCGCTTCGGAGCAGCGTTCCGAAGCGGGGTGGCTGGGGCAGGTGTTCCCGCCCCCCCGCCCGGCTTCGCAGCAGCGCTACGAAGCCCGACGGCTGGGGCAGGTGTTCCCGCCCCCCCACCCCGCTTCGGAGCAGCGTTCCGAAGCGGGGTGGCTGGGGCAGGTGTTCCCGCCCCCCGCCCGGCTTCGCAGCAGCGCTACGAAGCCCGGCGGCTGGGGCAGGTGTTCCCGCCCCCCCACCCCGCTTCGGAGCAGCGTTCCGAAGCGGGGTGGCTGGGGCAGGTGTTCCCGCCCCCCGCCCGGCTTCGCAGCAGCGCTACGAAGCCCGGCGGCTGGGGCAGGTGTTCCCGCCCCCCCACCCCGCTTCGGAGCAGCGTTCCGAAGCGGGGTGGCTGGGGCAGGTGTTCCCGCCCCCCCCGCCCGGCTTCGCAGCAGCGCTACGAAGCCCAGCGGCTGGGGCAGGTGTCCGGGATCTCTTTTGAAGCAAGCGGCTGCGGAGAGACGCGATCTCCCCGCAGCCGCTTGCTTCAAAAGAGGTCCGGGATCTCTTTTGAAGCAAGCGGCTGCGGAGAGACGCGATCTCCCCGCAGCCGCTTGCTTCAAAAGAGGTCCGGGATCTCTTTTGAAGCAAGCGGCTGCGGAGAGAAGCGATCTCCCCGCAGCCGCTTGCTTCAAAAGAGGTCCGGGGGCAGCGGGAAGAGCTGCCCCCGGACCTCTTTTGAAGCAAGGGGCGGTGGGGAGAAGCGATCTCCCCGCCGCCCCTTGCTTCAAAAGAGAAGACCCGCTGTCCCCGGGGCAAGCTTCGTTTTGCGAAGCAAGCCCATAGGGAAATTCGTCTTGCGAGGCAACTCGAAAACGAAAAAACCTTTCGTTTTGCGAGTTTTTCGTCTCGCGAGGCGTTCGTCTTGCGGGGTACCACTGTACTTTGAGTCAGAATGAATTCATAGAGAACAAGCAGAGCACAGCACATATCTGAGTGGCAGTACTATAAAACAATGGCTATTGATATCAATGAAACTTGGTACATTATTTGCAGGGATCTCTTGTGCCATCTTAGTTCTTTTGAGTTTGCAAAGGAAACATTTCTTTTTGTGTAGTTTCCATTGCTCTATTGATAATGCTGAACTCTTTTATCACTGGAGCTGAGCCAATAACACTTAACTGTTGGAACCTTTGGGCTTTGTATTGCACTTGAAAGAGTGTTAATCCTCTTGGGTTATAGGTTACAAGTTCTCCAAAAAGGGAGCTCCCTTTCTTCTTCGCTTTCAGATCGTGCATCTACTTCACATGCAAAAGCAATTCAAAGGGAAAAGGGAGACAGACAGACAGACAAACTACAAAGTATGTGGTATAGCGATATTTGGCTTGTTGTCTTGATTGAGCCTAAAAGAAATTCTTGTGTGTTTGTTTGCAGTTAAGTGTCAATTAAATATTTTCCTTTAAATTGCTGCTTTGTAACTTTGAGAGCTGTTCTACTGTACAGTTATTTTTCACCTTTCTTGAACATACAGTAAATGGGGTCTGCACTGAGAGACATCCCAGGCAATAATACTTGATGACTTCAAAGTTGAAAAGAAGAGGTTTCTTTTTTTTTTTGTCAACCTGGAAATCATCTGTGATGTGAGATAAATTTTACCTAGCAGTAAAACATTTATCATAGATGTGTAAATTCTATTATAATAACAATAGACATTTAATACATTATCTTCTTTTTTTAAAATATAATTTTTATTAACAGGCCAATCAAATCACATCAATTCCAAATCACATTGGTTCCAAATTATACAGCCAATTTTTTTTTTTAAAAAAAATTGTTAGGGGTACCCATACATCAAGCCCCGAAAGGGGTCCAAACATCACTCTTGCTGCTGCTTAATTAAACAGTTCTATCCAGTTCTGTCCAGATAGTCTCTTTGTTGTTTTCCTCTTCTTGTTATCATTTTTCCTTTCTTTGTGATCTCTGATAATCTTCACAAGCAGGTTGAAAACAAACATATCCTGTGTGGGTTTTACACTTTCCAAGAGTCCTATCACATAAAGGACAGACGCCATTTCCACACCTCCGTAAAAAAACATTCCCACAGTCTGTCCATTGATTTCACAGGCTTGCCAATCTATATCTCCGGGGGCTCTGCCAGGTCAAGATCACATTCCGATCACCATACATTCACATTCTGATGACCCTGGTCCTCCTCCCCTTCGTCCTTCTATGAGCAAGCCTGTCTTAACGAAGGTCCATTTTTAGCTGCTTCATAAAGCTTTCCTTCCAATCCCCGATGTTTTCACTAGTCCTCTCTTTAATCAATAATTCATTTCCACACAGTCTCTTATTCTCCTGCTTGTGATTAGTAGTTTGCAACGATTCTTCTCTCTGGAGGGGAGGGTTATTGAATACTCACATAAGACAAAAAACAAAAGTTTTTTCCTCCCCCCTCTTTCCGGTTCAGTCCAACATACCGATCTTTTAATGATGATTCTTCACTTGATTTATTGTCCAGCCCGTCGCTCCGCTCACAGAGATCCCATTATTCAGCAGTCTTTACTCCCGATCTTCACTTGATGTATGTGCATTAGCTTCTTTCCAATTATATGTTTCCAATTATATATTTCGAGCTAATGCTAACCAGTGCGCGATTAGAGACAGTGTCAGGGAGAGCCGACCTTACCCGAGGGCTTCGTGCCAAGTGCCCACATCCCCTTCTTTCGAATCCGGGGGTGAATTATGGGCACAGCTGGCAAGGCAGTCCCCCCATTCCCTAGGGGGGGGCAAGGGAGGCTGCATACTCCCATATCAGCCTCTTAATTACCTCGTGTGGGTCGGAGAGATATTATTGTCAGCCATCTTCCAATGCGCCCCCTGGTGGCCCCCCTTAATACATGATCTTCATTCCTGAAGACCCCTAATCAATCCATGAATAGCTACCTAAATTTGAGATTGAAATCTTGTCACTCATAACCTTTTTTTCTTACTTTTTAAGATCAGTGACCCAGTTACTATGTAAAAATAAGCCAAACCACGGCTAAGTATGAACACACAAGTGTGCAGGTTCTCCCAACAAAAAGTGTGACTGCTTCATTCCTCCCCTAGTCTTGTTTCTGGCACACTACCCAGAGCTAAGCCATGGATTGGTGTATTGCTACATATGAACCCAGACAAACCACAATCAATAAGCCAAGAACAAAATAGTTCATGATTTGTCTGGAGCAAGAAAATCACAAACCATGGTTCAGATGTAATGCTGAAGCCAAACCATGTGTATGCCAATTTGCAAGTCACCCAGGAAACTCTCATTAAAATTCAAACAAAACAGGGAAGTCAGTGGAACCTACTCACAAACGAAACTTGTCTTTAGAAGGAGGCCCATGAAATTTGTGAGTAGACTTGAATGGGACCTCCCTGCTCCATTTGGTTTGTGTGTCTTCCAGGTGAAGTGCAAACTTACTTATTACAAACTTCCATTTGTAATAGCTACCTGGTTGCCAGACTGAAAAGTCCTGTAGTAATCTACTAAATTACTTAGGTTCAGGAATACATTTTAGAAATCGTCCCAAATGTGAAAAATGAAAAGTTGCAGAACATTCTGCAAAATTTGCTGCCACACTTGTCTAGCATCTGTTGCCATCTTGTGGTGGAACTGTTAACTCTCTACAGAATTAAAATATTCTGAGGGTAAAAAAATGCACCCCTCCCCAGTGCTTGACCTAAATCTGCTTGCCTTTGGAGGCCATTGTCCCTTACCAACGTTCGGTGGATACATGGATGGTTGTGTTCCATCTTTCTTGATATTCTAGTTAATATTTGAAAGCTCATAGTTTGCATTGGTTTTCTTTGTACACGGTTCCTTTGAGTCGCTTCAAGATTCTCTTCCTCTGACTATGGTACCAACAAGTGATACAATGCCTTATCAGATGACGTTTTATACTATCTTCAAGTAGACTAGTATTACATCCCACTGTTGGGGTGGTGAGTCATTCCTATGCGTAACAGTTCCTATTGTTTATTGTTCAGCTTCATTTTATTGTTAGTAGCTGACGTCTCAAGTATATTGCAGCAGCTTAAAAGGCTTACTAAGAGCATAAAAGCTGCTGGATCAGACTAAAGGTTTTATCAGTACATAACATCCTGTTTTCTTTAGTGGTTAGCCACATTAGCCATATTTATGGGAAACCTATTTTTCATGACTTGGCTAATCTTATTTTAAAGCAATTTAACCCTGTTTCCCTCTCTACATCATATGGCAGTGAGATTATATGCTTGTATGAAAAAGTACTTTGTATGCGGAATGTACAAATCTGCCTTAGACTAAGTCAGACAACTCACTGTCCCACCTAGCTCTGTATTTACTAATGTACAGGCACCTTCCCATTTGTGCACTATCAGCATATGTGCGGCCTCTGACACGTGTAGCGTTTTTGACAAAGAAAAACATAAGCAATAGCACACCTTGTATGCCAAATCCATGCGATCTCTAATATTGAGAAAGGTTTCACATAATATAGTACAGCTGAATGTTCGAAGCCATCGTAAGACCACAAATGTGTTGGTACTCCAAAATCAAATAGGGATCATTTTGGTTTGAGATCATGCCACAGCATTATTGGAATTGTTGATATATAAAAAATGATCATCAATACCAACTTGGTGGCTACCTATGGGGCTATTGCAGAGACAAAAGATCAAGGAAAAACTACAATCTGAAAATTATTGTTTGTTTAATACAAATGCCACTCATGAGGGCCTTGTAGGAAGGAAGCTGTCATTTAAAACATCAATGGGGTGAGGTAAAACAAAAAATCAGGAAGTGGTAGTGTTGGAATGATAACATAAAAACGTAAGAATCCCACAAGTGTATAAAGATCTGTTGTGTAAGTAGGTACCAAGCATTAGATTTAGAATAAATCTGCACTGCTATGTCCTGAACAAGTAGAGTGTATCATGAGTTTGGAAATAAGTTTTCTAGGCTTATGGGTAGAAAAGCCAGTGTAATCAAGTAGCTAGAATAGTAGATGATAAAGGTGGGATTCATTATGTCTCAGTCTCCGATGACTGCTCCTTTGTCTCCACCCTCCACCCTACATTGTTTCATGTTTCAGACATCATGATAGATCACTAAATCACAATATTTAGCTGGTGATATATCACAATGCTGAGAACCAGATATCACCCAGTCCTACAGTTGGCGCAATGTTTTCCTGCTTTCCTAAGGCAAATAATCTTGGGGAGGTGACAGTTAATATTGAGAATTGTTTTGTACTTTGGGGAACTGGTGGTGACTGGAGTGGATTAGGGGTGGGGTACTGGATCTAGCTGTTCACCCATGCTCAGCAGGTCATTTTGACAAATGAGTTGAAACTATGTCCCATTCCCCCCCCCCCCTTTGTAGCTATCTAGGTGATTCATTTTTCCTTTGTAATTAGAAAGGAAGCTCCAAACCCAGCCAAGTGGTTACTGTTGATCAGTACTGACGTCAGGCTCTGGTTTTGCAGGGGTTGGCTGTACTGCTGAGTTCTCCAGTGACCTTGGTTAGCGCCTATCAGGTGACAGGCAGTACCTTCAAGCCCCACATTCTGCTGAACTTGGCTATGCTACAGAATCCCCTGGGGAACTGATACCAACTGATTGGTGGTGACAGCAAGCCTCTCTTGCCAGTGCACAATCCAAAATACACCTTAAGGCTCATAATTATACCTTAGCAGTGATGCGTCTCGCATAGGCCATCAGGTGTGGAGCATGTGGGAAAGGTTTTGGGGAAACAACCTTGTGGATGAAATTGGGACCTTCTCTGGACCTGATTTGGCCTGCAAACCGAAGGTCCACCATACTTGGGCTAGACAATTTTTAAGTGCCTTGCAATATGTGTGGTGATGTGGATTTTTGTGGAGATTTTTGAACTGGAAAATTTTGCAGAACATTTTCTTGTGCAGTGTTCTTAAGTTCCTCTTGAGAGTCATCTAATTTATTGTATTCATCTTCCTTCTATTTAGTTAACAAAGATAAAATTTTGAAATGGCCAAACTTTCATAATGCATCATTTGAAATGACAACCCATGTATTCATTGTTAATGAACTTAGGAAATGGACATTTTCTCATAGCATTTGTGCATTTCAAATTTACTTGAGGTACATTTGATCCAACCAAGATCCAAACTTACATTGGTGTAATCCTATTTATTTTTAACAATGAGATGATATCATTGTAATTGATGAGGTGCTATTTTGGATTCTTACAACAAATGATATGGTTCAACTATTTGCTCTTCTGGATAAGCACTTTCTTTTTCTATGGTACATGTTTTGATAAATCAAGAATAGGATTGTGATCTTTTCCCCATTATCTCTTATAAATGTTACCTGGGAATGAAGACTTGAGCAAGTCCATTTGCTAGCATTTTTGAAAGAAGTGCAGCCTTTCATCATGTGTTTTATGGGTCCCTCTAGTGGTTTGTAAGATGGTTAACAAGCCATGCTGTGTGTTTTTTATATGTAATTCCATGAAAATGTTAATCTACAGACCCATATTTCATTGTCACATATAGTTAACCTATACTATATTATTTTAAATTTAATTTCCCGTAATTTCATTATCTGGCAACAGTCTTCCAAAATAGCATTTTACAAACAAGAAAACCAAACAAAAGCATGGCACACAATATGACGCATAATTTCTCTTACACCCCCCCCCCCAAAGTTCAATTAAAGACCTTTCCAAGAAAATAGACAATAGGTTAATGACCTTTATTGTATTGACAAGAAATTTTACAAAAGCAGATGAGCTTAGGATAATAAAACTCAAATGTATTACATTGGTCACAAAAACACATACTCGCCTTACCGTTGTTCCCCGACCTGGTTTGGAGGCTGGCGGTGGGGAAAGCAGCGCTTCTCCCCACCGCCAGCCCCACAAGCTCGGGGGACAGCGTGGAGGCGGAGCACCGCCTTCCCGCTGTTCCCTGACTTGGTCTTTGGGGCTGGCGGAAAGCAGCTGTGCAGCGCGCCCCGGGCTTCGGGCAGATATCCGCAAGCCTTGGGAGTCCGGCTGGAGTTCCCGGCGGGCTCCCAAGGCTTGCGGATAGCAGCCTGTTCTGGGGGCTGGGGTCGGGGGAAGCTCGGGCTTCCCCTGCTCCAGCCCCGCACCTGGGGGGATTTTTTTTTCTTTATTCCCCCCCCCCAAAAAAAAACCTAGATGTGCCCTATGGGCCGTTGCGCCTTATAGGGTGAAAAATACGGTATGTGTTTTGCATGCAACATTTATTGTGATCATTGTAACACTGCAATGGGCAACTTGCATTATATCAGCAGATGTGGGGCGGGGATTGATTTTTTAGCACTGGGTCCCTGTATTGTGCAGTGCTTTAAAGGCTCCTGCCAACCAGCTGGTTGTTGTGTGCTTTTGTAGCTGCACAAAACAGTTTTGGTCAAGCCCTGCTCTTACTTGCATGATATCAGTGGGTAACCCTGGCTTCATAGGACGAATGTGGATGCCTGGCAGGCCAAGATTGGCCCATGGGCTAGAGCAGTGATGGCAAACCTTTTAGAGACAGTGCCCACACTGCAACCCCAAACTCACTTTTTTATCGCAAAGTGCCAACATGGCAATTTAATCTGTATATCTCTTTTTTTTTTTTGGCGTGTTTCACGTTTCTTCTTTATGACTGCTGTTGTAACAAATAATCCTTCATAATAGTTATTGCATTACATTTTTCATTAAATTATCTTTCCATTGATAAATAATTTTATGGTATAACTGCTTCTTTTTTAAAAAAAGTTTAGGGGTATTCTCATTTTGACTCAAGATAATCACGGGGGGGGGGGGGAATACAGTTCAGCTCAGGGAAGGTAAAGGTAAAGGGACCCCTGACCATTAGGTCCAGTTGTGACCGACTCTGGGGTTGCGGTGCTCATCTCACTTTATTGGCCGAGGTAGCTGGCGTACAGCTTCCGGGTCATGTGGCCAGCATGACTAAGCCGCTTCTGGTGAACCAAAGCAGCACACGGAAACGCCATTTACCTTCCCGCCGGAGCGGTACCTATTTATCTACTTGCACTTCATGCTTTCGAACTGCTAGGTTGGCAGGAGCAGGGACTGAGCAATGGGAGCTCACCCCGTTGCGGGGATTTGAACTGCCGACCTTCCATTAGGCAAGTCCTAGACTCTGTGGTTTAACCCACAGCGCCACCCGCGTCCCATATTGGGGAAAATAAATACAGTTGATTTCTTCTGTTAAATTCACAAAATGTTTAGGAGTATGCATACCCTTGCATCCCCACAGAAAAAAAGCACTGGTATTACTCCAAAACAAAGTGGTGTTATGAGCCATCAAACCTTGGAAATACGTTTTCCCAGAAGGTTACACAATTCTGGCCACTAGTGTACACTGGTGGGTTGTACTAAGAGCTACCCTCCCAATTTTTAATATGAGATAATAATGATTGCGTGCACACATACAAATACAGTGGATGTGAATGGGATCTGTTCCGTACCCCCGTTCGCATCCTGAGCAGAATGCAACCCACGTGCACGGGTCACGATTTGCCGCTTCTGCGCATGTGCGTGACGTCATTTTGAGCGTCTGCACATGTGCGAGCAGCAAAACCCATTACTTCTGGGTCGCCGCGGAACACAACCTGAAAACGCTCAACCTGAAGCTACTTTTACCCGAGGTATGACTGTAAATATAAATAAATAAACCTAGCCAGATGGACGGGGTATAAATAATTTATTATTATTATTATTAACCATTTCTTTGGCTGCTGTTTGATCGCAACCTCCATGAAATGAATTTTTCTGTTGGCTTCCACGGGAAAGCCCAGCGAACATGTAAACCCAGCAGCCCCTTCTTAGGTTGCTGTGTTTATATGCTTACTGACCTGGGAGTTAAGCCCTGCTGAACTCAAGGCGGCTTACTCCCGAATAGGAAAAACAGACTGGCAGGAGGCCCTTGCGTATCAAAAGTCAATGCCTACTCAGCCCCTTGCTTGCTTGCTCGCCATGCCCTGGTGCCGCAGCCTTTGGATGGCGCAAGAGCCCTCCTCCTCTCCTCCCCACCCCGGCACAGAAACTACAGTCCTGCTGTGGCGACAGCACGCGTGCCCACAGAGAGGGCTATGAGTGCCCTCTCTGGCACACATGCCATAGCTTTGCCAGCGCTGAGCTAGAGGTTCCCTTCCCTTACTCTAGAGTCGTGGTTTCTAAAATGGGGCACACGCCCCACAGGGGGGCAACTTGATTTTTAAGGGGAGCAATTGGAGAATGAAATGACCTTTTGGACTTCCTCCATGTGAATAGGAGTTTACTTTTTGAATAATAAGAGTTATATGTCATTTGGGGGCATCAGGATTTTAGAGGTGTCTAGGTGGAGCATGACCAAAAAAAGGTTGGCAAGGACTGTACTAGAGACACAAAAATTCCCCTCAGGAGCTGGTCTCTTGCCTCACCTTAGGGAACAGTATAACCATGTAAAAGGATGAAGTGCAAATGACCTTTTAACAAAATTTTAAATGAGTATCACAAACACAGGAAATGTCCCTATGGGAAATGTGATTATTCTGAAATAAAATGCAGAAGCAGAAACAACCCCTGAAAGTCAGTTGACAACTTGGTTATTGTTGAGATTGAGAAATTGAAAAGAAAATTCATTGGTGACACAATAAGATATTTATCAGTATGAAATCCTTTTCATAAAAAGGTCTTCTGTGACATTTGTCTTCCCTGCAAATGGTGATAAATGTTGGATTGAAAATAAATCATTAGAGTGTTGCTATAGCTAAGTGTGGGACACGGGTGGCGCTGTGGGTTAAACCACAGAGCCTCGGCGGTTCGAATCCCCGCGACGGGGTGAGCTCCCGTTGTTCGGTCCCAGCTCCTGCCAATCTAGCAGTTCGAAAGCACCCCAAAGTGCAAGTAGATAAATAGGGACCGCTCCCCAGCGAAAGGTAAACAGCGTTTCCGTGTGCTGCGCTGGTTCGCCAGTAGCGGCTTAGTCACGTAAGTGTAACTTGCTTTGAACTTTACAACTTCCCATGTGGGCTTGATGCTGACCTGCAACTTGTGAATGCGTAGTAAAGTGTTATGTGCACAGGGTCTTGTTTTGGTAGCATTTGTTTGTGGGTGTCTTATCAATGAATTGTCACAACATACTTTGATGATGTACTTTGCTCACAGGTCATTTGCCAGAAGACTTTTTCCTATTCAGTTTACAGGAAACAACCATAAGTTTGACACTTGCCCATGAAACATTAGCTCTTTGTATATATTGCCGCAGGTGGATTTTTAAAACATTCATACTTTTAGAGAAAACACTTATCCAAGTTACAGATAAATTCTTGCGGTTGCAAAACTGTTACATTAGTAACATATTTTAAAATGCAATAAAAAGAAAACATTTAAACTACCATTTGTATATTTTTTGATTATATTTGTAGGGGAGATCAACACACACATATTTTTATGTTAATTGGACTTACAACTAATATAAGCTGAAACACAAAATATTAGGTAAAGAAGCTTACAAATGTTACATTGGTCACTATGGAATTACCCATAGGGTTTTCTTCAAGCAGGACAGCTATGCCAACCACCGGTGTATACTTTACCATGTGTTGAGGCATTCCAAATTTTAACCTTTTGTCCTCTGCAAAGCCAAGAGTCTCCAGTGAAATGCAACAAGCAAAGTTTGTTTCTTTAGTTATGCTTTCAGCATTGTTTACATGATTTGTTGTTTCAAGGCCTAATGTGTTGGTGGTTCACTATTTACAGTGGTACCTCAGGTTAAGTACTTAATTTGTTCCGGAGGTCTGTTCTTAACCTGAAACTGTTCTTAACCTGAAGCACCACTTTAGCTAATGGGGCCTCCTGCTGCCGCCGCGCTGCCACAACACGATTTCTGTTGTCATCCTGAAGCAAAGTTCTTAACCCGAGGTAATATTTCTGGGTTAGCGGAGTCTGTAACCTGAAGCATATGTAACCCGAGGTACCACTGTACTACTGAATAAGTTTTACTAAGGCTTTTGCACATGAGAAACATTATATGAAATATTAACAGAATAAATAGTGTTTGGATTAAGAACACAATAGCTGCTTTAATGGATATTTAATGGATTTTTGCTTAGGAAGAAAATGACTCCATTAATGTATGCAGCCCGTGAAGGTCATCCTCAAGTTGTAACTCTTCTTGCTGCTCATGGATCAGAAATAAATGCCCAGGATGAACGTGGTTACACAGTAAGTGAGCTTTATTCTAAACAATAAGACGGGCTTTAATTATTTCTGAAATGTGCTTAATCTTGCATAATTCAGATTTTCTTTCAGCCCCCTTGTTCTCAATTTGTTTTTGGAGGAGGAGAAGGAAAAATACTTTACTAAAATGAGGGGGTGCCCCTGACACAATCAGATTATTTCACATACATTTAAGTTTTTTCTCAGTTATGAAGAGTTCACGTGTAGCCAAAGAAGGGATATACACATATAACATAAACCACATATAAATAGATTTTCTTACTTTGTTTCCTTTTCTGAAGTAATAAGCTTGCTTTTTTTTTTTTTTTGGACCCTGGCTTTCTCTTCAGCCCTGGAAACTCCATGCTGACACAAATGGTTGAGTGATGCATGTTCCCCCCCACACACACACCTTTACTTCAGAGTAAGGTGGGGGGAAATCATGCATCACTCAACCACTTCAGTCTATGGATTTCAGGAATTAAAACAGTTTCATTATGCAGATGCTGATGCTGGATTGGGGTGAATTATATAATCTAGCTGAAGAACAGTATAGTAAAATTCAGCTAATCTAGCTGAATTCTATGTAAGGAAGAACACATACTGGTGTGAATGTTAACTTTTGCAATCGCAGCTCTGCTCATGGAGTTGGACTTTCTCATCTCTTTTCCTGCCAGTTTCCTATGGCTCCTGAAAATCCATCCCATTTCAAGGATTGAAGACCCTCCAGAATAGCTTGAGGTGTGGTACAAGGGACTGTAGCTGGAAGGGGGAATCAGTCATGTTTGACTAAGAACTTGTACAGGACAACTCTAGATTCAAGCCACAGAGCTTTCACTTATTTGTTTGTTTGGAAGAGTAGAAGAGAACAAACAAACAAGCAGTATGTTAAGCTTGAATAGCAGGCAGGATTCAACCGAATGAGACATTGATTCAGTGGTAATTTAAGTTGCAATTGCTTTCCTTATCCAGTTTTAAAGTCTGTATTACCTAATAAAAACAACTTAATGGCTTGTTACAGGCATTAACGTGGGCAGCACGCCAAGGTCATAAAAAAGTAGTCTTCAAGTTGCTCGAATTGGGAGCTGATAAATCAATACAGACCAAAGATGGACTGACAGCAGGAGAGATTGCAAAGAGCAACAAGCATTCAGAGGTACTATTTTGTGTATGGTGTCAAGACTTGAGTTGAAATGCTTGTATTCATAGGTTGCTTAGCTACATTAGAGGCATAGTAAACATTAGAGCTGGTATAATAATTCAGTGATAAAAAGCCTTCTAGTCTGCAAAGAGTTAAAACTATTCATGTTGGTTCATACGCCACAAAGCCAGGAAGTTGGAAACCAAGGCTGATGCCTTAACATGTGTGCTCTGAGATCAGCAACAGTATTATGCAATATTGTACATTGTGGTTGCTTACGCCTTACTCTCTCTGGATCCACACATTTTCCTGGTCTTTCAGACACCATTCCAGATGGGGACCACGGGGTGCCAGGGGCTAACAGAAATTTCCCACCCCGCCATGATCCTGCATGTTGTTTGCTATTCTGAATTTGGAACGGCAACATGAAGAGATTCTACCACTGGGCATTCTGCAAGAAATCTAGGGTTGCTTTGTAACCTGAGATGCTGGGTGATAAAATATGCTGGGTGCTATGGTATTGCAATTGAAAATAATTGTCAAGTGGGAGGGTTAAACAGCCTCTTCCAGCACACAACTTTTGTTTGCTTCACATTGCACTTTCCCAACACTACTGAACAACAGAAAAAATGTGAGGGCTCATGTTTGTGAGCTCAGTTGTCTGCCTTGATGTTCTGTGTAAGTCCTTGTGGTTACCTTTTTCGGGGCAGAGGAAGGAGTGACATTGGTCTACAAATGCACTGACATGTAAGCAATGAATTAATTCCCACCTGTTCAGATTCAATATGTTCATCACCTCCACACTGCCAAAATTGCACCTTTTCTTGATACTTCTGTATCTATGCAATGGGATTATTTTCAAAACCTTTTCTTAGTTATATGTCCACATCACCTCACACTCAACATTCTGCGCTGCACTCTAGAATGTTACGACAGTTACATGCAGCAAATTTGAAAGTGAAGTTTATGTTGAGACTTGAGCTCCCTTCCCTTCAGTGTTCTGTCGGGCACACAGTCAGCATGCCCTCTTGTTGCCTCTCTTACTAAGTAAAGCTCTTATGATTTTCTGTTTAAAAAGATGGTTCGATTCTTAGGTTCATAGAATTGTAGAATTGGAAGGGACCTCAAACCTCTGCAATGCAGTATAATACAGGGTGCGTCTTTTAAAAGAGGCCCCTTGGAACATGTGTACTCTGTACCCACAGAGCCTCTTTTAAAGGACTCAGCCTATATAAAAGTGGCAAGGTTTGAACCATGCCCCTTTAATTTAATATTAGTATGGTGCAAGTAGTCATCCAGTGCACGTAGTTGCATTTCAGCAACATCATCTGTAAGACAGACCTTGCTAGTTCTTCTGCCTTCTGTTTTTTAAACATGCACGGCCACTTAGTAATAATTTATGAAATTGCTGTATATCTTCATTCAGATTCATGCTTGAGTAATATTTCTACCTGTGACAATCTGAATTTATTTCTACTGATGTGCTAATTTGGAAAAAGAAACTAGGGTCAACTGCCACAACACAACGAGGAACAAAATTTGAAGCTGAACATACTTGGAAGGATTAATACTGAAAACATACTGTACACACTTGATAGAAAAGTGACTTGCTCCATTTGAAGTAAAATAAGGCAGCCAAGGGACAGCACACATCATTGTCAGTAAAAAAGACTTAAGAGCAAGCAAAAGGAGATCAGGCATGGGGATGAGGGAAGAAGCAGTCACGGAGATCAGGCAGGTGGGCTGTGTGCAGATCAGGTGTGGGGATGAGGGAAGGAGCAGCCGCTGAGGTAGGATGGGTGAGGGGGGGAGAGGAGAGGAAGCGGACTCACCATTGCATGGTTTGGGTGGGAGGGGATGGGGGTGTGCATCAAGCCCGCTGTCAGCGGTGGCAGCCAACAAAGATGTACGTCCCCTGCTGACTGAAAAGAGCTGCTCCGTCTCAGTGCCAGGGGAAGGTAGTGCCATGGGGCCTTGAAGTGGGGGCAATCAGCTGCCCTGTTCTCTGTCAGTGTGAGGGGAAGGCAGCGCCTTGCATTAGCAGCCCTGTTATTACAGAGATCATTGTGTGATATCAGCGGCGCTTTGAAATCGGCTACCCTGTTCCCCTTCACATGAGGAGCGATACATTGCTGTTTATTGCCATGTCAAAATCATCATTGCGGTGTAAGTTCAAAACTGATTTTGGCTAATATATTGAAAAATTGCACAGCGCTAAAACACCATAAAATTTGTGATATTACCATGCAGAAATGGCAGAAATTTAGTTGGGGAGGCAAGGGATGGGACTGTTGACCCCCAGGTGCGTTCTGTGGACCCCCAGGAGTCCCCGGACCCCTAATTGGGAACCAATGGAGTCTAACATGATAGCGAAGTAGAAAATTTTCTGCATATTCTCACTATTTTATAGCTGAATTTCCAGTTGGACTAAACAGTGTAACAGACCTGTTAGTAGTAGTTACAGGTAGGTAGTCGTGTTGGTCTGCTGTAGTCGAAATAAAATAAAATAAAATAATTCCTTCCAGTAGCACTTTAGAGACACACTAAGTTAGTTATTGGCATGAGCTTTCGTATCTGAAGAGGTGTGCATGCACACAAAAGCTCATACCAATAACTAACTTAGTTGGCCTCTAAGGTGCTACTGGAAGGATTTTATTTATTTATTTATTTTGTTTAGTCCTATTAGTAAACATGAAAAACAATCTGTACCTTGATATAATATTAACAATTTGTTTTTAATTATTCTCTTAGCTTTTTAGCTTACTTTCATTGAGTAAACACCCTTTCCAAGAAAAATTCAACAACCTGACTAAAGAAGAGGCTATTCACAAACTTCTGAAAGCAGTTCCCAATACATTTAAAAGCCAGAAAACCAGGTAAAAAATAGCGAATGCTAATGTATTTAACTTTGAAAGTATTCTTCAATGAAAACTTTGTCCATTGGACAGTTTAAATACAGTACAGTGCACCGTTTAAACACTTAATTCAGTTCCCTTTAAAAGCACTTCCAATTTAAATAGATACTAAAATTAATGCTGCAGTCTGTTAGAGAGACGTTCCAGCAGTTGCATAACCATTTGTATGCCCATAAAATGTTTCAGGGTCATAGATGTACACTGTTGGTGGGATGGGTATCTTCGGCGGGGAGGGGGAGAGGAATGATTGATTTAAAGGGCAAGCTTGGCTCTACAAGATCCAAGGCCCCTTCATTCCCCCAACACCTTTCCCTCTCAAAAAGAACGAAAATTGTTGGAAACTGCATAGCTGTTGTCAATTGGGAGGGAAATATCGCGGGAAATTAGAATGTAGGTGATGGGAAACCACCCTAGCTGCTTTGAACTGACAGGGCATAGATTGCCAACATGGATTTTGTTTCTTCCGCTGTCCTCCCCAAGAGTGCTCTGCTAGTTGAACTTTTTTATCTGTAGGATACAGTAAGGTATTTGTGTTCACTCATTCCTTTGCCTCTAAGCAGCTATAAAAACCAGCTGATCAGGAAAATATTTTTATTCTTTTAGCAGAGATATGAATAATAACATGTATTTGCCTTTTAAAACTTCTGGTGTGATTAAAAAGACCCATTGCATGAAGGATGCGCAAATTAGCTATTGATAAGGGTTTTTTTTTGCCTCTGCATTATTATACTGGAACTGAATTTAAATCAATATTTTAAATCAATATTTGAAGCAGCAACAGAATAAGTGTCATTTTATTTCTGAGATTTGCTTCAGTTATTTATACTTTTATAATAATCAACCAATATATTTATAGTTCTTATTCAGCCTTTGGCGACCTGGAGGTGTTTTTACAAGGCCTTGAGCTTGAACATTTAACAGAGGTCCTGAAGGTAAGCTTTGAAAGCTTTGAAAACATTTATGGATAATGGCCTTGGATCTAATGGCGTCATGGGGCCACTGAATTGGGTACTGACTCCAGTTTGATTGTGAGGCAGGAGCAAGGAAAATCAGCGATTAGATTTTTGCTCCTGCTTGACCAAAGCAGTCACGTCAACTTTGGCTCTCATTCTTCCTACTTCTACTCAGGATAGTTTCTTGCATTTTATGAAAGCTATGAGATATGGGGTGGTGTCCAGTTGGGTTGTGTCTCCCTGACAGAAGGTACCAGTCAACAGAATGAAAAAGGAGGCAATTTTTGGCTATTTTCCCCACCCACTTGCTCCCTCTTCAGAGCAGGTTTGGGGTGGGGGAGAGTGAGAGGTTGCAAGGGGAGGAAGAAATGGCCAAAAAAGTCTTCCTCTCTGTTGTCCTATTTTGGAGAATGTGCATTTAGGCTTCAGTACTACACCCACTTGAGGCACATTGAACTTATGACTGAAAAGATACATTGTAGGATTGTGCAGAATATTAACCTAGATTTGTGCTTTATGTTTTATCTACTGTAAATATCCTTAAAAGGTTTTGATATTTTGTTGGGTTTATTGACCTAGGTGAGGGCATATGGGAGGTGGATTATTACATTCTGATTTACAGTGTTTCCTCAAATAAAATATTTTTGTTTCATACAGGAGGGAGAAATTGGTTTAAGGGAGCTTTTGACCATGGAAAACAAGGACTTTACACAGGTTGGCTTAATGCAGATGTTCCTAATTTTTCACATCACACAACATTTTTAATATTGATGTACATTTTAATTTGTGAGAATAGTGATGGTGCAGAAACTGCCTTCTTGTCTGATGGACCCACTATTGGTCTCATCTACACAATCTGCTGGAGCCTGTCTTCCCATGTAGGGGGAATTCCTAACTCACCTAGGGTTTGAGACCCATCAGCTTCCCTCATTTGGTTTAGCTGGCTAGTTGAAGCAGCTTCAGGGGTGTGGCTGCTGTCGCATGTTGACAGCTTGTAGGAGCCACAGGTGAGAGCTGAGTGCACGGTAGGGACCAAAGCTACCCCAGAAGGAGAACGATGTGGTCCCCCCCACTAGAGGTACTACCCTTCCCCTTATACCCCATACACCCCAAGGGAAGTGGGGGCATATGAGGCTTGTCAGCCTGGGAAGCTAGCCCATCCAGGAGAAGGAGAACTCTGATCCTAAACCTCCACTGTCTTGTGTGATACCTTTGGGTTTAGAAAAAGACTAAGGAGTAAACCCTACCCAAATCTGTAGTGGAGTCCCTAAGAAGGTTGGATGGTATCTTATATGCTTCTTTCTGGCAACTCCTGCAGCCAAGCTGGTGCTTTCCTTTGGACCACATCAGCAAGGCTAGTAGGAAGGTCATTGCCTGGGCAGCCCAGGACCTCCATACACACTGCCTAGGCTTGCACCCCAGGAGGTCACTTCAGTGCTGCTAATGCAACCGTTTGACCTCACCCCCTCCATTGTCTCTCGGGGCAGATGGACGCCAACATCAAATGTGATGGCATTTGTGCAAGGAGGTACTTTGAATTCTTTTTTGGTGTTCCCTTCAGGGAAGAGATCACCTTCTCTACATGGTGTAACATAAATCAGTACAGTGGTACCTCGGGTTACATATGCTTCAGGTTACATACGCTTCAGGTTACAGACTCCGCTAACCCAGAAATATTACCTTGGGTTAAGAACTTTGCTTCAGGATGAGAACAGAAATTGTGCTCCAGCAGCGTGGCAGCAGCAGGAGGCCCCATTAGCTAAAGTGGTGCTTCAGGTTAAGAACAGTTTCAGGTTAAGAACGGACCTCCGGAACGAATTAAGTACTTAACCCGAGGTACCACTGTATTAGCTCATAACCATGTGTTTAAGTGTTCATTTTTAAACAATTTTATAACTACAAGGTTATAAAGCTCTCTGTTAATTGTTTGGAAATAATATGAGCTGAATGGTGAATATGAATTCAATCAAGGAATTTCAGGTGTTACCTGGAAAAGAGGCTTATGGAGCACTCCAACCCACCATTGACAAGTTTGGTGTGGAGTGGTTGGATTAGTCAGACACTAATGTCACTGCAAATGCAGAGCTTGCCTTCTGCCTGCCAAACGTACAAGGGGGTAGAAGTGCTGTAGGTAGGATCCTCAGCAGCAGAAAGCCCCCACATAGGGTGTTCCAGGGGGAGTGGTTAGACCAGTCCTGCTGTTACATCGTGTGACTTCATCAGGGCTAATGTGGGCCCGAATGCTGTACCAGCCGCAGGCATGCCCACCTACTCACTATGGCCTCTGGACACAGCAGGGCTGCAGGTGCATTGGTCCTGTCTCCGGCCAGCCAAATCCACCAACCAGGCACAAAGAGGGTTTGGATTGCAGTGCCTTTTACGAAAATATCCCCCCCCCCCCCCCATCAAATCACTTCATCAAAAGACCAAGCAAATGCTTCCTGTTTTGTGTAGTAGTTCAGTTTTTTCTTTGGAAATTAGTTGAAGTTTTAACTTACAGCTTTAAATTACAAATAAATACATTGGAAGATATGGATTTGCCCTATATGTATAATATTTATTGAACCTAGCTTGGTGAGATTGTAGTACAGTTAGAGGATGCTCAGCCCTAAGATGCTGAAACTTGTCTTCCATGATGTAGCCTTCATGGACTTAATACCAAGCTTTTTGAGTTTTTAAAATCCTCTTTTATTCTAAGTTTCTCTGTTTAGATGTTTTGATTTTATTTATTTTTTTGTTTTAGCTTGGAATTACAAATGCCAGAGATCAGCAGAAAATCTTAGGTGCTGTTAAAGAAGTGCAGATAGAAAAAGTAAAGTTGGAAGAGTTGTCCAGTGTGGTGAATTTGGAACTCAGGTAAAGCAGTTTGATGGAAATACAAACACGCACACTCTTTCATAGTAGTACAGGCGACAAGCGTGTGTTGTGTTCCAAAACCCTGCTGAAACCCTAAGTGAAAATTGCGTAAGTGGGGAGCACTCTCTGAACACCCTTTAAATGCCCTCTGTGTAGCATTCTCTCCAATTCAGATAATAAATACCGTACAAAAAATACCGTACAATTCCACAACTGGAATTGAAGCTCTGGGGCCAGCAGGAGGCTGGAGGACATGCGGGAAAGCGATTGCTGCTGCTGTGATACCCCACACACCAGCTGTTATTGGGGAGGCTGTGCAGCCTAAACAAAGCCTCACTGCGCCTCCAGTCTCTTCTCTGCCCTCACTGAAGTCCTCTTCAGACTCTGGAGAGGGTCTCCTTGCGAGCCATCTTTAGCTCTCTCCCTCCATTTCTTGGTGTGGATTACATTATTTAATTCTTTCCCAGCACTGCGCATATGTTCAGTCACACACACGGGTGTGTGTGTGCCTGTAGTTGATTGGTTTTATTTGTCTGTGGCACCATGGCCATTATAAAACATACTGCTGGGACAAATAACTACAGATGAGTGGTGAATCTAAACTCCTGCTGGGACAGACACAAGGTGAGCGAAATATAGGTGGGTGGAAACATATCAGAATCCCTGCTGTGGGTGTGGGAAATGTAATATTACAGCCCCCAGATTTGTACAGTTGTAAAGTTCCCCAGCGGCAGCCATAGAATGATGAGTTTGGTTATATATTTATTCCTCATTTTAAGAGCAAGTCTACTGTTTGCATACCTGCTTCACCTTACTTCCGTTTTTAAAATTACTACGTGTTAGAGCAGGGTTGAGGAGCCTCAGGCCCAGCAACTCTGTCCAGCCCTCAGGATTCTCTCTTTGGGAAGAGGCTGTGCCCATCTGGTTACCTTCCCTTTGCTCAGGCCATGTCCCTAACCAGCCTTGCTATGATCCCACCTCATGTGCTTTTTTTAAAATAAGTTTTTATTGATTTTCTTTTCTATCATTACAAACACCTCATGTGCTTTTTGGCTGGCTAGAATGCATCCTTGAACTGTGAGAGATGTGTGGGTTTAGGATGCAGAGGGTTTTTTATGTGTATGGAAACCTCTGGCTTGTGTGGCTAAAATATAACCTACTTGTCAGGGGCTCAGGAGCAGAGGCACAGGAGAGGGAGGAAATGGAGAGCGAGGGGGAGGAATCCGAGGGGAGCGTAGGCGATGACAGTGGTCCGAGGGATTCCCTTAGTCTCTCCAGCGAATCGGAAGATTCATAGAAGGGGGCGCCCATGGCCAGGGCAAGGGGGGTGCCTAGGGGGACACCCCAGGAAGAAGGGGCCAGAGGGGACTCAGAGAGCAGCAGTTGGAAATCAGGACCAGCTTCCCCACCAGAGCGCAGTGGGGGGGAGGAGTCCCAGGTATCGGGATCAGGCTGCTCACCACCAGCGAGAGGAGATGAGTCAGGATTGACCACGCCTCCATCGGAGAGCGCGGAAACGGTCGAGAGGAAGGTTGGAGGCTGGGCGCGCGCGCCAAGTTCAAATGTACAGGCGAGCGGCACAGCAGGTAGCCCGGATAGGGAACCAGGTCCTAAAGCCCGCCGGAAGGAGGGACAAGAGTCAGGGGGGTCAGCGTCAGAAGAGTCCAGAAAGGAGGAGACCCCGGGGGGCAGAAGGACCCAGAGGAGGAAAGAACAACGGAAGAGGTGGAGTAAGGCTAGAGTCTTAAACTGGTGTACAGGGGGCAGAGACTCAGACGGAGCTTCGCCGGTCTAGGGTCTAGACGTAGAGCTGCACGCTGCGGCTTGTAAATGGAAACTGAACTTCAATAAAGACTTTTGTACATTACCACCGGCTGGCGTTGGTCCTCTGTGAGCTGGGACCTAGAGGCAGCTCTGACACTACTGTACAGAGGGTAAGAGTTCTGCCCACTCTTTGCCTCTGGCTATACCCACTGCCGGCATGTGGCCCTCTAGAGGCACCTATGAGGGAGTGTAGTCCTTGGGCTAAAAAGTGTTCCCCACCCCTGAAATAGAGTATTAACTGTTTCTGTATAACTGAGTATGTAACTATTGTCTCACTTCATTTTTACAGTGGTGACGAGTTTCTTTCTTTCCTTGTGAAGCTAAACAAACAGTGTATGCACCTTACAGCTGCTGTGCAAAGTGCGGTTAATCAGTTCCCTACAGATGCTCACAAGGTGAGCATATGGTACTGTTAATATTTTTTTTATATAAAATAGCAAACATATGCTTACAGTATATGTGACCAAAATGGGTCTATAATATATTGAAGGTCCACTTTAGATTTAAACCTGACATACCGTATTTTTCGCACCATAGGGCGCACCGGACCATAGGGCGCACCCATTTTTTGGGGGGGAAATAAAGGGGAAAAAATTATTTCCCCCCCCCCAGGCGCGGGGCTGGGGCGGGGGAAGCTCGAGCTTCCCCCGACCCCAGCCCGCAAACAGGCAGCTCTCTGCAAGCCGTGGGAGCACTCCCGCTGCTTGTGGAGAGGTCCGCGAAGCCTGGGCGCGCTGAGCTCAGCGCGCGCAGGCTTCGCCATGCTGGCAACTGTCCGCAAGGAGCCGGAGTGGTCCCGCTCCTTGCGAAGAGGTCCGCGAAGCCTGGAGAGCTTCAGCGAAAGCCTGCATTCGCACCATAGGACGCACACACATTTCCCCTTCATTTTTGGAGGGGAAAAAGTGCGTCCTATGGTGCGAAAAATACGGTAATTATAGTCCTCTTTAAACAAGCCCACTTCTGTTTAAAGCAATGAAACACAGTTAGAGAAGCAACTTTCTCTTTTTATGTTTGGTGTTGGAGGTATCCCGCAGTGGGTCAATGCCCTTTCATCTAGCCCATAATACAAAGTTCTAATACTTAACTCCAAGAGTCGCAGCGCTCGTTGGATCAGCACACTTACTGTACTTGACTCATCCTAGTTAAAGAGCTTCACCTACTGCTTGGCTTCCATTCTCACTTTAAATTATTCCTTAGAGGAGCCAGCATGCTAAACCAACCCATATAACAGCTTTCCCTTACTGGAATCTGCATAGTCATTTGAACAGCTGAGGACTCTACTACTGAGACTCATATCCCGAAAGATAGGGTTCCTGGTGGCCATCAAATCAGCCAGAAGGGTATTGGAATTCACCTTTCCCAGCTATGCGACTGAACTCTTCTTTTATCTCCTAGATCAGGCATCCCCAACCTGCGGCCCTCTAGATGTTTTGGCCTACAACTCCCATGATCCCTAGCTAACAGGAGCAGTGGTCTGGGATGGTGGGAATTGTAGTCCAAAACATCTGGAGGGCCGAAGGTTGGGGATGCCTGTCCTAGATAAAGGCCCTATTTCATAGGTTACAGAAGTTAAGCTCCTGTTCCAAGTCTTCCCATCCCTCTGAACAGGCTAGACTTGTATAGAGGGCGTATTAAACGTATCGTTTGTTTCAGATACTGCAACCTTACATATTTTCACCCCAAATCCCTAAGAGAAAAGAGTTGCCCATACATAACACCTGCCAACACTGCTACATATCATAGCTCACTTCTCCAGAGCAACAGGGACACCTGCAGCTCTTTCCGCAATCACCTCTGTCAGAGGTATGTCAGCCCACCACAATGGTTCACAGCTAGTACATTTAGTGAGCAATACAAAATACTGTAGACTACACCATAGCAGACTTTGGGAGGAGAGTGCTCCAGCATGTTCTCCCAACTTCCTAAATCAGCTGCTTCCCCCTTAGAATGCAGCTAGGAATCAACCAAATGATTAATATCTCCTATGACAAACATAGAATGGAGCATTGGCTACACACCAAGATGGTTCTTTCTGGTTTGACATATGGAAGTATCCAAGATTAGTCTATGTTCTCAGTGGCTGATATAAACAAAACACGACACTGGTATTGGGCCTAACCTGGCACTACTTTTAACACATTCATAGGGCCAGCATTGATTTACCCATTGCAGTTTGCAGCATCAGACTTCTTTTGAGGGTCACTTGATTCCTTGTTTTCCTGAGCCAGTGCAAATATATTAATCCATACTAAGTCATTGCTGGAATACCTCTGTACACATCAGAGAACTCTTGTAGGGCATAACCAATTTTCCATTCCATATTTGTTCAAATAATTGTTGATTTACTGTTTTGCCATTATAACAGACAGATGGTATTAAGATATGTTCGCAACGATACCAGTAAACGCCCCCCCCCCCGAAAACCATCTAACAAAAAACATGCTTTGTGTAGCTGATCAGAATTGAGTTTAGTGGTGTTGTAAAAATGCTGCTCTAGTTGTGTATAAACTACATTTCAGATAAGTAATGTTATATTTCTTGTTAGTTGGTTCTTGAATGGAGTCCACCTCAGAAGCTTGCTAATGTTTGTGGAAAGCTTGTTTCCAGTGCTGAGGATCTGACTGGAGAAGCTACCAAACTGAAAAGCCTCATGGAAAAGGTATGGATGTTGTAAGACACATAATGCATTCAAAACCATTACCAAAATATGGGCAACTTTTCTAGTACATGTTGATTCATGCAGTGTGATAAACCATAAGATTGCCCTTGAATAGTATATTTGAATTGTAGATTAAATGTTTGTCAATCCCAATCATCAATATGGGGGGGAATAGTGGAAAGGGATAGAAATGAGGATCATTATTAAATATAATCGGCTTATTTTGAAATCTGGAAGTTTCACAAACCTGTGCTCTGAATTGCTGGAGGGCTGCTCATAGCAAAAGTCCATTATTGTATAGATCCTGTTGTGTGCCTTGAATTGATAATTTGGTTTATATTTGATAGGTCCCTTAAAGCACAAATTGTTAATTACGTGAGGGTTTAATCAGCAAAATTTTAATGCTGTTTGGAGGGGGGACTTTTGGAAGCTTTCTCTTTCGGTTTTAGTTCATTTTGGTTTGTCCTGCTATTGGTTGTGACAAATTGCCTATTAGTGTTTAAACTCAAATTTCCAACAAGCCAAAACATGATTCCTGAAGCAAGTTGGTGTGTTGGTGGGTAGAAGTGGAAGCATGTGGAAGTTGGAAGTTAAGTGCATCTTCTTACCTGCCAGGTTGTTTGTTTTTTCCATTTGAGAATTGAGACTGAGAAAGTTGTTCCTATGGCTCCAGTATCTGCAGAGCGAACTTAAAACCATCTAAAGAGCAGATGGAACTGCATTAGCATGATAGTAGTTTAGATGGCATGGCTGCCCGACTATGAGTGGACAGATCCCACAAGAAGGGAAGAAATAGTCTGGTTACTGAGTAGACTCTGGCATTTGCCTGGACTCTGGCATTTTGTGTATTGTATGTTTGCTTATTCTCTCTTGGTTGTTTGTAATTATTTAATTTGCCATAATTATCGGAGGTGATTTTGTTTTACTGTTTTGTTATCAAATAGCAACAAGTGAAAATGGTTTGTGAAGTTTTGTTAATTCGTTTTTAGTTGCACTTTGAATTGTTACATAATGGCAAGGCTGTAATTTTGCCGTTACTACGGGTTGTAAATTTCTGAGTACAGCAGAGCTTTCCAAACTTTTCATGTTGGTGACACACTTTTTAGACGTGCATCATTTCGCAGCACAGTTTTACTAGCAAATTGGAGGTTAAACTAACCCTTCCAGCCCTGGGAGCAGCGTGGGACACACCTACACACTGCAACTGACATACTAATGTGTCGTGACACAGTTTGGAAAGCTCTGGAGTACAGTAATGTAGGAATACAATATTCAAATAAAAAAATGAATTGGTTGTAACCACAATTCTGGGTCCAAACAACATAGCAAACTGGAGCAAGCGAGACCCAAGAGTAAAAGTCAAGAGTAATCTTCTGGCTGCTCAAGGGAGGGGAACACCCAAACCCAAGGCTCACTGCATCTTGGGTTTGTTGCAGTAAGTTATTGTTTAGATTTGAGAGCAGCCTCTGCATATATATGCATTGCTATTGTTTAAACCACATTCTTAGAAGTATAAATATCTAAATTTAAAGTATAGTGTACTGTGGTGTAGACATCTAACATTCTCTTTTCACCCAACTCCATGTATTTTATCAGCTGCATGATGGACAGAAAGATGATCCTTGCCGAATACAACCTTGGGTGGAAAAACGCTGGTGGAAGAAGCCTTTTGTTCAAATAGTAGCAGTAACCTTGGTTGGGTCTGGTTGTGCCATCTTTATCATGAAGTTAACTTTAAGGAAGAGCTGAGCTGGGAGTCATACATAAAACAACTTTTAAATATACTTTCCAACATCTTGAATTACGGCTAAATCTGTTATTTGTATTAACTTTCATGGTTTCAGGAGTGTCAGTTTTATAATAGTAAAAGCATTGTAATTTCCATATATTTGCTTCATTGTTTTTTTTTTAAATTATAGACTCTCTTCTCCTTGGCTCAATTTCTGTCTCCTTTTCAGATACCAATCAGGAAACTATGCTCTTCTTTATTGCCAGTTTATAGCATATTCTCCTTCACAGGACAGCCAGAGATGTGCGGCAAGGGCTTCCCTTAACAGGGATAGATAACCTGCTGGCTGCAAGCAACTGATATTTCTCCTCCTATTTTGTGAATGATGAGAGAGACTGTTGTTGCTTTGGCCACCAGGCAGTCAGTTCAGTGAGGAGTTCTCAAAGGGGGGAGTTTCCCAACTGGTCCCCATATCATGGGTGCTGGCTGGCATTATAGGAGATCCCTTCAAAGCAGGTTGCAGCTATGTTGGGTGGAGTTGCTGGAACTCCCATGCACAATTTCTGTGTTTTCTCTTGCTGAGGGACATTATAACAGACTCTGTTATTAATTATTTAATTTGCTGTAATTTTCGGAGGTGATTTTGTTTTATTGTTTTGTTATCAAGTAGCAACATGTGAAATGGTTTGTGAAGTTTTGTTAATTTGTTTTTAGTTGTACTTTGAATTGTTACATAATGGCAAGGCTGTAATTCTGCCATTACTATGGGTTGTAAATTTCTGAGTACAGCAGAGCTTTCCAAACTTTTCATGTTGGTGACACACTTTTTAGACGTGCATCATTTCGCAGCACAGTAATTCAGTTTTACTAGCAAATGGACTGCCATGAGAAGAAGGCTATGTCTGTGGCGTGCTGAACTCTCCCTGAGTGTTGGCCAAAGTGGAACTGGAGAGACATGGTAGGCAGGAAGGTGGAAATGGTCTCTTCCTTCTCTGAAACACCTCAATGACTGCCAAAAGTAAGGTGCTTCATGTGAGGGGCTCAAAGAGGCAGCCTTGCTACTCTGTCTCATGTCCATTCCTTTAGCAGGAGGCATGCAGAGTGGAAAACCAAAGAGTATTAGGGTCTGTCACTATCTTTTTTAAAAATAGCCTATAGACCTATAAGCTGCTCCCAGGCAGTAGCTCAGGAACAGAAAAGCTACCAGGCTGTTCTCTAGAAGGCAGAGCCCAAACCTGGAAGGTGCCTTCTCTCCAGAAAGGACATAATTCTCTCTCTCCCCCCCCCCCCCCGCTTAATTGGCTGTCTTTCTGTTCCACTGTCTTGCTGACCAAGAACCAATTGGCTTCTGTCCTTTGTAAATTTAATTTATCTTTATGTCAAATAAATCTTGGTTCTTATATGTGCCTATTTGGATTCACTTTATTTTTGTAAAAGCATGGTTTTAATTAAAAAGCACTGCATATTCCTAAATTGGACTTGGTAATCCTCCGGGTCCCTTCCAACTCTTTGATATGATATTACATACATCCTGATTCATAAGTAGCATTTTTCCACTATTGAAATACTTATTTGGACCTGAAGGACCAGAGAGACAGTGGAGATTCTGCTGGTAGCCCATCCACCTTGGTGCCACCACAGAGAAGGCAGTCTCCATCATGGTATGGAAAACCTCAGAACATTCCTTCTTTGGGATGTCATTTCCCACACAGTAGCTGCTTTGATTGGACTTGCTTGGGATTTCCTGGTTGTCATGATGGTCTCAGAAGTCACAGAGCCCAACACACATATCAGGTCATACCTTAGATCTGCTTTTTTCAACTGGTTGACGGTTCAGTAGGAGGTTTTAGTGGAAAATATCCTGTTGTCTGTCATGGGCAGACCATGAGCAAGGTTTGAAATGCTGATGACAGTGCCACCTGCAACAACATAGGATTCATTGAGCCCTTGGGACTTAGGGAATCTGATGAATTAATTAATGCTATGTGGGATCTTCTGACTGATGTGGCTGCTGCTTGTCTTGGAGCCCTGGTCCTGCTGGGGAACAGTGAGATAAAGAAGGCTACCTGCACAGTTGCTCCCAAATACCCTCTCTGGAGCAGTGGACCTCAACCCTGTGGTTCATGGAAGAGCTCCTACTGGCTAAAGTGGACCCAGTGACAACTAGAATGCGGTCTCGTACGGAATACAACAGAAAGCAGGTAAGAACACAGTATCGTGCCTTTTGTCCTAAAACAGTTTTACAGGGTGATGAAGGAGGACATGTAGCAGGGCCTTCTCGGCAATGCCTGACAAGAGTTCCTCTGCTCATAATCTTTCAGATAGTTGTGCCCTTATTTCAGCAGCCATTTTGAGGGCCAGTGGATATTTAAATAACTGCACCTTTGTCCTGCACTTGGTGTTTTCTTTTTTCCTTTTTAACGTGTTGTAGATTTGTAATATTTTGCAGACACTTTATTTTGTCACCCACCCTGAAAGCCCTTTCAAGTTATGGGATTTGATATATTGACATTTAAATAGAACAAATTTAACATTGGCTAGCAGAGATGTGGAACAAGACTTTAAAGTCCAAATTATCTTTGAAAATGGTGGGTTGGATCCAGAAATCAATAGGACTGAAGTGCAACTAACAGTCTGAATCCATCCCCATAGGTACGGTGTGGCCTTATGCATGTCTACTCAGAAGTTAGCTCCATGGAGTTGAATGGTACTTGCTCCCAGGTAAGTGAGTACAGAATTGCCACCTTAAAAATTCAGACTAAACATTGGCCCTTGATGCACATATTAATATTTTGTATGTTAGTATGCACACTAAACACCCAAAATATTTTAGAATTATGTTTGGTAAATGGTTAACTGGTGTCCAGTTTTAGCTTCATGTGTTTTTTTATTGTACAGTTTTGTGTTTTATTGCTGTAAACTGGTTAGATTTTTTAAAATGACAGAGTAGTATAAAAATGTCTGAAGAAACAAATTGATTAAATAAAAGGATACCCTTAACCAGGCAGGACCCACTTTTCTGTGCCTCCTCTGCTCCTGAGGTAGCATTTACATGATCCAATTATGCCAACAAGGGCAGAATTACCCTCCTTAATGGAATGGCATAGTTGGGACTTGCCTGGTCAGCCCCTGCCACAAGTTTAGGTTATTTAAATATCTCAGCAGCATGGGAGCAGCTCAGAAAAGCAGATAAGTAAAGTGTTCTGATGTGAGAAATTCTTTACAAAGGCCTAATTCATTCATATTTCCAAAAACACTTTTGAATGTGGAGTTGAGATGGCAATTGCCAAGTGATTGATTGTCTATCCCAGGCTTGTTTCCTTTTCAGAAATAGTTGTCACTAAGGGCTGAGATGGATTAGTATTGTAGGTACATGGGAGCAGAGTTGGACCCTCTCCACCCATGCCATTTTCCTCTCAATGCTACTATGCCTGCTATATGCAAAAGTGGAATGAGACTATTTGACACCCCCCACCTGACTACCTCATTACAGTTTTTACTAATATTTCCTGGGCATTGCAATAGAAGAGAGTATTGCTGCCATTAGCTGTAATGCAGGTGTACCAAATATTGATCCTTTGCCCTGCTTACAAATACCCGTAATTACTAGCAGCACAGGGGTCTAATGCACTGAATCAATATGGTTAATTAGCACTTCCTCATCGACGGAGCCTAATAGTGCTTTAAAATATTAAAAGGGGGGGGGGTTCCACTCAGGAGTAAAATGGAAGCACATCGAGGAGCTTAGTGGTAGGAAATGTGAACAAAACAGTATTCAGACTATATTGCTGCAATACACAAAATTTATTTCCCCCCAAAGTTTTTTCCCCTTTTGTTTTCTGAAAGCAAAATAGAATAGAACCAAACATCAATGTATTTTGTACAACAACAAAAATTATAACAGACAACCCATGAAGAGCTGAAAACTGCTTCCCTTTTTTAAAAAGTCATGCTTTCTGGTCAGCAACAGTAAGTTGGCACAGAAAATGTCATGGCAGTCATTTCGGACTATTTTCCTTCAGATCCTTGTCAGCTGATGCCAGAGACTGGAGGGCAGGATGCTTTCCACTTTTTCCATCACAAAGTTCAAGGGGGCAAAGAGAGTGCTAAGAAACTGCAAAGCAAAAAAGAGTGATCATTTGTTGAGGAGAAGGTAAAGTAGTTTTCTTAATACACATCTTGCTTGCAAATCAACTTTTGTATTGAATACTATGTGGGCTATGAGAGAGATCAGCTTTCTGATTTGTATGCAAATGTCTTTTCTGCTTTCTATTTAGTTGCTGGTTTTGATAATGTCTGTCCTTGTTCTAACCTGGGTTTTTGTTTGCTTTCTCATTGTTTCCCCAAGATTCTGGTTTTTTCCTATTCTCATAGCATCCTTCATGCTATGTTGTCTCACTTACACTGATGGACTTCACTTCCCTCTCTCTCTGCCCCTTTACTGTTCTCATGCCGATCTCTACTTCTTCGAAAGCTACTTTACCGGGCATGTTTCATTGTACATTTTAATTATGTGTGGGTACATTTTTATATTTCAGTCATTCTTGCCTCTGTCTTGTACTGGGAAAGTCACAGCAGTTGGTATCTGGTTTTTAACATTGTGATATATCAGTAAATCATGGTATTTTTCTGTTGCTATAGCACGATGTCTGAAATGTACTGTATTTTTCGCTCTATGGGACGCACTTTTTCCCCTCCAAAAATGAAGGGAAAATGTGTGTGTGTCCTATGGAGCGAACACAGTCTTTCGCTGAAGCCTGGAGAGTGAGAGGGGTTGGTGCGATGCGAACCGACCCCTCTCGCTCTCCATGCCTCAGGAAGCTATCCACAAGCCTTCGGAGCATTCTGAAGGCTTGCAGATAGCAGCCTGCAGCCCGGGAGCGCTGCGCAGCGCGCCCCAGGCTTCGGGCAGATGTCCGCAAACCTTGGGAGCCCGGCGGGAGTTCCTGTCGGGCTCCCAAGGCTTGTGGATAGCAGCCTCCAAACCCGACCTGGTTTGGAGGCTGGCGGTGGGGGAAAGCAGCGCTCCCCCCCCCCGCCAGCCCCAAAGAGCAGGTTGAAATGAACCTAAAGCCTCCTGGGCTCCGGAGGCTTCAGGTGAATGCACAGAACGCACCTTGTTTTAGAGGGGGAGAACAAGAATTTTTTTTTTTCCGTTTCCCCCCTCCTATGGTCCCGTGCGTCCCATGGTCCAGTGCGTCCAATAGAGCGAAAAATACAGTACCTCAGCCACTGCTTCCTTCTCACCACATCGCCCAACCCCATACTGCTCTGGCTTCTGCAAGCAAGAGTGCTTGATCAGCTTTCTGCATGCCTCAGCATCAAGCCTCCTGCCCTGGCTTGTACAAGCCAGAGAGGCCCTTAAACCACTCAGCTAATGTGTGAAAAGTAGGCTTGGGCGATGTATCAATGCATGGGCCAGAGCACAATAGCGGCTTCGCTCGGGGGTATATTGTAAGGTTACCAGATTTTCTTCAATGAATCCAGGGATGCTTTTCAACTTCAATGGATTTTGTATGGGGGCTGATTTTTAATCTGTCCCGGGGACATCTGGTAACCTTATTGCAGGTGAAACTGCCGCTGCTCCTGAGTCCCTCTACAACCAGCACCCAGCATGCTGAAGGAGAAACAAGCTGCAACTGGGCATTGGTGGTAGAGGGACTTGGGAGTGGCAGCCGTTTCACTCCCAATATACCCCCCAGTGAAACTGCCATCATGGGACCATACAACGGGGACCAATAGTTTGTTCTTTCCTTGGCTGCCTGGGCAGGAAGCTTGCTTAAACTTCTCATGGGGTGTGCAGCTGCTGACCCCATAGCGGAGAAGTCTAACGAAGTCCCGGCCTCATGAGCTGGGGGTGTGGGTTCTGTTAGAGTTATCCACTAAGGGGAAGGTAGCCTGTCTGACACCCCCCCAAGTGGCTGAGGCAGGCCCATATGCGCCTCTCACCTGCTGCCTTTGGAGGGTGGTGGGGTCACGCAGGCTACCTCTTCCTTCCAGGAGAAAAAGGTAGCCCAGTGAATGGAGCCTGACACTGTGCTTTCACCTGAGAGGGTGGGCTGCATCTTTTCTCCCGGGGTGGTTGGCCACCCCGGGCGAAAAGATGCAGTGTGCCTGCTCGGGCAAAAGCAAGCAGGCACCTTTGAGAAAGCCCACCCCTCTAACAGCTCATTTCCCCAATGCCCAGTGAGAGGAACAAGCTGCATCGGCCCCAGCAGGTGCTGGGGATAAAACCATCTCAAGTTTCCTCAGTGGGAGTTCAGCGATTTCAGCCCAGCTCATCGTGGGGCTGGGGTCAATGCAGCTTTTTCCTCCCTCTGTTTCAACATCATGGTGTATCACCAGATCAGTGTTGAAAAGCTGACATCGTCCAGACCTAGCGGGAAGTGTCCGGCCCCTCAGCTCTGCAAGCCAGAGGGGAAAGGGGAAGGCGGAGACAGCCACTTGAGCAGGTTGCCTCTTCCTCCTGGTCAGTTGCTCCAATGGTGACTTGGCAGGAGGAAGAGCCTGCACACCTGCTGCCTCTTAGCTGATCAACCCTTCCATACACCTCCAGCTCCCTTGAGCCAGAGGCATGGGTTTTGTGTGTGGCTTCCTTAAACTGATCTGCTGAGGGGCACGCAGCCTCCCGCCCACCCCTCAGCAGTTTAAGGGAGGCTCCCCATATTGAGAGGCGGCAGGTGTGCAGCCTTTGCACAGTTGGAATTTTTGAACTGCTGATACATCACACCTCCCTCCCTGCGATGTATCAGCAGCTCAAAAAGTCTGAAACAGGTACAGTGGTGCCTTGCAAGACGAAATTAATTCGTTCCGCAAGTCTTTTCGTCTTGCGAGTTTTTCGTCTTGTGAAGCACGGTTTCCCATAGGAATGCATTAAAAATGCGTTCCTATGCAAACTGCCTTCAGACCAGGTCCGGGGACAGTCTGTCCCCCGACCTCTTCTGAAGGCTGGCGGGGGGCAAAAGTCTTTGCTCCCCCCTGCCTGCCTTCCCGGGAGAGCGGAAAAGGCAGCGCTGCCTTCCCGCTCTCCCGGAAAGGCAGGCAGGGGGGAGCAAAGACTTTTGCCCCCCACCCGCCTTCAGAAGAGGTCCTGGACCTCTTCCGAAGGCGGGCGGGGGGCAAAAGTCTTTGTCCCCCCTGCCTGCCTAACCGGGGGCTTTTAAATCGCCCCGGGACTGTCCGGGGCGATTTAAAAGCCCCGGACGGCTTTTGAAGGCAGGCGGGGGGAGCAAAGACTTTTGCCCCCCGCCCGCCTTCAGAAGAGGACCTCTTCCGAAGGCGGGCGGGGGACAAAAGTCTTTGCTCCCCCCTGCCTGCCTTTCCGGGAGAGCGGGAAGGCAGCGCTGCCTTTTCCGCTCTCCCGGTCCTGGACCTCTTCTGAAGTCTTTGCTCCCCCCCGCCTGCCTTCAAAAGCCGTCCGGGCGCTTTTAAATCGCCCCGGACACTCCCGGGGCGATTTAAAAGCCCCCGGTTAGGCAGGCAGGGGGGACAAAGACTTTTGCCCTCCGCCCGCCTTCAGAAGAGGTCCTGGACCTCTTCCGAAGGCTGGCGGGGGGCAAAAGTCTTTGCTCCCCCCCCCCCCGCATGCCTTCAAAAGCCGTCCGGGATAGTGGGAGGCACTTCCCTGCTATCCCGGACCGCTTTTAAAATGCTGGCGGTGGGGAGCAAAGCCTTTCGCCCCCACCGGCCTTCCTGGACCTCTTCTGAAGTCCGGAGGGGGGGGGGAAAGGCTTTGCTCCCCACCGCCAGCATTTAAAAGAGGTCCCCGGAGATTTCCCTATGGGCTTTCGTCTTGCGAAGCAAGCCCATAGGGAAAATCGTCTAGCGAAGCGTCGCAAAAACCGAAAAACCTTTTCGTCTTGCGGGTTTTTCGTCTTGCAAGGCATTCGTCTTGCGGGGCACCACTGTATTGCGATCTGAACACCATACTGGTTTTAGTAAATTTTGTGATTTTATTGCCCAGTAACTCTTTATGATCAGAATCAGTTAGCATGTTTAAGATTCTAAAAATGTTTTGAACTGGCCCTTAATTCTATCGACAGGACTATTTACCAGGAGGGCTGTCAAAAATGTCTCATTACCCTTTATAACTAATTTTGTTTGAGAAGGCAAATGGGACCCATAACAGCAGCAGCCATAAGTCGTCATACTAATAGCTAAAACTTACAATATCAGTTTAAGGGAAGACTGGCTGCTTGCATCATGTTAAGAAAAGTAATAGTTTGCTGCTACCACACGTCACATGAAACAGACATGACTGCCATAAATGTGACTGTATTTTGGCATGCAATATGAAATGCAAATCTTCTAGTACATTGTAATACAAACAACTCTCACATTTATATTCCATAGCGTAGCTTTTCCTGAAAAGAATAGTTCAAACGGGTACTTAAATCAAACAGGAACCTATTCCATTTAGTCAGCAATTTGAACCACTGCTGGTTTGTATGGTGTTTCATTACTTTGCTTGTTCTCAGCTCCGTGATAAAAGGAATGAAGTTTCCACTCCATTTTTCATAAAGTTGCCAACATGTAACCTAGAATGAATGTTGTGGTAACCATACTATAAGGATCTACCACAACTTTGTCCTGATTCATCATACTGTTGGATAGACGAGTCTTAATTGGAGACATTATACTGGGGTCTCAACAACAAGGGCCAACTGCAGCATGGGAGCAAGAGTTTACTAGACAGCTAATGCACTTTGCTTAGGGACAAATTAAGAGTGTGTGGTTTGCACCTTTATGGCGCCCTAATAACTCGCGCTGTAAAACAATGTATTGCAAAAATAGACCGTATTAAAGTCTGTTTTCCTGCACAACGTTTAAAATATATAGTTACAGCACCCTCAAAATCATAGCCCTTGTCACCAAATTTCATACAGTCCTATTTTATTTATCCAGTCAAACACACACACTCTTGATCCACCCAGAAAAGGGTCATGAGGAAATATTACTCACTGCTTTAGCGAAGACTCCCATGAGCTCTGGGAACTGATGTGTCAAAAGTGCCAGCATAGCTGTGAAGGAACATAATCCGGCAGTGAAGAGAATAAAGAAAGGAAGCTCTTTCTTGGGGTAAACTGAGACTTCATGAAATGCTGCATGGAAAATATTAGGAAAGAACAAACACAAAGCTAGGGTAAGCAAAATATATTATTTGAAACATTCTGGCTCTCAGTTCACTGAAGTATTCCTAGGGAGGTTCCTTTTTAAAAACTTGGTCACCTAAAATGTTCACCAAAAGCATGTTTGTTGAGCTTGACCTCTGTTGCTCTAACACACTCCTCTAGTTCATCCTTATCTTCTTTCTCAAGCTAAACCAAACCTCCATCTTCATGTCAAAACTCTCATACAAGATTATGTATTGTAATGGCTAGGAGCACTGTTTATTTTTCAATTATGTATAAATTTCCTTATGAATAACAACAGTGGGGTAAAGCATTTCCCAGCCTTGATAGTTTTTTTTATGGGAAGGGCACTTGGAGAAACAGCCTGTTTTTTAGTTACAGTGGTACCTCGGGTTACATACGCTTCAGGTTACAGACTCCGCTAACCCAGAAATAGTGCTTCAGGTTAAGAACTTTGCTTCAGGATGAGAACAGAAATCGTGCAGCGGCAGCAGGAGGCCCCATTAGCTAAAGTGGTGCTTCAGGTTAAGAACTGTTTCAGTTTAAGAACGGACCTCCAGAAAGAATTAAATACTTAACCCGAGGTACCACTGTACTTAGAAATTAAACAAGGGGAAAAAAGATTCACTCTTACATGGAAGAAGTTCTCTGTCTGCTGTTTCTGTACAGATGGGGTAAGGGTAGAAAAGGTGCCCTTTTTCCAAAGGATAAGGGATCATTCTGAAAGCTATAAAGGAAAGGGAGGAACAGTCACAATTTGAAGATGACAGAGCCATACATTGCAATGCACTTTAGATACAAGATCAATAAACATTTCAGTTGCTAAAGTAGTCATGTAGGGCAATGGTTCCCAAACTTCCCACACACTCAAAGATTGCTGGTGGTCTTGGACTGCTTGATGATTTTTATACCTGTTCTAGTAATTGTAATGCACTGTTCTAGGGACTAAATGATTTTTTTAATTGTATTTCTTTTCTTTTATTGTATTGTATTAGTTTGTCTTCCATAGTATTCATCTTATTGTTATACAACAAGAGCAATAGAAGAAGCAATAAAAATACAAATTAAACTCAATACGAATATTTACTGCAGACATGCTGTGGACCACCTGAATGAAGTTTGCAGACCACTTTGTGCTTTCCAGACCATAGTTTGGGAACCTCTGATGTAGACTCCCACAATAATAAAACACAATCATGTAAACATCAAGTTAAGCTCCTTGTTATTTAAATTTGCAATACATATAATCCCTTCTCTCAATGAATCCTGATGTAAATAGTTTCCAGCCACTTAGCCAAATTATTGAATTCTCCATGCATCTACTATTATATTCCTATCCAAATAAATATAATACAAAAACAGTATGCCTATTTCAGAACCTCAATATCCCTGCAACCTTAGGAGGAATTGAGATGTGAATGAAAGCAGCCAAGCACTGCTTTGAAGGAATACAGAGGTGCTGTATCATCAATATTAACAGTGCAATTTATACATCTCTACTCAGAAGGAAGCCATATTGAGTTCAATGGGACTTACTCCCAAGTAAGTATCTATAGCAGTGGTTCTCAGGGCCACATTTTTCAGAATAAAAACATGGAAAACAACTAGGATTGTTCTCAGTATCATTTGATGCTCTTGCTCTCATTTTGAAAAGATATTCTATTCATAGTATGCAAATAAAAATAAAGATGTGATACAATACTACATTCCTCTTCTGCCACAGAACTCCTGTGCACATGCTTCCCTATGTATTTTGGCAAGCAGGATAACCTTATGTACATAAGAGAGACTCAATGCACTGAAGCCCCCATTTCTGCAAGAAGGTGGCTAGATCAGGTACTAGCATGAATCAATCAATATTCTGTAGCATGCAAGGGCTTTGCATATCAAAAACAAATGAGCTATTGCATCATTTGGCATTCACCTGCCAGATGCTTCTAAGAAAGTGAGTTACTTACTGCCTTCCCACGTACAATGTAAGAGATTTAGTGCCCCCTCGACCCTTTTCCAGTGCTGAAGGTGAAAGAAAGCATAAGCTATTGCTTCACTGTCGCCTCTCTTCAAAATATGTTCAGGAGGCAATATCAAGCTTTTCATTTCTAGGAGATACTGCAACAGAAAGACAACACACAGTCGCAAAGGAACAAAGTCACTACCTGAAATTTTGCACTGGGCCAGGATGCACCTGCTTCCTGTGTGGTACTGCAAGTGTTTTTTTAAGCGTGATACAGCATTTAAAGGCCATGTTGTTTAAAGAATTAGTAACCATTTTGTAGTGGCTGCCAGACAAGTTTAGGTCAAAATTGGAAGACGGTTGCTAATTTGACAATAGTATGGCAAAAAACTGGAATGCTGAACTTATGGGAAAACTAAGCAACTGGAGGCTCTTAAAAATACAGCAAAGCATAACAGTTTTGAGGAAACATGGTACATTTTTTATTCAATGTATCAGAAACAACAGGATAGGGCACTGCAGTCAACTCATGGCAATCACTGGAGTCTGAGCTGAGCCAATGAACATAATGCCTACATTTGATCTCCATAGTTACACATGATTCATTAACTCTGTGTGAATGTTACACAGAGAGAATGAAGGGAGAAAGGGGGTCGTTTGGAGTGAAAGACACAAAATGTGACACTACCAACTGCAGTTGATGATGCATTACTGAAGTATCCCGAGTTCTTCAGCGTGCCAAGTATACTTGCCAACTGGAGAGAACTATTAAGTAAAACCTTACTCTTGTAAAGACAAATGCTAACTATGAAAACAGCAAAAAAAAAAAAATCTAATTAGGGTAGCTCTAATAATGAAAGAGTGATATAGAGTTGGAGGCTCACTGCAAGTGCAATTCCCTACCTCCTCCCCCCCCCCCCCAGAAGTAAGCCTCACTGAATTGAATGGAACTTCCTTCCAGGTAACCGTATAGGACTGGCACTTTCTGCACACTTACCTGGAAGTAAGAGCCACTGAATGTAGTGAGACTTGCTTCACCCACCTCTATAGGACTGCACTGTAAGTACAGTGGTACCTTGGGTTACAAACGCTTTGGGTTACAAACTCCACTAACCCGGAAGTAGTACCTCGGGTTGAGAACTTTGCCCCAGGATGAGAACACAAATTGCGCGTTGGTGGAAGCAGGAGGCCCCATTAGCAAAAGTGTGTCTCAGGTTAAGAATGGTTTCGGGTTAAGAACGGACCTCAGGAATGAATTAAGTTTGTAACCCGAGGTACCACTGTAATACAATTCAAACACATCAGTTTCTACCAAGATGCTTCTTCAGGATCATGCTATTCTGAATATCCATTCTGCCAATTTCTAGTAATCCATTTAAGTTTTGCAACATCTTAAGGAAAAATCCTAATTTATAGTGGTCTTTGAAGTTTGTATTTATAGTTCTGCATCAAGCACTTTTATTGTTTTGCTGTAATGGACAAGCCAACCTGGAACCAATTCTGGGGAAGGGCAGTATATAAATAGAGAGACAGACATGAGTTGCTTACATTTCAGAACCCCAAACAAAATTGACGATACCATAAATTATAGATATAACTCTCTGATTATGGTTCTAATTGTTAATTTATGCTGCTGTAATAGTGAATAGCCATTTAAATGTGAATTTTAAATACTATTCCTATCTGGGAGGTTTAATAATTTAGGATACTGCTTCACTGCCTATAGCTAGGGTGAGCCTAAAACTATTCAAGAGATATACTAATCTTTTTGTATGAGCATAGTGCTCATGCTGGGTGTGCCCAAGGCCAGGCGTGTTCACTCTTTGCAGATGTTGTCAGAACAGCCTAGGGTGCCTATATTGATGAATATGTTGCGTGTACATGATTAAAACTATCACACATTACAAGGAATACCTTGGGAACACAGGCTAGGGTCATGCACTCATTTACTTATGCTCCACAGAAACTAAATGCACAGGGAAAATCCACTGAAAGAATACCGCTCTGATTAAACTCTGGAGCCTTTCAGTCCTATGCTAGAATTTGCCATTTTGTTTGAAGAAAGAAGTTGCGATACATTTGAATAAAAATTATATGAAATAAAAGCAGATTACCCTTATTCCTCCTCTTCCTCCCACCAACCCATGATAGAAGTTTCAGAAAGCAAATCAAGCAGCAATTTCTTGAAATCTTGATTAAATACTATTCATGCAAACAACAACAAACACAGCTTCATCGCTCAAGTGGGAAGAGGGAGATGTTATCTCTTAGTATAAAAAAGGTTGAAAGATTAAACCAATTAAGCTGCATTTTTGACTACATT
Source organism: Podarcis melisellensis (assembly GCF_964234715.1). Classification (NCBI taxonomy): domain Eukaryota; kingdom Metazoa; phylum Chordata; class Lepidosauria; order Squamata; family Lacertidae; genus Podarcis; species Podarcis melisellensis. The sequence continues at coordinate 22,504,424 of NC_138542.1, forward strand.
GATTTTTTAATTGCAGGAGGACCTCAAGCTTAGTGGAAAACCGATTACTTAAACAAGGAGGACACCAGAGGCTGATTTCCTGAGTTATGGAGACCACGTGGATTTACTCTTCAGAAGCAACTTTATCTCTGGGCCAGTTCTACAATCTTACACATTCAGAAGTAAGACATCTTTAGTTCAGTGGGACTAACCCTCATGGAAGGATTGCAGCCTTAGCTACTGTTATAAAGAATTAAACAGACTTTCTATTAGCTATGCATGCCAAAGTCCAATGTTGAAAATAAATTGCTGCAGTTTGAATGAGATGCTAAAATGTAACCTCAGCATAGGTTCTTCAAAAATAAACCCTCTGCCCCCTTTTCTTACTTGTGGGGCAATATTTTCCTTGATATGTTGAAGCACGAGTCTTAAGCACTTGATGTAAAATCTGCATTCTCTACTGAAACCCAAAATGGTACCTCACTTCTGCATTGTAAACAGCTCTCTATTTCTTGGAAAACAGCAGATCAGAGTATTGCTGTAACCAAGCTGCCACAGTATGCTTAATTTTTTCTCTCCAGATTAAGTAGTGAGAGGCAAATGTGAAATCTACTATCTGCAGTATGAAACGCTACAGGTGAGGAACTGCAGAGCTGTTCTGCATTGTATATCTGCAGCCCAGTTTTAAAATGGCTAAGGCGGCACACGAAAAACAGGTGTGCTAAGAATATAGTGCTAAGGGCAATTGCACAAGCGAAGCTGAGAGCTATGCTCAGTCTGAAATTCTGACTGTTGATAACATGGAAGGAAAAGTGGAAGGAAAGTAGTCAACTCGAGAGCTTGATTCTAGCTGATGTAAATGTGCAAAATGCTAAAGGAAATTTACCCCATCACTTGTGAAAATGTCTAAAGGCGTAAGAAGACACTCCAAAAGAAGGTCTTCAAAGTGCAAGAGTATGAAACACACTGGAGAACTATTTATGCAAGATCAAAAAAGGAGAAATCCCGAGGTTTAAAAAGAGGTTGATTTCAAGGTTTCGACAACTGTACTTGTTGCAGCAGTGACAAAGGCAGAAGACTGTACACCCTGCCCATAAAACTGGCTGCCCTGTTGTACTATATTAAATCCCCAACCCTTCCTTGTTCACCTCCCATTCCAAGTTCATTTTGGCTTTGTTTCAAATGGCCGCAGTAACTCATTATAAACTCACTTTTGGCACATGTGGATTAAATTCTACTGCTCTGTGAATAGCTTCTACTGCATTCATCTCTGCCGTACTTAGCCCTCGTCTTGAAGCTGCCTCTGGAGAAAATCTACACGGAACAAAGAAAACAGGAAGCATGGAGGTCAACTTCAGCACAAGTAAAAGCATCAGAGGAGCATCGATGTAGCAGGGGCCTTAGCGCTCTCCAATGGAAAAGCTGAGCAACCAAATGACACAGAGGCTACTGACTAAAAATCCCAGCAGAAGTCGAAAGCACGTTTGCAACTTATCGCGGCAAATGTATAAGCAGTCCAATCTCTTTTCTCTGTCTGCTAATCTAAATTTGCTTCATGTGCTTGCTTTTAAAAGCGGGACCAAAACCCCTCAAGGGAGGGGTGAAAAAAGAAAAAAAAATGCCAGTAAATTGTTCCAAATGGTGTTTTTTTCTTTTTAATTGAAAAATACATTTTGGGAAGGCTTTAGAGTTCTCAAAGCCACTGGGACAGCGACAGTAGCAGGTAATCTACTTTCAGCTGTACCCGTTCCTAGTGGTGTGCCCATACTGTGGGCAAATATCATCTGCCCCAGTGAATGGAAGGCGGGGGGCGGGGAATACCCAGACCATGCAATCTCTTTCTCACCTCACACCCCATGGCTAACTCCATAGCTGAACTTGGCAGGCAGACACCACAGGGAAAGCTGTGACAAACCTAGCCCTGCCCTCCCAAGCTGGAGTCGCTGTGTAGGGAGGAAAGATGTTGCAGATGGTACTGGCGATCTACAGGACAAAAAAAAAGAACGAAAGGGAAAAAAATTACTTAGGTCTCGAAGTGCAAATACACTATAATCGCAAAGTCTCTGCAAAAAATAAAAAAAAGCAGGAAGGAAAGTGGTCTTTCCCTTGCTGCTTCCTTCCCACCCTTTGGGCTGTGCTCTGAACCCGGGTAGCGTGTGCATGACGTGACGCCTTCTGCTCGGGATTTGTGCGCTTCCACCTCTGAGCAGAATCTGGTTCTTAGGAGCTCATCCCCTAAGGTGCCAAGCACCCACGAACAGCTGAATCCCTGCATCTCTGACAAATATCTTTGATAGCAGCTGAAGAAGCAGAGTGTGAGTTGCTAAGCACCCTAGAAAGACACTCCTAAGGAAGCTTTTGTGTTGCAGACTGAGATAATCCACTATTTGCCTGCCAGAAATACTTATACATTCACAATACTTGTTTCAAATAAATAATGTGCCTCACACACAATTATTCTGCTGGTAAGGATAAATTACATTTATAAAATTGTCACATTTTGTATACAAGAAGATGGCCAAGAGAACACCAGCTGTTTAAAAAAACAAAAACAAATGACAGCAGTAATATGTAGGTAACCATTGTTGATGCTATCCATGCAGTATACAAATGTGATATTCAAGTTGCCTCGATTATACAACATCAAATAAACATCACATGGCATGATAAAACCTTTTCCTGCTAGTATGAATGGTCCTTCAGTAATGAAAAATGTTAGATGTCAGCCAAGTTTGCAGAGTAGAATTTTGGTGGACAGGTGTTCTTCTGGACTTACTTGTCAGAGACAGCTCTGGCTTTCAGCAGGGCAGCCGTGTAGCATATTGTGGCTGATTTTGGCAAACTTATATCTGTAGAGAAGAAAACGAAAATGAAAAAGCCTGTAAGTTTAAAAACCGCGATGGTGGTGATAAAACAGGAATCTATGAATACATTTTCAATGCGTTTTGTGAAACGTGGAAACCCATCTAGAACCACAATGAGGAAGGATTGGAACCAATTATCTCCTCTAAATTGGAATGCTTGGTAGAATAAAGTCAAAGCTGTATCTCTTAGTGTTAATGATTTTAACCCTCTGACAAACATTTACCGCTTGGGAGATGCACCTCTCAGATCATCTCTGAGAGGGGGTCAGCGTAGTGAGGAAGAGTTTTTAAACACAACTAATATGCAGTATTTTTAGGAAATAGGAACATGCAATACTGCAATAATGCCAAGCAAGGAAGAAACATCCAGGATTGTACCTGAACTTAACTAAGGCCGATACAGCTATGATGAACATGTTTGATATTCATTCATGTGTCTGTCACATTCATGTATGAAGTAGTGTCAAGGTCTACTTTATTTCATTTCGTAATTGCCTCCTGGGAGACATCCCAAAGCAATTAACAATAAAAGTGTCAATTTAAAACAACGATAAAAACACAAAATGTATACTATTTTACTTAAAAGTATATAAACAATATATTAAAACATGTATGAAAAGAAGTTTTAAATAGCTAAAGGGGCATCTAAGTGAGGGAAATTGAACCTCCTTTTCTCTTCTACCCTCTTTGTGGTCCATCATCCCAGCAATGCCCCGAGGATTGGTAAGCCAGGCTGAAGCAACAGAATAAGCAGAGGTATCATGGGTAACAGTTAGAAGAAGGCACACACTCTTGCCTCTCTCATGTTGACTGGGGGAAACACTTGAATAAACGAGCATGGCTGCCCCATTGCATCAACCTTGTTCTGTGTCTCAAGACTGCTTTCAGCTCAAATGCAAAGCCATGGAGAAATAGAGCCAAGCTACACCACAAACTTGCAGCTATATTCTCCTTGCTCAGCTCTAATGGCCCTGGGAATTGGATTCTCATGAGGATACTGAGAAGTGCCAACCAAGAGATCCCTAGCTAGTCTCCTGGAGAAAGTATTCTCAAGGTTCCTTGGAGTTCAACAGGAGACAATTACTGTTAAGTGGGTTTAAGTCTGAAGTGTTCTGTTGTCCCCAGAGAGCCAAAAGGGAGAGATCCTGACTGACCTTTTCTCAGCTTGACCCAAATAGAATATGCTTAGCCAAACAGAGACCATTAATGGTTGGAAGAATTAGTCTTTAAATCATACAAAGATTCATTTCACACATTACGCAGTTATGAATATATGCTTACTGCCACATGTAAACATGGTAGGTTGCTTTGGCCAATTCTAGAACCCAGGACTTGGGTCTGTCTGTTTGTATGTATTTGACCAATGGATATCCTGCCCTTCTCAAACCCAGGGCAACTAACCAAGTAAAATGACTAACAGTATCAAGACCCTTAAAGCAATAGGGAAAACCTAGCTAAAAATCAGATATACAGAGAAAAGGAACAAAACATGGCAATAGCTAGAGAGAAACAAGCAGATGCCAAATTCAGTACTTGGGTCTCTAATACTAAACACAATACGTAAGTGTGGCAAGATTTCCACTCTCAAATAATTAGCAGAGATTAACAGTTACCACCAGCTCTCAACTTTAGAAGCATATGATCTGGTCAGGACTCCTGAGCCCCAATCCACCAGACTAGTGGTACTGGAAGTAGAGATGCTGGAAACTGATCCAGCTCCTAGCATTATGAATAGGTCTGAGCCAGAATCCCATCACATTTGGATCCTTGAAATTAAGAGTATGTACTCGTGGAACATGCAGTCCCTAAGGAATCTCCACACCAGAGCTCAAATTTCTATGTCAATCCTTCAGCACAGGCAATGAGCCTAGAGGGGAAGATTTAAAGAGATGTGAAGTGCTAAGCCAGAACATTCTCTCTTTAAGGCTGTCCATTCCTTAGGGAAGTGGTCTATGAGATCTGGCCCCAAACACATGAAAGCCTTCTGTCTTTGTTGGAAAAGGTCTGGCTTCTTGACGTGGCTAGGATAGGCCAGATATACATGGCTAACACATGCCACATTTTTACCTGTGCATGGCATGTACAGGTTATCACTTACATCAAAACTCCCTGCAAACATTAAACTAACACAGCAGGGTGAGAGAGAACCTTTTCACCTGATAAGCTAGTGTTCTACATGCAGGTAGTGTTTACATGGATCAGTGTTCCACTGGCTAGTCCAGTATTTCCTGAACTTGGGTCTCCAGCTGTTTTGAATACAACTCCCATCATTCCTTGCTAGCAGGTCAGTTGTGATGGGAACTGTAGTTCAAAAACAGCTGGAGAACCAAATTTGGGAAACATTGGGCTAGTCCACTTTGCTCAGCTTTAAAAGGTAAAGGTAAAAGGACCCCTGACCATTAGGTCCAGTCGTGGCCGACTCGGGTTGCGGCGCTCATCTCGCTTTATTGGCCAAGGGAGCCGGCGTACAGCTTCTGGGTGATGTGGCCAGCATGACTAAGCCACTTCTGGCGAACCAGAGCAGCACACGGAAACGCCGTTTACCTTCCCGCCGGAGCGGTACCTATTTATCTGCTTGCACTTTGATGTGCTTTCAAACTGCTAGGTTGGCACGAGCTGGGACCGAACAAGGGGAGCTCACCCCGTTGCGGGGATTTGAACCGCCAACTTTCTGATCAGCAAGCCCTAGGCTCTGTGGTTAAGACCACAGCGCCACCCGCGTCCCTTGCTCAGCTTTACTGTACTATAAAAGCAAGAGGTGAAATCTTGTACTGTGATCAAAAGGACAGATAGATGCCTCCAAAAGTGGCAGAAAAGCAATCTCCATCATATCCCCCCCAAGACTGTTTGGAAGATAGCGGAAGCCTCCAAAACAGCATGAATATTGTTATGAAAGGCTGCACAGCGAATTAGCAAAAATCACATCTCCCTCTCTGCCAAAAGAAGAAGAAAATCCCTTAGAAGCATCATCAACCATATCAAAGACTTCAAATAGAGGCACAACTGCATATGACCCAAAATGTTTAATCAAGAGTTCCCTAGGAAACTGCTACACACGCCCTCTATTTTTTTGAATAAAAAGGAATCATTTAAAAGCCAATAATCCTCCCTAATATTTCAATTTTCTCTGTGCTATTGAGGTCAGAAGTCAATTAATGGCACTCACTGTCAGAGCACGCTCCCCCTTTGAGGTTAATGAATAACTTGCTCTCAATGCCATTAAAAATAGCTGCTTTAATGGCAAACCATCCAGTATTTTGCAGTATGGCCTGAGGGTCAGGGAGTTTTTCATTTGCCATGAATCCTGCAAATAGCTTATTTCTTCTGAGCAAAGCCATTCAGCAGCAACAACAGATGCATATTTAACCCAGAATTCTGCAGCAGTTAAGCCATCAACCCTAACCCCAAACCTCTTGCACATCTTTTTATTTAGCAAGCTTGCATACAGAATCCTCACAAAAACTGCAGGAGGAAGAATCTGCGGTTTAAGACATTAGAAGAGAATAATACTGGAGCATCTCTTAAAACAAGTAAAGAGGCAGAAGAAGCTTGAAACATTTTATGTTCTTTGCCTGCCTGCAGTTTCCATGGTGAGCAGTTTCCAGGGCTGCAAACACTGTAAAGGTAAAGGTACCCCTGCCCGTACGGGCCAGTCTTGCCAGACTCTGGGGTTGTGCGCCCATCTCACTCAAGAGGCCAGGGGCCAGCGCTGTCCGAAGACACTTCCGGGTCACGTGGCCAGCGTGACATCGCTGCTCTGGCGAGCCAGAGCCGCACACGGAAACGCCGTTTACCTTCCCGCTGGTAAGCGGTCCCTATTTATCTACTTGCACCCGGAGGTGCTTTCGAACTGCTAGGTTGGCAGGCGCTGGGACCGAGCAGCGGGAGCGCACCCCGCCGCAGGGATTCGAACCGCCGACCTTTCGATCAGCAAGTCCTAGGCGCTGAGGCTTTAACCCACAGCGCCAAAGATCTTCCTCCAAAATTGCATGCCCCCTCTAGGTATGACCTCCCAGAGCATTTCTGCCGACAGCAAAAGAGAGGCAAAAAATGCACTTTGGGTAGGAACTTTAGATGTCTTAATTGTGCCAGAAGACACTATTTCTGAAAGGCCACAAGACACAGAGAAGTCGAGATGATTCATTGTCTGGGAATATTTTGCATCTCTGAGTTCACCCAAGAGTCAATCACACTGTTAAACAGCAAGTAAACGGGATAATGAGGGATAGGAGGCACTATGTATCACAGAAGGGACCTGAGGGTCATTTAGTCCAACATGCTGCAGGAATCCTGCCCACAGCTGTCCCTGGGTTAGACAAGCCCACACAGATGCTTAGAAAGTTGAGGTAGCTTTAATCTGTTTTAGTTTTTAACTTTTGTATGTCTTTAAGGAGGGTTGTAATTTTTTATTATTATTATTATTATTATTATTATTATTATTATTATTATTATTATTTTACCTTTTTGTAAACCATTTTGTTTGTTTGTTTGTTTTACAACCAAGCGATGTATAAATTTCATGAAATAAATAAATGGTCCGGAACACATGGAATGATGGAGAAGCTTAAGAAAGTTTCACCTTATGTAGAATTGTTTCAGAACTACAGAAGGCGGCATTTGAAAGAAGATGGGATTTTCGCACTTTAAAGTGATTCTGTCACTGGAAGCTGCTCTCTCTTCCTCTCAATTTACACACACACACACACACACACACACACACACACACACACACACACAATGTAAAGAGGTACTTTTGCTTACCATCATATTTTGCTAAAACTGCCTGAACATCTGCATATGCTTGTAACTCCAACAGAGCTTCCAGCAAATTTTCGTGGATGTTGAACATGCTGAGAAGAGGGAATTCCTTCATTAACTATAATAATAATAAAAAATAAAAAGAGAATAGGCTTAGATTTAGCATGGAATCCTGCAACACTGATATGAAAGCAAGTGTAAACGACTGCTCTAAGGAAAACAAATTCAACAGTGCAATAATGATAAAAGTAAGTTAAAACTATAAAAACACTTAAAATGTCTACTGAAATAACAAAACAAATCTGCAGTAGGTGTCAAGATATCCACCAGGGTGGGCTCCCGTCTGATTTCAACTGAGCCACCGTACTGAATGTACAGTTCCTGGTGGGTACGAACAGTGAATCTGAGCCACGGAGGACCATGTTATCTCCTTGTGTTTAATTCTTGTGTATGATCATATTCTGTGAGAGGGAACCTCCCAAAATCCGGGGGGGGGGGGCACACACCAAACTACGCCCCAACATCCTCAAAAAAAATAAAGAGAAAAGAAATTGCTTTGTTCCAGATGCAGCAACTGTCAGGGAAAGGAAGAAAAATTTCTGCTTTCAGTTCAGGAGAGTCCATTCCCTCTCTCTCTAGCACTTCATTTTAAGGCAAGCACATGTAATCACTCAGTGTAGAAGCTGGAACAGGAAACATGCTTCATATACACTAGCTTAATCATAGTCTAGTAATTATTTCCCCCAAATAGCCAAGTTAGATGGTTATCAAAATTACACCGGTTTTATAAAATGATTTACACCCCCCCCCAAAAAAAAATTAAAGGGTTAACTTTTGGTGCAAACACCTTTGATAACAAGTCAGCAGAACTTGGCTTGCAAATGCATACTTATTTTTCATTACACTTCACCTAGCAATCATTTTACATCTATTAATATAACATTGCACTATAAGGTGGTTCACTATTAGAACAGGAATTGAATCTAGAGCACATATACATAAAGTTGGAAATAAGTGTTCACTCTAGCATCATGCAAATAAATAAAGGTAAAGGGACCCCTGACCATTGGGTCCAGTCGTGGCCGACTCTGGGGTTGCGGCGCTCATCTTGCTTTATTGGCCGAGGGAGCCAGCGTACAGCTTCCGGGTCATGTGGCCAGCATGACTAAGCCGCTTCTGGAGAACCAGAGCAGTGCACGGAAACACCGTTTACCTTCCCGCCAGAGTGGTACCTATTTATCTACTTGCACTTTGACGTGCTTACGAACTGCTAGGTTGACAGGAGCAGCGAACGAGCAACGGGAGCTCACTCCGTTGCAGGGATTCGAACCGCCAACCTTCTGATCGGCAAGTCCTAGGCTCTGTGGTTTAACCCACAGCACCACCCGCGCTATATAAAATAAATACTTGTGGGCTATTTGTTTCCGAGCCAACAAATAAAACAGAAGACTGACAACACATTAGAAACACATTACATGTTGACATTTATCTAGTTTGGGTTTGTTCTTTTGCTTTCTGACCAAATACGATTTCCACTTGCCCCTGTTACACAGTTTCGTGGTGATAGTCTTGCACATCAGACAACAGCAGAGAGACTGGACTGCGAGACAATGCAAATCAACAGCAGTCCCATCAGCAAAGGCTTACGGCTAAGTCATTTTGGGTTGCGACTGTGAAAGCGGCCATCACTTTACTCTCGGAATAATTGCAATCAGATGAAAGCAAGTGGGCAAACAAAACGTTAACTCTAATGCATTTTCTCTTCCAGAGTGGAATTCTCTTTCAAAATGTTTGCAATACATTACAAAGAAACACGGTAGGCTAGCACAGGATGAAAGGTAATGCAACTCGAGCACTTTTGTAAATTGACACAATAATGAGTTGCTCACTATATTTCTGTCTTTAAAACGTAAGGGAATATACATGTTACTGTGCCATTTACCTTGCCATTTATAGAAAGGTGAGGAATTACTTTGGGCTTTAGCATTGTAATCATTTTTCACCCATACGCTGGGCAAAATTAGGACTCCAGGTCTTGGGGATCTAGGTGTTCCACTGCCCCTGGTCTTGATATACAAATATTGATGGACCACAACACCTACTAGTGGCCAGGCTGGCTGGGGATGCTGAGGATTGTAATTCAACAACATCTGAGGACCCTGGTTGGGGAACTTCACCCTGTTGCCAGGGTCTCTATGCTGCTGCCATTCGGAAACCCAGCCAGATGGGTGGGGTATAAATAATAAATTATTATTATAAAACTGTGGGTGCGGCAATTTGGGTACATAGCCATGAAAGTGGGGGAGGTGAGGTATAACTGGTGCCCTGAGAAACTGCTATCAGGGTTGCCAAGAGTGCAGAAGCTGAACACTAGGTTCTTTGCAATGTTCCCTGTTGAATGGGACCGGTGGCGGGCCTTGAGCTCTCAAATTCCAGGGGCAGCCTGTGCAGTGCTAAAATTTGAGGGCCCCCTCCCACCTTTTGTGCTCCATTCTGCAACATTGTTGTGGCACCCCTTCCAGTGTGGCTTCACCGGTCGTGCTACCTTACAACCGCCTCTGATGGGATCCATTAAGGTTCACCTAGTGATGGCAACACGGTTATAACAGGACACATAATTCAGTCTCATTAAGGCCATTAGTAACCCCAGGATGCCTGGACTGGATCAATAGTTTTTACATCGCCTCTAGACACAATATAGGCAGAAAGGTAAGAGAATGAAAGTGCATTCATTAGGGTTGCCATACGTCCAGAATTTTCCAGACATGTCTTGGATTTTAATGGCGGAATTAGTGTCCGGGGTGGAATCGGTAAAATGTCCTGTTTTTTTGTCAAGAGAACAAGGAGGTGTGTGTGTGAGTATCACTCATTTCCCCCAAAAAGCTCAACTAAGAGTATGTTTCCAGGCCGATGAACAAAGCCTCAATGCTACAATTCCTAATGCTGTTGTCTCCATTTCGTTGCCGCTTAGCTTAAAAACACTGCCATACCTCCATTTTTCAGCACAGTACGTCACATATCGTTAAGGAGTAGCCACATTGTGACAAAAGCAGTTCGTTAAAATGGGGCAATGTCTGACAAGGAAGAGGTTGTTGCAGTTTTGTATCACAAAAGTAATTAACTGTTGTTGTTGTTATTGTTATTTATACCCCACCCATCTGGCTGGGTTTCCCCAGCCACTCTGGGCGGTTTCCAACAAAAGATTAAAAATACATTAAAACATGTCATTAAAATCTTCCCTAAACAGGGCTGCCTTCAGATGTCTTCTAAACGTCAGATAGTTTTCTTTGACATCTGGTGGGAAAGCATTCCACTGGGTGGGCGCTACTACCGAGAAGGCCCTCTGCTTGTTTTCCTGTAGCTTTGCTTCTCGCAGTGAGGGAACTGTCAGAAGGCCCTCAGCACTGGACCTCAGCGTCCGGGCAGAACGATGGGGCTGGAGACGTTCCTTCAGGTATACTGGGCCAAGGCCGTTTAGGGCTTTCAAGGTCAGCACCAACACTTTGAATTGTGCTCGGAAACATACTGGCAGCCAACATAGGTCTTTCAAGACCAGTGTTATGTGGTCTTGGCGGCCGCTCCCAGTCACCAGTCTAGCATTCTGGATTAGTTGTAGTTTCAGGGGCCACCTTCAAAGGTAGCCCCACGTAGAGCGTGTTGTAGTCCGAGCGGGAGACAACTAGAGCATGCACCACTCTGGCGAGACAGTCAGTGTTTCTTAGCTCAGTCAGTAGAGCACAAGACTCTTAATCTCAGGGTTGTTATATATTGCCTTAAGCCTGGAAATGAGACTAACCATTGAGATCTTAAGTGCACTGGAAGGCTGCTTGCTGAATCCCTATTTTGTTTCCCAGAACATGTCACCATTCACATGTTAGCACTTCTCCTGATATAGCCTTGGCTCTGGCGGAGGTGCATGCACACCTGCCTCCAATCTTTCAAACGAACTCATAGCCTCTGCCCTTCCTCCCAGTGCTTTGATGTGGAAGGAAGCTGCAAAAATGGTTATTCATTGAACTGTGGGGGAGAGGGGTCCATCTTCCCACCTATGCCTGGGATTCAGAACTGGCAAGATAAAATTCATCTTTTTTATCAAAAGTAGAAAATCTTGACTTGGCTCCGTGGGAACAAACAGCTGAAGGAGTTAGAAGGCTCAAATGGCTTCCCCAAGATTCCTTTGTGTAGAAGGAGAAATCCCTTCTCAAGATGGAGAAATCCTCCCCATTAACGGCCATCTGTCAAGTTCGTGGTCCTAAGAATGCGGCTACATTTAGACCAAGAGCGATGGAATGTCTGACAGCTTCACAACGATGGAACTGAAGCTGTCACGTATGTTGGTAGTGAGCTAAATACGTGTAAAAATCCAGGAAAATGGAATTAGACTGATAAGGTCTGCCCGTTTCACTACTGGTGCATATTTCCCTTGGGGCTACTATGCATGCACTTACATGCTGTACTAAGTATTGGCAAATGAACTAGAGTGCTGACAGCAACTGAGATAAGTAGAAAATTGTATCGCGGGAATGAGCTCAGGAAGGGAGGTCAAAGCATCAGCAATGTCATCAGCTTAATATAGCCTCTCTCTCCCCACCCCACCCCCAATAGGGAACAATGCTTGTTTTAGGATTCCTAATTAAAAATCTCTCTTTCTATATATTATGATACCATTTTTGTTGCATCCAGCACCGCACTTGCCTCTTTCCAAGTCATAAAGTAATTGCATCAGTTTCTGGTTTTGCCACGTTTACTCTTGATAAGGGAATCGCCCCATTACATGCTGATCCTTTTAAAATAAATAATAGCATTTGTCTGGTGGTTATGCCTCCCTTCCTTGTATCGGTGAAATCTGGGAGTACGGGGCTTATGTACTTACTTCCCCATTGACAATAAAAGGCAACATTCAAATCAGGAAACCCTGCACTTATTTGAAAGCAGGGTCTCCCTTACCCTGGGTGTAAGAGGACTGAAGTCCCCAAAACCCTGGGAACCATCCCTTGTTGGTCTAGCAGGCGCCAAACGACCAGAGTTGAAACCCAAACCTGCAAGGTAGTACAGCAGCCATCGCTGCTATAGTCCCACCAGGCTGGGCCAGGAGACTCCCAGAACCTTACCAGATACCCCTTGAGATTCACAGGAACAAGAGCTGGAAACCAGACTCATGCCCACAAAAATTACTCAGTAGCAGTTTGGCCAAGAAGCAGGACCCAGTCCCAAGGACTTTCCCCAGAAACCACATGAAGATTGAAGAGGTAGATTTGTTCAACATAATTAAAATAGAACTCATAGGCCACTGAAAAAATACAATTGCAGAATATTGCTAAGAGTGCAAGAGAACACAATTGCAAAACGAAAGAAAAATAGCAAAGCTCATTTAGCAGAGTTCTAATACACAGCAAAGGATCAATGGACCCCACAGATGTCGGAAAAAGTGTACGGCAGCAGATAAGGGAATAGGGTAACTCCATACAATATGGCCTACCAGCTGAACCAAGTCTTCCTAGCCAATCAGAAGACTCCCCATTTGTAAATTTCCAAAACCTAAGCGTGCCCATGCCATCTCATAGCTGAGTCATCCCTTCCAATTGACAAGCCACTATTGTGGTCTTGAAGATGCAGTGCTGTCAAATGACATGGCATGAGACCATCTTCCAATTAGTGGGAAAGAACTAAAGGCCAACGTTTACCCAGAGGTCTTGAGTAAAGGATCCATCTTTGCGGGCAAGGCCCAAACTGAAAAACCAAGGTATCAAACTCACTAGAAAACTTTCGATATTCAGGGTAAGGGAGTGGGGATCTCCCAGGTCAGACCCTTTACATGCAGTGAGGCAGTAGGAGAGGAGCAGAAAGTGAAAAGAGGGAATAAAAAGCAAGTCCAATAGAGGCATTGTTGGGATATTTTCTTAGGGGCCTTATGCATTTCACATGAGCTCAAGAAGGTCTTCCACTCTCATCATGCAGGGAACTATGAAGCTGGGGATAATGTCGGGAAGGATCCGCACAAAGAATCAATGCTGGAATAGGTATTTTAAGTGTCACGGTTATGCTCAAAGGACAGGCATAGTGAGCATCCTATCTATGCTTTTTGGACTGCGCATGGTAATAAGACAAATATGAACACAAATCCAAACTCACATCTCTCATCATTTTCACAGCTTCCCTGGTCCTCCCCAGCTTTCTTGTACACATTGCCAGTCTCCTCTTAATGTAGACTAATACATTAGTGTCCCGTCCTGGGGAGAGAGAGGGAGAGAGAAGGAAAGAGAGAGAGAAAGAAGGAGGGGGGAAGGTTTTAAGAGGATGAGTGTTTGCAGAAACAGACAGAACAAAGGTTCCATTTAACATCCTCAAAGTGTAAGGTATAACCTTTCCTTTGAATTCTTATTGCTGAATACCAAAGATATGTGGAAGGAAGCAATAAAAAGTACATAGACCAACAACCCTCCGTATTAAGTTACAAAGATCTAGAGATGGAACCTGCCTGTCAACCGTAGGATTAGTCAAGAAGTACACCTATTAAAAAAAAGCGAGGGTTTCTCTTTAGCCCTCAATTCTACGGTATACTGTTAACAATTCTAATTACCAATACAAGAAGAACTTACATGCATGCCAAAATTATGCAAACTTCTATACCTTGCCTCACTTAGGCAAGTGTTTATCGTCCTGACTCTGAAAAGGTTTCCATTTCTGATGAAGTTTAGCTACAAATGATTGCAGTGTGAATGACCCTATTGCTGTTGCAGGTTGCTTTCTGTACAGCTGAATGCAAATTTATTTATTTATTGAATTTGTTATGCTGCCCTTCCTCCCAAAGGAGTCCAGGGCTATCAACATCACCATGCAATTTAAAGAGTTCTGGTAAGAGGAGAGATGCTTTCAGCTACCAGCTTCAAGTCAGCCATCCCTCCAGGGCATTCTTTGTAGACTGTAAACAGCCGATTGCCGCTCTTAAGAGTTCAGCCATACATAGCAGCACTGGAAAAGCCATTTGAATTTGAATTTGCCTTCTGTGCAATGGCGTTCTATGCATCACAAGCCGAGTCTCTTCAGTACCATGGAGAGAATCCCTTCTCTCTCTCTCTTTTTGCACACTGTCAATAGCACACTTTCAGAAGCAGTAGCATGTAAATACTGATTATGTGAGCACCAGAGCTTGCAAGACAGGGGGCTTATAGCAAGACAGGGGTGCAATGATCACAACAGATGGCCTGCAGCCATGAAGCACCCCACCTCGTGGTCACGAGAACAAGCCCCATTGAAGGATGAACCATGCAGTGAATGCCTAATATAAAATAAGAAGGCCACACCAACAAATGATTTTAACAAAAAAAAACACCCCTCATGTCTCTATGGGGCTGGCTTGTTGCACAAGACTTCAAGAAGGCGGAGGGTGAATGGGACATGCAAGTAGGATTGCTGCTGCTCAGGACCCCAACTATTCCATTCCAGCCCCCTCCAGGTTTTCCCGTTGACCATCTCCCACCCCCAAAGTTGGTCAACATTCCATAGTCATTGATAACATTCATTTTGGGGTTTTTTTGGGGGGGAGAGGGGGGTCCCCGGTACAGTTTTTCTTGTAAACATGATAGGTTTATGTTTATTATTATTATTATTATTATTATTATTATTATTATTATTATTATTATTTCTGCAAGATTTGGGGTCCCTCCAAGCCTGCCAGTACCACACACGTGAATGAGTTATGGCTACATGATTGACAGCACTCACAGCTTGAGCATCAGCAATAGACATGATGTGAGGTCTTTTCTCATGGGACTTAACAAAGAGACACTTGTTATTCAACGCTACACAGGGGGTACCGAGGGGGTCTTTCCCCATCCCAGCCATCCTCCTTCAGCCAGCCTAGAGGATGAAAAGGGGCAGGGGGTGAAGAAACCATGAAAACTTTGGTGTATAGATTGGACTCTGAAGCCTAGGTAACCAGGTGAGGCATGCAGCGTTCAGGTCTGCCTGCCTCCAAAGGGTGCCTCTGCAACTGAAAAATCCTTTCCTTGCTTCTGCCTCTGGTAGAAATGTGTGAATATAAACATGCTGAACTCTTCCTTCACACTGAATTTACCCAGTTCCTTGTGATATCATAGTTATTCACAAACATTAATAGAAACAAATTTCAGCACTGATCGTTTAACAAAGAACAAATCAGGATTTTTTTTCTCTTTTCAAATACTTTTTTGAGAATGAGGCATCATACCCTTTCTTTAGTTGTAATATGCCCTCTTTTAAGGACTGAACAGAAAATGTTCATGTAGAATGATCTATAAAGTCACAGTATTGAGACAACACACCTGTTATGTTGCCATACATTGGCCTAATGTATCCTACTTGTCAACCAAATATTTGCAGATTATGGTCCTCACGTTTTAAGGTCTCTTCTAATCACAACAAGATATAAGCCAAAAGCATTCAGAATACATACAAATTATCCCAGAGCCATGATTGTACTTTTCAGACAGATTAAGCAACAGTCTGACTTTCAAAGAGAAAATAAATAAGGCAGGAGAGGGAATTCCTTCAGCTGTAGTTCATATTAAGTAACCACTTGTCTCTAGAATGGTTTCTCAGTATTTAATAAAGGGCTCATTAGCCACATCTGTTTTCAACATGGTTATATATAACATAATTAGATTGGTCTATCCTCCAAGCTGTGTTATAGTGACTCAAGGAATGGTCAACATGAAGTCAACAAAAGCTTCTATTCAAGACATTCTAAAATGGTCTTGGGCTGTAATCCTATCTACATTTACCTGAGAGTAGGTCCCACTGAATTCAATAGCACTTACGTCTGAGTAGACATGCATAGGATTACACAGTTATTTACAGAATTTGAGGTTTTCATCATTTTCTGGAATACAAAATCATTTCCCTTGGTTGAATTTAAGAAAGCCAAGTTACAAACACTTTCACCCTGACAGTCTCTGTGTTATCAGGAACAATTTGCATGGAATAGATAGAAACAGGAGGTTGGGAGGTGTCAAAAGGATATTCTAAAACAAGATCCTCTGCAGGATCCATTTAATGGGCTGATGGAAGATCATCTAGTTTGTTGAGTGCCTCAAAAGCAGGTAAGGAACAAATTGCAGTTCAATAGTAATTTTACCAACATCTGGCTAGATTTGTCATGACAATCACTTCTGGGTTCTGCTGTGTTTAAAATGTCTCTTGGGAAGAGATTTCTCTCTCTCTCTCTGCCTCACAGATGCCACATGCAAAGAGGCCCTCAGATGTTTCCTGGACTTTTTAATCCTAAAATCTTCCATGATAAGATCTTTTGTACCACCCAACATATCTGGAATTATCATGGTGTAAACTCGCCTGGCTGCCAGGCCCATTGTAGAACTTCTTTCCCTGTCCAACTCCTAACCTTTTCATCTGAGCTCAATACACACATTGCATTTCATTTTCTGCCTGAGATCACTGTGCCTGAAATGAGAAGCCATCCTTATCCGTGAGCCCAATAGGGTCATCACCCACATTTTTGTGAAATTTGAGCATTCTGTTTTATAGACATGCTGCTGATTGCTTGAATCAATCCTCTACGCTGTGATTTCCATGTGCCCCAATGGGAGGCTCCTTACTCTAAAAAACACATTTCATTTTGGGGAATATGTCGTGAATAAACATTTCCTGGAACACGCTAGCTAGGTAAACAGCTTATGGAAATGCAGAAACATCAAATCTTATTGGGAGGGGGGCAACTTTCACACTTCTTTCCCACACTAAGTGGAAAAGTGACCTTCAAAATTATTGCATTGTTTCAGGCTCCTGTTTCCTAAAGTTCAGCAGGTTAAATAAGCTGATCTCTTACAGCTTCTTTCCAAATTTGGCAATGGTTATTCCAGGTAACTTGTTGCACTCATTTAAAAGTATCCTTTTGAACACAAATAGCCACAACTGGACGATACCCGTCTTTGTTCAATGGTACTAATGCTTCCTGGTACTTCTTGGCCACCCCAAGATAAATTGCTTTGCACAGACCACGCATTTGATTTCCCCCAAAGAATCCTGAAAACTGCAATTTATCCTTCACAGACATACAGTTCCCACGATTCTATGGGGAAAGTCAGGTGCATCAAATGTATGGTTGTGTGCACAGTACTCCCAATAACTGCACTTCCACACACACACACACACACACACACACACACACACACACACACACACACACAAAATTAAACATATTTTATTATACCATACATGTGACTTCCCTCCCCTTCCAAGGTTCATTTAAATTCCCCTCCGTTCCTGCATATTTTGATATATCCATTGAATTCCATTTTCCTACCTTACATCACTTCAATATTTATTACACCATTTAATTCCAATAACTGCATTTCCATCAGTAGCAGATGCCTCACATTTATGGAGCGCAGAAGTAGGGAAATGGATCCCTAACTCCCTCACAGCCTGCTGGCCAACTCTGAAAGCTGAGTGGGACCACACACCTGTCAATAACCTGATTTCATAATGACATCACCAGTTGACCGCTGCCCCATCAAAGGGGTTTGCTGCAACCTCTGACCAGCAGTTACAGGGAGCCCCTTTTACGGAGGTCAAGAAACAAACCTTTTCAATTATTTTTAATTAAAGCTAAAATTCTCAAGAATAGGAATACTGTGTTCAGTGCTGTTTCTGGGGAGAATCGTGGTATATAACACACAACCCTGTGAAAAAGTGCTATAGTGGGGTAGGAGAGCTAAAAAATAAAAATAATTCACATCTGGCAACCAATGTGCCACTTGCAAATAAAGAAGATTTGGGATTGAAATACTGCTCAGTCATTGAACTCATTGAGAAACCTAACCCTAACATCACATGGTAAGAATGAGGAGAGTCCTCTGACACCACAGAACACTCAGAAATCGCTGGAGGAGGAATGGTGTACAAACGGCATGTAAATCTTTTACGTGAAATGCAAGTTTGAGAGGGGTAACTAGGTGTGTTAGGAGAGCTAAAAAAAAATAATGCTGATATATTTCACATGTGGCAAACCAATACGCTTCTTTGGTTTCAGATGGTGCATGGGTAGAGGAGCCTAAAAAGCCAGAGGCACAAATTTTCACGGCCCTATAGCGGCTATGGTGGCTCATTTACCTGAAGTAATGCATTTAGCATTCACTCTGAAAGTGTATACAGTGGTACCTTGGTTCTTGAACTTAATCCATTCTGGGGGTCCGTTTAACTCCCAAAACCATTCAAAAACCAAGACACAGCTTCCGATTGGCTGCAGGAGCTTCCTGTACTCAAGCGGAAGCTGCATGTTTGGCTTCCGAAAAACGTTCGCAAACTGGAACACTTACTTCCGGGTTTGTGGCATTCGGGAGCCGATTTGTTCGACAACTAAGCCGTTCGAGAACCAAGGTACCACTGTACTCAATTCTGACCAAACAGCCTCCTAGAATCGAGTAAACACTTCCATAGGCAATGGTTGCCAGATGTGAAATATGTCGGCGTTGTTTTCAGTTCTCCTACCCTGCTACTAGCAACTATTTGTCTCTTGAAAGGTCTCAGGACTTCTAGTTGAAGAGAGAAGAGAGACTAGCTTACTGTGTTGAGCTTCGTACTGGGCACCATGATGCTGCAGCTGTTGGCTACGCCTGTAGCAGCCTTCGCCAGCCTTCAGAGCCTGTTTGAACAACTTCTCTGCTTCCACAATAGTTGTTGCTTCCTCTTCTGCCAACAGAATATAGGCAGTGGCACACCTGTCAGTGAAACAACAGAAACAATCATTAGTAAGACAAACTAGGAAAGGCAAAAGCATTTTCTAGGCTATATCCAATTAACACGTAGCTTTTGTGACCATTAGGTCCAGTCGCGAACGACTCTGGGGTTGCGGCGCTCATCTTGCTTTATTGGCCGAGGGAGCCGGCGTACAGCTTCTGGGTCATGTGGCCAGCATGACTAAGCCGCTTCTGGAGAACTAGAGCAGCACACGGAAACGCCGTTTACTTTCCTGCCAGAGCGGTACTTATTTATCTACTTGCATTTCTGGTGTTCTTTCGAACTGCTAGGTTGGAAGGAGCAGGGACCAAGCAACGGGAGCTCACCCCGTCACGGGGATTCGAACCACCGACCTTCTGATCGGCAAGCCCTAGGCTTTGTAGTTTAACCCACAGCACCACCCGGGTCCCAATTTGTGATAGGAAACACGCCTGCAATTTGATGTGTTCATGGAGGCTCTCGGAAGCATCTGCTATGCTGCGGTCTATTAGTGCTACTCCATTCACTTCACTGGAGGAGAACAATTCTGCAAGGTATGTGCGAAGCCATCCAGCCACTGAAGCCAATGGCAGGAGCAGCAACAGGCTGCAACCCAGACCTCTGCATGAACAAGGGACTCCTGTTCCTGATAATGGAGACTGCAGCCTGAAAGTTTCATTTGAACTGGGCAGGACCTGGACCCATGGCTTCTTCTCCCATATAGAGATCTTACCACAAGTAGCTGTCTAAAATGCAGGTTCTATGTGACACCAGTAAGGGTGTGATCCATGATATAATAATAATAAATACTAAATTTTTATTTATACCCCGCCCTTCCCAGTTCAGAAAACCAGGCTCAGGGCGGAAAACAACCAATTTAAAACACTTAATTGTAAAAGCAGCATAAAATACAGTATAAAAACATGAATAACAATGAAATTCAAAGTTCAGAAATCAATTTGGGGGAAATCCATCTAATAAGCTTTAGATAGTCACCAGGGCTAACTGGCTGAATTAGTCCTACTTGGGCCAGCAAGGAGGCCAGGGGAGAATTAGCTGTGGGGTCTCAGAGCGGGTAATCTTCATAAAAGGGGAGAGGGGGGAGAGAAGAGAAATAAAAGATCAGGCTGAATTCAACTTAAAGGCCAGGTGGAATAGCTCTGTCTTAAAGGCTCGACGGAAGGAGGTTAAATCCTGCAGGGCCCTAGTCTCATGGGGCAGAGCATTCCACCAGGTCGGAGCCATCACTGAAAAGGCCCTGGCGGAGGATAGTCTGACTTCCTTAGGGCCCGGGACCTCTAAATTATGGTTATTCATGGACCTTAAGGTCTTCTGCGGGGCATACCAGGAGAGGCGGTCCCATAAATATGCAAACCACACTATCACCAGGCCAGAAATCCCAGGCATACAAAGCTGGGACTCGTGATATGGCACAGTCCAGCAAGCTGTGCAGCATTTGCAATAACTGTTGTGGCCAGTCAGATCCATTGCAATAGGTCCCGGCCAAATATAGTGTCTACGTGAAGCTCCATTCGTTCTGTGACTCAGCAGACCACTGGCACTCAGTGCAGAGCGGTTGGTATGCAAAGCACATGTAAAGTTCTGCAAAGCAAAATTCTGCGCAGGATTGTGTTCCAAATAAATAACTGGCAATACATCGCTGGATCAGAGTAGGCCACTATTTTTAACTTGAAACATTCGGAATGGAGCCCAGAAAATACAAAAACAATTGAATGCGTATTTTATTTTAAAGGAATAACAAAGTCCATATTTGAAATAAATAGGCCTCAGTATTAGCAGAATTTCTCCTGCTCTTAGGTAAAGGTAAAGGGACCCCTGATCATTAGGTCCAGTCATGGCCAACTCTGGGGTTGTGGCGCTCATCTCGCTTTATTGGCTGAGGGAGCCAGCGTACAGCATGAATAAGCCACTTCTGGAGAACCAGAGCAGCGCACGAAAACACCGTTTATCTTCCCACCGGAGCGGTACCTATTTATCTACTTGCACTTTGACGTGCTTTCAAACTGCTAGGTTGGCAGGAGCAGGGACCGAGCAACGGGAGCTCACCCCCTTGCGGGGATTCGAACCGCCGACCTTCTGATCAGCAAGTCCTAGGCTCTGTGGTTTAACCCACAGCGTCACCCTGCACCAACAGATAAAAGAAGAAAAAAGAATTATAGGTCCTTCCCTATTGCCCATCGTTAGGAAATTTAGAGAACTACCTCACTTTGTACCTCACCCTCCCAAAGATAAGAAATTAGCATGAGCAGTCTAGATCAGGGGTGGGGATAATCTTTCAATCTGAAGGCAGTGTTTCCTCATTAGGGAATCTTCTGGGGGCCACATGGAGGCTGAGGCCAGAGGCAAAAAGAGGGTGGCTTTCACTCTTTTTTTTACAGTAGGCTGCATCACAGCCACTCAAAAGCCAGAGGTTGCTACACCGTCCTCCATCCTTCTCAACAAACAAGAGGCAGTATCACAGTTCAATAAGACATTAAGGTACCCAAGGAGAGCGTGGAACAGGGCCATTGAAGTGCATGGCTGGGGAGAGTTCTAGGGGCCAAATAAGAGGCTTGGAGGGCCACATTTGGTCCCCAAGGCTGTAAGTTTCCCACCCCTGATCATGATCAAGCAAAAACATTTTCAAACGACTGTTGATATACTTACTCATTTAACTCTAAGGCTTCGTGCGCTGCGGAAATTCTGGCCTGCGGATTTCTCTCCCTCCACGCTTTTTGCATTACTGTTGAGCAAAGTATTTAAAAATAAATAACAATAGAGGGGGTGATTTGACAGGACGCAACTGTAGCCAAGCATTCCGTTGGGGCATTTTATCAGGCAAATGTCTCAACGCACCTTCTCTCCAAACCTCAGGTTTACTCTTTTAATGTGTCCAGAAAAAGAGGAACCTTACCTCTGTGCAGTCAATGTTAAAGGAAACTACAGGAAAATGTGCCAGGAATGGTTTGCTCAGAAATCAACAATGGAAACCAAATTTGGCAAGTGGGCAGGACAACCCATCTGTCGATCAACTTATCTCAGATGATGGGCAGGTAGGGTGCCCTGCCCACCTGCCAAAGTCCCTTGAACATTGATTTGCCCTGTGCTCATCTCCTTTCTGCAGTGATTGGCTGTGTGGCTGATCTCCCCCCACAGGGAGGAGCTCAGGTCACACATCTGATCCAGCTACATCTCTACTTCCTGACGTCACACTGGATATATGGGGAAAGTGGGTGAGGTTTGGGGGAAATGGCCTCGCAGGCCAAATCGGGACCTGTGCTGGTCCAAATCTGGCCTGCAGACCACAAGCCCCCATCTCTTGTACTACAGCAGGGTTTCCCAAACTTGGGTCTCCAGCTGTTTTTGGACTACAACTCCCATCACTCCCAGCTAGCAAGACCAGTGGTCAGGGATGATGGGAACTGACTGCTTCTGGACAGTCTGCGTAGGCTCTGCTATATTCAACAGGTTCTAACTAAGATCCTTCAACACACTCACACTTCAAATCTGAAGTGCTGAGAACCGTAATTTAGACAAGCACTCCAAGCAAGCAGTTTAGACACAAGCAAAGACAACAGTTTGGTGATCCGAGACACCTTGTCCCTATTTTCTTGGAAGTAAACTTTGCTATTCACTCCAAGTCATACGTTTCCAAGCACACTTATTAGTAAACTCCTTACTGGCATCTGCAGGCCTTAAGTGGTCCGTATCGCACGTGAAGAACGTCTGGTGATCTTGCGCCGAAAGATTCATATCGTAGTATGTCAGAGGTTCCCTTCCCGTCACCCAGGTATACCTGGAGAGAGTATAAAAGAGAGTACAAGAAATAGCAGAAGCCGCCATCACAAATTCATCGGAAGATCTTCCCCATGGGCCATTCCAAATTCTCAGAAATCTTCTCATACCCTTTTCATCTTACTGGATATACCAAGCACTCTTCATCCTACCGAAATGGAGGCCCATCAGACTTCTCCCCGTGCTTCTCACAGCCCTGCTCCCAAAGGTTCTTTCTAGGCTGGAATTTGTCCCTAAACCACATACCCCGCAGGGCTCCCCACGTTGCGGATAGCAGCCTGCCGCCTGGCGGGTGGGGCGCCCTAAAGCAGAGCGCTCCTCGCGCCGGGCACACATCCGCAGCGTGCGGAGCCCTGCAGGAGTTCCCCACAGGGCTCCCCACGCTGCGGATAGCAGCCTGCTTCCCGGAGCGTCGGGCGCCCTGGAATTTGTCCCTAAACCACATACCGTATTTTTCGCACCATAGGACGCACTTTTTCCCTCCTAAAAAGCAAGGGAAAATGTGTGTGCGTCCTATGGAGCGAATGCAGGCTTTCGCTGAAGCCTGGAGAGTGAGAGGGGTCGGTGCGCACCGACCCCTCTCGCTCTCCAGGCTTCAGGAAGCTATCCGCTAGCCGTGGGATACCCAGCTCTCCCATGGCTAGCGGAGCGCTGCATTAATCCCGAAGCTTGGGGCGTGCGGAGCTCAGCGCGCCCCAAGCTTCTGGGTGCCGGCAAGGTCTCCGCTAGCCGTCTAGACCTTGCCGGCACCCAGAAGCTTGGGGCGCACTGAGCTCCGCACGCCCCAAGCTTCGGGATTAGCGCTCCACTAGCCGTGTCTAGGCTGCGGATAGCAGCCTGCTTCCCGGAGCGTCGGGCGCCCTGAAAGCAGAGCGCCCGGCGCTTCGGGAACACATCCGCAGCGTGGGGAGCCCTGCAGGAGTTCCCCGCAGGGCTCCCCACGCTGCGGATAGCAGCCTGCCACCCGGCACGAGGGGTGCCCTGAAGCAGAGCGCCCCTCGCGTCGGGCAGACATCCGCAGCGTGGGGAGCCCTCCAGGAGTTCCCCGCAGGGCTCCCCACGCTGCGGATAGCAGCCTGCCGCCCGGCGGGTGGGGAGCCCTAAAGCAGAGCGCTCCTCGCGCCGGGCACACATCCGCAGCATGCGGAGCCCTGCAGGAGTTCCCCACAGGGCTCCCCACGCTGCGGATAGCAGCCTGCTTCCCGGAGCGTCGGGCGCCCTGAAAGCAGAGCGACCCGTGCGCCAGGCAGACATCAGCCAGCCCCACCAGCTCGGGGGAGAGCAGGGAGGCGCAGCGCCACTATCCCGCTGTTCCTCGACCTGGTTCGGTTTCCCTGACCTGCTTTTGGGGGGAAAATAAAGGGAAATTTTTTCCCCTTTATTTCCCCCCCAAAAAAACTAGGTGCGTCCTATGGTCCGGTGCGTCCAATCGTGCGAAAAATACGGTATATTGCCTCCCGCTTACCTGGATGGAGAATGTGTGTGTGTGTGTGTGTGTGTGTGTGTGTGTGTGTGTGTGAGAGAGAGAGAGAGAGAGAGAGAGAGAGAGAGAGAGAGAGAGAGAATGAGAGAGAATATCTTTGCATTTCCTTCTGGGCAACCTTCAAAAGGAAGGGGTGAGTAGGACCAGAAGCAAAAGTGGGTGAATCAGTGAATAAAAATTCAACCTTTGTACAGTAGGCTAGTTTCTACATATACTCAAGACCCCCTGTATATCCTCTATCCAGGCAAGTGAGAGTCATTGTCAGAATTCAAGGATGCATTCCAGGCCAAAAATACTCAAGGAGGCAGATTTAGGGCCATGCCCCCCCAACCGCACAGGGCACCCAGCTCAGAAGGTGCTTTCCTGCTTCCTTCCCAAAGGCATGAGGACTCTGACAAGGTCCTAAAGTCTTCCCATTACCTTCCAAAGCCTAGTTAGTGCTTTCCCAGCTTCAGGAAGGAGGTGGGAGGCCTCTAGGAGCCTGTCAGGACCCTCATATGCCTCCTCCCCAAAGCCCAGCATCTCACTTATTTGGGCTTGGGAAGGCAGTGCGAGGACTTGACTGGGTGGTGTCAAATTTTGGCCTTGCACATCGTGCCATATTACCAAGGTCTGCCCCTGATGTGTAGCAAGGTGGGTGAGGGGTGTGGTTTAGGAAAAGAGGGAGTGGCTATGGAGAGAGCTGGGGGTGTGTGTCCCATGGACTGGATAAAGAGGTCTGGAGTTGTTGCACTTTTGACCCACTAGGCCCATGGCTCTCCATCCTAGGGGAAATGCAGCTTTCAGGCTAAAAAAAAGGGGGGTTTCTGGTCCTGTACTAAGCCATGGTTTAGTGTTAAGTGTGAATGCATATAATAATTATAATAATAATTTATTATTTATACCACGCCCATCTGGATGGGTTACCCCAGCCACTCCGGGTGGCTTCCAACAAGGATTAAAAATACAATATATGTGAAACCTGTCCACTGTGCCCCAAGTGGATAAGGCCCCAAGTCCTTCTGTGACAATGAACGAGTGCTCAAAAGTGGCTACTGTGCTTGAATGACAATTCTGTGCAGCACTTACCGGTTATATTCAGCTCCTCTAAACAGGTTTAGTGGATTTCGCCAGACTTTGCATTCTGTAACAATGGAAAAATATATACGCCTTCTAATTACCAGTTAATGCTACTGTTTATTTGAAAACACAATTGCCTTCAAATTAAGTCATTCCAGGTGCATTCCAAGCATCTAAAAGAATACCAGGCGAATATACAGGTGGTATCTAACAGATGGGCGCCATTGGAGGGCCTGTGATTTGCCCACAGTATATACATCTGGAGTGCTTCTGTGATCCAATGAATTATTAGTACGTATATGAACAAATGAAGCTGAATCAGACCACTGTGCCATCAGTCCTTGCATTGTCTGCTTTGATGGCGACAGTCCAGAAAGAGATTGTTCACAGCCTTCCTATTTCTAACTGTAAAATGGCCCAGAAGGCAGTTGTTGCCAGCAATGTTCTGCTCCCAAAACCAAAGACTATGTTGCGGGACATATAGATTTGTATGTCTGAATAACCTGCCCAGTACAAGTAGCATTACCTAGAAGAGGGAAGTAGCAGGTGCTGGAAATTCATCCACCTTCAGCAGAAAGTGTGTGTAAATTAATTAGTATGCTAATTTATAAGAATCATGAGATTGTTGTAGAGGGGGTTTATTAGAGTTCCCACAGTTTTTGACTGGGACTCATTGCAGTTAAATAAGACTTTGGAGAGTGATGTATGTGTAGATGTGATTTATATCGTATTGACTTTCCTGGCTTATAGATATAAACATGTGGCACTATAGCCAGTGGCCGGGGGGGCGGGGCAATGATTACCTGAGCTCCCACCACTGGTGGTGTTGCAGTTTATTTGTTGTTGCAAATGTACTCATAGGAAAAGCATGGATATCTTTTGTTATGATGGCACTTTTTGGGGGGTGGGATAGGGAATACATATTATACATACCTACGGGACTGCCTCTCCTGGTATGCCCCGCGGAGGACCTTAAGGTCCACAAATGACAACACTTTGGAGATCCCAGGTCGCAAGGTGGTTAGATTGGCCTCAACTAGGGCCAGGGCCTTTTCAGTACTGGCCCCGACTTGGTGGAACGCTCTGTCAAGAGACTAGGGCCCTGCAGGACTTGACATCTTTCCACAGGGCCTGCAAGACACAGCTGTTCCACCTGGCCTTTGGTTTGGACTCAGTCTAACCCTTATGTTTCACTCCCCTTACGGTTTTGATCTATGGGCTACTTTTAAAATGAGGCTGCATTTTAAATTGCATTTTAACCTGTATTTAAAATTGGTTTCTTTCCCCCTATTATGTTTTTATTGTAATTTTACTGGTGTTAGCCGCCCTGAGCCTGGCTCTGGCCAGGGAGGGCAGGGTATAAATAATTTTTTTTATTATTATCATCATCATCATCATCATTATTATTATTAGCCAGAACAGCTAAAATATATTCTAAAGTCTGACACCAGGATGAAGTAAAACTAGGAGCAGATTCAACTGGGGAAAAGTCGACTTGGTGAATAAATTCATTCCTAAAACCACTCATGTTTCAATTTCTTTTTAAGTCAACTGCTAACACTGTTCCATTTCAAAGTCAAAAATGGAAGCTTGCAGGTGAGAAGATATGCAGCTAATCGTTTGCTCTAGGTGGCTTCTGAAGTGATATGCTATTCGAGTTCTTGCAAAGTTGTTCCGCTTCCTCTGCCAGAATAAAACAAGCTACAAATAGATTGGAGGCAGTAACTCACTTTCCCTAGGGAGCTACTGGCTGAAGGACCCCAAGATGCCTCTGAGATCAGCATCCATACCTGAAGGCTGGGACTTGAGCGATAATAGAACACTTAACAAAACAAAACAAAACAAAACAAAACAAAACAAAAGAATCCAGGACATTGCAGGTTTGCTGTCAATAGTAATAAACATAACCCATGATCATTCTTGCATTTTAAAAGGACATACTATTATAGTTAACAATCTGCGCAGGACAAGGGGAATTGTCTTACCTGAGACGCTCTGCCGATTTGCATCAGAATCCCCGTTGCTTGTATTTGAGTTGTTGGGAGAGTTGTTGTCCACCCCTCCCAGCAGAGGGCGCAAGTGGCTCACCGAGACTTGCTCAATGAACGAGGTCCCATACTTGCGAAAATACCACCACTCAAATATCTAAAAACAGAAGTGAATATGTGCATTTATCAGTTTGCTTTCCTTAACTCCAAAGTAATTCCCACTGGCCACTTGTGTTTTCTTTTAAGCTCTGATTCTATATTTAAAGGTATTTTTGGATGAATTGTTATCCTTATTTATTCCTTATACAGTGCCGTCAGTACATGCGGTGTTGCTTTATAAGTCATAACCTTGCAGAGATTGATAGGGTGCTACACCAAGAGCCACCAACATACTAATACAGGCTTTAAGGAACACAGGGAGTGTGGGAGAGACACAAGGGGAAACTGTTTGAAAGAGTATTGGAAAGCTACCCATTCCAAATTCAGTTTAAAGACACAAAACGATGAGAAGACAGAACAGGGGCCTTAAAGTTGCCCACTGACATTTAGCACCTGGACAGCTTAGCTCACCTGGTTAGAGCATGGTGCTGATAATTCCAAGGTTGCAGGTTCGATCCCTGCATGGGACAGCTGCATTTTCCTGCATAACAGGGGTTGGACTAGAATCAGTGTTTCCCAACCTTGTGCCTCCAGCTGTTTTTGAACTACAACTCCCATCATCCCTGACTAGCAAGACCAGTGACAAGGGATGATGGGAATTGTAGTCCAAAAACAGCTGGAGGCACAAGGTTGGGAAACACTGGACTAGATGACCCTCAGGGTCCCTTCCAACCCTACGATTCTATGATTCTGGGTGACTGAGCAGGAACCTAGTTCCTTGCCCCCAGCTATGGTGAGATGCACTGCATTTCTATTTAAATTATGGTATTTATTTCTGAATTTGCATCTATAAATATAAATTAGCATATGCAACTTATATGCAAATCTGTGACCTCTTTTTGTCCCCTTGTTCAGTGGTGCATTTCTTCTTTTGGTGATGCATAAGTGGCCACCTATCATTGGCAAACATATAATGGGAAATAATTGCAAAGCCACAGAGAGCTTTAAACAGAAGGTCCAGGTCTCTGTGCTCGATACAGAAGCAACCAAAAAGCTATTTCTCACCCATTGCTCATAATTTCCCTTAAAAAGCTGCAAATATCTATCTATCTATTCCTGGGTCTGTCTCACCACCCTGGTCTGGAGCTACTTGGAGTACTTACCATATTTTTTGCTCTATAAGACTCACTTTTTCCCTCCTAAAAAGTAAGGGGAAATGTGTGTGCGTCTTATGGAGCGAATGCAGGCTGCACAGCTATCCCAGAAGCCAGAACAGCAAGAGTGATTGCTGCTTTCACTGTGCAGCGATCCCTCTTGCTGTTCTGGCTTCTGAGATTCAGAATATATTTTTTTTCTTGTTTTCCTCCTCCAAAAACTAGGTGCGTCTTGTGGTCTGGTGCATCTTATAGAGCGAAAAATACAGTAATTAGCCACAAGGTTAGTCCCTGGCATCTCCAGTTAAAGCAGCTCAGGCAGCAGAGCTAAGAAAGGCCTACAATATTCAAGAGCTGCTGCCAGTCCGAACAGACAATACTGGGCTGAATAGTCCAATTCATAGAAGTCAACGTTATATTCTAAAAGCCAGTTATTACGAAGATGCTTCTTTGCTGGTTTCTGTCCCTTTCATAGATTTTTTTTTTTTTCATTTTCTCACCCTCTGGAAAAAGAAGATCTACTGCAGAATTTGCTCCGGATATTCTCCACCATTTTTGTGTGTGTTTTGGTTGCCATTTGCTTCCCCCACCTCCAAAATGTCCTGGAATGATGCAATATTGTAGATAGTGAGAAATGGTGACCACGCTGCTCAACATGGTTGCAACATCAACAACTTTGGGCGGGCGGGGGGGGAGCAGCTCCGTGACTTCTGCTGACAAGTCCCACCCCAGTGAAACTGGAGAAATTTGGTGAAATGGCACCCCCTAAAACTTCTCTGTCTGCAAATATTGTTGT
Organism: Podarcis melisellensis; assembly: GCF_964234715.1. Lineage (NCBI taxonomy): Eukaryota > Metazoa > Chordata > Lepidosauria > Squamata > Lacertidae > Podarcis > Podarcis melisellensis. The sequence goes on from NC_138542.1 coordinate 22,534,114, forward strand.
TGTTGTTTAGTCGTGTCCGACTCTTCGTGACCCCATGGACCAGAGCACGCCAGGCACTCCTGTTTTCCACTGCCTCCCGCAGTTTGGTCAGACTCATGTTCGTAGCTTCGAGAACACTGTCCAACCATCTCGTCCTCTGTTGTCCCCTTCTCCTTGTGCCCTCCATCTTTCCCAACATCAGGGTCTTTTCCAGGGAGTCTTCTCTTCTCATGAGGTGGCCAAAGTATTGGAGCCTCAGCTTCACAATCTGTCCTTCCAGTGAGCACTCAGGGCTGATTTCCTTCAGAATGGATAGGTTTGATCTTCTTGCAGTCCATAGGACTCTCAAGAGTCTCCTCCAGCACCATAATTCAAAAGCATCAATTCTTTGGTGATCAGCCTTCTTTATGGTCCAGCTCTCACTTCCATACATCACTATGTCCGCAAATAGGTTGCAGAATTAAAAGGGGAATGTTTGCATACAGTGCTCTTTTCTGTATCCTGAATAGGATCTCCATTGAATATCTGCTTGGCGTGAGTTATGTGAATTAAATATCTGTTTGGGGTGATTCTTCAACATCAACTTTGTTGGACTGGTCATGTTGTGCGGATGCCTGATTATCGTCTTCCAAAGCAACTACTCTATTCCGAACTTAAAAATGGAAAGCGTAAATGCTGGTGGTCAACAAAAGAGGTTTAAAGACTGTCTCAAGCCAAATCTTAAAAAATGTAGTATAAACACCAACAATTGGGAAACATTTGCCAATTGGAGAACAGCCTTTACCAAAGGTGCCATGGGCTTTGAAGACACTCGAACTCAGGATGCAAGGGAGAAATGTGCTAAGAGGAAGGCAAGCTTGGCAAATCCACACCATGATCAACTCCCACCAGGAAACCAATGTCCCCACTGTGGAAGGACGTGTGGATCTAGAATTGGCCTCCACAGTCACTTACGGACTCATTGTTAAAACTGTGTTTATGGAAGACAATCTTACTCGGCTACAAGTGATCGCCAAAGAAGCAGCAGAAGAAAGAAGAATGTGAGGGGAGCCCAAACTGACCTCGGCACTTTCTCTACCCCTTCTCAGTAACCTTACATGACAACGTACATCACAGCACAAAGCACATCGTAATGCCGTAGTGTAAACAGCAGTAGCACTAATGCAGCAGTAGCATCTGATCCTTTTCCCTACATTTACTGGACCTCTGGCCCAAACTGTGTTTGCAAAGGATGCAAGCCAGCTGCTTTCTCCATATGTTGGGTTACATGCCTCAGAGATCACATGCCCTTGTCATATCCTGCCCACCTACTACAGCCAAGCATAACTTTTTAGCACCATCGAGTGCAGGACTATCACTCATCTTCATACTTGTGTCCTGGCTTGGCAGCAACCGAAGCAGTTTACAGTTATTACTTAAATAATTATTCAGCATGGTTAAAACAAAAAATTGAACAAGTTCAGTATCTATCAACTTTGTTTCTAAAAAGGGCATAACAAAATGATAAAAAATATAAATTAATATAACTGCCAATATCCCTGAGCCAGCAGTACAAGAAATAAAATAGTAAGGGACTGCTTCCCCAACACCACTGAATTTTCTTAATGCAATGTAATGAACGGCTGATAAATTAAAACAATGTGAATATTCTTAATCACTTCCAGTTTAAAGTTATTAGTATCATTGTTATTTGCATATGAAAAGGAAGGCAGCCAAACACTAAATTCTCTTTGTGAATTCCTGCAAAAAATGGCCAAGTTGCGCTTTGAAAGCCTTCATCTTACTGTCCTAATTGTTGGGTCTCTTAAAAACAACAACAGGCAGCTTCTCTTACTATAGTATCTACTCTCCAAGCCTCTTTCTGTTCACACCTACAAGGGAAGTTTTAATTTCTCTGAAGGCTAACCATATGCCTTGAGGTGCTATCTGTTCAAGGAATACTCAGGATACAGTAATTAATTCCGTAATGATCTCCCTCTTGCTTGAAAACAACAAGGCAAGGAAGGTCTCTAAACCCTTTGGCAAATGTCGTTATTCTTCAGAGATTTCTTTTGTGAATAAGCCTTAAGTAGCAGCGAGAGGCGCTGAAGAGAGATTGCAGCTCTGCTGAACACATTGTTTGCATGCACTGGAACACACGGAAGGCAAGAATTCCAAAGCAGGCAAAAAGTCTAAGGTCCAGTCCTTGGCATCTCCAGGTAGGTCTCTTGAACCCCTCTTGAACCCCTGAAGAGCTGCTGGCAGTCAGTCTACTAGAGTGTTCCAGTGACAGAAGTCAAGCTCAATAAGGATGCTCTTCTGATGACTGCTTTAGGTGACTAAGCTTTCTTAAAAAAAAACTTTCTCAGGAAGATACCCAATATAATGCTCAGGGTGGAGTTACCTTCAGTGAATTGAGGTCCAGGACCTTTAACAAAACCCACTACAGTCGTACCTTGGTTGTTGAACACCCTGGAACTCAGACATTTTGACTCCTGAATGCCACAAACCCGGAAGTGATTGTTTGTGAATGTTATTTTGGAACCCAAACGTTTGACGGGGCTTCCGCGGCTTCCAATTGGTAGACTCGGGTTGTATATATGTGTAAATAAACCATATATCATAAAGACACCACAGTCTCCACAGTGTCTCATTGCAGAAGACACAGACTGTGGGCTAAAGCAACCCCTGAAATCCCTTGGAGACTGGGGTAGCATGGCACAATATAAACAGGATTTTAAACAATATACTGATTTTGGACTCTGCTGCAGAAAAAGCTGTGGTGGTTCCTATTGGCTAGGGATTTAAAAGATGGGATTGGCCAATATGAGAAGATTGACAGAAACAGGTTGGCAAGTGAAGCTCTCTACAGCTGAAAATGGAAGCACGCAAGGCACGAATTTTGTTTTTCGAAAATGAAATTTTAGGTTTGAAGATGCTAGAGACCACACAGCCCATGGCAAATGCAAATTCTTTTAGGTACACAGACACACAAAGTTGGAGGCAGGTGTGTAGGGAAGAAATAGCAAGAAAGATCAGATTTATTTATTTCTTACATGTGGAATCTGACGTTCAAAAGTTTATAGACAGAAGTAGTAAAATGCAACAATTTTACTCACCAAAATAAGCCCCGATATTAATGAAGAAGTTCCTGTGAGAGCAACGTAGAACTTGGGCGTCAATGTGTTCAAAAACATACTCACTGAAAGAGAAAAATAAAACCACTTAGTATAGGACATTTTCTAACCTTTTGCAGTTCCAACATTTGCAAGTCAAGTTAAAAGAAAATTTCTTGCTTTTTGAAAACATCAGAAACCAGAGCATGTTGCATTCTATACGAAACCTTAAAGGTAAAGGTAAAAGGGACCCCTGTCCATTATGTCCAGTTGTGACAGACTCTGGGGTTGCGGCGCTCATCTCGCTTTACTGGCCGTGGGAGCCGGCATACAGCTTCCAGGTCATGTGGCCAGCATGACTAAGCCGCTTCTGGTCAACCAGAGCAGCACACGAAAATGCTGTTTACCTCCCCACCGGAGTGATACCTATTTATCTACTTGCACTTTGGCGTGCTTTCAAACTGCTAGGTTGGCAGGAGCAGGGACCAAGCAATGGGAGCTCACCCTGTCTCGGGGATTCAAACCGCCAACCTTCTGATCGACAAGTCCTAGGCTCTGTGGTTTAACCCACAGCGCCACCCGTGAAACCTTAATGCTTCCTATATCCAGCACAAAGCTGGACTAGAGAGGGCAGAGCAACATAAAGGCACTCAAGCCTTTGTTTCTGCAATCTATCTAGGCAGCTTTAATCTACCTTCTGGAAATGACATGAAAGACAGAGATTAACGAAAAACCTAACGTTGACTGCCAAATACATTCAGCATCCTTCTGCCAGCATATAGATGCGAGCCAACAAAGTTATGCTAGTATCTTGCTCAACCTGTCTCCTGAGCACTGTTCTGTATTACAGTGTTAACAAAACCTAGCAGGCAAGCATGGAAGATTTCATGTCAATACTTCCCTTTCAGATCCCTTGCGTTAGCTAAGCAGCTACACGATGTCATAGCAAGGCAAAAGCAAACCCTGAGCCAAGTGTGATGCAGAAATGCTTTCATTACAGAGAGTGACTGTTCCTATATGTCACTGGAGCACAATTCTTTATGCCAGCACAATCAAGGGTTCTTAAGAATTTACCGTGCATGAAACCATTTGAACTGAAAGATGGGTCTTGTTTTAACAACTGAAGCAGCCTGCTGCACATCTTTCTAGACTTCACCTCCTTTGTCAACCCTTGTTTCCGTTCCTTAAAATCCCACCCTCTTAGCTGCATGTCTTTGGGGAGGGAAGGGAATTATTGCATAAATTGGAATCTCAAAACAGCACAGCAAAAAACCCCAAAACCCTCTGGGAGAACATTTTTTGAGTTCACCTGTATGAAATACCAGTAATTTCCACATCTTGCAGTGCAGACCATAATATAGGGGTGGTCATCCCGTAAGCCTCATGACCAAACAGAACTTGTGTGTTCCCAGTAATAGCCCCCAAATCTAATCACCATGCCACCTTGGACTCCTTTTACCCTCTGCTTCTGCTGCCTGAGCAGGAATAGAGCAACTTCAAGCAAAAGGGGAAAGTTGGCTTAGTCACCAGTGCCATGGCTTTTTTCAGCCCCTTCCTCAAAGATTCACTCTCTTATTGTTTACTCATTTAGAAACGTACATCCCCAATGCTTCCGTATACCTGAAGGAGCATCCCCACCCCCATCATTCAGCCTGGACACTGAGGTCCAGCTTCCGAGGGCCTTCTGGCAGTTCCCTCACTGCAAGAAGTGAGGTTACAGGGAACCAGGCAGAGGGGCTTCTCGGTAGTGGCGCCCATCCTGTGGAACACCCTCCCAACAGATGTCAATGAAATAAACTATCTGACTTTTAGAAGACATCTGAAGGCAGCCCTGTTTAGGGAAGCTTTAAATGTTTACTAGATTATTGTATTTTAATATTCTGTTGGAAGCTGCCCAGAGTGGCTGGGGAAACCCAGCCAGATGGGCAGGGTATAAATATTAAATTGTTGTTGTTGTTGTTAGTATTATTATTATTCCACCAGGACTATAATAACACTTTCACACTCATCAGCCTGATGGGCGGGATATAAATTAAAAATTATTATTATTATTATTATTATTATTATTATTATTATTATGCTTTTTTTAAAAAAAGATCTAATTTTCTTTTACTAAGCATAAACCACAACCTGCTTCAGACAGCATATTAAAAAGATTTTGAGGGAGCTTTCCCTCCCCAGTCAGACCCTTCCCAAGGTGACGGCTGGGAGCCACACAAGAGCTGCTTAAAAACTGCCAGTGCCAAGGCATAAGCAGATGCCCAAGGAGGGCTGGGATGCAAGATCTAGGTGTCAGAGCTGAGGTGTGCACAGAAACACACCAGAGCCAGGAAGACCCTGTTGCGTAGCCCAAGATACAAAGCTCTTTGTAGCCCTTTCTGGAAGTTCAAGTGGGCCCCAAGGCCTGAGGAGGGAAGGAGTGCATGGTTTGAGAATACTTCAAGTTGCAGCAGCAATAGTTACTGCAGCAGCACATAAAATCAAAGGCTCCTGGGTTCATGTGTTCGCTTCTGCAGCACATATACTAAAATTGGAACGATGCAATCAAAGGCTCCTGGGTTCAAGCCTTGGAAGGTCCTAATGAGTCTCGCAAGAGGAGACGGCTCTCAGTTGTAAATCCATGTTTGCACTTTACCAACACACATTGTAAAGAGGGGCTCAAAAGGACAAATTTTCTTCTCAGTAACAAAGCTAGGAAAATAAGCCTTCTAGCCTAACTGTGCTATTTTTTTATGTGAATAATTTCCCCACCCCTGCCAACTTTCTTTTTTAGTATGAAGGAATTTTCAGTTGTATGAGTTCTAGCAGTATAGCTGAGACACATCATGGAGAACTAGTCCATTATGCAATGTAAACTCATGAGTTACTCTTCGGTCTTCAACCTTTGGATTCCTCAGCAGTCCAGATCTTATCTCACTCTGGGATTTTAAATCTTTCTTAACCCGCAGGAGAGTGGAGGAATCAGGGTCAAACAGCATCTTCACACACATTTTAAACAAGAGACGCTAGCATGGCCAATCTACTCAAGACCATGTTCCCTTCCCATCATTTCCTTCATCCAAAGACCACACGAACCCTTTTACCTCATTTACTGATCAACTAATTCATTGATTTATTGTACTGTATTTATTGTCACACAGTACAAATACAGGAACGTTGTGAAACTAAGGTGGGGGGCAATGTTGTGAGTGTACAGCGGTACCTCTGGATACGAACGTAACCTGCGTCTGCGGGTTGTGATTCGCCGATTCTGCGCATGCACATGATGTCATTTTGACCGTCTGCGCATGCGCGAGCAGCAAAACCCGGAAGTAACGCATTCCGTTACTTCCAGGTCGCCGCGGAGCACAACCCAAAAGCACTCAACCTGAAGCATATTTAACTCGAGGTATGACTGTATTTAATAAAACTTTTTATCAAATTCTTTAGTTTCCTAACTGCAAGGTTTGGCGGGGATTCTGTGTGTGACAGAAAAAACACCCCCCCCCTCATTGTATAATAATATTTTTAGTTGAATATTTCTGATTCATTCTGGAGGTACTGGGTGTCCCTGTTTGGAGGTATTACACCCGGTGCTCATTTCCTTGTTTCAAGCGCAGCAACCATCCAGTTTCCTTTTTTTCTTGTAGGACGAAAATGCACAGTTCGTCAGGCTCCGGTTCCTATAAAATGCAGCTGCGGAAGAGTCAACGCACCACATGAATCTAAATGCTTGCTAAACAGGCCCTTGCCAGGCAGCTGCAATTATGCTACATCTCTAAACTGCTGCGCTAATTTATTTCACTGCATATTAGGCTCACTAGATGAGACGGTGCTATGGAGAGCAACAAAGGAAATAAGTGCTGCTTGCCATAAAGCATTTGACAGAGCTATAAAAATGATACAGTATCAACGAGCCAGGAGGAGCATTCAATTGCTAGACCTTTGCGGGGAGCGCTAAATATGCTAACAGGCTTCTTCTCCATTTTAATATATGCATCCTGTTATGACAAAAGTTGTATTTGTCTAGAAATGCCACAAATCCCTCTCCAACATTTATTTTTTTGTCAATATTTCTATAATCTAAATAATATGCATAAGGAAGCACATATGATTATTATTTTCCTAGTTGACATACAGATTTGATTTCAGTCAAAAGCACTTTGTCAATATGTCTGTGTGTGTGTGTGCGTGTGTGAGTGAGAGAGAGAGAGAGAGTTATAGTAGTTCCTCACCATGGGTAGGTATCCTGTTTACATGGCACAAAGGTTTATGAGGTTAAGCTTTATTGAGAGCAAAGCCAACGAACTAAAACCCATTATCGGGAGTCATTTAATGTGATTAATGGCTCTGGTTCTTTGCAAACACCTGGTCAGCACATTTCTCTCTTCTTCTTCTTCTACAGAGGGTTTCCCTCTTCTCTTGAGAAAAGCAGAGCAACTCCAGCTGCACTGATTCTATGTGCTTTCAGTGTTTACAAGAAAGGTGGCTGACCTATGGTCAGTGCAAAAACACTCCTTTGCCCGAAGAATGACAGCAAACAGCACCTTTGCCAGCTGCAAGATCTCCCTCATTTTGACACCTCAGGGTTCTCCCAGAAAACTCACTTATTGAGTATTCATCCTGATTTGTTTGCAGGGAGATTAGATGATGTTGGTTAGTTAATGAGAATTACAGTCGTACCTCAGAAGTCGAACGGAATCCGTTCCAGAAGTCCGTTTGACTTCCAAAACGTTCAGAAACCAAGGCACGGCTTCTGATTGGCTGCAGGAAGCTCCTGCAGCCAATTGGAAGCCGTGGAAGTCCTGTCAGACATTCAGCTTCCAAAAAAAATGCTCCCAACTGGAACAATCACTTCAGGGTTTACAGCGTTCAGGAGCTAAAACGTCCGAGTTCCAGGGTGTTCAGGATCCAAGGTACGACTGCATTTCTATTTTTTTTTTACTGGGAGGTTAGAGGACGTTACATCAAAGTAAATGAAATCCCACACTTTCCAGGGCATTTTCCCCATCACTTTCCATACTGCAAAAAAACCAGACTTTTTGGGAAGTGAGTTTGTTGCACAAGGCTTTCCATTCAACTGTAAGAGTATGATCTGAATTGGCCTGTATGTATCCCACCCCAAAATAGCAAAAAGTCAGGAAGCACCCCAAGTCTCACAAGAAGAATCTTGGATTAAAGGCTGAATCCTAATACAATAATCCTTCCATATGTATCCACGGCTTAAGTAGAAAACACACATTTGAATTCAATGTTTAAGTTTTAGCTCCACCCTGCTTTCCTCTGTCCCATTGAGTTCTCCCATTACGACCATTTGCTTTCTTTTAAAAAGCAGATGATGATGATGATACAAAGACACCTCTTGAGCATGTACAGAGTGACCTCCCTTCGACATTAAGCAACTACAGTCTATCCACACACACTGAGAATGAAGGAATGGGTCTGATAGTAGACCTCCCACAATTAGCTTTCTTGAATGTATTCTGATGACACAGCCCAGAGAGACTTTTTTTGAAACGTTCTAAAATGTGTACATTTGCACACAGTCATATAACTTAGGGGGTGGTAGCTTCAGCTGTCCAGTTTTCATCTCAGCAGGGGGGGGGAACACTGCTGTAGAAATGGAGGGAAATCTTCCTGGCCTTTCCAAGAGCAAAGGGGGGGGGGGAATCCCTGCTATGGTGCCACAGCTACACTCTCCACACCAAGTTCCTTTCATGGAGATAAGAAGTCAGGAAAACAGTTCAAAGATAACTCTTGAATCTCGGAAAGAAAGAAAGAAAAAGCTCAAATCAAGAAGCCAGCATGCTGAAAATCAGACTCAAAAACACCCAAAGCTCCATGGAGACCAAGGCTATAATTATCGACAAGTAGGAGGTTTACACTTCAAGCTGCTTGACTGCTCAAGCTGCATTAGATCTTTTAAAAACCGTTAAACGTGTCTTCAACGGTCATGTGTTCTGGCAAACAGAATTACCATCAAAGCCATGACTGCTCGCCATCAAAAGCTAGGGTGTGATTTTGTAAAAAAAGAAGCAGCTGAGCTTCTTAAATCTGCAACGTTTTCAAGTTGCGACTGGGTCCAACCCAAATGGCTCTTGCATTAATTGAAATCCATCATGCTGGCTGCTGTTTGTCACGTCTTCTTGACTTCGTTGCCCCCTGTGTAATTTCCCCCTTTTCCCCAGGGCCTGTTTTCTGAGCAGAGGGTTTACTTTACAGGATCCTGGAGCGAGCATTTGTTCTTGGGTTTCCCTGTTCTAATTCTTGTTGGTACTATACATCGTTAAGTTAAAAAGGAAACTCTGTTACGATTTCTGTTTTATTATATTTGATGTTTGTTTGTAAGCTATGTGGGAAGTGGGGGTACAAATCCAAGTCCAGAAAGACCTATTATTTTTTTTTATAGCTACAGCTTAAATGTAAATTTTAGTGCCTTTAAGTACTGATACGCATTGCTTCGATATCTCAGTAGCAGAAATTACATAAAGATGTTGATTGACTACAACTCCCATCAGCCACAACCAGCAAGGCCAGCAATCAGAAACCCCAATTTCAGTTTGCTCTGATTCAGCTGTAAAACACAAATTTTCCTGGGGGAAAGTGGCAGAAGAAAGAAAAAACCCACTCTGATACAAACCTGGAAATCTCAGCCCTGTGTCTACAAATGCTGCACTAGGAAGTGTGGATAAGCCCTCATCTAAGCTAAAATAGTGCAAGACTCACTAAGGTATACATTTCCAAGGCCACATCCACACCATTAACTGAAAGCACTAAGATAAACAATCATGGTTTTTCCCCCAAGGAATTCTGGGAGCTGTACAGTGGTGCCCCGCAAGACGAACGCCTCGCAAGACGAAAAACCTGCTAGACGAAAGGGTTTTCCGTTTTGGAGGCGTTTCGCAAAACGAATTTCCCTATGGGGTTGCTTCGCAAGACGAAAAAAATCTTGCATCCCCCTGCGGGTTTTTTTCGCTTTTTTCGCCCTGTTCTTAAGCCGCTAAGCCGCTTATCAGCTGTTCCGCTGATAAGCCGCTTAACAGCTGATCGCTGGAAGCCGCTTGACAGCTGTAGCGCTAATCCGCTAAGCTGTCAATGGGCTCGCTTCGCAAGACGAAAAAACCACTAGACGAAGAGAATCGCGGAACGAATTCTTTTCGTCTAGCGAGGCACCACTGTAGTTTGTCAAGGGTGTTGGGAGTTGCTAGGAGAGACCCCACCCCCACCCTTAGCTACAATTTCCAGAGTTCCCTGGGAAGAGGGATTGGTTGGGATTCTAGGAATAGTAAGTAATAATTCATGAAGACGTTATTTTCAGGATTAGCTCTCTTTCAAAGCTATCACAAGAAAAAGATGTTGCAACATAGGAAAGCAGTTCAGCTTTTGCTGTTGTTTGGTTTGAAAGCCAAGGAAAGCCTTCTCAAAACGAAAACAGGCTTGGAAATACAACTTACAGTTGTCGGGAGGGGGCTGTTTTGTTTTCAAGTGAGCGCACTTGGCTCAGAAACTGAAGCGGCTGTATACATTATTAAACATCACGGGCAGTTAAGGGAATAGCACTGATGACAGCCTAATGCCAGTAAGTGAAAGATGATCCACATAGTGAAGTTTTGCAGCAGCTTCTTAAAAGATTTTGGTTTTGACAACTGTGAAGAAACAGATGTTCCAAAGGTGAGGAGCAGCCACTGGGTTAGACACCTAGTTCATCTAAGCAGCATTGCACCCATAGGATGATGGAGTGAGAGGGAGAGACAGCTTCTCCATAATTTGTAGTAGCCCATGAAAAGCTCCTCCTGCATGTGTGGGGGACCCTCTGTAAGTGTGGGAGTTTGTTCAGGAGGCTGCAGGGGAGAACAGGGGAATGTGTTCTCTCTCCTCAATCTAGAGCAGCGGTTCTCAGCTTGTGGGTCCCCAGATGTTGTTGGACTACAACTCCCATCATCCCTGAGCTCTGGCCTTGCTAGCTAGGGGTGATGGGAGTTGTAGTCCACCAACATCTGGGGACCCACAGGTTGAGAAAGGCTGATCTAGAGACTCCACTGGATCTCACCCTCCTGCATGCACCAAAAGAGCCCTTTAATTTGCAGAAGGGACAACCTAGATCAGGCATGGGGGACCTCTGGCCAGATGTGGTTGTCCTCCCACCAGCTCCAGCTAGCATGGCCAACCGTCAGGAATGGTGGAGTCTGGAGTCCATCTGAAGGGACACAGGTTCTCCACCCCTTATTTAGATTCTCAACACACCTCTTTCATACAGACTGGGCATACTGATGATTTAAAGAACGGTTACACCCTTGGACAGATTTTAGAGACTGCATGAGACATGGAGATAATGCCTCTGGGATGTGTACTAGGCAGAGAAAAAGTGCAACTGAAAACCCATGGGGTGCTTTGTGCAAATGCATCACTCTGCTGAAAGGGTAAAATGTCTCATCAAGGTTAGGGTTGCTTTTGATAACATATATGATTAAATTAAAATGTCACACAAGAGTAAAAAAAAAAAAAAGCTTATCAAGTGCCTGTGGAGAAGAAGAGAAAAGCTATTCATACATGTATTCCAAATAATAATGTGTAATTAATTTTTTATTATTATGAAGACCTTTTCATATTTTGCAGCGTCATTCTCCAGGCTTCGCCACCAAAGAAAATCAACACTGTTAATTCTCTTAAGCCTATCCTAGATATACTTCCAGGTAGTTCAAGAAAGAGTCTGTAACTCAGTGGCAGAACACATTATTTGGTTTGGTTTTTTGCAATCTTTGCTACAAGGGAGCCCTTTCAAGACAGCAGAACGACCCCGCCTGAATCCTTTGAAAGCTGCTGTCAGTTGCAGGAGACAATACTAGGCTAAGTGCTCTTGGCCAACGTATTAGGGGCCAAGGCTTGCTCTGAGCTTTGCTCAGCCCTGGGGGAGAGGGTGTTACATGTCCAAGTGGACATGCCCCAAAGTATAAAAAAGCCTTTCTGGAGAGAGAAAACAGCCTGCAAACTGGGCAGCACCATCAAAACGATCCTATCCCAAGTTGCCACCCACCATACCTCAGTTGGCAGAGGCACCCAGAGGTGAGCCACTGATCTCAATGCACAAGCTACCTAAAAATCTCAATGCACAAGCAACCTGAATTGAAGTAATTCGATCATCCAGGAACCCTGGTCATGAACTCTGTATGGATTTAAAAGATCAACACCAGCACTTTGAACCGTGCCTGGAACTTCACTGAGAGCCACTGCAGTCGCTTAAAGCAGGGTCAGCAACCTTTTTCAGCCGTGGGCCGATCCACTGTCCCTCAGGCCATGTGGTGGGCTGGACTGTATTTTGGGGAAAAAAAATGAACAAATTCCTATGCCCCACAAATAACCCAGAGATGCATTTTGAATAAAAGCACACATTCTACTCATGTAAAAACACCAGGCAGGCCCCACAAATAACCCAGAGATGCATTTTAAATAAAAGGACACATTCTACTCATGTAAAAACACGCTGATTCCCGGATCATCCGCAGGCCGGATTGAGAAGGGGATTGGGCTGCATCCGACCCCCGGGCCTTAGGTTGCCTACCCCTGGCTTAAAGACTGGAAAGGGGGTCCCCTATGCCTGAAAGTAATGTGCCTTGTTTTATTTCCAGAAGGCTTTATCAAAACGCTGTATGAATCAGGGATTCCTGCAGGACCTGTCTCAAACGTCCCCTTTGAAAGTGTGGAGTTACAATACAGTACTAAGAAAGCAAAACCAGCAGGTTATTTCAGTCTTGCTGCCTGGGCTGGACGCATGCTGAGGATTATTAGCTAAGCCCTAGAGAGTCATTACCTCTTCCCTCAAGCAGGCTGATAGCAGGCTTTTCACCTGGGAGCTTCCTTGGGTTAATTTAATAGTCTTGTCTAGGAAAACCCTTCAGAGATTGCTCTGCAAATCCCAGCCAGAAGGCTAACAGAGATTAGCGTCGCTATGATCTTGCTGCCTGTGATTTTAAATATACTGTTCTGATTCATGTCCAGAGCTGCTAACGACTGTTACTCGGGGAGGAAGGGATGCAACGGGAAAGAATATGGAAACACAAGAAACAACAACCAAGTTTCCTCTTGGAATGCTGCAGCTATGAAAAATAAGTATTTCATGTTGGTTGCTAATTTGAACCGCAAATCCAGAAGACGACTCTGTGGGTAGCAGGTAAACCTCATGAGAATTTGAGATTTTGAGAATGGGGTCAATAACCTGTCAATATGGCACTGGGTTTATTTATTTCATAAAATGTGTACCCCATCCTTGATTGTGAAAAGTTGTATACATTACCTCAAAATGGTTTACAAAAGATAAAACAGTAAAAGCAAGACAAATCTACAACTTGATTTACAATCAAGATTTTTTTAAAAAACCAATTTAAAACATACCAAAGTTAAAATACTACAACAAATTGAAAATTACCTCAACTTTCAAAGCATCTGGTAGGCTGGTCTGAACAGAAATATTTTTTAGCAGGCGCCAAAAAGAGTACAGTGAGGGTGCCTGATTAATCTCTTATTACCTCTTTTTGTCTTGTTGCCACCTCCAAAAAAACCACACCAATCTATTGCCTTTAACTACCGTATTTTTCGCTCTATAACACGCACCAGACCATAACACGCACATAGTTTTAGAGGAGGAAAACAAGAAAAAAAATATTCTAAATGAAACAGTGGATGTATGATTTTTGTGGTTCATGCTGTGGCCACAGACATGTGATCTGACAGTGAGTTTGGAGTAGCCCAATGCAAAAATCCTGAGGATCCATGTGGATCCGTGCTTTGTAACCACGTTTTTGCACCACTGTGACCCTAGGCAACAGTGGGTGCGTGATTTTTTTGGTGCAAGATGTAGCCATGAACATGCTATGTGATCTGATGGTGAATTTGGGGTGACCCAATGCAAAAATCCTGAGGATCCATGTGGATCCGTGCTTTGTAACCACGTTTTTGCACCATTGTGCCCCCAGGCCACAGTGGGTGCGTGATTTCTTTGGTGCAGGCTGTAGCCATGGACATGCTATGTTATCTGATGGTGAATTTGGGGTGACCCAGTGCAAAGATCCTGTGGATCCATGCTTTGTAACCACATTTTTGCACCATTACAGCCCCAGGCAACAGTGGGTGCGTGATTTCTTTGGTACAGACTGTAGCAATGGACATGTAATGTGATCTGATAGTGAATTTGGGGTGACCCAATGCAAAAATCCTGAGGATCCATGTGGATCCGTGCTTTGTCACCACGTTTTAAATGGGGAGGGAAGGAAAAACACAGAAGGGACAAGAAGCACAAGAGGGGTGTGCGGAGAAGCAGTTGGCTAAGAATGCAGGGGAGGAGTTTAACGGGGTGGGGGGGAGGAAAGGAAGGCAAAAGTCCCCCCCCCCCAAGCCAGCCCTCTCTCTCTCCCACCTGCATGTTTTTCGGCTGCCTGCGAGTCCCTGGAGCACGGAGAGGAGGAGGTGGTGGGCTGGAGCCTGCACGCAGTGTGACTAGGAAAGAATTAGAAGGAAGGACTCGATCCTTTCCTTAACCCTCTGCTTGCCAGGAGGGCAGGGGATTCCCTGCTCTTTGTTGAGTTTGAGCAAACGCAGCAACAGAAGCGGGAGGGCAGTAAGACCCTGAGGCAGAATGCAGGAAAGCAGCAGCTTCCGCCTTCCCTCCGCCCGCCCGCCCGATCTTATTTTTGCCTGATTATTTTTGCCCCTGCGCTCCTGCGAGTCAGCTCCAGGGACCACACATTCGCTCAATAACACGCACAGACATTTCCCCTTACTTTTTAGGAGAAAAAAATCTGCGTGTTATAGAGCGAAATTTACGGTACTTTTGTCAGGAAATAGTTTAGCAAATGGGTGGGGAAGGCCCATGGCTGAAGAAGGGGAAGCCACCTTTTCCGGGGAGCCATCAAAGGTCAAGAGAAAGCTACCTAGCAATGCAAGATCAATATAACCAGGCAGGCCAGCCCTAGGGATGAGGCTGCACAATTAACATAGCTTAAGAGTTTTGTGACGATTAAGTGGTATATAATTCTATAAATGGAAGGATAGCTTCTATTTGCTTCAGATAGAATGCTGGTCCTCAAGTGCTTCAGTGGAAAAGAGATCGCATTACTGCCCTCTGACTCAAGAGTACTTTAGTCCAACAGGAATCTAAAGCTGCGGAAATGGGCAAGTCCCTTTAAACGGAAGAGCTTCTCTCACTTGTGAGGACAGGTTGCAACCTTGTCTGTTGTTGTTGGTTGCCGAAGCAACATTCTAAATTTGTTCCAGCTTAAGTGTCACACACAACTGACTGCTTCTGATTGCCTTGCCACGGCCCCTTTAGTCTACTAGAACCACCACCTTGAGCAGGTCAGACCCACAAAATCATGCAACAGCGAAGAGGCTGCAGGAGTTTTACACATGGAGAGTTGCCAAGTGCTTTGGTTCTGCTTTTCCTGCCTCTGTTGCAATGTGCAAAACGGAGGCTCTCGGCTGCGACAAGAACAGTAAACTCCGGATAATGCCTGTAGAGGGTGAAATGTTCTCCCCAGGAACAAGGTCTCAGAGTCCCTGCTTTCTATGCATTACAACAGAAGCTGGGGAAACAGAAATGCAACTCATCCATGTTTTTTATACAATGCTACTGTTCAAAAGGAACAGACCAAACAGGAAGGGAGGAGGAGCAGCATTGTGGTAGGTCCTCTGCAATGCTGACAGAGAAAAGGCTACTCAACACCTACTATGCCTCTGTCTTCACCCAAAAGGAAACCAATGCCCTGGTGATAACAGAATAAATGATGTAAGGAGGGAATTGCAGCCCAAGATAGGAAAAGAGGTAGTAAGGATACACCTAGCTATTTTAAATGAATTCAGATCTCCAGGGACTGATGTGCTGCATTCAAGGAGCTCATAAAGGAGCTTGCAGATATAATTCTACAGCCTTTAAGAATTCTTGGAGAACAGGTGAGGTCCCTACAGACTGGAGGCGGGCAAGTGTTGGCTCCATTTCAATAATGGGAAAAGGGAAGACCCAGGTGACTACCTACCAGTGAGCTAGAAGGTCCTAGAACAGATAATTCGACAGTCGGTCTGTGAGCATTTAGAAAACGATGCTGTGATTACTAAGACCCAGCATGGATTTCTCAAAAATAAGTCATGCCAGTCCAATCTTTTTTTTTAAGGAATTACAAACTTGGTGGATCAGGGAAATGCTGTGGACATAGTGTATCTTGATCTCAGTAAGGCTTTTGACAAAGTCCCCCATGATACTCTCGTGGAAGAGGGGACAGAGAGGAGAAATGATAGCCGTCTTCAAATATCTTAAAGGTTGTCACATGCTTGTTTTCTCCTGCTCTGGAGGGTAGGACTCAAACCAATGGCTTCAAGTTGCAAGAAAGGAGATTCCGACTAAACATTCAGAAAGACTTTCTGACAGTAAGAAAGAAAGCTGAGGCAGGAAGCTCTGCCGGACCTCTGAGGAGTCTGCCTGCCTCCTCCCACTCAGCGAGTGCCCCCTGGCATTTTGTCACCCCCCTCAGTGGTGACACCCAGGGCAGACCGCCCCCACTGCCCCCTACCTCTGCCCCTACTTTAGTCACGAAGAAAAAACATTTATTTTCTGCTAAGCCTTTGGCTTTTCATTATCTGTATCCTCTTTTAGTGGGTGAGATGTTTTAAACCTGCATTAAAAAAAATATTTATGTGTTTTAGATTTTTCCCCCGTTTTGTTTTATGCTGGTTTAGATGTAAATGGTTTTTAATTATTGTGGTAATTCGCTATGAGTCACTTTTTAAAATAAAAAAAATAAAAGCAACTAATAAGATTATATATATCTATATATCTATATATCTCTCTCTCTCTATATATATATCACTCCACAGCCTATGCATGTTTAACTTGTGCACATTCAAGATTTCTAAGCTTAGCAAAAAAAAAGAGTGGGGGACAGAAAAGGGGCAGGCATTGGGAAGAAAGACTTTGGCAATTCCACCGACCATTGAACCCAATGCATTTGACTATAGACAATTGGGATTGAATGTAACCCCTGTGTACATTCCAGGCTTAAAAAGGTAAAGGGTAAAGGGACCCCTGACCATTAGGTCTAGTCGTGACTGACTCTGGGGTTGCGGTGCTCATCTCGCTTTATTGGCCGAGGGAGCCGGCATACAGCTTCCAGGTCATGTGGCCAGCATGACTAAGCTGCTTCTGGCGAACCAGAGCAGCACATGGAAATGCCGTTTACCTTCCCGCCGGAGCGGTGCCTATTTATCTACTTGCACTTTGACGTGCTTTCGAACTGCTAGGTGGGCAGGAGCAGGGACAAAGCAACGGGAGCTCACCCCATTGCGGGGGTCCGAACTGCCGACCTTCTGATCAGCAAGTCCTAGGCTCTGTGGTTTAACCCACAGCACCACCCGCGTCCCTACATTGCAGGCTTACACACACACAATTACAGATTCAATCACTGAAATTTCAAGAAGGCTGATGATTAAGAGGAACATGGAAGTTAAGAACTGCTGTGTATAACAAACACAGCTTTTAAAAATCTACAACCTCATGATCAAAGTGAATAAGTACATTAAGAAAAAATATTTAAATAGGACAGGCTTGAGCTCCTGAAAAATCAGTGCCAACCATATCAATTAAATTAACAGTAAATTAACCTGGAAGCTACAAGTCAAGGAAATGCTGCAAAATACTTTGTAAAAATTACATTTTATAATCTTATGTTCGCGAGTCTCAGATATTTCAGGGTGCTTTTTAAAAATACCCAATAAACACTGCTGTATTTTGAAATCACAGAACTTCCAGTTTCACTCAATTTCTATACAAACCTTCCTATATACTGGCATTCTTTTGCTAATTCTTTTAAAGTAAAAATATACTGAACTTCAAAAATAAATAAGATCAATTTCTATTTCTTTAAGCAGCATTCCTACAACATGTGAAAACAAAAAGCTGCCAGCTTCACTGGAGTGGATATTGCAATAATACCCATAACTTTCATAAAAGCACCCAGTTCTGCCACTTTTACAAGGCTTCACACAAACTTCTACCACCATCAGCGTGACTCTTGAATAATGGCAATATCTGATAACTGGGATCAAAATATAAAATGAACACACGCCAATTGCATTTGAAGCAGCCCTATTTCGTAAACAACCCTTAACACATTTGCTACATGCTACACGGTGCAATTTCTGCCATAGGTTTCTCAAGAAATGGCAATGCACATATAGAAAATATTTCTAGTTTGAAGATTCTATTCTACACTTACCTGTCTAGTTGCTGCAGGGCAATAAGGAGAGAGGCAGCCCTGTTGCCCGGGGCACTTCTTGTGGCTGACCAAGTCAGGGTGAGGAACTAAAAATCAGATGTGCTCAATTTGAAACACCTGGCCCACAGACTTGTTTACAGAGCACTGCTATAGCACCTGCTCCTGACGAGTCCCTGATCCATCTGCTGCTTTTTTTTTAGTTTGTTTGGAAGGAATGGCTGTAGTGGTTGGTTGTTGGGTATTTAATGCTTGGAGAAAGACCCAGAGCAGAAAGATGGGATATTGATGAAGTTGCGACAGTCCTATTAGCACAGAACTAGGTGCCCTCCACTGATTCTTGGGTGTATGGCAGGCAAGGAGTGAAGGGCAGGTGGGGGTAGATTATTTTCATTTTGAATTCCAAGTCTCTGTTTTGTTCTGATTTGTTTTCCCGCAAACAGCTTCCATTCAAAATAAGAAAAAATATAATTATAAATTATTTTTATTAACAACCACCTTTTATCAGAAGATCCCAGGGTGGTGTGCAACATTAAAAACACATTACAGAATGATACAAGCATAATAAAGAACATACTGACAGACAGCCTAATAATAAAATAAGTCATCATAAAAACAGTCCACTCCCCAACACTTTCACAAAATAATGGCCTAGCTGCATTTCAAGCAGCCTTAGGTCACCTGCCAATGACTGGCTCCCTGCATTTTCCCCTTCCAGAAGTGAAGTGGCTGGCACCTAGAGAGCTGGCCTTTACCAGCAGTAGCACCCAAACCATGGGGCGTCCTTCTCTAGGAGGTGCTGAGGGAAGCCAACCTTGTTTTCATTTAGGTAAAGGTAAAGGGACCCCTGACCATTAGGTCCAGTCGTGACCGACTCTGGGGTTGCAGCGCTCATCTCGTTTTATTGGCCAAGGGAGCCAGCATACAGCTTCTGGGTCATGTGACCAGCATGACTAAGCCGCTTCTGGCGAACCAGAGCAGCACACAGAAACACCATTTACCTTCCCGCTGGAGTGGTACCTATTTATCTACTTGCACTGCGTGCTTTTGAACTGCTAGGTTGGCAGGAGCTGGGACCGAGCAATGGGAGCTCACCCCATCGCAGGGATTCGAACCGCCAACCTTCTGCAAGTCCTAGGCTCTGTGGTTTAACCCACAGCACCACCTGCGTCCCTCGCTGTTTTCATTTAGGCCTCGGGCAAAAAATAATTTTTTTGTTCGGGCTTTTAATGTACTTGTAAGTAGTGTTGACTGCTCTCTTACTTGCTCTTATCTTTTATTCTGAGGTGTTAAGTAGAAGTGTTTCCATTGCATTCTTATATCTTGCAAATTGCCCTGAAATTAATTTTGAGGAAAGGTGATATGAAAATGTTTTAAATAAATTATGTTCTCAGTCAAGAAAACACGATTATTTATTCGCTCACACACACACACATCCCCCAACGCACATATTAACTAGGTCACTGCAATTTTGAAGATTGTACAAAATATGGAGAAGGGAGGAGAGACACCGGAAAGAACCAGGGTTTTGGGTTTTTTTAAGCAGGTACTCGGGGAAACTGAGTTCCCTTACCTTTCAAAAATCATTTTTTTTAAAAAAATGGGGCGGGGCTGGAACAGATATACACACAATGCCTGAGCCAAAACCCCACCTATATCTGTAATCAATAAATTTGTGTCTATTTCTAATCCAGATCGTTGTCTGCTTGAGTTTATCAATCGCATCTTATGTTTAGCCACTGCCCGGCGGAGAGGGGTGAGGCGGCACTGTGACTGGGCCCACAATAAGCAAAGAAACATCATGGTGAGTTCCCCCACCTTTCTTTCCAGAAAAAAGCACTGGAAAGCATTATTGCTATCACTGATGAGGATGATGAGTAATTAGCACAGCTCCTCTCCCCCACCCCCACCCCAGACATCAGTGTTGTGAAGCAAACACAAACGATCAACGTGACTTATCTGGGAGTTTAAAAGGATATGTCTTAAATCATACTGCAAGATAAGTCCTTTTCTGCTTCTTATCTGCATATACCTTGTTGCCTCCTATGGCAACAAACCCTGAGATTTTGAGCTCTCTTCTGCTAACACAGTGTTGGATAACCTTATGAAGGAGAGATCGGGATCATGCAGAACCGACAGATCCCAGAGTCTCTAACTGGAGAAATTCTGGATGGAGGTCAGTGGTAGGGGCAAGAAGTGTGATCCTCCCCGCTTCCTTGCGTACTCATCCTACAGTATCTCTTGACTAAATAGAGCTCCTGTCTTGAGAACAGCTGAATACGGAACTGTTATCCGTGGAGGCATGTGGTACTAACAGGGTGTCTCCATTTTTTCATACCACTCCAGGTCCCTTCTTTACAACCCAAGTGCTTCCTCTCTGGTATGGCCAAGAACCAGCACCATAGCTATCTTGCCTCTCCCAGCAAACATTACCATCACAATTCCAGTCTGAATTATGTTTGGGTTGGATATTGTGCTGCTGCTGCTGTTGAACCAAGATGAAAATATGGTAGGAACAAGTTTTGAACTAGTTTAGGAAGTGGTTGTTATGGTTGTCAGTGGTTTGTGTTTGCCTGAGCTTGTGTCTGCACCAGGGTGGCTAAAAATCAATGAAAATTATATATAATTTGAATAGGATTTTTAAAATAAAATGATTTTGAAGGGAAAATCTTTCTAAAGACAGTTTTCTATTTAAGTTACATTATAGTCCAAAGGCTATTCATCAGGAAATAAGGATTTGTTTTAAGTCTTTCATGTGTGCTAAAACTCAGTCTAAGGTTTGTTTTTTTAAAAAAAAAAACGTTTAACCAGATCAGTTAACAAACATGGATACATATGCTATAATGTTATTGTTTCAGTTAAATAAATTGTTTAAATTGTTATTATGGAAATAATTATTTTTCTCCTTCCAATAAAGTACAGCAGAAAACTTTTCCAAATATAAACAGTTAACTTATTGAACCTCTCAATAATTTCATAACTATCTGCCTATGTATTTCTAATAGTATAACCAAATCAGTAATTTTTTATATAACTGTAAAAACCACTCTGAAAATTTATTATTCCAAAAATGAAACCTTCATCTGGTTGTAAATATTAAGATTATGCCAGCAAGATTGTGTCTTTCTGTAAAAAAATAAAATAAAAAAGAGATTTAAATCAAGTCTTACTGACTAGTGATTTAAATCATGATTAAATCTTGATTTAAATTGATTTGATTTAAATCAAATCCACCCTGGTCTGGACTAAGGATTCTGAGCCCCGGTGTTCTGATTTGATACATGATATCCAATCACATAACATTTCAGGATTTGGGCCTCTGCCACTGGCCCTTAAACTCTGAGTCATGATTTGCAGCTTGGAAGTTTAGATAGCCAATCATGTTGGGAGTGGGAGTGGCTCACACCTTCTGAAAAGTATATAAGTTGATTTGCCCCCGTTGTCCAGTTCTGTTAGTTCAACAAAGGTTCTTGCAGTTATCATTGTGTCTTGCCTCGTGGGAACCCACCTACACTTCAGTGGTTATAGACACAGAGCAGGAGCTGGGAACAATTCCTTGGGTATACTGAACCCAAGCTACTCATGTTGGCAAAAGGTTTCGCATATTCAATACAATATCCAATTTTTCAAAAGCTAACCACAGGGTTATTCTGTGATTCCCCCCCCCCCCTAAGATAAACTCTGCTGTGTGAAATATTGATGGGAAACATTATGCATTGTTTGCTTCCTGGGACTCGAGCAAGCAGATCTCTCATACGAAGATCACAAGACAAAAATAGCAACACATGAGAGGAGATGGAATTTACTAATGCCTGCCAACCTCCTTGCTTGGATGATGGCATTCAACCTATTTCAGCATGAGTCTGTTTTAAATAACTTCTAGCCTTTCCCTCCCCAGTACTTTCAATTTCATAGGAAAAAAGCATACTGAAATGGCTCAGTCTACATAGAGGAGGCTTGAATACTTGTGTTGTACCACTTTCTTCCTATAAACTCCATATTCCTTTTTAAAGTGAGTGTGGGAATTCTTGCCTATGCATCTCATGGACAGATCATTGTGTTTTGAGTATGGGGAACACCCAGGTCAAAACAACCACTCCCGGGCAGTCAGTCTAGGGCCACCCTTAATCATCCCTGATACTACCTTGATATTCCACCTTCCCCCCCCCCTCATGTGCCATTCTGAACATCGAAAGCAGAAGGGGGCTCACGACGGAAGTTTCTGTGGGTGGATATCACTCTCCACTGGAGGAGGAGAATCTATCCTGGAGGCCCTGGGAACTGTAGACTGGTGAGGTGCCTTGGAGGTCACCCTGCCCCTACTCCCCCCATTACAAAATGGATCAAAGGTCAGAAATTCTGCTACACTCTTTAATACACTATAGCAGGAGTGGCCAACTCCCAAGAGACTGCAATCTACTCATAGAGTTAAAAACTGGCAGTGATCTACCCCCCTTTTTGGGGGGTTCAGGTCATAGTTGTTGAGCTTTTTTAGGCAGGAGGAAAGCACCGTTTTTGGGGAGTTCAGGGCTAAAATGATGAGCTTTTTTAGGGGAGCCAGTTATCTACCAGTGATCTACCACAGACATCACGATCTACCTGTTGGACGTGCCTGCAATACAGAGTTAACGACTGACATCCAGTTGAGATGGGGACATGAACTGATTTCCCACCAAAGCATGCTCTCCCCACAACTGCTATTTTACTTTGCAATGGCCTATGGCTACAAGAAATAGATATTTATCATTATCAAATATTGTTTGCCTCTAAAACGTGTTGCCTGTTGCATTCAGCACCTCTGGGAGCAACCAGGGTGATTTTCAGCTAGAAAGCTGTGTTGGGTTCCTGTCCCGATCAGCAGCAGTAGGTTCTGAATTTGGGCTCTTCGGCTGCTTTCTCTTGAAAATGAGGTCAACTTTGGCCTGAGTTAATCCCTATCTACATGAATAAAGGATTTCACAGCATTGTCAGTTTTACTTCCAGACACACTCACCTGCTGATTTTTAACAGGCCATTTGCAGGGCACTGTGTATCTTTGTAAAACCATAAACTCCAATCAAGGGGGTGGGGAAGCAACCCTGATATTACTTACACAATAATTTTATTTCTCTCCTGTAATATGAAAAGGGCCCCTGCTTTTGCTAGAGATGATTGATTCTCCGTCAAGTCACTCTCTGAAACTCGAATGGCACAACCAACTCTTAAGTTCAAGAGCAAATGCTGATTTTCCAAGCATATTTATAGAAGTGCTTATCTTACTAAACCAAATCTGTTCTCCCCCACGCCTTGCCAGTAGGGAATAGTGAGCGTGAAACTGGTATTTGCTAAAGCTCCGTGCATTTATTACAGACTTGCTGCAATTCGAAACTATGCAAACAGGAGGAGAAATAGGATTTGCAAAGCAAATCACCAACCCGGAAAAGTCAAATATTAACTTTAGCAGAGATATATCATGTGAAAGTTCAGCAAGTAACAACAAAAAATATATTCCTGGAAGTATTTCTAGCCTCTTTGGATGGTCAGTACAAGACAAACAACTCTGATTTTTAGGAAAGGTCATGATGTGTCCTGAATTATTATGCTGTTTAAGAAAGGGAGGAAAGCTCAGCAGTGGTACAGTGCGGGATTCTTTTATTTCTATTCTTTCACACAACTGCTGGTCCCACGAGCATCCCCGCATTCAGTGCAATGGCACCCCTTTTGGACATTACACTGAATGTGCAAACATTATGGGAAGGAGTACACAAAAGTTGGGGTGGGGGCCATTGGGTGCAGCCTGGCTTCCAAATCCATATCTTTGGTATACACATTGGGGGTGAAGAAGCAGCACCTGAACAGGACTCTGTTGAGCTGGTGTACACACACCACTCACCACAATGAGAAATCTGCTGTGAAGAAACCTAGCACCCATACTGCTGTCATATGGCATAGATAAGCCTTTGTTCACCCAAGATCTCCCATGCATTAGCATCTAACAGCACTCTCTCTCTCTCTTCCCCCCCACCCACATTTGCAGGAATAGCAATATTATCTCTCTCTCTCTAGCTAGCCTTTTATTCACAATAGAGGAAGCGCCAGTCTATCTCCCAAGGCTTAGTTCCACAGCCAATTTGAATGAGATGGCCAGGACAAAAATCTATAAAGAACAGAAGGTCCGAGTCTATGCTGAGTGCCTTTCTCACTGCTAAGTACAGCCATTTACATGTTTTATGCTACCTTGTGCGATGCAAATGCACTGGAAAGATGGGGCAGCCATTTTCTAAACAAATAAATCGTATCTATCATCAGAGACTTTTCAAAACACTCAGAAATTCACCATTTAAAAATCTTTATCATTACAATTCATAGGCTGGGTGGGTGGAAGAAGGAGATGAGCTTAATCCACGTTGGGATATTTGGTGGAAAACAAAAGGAAAGGAGTGTCCTCCTTTAGTATTATATGAAACTGAAGAACCGAGTGAAACGTTACTTCTAAAGGCATCACTTCTTATGCATCACAGCCTCAATTAAGGCAACCACCTGTTTCCTTATGAGCCTGTCCTTTAAGGTCTTTATCAGAGGTCCTTCTTCAGTGGTCCACACTTTCAGACATTTGGAGGGGGCAACAGGAGACAGTCCCTTTTTGGTGTTGGACCCCAGTTGTGGAACACTCTTTAAGGTATGGGAAGGCAAACTAAGTCAATATCCGGCCCAATTGCCTTCTAAATCCGGCCCGCGGACGGTCCGGGAATCAGCATGTTTTAACATGAGTGGAATGTGTCCTTTTATTTAAAATGCATCTCTGGGTTATTTGTGGGGCCTGCCTGATGTTTTTACATGAGTAGAATGTGTGCTTTTATTTAAAATGCATCTCTGGGTTATTTGTGGGGAATAGGAATTTGTTCATTATTTTTTTCCCAAAATACAGTCTGGTCCCCCACATGTTATGAGGGACAGTGGACCGGCCCCCTACTGAAAAAGTTTGCTAACCCCTGCTTTATGGGGATACTAAGATGGCACTTACTTTGCTATATTTTAGGTGCCAGATAAAAATTTTATTTTCCTGAGCCTTTAACAGATGTTTTTATTGCTATCAGGGTGCCGTTGGTTTTCAATAGCAGTTTGTTTGTTTGTTTGTTTATGACATGTGTGCTTTTATTTCATTTAGTACTGTTGTTTTGGACTTTAGTGCTGCTTTAATTGTTTGTTTGTTTTAACATACTGTTTATTCACTGCTATAGCGAGCAGCCGTGGAACGTTTTATGCTGAAAGGAAGGGATGTATGCCAGCAGGTCAGCACCCACACTTATTAAAAGCTGCTCTGGTGTAGATGTTCTGCGAGTGGTAAAGGAGAGAGGGAGCAGCCTTGAATCCACACGATCCCAACATCTCCCTGTTCCGCTGCCCCAACATAGCAACAAAAGGGCCAATAACTACATCAGAGCTGATGCAGTTAACTTCCTTCCCACTGATGTTTCATGGGGAGTTGGGGGGAGATGTTTGTGGGTGGAGAGAGAAAATGCTGTCTCCCCACCCTTCCAACCTGGGTTCAGAAAGAAGTCCACATGGTTTGCCTGTTAATGATTAACACCAGAATTCCTAGGTCATGGGCTGGGGCTACACTACAATTTCCAATAGAATATGTCTTGTTGCATTGATATTAAGTACCTTCTTTTTAAAAAATATGTTCATCTAATGGAGCTTCCCACATCTGTATCCAACGCAACTGTGAAGTTCTAAGCAAAGGGTTTGTAGAAGCAATGTGTAGAACTGACGTTCAAAGCTGCAGAGCACTGATGGCCAGAATTATACCTTGCAGCCACTTCTCTGCAAACTCCCAATGTTCCTAAATAAAAAATGATGATCTGCTGAAAGCATGGCAGATATTTCTTGCATCATTAACAGCTTTCAAGGAAGCTATAAAATTAACTCATGTTAATTTTATTCAGTAGCTATTGGCTTTCACTTAGCTCAGCTGTTTGACAAGGGCAATATTGTATTTCAGAAACAGTCCTTGGCTCATATAGTGAATAGGATTCTGCCTTATCTTAGCTTGGACTATTTAGTTCTGTATCGCCTGGGCCTGAAGTGGTTCTTCAAAGTCTCAGCAAGACCAGCTTTTCTCAACACCTGTTACCTGAAGTTCTTTTAATGGAAGATTTTGAGGGCTGAACCTGGAACCATCTCCATGATGCAGCCCCCACCCCCTGGGTACCTATTTTAGAACTGTATGTCAAAAGATCACAGCAAGAGATAATTGTAGTGCTGACCATCTGGGCTGTAAATCAGTCTCAAAACTGGCTTTTATGAAAGATACAATCTCACATTTCTTTCTTAGAGGATACCTGCAACAAATCCAAAAAGGTATCTAACTAATTACAGTGGTACCTCGGGTTACAGACGCTTCAGGTTACATACGCTTCAGGTTACAGACTCCGCTAACCCAGAAATATAACCTCGGGTTAAGAACTTTGCTTCAGGATGAGAAAAGAAATTGTTCAGCAGCGCAGCGGCAGCAGGAGGCCCCATTAGCTAAGGTGGTGCTTCAGGTTAAGAACAGTTTCAGGTTAAGAACAGACCTCCAGAACGAATTAAGTTCTTAACCCGACGTACCACTGTGGTTTAAGTGAGGTCACGCACGATGACATTTGTCTTATAAAAATAGCTACCTCTTTCCCATAATTTTGAATCCCATCACATCCCCCACAAATGTCAATTGTCTGTGTAACAAGTAAAACAGCATAAGGTACTTCTATTTCTTTACTGTCTGGTTAAAACACACGCACATACTGCAATTACTTGTTCACAAACTAGTTGATAGAGAATATTGCTTCCATTTTTTCTACAGGTTCAAATCTAGTCAGGATTTCGTACTCTTTGAACTGACAAAACGGAGCAAAGTTTCAGTATAAAGAGAGTCCAAATTCTGCACAGAGAAAGACTGGATTCTGCTATACCTGGACAAATGAGACTTGTAAATAAGCTGCTTGCTTCCACACAACCAAGTCATTAAAGCCGTAAAAAACACAACACTTATATTTCCCTTGGGGCTCAGAAGACTGAAGCATAGCTAGAGGAAAGGTAGCATACATATGTGATAATCCAGGCTACATATTTCCCAATAGCTGATGGACTGGACAAACAGAGTTCTTCAAAGCACTTATTTATACTCTTAAACCCCCCTGGACATCCTGTTTGGGATATCACCAGGATGCGCCCCCACCCCAACAAAGCTGAAATTCTAAGGAAGTTGAATTCTGCAACCAATACTAACTTCTAAACTTAACTTGTGCAAGTTCACCATTGCACAACAAATTGCCCTGAAAACAAATGAGAAATTGCAGGCATGTCTACTCAGAAACAAGTCCTGCTGAATGCAGTGGAGCCTACTTGCAAGTAGGTGAAGTTAGGATTCCAGTCTTACTTCTGGGAAAGAGAAATCTAGTACTAAAACCTCCTCTTCTAAGATAGGGGATCACACAGCATTGTGATAGAAGCCTGTCCAGACTTCTCCCTGACAGACCTCTCAACTTGATTTATGTAGCACTAGGCAAACATTAAGAAATAAAACAACAGAAAAAAACCCTAGATTTGTAGTGCTTGTTGCAGAGATACCACTGAGAAAGAGGTGCATTCAGCTCTTTACCTATGGTACAAGCCTGGCTTTCTCCTGGAGTGGACACACCAGCAAATTTTGGTTATTGGAGAGCAAAGAAATTAAGCTACTAAATATATAAGAATCAAATCCTGGGTAAAGCCATCAGTCGTACCTCTGCATCCCAAACAGGTTGCCCATGTTTCTTTTCAGAGAAGTGCTACAGCTCAGTGGTTGAGCACATGCTTACCTGCAGAGGGTTCAAAGTATAAACACTGCTATCTTCAGTTGGGGATGGAAATGTTCCCTAACAAACCATGGAGAGCAGCTGTCATTCATACTGAGCTACATGGAACAATGATCTGGCCGCTGATCTCACATCTTCACCCCTAGTGAATAATATGGTTTTCTTCCACCCACAAATTTCGGCTTTGTATTTTTCTATGTTCTTAAAGTGGTGCATGTATATTTATTTACCTACTCATATGTTCCGCCATCACTATTTAGAAAGAAAAGGCTGGAGCTGCGTGACATCACAGCAACTCATCAGTCAACTTTCCGCCAAAGAACAGGTCTTTTTCTTCCAAGCTTGTCTTACCCTGAATTGAATGTGGCAAAGCCATTCCCAAACAGATGTCACTGTTTTACAAAAGTTACACCTGTTTTCACTTAGTATGAATTGCTGCCAGCTATATCCATGACAGGGAGGCGGGTGGCGCTGTGGGTTAAACCACAGAGCCTAGGGTTTGCCCATTGGAAGGTTGGCGGTTCAAATCCCTGCAATAGGGTGAGCTCCCGTTGTTCGGTCCCTGTTCCTGCCAACCTAGCAGTTCGAAAGCACGTCAAAGGTAAGGTAAATGACGTTTCCGTGCACTGCTCTGGTTCGCCAAAAGCGGCTTAGTCATGCTGGCCACATGACCTGGAAGCTGTATGCCGGCTCCCTCAGCCAATAAAGCAAGATGAGCGCTGCAACCCCAGAGTTGTCCGCGACTGGACCTAATAGTCAGGGGTCCCTTTACCTATATTCATGACCGCTCAAATTCCGGTTGCTATCTCTCTATCTTTAACACACATACATATAAATATATATCTATATTACATGCTTTGAAATGAACAAGTAACAATATTATATTCCATCATCATTATAGATTTGAAACCATCAGAAATTTCGGGACTAGATTATCTGCAGCTGTAGTTGACAAAATCAGAATCTAGTAATATTCTGCAAAGTCACACACACCACAGAATGGATGACTAGTTTCCCCTTCCTTAAACTGCAATATAAATTTTTATTTTATTTTAAATAGCACTAGTATGGTGTGAAAGGGACGCGGGTGGCGATGTGGATAAAACCTCAGCGCCTAGGACTTGCCGATCGTCAGGTCGGCGGTTTGAATCCCTGCGGCGGGGTGAGCTCCCGTTGCTCGGTCCCAGCGCCTGCCAACCTAGCAGTTCGAAAGCACCCCAGGGTGCAAGTAGATAAATAGGGACCGCTTACTAGCGGGAAGGTAACCGGCGTTTCTGTGTGCAGCGCTGGCTCACCAGATGCAGCTTGTCATGCTGGCCACGTGACCCGGAAGTGTCTTCGGACAGCGCTGGCCCCCGGCCTCTTAAGTGAGATGTGCACACAACCCTAGAGTCGGACACGACTGGCCCGTACGGGCAGGGGTACCTTTACCTTTTAGTAAGGTGTGAAAGAGAGCCTACTGTATATATAGTTGAATGAGTTTAATGGGAATAAATGCAATAGCTGTGGCTCATTTGTTTGCTTTTTTTGGTTGTTTGTTTAGTGGGGGGGAGAGAAGCAAATTAAATGGAAATGCCTCATTTTCACAGTAGCTGAGAATAGCACAGCAGCACATGGAGAAGCACAGCTGGTATTCAAGCTCTAAGCTACTACCCCAGCTGAATGGCTATCAGTATTAACTGCCAACCAGACTAAGACAAAACATCACCCAGCAATTGTTTTTTTTCCCCTTTTTTTTGCCCGATTCGGCAGTTCCACTCTTTTAAATTCAGATACTAATTTAGTCTGAAGCAATATACAATGCAGATCATATTGTGCAAGAGTCTATGGTGTTGGGTTCATGCCAGTCGTTTCCTGAACAGATTGCCAATAGAGGATTGTTCCCAATTTGCAACGAGGGGACCATCTGGGAAGAGAAGGAATATGCTAGGATATGTAATTGGGGCTTTCAGTTAAGTAAATAGGACACCTGAAGATCGTAAGGCCTGTGGAAAATGGGAAAATGAGTGCCATGGAACGGGCAGAGGAGAACAACAAAACATGGAAACCAAATTGGATCAGCGGTTGGATCAAAATGTAAAGGACAAACAAACCTCAGCTGTTGACGCATCACTGTTTTTTGTCTCTCCTTTTCTCTTAATAGGCATGTGCTGAAGAGAATGTATTCCATGTTCCCATGGACAAACAATGGTGTTGGATTGCCAGGGGACACTGCTATAAACGTCAGCAGCACTGTAGCAAGCTTTCAGATATAGAGATTCCTGAGCGACACTCATTTATTCCACTGGGAATTGTGCAGGAGAATTCCCTGCTTAGACTGTGCCCAAAGACTGCTCTTTCCCTACTATTTTAGTAACGCAAGTCTGTTTCATTCAGCATTTCAAACAGCCCGAGCAATCTCAGATTGTAGTAACTGATTGGCCACATCACCATCTAGACCAGGGTTTACCAAACTTGAGTCTCCAGCTGTTTTTGGACTACATCTCCCATCATCCCTGACCACTGGTCCTGCTAGCGAGGTGTGATGGGAGTTCTAGTCCCAACAAGAGCTGTAGACCCAATTTTGGCAAACCTTGATCTAGACCAGCGGTTCTCAACCTGTGGGTCCCCAGATGTTGTCCCATCATCCCTGAGCTCTGGCCTTGCTAGCTGGGGGTGATGGGAGTTGTAGTTCAACAACATCTGGGGAACCACAGGTTGAGAAAGGCTGGTCTAGACTATGGTTTCCAAACTAGATGATTGGTTTAGTTGGAAGGCTACTGTTTTTGATTCCCCACACATAAGCTAGCGGCTATCAAAACACTTTAGTGGCACCTTCACATCCTCTGCAGCTAACCTCTTAAGAGTCACACATGTAGCTTTGGTTTCTCATCAACATGCAAAGAGGCACATCGACTCTAAAACTCAACCTACAACCTGCTTCTGTGCTCAACCACATTCACACTTCAGAAGATCTTCTGCTGTCCCGTCTAAATTTTACCTCGTGCCATTTCAGTCCATTTAAACAGATCTTGTCCATGGAGGATTGCCTATCTTTATTTTCCTTTAGTGCATTTTAAAGACGTTATCAAATCCTGTCATCATTCTAGACACACAGTAATGGGAACGAAGCACATTCCACTTAGCTGAAGGCCTCAGTAACAATAGTAGAGGAACCTGCCATGTTACCTGTAAACCGTCTAATAAGGCAACACCAAATAAGGTGTTTACCTTCATTGCAATTTCACTATGTTGATGACTCACCATTTTATCAAGTGTTAGAAACTCAGAAACTAGGCGCCAAATGGCTCCTTAAACCAAGGTTACAGTCACCAAAATGGAACGTCTAGATGCCATTTTGGGAAAAGACAGCTCTGAAGTATTCTTTTTCAAATGATGCACTGACTGCGATTGACTATCAGTGAAACATCTGTCTAGTTTAGATGACAACCTTGAGGTAGGTTAAGAACTTTGAGAATTTAAAGAAGAAAAGTCACTTTGTCCAGGGATAGTCTGCATATATATTGGCCTTTTCCTACCTCTTTTTGTTAATGGTGATATGGACCACTCATAACATAAGAATATTCTTCACAACTGTGAGCAGGGCTGTAGGGAGGTTAAAGTAAAGACAAGCTACAACAATTAACTATAACATTGTTCACTGCTCCTGCTCAGGCTGTGCAGAAAAAGCACTTTGGTTCCCGAACTTCATTCTGATTGTGCAGGTTAAGATGCAAGTGACAGAATTCTACAGGATGTAGTATTAGTGTGGGAAAACTGCAGTTCCCCCTCCTGTTGCCATTAAGAAACTACAGTTTCCAGAATTCTTTGGGGGGAAGAATGTGTCTTGGATATGTTTACAGTGCATAGTTTGGGTATGCCCTGCCAAGCAAATCTGTCTCAGCCCCAGTCTAACAACCTGCAATATGAGGGTAATAATGCTGACCTACTTTAAATGAGGGACGCGGGTGGTGCTGTGGGTTAAATCACAGAGCCTAGAACTTGCCAATCAGAAGGTCAGCGGTTCGAATCTCCATGACGGGGTGAGCTCCCATTACTCAGTCCCTGCTCCTGCCAACCTAGCAGTTCATAGCATGTCAAAGTGCAAGTAGATAAATAGGTACCGCTCCGGCGGGAAGGTAAACAACGTTTCTGTGTGCTGCTCTGGTTCTCCAGAAGCGGCTTAGTCATGCTGGCCATGTACGTCGGCTACCTCGGCCAGTAAAGCGAGATGAGCGCCGAAACCCCAGAGTTGGTCACGACTGGACCTACTTTAAATGGGTCGCTGTAATAGTCACAATATTATATATGGGAAGTGTTGTATTTGTTGTTGTTGTATATATTTTTTTTAAAAAGAACAAAATTTCTTGCAGGAGGAAAAGTACTATGGTTATACATTATACAGAGTCCTGATTCCCAACATCATGGGGCTCTGTCTGCTGGGAAGTCCAGTTTTCTGTTCTTTGCTGTACCTTGGGAACAACACATTGCGCTGTCATTTGATCTGTACCGGACGGCGATCAAGTCTAGATAAGGTAATAACTACAACCATCCTTATCTGGTACTTCCCCTCATAAGCAGTTTGGACACTGTGACCTTGAGGGTTTCCTTTCTCTGTATAAACTGAAACCAGCGTCTCTTGAACTTGCCTTTTCCCATAACAACTGTGGCTACTGGTAACCTGACACATCACTTGATCTGAACAATTCAATACACCTTTTAAAAGCAACACAATCCTCTCTGAGGGTACCCTAATTTGAGGTAACATTTCAAGTACATTAAAAAATTGGTAAAAACCTCGTCCTGCTATCAGGTACAATATTTTCTGCCATTCCAGGCGGAAATATACTTAAAAAGTTTATTCCCAACTTCCACACGCGTGCAACACTACAGAAGGTTCTGGATTGCTGTATCTTTCCCTCACAGCCAAGCCAAAGGCAACACGAAAGCATGGATCCCCAAGTTTGTGATTATGCCACCCTATGCAACTGCATAATGTGCATCTTTTGCTGGCTGAGCCAGCTAAGAATGCTATTTATTTGCAATATTCATATGCCCATTGCAGATTTGTCCTGGTCTGGTGGATGTAATCTTTTTCATTTTGTAGTTGTGTGATTTGTGCTCATACTGTACTGTGATGTCCATTGGCTATGAACAATAAAATCAGCTGGCTGACTATATAAGCATACTGCCCAATAGCAAAGGTTCTCTGGGCAGTTTACCAGTAAAAATTAAAAACATAAAGATAAACATAAAGCAGAAAAATATAAAACAGAATAAAACGAGTAACAGGATAAAAGCAGAATCCAGAAAACCAAACCTTTCAACTGATGACTTTTTAATAACCAGGAAACGTAAACATCATGGTGCTAAGGTTATTTTCGGGGGGGGGGGGCAGAAAACAGGCATACTTCTCTACCTCTTTCAGGTTTTAGGAAGTGGTGTGATGTTTGTTTGTGTGTGTGTTATCTATTCTACACAAAGCTTTAAAATATTTTGTAAATGTTATTCTAACTTCCTGTTAATACCATTAACAACAAAAAGGGCAACTTTCATTCTGTAAACCATGAAAGGGCTTTAGAGTAGCACAAGGGAGTGTGAAATTTCAGGAAGGGAGATGGTCCTGAGGCAGGTAGAAAATTCCCTTCCCTCCTCTCCTACATCAGACAAAAAAAGAGGTGAATGCCTCCAGGAAGGGAGCCTTCACAGACTCGCATCTGATTTGTGATGAAGGAAGCAGAGAAAGCGATGGCCAGAGTTCTGTATGTATGGTTTCTGAAGTCAAATCTCCTGTTCTATTCCTCTTCTAATGCCAATGTTGGGCAAATTCAACTCAAATTCAGATACTGCATGCACTGATGCATAAGAATCTCCATACTCACTTGTCAAATGGTGTAGGGTTGTGGTGCAGGAGCCACAAAGGTAGAAGAGGTTCAGAAGAGGGACCACCAATCTCAAAAAGTGTGCAAAATACTGCTTCAGGGATAGGATGAGCAACCATAAGCATACAAGGACCATCAGGCCAATGGACCATCTAGTCTAGAATCCTGTTCTCACAGTGGCCAACTAGATACCACGGGTGGTATGCAACTAAATTTTACTAGACCCACTAGAAAAGTTAGGCCCATTAATTTCAATGGGTCTGGTCTGAGTAAAACTAAGTTTATTTATTTCATATGATTTATATACTGCTCGACGGTCATAAAACCTCAGACTGGTCTACAAAAATGAACCATGAAACTATAACTAAAAGAGGTTAAAAACACATGCCAATATTCTACATGCCTCAATACTTGAATGCCATCCACATGTCTTTATAGAGAAAATTAAATAATAATGTGCCTCTCCAAAGCTCATTTCGGGGGGGGGGCAGTCTTGAGTGCTAGGGGCAGAATCAAATAGCAAAGGGGGGAAAAGGCTTGGGTCTTATGTGCATAAAAACAAGCCAGGAACACAGAGTTTCAGGCGTGCACCTCGCTATGCATCCGAATTGCACATGTCTAGAATACCTTTAAAAGGAATCAATGAGGTGATGTTCTGTGGTGTGCTACCTTTAAACCTGTTCCCAGAAATGGGTGTTCTAGAGGCAAGCCTGAATGCAAGGTGAAGAATCACCTTGCCTACTGCAGACCTCTCACACTTTCAGCATGGTCAGTGCACATCTGAAGCCGCCCTAAAACAAAGGAGAGATAATGGCCTTCTGCAAAGAGGAAAATGGGAAGAAAAAACACACACCTCGTAACACTTCCTCTGATTGGCTGCAGCACTGCTAGCCGTCAAGCTTGCAAAAGCAGTTAACCTGTCTTGGACTTGGGGTGGGGCTGCACAAAGCCCTGGCTAAGGTTATTCTCTGAAATTCTCAACTTTATAACCATTTGGAGTTTGCTGTTAACGAAAAGGAAGTAAAATAATTTTCATAAAATAAGCAGCGTCGCCCCGCCCCCCCACAATTCCACACACCCTTTTAGAAACCAAAAATTGCATTAATCAGGATGTCATGGAAACAAAAGCTTGCCCAGCTGTTATCAGAAGGGAAGCCAGATAGTTACCACACTGGCAACTCTATGAAAGAGTACTGTTCGGCAGACAATAAGGAAGTCCTTTATTTTCAGGACTATTTATATAGATGGCTTTTTGCAGTTAGCTATTACCCTGTACACCCTTGGGTAAAAGTGTTGAAGCAATAGCAGCCATTTCTTTTTTCTTTTTGATCATGTAGACGCTTTGCAAGTTGCATCCCCCAGGTAATTCACAAGTGCCAGGCTAAAAAGTGTTCAACATTCTACTTTTAGTACCCGTCACTGGGAAATGTATATGCAAAAAAAACCAAAACCCAACCCAAAGTTAAGAGACGAGGCCAGTAATGCAACATTTCTTGGGAAAGGGAAGAAAACTAAAACAATGCACAGATGGTGATGCGTTTTATTCTCCCTTGACCTTGAACAGGCATTGTGTTATGATGAGTGGGAAGCTGAATCAAAAGAACCAATTAACCCTTGGAAACATCCAAGTCCTTTAAGGGCTGAAGTTGTTGTCCCACACTATTACCAATCTAAAAGAACTGGGACCTCTCTAATCAGGGACCTAGATTAATCCACTGTGGCGAATAAATTCCTTCCCACCGTGAACAAAAATCAGATCACAAATTATTTTGGTGCATGTTATACCATACCCTTGTAAGTCAGCACAACATCTTATTTTTATTTCTCTTTTTGTTTATAAGCCTACTGGGCAGTACTGATTCCCAGTGGTGTCACTGTCATCGCTAATATTATCAGGACTAACGTCCAATACACAATCCTCTCTCACTTTGGTAGCTTCCCAATGGTTTTTTTAAAATGGAAAACAAACCTGCCATACATCTATGCTGCCTTCTTTGCACCAGACCCAGCTTGTAAGTTTCAATATACAACCAGCCACTGACATTATATATGATTATTATTATTATTATTGCTTTCACTATATCCCCAATGCTGCAGTCTATCACACCAACAAACCAAACTTTAGAAGCCTTTAAACAAAATTGTGTTTTATTATATAGCAGCAAGCTGGCACTCCATTGTTAAATAGGTTCTAGCTGCCCGGCACATAATCCTGCAGCAATCCTTCAAACACTCTCATTATCACATGGGTAACTCTTTAATTACTGCAACTGCAATAGCAAGTGTGTGTGTGTGTGTGTGTGTGTGTGTGTGTGTACATGCACACGCTGCTCTTTCAGTCTTGCTCACACACAAAGAACATATTCAAGCAAAACCACATTTTCTTTTGGATCTTTTAAGCGGCCTGGATTCAGAATCACTGACAGCTCTTGGCTGTCTGGCTGCCAGAGTCAAAGACACGCAGAAGGAGAGACGATCGAAACCTCCCCCCTAGCATCTTTACCAAGCAAGCTGGAACCACGTATTTTATTATTACTATTACTATTTTATTCTGAACCCTTCGACGCGGCAGAATGAAGTTACCGCCAGCCAGACCTGCCCACCAACACAAAATGCAAGTGAGAGAACACGTTTACTTACATGACGACTCTGTGCCAAACATGGCTGGCTCCAGATGCTCAAATCTCAAAAGAGGGGTTAAAAGGGAAAAGAAAGAGAGCTGCGGGGAATGTGTCAGAGAAGGGATGAGGCTTCTACACAGCAAGGGTCATGAAGCCAGACAGCGCAGTCCCCACAGCTAGCCAGCCTCCAGATTTTCCTCTCTTCCTCCCCAAGCTCCACTCTGCAGATTGCCTCTCTCTGCAGCTCTTAAAGCAAAACAAGTCCTTCTTCGCAGAAGCAATTTTTTTTTGTAATTTTTTTAAAAAGCAAAGGAACAGGGGTACTTATTTTTTTAAAAAAATCCAGCAAAGGGAAGGCCAGTATCTCTTCTGCTGATGCAGTGAGGCAGAAATAGGTAGCAGACACCAGATACTGCAATTCACAGCCCCTGCTCTCAGTAAGACAATAGCATAGCTTATGCATACACTGGATGACGTCAGAACACTGCAAAGACTGACTGCTGTTAACCACAGGCTCAGAGGGAGCCTGAATAGAGCACCGCAATTCAAATGGGAATTCTTTTGTCACAAAAAAACGCAGAAGACAAAGAACCACACATATTTCCCCTCCCTGCTGATTAAAACAGAAGGAACCTTCTGCACGCTAGAGGATGGGGAGCAAGCAACATTGGCCTTGGGATGTATGGTAAATACATTTCCTCGGCTGCAGCAAGTCCTTCCTTACCATGCACTAGCCACATTATTATTATTATTATTATTATTATTATTATTATTATTATTATTATTATTATTAAATCTACTCCCAATATGCTATCATATGTTCAATGTATGCCCTAGAGCAGATGGCTGTTTAACAAGCAAAGAGCAACCCAGAGTCTATGATTCACTCCAAAACCCTTTCTGATAAATTGACAAGAGGGAGAGAGAGAAAATATTCCTAAGTGTGTTTGTGCACCACTGACCAAGCACTGTGAATTGACTGTGAATATGACCCCAAGCCAAGCCAATTTTGCCTCTTGGCCCTGCAAAATATTCGATCAAGGTGTGGCAAAACATGCGCTTGTGGTTTTGCTCATAATGAAAATAAAAAACAACCCATATTTGGATCTCAAGGGGGCTTGTATGTAACAATAAACAAACAAAATATGCAAAATGTGCATATTAAACTGGATCTGGATATATTAGCATGCTGGCACACTGAGTCAATGAAAACTTTTCAGTGTCTTCATTTAGTGCATGGGTAGGCAAACTAAGGCCCGGGGGCCGGATCCGGCCCAACTGCCTTCTAAATCCGGCCTGCGGATGGTCCAGGAATCAGCATGTTTTTACATGAGTAGAATGTGTCCTTTTATTTAAAATGCATCTCTGGGTTATATGTGGGGCATATTTGTGGGTTCATTTCTCTCCCCCCCCCCAAGTCTAGTCCAGCCCACCACATGGTCTGAGGGTCAGTGAACCGACCCCTGCTGAAAAAGTTTGCTGACCCCTGTTTTAGTGCAAATGGAATGGATGTCTAACTCTTGAACCACACAGGATATTCAGTGCCATCATCTTGAAGCAGAGCACTGCCATTTTGAACATTATCATGATGAATAGTTTTGCATCCTTTGACTACGTGTAGGAAGAAAAAGACGGTTTGACAGATGCAAAACATGAGGCTTGCAAGTTGGGGTGGAAAGTACAGGGATTTTAGTTCCAGTTAGAACAGTCGTAGGCCAAATAGCTGACAAGGGCTACATAAGAAAATGCTAACAAAATGGGGCATGTTTGACCAGAAATAATGTAACATATTGGAAGGTTTTCATAATAGGCAAAGGTGCAAAGGATATTGTCTGATCCCCCCCCCCCCCCCCCCGTTGGGCACAGCTAACTTTACCAAGCTTTTTTAAAAATAAAAAAATAGAGACAGTAGTATTTCCACATTCCTACTTGCTATGGAGATGTCTTAGTCTTTGCTACAAATATCATTTTAAAAATATGTTGTCATCAATAGAGCTTAGGCACATGTACCTGATGCGGAAATATAGTAGTACATGTGCAGTAGTTTTTCTAGCTTACTGTTTCCACTTTCCACAAAACAGCATTTTGTAAGAAAAACTGAGCAATGGGAAACACTATGGTAATTAAGACAAGCACTGTCTTTCATCACTCTTCATTTTTTTACTTTTAAGTACTTTTAAGTACTCCTGCCTCAGAGAAGCAGCAGCAGCAGCACCCGTGCTGTAAGCAGCCAGGTGAACTGGAAATGGGAAGGAACGCAATGGAGATCTAGAATACAGAAAGATGTACTTTTGGATTTGCTGCAGAAGGAGGAGGGAAGAGAGCAACAGAACTGTGACTCCAGCTTCTGCCTGAATTGTCAGCAGTATGATAATTCCTTTCATCCTTGTTGAGCATGTAGTGCAGGGGTAGGCAACCTAAGGCCCAGGGGCCGGATGCAGCCCAATCGCCTTCTCAAAAACACAGGAATCAGCGTGTTTTCGCATGAGTAGAATGTGTCCTTTTATTTAAAATGCATCTCTGGGTTATTTGTGGGGCCTGCCTGGTGTTTTTACATGAGCAGAATGTGTGCTTTTATTTAAAACACATCTCTGGGTTATTTGTGGGGCATAGGAATTGTTTGGTTTTTTCCCTTCAAAATACAGTCCGGCCCACCACATGGTCTGAGGGACTGGCCCACGGCTGAAAAAGTTTGCCGACCCCTGATGTAGTGAGTGTGCAGGCTGAGCTTGTATATGTTGCAGGATCATCAGCCTCATATAACCAAATATCCATGTCTAATTAATGCATGAAGAGGTTAATGCCATAGAGTAAGCTGTCCTGCCAAGCTTAGTTATGTCACTTCCTCTTACTTTGGGAGGAAATAGGTAATCTATTGTTCACCACCAACACCCTGTCTACATCTACCTGTGAGAATCTCAGCATGTGAGGAGGTTTAAGCTAGTTGCTCCAGTTCAGTCACATGGCTCTCACCAATCCATCCAACAGTCTAGGAACTTTCACCACTTTGTAAATAAGCTACGTTCCACTGCATTTGCAACTTTTCGTGTCATTTGGGAGGCAGGTCTCCCAGAGGACAGGAATTTAAGTACAGGTAGGTGTACATTCTTTCACCTTTGGTGGACATGCCCAAGGATTAAGGCTTTCTGGGAAATGATATATAATGAAATGAAAAAGGTATTTAAATATACCTTTCCGAAGAAACCAGAGGCCTTTCTCCTGGGCATGGTCGGCCAATTGGTGTTAAAGAAGGATAGAACATTCTTTATGTATGCTACAACAGCAGCAAGAATTCTCATCGCAAAGCACTGGAAGACACAAGATCTACCCACCTTGGAAGAATGGCAGATGAAGGTGATAGACTACATGGGATTGGCAGAAATGACTGGCAGAATCCGAGACCAGGGAAGAGAGACGGCGGAAGAAGATTGGAAGAAATTTAAAGACTATCTTAGGAAACATTGCAAAATTAATGAATGCTAGCATGACGATGGTTTAGAAAATAAGTGGTTTTCAGCTGAAAGGGTTATGTAAAAAGAAAAGAAAGGTTAGAAATTAACTGAAAATTAATGGAGAGGATTTGCTGAACTAATAATTAGAAATTGGGAT
The DNA here is from genome assembly GCF_964234715.1 of Podarcis melisellensis. Lineage (NCBI taxonomy): Eukaryota > Metazoa > Chordata > Lepidosauria > Squamata > Lacertidae > Podarcis > Podarcis melisellensis. The sequence goes on from NC_138542.1 coordinate 22,574,333, forward strand.
ACAGAAAGGGGAGGTATGAGGAGGTCGGGGAAGTAAGTTTAAGAAAATAAGGGATTGAAATTATACTTGTTCTTTTTTGTTTGTGTATTGTTTGTTATTTTTTGTTTTGTTATTATCTAATCTGTGAAAATTTAATAAATATCTTATATAAAAAAGGTGTTATGAAGCTTGTTGATGAAACCCTGAAATTTAGGACTTCAAAATATATTCCTTTCATCTCACTAATCTGCAGAATTGTAACGTGAACGAATAGTGCTTTTCAGGAGGGTCTAAAAGGAAGGAGTGAGGGATCTCCCTTCAAGATAAAGGAGAAATGAAAGTTAAGATTTAAAAAGTGGGCAGCTGGTCTTTTTGATCTTGTCACATTCTTTCCAACAGACAAGTGCTTCAGATCAACTGCTTCTGAAGAGTCAATCAGATGTTAGTGCAGGAAAAGGTCTCCCAGAAACTTCTTATCTAAGTTCCCCTGCTACTCTGTTCCTCCCTCTGCATTCAGCAACCCAAATTTTTCAAACACTTTTCTCTGCCTTTCTTCTAGGTCTATGTTTAGGTCAGATTTAGTCTTGAGTCTATGCACACTTATCTGGAATAAGTCCCATTAAGGTAAATGGTGCTCACTTCTGAGTGGACATGTATATGATTGTATCACCAGTCCAGCATTCCACTGAAAGTTTCTAGAAACGTTTTATTTGAACTTAGCAGTCTGCCATCTCTTTCACTGCCACACCACAAAATTTTCCAGCATATCTCAGCAGCTTAAGATCCCCTAACCCAAACTGGATTTCTGAATACATTCCTCATTGTCAGGATAACATTCTAAATTGTGGACAAAAATGCCTCCAGACCAACCTTGCAATGTTGTAATATTTCTTCGCAATGCACTTGTATTAATCTCTGTATAAATGAAAGAAATATCATTCACTGTCTCTCCAAGTTGATCTTCTGCAGGGCAGCTAGGCGGCATGCACAACTTATGTTCTTTATGGGTAATGTTCAGTGAAGCTCAGATTCCTCAACAAAAGGTAAACAGATTAGCTAGGACTTAACTACTAAGGCATATGAAACATACATATTTCAAATCAGCAGAAAGCAGAAGCCATGGGAAGGGAATGGCTGATTATTGATTGTTATCAATTACACCTCTGTTCTGAAATTAAATATTGGATATGAACTTTAATAATATATCCAGCAAATTGTTAATCAAAGTATTATAAATGGTATCTTTACCTGGGCAGTCCATGGCAGCTGTCAATTCGAAAAAGATTCAGTACTGTTTGCTCACAGAGCTTCCAGAGAGCCAAGAAACTTCAGCAAAAATAGTACCGCCATGTGTGTATTCTGAACAGGTTTTGCAACATATATTGATCCTTATCTCTGGACTCAATCACCAATCCTGGGATCGTTTGTCTCATAGTAACCTGAAGGTGAATATCCATCTCTTAGCACAGTAACCCTGACATGGCAGAGTTAGCTTCCCATACCCAACAGTAAACCAGATGGGCATCTTGTCAAAGCTGTGAAAAATACCAGACCTACAAAAGACTTATGGGTAAGCTTAACAGCACTATAAGTTGGTTAAACAAACACCTTTCATTTCCCTTATATAGTTTAATTCTTAGGAGCGAGTCATCAGTACCTTCATGGAAACCTATCTGATTTTCTTACGTGCTCTGGGCCAGGATGCTGCCTTTGAAGCCAACCTGGAAACTTGAACTGGCACAGAAAGCAGCATTAAGAATGCTTGTGGGGCCAAAGAGTCAGAACATATTACAGCAATCCTGCACCAGTTATGTTGGCTGAATGCCTTGCATTCTCCCCTCAGTGCAAGGATTTACACTTGTGCAACAGGACTTCCCCCCCTATCCTCCCCAGGATCGTAAAACTGGTTTAATTCATGCAAAAAAAAAAATGTTAAGTACAGTATTTTGCAAAGGACTCAAGCAGAACAGACTATGGACTTCACATCCCTTTCTTTGCCTAGGAACTCTTTTCAGAACTGTTTAAAGTGGCAGCTTTCCCCCCCTCCAGAGTTAGCCTGGAAATTAAACATGCCTTGCACTTTTCACTGCACATACATTTTAAAACTTAATGGCTGGGAATGCAGCACGATCCATTTCCAAAACCAATGGGCTTGCTTAGTCATCCTTTCCGCCATTCATCAATTCTTCTACAGGAAGAGTGACTCAGAAACTATGAGATGAATCCAACAAAACATATTTTCGCCTATGCTTTGGCTTTCCTCCCCCATACAATCAAAACTGATTTGAAATGTTGATCATTTCAGCCATAATGAAATGACACCTAAAAAGACGGTGAAGTTTAATAACAATATTATTCTTGCAGTAATGCAGCCACTACTGATAGCGATGTAAGTTGTTATGATGGTTATTAATAGGCTGTAGAAACATCTATCAATTACTAGGCTAAATTTAAATTACTAGGCTCATTTAAAATAGGCAATTCATTGCCGATTCTGTTTTTCTAACTCCAAGTCACAAATTTCATCCAGTGGGATAAAAAGTTCTCTCTCTGCCTTAAATGTTCATTTTGTATTGTTTTAACACTTGTATTCAGCTGTTTTTTGTACTGCACCCTCCCCATATCTGCTCTGGAGCGTTCGGAGAACCCCAGCCCAGATTTAGGAGGCACATGGAGAGCAAAGGAGGGAAAGTTCTGTTGTGCAAACAGAGAACATTAGTTGGATACAACCCAATGATAATAATTTTCACGGGCAGCCCACTGGCCCAATAAAAATTAATCTTAGTTCATGTTTTCTCAGTTGCTGAATTTAACGTAGGACGTGGATGCTGTTACACCTGTGGCCGATCACATTGTGTTGCAGGCTGTGTTGTGTTAAGATGCCTACAATGGAATTATTAGGAACCAGAATACAGTATAATGCAAAACGTAGGCCTCCTGTAGGCTACTGAAAGATTGCTGTTCAGTGCATTGCCACCCATGTTAAAGTACTTCTATTATCTCCCCTTACATAAAATGAATATAAGGCTGAAAGGTACTAAGAACAAACTGAGTCCAAAGATTTCCAGGCATTCATACCTCAAACAATCATTTAATGCATAACCAGCCTTCAGTGTCCAGTGCCCACCATTTCTCATAGCCTTCTTTGGATCTCCATTTGTTGTTGAGCTACAACTCCCATCATCCCTGGCTGATGGTCATCTGGAAGACCACAGGGAAACCAATTACTGATTGATAATAGAGCTTCTGAGGCTGAGCCTCCCAAGCAGTTCTCAGTGCCAGGCAGACTCATCCTGGGAACAAGCAACAGAATAGGAACAGTCTGCAAAGTGCCTTTTCTTTACTACTAATTAATCAGTCCAACCACTTTTTGTATGTTTGGGCTCTAAATGCTTCCACATCAGAGAGTATGTCTTCCAAATAAACTAGAATTGCCCCATAAATTGTATTTTTTTTTAGCAGTCCACCTATTAGGATGTGTTCTGTGGACCACTGTTCTTTAGTGTCCCATTTACATCGCTACCAATACTCTACAAATCCACGAGCAATTATTTTGCACTACAAACCTTTGTCGTGGTAACCGCAAAACTGACACTCTTACTCATCCAAAGAATGAAGAACAAAACAAATACCAAGTGGTTTTTGGTGGTTTGCTCTAATGGAGTAATGCAGTGCAGTAATGCAATTACCAGAACACAACATGAGGGAGTATGCAGCTGTCAGCACTTATGAAAACTCTTCCCTCAGAAGTTACATGCAGTCTTTCGGAAAAGAACGGCAGCATCTTCAAGAGCCTAAATAAAAGCATAAATCTAGCTATGCCTATTTCAAAGATCCTGACATGCACAGGAAGGCATGCCCATCAACTCCAAATGTCCAAATATATTAATCCCAATTAGGTTTAGGACCAGTCCCTCACCACTGATTGAATGACTTAACATCAAAGCAGTCTGCACCAGAAAGAAGTTAAGGATGTGTGCAATTTTGTTAACTATTCTGTTGGTAATTCCTGACTTGGACCATGCCAGCCGTATTGATGCCACTAAGAGACATGTGAAATAACAAATCAGCACAGACAGTGGCACTTCTCAGTATATCTTAGAATCATAGATCTGGGAGGGACTCCAGGGATCATCTAGTCCAGCCCACTGCAATGCAGGAATATGCCCCCAGACAGGGATTATTACCTTGGTGTTATCAGCACCACGCTTTAACCAACTATCTAACCGGCAATGCTTGTGGCTGCTGAGTGTTGCCAGCAGGCCAGGAGCATCCAGGTAATAACAACAACAACAACAACAAATAATAAATAATTTATACCCCGCCCATCTGGCTGGGTTTTCCCAGCCACTCTGGGTGGCTTCCAATAAAATATTAAAATACGATAGTCCTTCAGATATTAAAAGCTTCCCTAAACAGGGCTGCCTTCAGATGTCTCCTAAAAGTCTGGTGGTAGTTTTTTCCTTTGACATCGGGTGGGAAGGTATTCCACAAGGCGGGTGCCACTACCGAGAAGGCCCTCTGCCTGGTTCCCTGTAACTTGGCTTCTCGCAGTGAGGGAACCGCTAGAAGGCCCTCAGCGCTGGACCTCAGTGTCCATGATGGGGGTGGAGATGCTCCTTCAGGTATACTGGACCGAGGTCTTACACTTTCCCCAGGTCTCAAACTGGCCAGGGGGTCCTGCCAGGGACTGGCTGCTTTTTTGTTCTAACAAGACTCCCATCCTGGGCCCTCGGATAAACTCTGTCCAGGCCTGGTAGACAGTTAGAACATCAGGTATCCTCCTCCCTGCCCCTGCCACATTTTCTGTCTGGACATTCCCTTATTGAGAAATGTCACTATAGTGCTTAGTTATACCATCAATATCTGTATTCTGTAGGATTATGACAAGATGGAATGGCACAGCCTGAGGATACATGAGACTACTGCAATCTTAAAACGAAGCAGGCGATAGGCTGGTCAGTGCCTGATAAACAGTTGTCTGGGATCCCCATTTAAGATACTACTATAATTAAAAGAAAAATGTCTGCTTCCATTGATTTCCCCCCACTTTCTACTTCAAACACAAATGCCCTACCAATTTTTGTACTACATCTCCCATAATCCTTCACTGCCAATTACCTTTCCTGAGCTCCAGAGGTCAGTGAAGTTGAATTTTATAGCATTTTATAGTGTTTGAAGGCTGACCTCTAGTGTTTGGTATAAGGCTTGGCCATTCCTCTCTCATTACTATGACATTTCTTATCCATCCCCTCTCATAATGTAAATAATAAAATGGATCTCCTAAATCCAAACACCACTGATGAGTATAAAATTTCAGTCAGTAAACAGTGACTGTATAGAGAGCAACATAAGGAGTGCAAAGCTTAGCACGGACGAACTTTAGAGATGGCAAAAGCATTTGAAAGATTTTAAAATTTCTAAATTATATGGAATGCATTTAATAGGTTGTGAATCCCCTACCTTCAAACACGTTCAGTATTTTGCTTATTAGTTTTAAAAGGCCAGGTTTGCACATACACCAACACAGAAGCAGAAAACAGTATTTCAGGTACAACATAATAATCTGACCAGGGTGGATAATTTTTTTTATTTAAATTGGATTCCCCCCCCCCCTTTAAATCGGATTTTTAAAAAATAAATAAGTTGGATTTTTAAAATAAAATGCTTTTGGAGGGAAAATCTTTCTAAAGATAGTTTTCTATTTAAGTTACATTATAGTCCAAAGGCTATTCATCAGGAAATAAGAATTTGTTTTAAATTTTTTATGTGTGCTAAAATTCAGTCTAAGGTGTGTTTTTTTAAAAAAAATCGTTTAATCACAACCACATCAGTTAACAAACATGGATACATATGCTATAATGTTATTGTTTCAGTTAAATAAATTGTTTACATTGTTGTTAAGGAAATGATTATTTTTCTCCTTCCAATAAAGTACAGCAGAAAACTTTTCCAAATATAAACAGTTAACTTATTAAACCTCACAATAATTTCCTAATTATCTGTCAATGTATTTCTAATAGTATAACCAAATCAGTAATTTTTGATATAACTGTAAAAACTACTCTGAAAATTTATTATTCCAAAAATGAAACCTTCATCTGATTGTAAATATTAAGATTATACCAGCAAGAATGAGTTTTTCTGGGCGGGGTGGGGTGGGGTGATTTACGTAAATAAAGTCTTACTGACTAGTGATTTAAATCAAGTCTTACTGACTAGTGATTTAAATTGATTTGATTTAAATAAAATCCACCCTGAATCTGACACACCAGTATAAAAGAAAAAATAAACAATTATGCTTTACTTGTATACAAAACCATTGCTGTGTGCTGCTAGCAGCTGGCCCAATGGAAACATCTATTTAATTTAATTTAATTTATTTCCTATATTTATTGTCCACTCTTCTTCCTTCCTGGAGCCCAAGGCATGGCATACAGATGTCTCCTGTCTAGTCACTAACCACACCTAGATCTGTTCATCTTCTGCAAGGTAGTAAGTTGCCTCATGTATCTTCAGATCATACCTGGCATCTAGTAGCAGACCACAATGGCTCAACATCTAAGGACTGTCTTGTCTCACACCATCTGCCATGAGGTGTATTGAAACTGGAAAAATCATAACTTGTGAAAGATAGCGATGCTTATAAACTGAAGCAGTTGAGCTATACCAAAGTGACAGTTAAAACACCTTGAAAAAACATACCATTTCAGCCTACATAGCAATGCTGCATAGTACCACACAGTGTGGAGTAAAATTTATGACTGCCCTGTAATGATCCTTTCATGGGAACCCAGGAGATCTATGGAGCATAAAACTTGTAACTTGTGTGCTTAGCTTTGTTCTAGCAAACTCCATTTTGAGAAGCCATGTGGCTAATTTCCCTAAACCAGTAAGCATATTACTTATTTAAATAATTATGAAATTATGAGTACCCCTTTCCTCTTCCCCGAAAACAACTGACTCTACAGGGTTTGCTATGAAAATGAAATAAAACCCAAGAGATGGCAAGAAGTGAATCTAAATAAATAATAATGTAATGAGATGATGGATACCTAACTTATGGAATCTGGAAAAAGCAACACAGCCAGTATGTTTGGCTAGGGAAAAAAGGAATTGCTCTCCTTCATCAGATGAATCTCTGATGGTTCCAACAGCCAAGACATGCAGTAGAAAGCAGACAGGATAACCTAACCACATATTCGGACTGATAAAGAGAAGATAGCAGAGAATGAAAGGGATGTTGACATTCCTATACACAGAATTTTCCTACATGTTTGTTTGTCTTCCCCCATCCTGCTGTCCCTCTGTCCTGCTCACAACAGGACTTTCCAAACAGATGAATAAGGAATGAATTCCACAATAACCATTCTCCTCTTCCCCACCCCTGAGAGGCACTGGTAAAACCTGAAAAATAACAAGCCCAGGTGCACAGGTGAAACTTTTCCAGTAGTGGAGGCAGATTAGCTACTAATGGCTTATTAAAAAGCAGAGACATCACCTTGCCAACAAAGGTCCATATACTTAAAGCTATGGTTTTGCCAGTAGTGATGTATGGAAGTGAGAACTGGGCCATAAAGAAGGCTGATCGCAAAAGAATTGATGCTTTTGAATTCTGGTGATGGAGGAGACTCTTGAGAGTCCCATGGACTGCAAGAAGATCAAAACTTTCCATTCTGAAGGAAATCAGCCCTGAGTGCTCACTGGAAGGACAGCTCCTGAAGCTGAGGCTCCAATACTTTGGCCACCTCATGAGAACAGAAGACTCCCTGGACAAGACCCTGATGTTGGGAAAGATGGAGGGCACAAGGAGAAGGGGACGACAGAGGACGAGATGGTTGGACAGTGTTCTCGAAGCTACCAACATGAGTCTGACCAAACTGAGGGAGGCAGTGGAAGACAGGGGTGCCTGGCGTGCTCTGGTCCATGGGGTCACAAAGAGTCGGACACGACTAAACGACTAAACAACAACAATGGCTTATACTCAGTTATACAGTGATACCTTGGGTTAAGAACTTAATTCGTTCTGGAGGTTCGTTCTTAACCTGAAACTGTTCTTAACCTGAGGTACCACTTTAGCTAATGGGGCCTCCCGCTGCCACCGCGCCACTGCTGTGCGATTTCTGTTCTCATCCTGAAGCAAAGTTCTTAACCCGAGGTACTATTTCTGGGTTAGCAGAATCTGTAACCTGAAGCATCTGTAACCCGAGGTACCACTGTACTGAGGAAAACTGCTGCTTTTATTCTTACACATTCACATCCAAATAGCACCTAAGAGAAGCAATCTCAGGCCCTGCACACAAGATTTACAGATATGGTGCTAAAGATGCAGCCTTTAGGCATTTTTGAATCTGTAGCCAAAAACCCATGACCAACACAAAGTATTTTGAAAGCACGAAGATTTCACTTTCTGGAATTAATTTTCCGACACGACTTATTTATGGTGTTACTTGGTGAAAGACAAAGGGAGAGGACTGCATTTGACAAAAGAGAAGTTTGGGTTAACTGGCAGCAGAAAACATAGACATGGCAAAACTGGAGTTTTATAACAGTCAAGAAAGGATTTGGGAGTCATGAGGAAGAATTTGAAAAAACTGAGGAAGGTGAGATGGGGGGCAGGTATTGTAGCAGGAGTTTGGATCAGCATTAAAATATGCTTTAAACCTCTCGTTTTTAGGATTATTACAGTAATATTATGACACAAATGCAGCAGAGCTTGATTTCACCTTGAAAGCTTCTGCAGTCAAGCCAACCTGAAAGGCCTTAGCTTAGACCGATGTGTTATTTATAAACAACATTTTAGCCTTCAGAATGAAACATAGCAGAGATTGTGCTTTATTTATGGGAAGCAGAATGCATTCAGAACCTCTTATTGCAAAAAAAAAAAAAAAATGTCCTGAAGAAAATAATCACATAATTCCAAAAGCTAGTAACATAGGAAACTGCCTTGAAGCAAGCTCTTCCAACTGCACAGTGTCGTTCATCTACACTGACTTGCAATGGTTGTCCCTAACTGAAGATGCTGGAGATTGAAACTGGCTGTTTTATACCACAGGGTGCCTTAAACGTTCACCAAATAAATAAATTGCATTACAAAAGACAGCAAGAGAACATTAGAGGCTGGTTTGCAGCTAAGCTCATTTCCAGAAAGTTTGTGAACATGAATGTATTGATTATGATAACTTATAAACAATCAGATTTTTCCTTATTGCCCTGTTGTATAGTGTATACTTAAATACACTAAATCAACAATCCTATGCACAATCGCCAGAGAGTATTATTGTGATATGCATATGGACCCCACTGGTACAGACTTTTAAACAGGCCTTAAAACTCCACTTAGTTCAGGTTACGTCTCTGTAAAGGAATTATTTGGTGTTAGTCTGAAACTGCTCAAGTTGTTTCAGTTAATTATAATGACGTGTTATTGGCTGTGAATTGTTTTAGGCTGCCAGTTGTTTTAATGAAATGTGAGACTGTACTTTATGGTTGTTTTAAGTAAGCAGCCTTGTAAGATAGATTTGCTCTAAGAGACAGCCTATAAATTTAAATAATATAAATTCTCCCTGTCCTCAAGATCCAAACACTTCATCAGGTTTCCTATTTCTGGACCAGAAAAAGGGGTGGGGGTGATGCATGGAAGTATTTCTTCAGAGGGGAAATATCTAGGAGCCACATTTCGGGCTAAAACGGATGACACCTCCATTTTTTTTGGAGGTGCCTTAAATGTATTGTGTGTATGCAGTGAGAATTCTTGGTCCTCTCCACTTTTTTGAATTCGCGTATCTCTACTTTCCCCAGTTCCTTGTTTTTGTTTCATTTGTTTGTTTGTTTGTTTTCACGGGTACTTTATTACGAGGCACCTGCTATTCAATGTAATTTTATTCTGCCCTAGCTCAGGTGTCAGAATCTCAATTCTGCTGAATACATGAATCCAAAGAAGCATGAAGAAACTCCCACAGGAAAGTTTTCCACCACAATATGACATGTTCTCCATTTCCCCCCCCCCCTACCGGCTAACCAGTTCCTATTCACCCTGGTCCTTCTTGCTGAATGTAGGTGCCCAGTCTGTTTCGTTGCATTGTTTTCCTGGTCAGAACCTACTGTATTAGCACTAAAGCAGGGGTAAGCAACCTTTTTCACCCGTGGGCTGGTTCACTGTCCCTCAGACCATGTGGTGGGCCGGACTATATTTTTTTGTGGGGGAGGTGAGAAGGAATGAATTCCTATGCCCCACAAATAACCCAGAGATGCTTTTTAAATAAAAGCACACATTCGACTCATGTAAAAACACGCTGATTCCCAGACAGTCCGCAGGCCGGATTGAGAAGGCAACTGGGTCGCATCCGGCCCACGGGCCTTAGGTTGCCTACCCCTGTACTAAACAAATGTTGAATAAAAGCAGCTTCGTTATTCTACAACACAGAATGCAATCTCACTTACAGTCATAAAAGAGAGAAAGGAGGTGCTATTGTCGGGGAGGGGGGTACAGGGGAAGGAACAAAACCAACTGAAACCATCGTGGTTATTTTTGGGAAGTCACATTTTAGATTTATCAGCTTTCCTGTGAAACCTCCTCAGGAGCCTCTTTGTCTGGGTTTTCACAACTTTTCTGCTGCAAGACTAATTGCATCCTTAAATTTTTAATAGATTTTAACAGTGGCGTAGCGTGGGTTGTCAGCACCCAGGGCAAGGCAAGTAATTTGTGCCCCCTAACCCGTGGATTTGCGCCCCCTAACCCCCAGATGTTGCGCCCGGTGCGGCCGGCACCCCCTGCACCCCCCCCCGCTACGCCACTGGATTTTAAGAAGGGAAGGCCACAATCCAATACAAATGCAATTGGGCTTCAGCTTGTTGATTTCTACGGGATCCTGCACTGAACTGTGGCCAGTAAGTTCGCATTCTTACAGTACAAACCCAAACATGTCTACCCTGAAGTATGTCCTAATAATTCAAAGAAAAAGAATTCAGTGGGGTTTACTCCCAGGTAAGTGTGGGAGGTTGTGTGGAGCAGCTCCAGGCTGGCACAGCACAGGGGCTAAAGGTAAACTGACTGGCATTGGATCAACTGGATCCATAAATAGGTTTGTTCTGCCTGCACTCTCAAACACATTTCAGGTTCTTGTGCCAGCAGCAGCAGTTTTGTTGACCGCAATGATAGCCAGTGGGACAGCTCCATTCACACACAACTCAGCAGAGGGATACCATTGCAGAATCTTGAAGCCCGCCAGCTGTGCGGATTAGGAGTTAGGATTGCTCTGTTAATTTCTAACTACATGTAAACAATAGAAAACATGAGGCTGAATAAAAGGCCAGGATAAAAAAAGCAGGGTTTTAAAAGCCCAAGATGAATTTAAACAGATTTTTTTAATAATAAAAAAATGTACCTCATAGCACATTATCAGGGCTAAGAACATACACGGGTTATTTTGGACTAAGGCAAGAACACATTCATCTCGGGTGCTTATTTTAGTTTCTTGCCTGACACAATGACTGTGCTGTTTTTCCTTGCTGGCAATAGTTATAATACTCCAAAGCTTATTCTGCATCATACATTTTGTAATTTCTTTTTTATTATCATATTTGCATTACGGAAATTTACGATAAGTTATAAATTTAAGGCTCCTCTGCTTACCATCACTTATCTGAGACCTATTTCTATAGGATACTATAGATATTGCTTAGCTGGGCAATACAGTTTCCAGACTGGTAAAAATTGACCTCTGATTTCAAAAACTGAAAGTAAGGGAAGTATGTGGAGGAAACTGGCAATAGAACTTCTTGACAGGCCAACCATGATCCCATTTGATGATGACTGTGGTCTAAACCAGAGCCTAGGGCTTGCCGATCAGAAAGTCGGTGGTTCTAATCCCCTCAACAGGGTTAGCTCCCGTTGCTCGGTCCCAGCTCCTGCCAACCTAGCAGTTCGAAAGCACACCAAAAAGCGCAAGTAGATAAATAGGTACCGCTCCAGTGGGAAGGTAAACGATGTTTCCGTGTGCTGCTCTGGTTTGCCATAGTCATGCTGGCCATATGACCCAGAAGCCGTACGCCGGCTCCCTCGACCAATAAAGTGAGATGAGCACCGCAACCCCATAGTCGTCTGCAACTGGACTTAATTGTCAGGGGTCCTTTACCTTGACCTTTTTTAATTGCTGAAAAGGATATAGTTATCCTCTTTATAAAATGGTTGCAACTAAGGTATAATTTTCACTACATGGCACATCTGTGTCTGAATGAAAGATTCATAGTACAAATCAGGGATTTACATGACGTAAACATTGCTTCATAAATCAACTTGGTGAGAACTGGGCCTGACTGGCCTGCAATCAAGTAGCTAACAAAACCTAATCACAACTGTTGTTGAAAACCAAAGCCCAACACTAGTGGTTGGTTTTATAGTGCTTGCATAGCTAAGAGGGGAGGCCCAAACAGTCACCCAATATTATAAATCAGGGGCTATACCCTCCAATGCTGTTGCACTACACCCAACAAGAGGACCTACCTGCTGTGCCCTTCACAAATTTCAGAATAATCTAATAAAAAAATCTTAGATACACCCATTTTAAGGCAGTTCCTCAAATTATCCCCCTATGGAATCTACACACATAGGAAAAACATTCTGAAAAAATACACTGAATTTTCCATAAGGATCACTATCGCCATCTAGTGTCACATTGTATATTGCACTTAAAACACAGTTAAAACGTTTTAGTTGCAGCTATACACCAGAGTACAGGGGAATCTCTGTAGGAACTATGGATTGGTTAGTTGCATTTTTCCTTGAGCTACAAAGCATTCCCATCTCTGTATACAAAAGCTTACAAGTATATTTCTTTGCCTATATTTCATGAAAAATACTCAAGACGACATCATAAAGCATAATACAAAATCAGCACCCACAGCTATTTTACATAATACATGCACCCACGTTGTTTCTTCAAACACAAATGGGCCCCTCCTCCAATTAAAATACTCATTTATAACAGGCAAAAGAAGCTGAACCTTTCTGCAAATCTCTAGGCCCATTCCGTCTGAATGGGCCCCCCAAAACATTTACAATTCTCTCCTACCTTGCATAGCTGTTGATGGTTGGCCAACAACATCAGTTTGAAATGTGAAGACTCCAAAAAGGGGAAGCAGCAAGGCCAGTACAGTATGCAAAAAGCCACGTATATAAACAGTAGCTATACCAACAGCAAACATTCTTTGCCATTACAACAAATATGAGCAGCCTCAAAACCTCTGCATTCTGTCCTCTTTTTTCCACTGGACATTAGAATGAAGCTTAAAAGCTTCGATTCTTGGTTTGTGGGGAGCCATAATTCTGTCCGAAGCTACAGTTTAGCAACCTACTTCTTACCCACTGATTCGCCCCTACAAATTACCTTCACCCACAAATATTATTGGTATTATAATAGAATTAAAGAATTTGGGAAATGCAAACATGCTAATTTCTTATTGCCACTTGTGCCAACAACCTGAAATGACAAAGTAGATTCTCTAGCTTCTTCCTGCGACACTAAGTAGTAACCCGACTTGCTAGCAGATGAAGGGGGAAAACTTAACACTGATTTCCTAGTTAAATTGGTGGGAAACATTATTAAGGCTAGAATTATCAAGCATACAGAAGAACAAGCTTTGCTGAGGTAAAGCCAGTGTGGAATTTTTGCCAAATCCATCTTTTAAAATTGAATCAATAAACATGCAGATGGAAAAAATACAATACATTTGGAATTTTTAAAAAATAATAATCTAAACCTCTCTTCAAATGCTCTTCTGAAAACTTAGTGGCTATGTGGGAAGAAGCCCAATTGCAATAATGGATTGGTAACTGTTCTGACAGCAGAATATAAATTAACCTAGAAAATAAGTAATAAAATAACAAATATTGGCTAAAAAGAGGAAAGCAGAAAGAAAAAAATATGAAAAGATTTCCCAAAGAAGGAAAAACCAAAGAGTGAATCTGCACTGGAGCAATTTAACAGTCATACATTATTTGAAGCTGGGATGAATTAGGGAAAGACTCAAGTTTGTGAATGACACCAGATCATTCAGAGTGTTAAAGTCCCAAACAAGCTGTCAAAAGCTCTGAAGGGGCCTCTCTACCACCCAGCCAAATAAGCAACAAAACAGCAGGTGAGGTGGAAAGTGATTAAATTCACAATTATGACCTTTAGGCTAGAAAAGCGTTCAGAAAGGACAGGCAAAATCCACAGAGCGGAGATGGGGAACTTGAAGTGCTTCTGATGTTGCGGGACTCCAGCTCCCATTAGCCCCAGTCATTTCATGTTCATTTCACTTTTCATTTGTCAGCTTAACCCACAGCCAAGGGCAATGAAGAGTTGTGGTCCAGCAACATTGCAGGTACTTCTGAAGAGGAGAGTTCAGGATCTCACCATCACACCTTCCCGTTCCGCTCATGAGCCTGCAGAGGGAAGCCATAGATGACCAGCCTTCTGTTCTGACCCAGCAAATGCAATGCTTATTTCTTCTTCTTTTTAAGGTGGTCTGCCAGCACCTCCTCACAGCTGGGACCGTGGAGATGCCTCATTATAACGTGCATCTTCCATTGAGAAAGAGGGCGGAGATGCCTTTGCCCAAATTACTTCCCGCCTTCTGCGCGTGAGCTTCCCCCCAGCTCAAGTCCTGACGAGGAGCAGGAAGGCATCGCTTCTTCTTCCAAATAAACGTCTTTTCTTCCTTTGCCCTTCGCGACCCACCATTTATTAGCGGGGCTGAATCATTTTTGCGGCGGGGAGGGAAGACGGGGACGGCCAGCATTGAAATTAAAACTCCCCTATAAACGTCCCTTGTCCTCGACCCGCCCTCAGAGGGCCCAGTTGCAAGAAGGGGGCGGGCGCATCAAACTGAAAAAAGGGGGTGGATTTGGAAACGGGGGGGGGGAGACCCTCCACCAAAACCCTCCCCCCAAAATCAAGCCTGCCTATGTGAAGAAATATGAGGAAAGGGTGTCGCAGCTGTTACTGTTTCCCAGTTTGTGGGGAGGAGGGGGAAAGAGGAACGGGAGAGGCAGGGAAAGTTTGCAGCACGACGCCTTCTTTCCCCGTTGCCCCTTCGCCTTTTCCCGCCCAGCCTTGTTTGTTTTTTTCCCTGAGCAAAGTTGCAAGTTTTGGGGGGGATATTTTTGCTTTTTGCAAAAAGCGCGCGTCGCTCGCTACCTGTGCTCAAGTTGTCATTGATCTTCAGAGGCACCCTCAGGACGTAGACGAGGAAGAGCATGAGGAAGAACCACAGCGACCACAGATACGTCCACGACCAGACGACGCACGACTTGAGCTGCTCCAGAAAGCCGGCGCCGCCGCCAGCAGCTTCAGCCATCTTTTCGCAGGCAGGGCGCGCGAGGGAGAGAGCAAACGCGCCCAGCCGCTCCAGCGCCGGCCTTGCTCTCTGCTGCCACGAGCTCGCGCGGTGTTATTTCTGGGATGATTCATGTCTCCCGAAGAAGTAACGTGTCTCTCTCTCTCTCTCCGTCCCCCGTCCCGTCCCGTCCCCCCCCGCCGCCCTGCTCCACCTCCTCCGCCCCCTGGCGTACCGTTTCCATGCAGGCGTCTCCTGGCCGGGGAAGCCGCCAATTGAAGTTGCAAACAAACACACAGCAGGCACCACAACACTCGACTAAGGTGGATTGTGGGTTGAATCCTAAGTCGCGGAATTGGGGGGGGGAGTAGGGGGAAGCCGTGGTGGTTTTTGTTTTTATTTTAAACACAAGTAGCCTTTAGTGGGCCAAGCAAAATGTCTCAAAATAGTGAGCTTAAGGGGGGGACGGGGACTTACTTACACTGTACAAGATTGCCTTCAAAAAGCTCCCGGGGTTAAAGCACTCCATACCCTCCAACATTTCTCCCATGAAAATAGGGATGTCCTAAGGAAAAGCGGGACATTCTGGGGTCAAATCAGAAACCAGAATGACTTCTCTAAATCAGGGACGTCCCTGGAAAATAGGCATACTTGGAGGGTCTGCTCTCCAGCATTTCTGCAATGAAAATAGGGAGCCCTGTTCAATTACAGACCTCCAAGTTTCCCTATTTTCCAGGGGCAGACCCAGATTTACAGAAGCTGTCCCCATTTCCAATTTGATCCCGGAATGCCCCACTTTTCCTTATGACGTCCTTATTTTCATTGGAGAAATGTTGGAGTGTATGCTATTATTATTATTATTATTATTATTATTATTATTATTATTATTATTATTATTATTATTTTATTTATACCCTGTCCATCTGACTGAATTGCCCCAACCACTCTGAGCAGCTTCCAACATAGGATAAAAGCATAATAAAACATTAAATACTTTTTAAAAATGCAAAAAAACCTTCCCTATACAAGGCTGCCTTCAGATGTCTTCTAAAGGTTGTATAGGTACTTCTCTCCTTGGCTTGGGGGGTCGCGTAAAGATACCCCCCTCAAATTTTTGATGAAAATAGGACATCCTAAGGAAACGCAAGGGGGACGCGGGTGGCACTCTGGTCTAAACCACTGAGCCTAGGGCTTGCCGATCAGAAGGTTGGTGGTTCGAATCCTCGCGACGAGGTGAGCTCCCGTTGTTCAGTCCCAGCTCCTGCCCACCTAGCACTTCAAAAGCACGTTAAAGTACAAGTAGATAAATAGGTACTGCTCCGGCAGGAAGGTAAACGGCATTTTCATGTGCTGCTCTGGTTCGCCAGAAGTGGCTTAGTCATGCTGGCCACATGACCCGGAAGCTGTACACCGGCTCCCTCGGCCTATAGAGTGAGATGAGCACTGCAACCCCAGAGTCGTCCGCGACTGGACCTAACGGTCAGGGGTCCCTTTACCTTTAAGGAAAAGCAAGATACTTCGGGATCAAATCAGAAACTGGGACAGCTTCTGTAAATCCAGGACTGTCCCTGGAAAATAGGGAAACTTGGAGGGTTTGCAGATTTTCCAGTTCTCCATAACTGAGGGTTAAGCAAAATGGGGCGCGAGGGGGGGGTGGAGATCCTGGTTCAGTGTTAAAGTCCGAAAGTCTGCATTCTCATGCCTTATGAGAGCAGTATATAGCAGATTAGCCTGAGGTAGGGAACTATTTTCAGCTTGGGGCCATATTCTGTTACGGGGAGGCTTCCGAGAGCCATTTCCGAGAGCAGGGCCAGAGGCAAAAGTGGGCAGAGCGATGAATGTTTTCTACATAACACATCACACATCCTTCTGGATCCTTCATCCAGACAAGCAAGAGGCATGAACAGAGCTCAGGCAGATATTCCAACCATGCAAAAATATCTGGAGTGCAAAACAGGGTCAGTAAGGGACAGGGATAGTTTGGCGGGCCAAATAGGGCTGCATCCAGCCCCCAGGCTTGAGGTTCCTCACCTCTGCCTTGACTAGGCTCACATAGGTTTCAGGTTATACCCAGGGGTACTGGGATGGAGAGTCACATGACTGGTACCTCATTTCTGAAAACACAAAATCCAATAGTTCTTTAGATTTAGTAGCTCCCCTATATTTTTCTCTGCACACGCAGAGCCAGAAGCCATCCGTTGCATAAACTTTTGAAGTGGCTGGTGAAGACAGAGAGGAAGTGATAGCAAGAGTAGTCTTGCACAAGAAATAGCCTCAACGTTCATTACATGTCACCTCTTCTTAGCACCCTCCAAGGCCTGCATCCAATTGTAAAAGAGTTGAAAGGCTACATTTAAAAACCTTAAAATTTAAAACTCGTGTGGAGATTGATCACTGGCTTAACGCTACTTGGTTGTCTTGAGTTCACCCACTGACAAACACAAATTGCTGTCACGTAATGTGTAAAACAGATCTCAGTAAGTAACATAATGTCAGGAGAGGAACTTGTGAGGCTAAGATACGGGTAGGCAGACGTGTTGGTCTGACACAGTCGAAATAAATAAATAAATAAAATTTAAAAATTGTCCAGTAACACCTTAGAGACCATCTAAGTTTGTTCTGGGTATAAGCTTTTGTGTGCATGCACACTCCTTCAGAAAAGGCTACGGTCACTGCCTTTTTGAGAGTTATTGACTTCTATGGTAGAGATAAAATAGTATTGGTAGATGTATTGCCTTCAGAAACAGTTCCCTCTGGTTTGTTCTGCTCATTTTAATGCATACAAAAATTCAAGGAAATCACAGGTTGCTTGTCCGTTCCATTTCTGTTATTTGCTTTCCCATTCCCCATTGTTTTAAATGGAAAGGGCAAATACTGCAACTCGTGCACAGCGCCTTTGTTTCTTCCCACAGCAAAGATGGTTCACTGCTTTGCAATAAAGCTGTTTTAGGGCCTTGGCGAAGGTAAACTTTGCAGCTTTACCATCCCAAGGATGGTTCATAGAACTTCCTTTGGAAAAATATTATACTAATGAAATTCAGAGACGAAGAGAGGAATTTCAAAGACGTGTTGAGATGCTAATAAGTGTGCTAATGGGCCCAAACCCGTAGAAATTACAAGGCACCTGACCTACATTCCATCATGATGTACAGTATCAGTATAGACCAGGCATGTCCAAAGTCTGTTTAATCTGGCCCCTGTGGCAGTTTATTTCCTGGGGTAGGGTAAAATCCTTAAAAAAAAACCTCAACTACTTCAACCCTAAAAAGCTTAACAACTTTGGGGTAAAATTATTTTAAAAAGCTCAACAACTTCAATCTTAAAAAAAGGGTTAAAAGGTTAACTTTGGTCAGCCCTCATGGCCCTTCACTTCATCAAATCTGGCCCTCTTTGAAAAAAGTTTGGACACCACTGCTTATAGACTATAAACATGTACACTTTGCATTTGTCTTTCAGCCCCAGTCTTCTTTCATTGCAAATTTGAGGAAATTTATGGAGGCAGTGGCTTCCAAGCTATACAACTCTGTTTCCTGTATATGGTTTTATTTGTTTTAGAGAAAATGACATACACTAATAGTGTTAGGCTGCAGAGGGGCTGGGGTTCACAGATACGGACAGAAAGCGCAACACAAGATTGGGAGCAGAAAGGTACGTACTGGGGCTGAGGTGGAACAAGTCAGCAAGTGAAATGGGAAGAGTTCTCCATTTGTTTATTTACTGAACATTTATAATCCTCCCTTCCAGTGTAAATACAACACTCAGAGCTCTCTGAGTAACACTGATTGGTGAACATGCCAAGTATTCAGCTTTGTAATAGATAAGCTCAGTTTTGAACTGAATGAATGAAATCCTTATAAATTTATTACCGGATTGAATCTTGACATCTCCTGTTCCATTTTCTATTCCAAAAAGAAACACTCTTAAATCTATTGGTGTTCAGGTTATATCTATCCTTTCCAAAATCAATAAAGAATAAATTGTATATAAAAAGCTATACTGTACTTTGTGTTTGCTTTGTGGGCTTTACTTTTGGTCCAATATACTTTCACCCTACAGTTTAAGATAAGCTATACAAGAAGTTGATTATCAGAACAAAGCACTAAGAATTTTATGTTGTTGACAAGGAAAAAATATAGAATGGAGAATCCCCTGGATGGAAAGAACCAGGTTTGGGACATCTGATGGGAGGGCGTTCCACAGGGTGGGTGCCACCACCGAGAAGGCCCTCTGCCTGGTTCTGTAACCTCATTCTCATAGTGGACCTCGGCGCTAGACCTCAGTCTCCAGGCTGAACGATGGGGGTGGAGGCGCTCCTTCAGGTATCCTGGGCCGAGACTGTTTAGGGCTTTAAAGGTCAGCACCAAAACTTTGAATTGTGCTCAGAACCATACTGGGACCCAAAGTAGGTCTTTCAGGACCAGTGTTATATGGTCTCGGCGGCCACTCCGTCACCAATCTAGCTGCCACATTCTGGATTAGTTGTAGTTTCCAAGTCACCTTCAAAGGTAGCCCCATGTAGAGTGCATTGCAGTAGTCCAAGTGGGAGATTACCAGACCATGCAGCATTCTGGCAAGACAGTCCGCAGGCAGGTAGGGTCTCAGCCTGCGTACCAGATGGAGTTGGTAGACAGCTGCCCTGTACACAAAATTGACCTGTGCCTCCATGGTCAGCTGTGAGTCCAAAATGACTCCCAGGCTGCGCACCTGGTCCTTCAGGAGCACAGTTGCCCCATTCAGGACCAGGGAGTCCCAAGGTTTTGTTTTATTTTGCCACGTTATCTAAAAAGCAACTCTGTATTTAAGGAAGCCTGACGAAGCTGTTACACTGAGAGTGCGAGAGAGATTCTCATAATAGGTTGTGCCCAGCAGTAACACATTCTGAAACCGAACCAGAGCTCATCTTTTTGTTTTCTTCCTCTTGTACATAACTACATGGACTGGAAATAAAACCCATAGTGTGTAGGCTTCCTATGAAGGAATTTGCATGGGAAAAAAAGATCACGGGATGAGGAAGAGCCCAAGAAAATATCACTAATGCAATATCCTGCCTTCTGTTTCCTAACACAGCCAGATGGACCTTCAATGCAATGTTAACATTACCTGGACAAAAGGGATTCATGCAAAAACCCCTGAAGGATGTAACTGCCTCCTGTTTGAACAAAGCTTCTGGACAACTGAATGAACTTCACCAAGAATTCTAAAGATTCTGAGTCAATCCAGAAACAGGTTCTAAAGCAGAAGTAACTAAGGCTGCAGGATGCACGAGCTTAGTGGTTATTGGTTGCTTCACCTCAACTGTGATGAGTATTTCCTCTTCTATTATCTTTCTGCTTAGGTAACTGACTCCCTACAATAAGCAACAAGTGTTCACTCCCTCCTTGAAAATTGCAGAAAATCTACCTGGCATACTCACTACTGATCAGTTTGCCAGTAGTGTGCTAACACTTAACAACTCATAATCAGTAACGCTATACAGGGCTGTGTTGCTGCTGATTCTGGGAAACAGTTCTGCTAAAATTTTAATTACCTAACAGCAGGTTATTCTTCCATGCAGTATTAGGAGTATCTGTAAATTGGAATGTTTTCTTTGTTTTACGTCACCTACGATGAGAGGAAATGTAGACACAGATTCTCATGCCTCTTATATTCTCTTGTCCTGGGAACATATGCGTTCAATATTAACTTATCCTGCAGCAATAAAGGATTAGGGGTGGATTGAAAAGTTCATACTCCTAGACACTGGTAACTTGGAACTACGTTACACGAGCTCAACCAAGGGCTCAAACACACACCTGGTGGAATTTTTCCACACCATATCCTATTCTACACATTCTAAACAGGTTTTAGAAATTGAGAAGGCTGAATCTCCCATTGGTGCATAAAACTTGCTGCACATTTTAGTCATGGGCATTATTTATATATGGAAATAATGCCAAAGGTGGATGACCAAGAGGGATAATCAGCCATACTTGCTCCAGAATACCTTTGCACCTCATTTCAAATTTCCTTCACTCATCCTTTCCACTCCCTCCCGCTTTTGGGAATTTCCAAGGCATTTCCAAATTATGCCCTGTATCTGACCAAATCTACATGTCAAAGAAAGCAAAATAAAAAATGGTCCTATCCATTTCTCACACTGAGGTGCTTTTAAGAAAGCAGAGGATAAGAAGTGCACAGATAAATAGCAAGTTGAGAAAATCATAAATGTTGCTGGGCTACAAATCTCATCAACCCCAGCCAGGGCTGATGACAGATACATCACAAAACATCTGGAAGGCACCAGATTGGGCGGTGGATTCCCAGGAGATCCATCTGGATCCTACCTTGATTTTTCATCATTGCCAGAAGACTGTTGTTTCAACAGGCCCCCTCCCCCAAATTTGAGGATTTATTTATTTTCATCTTCTGCCCCTTCCTCTTTAGCTCATTTTTGTTTTGAAATAATAATCATAAGTAAATAGAAAATTTGCATTTTTTAATGTCACATTGAATTTTAGTACAGTTCAATCCAAGAGAAAAAACTGGCAGACACAGTAACGAGTACAGGATTATATATATATTACAATATGCGTTGTTATAATACAATTGTGGCTGCATGGTAAAATTAACTTGAGGACTGATGGAATCCGATCTCATTTGAACAGCTGTCAGGAACAGAGCACTAAATGCATTTCCAAAATAAGCACTAATGTTTAATTTCAACACCTTAAAAACAGCATTAGACCTTGGCCTTTTTCTTAAAAAAACAAAACAAAAAAACTTAACACCTAGCTAGCTAAGTAACTGAAAAGGTTTGGATATAGAATGCTTTCTGCAGGCTTTCATACAGTGGAGGGATAATTATTCCTACAACAATACACATGGCTAAAATCCATGTTGAACGTGAAACTGGCAATGTCCAGTAACAACTTGTTCTAGGGAACTGTGTTCTAGAAGCTGCCCTTTTGCACAAAAGCGAAGCAACAAGTGATCACCAGATGCAAAAAACATTTCTCAAATTGTTTTTAATTGTTTTTAATTGAAAACTATAGGCATGTCATTATTATAAAAAAGTCTAAATATATCAGAAGCTCTCAACATTTTCAGCTACACTGATTTTTTGTAACCTTTTAAAGGAGAAACAAAAGGACAAAGTAAAATGGTCAATTAGCTAAGCCTGTGTTCTAACCAAACTACATACAGTGATTTTCAACGGCAAATGCCCATGCTGACTGGGTGACTTTAACAATTCCAAATACCTTTGCAATCACTTTAATTTTGTATACAAGGACACCAAAAGCATCCAGCTTTGCAACCTTCATTTTAGGCATTCTGCATTTCTTTCCCAATCTTGTAGCTAAGGATCTTGTTCCAGTCAATCTTTGTGCGAGTAACTGGCAGTTGTCGTCGTAAGGCCTTGAAAGTAGTGTCCGACATAGTTTGATAATTTTCGCTGATAGCAGTCTGTTCACGGAAAAGGTAGAACATGTAGATTATAGAAATACAGTTTGATGTGAAAACAGATATAACAAGAACAAACCTGAAAAAACAAAACCAGCCCGCATCTGAAGGAACTTATTTTGACGTCGAGATCAGAAACAAGTGTGCTTCAGATGGTGTAATTAAATATGGATAACATAATTAGCTAGAAATCTTACTTTTGACATCCTTCAACTATGTAAGGAACAAAAGAAAATACAGAGAGGGGAGCATATTCCCCTAAAAAATGCACACCAGTTTACTGGCTTTTATGAATTAATTACACATGCCCTTGCTGTGTTAAACTGAATTGGTTTCATCACATACAAAAGAAGGAGGGGGAAGAGAATAGAACCAAGCAGTTCCTTACTCTTAACTCCTCAATCCATTCCAGGAAAAGGAAACACAATGTCTGGGCTGAACAGGTTCATTTCCCATCAACAAAACTAGCTGTATTCTAAATGGGTATGCCCCAAAAGTAAAATGTGAAATTCGTTGCAGACTATACAATGTTTTCAGTTCAGAGGTCTGATTTAAGACAAAGCATTTTCTACAACCACAGATATTTATTTAAAAACAGCAACACCTTACCCATAAAGGTAAAGGTAAAGGTACCCCTGCCCGTACGGGCCAGTCTTGACAGACTCTGGGGTTGTGCGCCCATCTCACTCAAGAGGCCAGGGGCCAGCGCTGTCTGGAGACACTTCCGGGTCACGTGGCCAGCGTGACATCGCTGCTCTGGCGAGCCAGAGCCGCACACGGAAACGCCGTTTACCTTCCCGCTGGTAAGCGGTCCCTATTTATCTACTTGCACCCGGAGGTGCTTTCGAACTGCTAGGTTGGCAGGCGCTGGGACCGAGCAGCGGGAGCGCACCCCGCCGCAGGGATTCAAACCGCCGACCTTTCGATCGGCAAGTCCTAGGCGCTGAGGCTTTAACCCACAGCGCCACCTGCGTCCCCGACCTTACCCATAGTTAGGCTTTAAAAAGTAGTAAGGCCCCATAGGAATGCCCATGACTTGAAGTGGCCTTTTGAGTGTCATGTATTTGAACTCACATTCTGAAATCCTCAGAAACAGGGTGTATATCCGTTTATTAAGCGGGTATAGAAAGGTACACACCCAGCAAAGCTTTGCCCTTTCTCTGTCACTAAGGATTTCAGATTCTGAATATTTCCACCCATTTTCTGGCTGCTCCTGAACACATATTGTAGTGAGAACATTGTCAAAAGGATTCAGGAAAGTAACTACATTGTATGTTGCAGACTTTTTGCATACCTGGTATTCATTTTCTGCAGCCTCTACGATCTTTACAAATTCCTTTGCTGTTTGGGCTTCATTCTAGGGTAAAGGGGAAATTTTTAAATATTGCACTGAAACAATCATCTCCTGAAGACAGTCATTTCAGGCATTGTAATGAATATAAACAATTACAGAGGTTTCCCCCCACTATTCAAAGGCTTACACATTCTCTGTGAGCTTTGCAACAGCCTGTAACCTGTCAGTATTATCTGCAAAACACAGGTGTCATCTGTGGGGGTGCTTGTCATGACTTTTTTTTACTGGTGACTTACAAGCTCAGTACTAATTCCTATGCTTTCTCATCTGGTCAGAAGTGGACCTTGCGGGACTTTCTGCAGTTTTTAAACTTCCCTTCTGGAAGCGAGTCAAGAATCTTTTTCAGACAAGTCAGAGAAGGGAAGGGAAGCTCAAGTCAACTACGGTTTCTGTTCCCCAGCTTGTTGTCACTCAAAGGACAGCTCTATGCAGGTTGTCAACTCTCTTACTGAGGTTTCAGGAATCCAACACTCATTAAAGCTCCATTTTTTGAGCTCATAAACAAGGAGCCAACTGCCCCTTCTGCACTACGCACTAGAATGCATATGTTTAATAGAAGGCTATTAATACGTTAAATAGAAAGCTAGAGCTGGGTTTAGGCAGATTGTGTATTGAGATTCTACTCTTTGATCTGCCAAACAAGAGCCTGATTATGTACTTTGCACCAACATAGGACCATGCACTAGCTGGAAAATAGTAAAGATACAGAAAGAGTATTGACACAAGTGACACAGCTGACCATGGTACTTTAGCACAGATCTCATTCTGTTTGAGAGATTTGATCAGTTTTCCAGGAAGGCTCCTGAAGCAGCTATGACTTAAACTCAATACTAAGGCTCTAGAATAGGCTTCCTCAACCTCGGCCCTCCAGATGTTTTTGGCCTACAACTCCCATGATCCCTAGCTAGCAGGACCAGTGGTTAGGGATGATGGGAATTGTAGTCTCAAAACATCTGGAGGGCCAAGGTTGATGAAGTCTGCTCTAGAAGCTGTAAATTCCACTAACGCGGCTCCTCTAATCGCCATGTTTCCAAATCAAATGGGTTTGATTTGTGTCTTCAATTCACAACATTCTTAATAGACCAAAATCTTGTTACTTGGCCTAGTTTTGCATCAAACTGATGCCATCCAAAAAGCCATTTGATTTTCCAAGCATGAATTCCTGTACAGAAAATAGTTGCTCCATCATAGATCGTGCAGGTACGAACCAAAAAACACCAATATATCTAGTTCCGCATACTGAAGTGGGCATTATATTTCATTTCTCGAACAGAGCACCCCATTCTTCATGGCAAACTGTTGTTGTTTTTCTATTTTAAGAAATGGGGCTTTCAAAACCAGTTGTATTATGGTGTTGGGGTCTGAGGGGAATCCTTGAAAACGAGGTGGAGGCACCTTCCACAAGAATAACTCCCACACATAGAAAGTGCCATCACCTGTTTTTTTGAGGACCCCTCCCTTCAACCTGCACCACTATATATCCTATCAAGCAGAGCCCCTGCCCTCGCGAGCAAATTTTCAGGGAAAACTAGGCTTGTCACACATACATATAACTCTGGATCCAACCTTATGTGACTAATTAAAAATGATTTCTACAAAAGAAAGATACTCACAGTCACTGTTAGAGAATCCTGTATGTCTTTATGACTCACTAGCTGAACATTTCCATCTTCATAATAATGAACCTACGTACAAAGTTAAACGGGATAAAGATTACCGCACAGGGAAAACGGCACTGCGTATTAGGAAGAGTGAGCAATATTACACCCCATTCAAAACGTAGCTGCATAAGAATTGGCACTTACGGTTCTATCCAACATTGTCTTTCTGCTGATGAAAGGCTTCTTCTATCAGCAGAATGACAGGCAGGGAAGCCCTTTCAGTATTTCCCCATCCCCTGCAGTCCCTCATGCATCTCCTAAATCTGCTCTATAAGGTCCCCTAAGCCCTAAACGGGTTCCCTTTCCCATTCCATTGACAAAACCTTTCTGCACAGAATAGAGTGCATGTTTTATTTGAATAATATGGACTGCAGATTCAGTTGTTTGCTCCTTTTGTTTCACTTCTAGTTTTTTTCTGTTTCTTTTTTGGGGGAGGGGGAATGAGGGAAGTAAGGAGAGGGTTTTGAAACTCCAGAATACATATTTTCAGAGCGTATGGAGAGTGAATGTAAAGGGAAGATTTTGTTGAAAAACCTGATATTCACAATTACTGATTTTGCCTTTCTTTCTTTAGATACTTAAAAAAAAAATAGTACCAACAATTGATTTAGAAGTAGATTAGCCAACTGTATAGCGGAATAAATGCTTAGAACTTCAAGGTGTAGGCTTTTAATTACAGTGGTACCCCGGGTTAAGAACTTAATTCGTTCTGCAGGTCCATTCTTAACCTGAAACTGTTCTTAACCTGAGGTACCACTTTAGCTAATGGGGCCTCAGGTTAATTTCTGTTCTCATCCTGAAGCAAGGTTCTTAACTCGAGGTACTATTTCTGGGTTAGCAGAGTCTGTAACCTGAAGCGTCTGTAATGTGAGGTACCACTGTACTGTTTCACTGATAAATCATCACTATAATGGTTATGTAACAATTTGTTTCAGCAGAACTCAAAGTACTGTTCTCAACCATAAAGTCCTGAATAGACCGGGATTGGAATACAACTTCTTCCAAATAAATCTGCCTGGTTACTGAAATCATCACTGTAGACCAGATGTATCTGACTTCAGGTCTTCCAGATGCTGTTCATATTTCAAAAAACATCAGCCCCAGCCAGCATGGCCAATGAGCAAGAGCCCACAAATACCTGGAGCATCACAACTTAGTCACTACTCTTATATGTTCTCTATGGGCACTCTTGCCTTTGGCAGTGATTGGACGACTACCAAAGAGGACATTTTCCATGGTTGTACCCTATTTATAGAAATCCATCCCTAGAAGGTTTGGCTGACACCAAGGAAATTTGGTTGACTGAGCGTAAGCTGGGTTTGTTTATTTTTAGTTCGGGACAGCACTTAGTGGTTTCCTAATGCATCTATTGCTGCTTTTGCTGTGTTTTACTGTATAGCTCTGATGCAGTATTTGATCATTTCTCTTAGTTAATCTATCCCAGGAAGCCACTAATAATTTTGATTTGCTATTGTGTAATCATTTCTTTGATTTATGTTATACATCTGTAAGCTGTGTTTAATACCATCAGTGGTAGAAATGAAGAATATAAACCTTAAAAAAGAAAGTGTTCTGGGAGTTACATGGGATTTATCAATCAGTCACCGTAAATTAGAGACAGCCTACCTGAATTTTCAAGATACCAGCCACCTGAGTGGTTGAAGGAGTGATTGTAAACTTCCATTCTGACCGCCAACGACCATTCCTTAAATGAAATAAAACTTGGTAAGCAAATGTGGTGGGGAATCAAAATATTGAGTTTCACGTCCTTTAGATTGTGTAAACTGAAAAACTTAGTTTGTAAACAATATGCAGAAAGTTGCAACACAATTTTCATGCACATGAGATGAAATCCATAAAACCAACCAACATGTTGAAAATACATTTTGGAAATGGATTCCTATCTAAGTAAGTACTGCAAATTTGCAATACTTATATTTTCCCATACCTGTGTATTTTGGAAACGTATCTTACAACATTTTTCATAAACCCACTGTTTGTCTAAAATATTTTTTCCAAATACATTCTCATTTTCATTTTTACAGAGTGTAAATTGTGCTCAAAAGTTGAAATCTGAATACTATAGTTCAGTAATTCCCAAAATGTTTATCCCCTTGTAGATCACTTGAAAATTGTCGAGGATCTTGGTGGTGAACTACTTAATAGTTTCTTTACCTGTTATAGCAATTGCAATGCTATATGACTTTTGCTCAATGCTGTATGACGTTTGATTGTATATTTGCAGGCGTACCGTGGACCATCTGAATGAGGCTTGTAGACTACTGGTTGTCTGCAGACCAGAGTTTACAAACCCTTGCTATAGCTTTAGTGCCATGAATATAGGTTCTAAACGCTGAATATGCTGAAAATGGAAGTCCAATATAACTTTCAATGAGCAAAATAAAATAGAAAAGAAACCAATTTACAGATGACCGATATGATACTTACCAAAAGTTTTTTGCTTGAAACTGATGGCTTTCTATGCATGCAATAATTGTTTGATGCCCATCAATTGTTTTTCCATACACCTTGTAACACAAATGTAAGACAGTTATACCACGGTCTAAATTCATTCATTTATTATGTTTGTATACCCCCGTATATCTGAATTCAAGCCAACAGACCAAATAATGGTTTTAACCCACCCAAGCAATTTCTAGATCCTGCGACACTTACTGTGCAAACACCACTTGGATAGTGTTCTTTCACATAGGCTCTCATTGCTGTTTCTATGGAGTTCCTCCATGACTCAATTGCATTTTCAACTTCATGAGGCTTTGGATCAGTAGCCTCCTTCCTTAAATGATCAAATTTAAAAGAGATCTTGTTTTTCGGGTCCAAAAATTTTCCGTTGCCCAAGTCACCGTGTTCTGTTATTAAAACCTGCACAAAGAGTTTAAAGGTAATTGTAAGTTTATAGAGAACACAGGCAACACCATCAAATAAATGAATGGAACGTTAGAGAAATTATTGTACCACTGTACTTTTTAATGAAAGACATGGCACAGCAGCTCTATACATTATATTGGTTTTCAAATTCTAGTTTGGGAATTCTAGTTTCTATGAGAAACCAGAATAGTTCAATACTGTTATTCAAAAATTCTACATTTCATTTTATAAAGTGGTACTTTTAGAAAAGAAAGACACATTGTTCTTTTAAAAACCAAGATCAAGTTGTGGGATTGTCATTACAAAAGTGCACTGAGAAAGAGTAAGCTAATATATTTAATCATTCTCTCTATCTCTGAAGTTCAGAGGTAAGTGTGTCTCCTCATGAGCCAATACAGCACCACACACACAAAAGGAAGGTATTAGTAACACTGTTGTCTCACAACAAATGAAACTGATCTGTAGAAAACACAACTTGGAAAAAAAAGACAATGCATGTATTTTTGTAAACTAAGAAATCTAATAAAAATATATATTTTTAAAAAGGGAGGCATTCGTTGACTAGAGGGAAATTCAAGATTTGTAGTAGTAGTAGTAGTAAAAAGCAAGATTGAGCTGCTCAACCTCACTCCCTTGCCTCAAAGGATTTGGGTGGGAGCTATTACATGGAATGACACCAGCGAATAAGAGATTTCATATAGACACCATGAAACTTCTGTTCTAGCATTAGGTTTGAGTGTGATTTTATTTTGAGAATTGTTCATAAGCTACTCTGAGAGCCTCTTGGGGCTATAAAGTGAACTATACATATTCTGTGTGTGTGTGTGTGTGTACGTACACACACACACGTACGTACGTACGTACGTACGTACGTACATGTATATACCGTATTTTTTTGCTCTATAAGACGCACCAGACCATAAGACGTACCTAGTTTTTGGAGGAGGAAAACAAGAAAAAAAAATTCTGAATCTCAGAAGCCCGGACAACAAGAGGGATCACTGTGCAGCAAAAGCAGGGACCCCTCTTGCTGTTCTGGCTTCTGGGATAGCTGCGCAGCCTGCATTCGCTGCATAAGACACACACACATTTCCCCATACTTTTTTGTTACATACGGTATATGTAACAAAATAACCCCCTAAAGAGTCCAACCCCAACACAGCCCAATGAGCACTGAGCATGCCCACCCATCATTACACCAAACTTAAATTCAACCATAGTCATACCTGCTCATCATAGCCTTCTAGTTTTACTGGAGTAAACTGGTCCAAGTTATACTGTGCAAATGCACTGAAAAAGACAAAGATGGGAAGCTTCAAGTAAAAATATTTTTTTTGCAACATTAAGAAACATCAAGCAATATAGAGTACAATTTAGAAACTAATCCTTTCCGCCTCCTCCACCCATTGTGCTTAATAAATTTTCAAATTCTGTTAAGGGGCTCAGAGCTTGTGTTCCTGTATAATAAAACTATGAATTTTATTAAAATAAATCCAGTTTGTGCTAAGATTTGACAAAGTTAATTTTATTTGGTTAATAGATATAGGTTGATTATTGGTGCAGAAATCACATAATGTGCACAAACCTTTGGATTCCCAGTGATCTTTAACACCATTCACACATTAAATGCAGAATAAAATCTAATCACATACTTTTCCTGCCTCTTCACCCTTATCTACTCCTGTCACGGTTATGGATGCAGCAGTGATTACACTGCCCTTTTAAGTCCTGCTGCTGCTGGCCTAGGGGCTGGGATCACTGGCCCTCCCCAAAAAAGTCATATTGCGTAGATATGTCTTACTTTTGGGAGAAGGCCTGTTTTGAATCTTTCAGAGCAAGCACCAAACAGCAAGGAACACAATGAAAAAGTGGGGGGGGGGGACTGTTCTATCCCATCCTCACACAACCTATTAAAAGCTGCCCATAAATGCATCCGTTCAGCATTAACACATTGAAAGAAGCAATAAATGGTGGCGATACTTACTGAGCTGCTCCTTCCCTGAGAAGATTATCGTTATTAAGCAGCAATCGAACATCTGAAAAATACTGAGCATTAGTACACAGTGAAAATGCTAATCGGAAAATACATGTTTTCCACGAGAGGAAGTAATCTATTGCAAGACACCACGTACGCCAGTCATGATAAAGCGTGGAAAAATACCGTCAGTTTTAGGGTACCGGCCATGTTCAGAGATGGAAAATAGCAACTTCCTGGGTCCTAGCATTAAATTAGTAGGTATTTAATGCTCCTGGAATTTTCCCCAAACTGGCTATAACTCTGCAATGCCAACCACAGAAGAAATGAATTGGCAAAGATTTCTAGCAGTAGCAAGTGATGTTAGAGCTACTTTATGTAATGTAACAGGGGGATCACCTGGCAAACGTTAGGCAAAAAGTGCTGATAAGTTTTAAAATAGGAAGTGGAACATTCTTCTAACAGTCTTGAAATTATATTAATAGACACAGAAAAGGAAACATGGGAGCAAGCAATGTGCAGTTCCTAAGTGTCATCTTGATTTGTTTTTTTTCAAAAGTTTGTTTTTAAAATCCTCCATAAAGGGTAACTGAAACCATCAGCACGAGAGCTAGAAAGTAGCATGACAACTCACCGTTAAAGACTTCATTGAATTCCCCCGGGGGAGCATGGATGATAAATTTCGCTGCTATGCGCACCTAAAATGGAAACAAGAAGTATATCACACAGTAATCATAGGATAGTTTTAAATGGGAGAAATCTATTTAATTCTTTAATAACTAAAAAAGTTTAACTGGAAAATAACTGAGCTCAAAATTACATCCTAATACCACCTTAGAATGCAAAGTCTTCTGTTAAAGAGATGTTTGGCTAAGTTAATTTAGAAGAGGAAGCATAAAATAGGTGGCGCAAGATGCTCTGCAAGATGAAGAAATACGTCTACTGCCTGTTACTGTCAAACCAGACCAATGAATTTCCAACACAAAATAACCAGCACAAAACATTCTCAAAGGTACTATTAAAGACAGAATTGTAATAGAAAATGTAACAATCTGAACTTCACTGAGCATGAAAATCCCTGAGGCATAGCTGGAGGACTATCTTCTGGAATAGGAAACACGACGTAGTTCTGTGAAGTCTCACCAACATTAGTGTTTAAAAAGCATGTCCTAAATAATTGCCAGAAGCATGATCAACATATTTATTTAAAAGTATTTGTACACAGCTTAATATTTCAAAAATCTCTCTATGGCAACTTCCAAGGCAGACTGGCATTCTGCTGAGACGTAGAGAAGCTCTGTCTCCTGACGTAATCTTGGCCAACTCTGGCTTAAGGGATGAGCTAGCCTGGGCAGGTCTAGAGTTGTGACTGACTTTTTGCTGCTTCAACCGATGGTTTCCTGCACTGCTACCACTCCTAAGTCATCTCTTCCATACTGAATGTCTGAACTACTGAGCTCCTCAGAAGACAAGGACAAAAATGCATCAAGTGCATAATAGTATATTGATATTACAAGGTGTTACTCATTTGGATTTGGATTTATACAGGTCAAAATCCCAACTGATTTCAGCTTTATACAACTAAGGCTGCAATCCTCAGCATGACTTGGGAACAAGTCCCACTCATTTAAATCAAATACACTTTTGAGAAGACATGTTAACATGTATGATAAAATGGCTTTAATTAAGAAAACGTTAAAAACAAGTATGTTCAAACAGCTCTTTCATATATAGTAATTACTTTGCATTTAAAAAGAAATAGTTAAGATAATGGGGTGGCATTTCTAAGAACCCAAAAGTCAGTCCTGTGTTGTTTCTTCAAGAATGATATCTGGACTTTGTCGCAAACATACTATTCTACCTCCTCTTGAATATTAAAAGCAGGCATGTAGGGTGTGTGTGTGTTTTCAAGGCATATGTGAGATGACATAAACTGAAATGCTCTTCTTACCACTAGCCTTCCTGACTATGACCACAACGGAAATTGATTTGGTTTAAGGCAAAAAAAACCTGGCATGTACATGCCTATATAAGGCAATGACAATGTGCACATCAGCCCCATTCTGAGTTCTTGAAGTCAAGCTACAGTAGTTTAGATAAGAATCAACGAAATACATGACTATCGAAAGACAGCAAGAAAAGATCAGGAAGATATACACAAAATAGAACAATTTCAAGCACAGGGGTTGGCCAGATATAAACTGGGACATGGAGTGGGGGATAATGCAAACTGTAGAACTTCCACATACCCCAGCCCACTGCCCCTGGCCTGCTATTCCTCTGGCCAGGATCACAGCCAGAAGCAGGCTCTGCTAGGAGAAAAGTTGCATCCTCTTCTTGCCTTCTGATTCTTTGCATTACACTCTGCATTCTAACCATCCCCTGCTTTACAACTGAACATGAAATTCATGCTAACATATAGTTCATAACACATAGTTAGGCCACCAGAGTCAACACAGTGCGGTAAACACAATATTTGACTTGTGGGTGGTTTACAATTTACAGTCAGCCTTGAAGCTCACTGAGTTGTCTTGAGCAACTCATGCCATATCAGAAAGAAAAGTGGGTTGGTCATATGCTGCCTCCTCAAACTACTCGGAGAACAGCCAGATTACATCAAAGAAAGAAGTTCAATCTTGAGCTGACTGGCTACAAAACGTTTGTAATGCTGCACCTTCTGCCCATGTCTTACATTATATATGGCTATACTAAGAACTGCAGCCTTCGGTATCTAAGAAATCCTGGATTTGGTCACGAACTGCATGTAACAATAAAACCCCAAAAGTCACACAAAGTAAAATGTAATCCTCCTAGTTTGTGCCACCTTGTTTGGAAATCTTTTCTAAATGTAGCCTTTCAGAATTAAAGTTTCCCCCCCAATAAAACGGATCTTAAAGCCTCCTTTCATAATCGCAAAAAGGTACTGTTTGAAAAAATCATTTTTGTCAGAGCTATGAGACACCTGCCACAACACTTCCGGTCTGAGATCAAGCTGTTAGTAATGACTTGCAAAGCTCTTAAACACTTCAGACCAAGATATATGAAGATGCACATCTCACTATACTGTCCTTCCCAGATTTTAAGACTTTTTGGTTCTGCAGGTCAGCCACCCTGTTATGACATCACTTGATTGGTATGTCAGTTGTCCCACACACCTGGCAAAATCCCTTGTGTGGTGTTCCCAAATGCCAGCCAGCCTGGGAATCACAGTGCAAGTGGCACTGCCAGCCCTATCCATGGCGCTTTAAGAAGGACTAAGCATAGGGCCAGGAAGTGCTTCTTTCTCGCCTTCTCACCAGCTGGCCGGGGGGGGGGGGCTGCATGCTCCAAGCACTGGCTGTGCAAAGGAGAAGTCCCTCGCACAGCAGATGCCTTCAAAAAATGGGAACAGGAGCATGCAACCAAACTAGCAGGATTTAACCCTGCTTGAGGTTAAATTCTGCTGTTCCTCTGCTGGGAAAAGGTGTGCACACCCAACACAGAATTAAATGTCAGCCTCCCACTGTTATAAATCACACCAACAGATTGACAGGTGGGTGAGATGTGAGGGGAAATGGTTTGACAGGTCAAGATTGGCCTGTGGACTGGAAGTTCCCCACCCGTTTGCAGATCTTCTGGGGAGGCTCTTCTTTGTGTCCCATCTCTAGGAGTATCTCATTTTGTGGGGATGCAGGAAAGGGCTTTCCCCATGGTGGTACCCTGACTGTCCTCCCCTCTGAGATATCACTGGTGGTGCCAACTATTTTTATGTTTTGGTGTCAAGTTAAAACATGGTTATTTCCTTGCGTATTTGTGGGTCACTAATTGTCAACTCAGACTTAAATAAAACTCCAATTTGCAGTGTAATATAGCAATTGTTTTAGATTCTCAGTTTCCTTATTGTATTGTTGTTTTAAATTTAATTTTACTGAACCATGACCTGAGATCTGTGATGGAAGAAATTATTAAATACGTCAACAAAATAAAAAGCAATGGTCAAGAACTGGAGGGTCAATGATACAATAAACTATACTCAAATTTTACATTTGCTGTTTATTCAGTTATGTTAAGGTACCCTATATATCTTCCAAGCTCATACAATTGTCAGATTCAACATGGGACAGTTAAGTTACATTTGCTGTAGTTCCACAGAATTTCAGCAAGTATAGCTCTGGAGTGCACACGGACCTTCTCACATTAAATATGACAACCTTACATAGCAAATACACCAGCAATATAAATCTTCTTCATATCTGAAGAAGTGTGCATGCATCCGAAAGCTTATACAAAGAACAAACTTATTTGGTCTCTAAGGCACTACTGGACTATTTTTTTATATATTTTGACTGCATCAGACCAATACGACTACCTACCTGAATGTAGAAGCAGCAATATAGTAAACCATTTATCTCTATCAGCCCCCTTTCTATAGCACTTCTCCTCCCCCTGCCATGCTTGCCACGTTCCATTTATTCAGATAATACTTTAAACCGAAACACAGAAGACTTGAAATTTTACCTGTCCTAGTAACCAAATAGTTTGCTCCAGTCAGCAATCTGGAAATGGATTCTGAAAAGGATCAAATAGCAGTGCTTGCAAGAAAATGTGTAATGGTGTTTCCAAAGGAAGAATGCTTTATGACAGACACTTATAAATTCCTGGGTATCCTGGAACAGACCTTGTGAAAATGTAATTGTTGCAGTCTTTGAATAAGCACAGTGTTTTTCAAACTATATGCATTTCCTAGAAACCCCAGGATTCCTCAGTAAGATCATTTATGGGAAATGAGATTTCATGGAAGGCAATTTGCCCGTCATGACCAATCCTTCCCTACATATCCCTTGAGTGGATATGCTGATGGAAGATATGCAAAGGTTCCTCAATATGGTATCTGCAAAGTGTAGGAATCTTTATAGCACTGGCAACATGCCATGTAAAAACATGGTATGCATGTTTCACCTTGATTTTGGCCACTGTCAAGTTTCCTACAACAGGGTGCACAACTCATGAAGTCCCAAGCAGAGAACATCCAGCCCACAGACCTAATTAGGCCAATCTGGCCTGCAGAATCATTTTCCTTCCACAATGCCCACTTGTTGATTGCCTGACATCAGGTACGGGACATCATAAGACAAGTGGGGGACACGTAAAGCTACGACTACAAATAAACAATCAGAAGCCTTAGAGTGCACTCCTGCTGATTTATAAGTGTGGTTTCCCTTTAGCGCTATTGAAATTTGGCACCAAATGTGCTGCTTTTGGTAGTTATCCTATCCATTCGGAAGCTCTAAAGTGGCTGGCACTGGATTCACTCAGGAGCACTCTAAAATTTAAGGTGTAAAAATGTTCAAGAACAGAAATACAGTGGTACCTCAGGTTACGAACTTAATTCATTCCTAAGGTCCATTCTTAACCCCAAACCGTTCTTAACCTGAGGTGCGCTTTTGCTAATGGGGCCTCCTGTTGCTGCCAGCACCCAATTTCCGTTCTCATCCTGGGGCAAAGTTCTCAACCCGAGGTACTACTTCCAGGTTAGCGGAATTTGTAACCCGAAGTGTTTGTAACCCGAAGTATTTGTAACCCAAGGTACCACTGGACTTCCAAGAAGGATTTTGCACAGCCTCTACACGGCAGTCCCAATGCATGGAACTCTGAGACAGTAATCAAAGTGCCTGCGTGAATAACCCTTTTGTGAAAAGTATTTATGGGGGTACTATTTTGATTTCCTCAAATAAACAAACAAGCCCTCCACAATATAATCCTGGTTTACAGGGCATAAGCAAACTGTGGTCTTCCAGTTCAGATGTAATCACAGTTATCGTTTCTGAAAACCAGGAAGTTATTCATT
This sequence comes from Podarcis melisellensis, assembly GCF_964234715.1. Lineage (NCBI taxonomy): Eukaryota > Metazoa > Chordata > Lepidosauria > Squamata > Lacertidae > Podarcis > Podarcis melisellensis. The sequence continues at coordinate 22,610,779 of NC_138542.1, forward strand.
TAGCCAAACGTGAAAGTGAAGAGAAGGTATACAGGATTTGCTCCTGATCCTCCCAAACAAATCTTGGTTATGCCTGACCCAAGCCAGTGAAATCTGATGAGGCAGGAAAATTTAGTATACAATCAAAGTGATGCCCCGAATTTGGAAAAACAGGAAGTTCCTCAAATTCTTTCCATCAAGCACACCCTTAACTATTGCTCAATGCATCTGCATTTCCCCTTTTAAAGAAGTGTACAGTGAAGACAGCTTATGGTATTCTAAGGTAAATGAATGGAAGAAAAGTTCACAGAAGAAAAGTCTCCACTCTCCTTGCCTCTGCAGCTGCCTTTATCCTCCTGAATAGCCTCCCCCAGAGAGTGATGGGAGTGGCTTTCCAGAACCATGTGGCATACAAACAGAGGAAGCTGCCTTATACCAAATCAGAGCACTGGTTCACCTAGCTCAATAGGTGACAGTGGCTCTCCAGTGTTTCGGACTGGGGGTCTCTCTCACCCGTCACTTGAGATACTGGAAGCTGAACCTGGGATTTTCTGAATACAAAGCAGATGCTCTACTGCTGATCTACTGCCCTTCCCAAAGAAGAGACTCTACTGGGGGAGGAGAGTGAAATGCTGTTCAGCTTTGGTCAACTCCCCACTTCCTCAGCATTCCCGAGCCCCATTCATTCCGCACTGTTCAAGACCGCCCCCGCCCAAGAGACGTTTCAGTGGGATGCAGGTAGGCCAAAGAAAGGTACTGTATAAGAAACCTTCTATTTTCTTTTGTTCACTTATCCTAGAATCTAAGTCAACATTCTTACACTGATAAGACAAATCCTCTTCAATAGTGTACTTCTGTCTCAGCCACAGAACTTTAAATTCTGAACTAATATTTTGTTGTAGCAGGCAAAAGAACAAGCGAACTAACCTAGATCTAGGAAAAGGAAAAGTCATAATAAAGCAATATCTCAAATGAAAACTGCCTTGTACCAGGAGCTGGGTACTCCAGAGCAAGCAATACAGCTTTTGAGTGCTATCATAGCCTAGTTTTCAGAGAATATCCTGTACAATGTAAATCTCTACTAATTTGGAGAGAAGTCAAATACTGCTTCTCTTAATCAGCATCTTATTTCCATTTCAGCCAAGCAGAGAAATTTATAATTCAGTTTCCAAATGAAAATGTAAGTATTCTTGATATATTGCTGAAACAATTGCCAAGGCTCTCACTTGCTGCAGCTTCTGTCTCATATGCATTTATCTACCGGAATTCTGAAAAGGCTACAGAAAATACCCATACAGGGTTTATTGTGGGTTTTCTTTGTTTCTATTTATACATACTTACCTCATCATGCTTATTTATATACTGGAATCTTAGGTTAATAAGCAATCGCTAACTGGTCATGTTCATTAATGGTTTTTTTTTGTACTACTTCCCTAAACACAAAACAAAGCAAACTAGTTGGCACTAGGGACCGTGTGATGACAGAGCAAATGTCCAATCTTCTAGAGCAAGATTGAGCCAAGAGAGATGAAAGATAATTCTGTTGTTCTGGGGTGCACTTTCTACTTGGTGACGTACATTTGGGGCAAGATGCGTGAGATGGTGGTTACTATGTAACTTCAGATGTGCTTTGAGGAACTGTATTATCATCTGAGTTTAGCTTCAGGCACACTTTTGGCACCGATTGATGACCTGTGTTGGGAGAAACTAAGGGAGTGTGACCCTGTTGGTTCTCCATCTCTCAGGTGGCTTTTGATATGATCAATGAGATATCCTCCTCAAGATACTCAGTGATTTGGGAGTGGAAGGCATGGTGCAGTGGTGATTCATTCCTACCTTCCATTTTGAGATAGCTGGGAGACTTCTGCTCAACCCTTTGGCAATTCTGATGTGGGGTCCCTCACGCTTTTGAACATATATATGAATCTGCTGTAGGAGGGAAGTTGCCATTGGTATGACAATGACATCTAGCTCTACATCCATGCTCTAAGAATCAGGTGTGGCTGTACAAGTGCTGGACTGTTGTCTAGGGTAAGTGATGGGCTGGAGGGCTAAATAAATTAAGCTGAATCAAGTTAGAGGTGCTGTGGGCCAATGGTTATTGTACCTGGCAATAGGGAATACTACCTGTTCTGGACAGGGTGCACTCTCCTTTAAAGATCAGGTACATAGCTTGGGGGCATTCATGGTTCCAGCATTTCCACTGCAGGCTCAGGTCACTTCAGTGCCGTCCTTCAATAAATTAGTTCACCAGCTATAGCCATTCATGGACTGCAATGACCTGCCGGCAGTGATCAACCCTCTGGCAGACTTTTGGTTATATTATTGTAATGCACTCTACAAGGGTCTACCCTTTAAGGTGCTCCAGACATGACAGCTAGTGCAAAATGTGGCCACTAAAATCCTGACTGAGTCACCAAGGAGGGAACGTATTAAATAAGTCTTAAAGGCGCTACACTGGCTATCAACATGATAATGAAGACAAGAGAGTAAGAAGCATTACCATTGTAACGAGAACAACCTTGTGGCACTCAGTGGCGTAGCATGGGTTGTCAGTACCCGGGGCAAGGCAAGTAATTTGCACCCCCTAACCCGTGGATTTTAGTAGGGGCAGAGAGCTGCGAGTGCGAGCGCGCCCCCCCAGATGTTGCGCCCGGTGCGGCCGGCCCCCCTGCACCCCCCACGCTACACCACTGGTGGCACTTAAAGATGTAACAGTTTTAACATAACATAAATCTATTACATTAAGGAAGAAATTATGAGGCAACTTCCTTTTATTTTATTCTATTCAACCTAATAAGAAGGTTGTGTCTAGCTAATAATTACTGAAAGAAAGTGATTTCTGTAAGCAGGCATTGCATTGCCTCCTTACTCAGGGCAGGGGTGCATGTAAACAGAACTACACAGCACAACTGTATCATTAGAAATGTAAGGCAACATGAAAGAATACCTTACGCAGCCAAATCTTATACTGAGTCGATCTGAGTTCAATAAGGCTAACTCTGAAGTACATGGTGGCATAGGATTGCCACTGAAGACCATGTTAGAGAAGGGAGAAGACCTCCTTGCATGTCTTGACAAGACCTGAAAACAGAACTTAAGACTCAACAAATTTCATTTGAACTGTATGCACACAATTACCCACAGGAACTAGAATGAGTCACTTAAGCTATTTTAGTTTCTTTTTAAAAAAATTCTCCTTGCACACCAGAATTTTCTTGTATTAAGATGCAAAGCTGTAAAAAGCTTTTCATGAACACCTACACATTTTTCTGCAGCTAGCTCTGTCTTGAAAACTTGATGATAGGAAAGTGATAGTGTAATACCTAAAGACAATGTAAACAGTGCATCATTGTCTTGTTATTTAGACCACTATCTCTTGCATTTTCAACTGCAGTTAATATGAGCTCAAATGGAGAGACGAAAGTGAGCAACCACTTATATGTTGCTGTTCCTCAGCCTGGCACTTTCTCTTGAAAATAAAGGTACACATTTTTAAACTATAGGGCAGGAACATCCAACTTCCAAGAGACTGTGATCTACTTCCACTATAAACAAACTGGCAGTGATCTATCCATTGGTTGGACCAAAGTTGTTGAGGGGAGGATGAGCCAAAGTTGTGTGTGTGTGTGTGTTTGAAGACTGATCAGAATCATACGATCGACCAGGATCAACAAGGGACACCCCACGATCGACCGGTAGATCGCGATTGACTGGGTGGACACCCCTACTATAGGGCAATGGAATTCAATAATAAGGAATTGACATTTATAGTAATTATCATGCCTTTAAAAGAAATGAAGGAGTCCCCTCTTACAGATGACAATTGCAAACTACACTCACAATTACCCTTTCCATATACAGTCATACCTCATGTTGCGCCCGCTTCAGGTTGCGTTTTTTCAGGTTGTGGACTGCTGAAACCTGGAAGTACTGGAACTGGTTACTTCCAGGTTTTGGTAGTCGTGCATGCGCAGAAGCACTAGATCGCACTTTGTGCATGCGCAGAAGTGCCGAATTGCAACCCGCACATGCGCTGGTTGCAAACCCTGCGGGTTGCAAACATGCATCCCGCATGGATCATGTTCGCAACCCGAGCGTCCACCGTACTGTGGAGGAACTTCCATTTTAAGGTGCAACTTCAAACGGAAATCTAAAAGTACAGTAGAAGCAAGTGACAGACACCTGTTGTAAACATGTGCACATGCTACAAGTACACTTGCCAGAAAGATTGATCCACAAGTATGCTTGGTGGCAAACATTAGTTTAGTATTATGTAACATGTGAACTCCCCAAAGTCACACTGAGCCCTCATATCTAAGACTCTACAGAGCATCTTTAAGTAAGGCAAGGCTGAAAGAATGAAACCCATGAACGACGAAAGAATCAGATGCTTCAGATCCTTCAGCTGTCAGTGCTTGGGATAAAGAAGCACAAACCACTCCAACCAACCCTTCCTCAAAACCCGATTTAACAGGACGAGGCCCTAGAATGTGAGACGGGGTGACAGACGGCGCCCTTTCTTCAAGCAGAGCTCTTACGCCACACACTTGAAAATAAATTAATTGATCACGCATAAATGAATCAGAAATAACCCATCCTTCTCAGGGACTATAGATAAAATGCATCAGAATTTACCCATTGTGATGGGACGATGAGCTGCTTGTGCGTAAAATGCAAGTCCCTCAGAGTTTGATCAGGTTTTCAAACCTCTGCCTGTGACGGAGCCCCTCCAGCATGGCTGCGTCAATCACTAGTAGAATCCGAAAGTGGCTGCTTTCGGAAACGTTTCCAACATAAAAGCTCCTTAACTGAAACACGTCGTCTGGCCTCTCGGCGTGACAGTTTCCGTCGAGGTGTGGGTGTCCCTATAGGAGGTCCTGAGACCTCCCCACTGGTTTCGCTTGAAGCGTCTCTGAGCCATCCCTCCGACTCACTTTCCCTTGGAGTTCTTGCTCGCCCTCTACTGGTTCCCTCTTCCGCTGCTACTGCTCTCTCAACCTCAGGGAGCCTTTGCACCTGCGGCGCTTTAGATGTCAGTTCCCTGACATCCACCTCCCCTCCAGGGCCCCCTTCACCCCCTCCCGTCTCCTCTCCTACTGGCGGTGAGGAGGTAAAACCCCTGAAAGAACCTCCCTCATCTTCCGACGTCGCGAACACTTCCTTCCACTTGTTGCTGTTCCTACTCTCTAGGTACTCTTCGTCATCAGAGTCCACTCCATCTTCCAACTCCGACTCCGCGAACCCTTCCATTTCCTCTTCCTCATCGGTGGTGCCGAAATACTCCCTCCTAAACCTTGCTATAGGCTGAGGTTTCCTCGGGAACCTTTGGTGGAACGTTTCTGTTAAAACCTCGTCATTGACTTCCTCTGCACTTACCCAGGTGTTTTCTGACTCCGGTTCCCCTTCCCACGCCACCAAATACTCCACCTGATTACCCTTCCACCTGGAATCGAGGATTTCCGCTACATGGTTGCGGCGTTCCCTCTCTTCCAAGGCTGGTTCCCTGACGTGCTCCCCTTCACGTCCCCCCCTGTATGGTGACAGTAACGACCTGTGGAACACTGGGTGCAATTTCATGTGGTTGGGTAATCGGAGTTTGAAAGCTACCGGGTTGACCTGCTGAATCACCTCAAAGGGTCCCAATCTTCTGGGCCTCAGTTTCTTACAACCCCCTTTGAACGGCAACCCTTGGGTTGACAACCACACTTGATCCCCCACCCTTATGGTTTCACCTTCCCTTCTGTTCTTGTCTGCCTGCTTCTTATATTGTGCCTTGGCCCTTTCTAAGTTGAGCTGGAGCTGCTGATGGATGGCTTCCATCTCTTCTACAAAATGTTCAGCCGCTGGAACGCTCCATCTCTCCCCTCCTTCCCCTGGAAATGCCCTGGGGTGACACCCGTAATTAGCCAAAAAGGGACTCATCCCTGTGGACACATTCTCCGCATTATTGTAGGCAAATTCTGCCAACGCCAACTTTTCGACCCAATCGTTCTCTCTGTCATTGACATAACACCTAAGATATTGTTGAAGAATGCCATTTGCCCTTTCCGCCTGCCCGTTGGTTTCAGGGTGCCGGGCAGTTGAAAAATTAACTTCCACGTGTAGCAAGCTCATGAGCTTCCTCCAGAACCTGGAAGTAAATTGTTTGCCTCGATCTGAGATCACCCTCGAGGGAGCCCCGTGCAACCTAAAGATATGTTCCACAAACAACTTCGCCGTTTCTTCCGCTGTGACTGCATGTGAGCATGCTACAAAATGGCACATCTTAGTTAACAGGTCTACTACTACCATGATGGCTGTTTTCCCCTTGGACCTTGGCAGATCCGTCATAAAATCTATTGATATCGCTTCCCAAGGCCGTTCTGGTGTGGGTAAAGGTTCTAATAACCCTGCCGGCGCCCTTCTTTCCCCTTTGGCTCGCTGACATTGGTCACACCCTCTTACATACTCCCTTACATCTTCCCTCACCTTAGGCCACCAAAATTCCCTGGTAACCAACCACATGGTTTTGTGTTGCCCAAAATGTCCCGCCGTGGGGCTATCATGCAACTGCTTGAGTACTCTCCCCCTCAATTCACCTTCGGGTATATACAGTGCCCCTTTGTAATACAATGCCCCATTTCTTTCCTCAAAACCTCCGGGGCTCTCGCCCTCCCCCCTGAGACCTCTGAGCTTATCCTGGGCATATTCATCATTTTCCGTTTCCTCCACCAGTTCCCGTTGCCCCACCAGCGCCGCCCCACACACCCAGCGGTCCTCCGGGATGACATGTCTCTCTTCGATCACCTCCTCCCCTTCCCAATATTCTGGTTTGCGTGAGAGCGCATCCGCCCTGACGTTTTCTGGGCCTGGCACATAACAAATCTCAAAGTTAAATTTGGAGAATTCCTGTGCCCATCTCACTTGTCGTTGGTTGAGCACTCGAGCTGTTCTCCAATACTCTAAATTTTTGTGGTCGGTGCACACTTGCACCTTGTGTTGTGCCCCAATTAATAAATGTCTCCACCTCCGGAATGCTTCGTGAATGGCAAGTAGTTCCCTGTCATACACCGTGTAATTCCTCTCGGACTTATTCAGTTTCCGCGAGAAGAATGCACACGGTCTCCACTCCGACGCACTCCTCCCCGGTTGAAGAAGGACCGCCCCTATAGCCCGGTCGGATGCATCTGTTTCCACTCTCATGGGTTTTTGTAAATCCACATGCAGAAGTTGTTCTTCCGAGGCGAAAGCCCTTTTCAGTTCTTCAAAGGCTCGATCCGCCTCCACCGTCCAAACAAATTTCTTCTTGCTGCTGAGGCAGTCGGTGATGGGCGCCGTCAAGTGGGCAAAGTTCTTGATGAACTTCCGATAAAAGTTCCCAAACCCCAAGAATCTTTGCACGTCCTTCTTGGTCTTCGGTGTCTTCCATTCCAGTACCGCTTGAACCTTGCCTGGATCCATGGCCAATCCCTTGTCTGACAAGCGGTACCCCAGGAATTCCACCTCCTTGGTATGAAACTGGCACTTCTCCAGTTTCACCCACAGCTGGTTGGCTTGCAGCCTGCCCAACACTTCTCGAACGTCCCTCACATGCTGTTCCTCATCTTCCGAATACACCAACACGTCGTCTAAAAAGGCCACACAGTTCTTGTAGAGCAAAGGTCCCAGAACGTGGTTTATAAAAGCTTGAAAACAGGCGGAGCCCCCTTGTAGACCGAAGGGCATAACGAGGTATTCAAAGGCTCCCAAAGGGGTAAACATGGTGGTCTTCCATTCATCTCCCTTCCTTATGCGTATCAGATTGTACGCCCCCCGCAGGTCCAGTTTTGTAAAAATCTTTCCCTTCCTTACTCTGGTCAAAATGTCGTCAATTCGGGGCATAGGGAAAGCCAGGGGCTCCGACACTGCATTGAGGGCCCTGAAGTCACACACCAGTCTCGGTTTGTCTGTGTTCTTTTTGTCCACAAAGAACACTGGGCTGCCCCCCACCGCTCGGGACTCTCTGATGAAACCTCGCTTCAAGTTTTTGTCAATGAACTCCCTCAGCTCCTGCATCTCCCTGTCTGACATGGCGTACAGCTTGCCTACTGGGAGTTGGGCCCCTGGGAGTAGGTTGATTTGACAGTCAAAGGGTCTATGCGGTGGCAGTTTGTCTGCTTCCCTTTCGCTGAATACGTTGCTCAGATCTGCGTATTGCGGGGGCACCTTCCCTTTGCCCATCACTTCCATCCCCGCTAGGGTGACTCTGTCTCCTCCCGAGACCTTCCCCTCCTTGCAGTGTTCTAGGCAATGCGCTGACCCAAAGGAGACCACCCTCTGATGCCAGCCCACTAGCGGATCGTGTAGCGCCAGCCAGCTCATCCCCAAAATGATGGGCGCTCCTCCCAGGATGGCCACATTAAACGCTATCTGTTCGGTGTGCCTTGCCACTCTCATTATCATCGGGACAGTCTGTTGGCTAACTTCTCCCCCCAACAGCTCTCTGCCGTCAATCGTAGTCACCTGCAAGGGGTTACTTAAAGGGATGGTCTGTATCTGGTGCTCAGTTGCAAACTCCTTACTCATGAAATTACAGGAGCTGCCTGAATCCAAAAGCGCCTTGACCTTTAGTGGGTGTCCGTTTGGCAGTTCTAGTAACACCTCTATCACTAAAGCAGGTCTGGGAGGTTCTGGCATGGGCACTTTCATTGCTCTTTGGCCTGGCTGCTGTGCCCCGACGGTGGCAGCCAGGCGTTGGCTTTTACTTGCTCCTTGCTTTCCTCTTCCTTTCCCCCAACAGCTCCTGCCATCCCTTGCCATTCCTTTCTTTGTGGGCAGACTCTGGCAAAGTGCCCTGGCTGTTGGCAGAGATAACATCTCTTGGCGCTCTTTCCCTCCTTCTTCCGCCCTTCACTGGGATTTGAAACTGCGCGCGCCCGCGCTGTTCCAACTTCCATCGGCTCTGCCGGCGGGAAAGATGGCTCTGGAATGTCTGGAATGCGGAACTCCCTCCAACGGTCTCCTTTCCCTTCCCGCCTTTCCAAAGCCCTCGCCTCCTGGCGCGCTCCTATCGCCAGCGCAGATTTGGTTAATTGGTCCATAGACTCCGCCCTGGGCCCCCGGGAAAGCTCATCTTTGACGGTTGAAGAAAGCCCCTCTTCGAAAAGCATTTGGATGGGCTCCGCCGATAGGTCCCACCCCAATTTATGAATCAGCATAGTAAATTCAGTCCAGTACTCACGGACAGATCTGCTTCCTTGCTGGCAAGCCATTAACTGCCTTCGCACCACCCCCTGCTCAATATCGCTGGAAAACATCAGGTCCATGGCACGAAAAAACTTCCTCGTGTCCTTTAAGATCTCATTATTCGCTGCCATCAGGGGTCTAACCCAATCTTTCGCCCCGGATTCGAGATGGCCAATCACATACGCCACTCGCGATTCCTCGTCGGGGAAGTCATCAAACTGCAAGTTTAGAGCGTATTGCATCTCTGTTCTAAAGGCATGATAGTTCCTGGGATCCCCCCCGAATTTCTGCACCAATCCTGGTACCTTTCTGGCGAGCGGGGTGGTTTTCTCCTTTCCCTTTTCTGCATCGTGAGCCCTCCTCTCCTCAAGCCTCGCCGTTTGCAGCGCCAACTGGATCTCCCACGCTCTGTACCTTTCTTCCAGGCTTGGACCCCCTCCAGCTGCTCCTGCACCCCCGGTTCCGGCTGGGTTGCTCATGATGCTTCTCTCTGCACAAGCTGGCTTTCGGTGACTTTCGGATTGCTGTGATGGGACGATGAGCTGCTTGTGCGTAAAATGCAAGTCCCTCAGAGTTTGATCAGGTTTTCAAACCTCTGCCTGTGACGGAGCCCCTCCAGCATGGCTGCGTCAATCACTAGTAGAATCCGAAAGTGGCTGCTTTCGGAAACGTTTCCAACATAAAAGCTCCTTAACTGAAACACGTCGTCTGGCCTCTCGGCGTGACAGTTTCCGTCGAGGTGTGGGTGTCCCTATAGGAGGTCCTGAGACCTCCCCACTGGTTTCGCTTGAAGCGTCTCTGAGCCATCCCTCCGACTCACTTTCCCTTGGAGTTCTTGCTCGCCCTCTACTGGTTCCCTCTTCCGCTGCTACTGCTCTCTCAACCTCAGGGAGCCTTTGCACCTGCGGCGCTTTAGATGTCAGTTCCCTGACACCCATGAACTAAACATGGAAGAGAACAGGCAGAAGACTCACGTTTATAATAAAAAATACCGCTCCAACTGAATACAGCGTGCAACCTGCATGTGCAATCTGCTCTGATGCTGCTATTATTTCTCTTCCTCCCACCCCAAGTGCTGCAACTAGATGATCATCAGGATCCCTTCCAAATCTACAATTCCGGGGTGGGGGGCGGGAAACACCCTATGACTATTTTTCTTCCTCCCTACCCCACGGACTAAATCCATGGTTCCCAACGTGGGGCACAATTTGGAAGCTTGTCTAGACTGAGTTAATGGCCCTTTAGGCTTCCTCCACCTGAATAGTTCACCTTTTGAATAATAAGAATTATATGTCATGGGGGGAGGGGCATCAGGATTTTAGAGATGCTTAGGTGGGGTCCGTATTGTTAAAGCTATGGTTTTCCCAGAAGTGATGTATGGAAGTGAGAGCTGGACCATAAAGAAGGCTGCTCGCCAAAGAATTGATGCTTTTGAATTCTGGTGCTGGAGGAGACTCTTGAGAGTCCCATGGACTGCAAGAAGATCAAACCTATCCATTCTGAAGGAAATCAGCCCTGAGTGCTCACTGGAAGGACAGATCCTGAAGCTGAGACTCCAATACTCATGAGAAGAGAAGATTCCCTGGAAAAGACCCTGATGTTGGGGAAGATGGAGGGCACAAGGAGAAGGGGACGACAGAGGACGAGTTGGTTGGACAGTGTTCTTGAAGCTACCAGCATGAGTTTGACCAAACGACTAAACAACAAGGTGGGGGCATGGCAAAAAAAAAAAAAGGTTGGGAACCACTGGACTAGATGATCGTCAGGTTCCCTTCCAACTCTCCAATTCCAAGAAGAAGAAGAAGAAGAAGAAGAAGAAGAAGAAGAAGAAGAAGAAACACCCTATGATTATTTCTCTTCCTCCCCACTCCAAAAGCCCTCGACGTGGTGGCGGGATTTGCCCTGCCCAACTGGCACCCGGAAGAGCCGGGCGGCGGGGGAAAGGCCGGCCGCGGAGGAAGAGGAGGCAAACCCCTTAGCCCTCCCGCCCCCTCCACCCATCAGCTCGGGCCTTCAGAGGAGGGGGAGGGGGAAAGCCGGGAGGAGGAAGAAGAAAGCAGCCGAGGGGAGGGGAGTCTCGCCCAGCAGACACCGGATCTGCCCCGCCTGCCTCGCTTCTGCTGCCGCAGCCCCAGCCCGGCGCCGGGAGCCTATTTTCAGCGCTCGCACCGTACAAGGAGCGGCGGGAAGGGCCCTCGGACAGCAGGAGGAGAAAGAGGAGAGCCGCCTTCCTCCTCCTCTCGCTGCCGGGCCACAGGCTGACAAGGGCCCCGTTTCCTTCCTCTTCACGGAAGGAAGGAAGCCCCCCTCAGGCTGAGGCGCAGCAACCGCCGCCCCTCGCGACGCAGCCCCGCTCCCCCCACCCCTCCAACAGGGCGACGACACCCGCCTCACCTTCTCCTCCTCAGAGAGCTGGTCTTCCAGGTCCGCCATCTTCGTTTTCTCCCCTGTCCGGCCACGAGAAGGAGGAGGAGGAAGGAGAGGGAGAGGGAAAGGCGGCGGCGGCGGCGGCACCCGAATCCGCAGCAGCAGCGGCGGCAAGAGGAGGAGGAAGAGCGGCGGCAGCAGCAAAGGCCCAGCACTACTCGCCTCCGCCCTTCGCTCAGCAGGAAGGGCGGGGCTCCGGGCGCGTCCCCGAGAGAGGCGGGGGAGGGAGGCGCGGGCGCGGAGGGAGGCATGCGCATAGCGGTTTCGCCGGGAGGGGTACGGCCGCCTCTGCTCTGGAGAAAGAACGGGGCTGCCTCCCCCACCCCGCCCCGCCAAGAGGATATTTACAATCCGTACAACACGTTTAGTTATGTTTTTATCTATGTTGGAAGCTGGCGCTGGGGAAGCCCAGTTAGGGGGGCGGGTAGTAATAACAATGATAATAATGATAAATGGATGAATTGGACATCTCTATTCGCATTGTTGGACGGTGTAAAAGGGCTTCGATAACGCTCCAGCCTCCTGGCTCTGTAGCTTCTATTCCTCACTCCCCCTCCTACACAACTCCCCAAGTTGTCAGCCTTTTGCAGTTTCAGGGTTTTTCATTATTCCTTTGATTTTTTGCTCTTTCGGCGCTTCTTTCTCGGTGGTTGGGAACCCCAAAGAGGGAGGAGTTGCTGCATACCCTCCAACATTTCTCAGATGAAAATAGAGACACACAATTCTGTTATTATTGTTGTTGTTATTATTATTATTCTCTGGGCAGCTCCCAACATATATAAAAACATAATACAGTGGTACCTCGGGTTACAGACGCTTCAGGTTACAGACTCCACTAACCCAGAAATAGTATCTCAGGTTAACAACTTTGCTTCAGGATGAGAACAGAAATCGTGCAGCGGGAGGCCCCATTAGCTAAAGTGGTGCTTCAGGTTAAGAACGGACCTCCAGAACGAATTAAGTTCTTAACCCGAGGTACCACTGTACAGTGGTACTTTGGTTCTCAAACTTAATCCATTCCGGGAGTCCACTTGACTCATGAAGCTGTTCGAAAACCAAGGCATAGCTTCCGATTGGTTGTAGAAGCTTCCTACACTGCGTCGGACGTTCAGCTTCTGAAAATTGTTCACAAAGCGGAACACTTACAGATTTGTGAGCCGATTTGTTCAACAACTAAGTCATTCGGGAACTAAGGTACCACTGTAAAACATTACGCATTAAAGGACCGTTTCCGATTTGATCCCAGAATGTCCCACTTTTCCTTAGGATGTCCCTATTTTCATTGGAGAAATGTTGGGGGGTATGCAATTATCATTAGTAGTAGTGGTATTTTATTTATACCCCTGCCAATCTGACTGAATTGCCGCAGCCACACTGAGCAGCTTCCAACATAGCATAAAAACATAATAAAACATTTTTTAAAAAACCTTCCCTATACAAGGCTGCCTTCAGATGTCTTATAAACGTTGTATAGTTACTTAGCTCCTTGACTTGGGGATTGCGTAATTCCATATCCTCCAACATTTCTCCATTGAAAAATAGGGACATCCTAAGGAAAAGTGGGACAAATCAGAGACTGGAGAGCTTCTGTAAATGTGCGACTGAAAATAGGGACACTTGGAGAGTCTGTTGCTGTTGGGACCTCAAAATTGTTCCTCTTCACGAGGAAAGAATGGGTGAAGAAAGTTTGACATTGGGAACAAGGCGGGAATAAATATCAGCATCGGGATCTGCTGCCCTACTGAATTGGCGGCCTAAGGCAGTCGTTGCACCTTGCCTCTTGGGTGGGCTGGCCCTGGCTCACTAGGAGAAGAGGATGCTAGAGCTCTGGAGCCTTTGTAGTCTGTTCCAGCAGGGTGCTTTTCCTCTCCTCCAGCAGTGTTAGAAAGTCAGATATATAGGCTAGGCCCCAACTGGCTCTTTAAACCAAGGTTGCAGCTGCCAAAACAGAATGTCTAGTTGCCATTTTGAGGCAAGATGGATCTAAAGTCTTATTTTTCATATGATGAACTGACTGTGATTGATTATTAGTTAAACACCTGGCTAGTTCAGATGGCAACCTTGAGCTAGCTTTGAGAACTTAAAAAAGGAAAGCCACTTTATCCAGGGACAGTCTACATATATGCTACCTTCTTAATGGCGACATGGACCGTTCATAACATAAGATTATTATTCACAATTGTGAGCAGGGCAGGGGGATGGGTTAAGTGAAGACAAGCTACAACAATTAACTATAATGCTATTCACCACTCCTGCCTGCTCAGGCTGTGCAGAAAAAGCATTTTGGTTCCTGAACTTCATTCTGATTGTGTAGATAAAATATAACTGATAGAATTCTGCAGGATGTGGTATTAGTGTGTGAAAACAGTCCAGATCCAATGATCCGCAGGCATGCACCTTCAGTTGGTGGAGATGTCAGGCACCATTCTGGAACCCAGGCATCTTTGCTTTGTTGCAAGTGGCTGGTAGCCAGGTGTAAAATGCACCTGGTGCATGGGTAATTTTGAACACTGTCCTCAAGGGATGAGGAGAGTCTCTCCCAGGAGTCATTTGTTCTTACACCACACCTTTTTGGCAGGAAAACGAAATCTGCCTCTTCATACACACATGCTACATTTTCTGTGATATCTGGGTTTAGCTGATAAGGTGGACACAGATTTTAAACTGGCAATTCTTTTCGTTTCTGTTTTTAAAAAGTTAACCAACACCCTCCCTTAAACCTCCAGTGCCAATCCATGGGCATTTTCAGTTTTCCATACACTTAAATCTCTTAATCCGCAATCCTAACCCCACTAATCAGGGAGCAAGTCCCATTGAATTGAATAGGGCTTACTTCTGAGTAGACATAGTTTTGTTACAATACTAGTTTCGGTTATATTAGCAGCATAATTTATGGCCACTAAAGAGGGAAACATGAGAGATGTGTTCACTCGTGTGGAGTTAAATATAGGGTTGTAAAGTAGCCAGTATTTCACTTGTCTGGTCAGGAAGACTATGTTTGCCAAATAATCAGTATCTGGGTATGAAAAGCCATTGAATTCCAGACGTAAACTCTGTGTTGACCTGCTAGCTTTGGCAGCCCACCAACCAGGTAGGATCTCACTCTTTTTTAAAATAAAAGGTTGCCAACCCTACTTGATCACAAAGTGCATCTTACTCTCTAGACTGAGTTGCTATATCGATTAACTTTGGGTCAGTTGGAAAACTTGCAATAAGTTGAAGGTTGCTTCACACATAATTTTTTCGTAATTTCTATATAGGAGCATTATGTGCACCACAAGGAAGCTACAGTGGTCAGCAAAACAAGAACTCATTGTACAATTTTTCTATTAACTGTGTGATGACTATATATAATGACTATATTCAGAGTCATTATGTCTCTGAATACCAGTTGCTGGGGAACCAAGTGGAGCATTCACAGGCCAGTGTTTCCCAGTTGTCGGTGTTTATACTACTTTTTTGGGGATTTGCCTTGAGAGAGTCTTTTAACCTCTTTTGTGTGACCACCAGCATTATGCCGACAACTGGGAAACACTGGCCTGCGAGCACTACAATTGGAGAACAGCCTTTACCAAAGGTGTCATGAGCTTTGAAGATGTGCTAACTCAAGACTGTGGAAGGACGGGTGGATCCAGAATTGGCCTCCACAGTCACTTACGGACTCACTGTTAAAACTGTGTTCATGGAAGACAATCTTACTCGGCTACGAGTGATTGCCAAAGAAGCAGCAGCAGGGGAGCCCTGGCGAGGGGTGTGTGTGTTGTTGTGTTCATGTCCTGGTTGCGAACTTCTCACAGGCATCTGCCCACTGTGAGAACAGGATACAGTAGATGGGTCTTTGGCTTTATTCTTAATGTACTTAAGGCAACACACAACTAAGCTTTTTTGTGTGTGTCATTTTTGTTTTACGAGCTACTTTGGCTCATGCCCTAAATCAACAAATATGAATATAGCAGAGTTTTGTTTATCCCATCTCAAAAGGGGTAGACAACTGTAAAGGTTGCAGAAGCCTGCTAAATGATCAGAGAAATTCAAAAGGGGAAAGGTCTATCAACAGCTATTGGCTGTTGGTAACTAAGGAAAACCTAGGTTCAGAGTTATTGCCTGTGTAACGCCAGTTCCTGGCAGGACAAATAAAGGGAGTGGACTCTTGCCTTCTTTCCTTGGTTCCAAGACTTCATGAAGGGGTTGGCTGTCCACTGCTGATACAGCTTTTCTTATGACACAGATGCAAAGTAGCACTATTCAGCCTGCAAGACTGTTTCACTGCAGCATGGGGTATGTATTTGATAGAAATCAGTCCCGAGAAGAGAAAGACTACAACTTGTCTCGGGAAATAAATTTCTGGCATTTTGAGGAAGATGCTTTCTATAGGCATCTGTAGAAATGTATAGGCCTCTGATCTGATCCAGATGGTCTGTTCTTCATCATGACATCATGAATTCATCATGACACACACCACAAAATACTACATAGCAATTCCTAATGTTGAGTTTAAAACTGCAGGTAACCACGGTTATCAGTTTGGATAATGTTTGGATGCTACAGCTGATATAAATTAGGTTTGAATTTTGGCGTCATAGCTTCTGCCTTGCATGCAGAAGATCTGAAGTTCAACACCCACGATCTTTGGGAGAGACTCTGTCTGAAATTTTGGAGACAGCCACATGGACCGATGGCTTTCTGTGTTCCACTGTGTTTTTCAGATTGTGCAAACAGAATAAGGTCTGTCTACCAGGTAGCTCAACAAGGAGTCACACAGCATCTTCATCTCAGCAGATCAGTGGCTTGTGAATCAGTATCAGAAACTGTTGGAGAACTATGTGGTAGTTCTAGAGATTCAGGCTGTGAATTATAGATTAAGCGCCTTATGTTCTACTGACAGCTATTTCATGTTGGATGCCCTAATCATTTACTGGTGTGCACTATTGATTATCCTCCTTTAAAGAGGGCAATGGAGGAGGGTGATTGTGAAACTGCTGCAAATTTCTGATGATGAGAACTCCTTTTTGTTTTCATTAGTGGATTAGTTCAGTGCTAATGCAAGTCTTGCCATTGTATTTCAGATCATACACTTTATCAAAGTGGCATTTTGCATCCTACAGAAAATATAATTTTGTAAAAATATAAAAAGGAAAATGACATTCCATAGAATGTAGCCCAGCTGCCCACCAAAACCCTTTCTGAATCCTCCTACTCATGAGTTACATTTTAGTGTGGGGGTTATGAAGAAAAGATGCATATTCTCACCATAGCTCATCAACCTGCTGCAGATACCTTGGAAATGGTGTTTCCATATATATTTATTATCATTTATAGGTGTTGACCCAGACATTTTTGGTGAAAACTCTTTTGGAAAGAACCACTGTCCATGTGATTGGACCATATATTTTCTCCCAACGGCAAGACAGCTGCTCACCTAAGTGACTTTACATGGCTGAGGGAGCATCTACAAAACCACTGACAATAAATATGTGTATTTTGAGCATATAATGCAAATTCTGTCCCGACTGCATTGGCGGCCAGTTAGTTTCTAGACCCAATTCAAAGTGCTGGTTTTGTCCTAAAAAGCCTTAAATGGCTTAGGACCACAGTACCTAAAGGACCTCTTTCCATATGAACCGACCCAAACCCTGTGATTATGATTGGAGGCCCTTCTTCATGTGCCTCCTCCACTAACAGTTTGGAGGATGGCAACACAAGAATGGGCCTTTACGGCTGTGGTTCCCTATCTGCAGAATGCTGTCCCCAGGGAGGCTTGCCTGTCTCCTTCATTATGTATATTTAGGCACCAGGCAAAGACATTTCTCCCAGGCCTTTGGCTAATTGGAATAATCTCGGCGGGGTGCGCTCCCGCTGCTCGGTCCCAGCGCCTGCCAACCTAGCAGTTCGAAAGCACCTCTGGGTGCAAGTAGATAAATAGGGACCGCTTACCAGCGGGAAGATAAACGGCGTTTCCGTGTGCGGCTCTGGCTCGCCAGAGCAGCAATGTCACGCTGGCCACGTGACCCGGAAGTGTCTCTGGACAGCGCTGGCCCCTGGCCTCTTAAGTGAGATGGGCGCACAACCCCAGAGTCTGTCAAGACTGGCCCGTACGGGCAGGGGTACCTTTACCTTTACCTTTTTATGGCTTTTTAAATTGAGGGATTTTTATTGGTTTTGTTTGTTACTGTGTTATGTATTTATATATATATATAGTAAACCTCCCTGTGATCCTCAGGTGAAGGGTGACATAGAAAGTTCTAAAACAAATAAAAACAAACAAAAATAAATCACTTTGAGTTAAGGTAGCCAAAATGTAGTGAGCATTAAATTCCAAGTGCTTAGTTCTTGCAGTACAATCTGTGAGCCAAGAGATGCTTAATTTTGGGTGGATTATGCCCAATAATAAAGAAAAAGGAGAACGCAATGATGTTTCTGTCTTGTTTTCTTGGCAAAATAGTTGGTTAAAAAAACACACAAAAACTTTTGTTGTGTGATTGTGGTCTTCCCTAACTCAAGAGTTCTCAGCGGAATGCGAGTGAATTGAAAGAGGACTGCCATAAACCAATTATAGCAATGGCAAGAATGGAGACATTTGCTCACAAGAGCAGCTTAGGACAAAAGCCAGTGCCAAGTGGAAAGGTCAAATGATGCTTACTTTGCTTCTGCCAGCTTTAGCAGCCAGACAAAGGAATCAAATGAATACTAAAAGAAATCGCCACAGCCATGCTCCATGTTTTAGCTGTGTTAAGGTTCTGTGTCTGATCTAGTTACGAGCAAAAGCTGCCTATCTTTTAAGTATAATTAGATGGAAACAGCAGCATGTCCAACAACCAATTGAAAGACCAACAGGTTTTGTTTTCCTCAACAAAGATTTTATAATACATATAAACTCTGGTTGGGGACAGAGGGTGGCGCTGGGGGGGGGGGAATTGTCATCGCACCACTCCTTGGTGTGTGGAGTGCCTCAGGGTGCGATTCTCTCCCCGATGCTTTTTAACATCTTTATGCGCCCCCTCGCCCAGCTTGTCTGGAGTTTTGGGCTGGGTTGCCATCGGTATGCTGATGACACCCAACTCTATCTGTTGATGGACGGCCATCCTGACTCGGCCCCAGATTCACTGACCTGATGTCTGGAAGCTGTGGCTGGATGGTTACGTGGGAGCCGTTGAAGTTAAATCCTTTGAAGGCAGAGGTCCTCTGGCTGGGACGGAGCGATATGGGATTGAGGGGGCAACTCCCATCTCTTGCAGGGGTGCAATTAGTGCCAGTATCATCTGTTAAGGGTTTGGATGTAATCTTCGATACCTCCCTCTCTATGGAGGCACAGATTACAGCTATAACAAAGGCGGCATTTTTTCATCTCCGCCAAGCTAAGCAGTTGGCTCCTTATTTCTCTCGCCCTGACCTAGCCACTGTGATCCACGCGACGGTCACCTCCAGACTGGATTATTGTAACTCGCTCTATGTGGGGCTGCCCTTGAGACTGACCCAGAAACTCCAGCGGGTGCAGAATGCCGCGGTGAGACTCCTTATGGGGTCTTCACTGCGAGATCATATTCATCCGGTACTATACCAGCTGCACTGGCTCCCAGTGGAGTACAGGATCAGGTTTAAGGTACTGGTTTTAACCTTTAAAGCCCTATACGGCCTAGGACCCTCGTACCTACGGGACTGCCTCTCCTGGTATGTCCCACA
The DNA here is from genome assembly GCF_964234715.1 of Podarcis melisellensis. NCBI lineage: Eukaryota > Metazoa > Chordata > Lepidosauria > Squamata > Lacertidae > Podarcis > Podarcis melisellensis. Next base: position 22,630,072 of record NC_138542.1, read on the forward strand.
GAGAAATTTACGGTCTGCAAATAAAAACGTCCTAAAGATCCCAGGCCACAGGGATTGTCAAAGTGCAACATAAATGTATGAAATGTGAGATGTTGTGATAAATATGAAAATTGTCAGATAGGCTGATGGAAGTAAAAAAGAATGTATAAGTTAAATTGGATGTTTAATTATAAATGGATTGGTTATTGGAAATTTGAATAAAAATTAATTTCAAAAAAAAAAAAAAAAGATCCCAGGCCACAGAGAGGTTAGGCTGGCCTCAACTAGAGCTAGGGCTTTCTCGACCGCGGCTCCAATCTGGTGGAACGCTCTGTCACAAGAGACTAGGGCCCTGCGGGACCTGACATCTTTCCGCAGGGCCTGCAAGACAGAGCTGTTCCACCAGGCCTTTGGTCAGGGCGCAGCCTGACCCCCTCCTCTGGCAATCTGCACAGAATTTTGCTTGATGGTTGCCATTAATTTGATTTTAATTTGATTTTAATTATATTCATTTTATAATGAATGTTTTTAGAATGTTGGACTATTTTGATTGTTGTTAGCCGCCCTGAGCCCAGCTTCAGCTGGGGAGGGCGGGATATAGATAAAATTTATTATTATTATTTATTATTCAGGTGCTACAAATAGATTCCTGATGATTTCCACATTTGGTTGTCGCCATCTCTGGGACTTTGGGCTGTGATCTTCAAATGGTAAACATGTCTTCTGAATGCAGCCACACAATGGAGAGGCTAGACTAGAACCTGCTTTTCTTACATGCTAGCTTTTTATGGGCAGTGACTTTCAACGTGGGACTCTTCAGATGTTTTGGACGACAACTCCCATAATCCCTGGCTGTTGTACTCAGAACTAAGATCTATTGAATGCAATGATGCTTCTACTCAGCTAAGTATGTAGAGGATTGCAGCCTCTTAGTTTAGCTTAGTGCCTGTTGAAATCTATGGGACTTGCATCAGGACTTGTACCGTACAAGCTAAATTGTAATAAGTTAGTTGGGACCTCGCCCACAATATCTTCTACAGATTTGTCTGCAACACTTTAAATCACTGCAGAACTGTCAAAACACTAGAGGATATCCCCAGATGAAACACCAACCAACCAATTGTCCCAAGGAGGAGAGACTATACAAATAAGGCGAGCAGAAGCAGATTTCTAATCTCAAAGGGAATAGCACTCCTTGCCTGCCACTAAGGTTGCAAACCTATGCAGTGTTCTTGGCTGCCCCACTGAACTGTCTTAAGGAAAACAGGATCAGATTGCAGCTGGCACAGGAAAACCGCAGCTGCAGAGACACATTAGAGTATGGTGGTTTAGCTGTGCCTTTTTCAGCTTTATGTAAAGGTAAAGGGACCCCTGACCATTAGGTCCAGTTGTGGCTGACTCTGGGGTTGCGGCACTCATCTTGCTTTATTGGCTGAGGGAGCCGGTGTACAGCTTCCAGGTCATGTGGCCAGCATGACTAAGCTGCTTCTGGCAAACCAGAGCAGTGCACGGAAACGCCGTTTACCTTCCCCCTGGAGCAGTACCTATTTATCTACTTGCACTTTGACGTGCTTTCAAACTGCTAGGTTGGCAGGAGCAGGGACCGAGCAACAGGAGCTCACCCCGTCGCGGGGATTCGAACCACCGACCTTCTGATCGGTAAGTCCTAGGCTCTGTGGTTTAACCCACAGTGCCACCTGCTTTATGTACCTATGTGGAAACCAGATCCATGGGCCAATACAATGAATTTTGCTTCATTTTCCTTCCTTTTTCAGCAGAGTGGCCGTTTGCCATTCCCTTCCTAGCATGGTTCATCTATAGCTTGTCTCAGTTTAGAAAAAAAAAAACTGCTTTGAGTCCAGCATGTAGGAAGACTGGGATAGGGGCTAGTGTGGCAAAAAAGAAATAAAACTGCTCATTTCCTTTGGGGGCACACCAGCTGTGCATACCCATTGTCTGATCTTTTTATAATCCTATACACATGCTATGTAGACTTCACAGAAACACCTGCTGATGTGCTGTTAATGGAAGGGATTTTAAAAATCTAACACAAATTGGTTGTAGTCACCATATCCCAACCCCTCTTCCTATTTTATGTGGTTGCAAATTAAATATCAAATATATATTTGGAAGCAGAGGCTGAAGTTGGGAGCCAATTTGTGATAGATGCTGTACATTCAGTAGATTGCATCAGATACTCTAGATGGCACTGTTGGTTTTATTTTCACCTCTGCCTCATCCCTGAAGGAAACCAGTTTTTGAAGCTTTTAATTAGTTTCCTTTTGAAAACAAACATGCTGTTTCAACAGAGGGTCAGTGTACATTGTTCTAGGCTACGTCTTTTATGTTTATAGCCATGTAATCAATATGTTGGAAGAGTAATTAATTTTTAACTTCAATCCAATTGCAGATCAAATGCCACTGGAGTTACTGGGCGGAAACGCGATTTCTTTTGAAGCAATGATAGCACCACCGCAACACTTATTCACTGAGGGAAGGGGAAAATAGCTTTCTGGTGGTTGCCAGGGTTATTATAGGTGACCTTGTGCTGTGAAACACCAGTGTTGATAAACTAATGGTGTGGCTGTAATTAAAGGATACTGTAGTGGAGTCGTTTAAAATAGACATATTGCTGGTTGAATTGTACAATAGTGAGGTTTCTTTCCTTTGGCAAAAGTGCTATAGCTTTGCTATTCTAATCCTACTTTTCAGATCTGTTATAGCCTCCGTTTCCTAGAATTATGTTTATAAAAGCTTTTGAGTTCCTCATTTTCTCACCTCTCCCACCCTTTCCCTTTATTCTAAAGCCATCTGACATATTGTACGTTGGCACAAAGATGTATTTATTGCTTTCTTTCCTGGGTAAAATAGGCACAGGTTCAATTGGGATATGGTGGCGCCCCTGTTTCTGTTTCTTCTATCCAGAAAAGTGGCCTTTTAAACCTGTCTATCCCTTTCACAACTTTCACAAGTCACATTTAATTTGTACATGGGTATCTATGTCTTGCTTAGCATGTATCTTCAGAATATTGTATGCCTATAAGATGTAAATTTTAGAGGAGTCCGTGCTCCTTTCACATTAGTTGCTGCTGACACTTCACTAAGAAAAGCTGCAGTTTAAGCAACTTTCACACCCAATTTGATTTTTTTAAAAAATTAAAACCTTACATTATCTGTACCTGCAGATCAAACCGTTGAGTGACGTATGGTCCTGAAATATTCTTTAATTCCACATTCCTCTTCTTAATACCTACAGTGGCATCAGAGGTATCAACCATTTTGGTAAATGGATAATTCCCTGTTGGTAAAGACAGAGCAGTTAACCTTGTAAAAGTAAGTGCCCTCTGGGGATCCCATTTCCCAAGACAGTGATTGGGGACCATGAAAGAGAGAATGCAACAGCCTTCTAATTTTTATTTTATTTATATGTAGCTCTTCTCTCCCCTGGCTTCTTTCCCAGCTACGCTACCTTGCTACTTATATGGGGAGCAAGCTGACCTATAGGCATGGACTGCCTAAGCAGTATGTAGGCGTCATCACCTTTCACACTGCAAGGAGTGTTTGGTTTGCCTGTGGAACACCCAGTTTCAGATGCCTGTTTGAACATGAAACACAGGGTATGTGGCAAGTCGCCTCTTCGCACCCCAAACCTTTGATCAGGAAGATAATTTTAAAAGCACATTATACCCTATACTGAAAATACTATCAGGAAGTAGTCTGAACATGTGTAAAAAAAAGGAATGCATTCACTGGCTGAAGCACACGCACGTTTGGATTTGCATGTGCATATCAGCACACTGCAACCACCTGTTTCCCGCTATGTTTTAATGGAAAAGCATTAAAAAAGTTAGTAAAAGGAGGGCAGGAACGAAGATATTGGAGATATTCTTCAGAGGTCCAGACTATGGGGAGCCTGGAAAAATTAATAATTAACAATTTGGACTGTAATTTGGTCGTTTTTTAAATTTTAGTTTATTGTTTTTAATTGGATTATGATCTGGATATGTTGATTGGCTGCTTTTATTGGAAAATCAATAAAAATGATTTTTTAAAAAATTAGTAAAAGGAGAGAGTGTGTTATTAGCAGAGGTACTTTTAGAATTACAGAAAAATCCAGAACTGCATGCCCAAAGTTAGTTTGTTCAAATTGCATTGCCTCGGGGATATAAAGTGTCTGAACACACCTTGCTACATCCTTTCCTTTGCTGGAATAACAACACATATGTACATGTGCCAAGTCAGATGCCATTTTGTGATTAGGTGCTGAGGAATAACCACCTGTATCTGTTTCTACACTGCAGGAAATTCTGTTATTCGCATAACAGGATATGCTCCATTTCTGCTTACAAGTTTGTGGTAAAATACCAAGGGTGGGGAACCCCTTCAGATGTTGATCCCATCACCCTTGGCTGTTGGCCATGCTAGTTGACACTGAGTACAACAACATATGGAGGCTCACAGGTTCCTCACCTCTGTCCCAGACCGAAACTATCAGTGTAATTAATTGCCAACAATGGAGGGGGATTTCCACTTGCCTTCCATTCTGCATATGCTGAACAACTGGAAAACTATGTTCTGGGGGGCGGTGGGGGGCAGGATGTGTGTGCAGTACAAGCAGCCACACTTGAAACTTTGGAATTGTTGTTGTTTAGTCATTTAGTCGTGTCCGTCTCTTTGTGACCCCATGGGCCAGAGCACGCCAGGCACTCCTGTCTTCCACTGCCTCCCGCAGTCTGGTCAAACTCATGTTGGTAGCTTCGAGAACACTGTCCAACCATCTCGTCCTCTGTCGTCCCCTTCTCCTTGTGCCCTCCATCTTTCCCAACATCAGGTTCTTTTCCAGGGAGTCTTCTCTTCTCATGATGTGGCCAAAGTATTGGAGCCTCAGCTTCACGATCTGTCCTTCCAGGGAGCACTCAGGGCTGATTTCCTTCAGAATGGATAGGTGTGATCTTCTTGCAGTCCATGGGACTCTCAAGAGTCTCCTCCAGCACCATAATTCAAAAGCATCAATTCTTCGTCGATCAGCCTTCTTTATGGTCCAGCTCTCACTTCCATACATCACTACTAGGAAAACCATAGCTTTAACTATACGGACCTTTGTTGGCAAGGTGAATAAGGTAGTCTAAATATCTAACTGTAAATCTTCTCATGTAACTGCACCAACAAGACCCAGGAGTGTGCTCCACTGACCTCAATGGCACCTACTTCTAAACAGACATGTAAAGCAGCAATGCTTTGAAATACCAACACTGAATTAATCTCTTCTCACTGCCAAGTATACAGCACGCATGCCCTTTCAATGTAAACCGTCACTCAGTCCTGTCAATATTAAGACGGTATTTTTTAATTGAATTAAATTAACACACTCGAAGATCAATTGTTAAAGCTGCCAAGAATGGTGATTCCTTAGGCAGTAATCAATGCTTGCACTTCGGTGACTTGAGTTCTGTATGCTATTGAAAGGCTTGACGGCCTTTGCTGTTCACAGTCTACAACAGGATTCCACTTCATGTGCTGTTTTCTGATCGGTGAAAAGGAAAGGTGTTTAACTGCGAGAGATTAATGTATCATCTTATATGTCAGGGAACTGACATCTAAAGCGCCGCAGGTGCAAAGGCTCCCTGAGGTTGAGAGAGCAGTAGCAGCGGAAGAGGGAACCAGTAGAGGGCGAGCAAGAACTCCAAGGGAAAGTGAGTCGGAGGGATGGCTCAGAGACGCTTCAAGCGAAACCAGTGGGGAGGTCTCAGGACCTCCTATAGGGACACCCACACCTCGACGGAAACTGTCACGCCGAGAGGCCAGACGACGTGTTTCCGTTAAGGAGCTTTTATGTTGGAAACGTTTCCGAAAGCAGCCACTTTCGGATTCTACTAGTGATTGACGCAGCCATGCTGGAGGGGCTCCGTCACAGGCAGAGGTTTGAAAACCTGATCAAACTCTGAGGGACTTGCATTTTACGCACAAGCAGCTCATCGTCCCATCACAGCAATCCGAAAGTCACCGAAAGCCAGCTTGTGCAGAGAGAAGCATCATGAGCAACCCAGCCGGAACCGGGGGTGCAGGAGCAGCTGGAGGGGGTCCAAGCCTGGAAGAAAGGTACAGAGCGTTGGAGATCCAGTTGGCGCTGCAAACGGCGAGGCTTGAGGAGAGGAGGGCTCAGGATGCAGAAAAGGGAAAGGAGAAAACCACCCCGCTCGCCAGAAAGGTACCAGGATTGGTGCAGAAATTCGGGGGGGATCCCAGGAACTATCATGCCTTTAGAACAGAGATGCAATACGCTCTAAACTTGCAGTTTGATGACTTCCCCGACGAGGAATCGCGAGTGGCGTATGTGATTGGCCATCTCGAATCCGGGGCGAAAGATTGGGTTAGACCCCTGATGGCAGCGAATAATGAGATCTTAAAGGACACGAGGAAGTTTTTTCGTGCCATGGACCTGATGTTTTCCAGCGATATTGAGCAGGGGGTGGTGCGAAGGCAGTTAATGGCTTGCCAGCAAGGAAGCAGATCTGTCCGTGAGTACTGGACTGAATTTACTATGCTGATTCATAAATTGGGGTGGGACCTATCGGCGGAGCCCATCCAAATGCTTTTCGAAGAGGGGCTTTCTTCAACCGTCAAAGATGAGCTTTCCCGGGGGCCCAGGGCGGAGTCTATGGACCAATTAACCAAATCTGCGCTGGCCATAGGAGCGCGCCAGGAGGCGAGGGCTTTGGAAAGGCGGGAAGGGAAAGGAGACCGTTGGAGGGAGTTCCGCATTCCAGACATTCCAGAGCCATCTTTCCCGCCGGCAGAGCCGATGGAAGTTGGAACAGCGCGGGCGCGCGCAGTTTCAAATCCCAGTGAAGGGCGGAAGAAGGAGGGAAAGAGCGCCAAGAGATGTTATCTCTGCCAACAGCCAGGGCACTTTGCCAGAGTCTGCCCACAAAGAAAGGAATGGCAAGGGATGGCAGGAGCTGTTGGGGGAAAGGAAGAGGAAAGCAAGGAGCAAGTAAAAGCCAACGCCTGGCTGCCACCGTCGGGGCACAGCAGCCAGGCCAAAGAGCAATGAAAGTGCCCATGCCAGAACCTCCCAGACCTGCTTTAGTGATAGAGGTGTTACTAGAACTGCCAAACGGACACCCACTAAAGGTCAAGGCGCTTTTGGATTCAGGCAGCTCCTGTAATTTCGTGAGTAAGGAGTTTGCAGCTGAGCACCAGATACAGACCATCCCTTTAAGTAACCCCTTGCAGGTGACTACGATTGACGGCAGAGAGCTGTTGGGGGGAGAAGTTAGCCAACAGACTGTCCCGATGATAATGAGAGTGGCAAGGCACACCGAACAGATAGCGTTTAATGTGGCCATCCTGGGAGGAGCGCCCATCATTTTGGGGATGAGCTGGCTGGCGCTACACGATCCGCTAGTGGGCTGGCATCAGAGGGTGGTCTCCTTTGGGTCAGCGCATTGCCTAGAACACTGCAAGGAGGGGAAGGTCTCGGGAGGAGACAGAGTCACCCTAGCGGGGATGGAAGTGATGGGCAAAGGGAAGGTGCCCCCGCAATACGCAGATCTGAGCAACGTATTCAGCGAAAGGGAAGCAGACAAACTGCCACCGCATAGACCCTTTGACTGTCAAATCAACCTACTCCCAGGGGCCCAACTCCCAGTAGGCAAGCTGTACGCCATGTCAGACAGGGAGATGCAGGAGCTGAGGGAGTTCATTGACAAAAACTTGAAGCGAGGTTTCATCAGAGAGTCCCGAGCGGTGGGGGGCAGCCCAGTGTTTTTTGTGGACAAAAAGAACACAGACAAACCGAGACTGGTGTGTGACTTCAGGGCCCTCAATGCAGTGTCGGAGCCCCTGGCTTTCCCTATGCCCCGAATTGACGACATTTTGACCAGAGTAAGGAAGGGAAAGATTTTTACAAAACTGGACCTGCGGGGGGCGTACAATCTGATACGCATAAGGAAGGGAGATGAATGGAAGACCACCATGTTTACCCCTTTGGGAGCCTTTGAATACCTCGTTATGCCCTTCGGTCTACAAGGGGGCTCTGCCTGTTTTCAAGCTTTTATAAACCACGTTCTGGGACCTTTGCTCTACAAGAACTGTGTGGCCTTTTTAGACGACGTGTTGGTGTATTCGGAAGATGAGGAACAGCATGTGAGGGACGTTCGAGAAGTGTTGGGCAGGCTGCAAGCCAACCAGCTGTGGGTGAAACTGGAGAAGTGCCAGTTTCATACCAAGGAGGTGGAATTCCTGGGGTACCGCTTGTCAGACAAGGGATTGGCCATGGATCCAGGCAAGGTTCAAGCGGTACTGGAATGGAAGACACCGAAGACCAAGAAGGACGTGCAAAGATTCTTGGGGTTTGGGAACTTTTATCGGAAGTTCATCAAGAACTTTGCCCACTTGACGGCGCCCATCACCGACTGCCTCAGCAGCAAGAAGAAATTTGTTTGGACGGTGGAGGCGGATCGAGCCTTTGAAGAACTGAAAAGGGCTTTCGCCTCGGAAGAACAACTTCTGCATGTGGATTTACAAAAACCCATGAGAGTGGAAACAGATGCATCCGACCGGGCTATAGGGGCGGTCCTTCTTCAACCGGGGAGGAGTGCGTCGGAGTGGAGACCGTGTGCATTCTTCTCGCGGAAACTGAATAAGTCCGAGAGGAATTACACGGTGTATGACAGGGAACTACTTGCCATTCACGAAGCATTCCGGAGGTGGAGACATTTATTAATTGGGGCACAACACAAGGTGCAAGTGTGCACCGACCACAAAAATTTAGAGTATTGGAGAACAGCTCGAGTGCTCAACCAACGACAAGTGAGATGGGCACAGGAATTCTCCAAATTTAACTTTGAGATTTGTTATGTGCCAGGCCCAGAAAACGTCAGGGCGGATGCGCTCTCACGCAAACCAGAATATTGGGAAGGGGAGGAGGTGATCGAAGAGAGACATGTCATCCCGGAGGACCGCTGGGTGTGTGGGGCGGCGCTGGTGGGGCAACGGGAACTGGTGGAGGAAACGGAAAATGATGAATATGCCCAGGATAAGCTCAGAGGTCTCAGGGGGGAGGGCGAGAGCCCCGGAGGTTTTGAGGAAAGAAATGGGGCATTGTATTACAAAGGGGCACTGTATATACCCGAAGGTGAATTGAGGGGGAGAGTACTCAAGCAGTTGCATGATAGCCCCACGGCGGGACATTTTGGGCAACACAAAACCATGTGGTTGGTTACCAGGGAATTTTGGTGGCCTAAGGTGAGGGAAGATGTAAGGGAGTATGTAAGAGGGTGTGACCAATGTCAGCGAGCCAAAGGGGAAAGAAGGGCGCCGGCAGGGTTATTAGAACCTTTACCCACACCAGAACGGCCTTGGGAAGCGATATCAATAGATTTTATGACGGATCTGCCAAGGTCCAAGGGGAAAACAGCCATCATGGTAGTAGTAGACCTGTTAACTAAGATGTGCCATTTTGTAGCATGCTCACATGCAGTCACAGCGGAAGAAACGGCGAAGTTGTTTGTGGAACATATCTTTAGGTTGCACGGGGCTCCCTCGAGGGTGATCTCAGATCGAGGCAAACAATTTACTTCCAGGTTCTGGAGGAAGCTCATGAGCTTGCTACACGTGGAAGTTAATTTTTCAACTGCCCGGCACCCTGAAACCAACGGGCAGGCGGAAAGGGCAAATGGCATTCTTCAACAATATCTTAGGTGTTATGTCAATGACAGAGAGAACGATTGGGTCGAAAAGTTGGCGTTGGCAGAATTTGCCTACAATAATGCGGAGAATGTGTCCACAGGGATGAGTCCCTTTTTGGCTAATTACGGGTGTCACCCCAGGGCATTTCCAGGGGAAGGAGGGGAGAGATGGAGCGTTCCAGCGGCTGAACATTTTGTAGAAGAGATGGAAGCCATCCATCAGCAGCTCCAGCTCAACTTAGAAAGGGCCAAGGCACAATATAAGAAGCAGGCAGACAAGAACAGAAGGGAAGGTGAAACCATAAGGGTGGGGGATCAAGTGTGGTTGTCAACCCAAGGGTTGCCGTTCAAAGGGGGTTGTAAGAAACTGAGGCCCAGAAGATTGGGACCCTTTGAGGTGATTCAGCAGGTCAACCCGGTAGCTTTCAAACTCCGATTACCCAACCACATGAAATTGCACCCAGTGTTCCACAGGTCGTTACTGTCACCATACAGGGGGGGACGTGAAGGGGAGCACGTCAGGGGACCAGCCTTGGAAGAGAGGGAACGCCGCAACCATGTAGCGGAAATCCTCGATTCCAGGTGGAAGGGTAATCAGGTGGAGTATTTGGTGGCGTGGGAAGGGGAACCGGAGTCAGAAAACACCTGGGTAAGTGCAGAGGAAGTCAATGACGAGGTTTTAACAGAAACGTTCCACCAAAGGTTCCCGAGGAAACCTCAGCCTATAGCAAGGTTTAGGAGGGAGTATTTCGGCACCACCGATGAGGAAGAGGAAATGGAAGGGTTCGCGGAGTCGGAGTTGGAAGATGGAGTGGACTCTGATGACGAAGAGTACCTAGAGAGTAGGAACAGCAACAAGTGGAAGGAAGTGTTCGCGACGTCGGAAGATGAGGGAGGTTCTTTCAGGGGTTTTACCTCCTCACCGCCAGTAGGAGAGGAGACGGGAGGGGGTGAAGGGGGCCCTGGAGGGGAGGTGGATGTCAGGGAACTGACATCTAAAGCGCCGCAGGTGCAAAGGCTCCCTGAGGTTGAGAGAGCAGTAGCAGCGGAAGAGGGAACCAGTAGAGGGCGAGCAAGAACTCCAAGGGAAAGTGAGTCGGAGGGATGGCTCAGAGACGCTTCAAGCGAAACCAGTGGGGAGGTCTCAGGACCTCCTATAGGGACACCCACACCTCGACGGAAACTGTCACGCCGAGAGGCCAGACGACGTGTTTCCGTTAAGGAGCTTTTATGTTGGAAACGTTTCCGAAAGCAGCCACTTTCGGATTCTACTAGTGATTGACGCAGCCATGCTGGAGGGGCTCCGTCACAGGCAGAGGTTTGAAAACCTGATCAAACTCTGAGGGACTTGCATTTTACGCACAAGCAGCTCATCGTCCCATCACATTATACTAATAAGCTAACATGCTCAACGATGGGATATCAGCTCCGCCCAAGGAATGACGGATAGCAGCAACAACCGGTGTAAAGGCAGTGCTCAAAACTCCCCCTTGTTCTAGGCGCATTTTGCGACAGGGAATTTCATAAACACGAGCAGTTTCTGACCTTTGGGCATAATACTGCATCTAAGATTTCAGATTAAAATTGCCATTGTTACTCAGAAGTAAATCCTAACCAAGGTCAAAGAGGCTTCCTCCCAAGTAAAACGTGCATGGATTGGGGACCTGAAAACTTTCTTTTCTTTTAAACCCAGCATTGAATTGGGTTCTTAAGTTGTCCGTTTCTTTTTAGTCTCAAATTGCAAGGCACCCGATTCCTCTGTCCAGGGTATGGGGTGGGAACCATTCCACATCCCCTCTATAGCCCTACTGATTCCAAGGCTAGGCAGGACAAAAGCCACTCTCATTATATGCACACTTAAAACAAACAGCCAGCATACAAACTTCTAGGTTTATTTTAAGTTTGCTAGGTCCATCACAATTATAAAGGCAAGTACCATCCATCTTTTGGCAAGTATACTGTATGAATGTACAAACATCAAATCCCTACAAGAATCACGTATTATTTACAGGTGTCCCAGACACAACATTAATTTCTCCTCATAAATAGTCTAACTGTTACATTCCCCATCTCCCTGCATTCCTCAAAGCAAGTGTACACAGGTTTAGAATGACTGTGCTAAGCCTTGGCAACATGATTTTCCTTACCCCCTTAGGATCTTCCTTTTCTTCTTTTTGCCTGCAGCAGAAGTTTCAGTGTTAAGGCAGTTCACAATTAACATTGCTCTCAGCGCGCATGAAATATTTGTTGCTGGAATGGAAGTGGCAATTTAATACAATCCAGTATTATCAGCAAGTAGTTTGCTTACCCACTCCAACTTCATCATAAATCTTTCAGTGTAGCATTCTCTTTTCAAGAACAATAAATCTCCCTTATAATTGGATTCTTTATAAGCATCGCCTCCTCAAAGGTCTTAGAACAGGGTTGTTGTTGTTTTTAATTCCAGCAATGGGGATTTTAACACTTGGGGTGGATGTGGCATGCAGTCAACTCCTGGCCTTTACAGTTGTTGGGTTTTTTTACAGAATAAAGTTTTTAACTTCTATACAACTTATGAATGAAAAGCTGGTAACATATTTTTAAATGTTCACAGTGCAAACCTTTATATATAGATTAATTAAAAATAAAACTTTTCAATATAAAAATAGAATGCTTTGAAAGGTTTTACACCAACAAAACTAGCTATCAATCCTACGTCAAACAGTCTATACAGTAGAATGCACTGAACTCCACAGGAACAGAAACAAAACATGATGCTCAAGAGTTAAGAGCAGTTTACAAAATTATTTAAATTACTGTTTTTAAAAACCTGCGTTTTTGGTCATTATTCTAAAGACATATATGGCATGTCACAATCCATATAATCAGTCAAATATATCAAGCAGTTATGGGCTATGTCAAAATCTATTTTCAGTTCTTTCTCAATGGCATGCCCAGCTTAGCAGCAGTTGCACTCCTTTTGGTTCAAGTTTGGCTGATCTCCCCCCCTTTCCTTTGTTCGCGCTCTTCTCCTTTCTCCTGCTGCAAATCCTTTGATTAACACACAGCCATTGTTGCTAAAATTTAGAGTAACTACTCAGCTGATTTCTTAAGCCTCTGCAATGTTGGCCACAAATTTGTTTAACCTACTGGTTGCAGAGACTTCTTAAGTTTTAAACTTCGTTGCAGAATGGGAATGCCAGTTGTTGAAATATTTTTATCACATGATAATTTCAATTAGTATACTGTGTTCTTTTGCAAAAACAAGAATTGTGGTCCCTGGTCTATGTGATAAATGCCCATTTGGTCACTGTATGCCTTCAAAACAGCCAAATTTCTACAGAAGGCAAAACAAATCTTCAATAGAGATGAGATAACTGTTTGCAACCTTAGGCAGCAAAAGACTGCTGACCAAGTGTTAGCTCATTTGTTAAGTGCCTGGAAGTCTGAGTTACTGATGAATCTATGAATTCATCTGCTGTACATGATGTGATTTATAGCAGCAGCTAGATTACTCACAAGTGAATGATAGCTGGCATTAGATTAGGTGTTGCAATAGCACTGTTGGTGCTACGGTTGTCCATCACACTTGAAAATTCTTATCTGGACAACACAGAAATCCATAGCTTTCAGCAACATGAAATTGTCTCCTCAAAGTAGTGCAATTTGTACAACACAAACAAACACAGTGCCTTCACAGAAACCAACAGACAAAAAAAGTCATTGGCCACGATTTATGGTTTCCCACCCCTTGATGGTAAAAACGTGCTTGGTCATGTATTTGCTTCCCTGTCTATGTTGTCTTGCGATGACAAAAGAGATGGATAAGGTGCAACACATTTCACATTGACGTAGGTGGCATTCACGTGAACGTAATGCTCGCCAATGAAAGTAGAGAAGATCATTGATATATCTGAAACTAGCTCGGAGAAGGCTGGCCGCAGTTCAGGCTTTGGATGCCAACATTTTAGCATGACTTCATACCTGCAGTTGAAAGACAAGGAAAGTGAATTATCCTCTATAGAGCATTATCCCTAAAACTTGGCAATATGTGTATAAGGTTTTATAAACCATTTCCTTACAGTGGATCTGGGCAATATTCAGGCTGCAAGAGCCTTCTTCCTTGTAGCAAGTAGATAGTGATGTCAAAAGAGTTGACGTCAGGGTAGGGTGGTGCTCCTCTTGTCATCAGCTCCCACAGTAATACTCCAAAGGACCACTAACAAAAAACAAAGAGGAGCTTGGGTCTTTCTATAGCACACACAAACACACACACAAATTTTACTATGGGCTTAACCTTCAAAAAATTAAACCAGCCATTACAAACCTGGTACTCTCCAGAAGTTTTGGACTGGAGGGCACCACGTTGGCAATGGCTGAATTAAATTTTGTGCTGTAAACAATAGAGAGAACCAAGAGTTAAGAACATTAATGATGTACACCAGCCTTCCCCTAACCTAGGGTCCTTCAGATGTCCAGGGCTACAGCCACAGGCCTCCAAAATATCTGGAGAATACCTTGTTGGGGAAGGCTGGTCTTCACACTGGTTAGTCAGTTTTACGTGCTGCAACCTACGTTAGGAGAAAATTCTTAGAAGTTTTAAAATATTAAATTGTCTTGAGAGCATTTACACCAACAAAACTAGTCGAGAATATATGGCAAAGTACAGCAGGTCAAATGGAAATCTGAATCTTGACAGGACAGCCCTTCACTATTGGTAAAGGGTATCTACTTGGAACTAGAACCAATTACCATCTTGCATAGTCAAAGGGCATGCTGGCTGAGGAAAGAGGCGATCTGGGCTGGGCAACACTGAATGATGTCATGAATGATAAGGGAACTTCTACCCAGAACAGAGTAACATTTCAAGTGAAGAGAGGGACTCCAAGAAAGCAACACCCACAGTTTGGAATCCACAACACTTCTCAACAAGGACCGATGATGAAAAAGGCTGGGACAAGTCCCTCTACTGTTTATGGAGCTCACAAACAGAAAAAGAGAATTTTAAGATGTGGGAGGTGGGAAATGGATCTGGTTAGATTAAGTTGACCAACCCTCACAGATTGGCTAATGTGCTCAAGTTTGTCACAGGTTTCTTCCAAATTGGCTTGCTTATGACTGAGGGTGTGTCCATCAAGACAGGCAGGGTCCTAAAATTTTGCCAACCACGGCTGTCATGTCTAAAATTCTGTGGTTTGAGGATGTGTGCCCAAAAGCAAAAAAGAGAAAACCAGTCAGATTTATTCCTCAAGCTAAAAGTGCTGAATCTTAGTTCTGATTTAGGATTGCAAGCTTTTTGCATTAATCTACCATGTCGTTCTTTTCCTTTAATATTTCCAGGAATGCTTTGAAATGTGGAAAGTCAGCAAGAGCTACATAAATAATTATAGACATATTACCACATCTGACTTTGTAGTGAACTTCTGAGTCTGCAAACTTTCTAAAGCCATCCATTTTACTGGCAGTTTGGCTCCTGTTTTATTGTGTACGCTGTAGTACTCTTTATCATAGACATCTCTAGCAAGGCCAAAATCAGCAACTTTGACAGTGAATTTTTCATCCAACCTAGAGAAATGATAAATACCATTATCTGGAAACGAAACGACACAATGCCTTTGAGGACATAGCTTTGGAAGGCTATGTTAAACATTTCAACAAATAATAAACAGGCAAACAACAGCAATATCTGTTTAATAAACATGCTTATAATACCATTAAAATGATGACACTTCCTTAACAACTAAGATGCAGTGATCTGGTATTTGGAGATGATGAACACCAGTGCCCACAACATCTGTTATGCAGTGTGTCTTTCGATAAACATAGCTTCCACATAAACACCATTAAAGTGAATGGACACCGTCATTGTGGATAAGCACACCTGTAAGCTTAGGGCAACGTCTGCTTATTTCAGCATGGCTTGCATCATGGAAATTCCCAGTAGCTGCTGAACTATTGGGCTATTTTTCATTCTCAGTATTTTACATTCTATCTAAAATATTGATATAGGGCAGAACAAATCTATAATTGTTTAGGTGTGAGGGAAAGCTCCTATCAAAAAGACTGTCCACCCTGCTCTGTACATGTGGGCTGAGTTGAAGGAGAAAGCTAAGGATTAAACCCTATACAAATACAGAGGGGAGTCCCTAAGGTGGTTGGGTGGTGCCTTGCACGTCTCCTGCCTAGCATCTTACTCTGATTTCCTTTGGGCCACATCAATGAGGCCAAGAGTCTTGCTATCTGGGTAGCCCAGGTCCTCCATACACACTGCCCAAGCTTGCGTCCCAGAGAGGTCATTTCAGTGCTGCTAACACTGCAAAAACAATACAGGAGACAGAAGCTTTGAGTTACCAGTCTCAGCAACCACGGCAGGCGCTGTGATTCTCCAGCAGTTTGACTTTGACCCCTGGAGGAACACTCCTATGTCTCTTGAGACCGATGGGAAAAAAGCTGAGTATGCATGGTGATCCAAATCACACAACCGTATCACCACATGCCAGTCATGGCTAGTATAATGTATTTCTGGTTGGCAGGAAAGTTACAGCCAATCCCCGACCACAGGCACTTTCACTAGTTCTCCGCTAAGTAATTTTTTCCCCTTTTATATTTGGCAACTGAAGCTGCAAAGCAGACTTGAATGGCCTTGGATAACTTGAATGTTTTCTCCCCTTTCGTATCTTAGAAGAAACTCATCAAAATGAAAAACTACTAAGTGAAATAAGCCAGTGGGCTAACAAATCTGCATGTTGAATAGTAAAAATGGAGCTGCTTTACTGACGTGCTTAATACTTAAATAACACTCATCTACAAAGGGACAGTCACATTTTTATGCTAACTGAACTCAAACACCACATGTCTTGAGAGTGAACTTTTAATTAATGTGGTTAAGCTCATTAATTCATAATGTTGGTGATGCATCAGTATTAACAATGCTGACAGCTATTGTACCAATCTTTCATTGTATGAACTAAACTGTCTGGTCACTCAGACGCTAATAAGATTCTTTGCATAATTTTTGTTAGGTATAAAAATTCTTGCATAGCAGAGGTCAAAGCAAAGCCACGTACAGAAAGACCCTCTGTACAGAACTTTGGTTTATTTTCTTTCTGTAACTCAGCCGTGCTTATTTCAGTGCAGTAACATAGGGAAGATGTGCATTTGATGAGTAACTTTAGCAACTGCATAATGAAACTAAAAAAGGAAAATTGTAGTTCTCTAAAACAAATTTGGCAGGTAATTTGTCACCTATCATGGTGACATCAAGCCACAATTGCTTTTGAATCAGTTAATTCACCTGCAAGCACTCCAAAGGCAACAGCTCACAATGTTGTGTACAAGCAAACATGTTAAAAATGGTGCTGTGCTATGGCAAAAAAGTTCCTTCATTGGTACACAGTGAAGGAACTGTGTACCTAAGCTCCTTTGTACTAGGCTCATTGGAGAGCTTGTGTGTGCAAACATCTCTAAGTCAAATGGACCAGCAGCAATAAAATCTGACAAAGGTGTCTTTCTTTCTTTTTTAAAAAAATGTGTTCCCAGAAGAAAAGCATGAATATATTTTTGTTGTTGAAGGAGGGACGCCTCAAATGTTTGAGTAGAAGACCCTAGTACATTATTTCATTTGGTAACGTGAGTATTTATTTACACTGTACCTTCTGGATTTATGTTGAAAGCAGCCTTTTTGAATTTATGTCACTGAAGGCAACTGTTTAGTCAAAATGTGCCTGGCAATTAACATTGTCTACAACAGGTTACACATGACAATTGATTTTACAGCTTGTTGACCGTAGGTTGTGAGCCCTCAAATTTTCTCATGTCCTTCAATGCATTGTATGTTATATGGGTATACAAAAGTGAGGCTTGGGAGCTGAAGAATATTTATAATAGATTTTGAAGTTTTATTCATTTCATTTTTCAAGCAGAAACTGTTTTATTTTGGTTGAAGTGTACGAGTAACATTTACAGTTTGTCGTGTCCAATTCAGCCAGGAGCATGGAAGCAAAGGATTTCAAAGGTAAGCCTTGGCATTTTTAGGAAGAGAGAATGATCTCTTAAGTAGAAACATTTCAGTGGAATAATTCTGCCCCAAAAAATGCTTTTAAGGCTGCGAACCTATGCACACTTCCCTAGAAGCAACACAGAATGCATTGTGACTTGCCACAGAGTTAATACACACAGGATTGTGCTGCACAAGTGATATACAGTGGTACCTCGGGTTGAGAACTTAATTCGTTCTGGAGGTCCGTTCTTCACCTGAAACTGTTCTTAACCTGAAGCGTCTGTAACCCAAGGTACCACTGTGTAGCTTTCTGTGTAAAGCTCAGCAGTTCTCGGCATGGCGATTACATCAGTGGAAGTGAGTTTCTGAGCTCTACACTAGAATGGCATGACACGAGAGCAACAAATATAGTTGTGCAATGTGAAATGTTCCTTCTTCAAACATTCCTTTAGCCAAAAAGACTGTGGGAATCAGACTGCTGTACTTACATACAATTTCTTGCTGCTAAATCTCTATGGACAAACTTTTTGCTTGCGAGGTATTTCATTCCCTTTGCCACTTGCAGACCAAATCCAATCAAATCCTTTACTGTTGGGTTCTATAAAACATGGGCAGCAATTTTCATTAGATAACATAATACAACAGAACATTTAATAATTGATAACAACAACAAACCATAGTACAGAAGTCAGTTTCAAAATACAATTGAAGCATGTCATTAGGTTTATGTCTGGGGTCATTAACATGATGCTTATGATCAGCCAGCCACAAACACCTCCTTTGACATGCTACCAAGATCTCTGGTCCCTCCTGATTTTGGGGGGTTTGTTTGTTTTTAAATTACATGGGTGGGGCTGGTTTTCAAGGGATGTTGCCTAGGTGCGTTTTATTGTTTGAGGACTGAGGGAAGAGATATTGCCTGTCTGCATTGGTTTTTTGGGTGTGGAGACTTGTTGCTTGCCTGGCTGAGTTTGTGTGTTGGGAGAAAGATGTATGGCTGAATTTGTTTTTTTGAGAGGTAGGGAAGTTGCCTGTGTGGGTCTGTGTGGATGGGTTTGGGTTTTTTCACAAGGAGGGACCATGAAAGGTTGGTGACTACTGTCCTATGTCTTACCACCAGGTTTCTGAAAATTAAACTTTGCATAGTGGAGGAAACATAGCATCTGGTTTTAATGGCAACGCATAAAAAAATTAATGCAATCCTAATCTACTCATAGGGACATGGGTGGTGCTGTGGGTTAAACCACAGAGCCTAGGACTTGCCGATCAGAAGGTTGGCGGATGGGGTGAGTTCCCGTTGCTCGGTCCCTGCTCCTGCCAACCTAGCAGTTCAAAAGCATGTCAAAGTGCAATAGGTAGCGCTCCAGCGGGAAGGTAAACGGTGTTTCTGTGCACTGCTCTGGTTCGCCAGAAGCGGCTTAGTCACGCTGGCCACATGACCCGGAAGCTGTATGCCAGCTCCCTCGGCCAATAAAGCAAGATGAGAACTGCAACCCCAGAATCAGCCATGACTGGACCTAATGGTCAGGGGTCCCTTTACCTTTAATCTACTCATAGGAAAGTTCAATGTAATTCAATGGGGCTTATTCCCAGGTAAGGAGGAATAGTAATGCTACATATTCCCAGTCTACTAAAATATTTGTAAGGCAGAATCATATAATAAAAGTTAGTTAGATGACAGATCTTGGGAACTCATTTTGTGCCAGTGAATGCTTAGGAGTGAAAGGTAATAATTACATTTATATAATATCATGCTATTACAGGGTTGTTGCCTTTCTTGGTTGACTGGCTGTCCTACTTTTAATTTATAAGAATGACTATATGCACAGATGGCATTTTTAAAGCTGTTTGATGACAGTTTTGTGGCATATTTTAGGGAGGAAATTATTTAGTGTTTGGAAAAACATCATGGCTTTAAACCATTCTTTTGGATTATTATTCCATGGCAGAAAGATTTGCTAAAAACGCAGACTGTATTAACCACGATTAAAAGTGATGGTTGAACAAATCAGTTAACGTGTTTAGGTTGAGCAGAGCTGCAGTCATGTATAACGGCCAACTTTACAACATCACTGAAGCACATCCTGGATTGTACTTACATGAGACTCATTCCTAATGAAGTTCCGAAGATCCCCGTGTTTCATGTAAGGAAGCACAACCAAAGGAGACCCTTCGCTGGGCAAGCAAATTCCAAGCAGTGATAGGACATTGGGATGAGTGAAATCCTTCATTATGATTCCTTCTTTTAGGAACTGCGACACTTCATCCAAATCTGTAATCCCTGAGAAATGCAGTAGCAAAACCAAGCCATAGTACAGATCATTTTTAGCACATTTTAACACAACTGAAATTTACAGGAACAAGTGTCAATTATTACCCTTTACCTCATCCCCCCTCCCCGCATTCAGAACGAAACAAAACTCTTTTAAATACACATTTATTAAATGATATCTGAGTTCTCTCTCGATATTAGGTCAATAGTCCCTCCTCTAAATATTATATCCAGCATGTCTAATCAGATAAGAAACATTACTAAGTGTTTGCAGAACTAGGCAGAACTCTGTATCTATAGCCAACTGAACTTGAATTGTCATCTGCATAGCTGAATGAATGTTTATCATGGCCAGAATATACTTTAACACATTCACAGCATACATTTGTAGTTCCAGAATTCTTTCCTTGTTTTTATTGCACCTCCCTTCCTTTTTCATAGACTAGAAATAATAAATAGATATGTCCCAAGTGCAGAGCCAGAAGAAGGCCATTTACTAGTGTGTGCCAATTTGCTCCCGCAGTTTCCAACTGTCTCACTCATAAAAAATGAATACAAAGCAGCCCAGCAGTGTGTAAAATGATACCAGCATGTTTTCTTTCTTTCCTTTAATCTTCTATTTATCCGGGGTGGGGTGGGGGGTGGAGGATGTGAATTTTCCTCCACAAGGACATGGTGAGACAAATCAATTGTTAGGGGAACTTTATATGCAAGACACCGTCCGAAAATAGCCCATATATACAACTAATATTGCTAGGGTGTGAAAGTGCACTTTGATAAGGCAGCTGATTCTGTTGACTCTGAAATTCATTGTGGTTCGCTATGAAAAACTATGACTCACTATTCAAGGATTTCACAGCACAGTGGATTTTCCTGCCATCGGTATCCAACAAAGTTCCATGGTAGACACATCCAAAATGCCCTGCATTGAGAATAAGGTTAGCCTTCTGTTACTTTTTTTGCCAATTATTTTTATTGATTTTCCATAATTTTGAACAAACTGTCAGCAAATTAATACAAAATCAAAACAAATTCAAAAGCTGACTTCCCACCCACCCCCGATGTCCCCTCTATTTCCCTCCCTTCTTTGCTGCTCCCAATAAAATAACTTTTCCGATTATCATTTCAGTATACACTCATCCCTTCTCCCTACACATCACCTGTTCAGTTACCAATTTCTGCTATGGCTTTTATACATTGTTATAACAAAATAGTCGAGAAGGGCAAATCCTCTTTTATCTACCCCTCATAGTCATTCATCTATTCTGAAACATTTCCTTCTGTTACCTCTTGAGTAACACTTTGAAAAACAGATCTTGCTTCCTCCCAGACAACATACACGCATTCCTCCCTAACATGGCCTTGAACATTGCTGCCTGATGTCTGGCCCCAGTAATAAACAACAGCCTCACTAGTGCTGCATGCAGAGGGTGAAAATGAAACCCCTAGAATGTTTTTTTTTGTATAATACACATTGCCTCCCTCTAACACTGCCAATCTCTCAGTGTCACCCACCCTTCACATTTCGCCAAGTTTAAATTTTACATACTACCAGTTCATTAATAAATCATTTATAAATGAACATAATCCATCTCTCTTCTTCTCTGTGTGAAAGTCAAGATGGTACACATTGTGGTCCTTCCCGCCCCTTTCACTGTTCTCATTTCCAACTTTAACCTTCAAGGGGGGTGGACTGATGTAATTAACAATCAACAAAATCCATATCTCCTCTTCATCCTCCCACCTAAACTAATAAATCTTTCTGCAGTCCATCCTGCCGATCCTCAATTCCATTACATCCGACTCCACAGTTTATTCTCTTCCTAGTGCTTAACAGACAGTCAGTCCAGTTGTTACCAATCTTTTACTATTTACTATTTACTATTTTTATATCACAATACGAAGTTCCAAGGGGTGGTCAAAATCCCTCAAAAGTCCCTCAAGATTGTTACTCTCCGTTTTCTTTCAGACAAAGTCCTTAGTTATAAAATAAATCCATCGCAAAGAGGTGTCTTTAAAGTCCACTCTTCCCGAAAACTTTACCTTCTGTTACTTTTGGGGAGGGAAGATAATGCAGATCCCGAGAAAGAAAGAAAAAGACTCAAAATATTGCCTCCCCTCCCCTCCTTCCACCGTTCAAGCAAAGTAGAAATTAGCATCTTTCATTCTTTCCAAACAAATGATTTTCTCCTGCAGCATAAATCAGGATCTTTTCGGGGGGTGGGGTGGGTAACCTCTTCACTTGCCAATTATGTCCGAATTAAAAGGTATTCCACAGCTCACCACAGTAGCTTACTGGGGCTGTCTTTGGACAGAGCCATTGTGCCCAGTGCCCTCACCTTTTCATCTGCGAGACAGGGATTTCCACCACCACTTGCAAAGAAAAGGCACTAGCTGATGACCACGGGTTGTGCCCTTTTGATACCCTTGAAAGGTAAGGGGAGGTATGCCCCCTATTCCCCATTAATCTCCATCTGGAACCCCTCCTGGGTGCCCGAGAGGACAACTTGCCAGGTTTGCTGCCAAACAAGAAGTCCAGACTTCTGTTATTTCTTACACCCATAGATAAAGGTTTGTACGAAGTCAGTGCTGACTCTTATTTTCCCATCACCTTTAAGGACAATGGCAATATATGATCAAGACTTTAATTGGCGGCAGATTCCAGGTAGAGAGAGAAAAAAATAATTTGCATAATGTATCATGAAACCACTGCCACAAGCTATATTGCTGTATATGGACTTTAAATGGGGATTCAACAAATTCATTAAAATAGACGTAGACATTGGGGGGACGGGACAAGATGAAACTATTAGAGACTAGGTAATCAGATGCATCAGACACAGAAAAAATAGCTGATGGTCAGAGAGTGTTTTGTAAAATCAGCTACCCCCTTAAATCCAAAGTGTGGTCTAGATCAAACTGAAATTTAGGGATAGAAGGCTCAAAATCTGGTTGAATAGGAACATGATTGGAATTCTCCATGTTTCTAAAGCTAGCCATTTGCTTAACAAATGGGTAAGCCATGTAACAAGTAAAGTAGATAAATTAATTCTCTACAGAAATGTGTTGCATGTTAAAGTTCTAAAGTAAATTTGCTAATTGAGTTGTCTTTCAGAGAACAGTCCAAAGGCACAGAATGCTGTTCAAGTGCTAAAGCTGAAGGGGTTCTGGGCTGAGCAGCAGCAACTGAAGAGATGGCTTGAGTTTCCTATGGAAGCCACTTAAAGAGATGTGTGGAGGAGGAGGAAGGTAGAAATATGATGTTCAGCTACAACAAACACTACATATTCTCTAGATTCTTCGGTTAACCTCAAGTATAAAAAATAATCATCATTTTTGTTAGAATTAAGCTGCAATCTTACATGCGCTTTTCGGTTGGAATCCTCATCATTCTGCACACATACACAAATGGAATTCCATTGCCTGCCTATTCACCACTGAGCCATAAGGTTCTGTTGCTAGCTTTCAAGGCCCTAAACAGCCTGCACGAGCTGGTGGTTGATATGCAGCTATCTGAGAGAGCACCTCTTTCTGTAAAATCCAGACCTGAGATTACTGGAGGCCTTACCATGCCTTCCAGACATTGGGACTTGAGGAGGGAGGGTCTTCTCTGAAATGACCCTCTTACTGTGGAACTACTTTCCCTTAGTGGTACAATTGGAATCTACTGTAATGGCATTCTGCCAGCTGGTTAAAACAACTATTCGCAAGAGTAATTCCAAGAAGCAATTAGATGTTTTGGTGCTTGATACATGACTGTGGAGATGTGTGGCTTGAGGTGACAGACTCAACACCTACCTCTTCCTATTACTTCACTGAAATGGACTATCAGGCTATCAGCACCAATAACCACATGCTCAACTTCTTTGACCAAGTCTGGATTTAAGGCGCTTATGTCAATGTGGACATTAGTCTGCAACAATGGACTGGCTAAATCAGAGTCTCCAGTAGACAGGATGGGAGATAGGTCCGTGTGAGGATAATGGGATGGTCTGCATGATCCATTCTGAGATAAAGTTGGAAACTGATCTATAAGAAAAATAGAAGTAGATATATCAGCAATGAGTTCTATCATAAAGGGCTGGATTTCATTTATTTGAACAGTTGAAGACTGTTAGTAGATTGAAACACAGTTTACAAAATCACCAACACACATCAAAACAATGATTCTAAAGTTATTAAAAAGCAGTATCCTATAATAAGATCATGCTAAAAATAATTCAGTTAGAAAGATAGAAGATAAAAACATTACATCACGCCAAAACATCAGAAAATAACAAGATCTTAACGGCATTCCTATAGCTTAAAAGGGAGGGGAATGAAATGTATCCTTTTAAGGGTGGAGACCCTCCAACATGATGAGTCCCCAAACCAGATCATGCGTCTTCCCCTGCACTAGTCATGTGGCCCGTGCAAGATTGCGGAGTCCAAGACATGCTTTTTCCAGATGAGAGCACAGCACCCAAAAATGGGAGTTTTGGGACAGTGCGCAATATTGTGGTCCTGAAAAAAGCACTTGGGGGCAGGCGTGAGATTGCTGTGTCCAAAATGGCCGCTGTGCTCTGACATGAAAAAAACAGGATTTGTAGGGTATGGTTCCAGAATCTAGACCAGGGCTGTGGAATCTCCAGCTGTGGAATCTCTATTTAGGCACACTTGGTCTCTCCCATATGGCTCACCAGGCCATTTTGGCCAAGCTCACTGGCACTGGAATTGCATCTTCAAAAGAGGTTGCTATAACTGCTTTTCAATGATCAGCCGTTACAGCAACCTCCTTTGAATTTTGACTAGTGTCAATCATCCAATATCATTTTGGTGTCATAATGATACAGCTGGCCAGATCCATTTCCCCACCACTGATCTAGGCAGCGCAATGTAATTTGATTCAGGCCTGAGCTCCAGAATCTGTTCTGAATTCTAAGCCTTAGGCCTTTAATGCTGGAGCCAATAACAAAGAAAAGATTATCTGGAGGCTTTTGGGTCAAAGGATGTGACTTGCAATAAAGCAATATCTCTCTCTGCCAAAATGGACCATTATATCATTTGTCTGGCTTTTTTAATTCCAGAGGTTTTATATTTAATTCAGAGGTTTTATATAAAGCTATGCCATTTTGCCATGTCTCACCAATGTTGTCATAATGCAATCTAATTTTTTAGACTGAAGAAAGCAAAAGTCAAGGCCCCACTTGAATTTTGCAGAATTCTACTTTGACCCAAACTAGAAATTGCAGCCAGAGTTATCTGTACTTGTATTATCCGTGGGGGAGCATAGAATTGGGAAATGACACATTTGTGAAAAAGGAGGATATAGCAAAGTCCATAGGTTATTGTTAGATTATCATTTGCTGGGCAACTGAAAATCTGATGAATACTTCCTAAGTGCCTGTGACTATATTTATCTAATGGTAAATATTCAACTAGGAAAATAGCTTGAGTGATTCATTTCCTGCAGTTTTACACTGCAACAAAATTAAGTATTGCAGATGTTAACCTTTGACCGTAACTTTTTAAATATATTAAAATAAAATATCTCACTTCAAAGCAGTGACTGATATGATATTGATCTTTACAGACTGTTCTGATTTTTATATTGTTTTCTAGCTGCAGTCAGTCTGGCTTAAACCCACAAGTGAGCACAGTATAGCATACAAAAACAAACAAACAAACACAAAAAACTGGTGGCAACTCCCTGTCAAGTCTGGTTTCTAAGGGAGACCCTGCAATTCATATCCTCCACAGAAAAGTAAGTTCTGGTGTTGGAGGGCATGCTACACCACATCTACTAAGTATGGATGGGACATAGCAGGATGAACACACAGAAAACTGCAATTCTGCTTAAGAGATGAAGCAATGATTTATTAGCACTAGGAGCCACCTGTCTGGAAGCAGCTATAATGTAATAATTGTTATGGTCATATTCAGATGAAATATCCATTATATTTATATTGCAGATGTCTAGAAACATGACTGCCAAATTTACAAGGCTCTTTTCAGCTACAAATAGTCTAAAGTAATATGGTAAATAAAATTAGAAGCCTTTCAGTACCAATCTGATTCTAATATTGCTATCATATTTCTAATTTCACTACTCAACTGTTATAAATATTTGTATTTGTTGTGACTGATGAATTTGGAGGTGGGGTAGTTAAGGAACAATGTTATAAATATGTCCCATTTAGGGACAATGTATGAAATTATTTTTTTGATTCGGAAAGATCACTAAGACGCAGAAGCATTTATTATTTTTTATAACTGTGGTCCTGATGGTAAAGTCAAGATACACACAGAGAGAACATGTGCTGCAACATAGTTTTACCACATAGTGGAGCATATAGAAGAACAAGTAATTGTTAGAAGAGTGCACAGAAATGGCACTCTTCCACCTTGCTAGCAATTCATGGGCTGTCAAATGATTACATCAGATAATGGGTAACTGGCATAAATGGAGGGTTTTGTATTTATGCTCTGAACTGACCTACATGCTTGGTGCTCCGCAAATGGAGCACAAATGTGATGTTTAGATACATTCTGAGCCATGCCAAATATTCAACCTGGAACCCGGGCCAATATTTAATCACATCGCCTCACCAGCAATGTTTCTTACAACACAGAAAGGCTAACTTAAGCTGATTACTATATCTGAAGCCAGGATTCTTGAGATCTAATTAAACTCAGACCGCTCGCCCGCAGACTAGATGCTATTTGATCTAGAGTTCTCCGCCTATTTTTTAAAAAAGATATGCTAACTGCTTTAATTGTGACTGGACTTCAGTTAAGATTTTAACCAATTATAGTACCTGAACAAGAGTGGTACCTTAAGGACATGAAAAGTAACAGCTTTGCCAATTAAGAAACCTGGATAAATAATTTTATTTAAACATTATAGCTAGTTTACTGTCATAATGCTCTCAGATAGATTCTCTTCACTTCAGCACAATCCGGCCAATTATTTTCTGATGGCCTAAACAATGCAGTAAACATAAGGTAAAGGTAAAGGACCCCTGGACAGTTAAGTCCAGTCAAAGGTGACTATGGGGTTGTAGAGCTCATCTTGCTTTCAGGCCGAGGGAGCTGGCATTTGCCCAAAGACAGCTTTCCGGGTCATGTGGCCAGCATAACCAGTGCTTTTTTTTCTAAAAAAATGTTTAGGGGTACTCTTATTTTGACTCAAGAAAAATCACCATTTTATAATTCAAATCAGGAGAAAAAAATACAGTAAATGGACAAAAGTACAGATTCACAAAATGTTTAGGGGTATGCGTACCCCTGTGCCCCCCAAAAAGCATTGAGTATAACTAAACTGCTTGTGGCGCAACAGAACACCGTGACAGAAGCCAGAGTGCACGGAAACATCATTTACCTTCCCACTGCAGCGATACCTATTTATCTACTTGCACTGGTGTGCTTTTGAACCGCTAGGTTGGCATGAGCTGGGACAGAGCAACGGGAGCTCACCCTGTCACTGGGATTTGAACCGCCGACCTTCTGATCAGCAAGCCCAACAGGCTCAGGGTTTAGACCACAGCCCCTCCTGCGTCAGGCTGACCCCTGCCTTGCACCAGACCCCACCTGCAATCAAAGCATCAGGTGTTCCAGCAAGGAGGTCCCTCAGTCAGGTATTGGCCAAATGAGGAAGGAGTTGAAGCAGGACAGCTGCGGGAATCTGTTGCTCTGCTAGTGATCCCAACCAGCCTGAAGAATAGCTATAGCTGAGGCAAGTGAACTCTGAGTAGCTGTTTCAATGCAAACCAGGATGGATGCTCAATAAACAGGTTGTCTGGAAGTGCCTATAGTTTGCAGTTGCTCTAGTGATCTTTGATGTTACCCTTGTTTGTTTTGTTTTTAATTTGTGTCTGCCTGCGTTGGATTTTATGGCTAGATTTTATGGATTTCTGAATCGGACTTACCGGTTTATGATTTTATTGATTCATATGATATGTTTTTATTTTGTCTGTTTTATTGTATGTTGCTAAATTAAACACAACAAACTTTACACATTACATAGTGCAACAGAACCCAGGGGCTTCAAGATGTGAATTGCAATATAAACTCAAGTTTTTGTATACACGCTACTATGTGCATATTTATTGCTACACACAGGAATTATTTCTTTTGTTTATGTTTATGAAGCGGCCCTAAGGATATATAAACCTAGGAGCTCCCTTGTACTGCTTTCGGGACCAGTTCATGCCAGCAGCCTCATGAATTACCTTCTGGGAGTGGGCAGGGCTGCAGATCCTTCATAGCACTGCCAACTGTATGAACCAGAAGGCTGACACGTAGCTGCTGCAATTTGTGTGATCACAGCAGCTTAAAAAGAAGGCCATCATGATTCCACAAATTGCCACCACTGTATATATATACAACCCTTCTGCAAGCACCAGTTGAAGTGTCAGAAGCCTGCCAGCAGCCCCATGTACTCCTAAAGACCGCTGTGTGGGCGGGAACAATGGCTGTATGAAGTTTGGAAGTGGTATAGCTGTCAAGTGTCCCTTATTTGAAGGGACAGTCCCTTATTCCAGCGCCATGTCCCACTGCTGTCCCTTATTGATAGATGTCCCTTAAATGATGTCCCTTAAATTTCAAAGGAAGCAGCTCCTCTCCCTCCCTCCCTGCTGGCCAGGGAGGCTCCAACTGTGTTGCTTGGCTGTGTTGCTCACCCAATAAGGAGTCTAAGAACGACTGGGGGGGGGGGGAGCTTGCATGCCTTGTGTGTGGCTAGTTAATGCAAGCTGAGGAGGTTTT
Organism: Podarcis melisellensis; assembly: GCF_964234715.1. Lineage (NCBI taxonomy): Eukaryota > Metazoa > Chordata > Lepidosauria > Squamata > Lacertidae > Podarcis > Podarcis melisellensis. The sequence continues at coordinate 22,658,738 of NC_138542.1, forward strand.
TGAATGCTGGATGCCATTTTGTTGCACGTGCTGCTGCAAACTTTGCAGTGCAAAGCCAGGCCGGGGAGCCATCTTAAGTTGAGGCTGCATAGGCCTTGTGGTGCATGTGATTCACATTCTATTCAGTTGAACCTCTGGTTACAAAGTTGGTTGAACAGTGTTCTTGAAGCTACCAGCATGAGTTTGACCAGACTGCAGGAGGACAGGAAGACTGGAGTGCCTGGAACAGGTGAGGCTGCAAGTCTCTTATTTTGGCTGCTGGTCCCTTATTTTCAAGGCTGCTGGTCCCTTATTTTCAAATCTGTAAGTTGACAGCTATGGGAAGTGGCCCGTACAAACTTCCTTAGGAGTTGAAGGTTCTACTGGCCTACAAGAGTCAAAAGGCATGCACTGGATATATAATGAAATACACCAAAGAGAAAGGAAGGAAAAATTAGGCTAGGATAGGTCAGGAAAAGCTTAACTGAAGGAAGACATGAAGAATAGACCTGAAATGGAGAAGGAGGCAAGGCAGCCTAATGGATGAGAAGGCGAGACTCTTAACAGGATAGCTAAAAGCACAGAGGCAGGAAAAAAGATGGAAGTTATACCAGGATGGCAGCAGAAGATCAGTTAAAGAAGAGCAGAGGAAATTGGAATATATGTAAGGAAAGACAAGGAAGGAAAAACAGAGCAGGACCACTTGCTACGTTCATTATAGGGATGCCTCTGATCATCTTCAAGGCAAATCTTTTCCATCCTTCCCTCCCACCACCACTGTAATGCTCAGAATGACTTACAGCAGAGACTGCTGCCATTTTACATAAGGCACAGATTTTTATTAAACAGCTGAATTAGACATATAGAGTTTTGATACTCGTGCAAGCACCCACCAAAAACGAATTGGCAATGGGGTCAGTCCACGTGGTGATGGGAAACTGCTAAGTAAGTGGATATTACTGGATTATAGCAAACGTTCAGAAGAGATACAACCTATTGTAGGTGTCATTTGATGGGTTACAAAGTGGGCTGTTTAAAATATGACATCTTTTCTATATTTACTAATCAGAAAAACAGTACCTTCCAGAAAAGTCGATCTGTAGTCTACGGATTCACTTGAGACCATTTCTGCTGTAGGGCTTACACTCCTTGCACTCACAAGCCTGTCCAAATGAGGAGTGTGCACTCGTCCGTCATAGCGAACAATATCTCCACCTAATTCTTAACATGTGGGAACACAAGAGAATGTCAGTACCAAGTTCTGAACAAACTTGCATTATCCTAGAGGTTTCAGTTATTTCACTGCTAGATTGTGTGGAGCAGCTGATGTTCTGTAGAGTATCTCTATTCCTCCATATAGCAAAAGAGAAATATATTTTGACAGTTTGGTGCCAGACATATACAGACAACTGCCCATTCTGCATATTTTATCAGGGCACAACAGGATATTCTGTTTCCTACTGCTGTGCTGGAGAAGAGAATATGTTGCAGCAGGAGGGCATCCATACTGGTTTAAAAGTTTTGATGACAACTATGCATGCAGCCGCATAAGCCATCATCAAGCACTCTGAACAAACCACGTGTATCTATAACATCCCTTGGCTTAGAAGAGAGTTGTGGGCCATCTATGACTTCCACGCTCATCAATATTTGATGTAAATGTTGAAGAAAGCCAGCTTTAAAAAATCTAATTAGTTATAACACACTTTTGCTACCCTTATGACTGGATTCTCTTCTCAGAACACCTATGCAGTGCGTTGTCTTCCTTCCTATCCTTCTTCAAAACCCACCTGCAGAATGCCATTGCTTTAACCTCCCCGACTGTGGCAAAGACTTAGACTCCAAATAGGACATAAACAGATCCACTCACTTTCACCTCTCGCTACCCACCCTGTTTCTTGTCCCCCTGTAACTTCCTTGGGGCAGGAAACTGTCTAGCTGCTAACTGAAATAGCATATATGAAGAACAACACCACCACCTTTGATTTGCTTTCTCTTTTTTCTCCACAGGAAGAGGCCAAACAGTAACAATAAGAGAATAACTGGTATGCACACGATTCCCGCAATGATTCCTGTGAAGCTCTGCTCCGGCACAATCAATACTTTCCCAATAACCATTGATGAAACTTCTTTCTGCCACTGAAAGATAAAAAAGGCAAAGAACCCATAGCAAGCTTTTAAAACTCCCATCAATAACAGAGTTCAATTTCATTTGGGGGACTGATAAGAGAACATGCCAACTCTTATCACTGCCAACATACCCATGCAAGTCACACATGCTAGTCCTATCTCTCATCATTTCCTAACTTTTTTTTTTATTCTCAAGGCCAGAGATTGATTGATTTTATTAATTTATATAATGCCTATTGTCACATTAGATGCCGTATTAGAAATAATAGAATAAAACTCCTTCTAACTACAGCACAAGCCAGAAACTGAGAGAGAGAGAGATAAAAAAGCACAGTGGAGAAGCCCTGACCCGTGAGGGACTAACATCTGGCTCCTTGGGTAGCCTTTTTCAGCTCAGGAGATTCAGCAACAGAGAAAATCTGAGCATTGGCAGATGCTTGTATCACCTTTGCATCTGCCACTTGAGCTGCAAGCTGTGCGGGACATGAACAGCATTCAAGTGAAGGATGCAAAAATGTTTACTTTAGCAGCCATTTCCAGCAAGAGACTCAGTTGCAGTGAGGCAGTTGGAAGACTGGAAAACTAGAGAGTAGCTTAGATACCTCTTTGACAACTTTGGTTATACTCTAAAAGCTTCAGTCTGCCTTCCTCCAGAGGACTCCTCAAATCACTTCATAATGGACTATGCTTGAGGTTAAGTGGGAGGGGGTATCTGGAGTGGTGGTGGGAATTTGGTCTATTATTGCTAGCAGGAATCCTAGTTGTTGTCAGGTACACTTTTTATAATACAGTGGTACCTCAGGTTACATATGCTTCAGGTTACATACGCTTCAGGTTACAGACTCCACTAACCCAGAAGTAATACCTCGGGTTAAGAACTTTGCTTCAGAATGAGAACAGAAATCGTGCTCCGGCGGCACAGCGGCAGCAGGAGGCCCCATTAGCTAAAGTGGTGCTTCAGGTTACAAACAGTTTCAGGTTAAGAACAGACCTCCGGAACGAATTAAGTACTTAACCCGAGGTACCACTGTACTGGCCTCCCTCTATGTACTAATATTTTACTCTGGCTGTGTAAGTAAGCAGTTACCAAGGTTGCAACCCTTTGTTAAAGAATAGCTAATGCCATTTGTGCTTCATCATGAAATCTAGCATCTTTTCAGGAATGTCCTTTAAGTTTCTATCGCACTAATGATTCTGCCTTACCAGTTCTGTTGTTGTCTTTCAGTGAGAAGATTGCAACAAGCAGCACTAATCAACCAGGAAATCCAAAGTATTTAGTGTCATATGACAGTATCTCAGTGAGTTGGAATGCACTTGGCAATCCTTCTGTCTTTTTTGGAATCCAGTCCAATTTGGAATGATAGATTTGAAAATCTCCCTTTTATGCTGGGTGCATAAGCAATTTGCAAATAAGCAGAAAAATAATAAAGTAAACAAACAAAAACTCCTGCCACCTTGCATGCATTATTTCATGCATGTTGGCCCCATTAATTTCCCACAATGAGAAATGCAGCTGGATGTGCACTGTGAATGTGCCAACATCTAATGCCTTCAAATATGATAACTAAATAATTTACAGCATTTATGTAACAAAGGCATTCATTCTGAAATTTTCAAAAAAATATTTTCCAGGGTTATATAGTAAAATATAAGAACATAGATGACTTTTGCAAAGGACACTTCAATTAATAGTTGGCTTTCTTGAGCCTGACCAATGACATCATACCTGCATACATGTTACCCATTCTGTTCCTGAAAATATCACACCAACTCCTCCTTGGTGCAGAAGAGGTGATAGTACCAGAAGACAAAGACATATGTTAACCCCTAGCTCCCAATGTGTAATCTTAGGGGCCAAATATGTGCAAGTCTATGGTTGGATCACCTAACTTTTTTAAATTTAGAGCAGCTGTGTGTTGGCTCCAATGTTGATTAGAGTAGCAGAACTGGAAGGAGAAATGGGAGTTTATTCTTTATTCCCTCCATCATGGCTTTTTCCAGATATAAATAGTCAGAATGGGCTTTCCGCTTTCTAACAACAAACCTATCCATGGGAGATTTGTGAAAATGGAGGACTGAACACAATTCAGAGGGAAACATCAGGATTCTGCAGGAGTGTTGCAACCCCTCCAAACCTCAGTATATTCTTTAATCCAGGCATAGCCAACCTTTTTATACCTACCGCCCACTAATGCATCTTTCTTGATGGTAAAATTTCCTTACCGCCCACCAGTGCTCGATGGAAGGAGGATTCAGCTTGTGCCGTAGAACCTCCGACCACCCACCTAGAATCCTGAAATGCCCACTAATGGGCGGTAGGGACCAGGCTGACAACCCCTGCCTTAATCCCAAGGAACTGCCAGTTTAAGGCTAGAGTTAAGGTTGTCTCATGTTGGCTCAAACTGGAGAGCTGAACAAGTTCAACTTGGAAATCAAAACATTGAAAAGTCAGCCTGGGATACTGCCCACGTTTGAACAGATTCAGCAATTCAAATATCAAGAATTATTAAAATATAAACCCCATGTTTTAGACTATCAAGATAATTTGTTCTTTTAAAAAAACTGGGCCATGAAAGCAGACAATTCACACATTCAGCTGGAGATGATAACGCAACAGGGTAGTGTAATGGGAGTTCTTTCCTCCCTTCATAACAATAAGTCTTCACAGTGGAGCAGACCATGAGAACACCTGATCACTCAACAAGAATGACAACAAAAAGGTAGGGAAGAGGACCTAATTGGAAGGGCCCAATTCATACCAAAGGAAGTGGTTAAAAGAAATCTTTGGCTGCTCTTCCACCAAGTAATTGCAAGTGCTGCTTCCAATGAAATGTTTAAACAACTCAGATGAAGCATGATGTGTAAACACAAGGAACAAATTAGAACTTCAATTGTGCAAATATTATTAGTAGAGAAGTGACATTTCAAACTATACCACATATGCAATGCTAGGGTAGGTCTCTTACCACAATGTTTAGTTCATGGTTGGATTTTAGCAGCTCTTTAGGAACAGTACAGGAAACAGACTGAAACTTCAAAGTAATATTCTCACAGTTCTTGCTTCCAACTTTTAGCACTTCACCTTTAACAGCTTCTGAGTCAATGTTATTACCCTGAGAAAAAAAAACCAGATAAAAAGAATTGGAAACAGAATTACAAAAGAAAAAAAAAGATAATAGGGAAGCTTTACCAAGCCAGGCTCATTTCCCCTTGCTAAACATTTTCATTAAGGAGATATAATAAAACAAATGACAGTGAGTGGTCATTGAAATGCATTGATTCCTTCCTGAGACTTAGAAACACACTGAGTTTCTGAATGGCAATTAGAATGCATTAAATCAAGTACCACTGCTTGCTGACAGTCTGGTTTTAGGGACTGTCTTCAAAATTCCAAAGACCATCTACAAATGGCTAAACAAAAAAGTATCTGCCACTTCTACTCTCAACTGCATACAATTGCAACAAGTTGCTGAATGGCCATAGGAAACCCAGCCAGATGGGTGGCATATAAATAAATAAATAAATTATTATTATTATTATTATTATTATTATTATTATTATTATTACTGCTGCAGTTTGGATCCAGGCAAATGGGCTTCAGGTGTTGTAAAACAATCCTAGGAATTCATCGAGATGGCTTGGATAGACTGAACTTTGATGAAATGCCAGGAGCTCCATTGTAAATCACAGATACATACAGGGAGAGCCTTATTTTCTTTCAATTTGGTAATACATAGCAACACTTTGGCACAATCCTGTAAAGGAGTTCAGGAATTTTCTATTTATTACAGCTGCAGAATAAATCCAGACAAATACTCAGGCTTCTTACTGGCAAAGGGAATGAACTGGATCCTGAAATACTGTCTGCAGGTTTTAGTGCTTTTGAGTTGATACACATTCCTCATCACAGTTATCGACTTGTCAGTCAACTGGTGCTACAATTACATCTCTAGTGACTGTTTCTGTCCTTTAAGATGCTGTGCAAGGGGCCTTCTGAAGACCTGATTGTATAACCCCCTTTTGGCTGAGCCAGGCTTTTACCTTCCCCATACCCGGTGGCCTGGCTGAAATGGTTCTGTGGCTCAAATGGGTAGGTCTGAGAGATCTAAGTAGACCCATTGGCTGGTGGTTCTCCATCCCTAGCCTAGACAATGGATGCTTCTCTTTGTCTAACTGGCTAGCTATGCTTTCTTTGATGTCATTCATTGCCTCAAAATGTGAAACTAATATGGATTTTGGAGTTTTAGTTGGCCTGAAAAATATATTTGTGGATTTTGGAGGAGAGAAAATCCCTCTTACTTCCCCTACAGAAACCCCAGACCTGCAATTTGACATGCTCCATCTGCTGTGGTAAAGACAGTACCCTGTACCTGGCCGCTGCTTTAAATATGCCAGGGACAAACAGGGCACAGTCCCCATGTCCTTGCCTCTGAGTGGCCTTGCAGGCGAGGCCAGCCCAGAATGGAAGGCCCAGTGCGGACGGGGTAAGTGGCACCAGGAGACAATCCCCTCCCCCCGCCACACAGGAAGATGGCAGCCTCCCAGGACTAATCGCAGTCATGGCGTGCATCAAACATCCACCACCCCAAAAAAACAGAGCCCCATGTGAGCAGATATTCTGTGTCTGCTTATCCCAGAAGGAATAAAAGTTATAGCAATTTTTAGATTCCCCGTAAGAGTGAATGGGGAACACAGAACTTTATTTTCTGCAGAGTAGCTCAGAACCCAAATCGTAAGTTGACAGAAGACAGAACAATTCAGATCAGGGTTTTTTTAAAGCACAGGTAGAAGATGAATGTTGGGATTCCATGTGCAACCTTACATCAGCCTGACTTTATCTGAAGTCACAAAGACAGACTTTTAAGATGGGGATTTCTGTTATGGACTTTTTGCAATTCTTTGCTGAAAACCAAAACAACAGTCCAGATAAGTTGCCTAAGAGCTGTGGGATTTTTTTTTCTTCAAGTGGTGGCGGTGGCATAAAGTACCCTGTTCTCTTTGAGTGAGGTAGAAAGAACCTTTTGGTCCGAATATGTTCACTTGCTGAAAGGAAAATGTGCCGCATTAGATTAGTTTTACTGAAAAACCAAGTGATAAAGGCTCCTCTATTCTTCTGACACTAATTAAGAAAACAGATAAAAGAATTTTGGTTTGCTAAGAACTGTTTGTTCACTGAACCAAGCGCTCATTTAATTTCATGCTGTGCTTGCTTAATTACTGGATGACAAAACGTGATTATGAGGCATGTAAACTTGTCTCTGGTTTTTGTGTGTGTGTTTATAAAGCTCAGAATGCTGCCAATTCGGCCTACAGTGACCTTTTGACAGAAGGAACACAAGTTCTCAAAAGCTGGCCTATAGTTTATGAGTGCCTCTCACTTAAGAGTTTGATTTGTGGGGGAGGATACTGAATAACTATAATAGTTTACCCTATGATGCACTTCTCATTTTAAGTAGGGACTTGCCACTGATATTTAAAACATGTACCTAACACTAGTGCAACAGCTTAGTGCAGGATACATACTGTTCACATGTGAACTATATTTGGAAGTGAACTATATTTGGCCAAAGTGAACTATATTCGGAAGTCTGTAGGGAGTTATTCAGGATTAAGTGCTGAAATTGCTTACAACTACAAAATTGCTGACAAAGGCACAAACATAAGTAAGGCTTGACATTACTCCTTAACCAGGTTTACTTTTGTTGCCAACTGAATCAGTGAGTTGGAGGAAAGCAAACACAAACGAGGATTGGTTTTAGTTATCACATGTCAAATTTTCAGTGAAATCTACCAGGCTTCATTTATCCAATTGCCCAACACGGTCTGAATTTCTTCATTTCTGCCTCTGTGTCCTGCTCACAATTACTAGTGGTTCTGCCCAGTGCTAAAGTCTGCTTCCTGGGATGTAAAACTGTTTAGCAACCTTTTAAAAGAAATGTTGTTGTTGTTTTTAAAAAAGAAAAGGCAACGGGTCCTTATAACTGACAGCAGAGTTCTAGACCTGACCCAATCTTGCTTTAAAGATGTATTGCTACTCAACAACACCAGTTCTTGGTCAAGCACTTGTAAAAATATAACCAAATTCCTTACTGTTTTACAGGCATATGCATGTCTGTTAACAGAAACCAGTGCTTTTCTTCTAGAAAAAAGGTACCAATACTTACTATGAAGTTGTTACATAAGTGCCACACTTTAAACCAGTACTTTTCTTCTAGAAAAAAAATGGTGCTGGTACTGACAGAAACTAAATATACATGAAGCACTGACAAAAACTAATTATACATGAAAACCTAAATTTAACCCAAGCGTCTCACATCTTGTCCCATCTGTATGCCAGTCAAAATTATGTCCACATTGTTGTTTGCTTCAGATCCCCATTGGTTCCAGACAAGTTTCCCAGAATTCTTTGGGGCAATGTGGGCAAGCTCATTTACCATATTTAAAACCAAATAGCCCTTACCTTAATCACTATATTCTGGTTTCCCTGGGAAATCACCACTGGTTTTGAGGAAATGGTAAAGACCGGGTCATTCACATAATCAAAATTAAACGCAGGTGAGATGACTCCATCAAAAATGAATAATACTTTTGTCACAAAAGGTGGTGTCAGGTTATAGGATCTTAGCATCGGAGTTGTGCAACAGATCATTTCAGCATTAGAACGATGATTACATTCCTAAAATAATAAGGGGGAAAAAGAGGTATTATTTGTTTACATGTCTAAAATAAGAAAAGGAAACTGAATAAGTAGACAATTGAGTATCACAACATTTTATATGACTTCAACTTTTTGTTGATTTCTGCTTTCAGAGAATTGTCCCAATTATAGCTTGCATATTCTTTAAACATAGCAGCAATATAAGTTTCCATTATAAAACTTCACACTCGCTTAAAAAAATTGAAAAATTAATTCTAATCATGGACATACTTTGCAACACTCACCAAGTGATGTTACATAAACTGGGCTTACGCAAATTATATTAGGGGCATCTCTCTCTCTCTCTCTCTCTCTCTCTCTCTCTCTCTCTCTCTCTCTCTGTGTGTGTGTGTGTGAAAGTCTATGGATGTGTGTCTTGGACACTCAGCGTTGTCTTCTACTTTTATGTCCAGCTACAGTGTCCAACACTCCTACCATCTTGGGAAATGGTTCTTATGTTGAAAACTCTGGGAAGTTGTAAATTCTGGTCTTATTTCCACTAGTACGGGTTTCTTTATGTACCAAGGGATGGATGCTTAAATGAGATCCAACCATCCAACACAAAACCATGTGCCCACTTTCAGTACACACTGAGCTTCTAAACCTGTTGATTTCCACATTTGTTTCAATGGGGAAAAAATATAGGTCTCTATTTCAAGATCTGACAGCTCCATAGAAGCAAACAGCACAACCTGCACCTGCAAGAAGTACACCCATAAGAAATTGCTCAAATGGCCAAGTCTGCAAGGTAAGGAGGAGTACTTTTCTACTTAAAACACATGGGCATGGCAAAAGAAGAAGAAGAAGAAGAAGAAGAAGAAGAAGAAGAAGAAGAAGAAGAAGAAGAAGAAGAAGAAAGGGGAAGAAGACGATTTTAGTTTTGTTTTACCCAAACGTAGCTATATATTTTTTCTGTGACCAACTGTAAAGGAGATGAATTTATTTGACCCTACCTACATCACGCTATATTCTATATCACCAAACTCTGAATATAATTGTACATTGCATTAATTAACATTATTTTTACTATATTAGTGGCCATGTGGTGATTTTAGCCTATAAATTTTATTGTTTAAAGTCTTAACCTGTATATTAAGGTACTTCTATAGCTCTGTTTAGAGTAGGTAATGTTTTGATAATATAAATGTTTTAAGTTTTTTTGTATTAATCCAGCATATTTCCTTTTAACTATTGAATGATTCTGTGTACATTGCGGCAGCCTTTGACTATGTGCAATAAAACTGACTGACTGATTTATTGACAGTTAAAGTGGTTGTCTTTGTACTGCAATGCTGGATCACAAGCACATACACACGCAAGTTGTTTGTGTATGATAAATGGTAGGGAACCGAGACGATAGTCAAGAGTTGACAGTCAAGTGTCATATGTATATTTCTCCCCCCACACCCCAATCTAATTGGGGAAATGAGCCTATAACCAATTTGCACAAATGCAAAGCATGCATACAAAAATAGAATGCACATTGCAGTAGCTCTGTCAGACTCTGTTGCCAGCTTAGAAATTCTGGTGTGCTTTCTGGCTGACTCAGGGCCAAACTACATACTGTGCTGGGATAACCACAATTGATCAATCTTTCTTTATTAAATGCAGCTGCAGGAGTTGTGGGCAGTGGTGTATTAAGTTATTGGGATGAAGTAGTAGCATGGAGGGGTGGAGGGTTGTAGCTCCTTCTGCAGTCTAAAGCACACAAACGCATCAAGCTGCTATTTGATCTGCTGAGGGAAATACAAGTTCCTGTGTCCCCCCCCCCCAAATGGAGAAAATAGAAGTTTGCACATATGTCAGTTTGTGACTGAGAGATCTGCATTAAGAAAACTATATGGGGGGGGGGGGAAAGGGGTTAAATGCCTGCAGCTTCTGTCCAATCAGATTAGCAGCCACTCCCTAATGTTGCATTTATTTAAAAAGAAGAAGTCAAGAGATCAGAACAAGATCTTCCAGAATAACACACAGTTTATCTTATAGAACTCTAAACCTCTGCCATTTTATCTAAACTCATGTGTACAAAAAGCATTTCTAGAATTAATTTGAGGCTGTTGGTTTGTATGCCCATGGAAAATTCTGGCCCAGTTGCATCATTTTTCACGTGAAAGAACAGCACAAATAGTCCATGGCTGAGGACTGTGGTCTTTCATTCAGTTGAAGGCTGGAGCGGAAAGAAAAATAACCCAGCAATGGAATTTAGTTAAGACAATGAAAGAAACATTCCAGACTACTGCCAAAAATGCTATGGGCATCTCAAACTCAAAACTGGCAGCAGCTGGGAATGTTTTCTTCCCCACCGTCCTACCTAAAGTATTGCAAATCATACATTTGAGGCGCCAGGCTTTGGGAAGGAGGTGTGAGGGCTCTGAGATGCTGCAGGAACCCTCACACCTTCTTCTTAAAACCCAGCATCTCTGAGAGGTCCAGTATTGTCCTCAGGTCAGGTCTGCATGTGCAGCAGAACAAGGTAATATAAAGGACAGTACTGCTTAGCCTGCAGGTGGGAGTCATCCCTTTTTAATGTTATCCAGAAAAAATCCTAGCTTAGCCAGCTTTCTAAATATAAGCATAAGTCCATAAAAGTTACTAGCCTGCAATTCTTCTTACTCCCACTACAGACTGGCAGAGGAGGAACAAACACCTCTGTCCTTCTAGCAGCAGTTGACTGCATTTCTATGCTGGGCACAGAGCAGGAACAGAGTACTCTGGTCCTCCTTTGCCAGCCAGTTCTCTCAGATGCATTGAATTCCATGCACTTGCAAGAATTCCTTCTTGCTTATGGCTACCAGGCTAGTGCCGAAATATAAGGTTTAGCTCAGTCATCTGTTTGCTGTGCTGGTTTTCTATCTGAAAGCCATTAAAAAACCCCCATAATAGAGCATTCATTCATTAAAAATTAAGTTATTTTCCCCAAGCTGCAGAGTGCAGGTAATTCCCCCACTCAATTCTGTGGCAGGTGTGGACCAAGCCTTATTAACAAGAAACCAGATATTGTTCCATAATCTTGCACAGTTCTTTTATGATGAGCTATATGTATGCCTCAAGGGAGCACGTGCAGATTGCAGGCACTAGGTGCAATCTGGGTACCAACTGAAGTTAAAGGTGCTTAAATTAAATGCTTGTGTTGGCAATCATAAACATAGGGTGTAAACCCTATTGAAGACAGTGGGACTGACTTCTGAGTAAGCATGCATAGGAGTGTGCATGTAAATATGTTGCATTCCGTTTACATTAAATAGAATGAAATACAGTGGTACCTCGGGTTACATACACTTCAGGTTACATACGCTTCAGGTTACAGACTCCGCTAACTCAGAAATAGTGATTCAGGTTAAGAACTTTGCTTCAGGATGAGAACAGAAACTGTGCACAGAAGCAGCAGGAGGCCCCATTAGCTAAAGTGGTCTTCAGGTTAAGAACAGTTTCAGGTTAAGTACGGACCTCCGGAACGAATTAAGTACTTAACCCGAGGAACCACTGTAATACTAGCAAGTCATAGATTAAGCTTGTAACTACATTCATTTTTGCTGCAATGGCCTCAGACAATTATATCCCTTTTCATTAATAACTACTTTAAAAGATACCTATATTCCTATTTTTTATATGTAGGTGATTTAACACAGAAGCATTTGTATACATCAAAACAGATCCTGGTAATCATACTGATTTCATTAACGTAAATTCATTGCACATCTAATCTACTTCAGAGTACCAATGTCTTTTAAATTAATAACAGTGACACTTATAACCTAGTTTGTGGGCATCTATTAGAATAGGGTCTATAGCTCTTTACTTTATCAGGCCAGTCTCGAAAAAAGGATGCTTTCAGAGAACGATAAAAAATAAATAAATCTAATAATACTCTTTAGTGGTGATGCAATGTGACTGATTGGGAAGGTCAAGAGAAATTGCATTTGTTGTGCCCTTATTGCTAGGAAATTTGACATGACATTCTTACTCTGAAATTGATTTCTGAAATTGAAAAATGTGATGCTTTTCATGAAATACTGCATTGATAATCTGTAAGAAAAAAAATCCAAATCCATCTGATCAAGACTAAATTAACATACCACTTATTTTATCTGGCTTTTAAAAGACATTTTCCTTGAATGTTTCCACTGTAGTTCAGGCAGTGTTTATTCTTTGTTGTAATATATATATATGTGTGTGTGTGTGTGTGTGTGTGTGTGTGTGTGTGTGTGTGTATATATATTACATGTAAGTATTTGCAAAAAGTTGGGTACTACTGAAATATGTATAGCCTTTAAGTGAGCTGCAGGAAAGAAGGATACCTTCTTCAAAAATACATGTGGCTTACAATATTCTTGCCTCAACCCTAATTGTGACCTATGAGGCAATGAAAGCAAGTCATGGCCGATAAAACCTGAACTCCAGTATCTAACTTGATTTTTAAGAAACCTGCGCAACAACAGGATAAATGTGGAAGAAGATCTGTGTGCTTTAGGGTAGCTGGTAGCTGACCCAGATAAAAGCAAGGGGTAAAAAGGTGGAATGTTATAGCATCTCGACCGTCATGGCAGCTCAGAGGATAAATGGCCTTTCACAGAGAATCTAAAGCATGGATGCCTAACAATGTGAATGGGAAGATTTAGGTGATCAATAACAGACTTGGAAAAAGGTAGACGGAAATAAAATGGAATAGTGTTTGGCCTGGACAGATGCATCCACCCAAATGCTAAGATGTCTAAGCTAAGATCTGAGCATTCCAGTTTCACCAGAAATGAAAGAGTGAAGGAAATGACAGTGACGACAAGTGGACGTCTAATGCAGAAAAGGGGTAGTGGTGGTTGCACACACTGAAAGGGCTCTTTCGGATGTTAATGATCCTGCCTTGTTAAAACATAGTTTGGGAAACTAGGAACAGGTGTCAGGCAACACGAACACCAGCTTCACACATGTATTTCCACACATGCAGGCTTCAATTTCCCTATACTATATACACACTTCTCCATGACAATGGCACTTCTCCAACAAGAATAAAATGCAGCCTACATGACAAATAATTTTTCAACATGCTTGGCTGGTCTTAATATATTTTGTGGTATTTGAAAGCTCAGCTGGCATATAGGCCTGCACTGTGATGCCTGTTTGCTCAAGTACACCATCAAACCCTTTTAGAGACTTTAAAGAAAGCTAAGCCCACCATTGCAACTAGCTGCTGTCATCTTTAATGCAAAAGGCTGCATTGTTCTGTCCGTTAATCAGAAACTAGAAGATATCTAGAGATATGCAGAAAAAGAATCAACATCTCAAACAATTCACATTTTTAAATGCATCTTCAGCTACCTGAAGATAAGTCCCAATGAGTGCAGTATAATTTACTTCTGCGTAAATTTGCACAGGATCGTGCTGCGTGTTCTGTTTGAAGGTATGCACATATTAATCTAAAGTTAGCACTTATACTACGAAGGGGTCAGCAACCTTTTTCAGCCGTGGGCCGGTCCACCGTCCCTCAGACCATGTGGTGGGCCAGACACACACACACACACACACACACACTCTCTCTCTCTCTCTCTCTCTCTCTATATATATATATATATATTTAGGGGGGAGGAATGAACAAATTCCTATGCCCCACAAATAACCCAGAGATGCATTTTAAATAAAAGGACACATTCTACCCATGTAAAAACACGCTGATTCCCAGACCGCCCGTGGGCTGGATTGAGAAGGTGATTAGGCCACATCTGGCCCACAGGCCTTAGGTTGCCTACCCCTGTGCTACAGACTTACCACAGTAAAGTTTTTGCCCAGCTTAGGGACCGTTACCACCATCTTTGGAGAGTGTGCTGAATTCAGATTGATCCCCTGAGCTGTAATTGTGCTTCCACCACTGAGAAAAAGAAATTGAAACAATATTCATATAAACAAATACCAATTCAAAATGCACACCAGTATTTTAAGTTTCTTAAATATCAATATGTTATTTAGACTCAACAGATCAAAAATGGCCTTGTGAAAGAAATGAACGCGAAATCAGAAACAGCAACCCTACCTACTCCCCTTTACTCCCTACAGTGGCCTTTGATTCCCACTTCAACCAATGCGTAAGGTTGATTTGATTTTCCCCACCTTGTTCCTGATGTAGATCTTCACTGACCCCTTCTTTCCTGGCCAGTTAAGGCACTATTCTGTGGTTCACTTCAGGTGAAAAATGTCTTGGCTCCCATATATGTGTGTGAGAGTGCAAGAGAGATGCCTCATTTGGACATAATGCTAAACTATAGTTAGTGTTATGAGACTGAGATTATGCAGGGCTTAGGCTCACACCTCTTCCTCTTACTCTCCAGCTTGGTCATGAGAAGTTCGAAAACCTCGACTTTTCTTTTAGATTAACTACATCTTACTGTGTTGTGCAAACCTGGACAAGCTGTGGTTATCTCAGCTAGGGTTAGATGAAGCAAGTCAACTTCAACCCGTAGTTTATGAAGCTGACCTCTTTTCTACTAACCATAGCTCAGGTTAACCGCAGTCTAGGATTCAGATGATATGCTAAACTACAGTTTATCTAAAGCAGAAGTAGAAGCTCTGTATTTCCTCTTCATGGCTACACCAAAGGAGAAGAGGCATGCGAGGGGGCGTGCAAGTTCAAAAGGCTAATTCACATAGCACTAAAGCACTAGTTAGCATAATAGCCATATGCAGTCAATATGTGTGAATGGAGACTGTAACAGCATGATGGGCTTAGGGTTCCTAAATTGTCAATAAAACCCCTTTCATTTTTAGGGAAGGTAGTGGAATCCAAATTATATAAAACTCCTTGGTATATTACCTAGGAATAAAAATGCACATCCATTTGGGAGATTTGGTAAGCTGTGCCACTCTTTGCTCATTCATTCCTATGAATATATTTATTGGAAATTTCACTCACCTAAGAAAGGATTTGGCAGGATAAATTTTAGAAACAGTAGGGTTTTCTCTGTATGTAAAATGACCCGCTGAACGAACCGCTGAATCGATTTTCATTCTGACATGACACTCTGACACTTCTCTTTCCGGAGCAGTGTAGCACTCTATGGTATTATCAGACACTCTGCACAAGAAAGAATCCACAGGGGAAAATATTTGCTATAATCGCTATTGGAAAATACATGCTGCATATTTTCTAAAACTAGCCAAGTCCCACTTAAGAGTAAGTTCATTGAAATTAATGGGCCTAAGTTAGTCATTAAAATACATAACATTGGCTACAACCCCCTAACTTGATATCCTAGTCCCACCACTTCCCAGTGGCTTAAACTCTGAAACTTTTTGCAGTTTGGGGGGGAACACCCAGGCACAAGCATTGTTTATTGGGCCAATATCATTCTGTCTGAACCAAGCCAGTGACTAGCTCAAGCCTATGCAGCAAGCTTTAAGATGAAGGGGGAGTTTGAACAGCAGTGTTCCCAAGTTCAACACTCTATCCATTACACAATGCCAGCTCCCAAACAGAAATCAAAATGAAAAAGCAAACAGAAGGAAGGGGGAAGAAAGTGGAACAGGAAGGCTACATTAGCACACTTAGTATGAACTGCATCTCTCTGTGTGTAAATAGAGTTCCAACATTCCATCAGACTCTATCAACATTCTCTGGAATCATACTCTAGCCCATGGGTAGACAAATTAAGGCCTGGGGTCCGGATCTGGCCCAACCGCCTTCTAAATCTGGCCTGCAGACGGTCCATGAATCAGCGTGTTTTTACATGAGTAGAATGTGCCCTTTTATTTAAAATGCATCTCTGGGTTACTTGTGGGGCCTACCTGGTGTTTTTGAATGAGTAGAATGTGTGCTTTTATTTAAAATGCATCTCTGGGGTTATTTGTGGGGCATAGGAATTCGTTCATTCCCCCCCCCCCCAAATATAGTCTGGCCCCCCCACAAGGTCTGAGGGACAGTGGACTGGGCCATGGCTGAAAAAAGTTGCTGACCCCTGCTCTAGCCCGACTTAAAAATGGAAGTGGGGGAAGGTGGTACCCAGAGCATCTTAGGAAACAAAGTAAGCAGGCTTCAATTTGGGACACAACTATGAGGAGGCCAAACTCATCCCTCACCCCTGACACTAGGTTCACCAAGCACAGGTAGCCCCCTCCCGCATATTCCTATGTGCACCTTCCACACAAATGTGTGGCTGTTTTTCCACTCCTGCTGGAAAATAATGTCAGGTGCCATAGACATCTGGCCGGCCACTGTGAGAACAGAATGCAAAACTAGGTGGGCTTGATGCAGCAAGACTCGTATTGTGTTCTTAATAAAAAATGCACTTGGGAGAGAACACTAGAGTGAGGGAAAGATGTTTCCACCAACATAAACAGTGTGTGAGGCTAGACATCCATTGGCCAAAAAAGTAAGGAAAACAGGGAGAGATAAACAGAAATGCACTTTTGGAGGGCTCTGCAGTACACAGACCTCTCTTACACACTGCAGGCCCACAGACTGTCTATACTGCACTAGTTAACTTCCTGTTGAGAAAATAATAATGCACTGTTTTCTTCTTGGATATACAGACAAGTAATTCAGTAAATAAAGTTTGAAATTTCTGATTCTTTCTATCTTAATGCTTCTGAGTTCTGATATCAGTTTATATTACTGCTTTTGATTTGTACGTTTTATGCTTTTTCATGTACCACCCAGGTCACTTTGGGTTGAAGGGCGGAACATAAATCTAATGGAACAGTACTAATAAAATAACAACAGCCTGTACATTAACAACACTGAAAACATGGTTTCACGTTATACCTTGTCAATCTGCATTGTTTACTACCAACATAAATCTCTCGAGAGTTCCCGCTGCTTAGGTATTCCCCAGTTAAAGTCAACAGCGTTCCACCAAATCTTGGACCATAGGTGGGTGAGATGCTTCTTATTATGGGATCCTGTCAAGTAAAAAGAATGCAGCTTGTTAATGAAAAAAAAAAAAGCAAAATTAAGAATCATGTTAAAAGAAAACATGTATAATGAGGTCATCATACTTAATAATAAGTAACGTTTTTAACGGTTAACATAGGGGTGGGTAACCAGAGGTCCAGGGGCCAAATGTCCCTCCAGGACTGGACCTCGAGACCCTCCCTAGGCCATGCCCTACCTCAGCACCCACCTCCTCACCAATCCTGCTCTGCACCGTACTCTAGTGCTTTTGTCTAGCTGGGATGTAAACTGTATTAGGGCTTTCTTCTTACCAGGAGGCAGGTTAGCAACATGAGTGTTAGGAGTGTATGCATAGAAATCTCTTGTCTTCTTCATGGCCTTGCTAAGCAAAGGTACACATCACATCCATGCCCCCTGGAAGGTTTCTCACAAGAGAATGCAGTTCTCAAGCTGAAAAATGTTTCTCGCCCTTGCTTTTTAACACTTACCACGTAAGAGAAGGTATTGAAAGTGGCATTAGCTTGTCCATTTGAAACGACGCTCGATACATTAAAACGTGCATTCGTTACATCGCCAAGTGTGCATTCCAACCTTCAACAACAAAGCAAAAACATTCTTTCTAATTATGTTATAAATATAAAAGAATCACCCAAACTTATAATAATAATCTTCATTTTTTAAAGTTGTTATAGCTTTCCCTGATGCATAATTTTAATTTATTATTTTATTAAAACAGTAATTATAGATAGCCCTGAAGCTGTAGATATTTTGCCAATAATTTGTTATGCAACTCTGACTTGGAGGGGAAGAGAGATGAGAACACATTCCAGTTTCTATGTAAACACACTTTTTAATATATATTTTGTTCCAAACAGTGGGTGAAAGATCAACAAAACTTTTCTCTTGCAAGAGCTCTGCCCTAACAGATATTACTGTGGTAAGAAAAACTTCCTTGGGTGTTCCCAAGAGTATCACAAAAAGTACGTGTTAGGACAGCTTTATCAGAGATTTATCTAAAGGAATGATATGATGAGACTTGTATGAGCCACTCAAAGAAAACAAGTCCTTTAATGACATCATCCCTACAGCTATGCCAGAACACAACCCCAAAAGGTAAAATGTTAAAGATGTAAATTCAGAAGTAGCTGTTAATAGTCACCTTCTGTGATCCTAAAGTACTAATTGGAACCAACTGTAAGAATTGACAGGAACCAAACAGAACTAGTTTGGGACCTGAGCTATATATTTGTGCTGGGTTTCTTCCAATGGTACCACAGTAATGTTTTTAACTGCCAGCTTTAACTGTCTATGCTGTAGCAGTGACATCTCTTCCCAAGAGGAGATGCATGGGTTCTGCTGTTGAGGACTCTGTAGTCCAAGGTAGTCCAACTTGCAGACCTTTTTTTGGAAACTCTCAGAAGTCACCCAGAGGAAAATCAACTGTGAGTCTTTCCAAACAACCAAAGAGTCTTTCCAAACAACCAAATGCTACTGCCGCCATTGCCCCCTTGGAGAGCCAGGGTATGAAGCAGCTCTCACTACTATGCAGGGGTAAAGGTAAAGGGACCCCTGACCATTAGGTCCGGTCGTGGCCGACTCTGGGGTTGCAGTGCTCATCTCGTTTTATTGGCCGAGGGAGCCAGTGTACAGCTTCCGGGTCATGTAGCCAGCATGATTAAGCCGCTTCTGATGAACCAGAGCAGTGCACGGAAACGCCATTTACCTTCCCGCCAGAGTGGTGCCTATTTATCTACTTGCACTTTGACGTGCTTTCGAACTGCTAGGTTGGCAGCAGCTGGGACTGAGCAATGGGAGCTCACCCAGTTGCGGGGATTCGAACTGCCAACCTTCTGATCGGCAAGTCTTAGGCTCTGTGGTTTAACCCACAGTGCCACCCGCGTCCCTCTAGTATCCCTACTATGCAGGGATACTAGAGACCAAATTGCTAAGGTCTATGGAGCATGACATTTCCCCTCTTTATGGCCAGCACTGTACTACAACCAGAGTTTCTTGGTGGTTTTCATCCTCAAAGGACGGCTTGTGTAAGTGGAAGTGAGAGATGTGAGCTGCGGATCAAGGTTTGTGGCAGCCAGCGCCCATCCTCCACTGAGACAGCCTTTGGTCTGAGAGGTTGGACTGCCATGCTGTAGACATGGTCAACATTTCCTACCTCCACATTCTAGATATATTGGTGATTCCACCCATATTGGTACACCAGATTAATGAATGAGGCTGGTGCAGATTCAGTCCACAAGGCTAATTGGCTGGGAATCTACACTTGGCAGGGTATGTTAGTAACAGACCTTTAAATCTTTTTTGCATCCCTAGTGAGATAAAAAAGGGCACTCATATGAAATAGGCAGTTCATGCTATACAGAACTAGGTTAACAGACAACAAACACATGTAAATAATAATAAATAAAATAAAGTGCTACTGAGAACTATTGACAGAGTAAGAGCTATGAGCTGGTGGTTGGACCATTTTCCAGTGACAGTTTGCCACCCAGCAAGATTTACTACTGAATATCACACTTCAGTGACAGATGGCCAAAGAATGCATGGCACAAGTTATTTGGTGGCGTCTTCCATCGCCCATGTGCCTCGTGATACTTCCTTATAAAGATCTCTTACTTGTTTTTGTCACTAGCTTTGACATCCAGAATGCACTGCTGTCCCCCAATAAGAACCGACATTTTTTTAAGATTCAACTTGTTGTTTTTGCTGAACCCAAAGTCCCACCCACACAGGGTCAGTCTTGTTACACCATCAAAAGCTGCGCTGTTTGGAAGAATCTGAAAAGAAAAAAAAATAGTAACACACTTAGGATTTCTGATGGGCTTTGAAGGTGTTTTTCAAAGGGGAAAATAATGGGAGAAAATAATTTCTTCTGCTGGAGAGTACCCTACCCTTTATCTTAATTGTTCCTCACCTTTCATTCATCACAGTATGAGCATTCTCAGACAGTAGCAATAAATAACCCAGCCACTGCTCGAAAGCTCTGAATTATTATGTTTAGGGGCACTGAACAAGCTCTGCATTGTAATAGTCTTTTTAATACCCCTTTAGCTTGTCTTTTATGTCTTTCTTGTGGTATGTAGAAGAATACAATGCACTTATTTTATTAGAAGTAAGATAGTGAATAAAAGAATATCAGTAACTTATTTCACCAACGTGATGAAAAGGCAAGAATTCATGGAGATGATAGCTTCAAAGACATCTAAATCAAACATTGCCTTGGGAGCCACAGAATTAGCAGGGCTTCTACAATGCTTTGGCTGAATTGATATCATTTGGTTACTTCTACATTTTCAAGTTAAAAATAAACCACCTTGCAGCAATGTAGTGACAATCCAAAAAGGAAGTGCTCTTCCCCCTCCCACAACCTTCTATATATTGTAAATTGTGTTGTAAATATAACAATGGTGGGAAAAATATATGAATACTATGGAAGTTGTTCAAATTTCAGCAAGGCACTGTCAATAAAATCTGACAATGCTTTTAAGGCATATATAGACTTTTAACAATAGCATCTGAGTTTGCAAACATTCAAGCCCCCGGGCTAGAGAACAAAAGAATTAACTTATGCTTGTGATGGAACTACTAAAGTGACTTTGGCTTAATATTTTATAGTGCGAGTTATTTTATTCCTAAGAAGCAGCACAATTGTGTCTTTCATCATGAATCCTGCTTCTTCATGTTGCATCTGAAAAGGACATTTCTAGTAAAATACTCAGGTTACTGTACCCTTTGAACATCCAAAAGGAACTGGCACATTTCATTTAAACTTTATTGACTTGGCTTAATGCTAGAAGGATTTAGGAAATAAAATGCCAAGGACGAAGTAGGTATTGTGAACATGCTGCACAAATTAAACCATATAAATAGTGAAACAATTGATCCTAGGGAAAATGAGACAATGAATTAAATCCAGACCCTACTAAAGTCCATTTGGAATCTATTCCAGAGTCATCTTTATGTATATGCCGTATTTCCTCAATGTCTTATATTACTCTCCCTTGTGTAAACAAGACTCAAGAGTTTGTTGGTCTGCAAAATCTTCTATCAATGACAATTAGGAAGGGCCCTCTCGGTGGTGGCACCTGCCTTGTGGAACGCCTTCCCATCAGATGTCAAGGAAATAAACTATCTGACTTTTAGAAGACATCTGAAGGCAGCACTGTTTAGGGAAGTTTTTAATGTTTGATGTTTTATTCTGTTCTTAATCTGTTGGGAGCCACCCAAAGTAGCTGGGGAAACCCAGCCAGATGGGCGGGGTATAAATTTTAAATTATTGTTGTTATCGTTATTATTTAGCCATGCTAATGAGCAGGACATCCTGGATTTACAGAAGCCACCCCAGCTTCGGATGCCAATCCTAGATGTCCCTTTTTGGCTCCCTCTGCTTCCTCCTCCGCAGGCACTGCCTCTGCCGCATTCTCCCAGGAACCAAAAGAACACAAAACCCAAAGATGTGTGTGTTTTTTGTGCCATGCTCTCCTATTCCTCTGGTGCTGCTTCTGGATGTAGGTGTGTGTGTGACGCATGTGTGTGTGGTGGTGAACAGCAATGAGTAAGGGCAGCCAGTGGTAAGATGAGGGGGAAGGCGGTAGGTAAGGGTGGCTGGTGGCAGGATGGTGAAGGGGGGGCGGAGAGGCAGCGACCGCAGTGTATAAAGGCAGCCGGTGGGGTGATGTTGTGGGAGGTCATGTCCCAATCTTCCCTCCCACGAGGTTGGAGGGTATGTACTCAGTGGCGTAGCGTGGGTTATCAGCACCCGGGGCAAGGCAAGTAATTTGCGCCCCCTAACCCGTGGATTTCCCTAACCCCCAGATGTTGTGCCCGGTGCGGCCGGCCCCCCCTGCACCCCCCACGCTACGCCACTGTATGTACTTAATATTAAGTACTGTTGCTAAATAATTACAAGTCAGGCTTTTTTTTTTTCCCAGCCAGAGCTCACCGGAACTCAGTTCCAGCACCTACTCAGGTGGGCGCCATTGCCATCATGCCACCATGAAAGGAGGCGTTCATGGTGATTTCCAGCACCTCTTTTTCTAGAAAAATAGCACCGAGAGACATTTTGAGAGATTTTCCCAAGCCAAACAAGTACAGCTGCTCATAGAGGTGCAAGTATAGCTGCTACATGAACATTTATAGGGAAGCCCAAGTTTAATTTCAATAGAATTACATTTCATTTGTGCCTTCCATAGTTGTACATTTCTATTTTACATGAAACAGGGAAGTTCAGATATTTTGTGGGCTTTTTTCTTTCTTGCTTATTTAGAGAGAAACCGTTTTGACTGCGAATGCTGCCACACCTAGGAATGTGATCACTGTGACCAAAAATTCTGAGAAAGTGTGTGGCCTATTTAAAGCAAAGGATACAAACTAGGAGTCCTACTCTTGCATTTAAAAAACACTAACAAAATTGCTCTTGATGGGATAGATTACCATCTCTTTTTTTTTTAACCAACTAAAGGCTTGGCCCCAGGGCGATATTTACAATGGTAGCAGCAGTTTTTATGTCCATGCAGGGATGTTTCAGTGTATTTTATTTTGATCACAATTGCCTTAGACCACTGCACTAAGACCAAAACAACCCATAGCTGTTGTTGGGGCCGGTTCCACGTGACTAGGCAAAACACCACAAAATGACGGAAATTTTTCTTATCATAGTAAAAGCAAAATGAGGGCATTACCATCAACTCAGGTAAAGGTAAAGGTACCCCTGCCCGTACAGGCCAGTCTTGCCAGACTCTAGGGTTGTGCGCTCATCTCACTCTATAGGCCGGGAGCCAGCGCTGTCTGAAGACACTTCCGGGTCACGTGGCCAGCGTGACAAGCTGCATCTGGCGAGCCAGCGCAGCACACGGAACGCCGTTTACCTTCCCGCTGGTAAGCGGTCCCTATTTATCTACTTGCACCCGGAGGTGCTTTCGAGCTGCTAGGTTGGCAGGCGCTGGGAGCGAACGACGGGAGCGCACCCCGCCGCGGGGATTCGAACCGCCGACCATGCGATCGGCAAGTCCTAGGCGCTGAGGTTTTACCCACAGCGCCACCCGCATCCGCAGCCATCAACTCAGGCCTTTGCAATTACCACTCTGTGTTTAACTTAAGGACCAGAGTATCACTTAGCATATTTTAACCACACTGTTCCTTTAAAACCCTCATATATATGGATGGATTTACGGATTCTATTGCAAATGCCACACAAAGCAGGTTATCTTTGATTTGATAGTACCAGCAAAAAGCCTCAAACACACGGTTCTTCCCTAGATTTAATGTGCATGGGTGTAAAGCAATAGGCCAAAGATGAATAATCTATTTTTTTATTTTTAGTAGTAATGCCAACCGTCATGGTCTACCAAAGCGTGAAATCTCCCTTAGCAGCTAGCGGCCATAAAGATTTAGGTTCTCAGCTGCATTATTTTTCTTCCTTTTAGAAATAAGTTCCACAAACTCACATATGCTGTGGCACAAGCTATCAGGATATTTCATCATTTATCACTGCCAGAGAATAATATTTATTGCATTTTTTAAAAAAATAATATATTCAGCACATGAACTTGAGCTTTATATCAATCCAATTGCACTCTGAGAATTTTTCATCATTCACTAACTTTATGCAAAATTTCTCCTGAGTAAGCACAGTGGACTTGATTTAAAGAATTGCTATACGGTATTCATGAAACTCCCCCCCCCCAATGGCTTCCTTACTTAACAGATACCTTTAAAAACATCTCCTGCATGTAAAAATAACATGACTATACCAAGCATGCCTGCATTTTGTCATAAAAACCCAAATTACACATGACGGCTTTGAACAATTTCATACTAACCTCACAGACTAATGATAGCATGACATTCTCAGTCACACGAAGTCCTCTTACCCTTGCCCTGGCAGAGGTAAGGGGCCTTAATGTAGTTTTAAATGTGATTTACATTCACTCTAAGGCCGTTTTACACTACGTGAAGTGCATAAAAGGCCTAATGTAACTATGAATCAGACTTCATAATTTTAAAATTATTTAGGGCCTGCTTTCCACCCCATTTAAGCCATGTGCACTTGCTTAAAGTGATTGTAAAAGCTTCCCCCTTTCAGAGAAGACAGATTTCCCTTCATGTTGTGCATCTATACATAACTGTAGGGTGCAAGGATTGTTCACTGGTCCTTCCTGAATTCACAACTGAGTTCTAATCCATTACAAAAGATGCATTTACCACTATCCTGCTATGTCTTGTCACCATAGGCTTTTTCTCTTTTGCTTCAACACAGATTACAACAGTTTGATAAGGTACAAATTTGACACAGATTCGTTTTCTGTGTCGGGCTTGACTTGGATGCTATTTTAAGCACTTTTAAAAGCAAAACAGAAGTATGTTCGGTAGTTCAAAGGCTCCACTATTTATGCATTTATCCATCTAAAAACACCAATAGCAGTGAGCAGCAGAGTGTGTTAACGTGTGGGATTACAAGTGGCATGGCCACTCTGTAAAACTAGACCTTCATAATTATGTCACACTTAATGCAAAATGATTTGGTTAAATGCAGAGGCAGCCTGTACAAATCTTGCAATGACCATAGCTAACTGAAAACAGCAATGGGCTACTAAGCTCTTTTCTCATTTGTGTAATTTAACTCTTGCTCACACTTTCCGCATTCATGAATATTTTTAAACGGAAAGCAGCTTCTAGAGAGGCTCCCTTTCCTAGGGGCCAATCTGCAGGCTGTCTCTTTACTTAATGGGCAACAATACACAACCCAAACTGTGTCAACAGAATTGACAGCTCCGTTATAGGGCTTCCATTGGGAACAGGGCTCCGTTGAGCCAGCCTCAGTACTGAGGTTCAAAAAAGTTAAACAAAAATTTATTAAAGATCTTCTTGGTTCACAAAAAAATGTGCATTGTTTCTCCCCCCTCCAAATCATAAAGTCTTTTTTTACATTTGATGTGAGACATTATACAGAGAAATGTGGGGGAAGACGAATGAGGGGAAAGAGAAGGGGAAGAGAGGATTGTGGTGGTAATATTTAGTATGTTTGTGTGGTTATATGCCAGTGTCACTTGAGTAGGTTCTCTATTCATTTATTGTTTGTGTGTGCTTGTACACATACATACACAAACACACATATATGTGTAAATACACACATACATATATATTTCTTGGTGGTGAGAGAGGTTGGGGAGGCAGGGCGTGGTTGGTTATCTTTAGTTGGCTGCAGTGAGGTTTGTTTGTGGGGTGTGGTGATTGTTGGGTCAGGTCAGCCATATTGGTCCATGCTTACTCGTGACAGGTCTCTCCAGTGTTTCTGGCTGCTGAGAGTAGGTGGATTATGAGCTCTTTATAGTGTGCATGGGCATTATTATCTTGGAAGATGTTTAGTAGGGCCAGTTCTGAGGTGACTTCTAACAGGTGTTTAGTTATTTTGCTTGTTTGCTGTAGGACTGCTGTCCAGAAGTTGGATTTGGGGGCATTCCCACCACAAGTGGAGATACGTGCCTGTGGAGGTGCAGCCTCTCCAGCATTTTGGCGAGGTTCCTGGGCGTATCAGTGCCAGTTTCCATGGTGTTAGATATTTTTTTAAAAAATTAAACAGAAAAGAAAGCCACACTATATTAATGACTCTTGTTACCAAGAATGAGGAAGTCACTTCATTATGAGAAATCTAAAGTGAGAAAGATTCACCAACGTTCAAGTCCTAAATTGGTATGCAAAAAAGCTCTGGGAGTCATTCAGCATGTTCACACCTGACTTATTCCCATATTGATGCCGAAAGCCATAATTAGTTCACATAAATGAAAACTCTAACATGGTAAGTTGTCCCAGGGCAAAGTATGGAAAAACCACCTGTCACGCTTTACCCATTTTACTGGGATTTTTGTCCAGGCAAAACTTGACAATGGCCTTCTCTCAATTTCTGTATTTTACCCTAGTGGGCAAATAAAAGTTTGGAGGGTAGAGATTCCATTTAGAAACATGGCGGGAGGGCAGCAAGAGAGGATTAACCCTCTCCTCAATGCTGTAGCCCCAAATGTAATTTGAGAGAGACTGAAAATGCTTTTTCCTTCAGGCAGGGAAAAGCCCCACTGAAGAGATTTTCTGTTGGTGTGCCATAGTGTAAGAACATCTTATTTAAATCATTGGAGGGCATGTTTTAACTTGTGAAAAGGAAATCACAGAAGTGATACTTCATGTGTCCCACTGCAGTAGTTTTTTTTCTAGATCCTTCCAACCCACTCCCTGCTTGGGGCTGAACTGGCAAATCACTGCTTCTTATCTGGAAAGCTTTTCTCCAAAAAGGTAATAAGAGTTTGCCCAGAATTGTATACACTTATCATTACACCAGTCTACATTACACAGGGATTAATGAAAGAAAAAGATAGCTTTACCTGAGAAATTTTGGGTGCACATGTTTCCTGTGTCCAGCTTCCTACAGTGCACTCAGATGACCGCACGCACTGGTCACCACACCAGCCGCAATTCATGAAGGAAGGTAGTCGAAGACACTGGCTACAGGTATTGACGTGAGAGCACCCTGGTCCAGTTAGTGGGATCTTTGTTATCTAGTGACAGGAAAGTTACATGAAAACCACCCCAAAACTGTATAGGTTAGTAGACAATGTATACACAGCTGAGGAGCCAGAAACACTTTTAAGTTACCCTGCCAATGATATGGCTGTTAACTTTTACAATATAGGCAGGCTCATATTCTTCAATAAACAAAGCACGACCCATCAGAAGACTGATGGATCACAGAAAGGGAAGGGATTCTCCTGCTGCACACTATATGTAGGGCTGCTGATCCATGCTAGGTATATCAGTAAATCTAAACCACAACACATGAGAAGTATCGCTGTGTGTTCACGCACCCCTCCAAAAAAATCCCTTGTTAAGTCTTTTTACTCGCTTCTTTTTCACCTCTAGAGTAATTGATCATGCAAGAAGCAGAAGGCATACTTGAAAGCAGCATTGAGTTGCTGTCTTAAAATAGGGAATAGGGGATTAAAAATGTGTTGAGTTCATTGCTTGAACAGACTGGGGTTGTGGCTGTTATTTTTCAAAAACCTGAATCCATACCTTCAAGCACAGCTTTGGGTAATGCATGCTTGATTGTAAAGGCCAACTCCTAGTATAGTTTTAAACGGCTAATGATGGCTAATTTGCCTCTCCTGTAAGGCAGGAATAATGCTACCTTCCTAGTCAGTGTCAATTAATTGGTGCCTGTAGAATTCCTAAAAGGATGGGGCGAACAGCTATCAAGAATGATGAATTACACTAACATTTCTTCGCTTTAAACTCTCTTTCCAATAAAAGAATATGTTTAATACCATTTAAGCTCAATACATTATCAACAAAGGTCATTCGAAACACCATTCTTTTACTTAAGTCATTGTGTATTTTTCTTCACAACAGCTTGCACTAAAGAAAAAGGAAAGGTGTCAGCCCTACATTTACATTACTTTTCTTTTACTGGTTTTCCTCACAGGTCTTCTGCTCAAACAATTCCCTATATTCATTTACTTGATTTCTTAATGCAAAAATAAAAATAAAAAATCAAAGAAGCAAATAATGCACACAAGATTATGGAAAGGCTGCAAGGCGAACTCATTAGAACCTCAAAGTGTGCATTAAACAAGTTTAACCAATGTGGACTTTTGCAAAAGTGACTGTTAAATTGGTTTTTGCATTTCCACCTTTTTATTCAAATGTAAGAATGTGTTTATACTGGGCCTCTTCTATTCTTTATATTCCAGAATACAATGGCAGTATAACCTGTGGAAATGCCTTAAACCTGGACATAATTAGTTGGGGTTCAGATCCCAGCTGAGCCACATAAAATGTGCTGGGTAAAATGGCTGCGGTTGAGGCTGTAGTTAGTCACACAATGGTAAGGAAGGCAGCAGCCCCTGCTTTGTGCAGCATGTTTCCTCACAGCTGAAAAAACAATAACACAGAGAGAGCTTTCCTCCCTATGCATATCTATGGAGTGATGTCTCCATTGACTTGAATGGGATGGGAGAAGATGCATCCCTGAAAAATGGTTAGTGAGGGGGATAAACCGCTCCCGGCCAAGAACCCTTAGGGCAACAGGCTCTTTGTCAGTGAGTGGGCATTTCCTCCCAGAAGCTGATTTGGAGGGTACAGCTTTCTCACCCTGCCTATGCAATTACATGGTCAGATTCGACTGGACTTAACTGTCCAAGGGTCCTTTGCCTTTACCATGGAACACAAGGGGGCAACTTTGCAACCTCCTCCAAATGGATAGTGGGGAGAGGCTGCAAGAGCCTGGCAAGCTCCTTGTTGTGACTTTGTGGGTTCTGCTGTGCCTTTGGGGTGCATTATTTGGGGTACCAGCTTACACAACTGATGGACTGTATAATGATAATAGGAGGAATCCTTGTACAGTGGTACCTCAGGTTACAAACGCTTCGGGTTACAAACACTTCAGGTTACAGACTCCGCTAACCCAGAAATTGTACCTCCGGTTGAGAACTTTGCCCCAGGATGAGAACAGAAATCACGTGGCAGCGGCGGCGTTAGCAGCAGGAAGCCCCATTAGTGAAAGCGCACCTCAGGTTAAGAATGGTTTTGGGTTAAGAGCGGACCTCTGGAACGAATTAAGTTTGTAACCCGAGGTACCGCTGTATAAAGGTATCCCTATAACCAAAAGATTATGAAATATTTACCCTGTTCCCGGTGACTACCAGAATATAACCATCATCGCCTGGCAAATTCTTAATTAGAGAAACAGGATGGTGATCCAGTTGGAAATTTACATGCGGTTCATAGTGTTCTGAACGAGAAATCACTATCTGAAAAAGAAAAAAATTAGAAAGCAAACAATTTATATTCATATTATGCAGTAATCCTGATCTACAATTATAGTTCCATTTGGGGTCGGGGATACAAATACCAATCCATTATAAATGCACTAAGAACCAATGAGAAAATAGCTTAAAATCAACAATGTTTTGAAGACAATAGAGGTCAACATTTCTGCAAAAAAAAAAAAAAAAATTAAAGTTGTATCACTTTTGGGAAACAAAAGACTTTAGACTGACAGCAATGAGTTCTAAAAGTAACCCTAGACACTGACTTTTGGACCAGTTGGAAGTTTCAGAGTTGTCTTCAAGGGCAGCCCCATATAAAATGCACTGCAACAATCCAATATGGAAGTTACTAGAGCATGGAGTACCATGTCCAAATCATCTCTATCCGAAAGGGGCAGCAGTTAGTGAACCATCTGGAACTGGAAATAACCACTCCCAGACACAGAGGCCACCTGTCCTTCAACTGACAATGTTGGATCCAGGAGTATCCCCAACCTACGAACCTGCTCCTTCCAGGGGAATACAACCCCATCCATAACAGTGTGTTCCCACCTTCTGGACCAAGGAACTTGAAACACATAACACCTGTCCTTTCAGGATGCAGTTTCAGGTTGTTGGCTCACATCCAAGCACTTGTCTAGCACCTCAAGCCACCTCTCCTGATTCAGATGGATAAGAGAAATAGATCTGGGTGTCATCCACATATGGTTGACACTTCACTCCAAAACTTCTGATGACAGCTCCCAGCAGTTTCCTATAGATGTTAAATAGCATTGGGGACAAGATGGAACAGTTTGCCACCCCTTAAAATGCACAGAAATACTGTTTTAGCTTTGTGCAGCTTAGTGTGTATGAGGCTAACCAAAACTGGCATGTAGAAGTCTTATTTTTAGATAAAGGTTAATAGCTATTACAGGGTGAAATAGTGTTCTCTTAAAAGTCAACTGTGGCAGAGTTGAATTCCTCAAGTAAAAAATTCTATGAAATCCCAGTTAACATCTTTGAATTACTTTGAAATAAACTTTTAAAAGACCAGTGCTGTAGCTATTCTCAGAGGGGTGGAATCCAATGGCTTAAAAATAAATAAAAAATAGCTTCCTTGCCACATTTATGGGCAAATCTAAGTACAATTTTGCGGTCATCATCTGGCTGTGCGGAAGAAGCAAAAACTCAGTGGAGATGTATAGTTTAAGCGGCATGCAACTTTGACCCAGTGTTTCAGACAAGGTTTGGTTTTACAACCAGGAGAAAGTGTGAAACACACACACACACACACACACACACACGAATAAACTGCAAAGCTGCGTGAAAAAACAGATTAATGTTGGTATTAGGGAGAGGTAAATCCACAGCTGCAAATACCTTTATAATGGATCATTAGCTGTGTTTTCTCTTGAATGCCCACTGCTACAAAATGCCAAGAATGCTTCCTCTTATTGCCAAATGTTATTTCTTGATTGAGCATGCATTAACCCTCAAATTGCTTCTAAGATGCACCTTCAAAACAATGCCAGAACCATTTGGTCCTGTTTCCATGGTTCTAGCGAGCTGGCCAGTACTTCAGCAAGGATCCATTATCACTGAAACTGAACACCACAGCAAGTAAACAAGCTTTGTTCTGGCAATCCAGGCTGAAGACATTCCTTACTACTAGTAAAAGTCGCAAGTGCTATAAACACATTATTACCTTCGCTATGTTGAGGCCATTGCCACAACCTCTGAAATGCATTTTAGGGAAGCTGTTATAAGGGCTCATCCCTAAGGGCCTGTGTCACATTTTCTAGACACAGATCTGGGATTTCCAGGTCAGTGTCTGAATGGTGGTGTTTGTTTTTTTCCCCTAGCATTTTCCCTGGGAAATCCTGCATTTTACTGCTGGATCGGAGAAAACAGTACCAAGTTGAATTTAATAATTTTCTTCTGAAGACCAATTGGGTCAAAACATGTCATATTAGGCTTTGACCTGAACTGAGGTCAATTTGTTACTGTACCATCACTGCAATCATCTATTTTGACTACATTTTCATATTTTCAGGTTGGATTAAAGTTTTGCTTTATTTCCCTATAATAATTAGAAGCATTTCACGTTTTTTATTCTCACCAATGGGTTTAGTTTTGTTGGTTACATGTAGCGTATTTTCTTTATTAATTATTATATTTATATGCCACTTTTCCTCCAAGGAGCTCAGCATGGCATATGGAGTTCTCTCCCCTCCCCATTTTATTCTCACAATGAGGTAGGTTGGGCTGAGACAATGTGACTGGCCCAGTGTCACCCAGTGAGATTCAAGACAGGAATCTAAACCTAGATCTCTCTTAAAAAAAAGGTAAAAGTAAAAGACTCCTGGACAGTTAAGCCCAATCAAAGGAAACTATGGGGTTGTGGTGCTCATTTTGCGTTCAGGCCAAGGGAGCCAGTGTTTATCCACAGACAGCTTTCCGGGTCACGTGGCCAGCATGACTAAAGGGCTTTTGGCGCAACAGAACACCATGACAGAAACCATAGCACAGGGAAACGCCGTTTACCTTCCCACCACAGTGATATCTATTTATCTGCCTGCACTGGTGTGCTTTCAAACTGCTAGGTTGGCAGGAGCTGGGACAGAGCAACCGCAGCTCACCCCGACATGGGGAAACGAACCACCGACCTTCCGATCGGCAAGCCCAAGAGGCTCAGTGGTTTAGACCACAGCTCCACCTGTGTCCCTGATCTCTCTGAACCACAATGACTATTAACCTTTCCTGAATTGTATAAACAAGACCTTGACAAGCATCCATCCCAAAAAAGTTTAGCTTCATTCTCCCGCCCCCCCCCCCAGAGTAAATACTATAGTGCACTTTGAGCCAAGAAATACAGACCAAACTTTCCTGATTAAATGGCTGAGTTAGATTTATAATGCTGGCTCTGCTGATAGATGGATTTTAACATTAAAATATAATCACATATGAATGTGTAGTGGCTTTCTACAGCAACTCAGGATATTTCAGTAACTGCTGTCTATGGCGATGGCAAGTACTGAATATACAAGATCAAGAGATTAATGTCTCATTTATACTGGAAGTGAGTATTCAGATTGAAGTACATGGCTACCAGATAAATTCAGTCAAGCATTTCTTTTTCACACTACCAATTGATCCCAATATAGTCAGAAGTCTCAACTACCAGTTAAATGACACCCAAGTCTGCATATTAAGACTGTAATTATTTCTGTGAAAATGAATGCAGTAACTTTTTTTTATCACAGTGGGGGTCAGCGTTGGTGCCTATTAAAGCTGTGTTATTCAGTATGCATCTCAAAGATGATTTCTCCAAAACCAGGAGGCTTGCTTGAAACTAAACCAAGTTCTGCCTTATGATTTTTCTACGGCTGTCTGGCAGGTGTAAGCCATCATCCAGAACAGAAATGCCCAAAGCCAACTTTGCTGTATTTTCACATCATTTTCAGCCTACCCTTGTAAAAAGAGCATGTAAGTATCTTTAAAATACTGTATAACATTTTAATTCATTGGGTATAATAGATAGAGGTTTAAATATACTTTCCCCAAGAAACCGGAAGCATTTTTGCTTGGTTTGATGGGAGAAGAAATTGCAAAGGTAGATCAAAGATTATTTATGTATGCCACAACAGCGGCAAGAACTTTATATATATAATATTATAATAATTCATTATTTATATCCCGCCCATCTGGCTGAGTTTCCCCAGCCACTCTGGGCAGCTCCCAATTGAGTGTTAAAAACAATACAGCATTAAATATTAAAAACTTCCCTAAACAGGGCTGCCTTCAGATGTCTTTTAAAAATAGGATAGCTGCTTATTTCCTTGACACCTGATGGGAGGGCGGGTGCCCAAAGGTAGAAATTACAGAAATTACCAACAATTGAGGAGTGGCAGATGAAGATGATGGACTATGCAGAGTTGGCCAAGCTGACTGGTAGGATCCGGAACCAAGGCAACCAGAAATTTATTTGGTATTTGAATGATCATTGTAAAAATGTGAAGACACTTGCAGGATTGAAATAAATCTTGCAACGAAATGTAAAAATAGTATCTGACCATGGAGAAGAGAGGACTTTAAGTATAAAAAAGGACAGAAACTGACAGTTAAAGTGTGCATACAATCTATTTGGAAATAAAAAACCAGTTGAAGGGATGGAGGGAAGTCATGAGCTTGGCCGAGCAAAAAGTATATGACTTGTTATTGCAATGTTGGTATATTTTATGTTTAAAAAAGAAAATAATAAAAAATTATATATAGATAGTGAGATAGAGATATAGTATAATAGATGCACTTTGGAGACTCTCACCTTTTCCATTTTAACAAGGAATTATCTCAAAACAATTGCTTGGTTTCCCTACCACATACCCTTAAACCTGTTGGATTGCTCGATACCCCACTTACTTGAACTAACTTTGCCACCACTGGGTTGAATCCAATACTGCCCACTCAGTAGAAGCAAGGCTCTTTGATCCAGAAGAAGCTTCCATCAGTGAGAACTTCTGATGACATTAATACCCTTGTATCAGTATGCAAAGGCCAGTGATATTAGTTTGTATTATTGTTGTTGCTGCATTTATATCCCACCTTTTTCTCCAAGGAGTTTGAGGTGATACACATGGTTTTCCCCTCCTCACAACATCCCTGTGAGATACGGTAGGTTAAGAGGCAGCAACTGGTCCAAGGTCAACCAGTGAGCTCCCTGCCCAAGTAGGGACTTGAACCCTAGTTTCCTAAGTCCTAGTCCAACACTCTAACCATTACACCACACTGGCTCTCCAAGATCGACAGCAATAAATTGTGTATAACCTTGTAAAAAATAGATTCTGGTTTATGAAGCCATAGTGAGTACCACGGACACATGCTCTTCCCTTTCTCCTCCTCTTCTTCCATGGCGTGCCAGGTCTGGCATAGTTAGCATTAATTCAGAGTTTCCAGTTATATCCAAACTGGGGAACCATGGCTTAATGTTGGTTAACAGAACAAGGTTGTAGTACAGAATCTGACCGACATTAACTGGAGTCCCCCAGTTCAGACATAACAGGGAACTCTTGGTTTCATGCAACTCATGATCTCCATGATAAAACCTGAACATGGTGGAAATAAAGAGAAGTACATGGCTATGTTTAACACTGTTAAACATGTTTATAAACTATGGTTTATAAAACGTGGGTTAGTGGCCTAATGTTGTTGTTGTTTAGTCGTTAAGTCGTGTCCGACTCTTCGTGACCCCATAGACCAGAGCACACCAGGCACTCCTGTCTTCCACTGCCTCCAGCAGTTTGGTCAAACTCATGCTGGTAGCTTCGAGAACACTGTCCAACCATCTCGTCCTCTGTCGTCCCCTTCTCCTTGTGCCCTCAAATGTAGACTGGCTTATTGTGGGAATTTTTGTATCAGACTAACCAGCTGGAAAAAGGGTTCAAGGTGTCTATTTCTGGTGCAAGTCATCATATTTCTATAACTTCCATAAACCATGCTCAACTTTCACCCACTGATAATATAGCTTTATGTCCATAATATTGCTAGTTGTGACAGCATCATTCTTTCTAACCAAACCACTGCTGAGAAATACCCAATTCACTTTGCACCCAACAGCTGTAGTTAAAGGCTACATTCCCAGCCACACATCAAAAACAGTCACAACAGTAAGAGGCAGAAACAGCTGCAAACTCTTGGGTTGGGGGGAGGAGAAAAACTTGCAGAGAAATTGTCATCCAGCTTTCAGAGGAAGTAAAGCCATTTTTCTTTCTTTTCTCATGCGTGACAGCTGTCTTAGCAGGAAAAAAAATTATTAGCAGTCTGTTTTGTAACAGAAACTCAACAATATTTAATGAACTCTGAAATCAAGGATATTCAGGGACCAACACAAAGTTTAACACTTTGGTGTAGCCAAAACAATGTGTTTGACTGGGCTGCAAGTTCTCCAATACAGCAAGATTATCCCCTTCTCCCCATATCATTACTCTCTTTAAAAGAGGGGGAAAGGCTAAGATTTTTATCTGCACTCTAAAGACAAAATCCATTTCCAAGTCTAATACTTAATTGCCTGAAGTAGTTAGGATGATAAACTCTACACTTTCTTCTCAGCTGATAAAGTGGTTTGATCTTCAAAATAAACTAGAAGACAGTAATTGAAAAGGATACCTGCTCAGTAGCTCAGTGTGTGTTACACTGCTGTATACAAGCCCTCAGGACCAATATAGAAAAACAGTAAGAGACAGAACCCAAGTTGTTTTTGTTTTGCTCCAAACAGATGCATTAATCTTTGTTCAATCTGCCTGATTTGCAGGGAGCAGTGGGGGCAGTAAATATGTAATATTCTTTGGGGCCATGGCCAAAGGCACTTATATATTCTATCATGGTCTGTTTGAATTTCCATGACCATGCTCTATTTTTCTATGCAAATATTATGTATTTATTATTTTATTAATTCATTAATTGCCCTTCATATAAATCTCAAGGCAATTTACAGCCCTACAACAACAAAACAACTAAAAGCAGGTTTTAAAACAATGCAAAAATACAGCAACTAAATACTGTTATTATTTTTCAAAAGCAGCTTTCTAGGTATCTGATGGAGCGAACAGAGGGTGGATAAGATTTGGGGGGGGGAAGGGCAGTCTCACTGTAGCCCAATGGATTGTCACGTATGTCATTAAACTATGTGCTATCTGAACTACATATCACCCCCTATCTGGACAGGGATTGCCTAACTACTATTGTCTATGTTCTGGTAACCTACAGGTTAGATTACTGCAGTGTAGTATACATAGGAATGCCTCTGAACACAGTTTCGAAACTTCAGCTGGTGCAGAATTCAGCAGCCAGGTTGTTCACTGGGGATGATTGTTGAGGTATATTTACATGATGCAAGGAGACTGATCTGGACTTTTACATTTAGCCAACCAGGGAGCCAGCATCGCAAAAGTGCATCCCACCCCTGGTCCCTCAGCTTCTGACCTGGCCAGAGCAAGTGGTAGAGTTGTGTATCTTGTCAGTGGCTATACCACTCTATTATGCTACCAGTAAGGTCTTGGGATTACTCTACCCAAAGGAAACTTAAACATGGAGTTCTGTGAATTTTGGCTGAACTTTGTACGCAACCATTGTTTCCAATAACTATATTGGTTCGGTTGCCTCATTTCCTGCTGTTCAGAAGCAAAGAAGCACTCCTTTCTACCTGCTAGCCACATAAAATGAAATTTCAGTACACTTAGCTTTGGCCAGATGATGCCAAGCATTTATGATTTTCTAAACCGAGTGTTGGGACATTAGATTTGTTCAGTGATGTAACTGTTCTAATAATCTGATGTAAGGCAATGCTCCATCCCAGGAAGATTAAAGACATTCTAATAATTGTGGAAACCTCCCCTTTCCCTTCTCATCTGCTAAAACTTAGGGATTTTGATAACAAACATACTTGACACTATTTCCCAGGCAACTATTTGCATAATTAAAAGAGGAAACTAATTTAAATAGACCTTGCATTCTAAATTTGCTGTATATCCTGTAAACACAACATTTCTGCAACTCTCCAACTCCTTTTAAAAAGAAGGCATTTCAAGGAAATATATATATTAACAGCATTTTGATGTATATGTGGTTACTAGGCATTAATGGCAGGCTGTTTGTTCTGTACTGCTGAACATGTCAGCTCTTGGGCTGTGCAACAAGAAGAAAGGGGGAAGGCTCTGTGGGTTACTGCAATATGATAACTTGCTCTGTAACTCAACCCAGCCTAATTCAGGGGATGTGACTATTTCTACTAATGGCACAATGTATTTTATACAATCACATTCCTTTTGCTCCCTTGGCTGGCCTTACAAAAGGAAACGTGTTCTGGAAGCATTGTCCTACAATTTTTTTTTAATGTTTCATGCGATGGGGGGCAAAATGCTGAGTGAAATGATCTGGCATAAGAAATGAATGAATAATAAGGCCATTATAAAGCAGAAACATCTAACTACTTGTACTCCTATCAAAAACACTCTATGTTGAAGCACAAAAATTTGCAGAAGACTAAGAGGAACTTGCAAAAAGAAACGATTTTGCTATTACTAACATTTTCCTTATAGCCAACCCTTTGCTATTTTCCTCACCTCAAGGTTTCAGAAACTCTGAAAATGAAATTCAAGCTCTCTTTTGCTACTGGCCTAGACATTTGCATGAAATAAGTGAGTACCATCATAGAATGTTTTTTTTGGAGGGGGGGAGAAACAGGTCGGAAATATCTGAAAGACCATCTCCTTCCCTAAAGACCCTCTTGGGTGCTGAAATCGGCAGAGGGGGCCCTCCCAGCACTAAGGAGATACTGATCTATTTATAAGAGGCAGCTTTATGACCCAGCAGCAAAGGCACTGGCTGCTGAAATGAACAGATCAGTGCTACGCAAGGTGGTGGTCTCTATTGGCTGTTTCTCCATATCAGCTCCACCACAGTGCAGGTTGAGTGGGTTTATTTAGGGATCAAATATGTCACTGGTTCCTGACACATGGGCGGGTGTGGGGTGAGAAGACTGCTGGTTCAACATCAGATAGCTTGAGAAGCACTGGAGTAGATTATGATAATAACTATATAAACAATACAGACAAAATAAAGTCATCACCCTATACCAAATGAATTACTGGTTATAAATTGAGTGAGAAAGACTTAAGAGAAGGAAAAAGAAAAGCATACATAATAGCAGTGGCAGATTAAAACAGCTGAGCAGCATTCTCAACATCTCCAGTTAAAGCAGTGTTTCCCAAACTTGGGTCTCCACCTGTATGTGGACTACAACTCCCATCATCCCTAGCTAGCAGAACCAGTGGTCAGGGATGATGGGAGATGCAGTCCATAAACAGCTGGAGACCCAAGTTTGGGAAACATTGATTAAACGCAGTGTTTCCCAACCTTGTGCCTCCAGCTGTTTTTGGACTACAATTCCCATCATCCCTTGCCACTGGTCTTGCTAGTCGAGGATGATGGGAGTTGTAGTTCAAAAACAGCTGGAGGCACAAGGTTGGGAAACACTGGATTAAAGCATTGGGGGAGTACAGCCACTACAAGGCTAGATGCATCAATGATTCCACTCAATGTAATAACCCTAGGGAACAACAAAAAAATAATAGATTTTTTTTAAACTATCAATTTTTTATTGATTAAAAGATTTGCATGTCTATACAAACATTATGTACTATCTCTTAACAGGTTAAAAAAAGAGAGAAAATTATCGAAAATAGAAAATTTATAAAGAAAAAAGAAGTAACAAAGATAAGAAACAAAGAAATCATTTTTTTTAAAGTTATTTACATAGTAAAAGTACTCATCAGCATAATCCTTCTCATTATACTGTTTGATATAACATTCTTCTTTACACAGTTTTACATTGTAAAATATCATTTCTTTCTGCTTTGTATACATTCCTTTGATTTTTTCTTTACAAATATCACTCAATTTCTGTTAATATGGAGTTATTTGTACAATAAAGTTTTACATAATTCTTAAATATTATCCATTCTCTAGTTGTTTTTTTTGTTTCGATATTCCTCTAACTGATCCCGTCAGTTTTGCTAATTGTAGATATTCTAACGTAACCCTAGGGAACAAATCTAACATGGAGGGAGATCAAGGTGTCAGAGAAAGCAACTCAGAAACCCTAGCATCCAGATTTTATTCCACTTGGTTTTTTTCTAATTCCCATTTAACCTATATCTATATATTCTTTTGACATTCATTTACATTGTCTTTCATTCCCTGTAAACTGAAGCTTCCCTCCCTTCCCTTCCATCCCTCGACCCTTACTGCACAGGGTGAAGTTCAAGTGAGAAGGAAAAATCACAATCAATATTCCTTACCTGAATGAAGCGGCCTTCAGATGTGCCTAGATTTGCTATGGTAAGCACCCCTTGGGTGAAGACAGATATAGATGTCAACAAGACTGTGCTGAACTGCTCGTCAAATAAGTCAACCCGCTGCAAAGGTATTGTAACCTCCACCCGATACTCGTCATCCTGTGCTCCGCAATAGGTGGTGTTTCTTGAAAATGTCTGTAAGGAAAGTAGAAATGTGTTCAGCAAGTGACATGGGAGATGTACACACAACCCCACTGCCAGAAAGAAAAACTCACTTTAAAAGTTGGCAACTGTTTTCTTACATCTTTGCATCATAATACTATACAGTGGTACCTCAGGTTAAGTACTTAATTCGTTCCGGAGGTCCGTACTTCACCTGAAACTGTTCTTAACCTGAAGCACCACTTTAGCTAATGGGGCCTCCTGCTGCTGCCGCGCCACCGGAGCCCAATTTCTGTTCTCATCCTGAAGCAAAGTTCTTAACCTGAAGCACTATTTCTGGGTTAGTGGAGTCTTTAACCCGAAGCGTATGTAACCTGAAGCGTATATAACCTGAGGTACCACGGTGTACAACAAGTACCAAAACAATAAAAGGATTTTCTTCTTACAGAAGCATCTCTTACACCATGGGTAGGCAAACTAAGGCCTGGGGGCTGGATCCGGCCCAATCGCCTTCTAAATCCAGCCTGCGGATGCTCCAGGAATCAGCGTGTTTTTACATGAGTAGAATGTGTGCTTTTATTTAAAATGCATCTCTGGGTTATTTGTGGGGCATAGGAATTCGTTCATTCCCCCCCCCCCAAAAATAGTCCGGCCCCCCACAAGGTCTGAGGGACGGTGAACAGGCCCCCTGCTGAAAACGTTTGCTGACGCCTGTTTACATCAATTTCATCCTGTCATTTCCAATATACCATTTTCTGCTTAAACTGAAGTATTTTGCATTCAAATACCCTGTGGAGAAGTTTATGCACACCTTACCTAGCAGATTAAAAAAACCCAACACTGATGGATTTATTTTATTTTAATTTTTTAAAATGTGAAAGTGTGGTTTCTATGGCTTCTTATTAGAAAATGTCTGCAGATGGCAAATGATGTCATTAGACCTAGACATTTGCTTTTAAAAGAGAAAAGGTGTTGCTTTTGTCACCTGAAATTCAGCCCAGGCAAAAATGCAGTAAGAACTGTGTGTTGCTCACACAGTTTCTAATAATTATTACAGTTGGGCCCTAACTGAACTTGTCTCTGCACTTTGAACTGCTTTAATTTTCCTCTGTAGATCTGGCATTAGGGGATCAGGACTTGATGGCAGTTAGCCATTGATCGGCTGCTCCTAGGTAAATTTTTATAATTCTGTTTAGGCCAGATTTCCCTCAAACACCTCTGGAGTTGTTTTTTGCCATGTTGAGTTGCAACCTTGCATTGTCTTCCAACCCATTAGTTTTACCTTAGTCCCTTTGGTTCAAGTTTCCATTTGTCCTTCTGTAATACAGTGGTACCTTGGGTTACAGATGCTTCAGGTTACAGACGCTTCAGGTTACAAACTCCACTAACCAGGAAGTGGTTGCTCCAGGTTAAGAACTTTACCCCAGGATAAGAACGGAAATCACGTGCCTGCGGCGCAGTGGGAGCAAGAGACCCCATTAGCGAAAGCACGCCTCAGGTTAAGAACCATTTCAGATTAAGAATGGACCTCTGAAGTGAATTAAGTTCTTAACCCGAGGCAACACTGTATATAAGTATTTGATAATCTGAGTGTATGAGTGTTAGTTGTTCAGGTTGTGTTCTCAGTAAAGCTGAAGACTGATTTACATGAAAGTGTGGCTTGGATGAGGCCTTAGTTGACTCAAGAAACACATAACGTGACGTATTGAATATGGAGCAATTACATATTGGGCTATATGAACTACTATATTACAGTATTGCCTGGCGAGTCCAATTCCCTTCTGTAGCAATAACATATTCAAATGTATTATTTGTACATGTCAATTATACTTTAAATTACATGAAACTCAGAGGGTCTTAGGGTCCCAAGAGGCAAAAATAGATAGAGAAACTAAGTAAATTTAATTAGGCTGAGAATATTTTGGTGTCCCATTGTTTAAAATTTATACTTGCCAATGCAGTTTTATATCTTCATAACTATTACCAAAAATAGATGGTTCATTTTAAATCTTCTAATTCATTGAGAGAAAATGCATGTATTCCTTTTCTGGGGAATTGCTCCCAGTACAATGTACTTAGAGAAACAGCATATCTATGTTGTATTGACAGTTCAATGATAATCTGTCAACTGAAAATTCAGTTACTATTGATGCTTCATCTTCTATATCAGATAATAAATATGGGCCATTTAGATGTCAATAAGAAAATTAATATGGCTTATTGTAGGTTTCTATTGCATAATATTAAATGGAGCGATACGCAGTGAGAATAGACACAATAAAATATGGTTGTCTTCTAGAATCAATACTTTGCTGTTTTTTTCTTCATTGTTCAACATTAACTTTAAGGGTTTTTTTAAAAAAAATAAAGGTAGATTATGTCATGACTGACTGCTTATTGAAATAGTAACGGAGATGTGTCCTTTAATTTCTGCAAAAGGCCTTTAAATAACAAGCCAAAATAAGGATAATAAAAATGTTGTCATTTTTAAATCAAATTTTTAAAATGTTAATTTCCATCAACCTTACTTCACCTTGTCAAGAGTGCAAGGTGACATCAGATAATCAGGAGGCTAGAGATAAATCTATCGAACTATTTGCTATATTTTTGCAATAGTTTTTGGATTCAGCAACATTGTGTATTGGACTAAGACATATTGTTACCTATTATTTTGGGTTCAACCACTTTTAACTTCCTCCTGCTACATTTCTCATTACTGAAATACAAAGGCAAGTTGCACAAAAAAGTGTTCAAGCATTATGCTTACATGCTATAGTAAGATTTCTAACAACAACATCCAAAAATGAAACCAAGGCACAGAACCCTTGAGATTTAATAATATTTAACATTGGTATAGAGAGACGGCAAGAGCTGTTCAACAATGGAACGGACTACCTGGGAAAGTAACGGACTCTCCGTCACTGGAGGTTTTTAAACAGAGGGTGGATGGCCATCTGCCAGGAATTATTTAGCTGTGATTCCTGAATTGCAGGGGTTTGTACTAGATGATCCTTGGGGTCACTTTCAACCCCACAGTTCTATGACTCTACATATTATTATTGTTGTTTTCTTTCTTGGAAATTGTTAGAAATCTTAATAGAGAAAAACATCATTAAAACAACAACAATTTTTAAAAATGCAGCTACCTCTAACTCCTAAAGGCCAAAAATCTATTTATATACTGTATAATCTTATCAGGTAGCCCAGGCATAGGCAAACTCAGCCCTCCAGATGTTTTGGGACTACAACTCCCATCATCCCTAGCTAACAGGATCAGTGGTCAGGGATGATGGGAGTTGTAGTCCTAAAACATCTGGAGGGCTGAGTTTGCTTATGTCTGAGGTAGCCAATCTGGATAATTGTGTTACTAAATTTTTAAGAGGCACCTCTGACTTTAACTCTTAAGGACATAGTTTAGCTTGCCTCACCACACCTCTAACTCACTAAATTACTATTTACTTGGCTGACAATATGGAAAAATGTCATTATCTCTGGATTAAATGCTCATATATCTGACGCCAGATTCCAGTGACAAATCTCACAAATATTGTAGCTCAGCAAGAGCCCTATTGGTATGTGACTGGGCATTTCAACTTTCTTCCATGTACATGAGTGAAAGTACAAAGTCTATTTGTGACTCATTCGGTGGGGGGGGGGGATGTATCTGATGTACACCAGAATTGGAATGCAATGAGGTTTAGGCAATTATTTAATCCATGTCCGAACTTAGTGTGAAGTCAAATTGTATCTTGCTTGCTCATACAGTAATTTGTGGCTAGTTGGAGTAACTCTGTACCATGATGTGGATCTTTTGTTTTGTTTTTTAAAAAAACCAAACACTTGTGGAGCTGTAGTGGAACAACCAAGTGTGCTCTCTCTGCTGATTCTAAGCTCTAAGGGAGTATGTAGGGAAAGAGGTGACGATCTCTCAGATATTTGGGGCCCAAGTCATTTGTTTATATAAGTCTTTAAAGGTAAAGGTAAAGGTACCCCTGCCCGTACGGGCCAGTCTTGCCAGATTCTGGGGTTGTGCGCCCATCTCACTTAAGAGGCCGGGGGCCAGCGCTGTCCAAAGACACTTCCGGGTCACGTGGCCAGCGTGACATCGCTGCTCTGGCGAGCCAGAGCTGCACACGGAAACGCCGTTTACCTTCCCGCTGATAAGCGGTCCCTATTTATCTACTTGCACCCGAAGGTGCTTTCGAACTGCTAGGTTGGCAGGCGCTGGGACCGAGCAACGGGAGCGCACCCCGCCGCGGGGATTCGAACCGCCGACCTTTCGATCGGCAAGTCCTAGGCGCTGAGGCTTTTACCCACAGCGCCACCCGCGTCCCATATAAGTCTTTATATACCACTAAATTGCAAAACATATCAGAGCAGCATCATTACTTTCCGGAAACAGACCTGGAGGTAGGAACAGAACCGCTGAAGTACTATGCCTCCATCCTTGAGTCACTGCAGAAGGATACAATCCATAGTTGTTGGGGGGTTTATGATAATTCAATGCAGTTTGGAATTTTGGATGCATTTTGATTTGTATACTATAGGTGGTATTTGGGTATATTTGAACCTGATGAAAACAGCTACAAATTTTTATCCTAAGTAACTTGGACTGCACAAATTCGACCTGTTGGCTTAATAGCATACATTTTATATTGTGATAAAGAAAAGTTGTATGAACCCCACCCCCATATATATATATTGGCAAGCTTAACTGACAGGTTGTATCCAACAATGTTGTCCCAGTAGTGCAAGGGCTTCCACCTGTGAAATGGACTTCCTCTCTTCTCCCCCCAGATTTGAGGTACCTTGGGCTAGTCAGCAGCTCTCAGCCTAAGGTTACTCAGAGAGTTCTGTGGCTAAGCAGAGATTTGAATCCAGGTCTCTATGTCCCAATCCAACATTCTAACCACTATACTACATAGGATGAAATCTATGAACATTTATGTTTATATCAAATCAATAGGAGTGCCTGGAAAATGCTGGCCCCAATTTCAGTAGATATCTAAATATCAGACATCCAAAGTCATTCAAATCAATGGAAACAATTGTTCAAAAGTCAAAAGAAATAGCAATAATAAGAAACATTAGCTATGAATTTAGCATTCTACATTTCCGGAAACTCCAATTCTA
Source organism: Podarcis melisellensis (assembly GCF_964234715.1). NCBI lineage: Eukaryota > Metazoa > Chordata > Lepidosauria > Squamata > Lacertidae > Podarcis > Podarcis melisellensis. Next base: position 22,703,378 of record NC_138542.1, read on the forward strand.
ATTTACGGATAAAGCGAGGGTGGGGAACGATTATGCTAGTGGTGCATTACGTAACGTAAAAAGAGACAAATGTTGATGTAATTAGCTAATACAAATTAAAAACATCGCACATTTCCTTTTCGGAGATCATTCACGGTATTATTCACTTTTGGTATTGATTACCACTGCATCAGTTCTTGTAATCTGGTTAGTACATTAGCACTAAGTAAATAGTATTGATTCAGATACACATATAATGCATCCATGCAATCTTTGTATTTTGTCCATTTCCTTTGCATTAAGTTTCAAGACAGCACAAGCATAAAAGCTGCTAGCTGTTATAAAATCTAAAAGTATTTATGTGAGGTTGTAAAGGTAAAGGGACCCCTGACAGTTAGGTCCAGTCGTGGAGGACTCTGGGGTTGTGGCGTTCATCTTGCTTTACTGGCCGAGGGAGCCGGCGTACAGCTTCCGGGTCATGTGGCCAGCATAACTAAGCCACTTCTGGTGAACCAGAGCAGCACATGGAAATGCTGTTTACTTTCCCGCTGGAGTGGTACCTATTTATCTACTTGCACTTTGACGTGCTTTCGAACTGCTAGGTTGGCAGGAGCAGGGACTGAACAACGGGAGCTCACGCTGTCGCAGGGATTTGAACCACAGACCTTCTGATCGGCAAGCCCTAGGCTCTGTGGTTTAGACCACAGCACCACCCACGTCCCTTATGTGAGGATAAAACAAGTGCTTTTATCAATACAAGTTTCTGGAAATATTTAAATTGTAGCTTAGACAACAATAGTATTTGATAGAATGCATGAAAGAGCTATTGGCTTACAGATCCTTTATGCAACTGGCAGGTCTATGGCATTCATTGGTTGGGGGAGCTCTACAAGTTGGCTCCTTTCTTGTGTTCCACTAACATGCGAGGCTACTGCAACATGGGGGGGGGGGAGACAGGTGGGGAAGCAGTTCTGTTTTCCCACACATACATACAGGCCCAACTGCTACAGAATGCGAAGATTTTCAAGCCTCATATAACTCATTTGGCAAAATTAGTATGCAGATCACAGCATGTTAGAATATGTTGCTGCATGCCCATTTCTGGTATTTTGGCAGATTCCGGCTAAGGGAAGCAGAAGGCACAGAAAACAAAGTTAATCTCCAAGGCATACAGCAATTGTAAGTGCTTACAAGTTGCTTGCAGCCAAGTAGTACCAACCACACTTCTTACACCCACCACAGTCAACCTAACAATCCAGACTACAACTGTGTCAGAGTCAAAGAGTCAGAAGGGACCCCCAGGGTCATCTGGTCCAAACCCCCTGCTATGCAGGAAACTCAGCTAAAGCATCCATGACAGATGACTATCCTACCTCTGTTTAAAAACCTCCAGTGAAGAAGAGTCCGAACCTTCTGAGGGAGTTTTTCACAAATGAAGAACAAAAACTAATGATGATGCCGTCCCTATTACTTGTACATAATAAATAAGTTTGACATATAACCAGTTCAGTTAAATTCTTTTGTTCCATTTGTTGAGATAAAAACACATTTATTTTGAAACTTTGTGTTGTACTGTTTTGTGCAATGCTGCAAAAGCATGAAAAAATGGGGGAAATAATATGTATTTACTCAAAAATAGTATATTTTGTATCTATTTGTAATGTTCAACCCGTTTACTTAAGGTGAGTGTCTGTTTAAAACAAGTCACATAGCTACTCACAATCAAGAGATGTGATACTTTTAATCCTGCCAAAAAATTGTACTAAAAAAAAAAGAGATTATAGTTACAGAGCTTTGAAGCAGTTATTTGTCTCTATTTTATTAAATATTACTAGACATATCCAGGGGACAACAGATCAATAAATGTCTTTGCGGTTTCCTGGTGGAAGGCTGTAATTATTTTCTCCCATTACAAAATAAGCATAACTCAATTCCCCTCATCTATCATCTTTTGTAAAGAAATATCACTGTGTGTTTATTTCACTGTCTCCCTTGATTTCATTTCAGGGGGCCTCTTGCCTTCATTTCACACTCCTAAATCTTTTCTTTCTCTATTTGCATCTTCATTTGACATTGATAGTGACCAGTTTATCATGCAATGGCAGAATGATAGAGTGTGGCAAAAAGTCAGTAAGATAAAAGTTCTTCTAGGTGCTATGCATAGTGGGTTTTGTTGCTGTTTTTTGAATTATAGTTTATGCCACATGTCTTGAAATATTTCAGCTGTTTTGTACTGGATAAAACTGCAAGAACTAGCATCCTCAATCTGACTACTTCATGCTGAAAATGACTAAAATTGAATCTGTGTCCAGTCCACTGTATTCATTTCCCCACCAGGAGTGTGGCAAATAAAATGCCAGAGAAATTATTCAGAAGCTTCCAGGCTTATTTGCTAACCATGTTCTAGTGTCAATGAAACTAAAGGTGGTTTTGTTTTTTTAACCTTTCCCCGGTGTGGTTTGAATCTTTGTATTCTTCTTATTGAAGTTAAAATAAGAACTAGCAAAAGAGCAAAATCAGTAGACTGGATCCAGAACTAAGTATACATAACAGGAGTGGCAGAAGCTATTTTTTCCACTCTGCCTCCCCACTGCAGTGCCCCCTCCCAAAAATATTCCACCAAGGGTTGTGGCCCCTTAACCTAAAGAGTATTTCTCCCACTTATGTTCCAACCGAAATTGATAGGGACTGCATAGAAAAGTGTTCTTGGTAGATTAAAACTAGTGTTTACAACAAAAAGCATACCGGTAATCCCAAAATCTAATGTCTGTTTTTAATGGATTTCAAATGTCCGGTGGCAGTATTGTTATATACAGTAGTTCACATGTGGTGAAAGGGTGTGTGTTGCTGTATTATTGATTGTAGATGTATTGTTGTTTTGAGGTAATGTTGAACCTCGAACTTCACTGACAGGGGAGCTATGGGGGGTCCTTTTGGACTACTGTTATACCTCGGTTCGCAAATGGCTTAGTTGTCGAACAAATTGGCTCCTGAATGCCGAAAACGTGGAAATAAGTGTTCCAGTTTTTGAACTTTTTTTGGAAGCCAAGTGTCCAACATGGCTTCCGCTTGAATGCAGAAAACTCCCGCAGCCAATCGGAAGCAGTTTCTGAACAGCCAAGAGAAATGGTTGGCTGCCATCATTTGACACCAGTATAGAATTACTGAGATATTCCAGGTTTAGTGAAGGCTTCTCACCGCTCCTCCTCCTAAAGAAGCATCAATCATATCCATGGCTCAATTACCTCCCTTGGGCCAATGTGTAAAAGGCCCTGAAGCACCTAAAAAGCTTCACTGGACAACATGCAGAGGACACAATGAAGGTGAAAAATAAATACAGTGGTACTTCGGGTTAAGAAATTAATTCGTTCTAGAGGTCCGTTCTTAACCTGAAACTGTTCTTAACCTGAGGTACCACTTTAGCTAATGAGGCCTCCCGCTACCGCCACGCCGCTGCCGCATGATTTCTGCTCTCATCCTGAAACAAAGTTCTTAACCCGAGGTACTATTTCTGGGTTAGCGGAGTCTGTAACTTGAAGCGTCTGTAACCTGAAACTTCTGTAACCTGAGGTACCACTGTACTTTTTTGCTGCCTTGACTGCTTCTGAGTAGGCTTCAACATGAGCACACAGCAATGTTCTGACTGCATTTGTTGGGGCAGAGGCAGATTTAGGGGATGTAAGTGGTGCTGCACTGGGTGCAGAGCTGAGAGGGTGATGCAGCAGGAACTGCAACAATGACAAACAACCGAAGGCAAGAGTGGGGTTGTTGTTTTTTGCAAAGCCCACTTCATAGCAATCAGCTCCAGGGATTTGTTCCAACAAATACTATGCACAATGCAACATAGGGACTATAGACCCACTCTATACAAAGCAGTAATTAAGTACCCCAAGACCAATTTAAGTCTACCTGTATGTTAGCAACAATTTAGCATGAAGGTGTTTAATGAGTTAGATTTCAGAAAACCCGCAATGCATTTTTTCTAAGATTTCTAATAAAAAGTATTTACAACACTTGTTTCTCTGAGGTAAAAATCAGGAAAAATATATACACACATTTCCCCCCAATTACTACTAGGAGCATATATTCATTTTATTTCCTCCATAGTTCATCTTATCAGTGTTATTCATCAAAAGCCTGCTCACTGATTTCATATCTTATGGCATTTATTGAAATTGTGCATTTTGCTCAGATAATCAAACCATCAGCTTCCCTAATATATTCATATGCAAAACACTGGCAGAATCTGAAAAGTATACTCAAGCAAGCAACATTTTCCTGATAAGTTGAAACTGGCCAATGATTTCATCAATATTTTAATGAAATACTTTGGTGGGGAATACTATTAAATTGATCTGAAAGAGTTAAAAGATTTAAAAACAACATCCAGATTAAAAGAAAAAGGAGAGGCCAAACACTAATATGTTGCTATGGATGAAAACTGTTCTAAACACTTCTTTCTAGAATGAAAAATGAGTAAAGGAAATTAAACTTCAAGATGAAGAAGAATTTTGTTCCAAATACCAGAGGGCAAGGGCAAGAGGTGACTATGCAATATTTTGTTTACTTATGTTATTTAACAAAATCTATATACTGCTTGATTGCAATAACTCCTCTAAGCAATTTACAATCGCCACATTACAAATATTCCTGAGAAGTGCAAAGAATATATATTTTTATAGCACATTTTAGGGGCCACCAGGTGAAAGCCACAAATAACTTTAGCTAAAGAGCTTCATTCATTCCCAGTGAGACTGACCTTAAATTAAAGTACTTTGGGCATAGCAGGTTTTTGATTAAGCTGGTAAGTTTGAAAAATGAATGAAAACACTTTATTTTAAAATGTCTTAGTTTGGTATTGGTAAGCTCTAGAGAGGACTTTCTAAAAAGCCTAGTTTTGTGTCCTAAGCACATTCTTAGACAAGCTGATAACTAATGGTTTTTGTCCAGCAAAAATCAACAAAAGCATCCATATATTGTTTTCTAATGCAAAGCTTGTTGCTTGCTTTTCACTTTTTCTGAGTCTTAGAGCTCAGAACACACAAATAATGAACAGAGCTCATTTTTCCATAATCCAATTTACATTCTGTGGGGACAGTTCTGTGAAACATATCCATTTGCAGAAGTGAACTGGTGAGATTTCCTTGCCTATTGGACACACACACACACACACACACACACACACACTCCAGTGCCTGCAACTACCGGTAACTATTCGATTAAACAAGCATGTACTTGAAAAGCTGCAAAAATAATGTGCAAAAAGTTTTTATACAGTGCTAAAGTCCCTTATTTCATGTACTTCTATGATGGAGAGAGGCTACAATATTAATTTCTTAGTGCTGCAATAATGAGGGCTGAGAGGTGGGGTACAGGAAGTATTGGTATTATTTTGATAGAAGTTGCTAAATCTTCCTGAAAACGATGTTGTCAATTTAACAAACAAAACTATGTGATTTAGCTACATTGTGCAAAAGGCTGGTGTCAGAATACAGTGTCTGTGAAATCTTGTTAAACCCAGACATGCTTATAAACTCCTGCAAGTTTTGTTTTAAACTAAATTTGTAGCCCAACACCAGGAAGTTATGTTGTGAAAAAAGGTGGTTATGCCTTTTGTCAACTTGAACTTTCACTGATCTAATTCTCACACACCACCTGATGTTATCTAAACAAACAGATTCCTAAACACACAGTTCTTCCTCCTAGCTAGAAAACTGATGTTGCAACAGCTAGAATTTCTGATTGCTCAGGTAATTGTAAAGTGGTCTGCAATATATTTTCTCTGGATATTGAACTGCTGCAGACAGATATGCAACACATAAATTATCCATGAAATATTTGGGAAAATTTGAGTTTTTGTTCAAAAAAATGAAAAAAAGAGATAAGTTTGCATTGCACTTATAAAATGCACACACAAAGACAAGTTGAGCCTTTAAGGTGTGGGATGACATCAACATAAAAAATACTACATCACTTCATTGGCAGTGCTGGCAGCTGCAGAGGAATGAGGTAATGTTGCCAAGGCTTATGCCAGTGAAAATTTAAGGCTGCACTCCTAGGCACACTAACTAGGGTGTAAGCCCCATTGAACACAGTGCCACTTCTGGAGGAAGCATGCACAGGACTGCACTGCAAGTTTGTAACTGGGTGCATTGCTTCAGAGCTTAAATGTTTGCTGGGCCACATAAAAGTGGCTATGATGAACATGCCTCTTTAAAGAACTCTTTTTGACTGGTAAAGCCATCAAAATCAATTTAATTTTATTATAAAGTCGCAGACCCATTAAAATGAAGTACAAAAATCATACAAACATAAAAGAAAATATATGGCGCTTATATAAAATAGTAAGAGAATAATAAGCCATTTACAGTGATTATTTTTGAACTGTAAAATCATAGCTTGTTTGGAACTAGGGTTTCTGAAGAATTGCCTTCATCCAACTGCCCATATACAGACACACTCAACCCAAGGCCCTGCTCCAGATGTGTTTCCTTTCAGTGGTTAGGCTGGCCGCTCTGGAAACAAAACCTTTTCTGCACTGGTGCCTCAGCAGTGGTGTTCTCTCAGGCAAATTTGCTTGGAGCTATGATTGCCATAGGGACGCGGGTGGCACTGTGGGTTAAACCACAGAGCCTAGGACTTGCCGATCAGAAGGTCGGTGGTTTGAATTCCCACGATGGGGTGAGCTCCTATTGCTTGGTCCCTGCTCCTGCCAACCTAGCAGTTCGAAAGCACATCAAATAATAGGTACCTTCTCTGGCGGGAAGGTAAACAGCATTTCCATGCACTGCTCTGGTTCGCCAGAAGCGGCTTAGTCATGCTGGCCACATGACCCGGAAGCTGTACGCCAGCTCTCTCGGCCAGTAAAGCGAAATGAGTGCTGCAACCCCAGAGTCGGCCACGACTGGACCTAATGGTCAGGGGTCCCTTTACCTTTACCCTTTACTATGATTGCTATGTTTTAGGCCACTGACCAAGTCTGTTCTTTTCTAACAGCTGTTAACATCAAATGGCCAGAACTGTTTTCCTACTGGTAGCTTTAGTTTCACTTATTTGCCTTAATGAAGTGATGGCCAAACCTGGTCCTCCAACTGTACAACTCCTATCATCCCTAGCTAACAGGACCAGTGGTCAGGGATGATGGGAATTGTAGTCCCAAAAACAGCTGGGGGGCCAAGTTTGGCCATCACTGCCTTAATGGATTCAGGTTTGTTGTCGCTATTTAATAGTCTTTTAATTTTTGTATTTTAAAGCCACCCTGAAGCCTATATCAATAGAAAGGTTGAATAAAAATCTAACAAATACATCACAGTGCAAAGTATGTGCTTGTCTTCAATGAATCCAAGCTTTTCTTCAAGTGATCTTTATTTCTAATAGATGCTGTATCCTCTTAAGCCTCTCCAGTGACCTCTATATTCAATTTACAGGAACCGCTTCTTACAAAGATGAATCATCTCTGGTAGTGACCAGCACTAATTGTTATTTATTTAGACAGACAGCTTAAACAATTTGAAATAATTGGCCCTGGACCTCAGCCAAAAAAATGGTAGCCCTAAAAAACCCACACACTACTAACAATGGAAATCAATTGGGCTATGCAGTGAATAATGGAATGCACAATATAAATGAGACTAGGGATGGGTGGGATAATTAGCCGATTTAAGTAACTAATTCGTACCATGCTCACTTACCCTGCTCAAGCAGTACTTGCTGTCCTTTCTGTACAGATGCTGAAGACATTTCATGTTTTGTTGGTCTACAATCTTGCCAAAGAACTCGTCGATGGTTTTGATGGAGATTGCACAGACAGCAGATTTATGAGTTGGTTCCGCAGAGTCTGGTTTACTTTGAGCAAATACACCATAAAGAATATCTTGATTGACATCAATTCGCATTTCCGAGGCTAAGTCTGCACCTGGTTTACCAACGTACGCAGCTTGCAAGAGATTTAATACCTCATTCGACCGCTTGGTTGACCTCTTCCTCCGTTTCTCAGTGAAAATGCACTCAAGAGGCATTTCCATGTATGAATGCAACACGGACTCAAAAGAGCAGAACCGTATGATCCTTGTGTGAAAAGCCTGAGAATCTATAGATTCTCTCTGGACAGTGAGGAAGTACACAAAGTGGTCTTTTTCAAATGCATGGATGTACTTAATAGGGTAGGAATTTCTGAATTCTGGAAGTACATCAATGTAAGAATAAGCAGTGAGAAACTCAAAACCGTCCAGGGTTTCTTTTAATCTCCGAACAGATAGCGAATGGAGCGAATGGTCCTGCCAAGATGAATTATTGATAGTATTTCCAACATAGAAGTACACAAATCTTTCCTTCTCTGTTACCAGAACTTTGGTTCCTAAAGGGCTTACAACACAGTCAGGACACTGGTCTGATTCCTCATCCATCCTTTTAGAATACATGCAGTAGACCTCCTTTCCAATGTCAGCAGGATTATCAGGATGAATGACATGGCGCTGACAAGTTCCTTTTCCAACGCTGCCGCAACTGATGAGCTGGCCTTCGTAGTATGTTTCTAGGAATAGAGCCATGTTGATGTTATCCTTCCAGATGTTATCAGATTGGTTTACTTTAGGCTTACATTCTTTACAGGGAGCACAATCTGGGTTCTCCAGAACGGGCCCGGTCTTGTACTCAAATATGTTGTGAAGGCTTTCATTGAAGACATAGATTTTATTGACCGCTCCCCCATAGATGTTGTGCTTGTATAGAACTATATTTTGTATCAGGGTTTCTGCAGTGAAATTAGGAAGTTGGTATTTGACATTCAGATTGATCTCCGGCCTTGACGCTGCCTCTTTACATTTACCTTTGCTCCTCTGTACCAATATCAACAGAAATAAGATAATCCTGGAGGCAGAAGTAGCAGGATTCTTCATTACTGCAGATTTGTCCTGTCAAAAAAACATTTAGGAAGTCAATATGTTAATAAATCACAGAACGAATTATCAATCAGCAAAAGGAAATGTGCACCTAAGTTGTATAAGACTTTAGCTGTTCTATCAGAAGGCAACACCATGAGATGCAAACAATAGCAAGGTGGTGACCAAAAATTGAATATAAATGATGAAAAGCAGCAACAAGAAGAAGCCCTTCTGATAATGAAAGTGTGTTCATGTTCCTTTATCCTTGAAACATGCTACTTTACACAGATGATGATGATAGATAGATAGATAGTTAAAGCTAATTATGTCAGAGTTGCTTACCAATACAAGGAACTTAATTCAACTGTTTGATAAAATTTTTTAAGAAAATCAATTAGGAATACATTTTTTAAAATGTAGATAGTAGGCAGCCATTTGATTTAACAGATAGTTCATTTTAAACTGCTGTAATAGAAATATGTTCATTTCAGTGAATTTTAGAACAAACCTACCATGCACAAAATAGGTAAGGCACCAATTTTTTGAAAAAAATGTGACTGCTATTGTTAAAGTGTGGCAAATTTATGAATTTTCACTAGCATCACACCTGGATAGTTCAGCCGGTTGAGCATGAGACTCTTAATCTCTGGGTTGTGAGTGTGAACCACACATTGGGCACGGGATTCCTGCTTTGCAGGGGGTTGGACAAGATGACCCTCATAGTCCCTTCCTGCTCTACAATTCTATATAGCTCAGAACAGAAACCCAGTCTTCATTATATTTTCCCCATCGCATAATAACAATATGTAACAAATATTATTATAGTACTACGTGTGTGTGTGTGTGTTTCAAGAGAGTATTTTGTTTTCATACCAAGTGGGAAATTTTTAAAAATCTTTTATAGTTCTTGACATGCCAAGAGCATTTGGGGGAGATCATTACACCACTACTTGAGTAATGTGTTTTCTGCATATTCTGCTTATTGACTTTTTTTGCTGGGATTAATTGGATTCATTTTTTTTTTAATTCCCACAGCAATAAGTCACTTCGGGGAGCCTTTAGAATGCACAGGCAGGCAAAAAGCACACTCAGACAAAGAACTGACAAGCTAATTAGGCTAGTGAAGAGCCTAACCTTGCAAATTTCTTCCTTTGTATTCATTCTGATGTGGTTTGCAGAGTAAAAAAAGACTCATATGACTATATGGGCACTAAATGAATTGTGGTTGAAGTGGGTTTTGCACCAGTTTTCCACATTATACTACTGTTAAGTCACACCAAACATTGTTCTATTGATACTTAGGCACAGTTGCTAAGCTAAATTTAGTTTCCCTGGAGGAAAACAATTAAACAATCCAAAAGGAATCATGGCCATATGTTGTTTACAGGATTTTGCGGGGAAATGTTATTTAGCTGCAGGTGAATAGTATTGTTACCAATATACAAATGCTCCTAGCAAGCTCAAAGCATTTATTTATTTATTTTTATTTCTAGAAATGTTCAACAAGGCTTTAACAAAGTTAACAAAGAGTCCTACTACGTTAGAAACAGTATCACAGCTTTTGCTTAAAAGATACATTGGCTTGGATCTAAGGAGCAGCTTGCACAAAGGGAAGGAACTTCAGATCACTCAGAAGTCTCTGTCTCTCTCTCTCTCTCTCTCTCTCTCTCTCTCTCTCTCTCTCTGTGTGTGTGTGTGTGTTATTTCCTCTCATAAACCAGTTCTAGGTATGTCCACTCAGAAGCAAGTCCTCTTGAATTCAATGGGGCTTAATCTCATATAAGTGAGGCTAGGGCTGCAGCCTTAGTTAGAATAGACTCACTGGAATCCTTGGACTTAAGTGTGGCTTTGTTGGGCACCATCCACTGTGTTCAATGGGGTGTGCGTAGGAATGTAGCCTGAAACCCCTGCCATCACCTGAACTTTTCCTGCATGCCATTGGCTTCTCTGGATAAAGGAATGAGGGTGGGAAAGCCTCACTGTAGATGCAGTTTTGTGAATACAACCCATACTTTTAGGATTAATACATATTTTTGTTTTGGATAACTTGTGGCAGAATTCAAAAGTAATTGATTTCTAAGAAACTGCTGTGTTCCTTCCAGTGCTTTAGATCAATAAATATTGCATTTCATTTCCCTGTGGCTTGTGCTATTAATCTGTGCAGACAGGAGGTTTTTGCAGAAGTAATATGTGCTGGGCCCTAAACTCTTCAATTTCTCAAAAAGCAGAATTAAAATGCACAGGGAGAAAGGAGGTAAGAAAAAAGAAAATACCCAACTCTTTATAAGGTCATGTGAAATACAGTATCAGATTGGTCTACCTAAACAAATCATTTTGATTCAGTCACAGCTGAGCAACTGAGATCTGCTGAATCAGATCTACATTAACAGTGTTGCCAGTGTAGAAGTTTCTCCAGTTTGGATTAAACATAAAAGTCACTAAAAGGAACTTGAAAGAAATCTCTGTTAAGGACAACAGAAACCTCAAAACTGAACAAATCAACAGTAAATCTGTTTTTGGCCAGCATGATGTCAGTTTTCTTTCATGGAAGATGCATCGTGTAGTGTGAGTCTTTAGAAATGAGTACTAGCCAGGCACCACAAGTGTGGTAAGAAATGACATGTCATATTACAAGAGGTGCAAATATAAGTGTTGCCGCTGATATCCTGATGATGGAAACTTACGTGGCCCGACTAATATTCATTGCTGCAAATGTGTGGTTTATTTTCTCTTTGCAAGTAAGCAGAATCCCTGCTGACTATCTTATGCCTGTTTATTTTATTTAATGTCCTGATTTTGGTTGCAGAAATCTTTGACTCCACTCATAGCATCATGTCCTGTTCTTTCTCCAGGTCAGGCTGGGAAATATTACTGGGAAGCCACTGCCAATCAGTGTCACCAATGCTAAGCTAGGCAGATCCATTGTCAGAGTTAGCATAAGGCAATTCCCGATGGTCCCGACAACAGAATCGGAAGGTTCCAAATGAATAATCTTGTCCCCAAATGCAGTGTTCCAAAAACAGGATGTATGTTAAATGGCATCTCCAATGAAACGCTCCAAACCTTCATTTAGGAAACTCCAGTATTATACAAATATCTCCCAGTACTTATATTATGCTGGCAATCTTTTAAAAAGGGGTGGAAGCATTCAGAAAATACACAGAACAGCCCTTGAGAAACTATCACTTGAGAATGTGGGTTGCACTCGTGTAGACTTCATACTAATGCACAAGCCTCATGTTCTACATGCAATTAGGGGCTTTTATGTTTTACATAGGGCTGTGCACTGAAATATTCCTTTCTCCCATTTAGCAGTGGCACTAGTAAAGTTACAGGAACGTTGCACTATGCACTTTTTCTGAATATTAGAATTGGCTCTTCATTGCTTCTTCTGCTATTTTAAGGGAGTAGGGTCAACAATATATTCACGATAAGGCCACTCAACAAGCTGGTGAGGAGGAATGGGCATAGCAACTCCTGGACCATTCTCCTTTCTCTGTAAATCCAAGTAGTTCAGACATTCAGGTTCAGCAGTAAGGAAAATTTACACAAGGAAACAAATACCGAAATAAAAGCTATTTCATACTAGTAAAAATGAAAACAATGGATCATGTATCCATGTGTGTCAGAAATTGTTCCCTTTTCCAACAATTTAGCACAGATTAATAGTGGGTGATAATCAACAAAGTCGTAGAGCTGACCCACTGAAATCAATGGAAGTTTGTCGCTTTTAGTGGGTCTACTCTGACTCTGACTTAGCTGGACAACATTGGCTATCACCCTGTAAATTGTTTGAAGTGCTTTGGGTTAATCCAACTCTTGTGTGACCATAGCATCTCAGGAACGAATTTCAGGTTGAATATGTCAATTCTGTTGCAAAGTGTTATCTGACTTTGAAAATTCAGCAGTCATATTGACTCAGAACCAGAAAGCATTAATCTACATACACTAGGTAGGGAACCATTGAGTCTTGGGGGCACATGCTGTTGGTAGGCAGGGTGTCTGGAGGCAAAGTGGACGGAGTTAACAGATGTGATTCTTAATTTTTGTATAGCAGGCTACATATTCCACCTCCCCACGTCTGCCTCCACATCCTCCACACCTCCGTAGTTCACACACACATTCCAGAAAGGCAAAAAACATAAGAGGGCAATACAGAGCAGGACCATTGAGGGGCCTGGCCTGGGGAGAAGAAGAAGAAGAGTTTGGATTTGATATCCCACTTTATCACTACCCTATGGAGTCTCAAAGCGGCTAACATTCTCCTTTCCCTTCCAGCCCCCACTCTGTGAGGTGCTTGGGGCTGAGAGACTTCAAAGAAGCGTGACTAGCCCAAGGTCACCCAGCAGCTGCACGTGGAGGAGCGGAGACACGAACCCAGTTTCCCAGATTACGAGTCTACCGCTCTTAACCACTACACCACACTGGTGTAGTCCCGAGGGCAAAATAAGAGGCTTAGATGTCCAACCTAGTATTTTGAAAGAGGTATCAATAAGAGCTATCTATTCCTCTAATTGCATAAATGCTACATTATCAGCTTTATTAACAAGTTTTTCTACAGTACTGCCTCTCCCGACGCTCTTGAGATGGTGTACCAAAGTTAAAATATAATACATCAATAACATATAAAATGCAAAAAACCCCACAAAAAACTATGCAGTTGAAAATGGGCAGGAATAAAAAAAATCAACCATGCTGGAGCTTAGCACCAGCAAAAGCCTGGGTACACAGATCAATTTTAAGAAGATGCCAAAATGTCATCAGCAAAGGCACCAGCCTTAATTCAATGTGAAGATGGTTCCACAAAAAAACTTTCGCATCAGAGTTAAATATGCAAGTGGGGGAATGATTCAGGGCTGCCTTCCTTTAAGGCTACCAAGTTCCATTGTGCAGTGTATCCCCAAGCCCAAGAAACACTGTTTATGCAGCTTTAAACTTATCAAGTCCATAACTAAGTAAAATGAATGTGTTTGCATCAACATTAAGAATCTAGAACACATTGTGCAACTGAAGAAGTTGGGTGAGGACAACCAGCAAGTTTCTCATGGAAATCAGTTGCTAGCAATAAGAACCATGGTTGGTTGAAGTGTCTAAGATCCACAACCAAATTTGTCTTCCTTGTTCCTTAATAGATACATGATGACCATTTCCCAATAACCAGATATTATAGGAAAGGAAGAAAGAATGGTAACTGGAGATAGGAAGAGGAATAAATAAATTCAGGCAATTGGCCTGCTATTTAGGGGGGGGGGAGTCATCAACAGTATTGACAATAACTTACAGTCTTCTTGGCTCATTTGAAAGATCTTTAGTGTATTCTTTTTAAGCTGAGCAGTGGAAAAAACACCAGGTATGCATTCTGAATTTTAGCGATTAAGTAATTCATTTATATGCATATGCTATTCATAGGTCTAATATATTAGTGTATTTTACAACAGCTTTTCATGGAACAACTGTTTTGCCAGGCTTATATTAACAGGCTCTTAAACACAGGCATCCATTCTGAAGAAAATATATTATTCCTTTTACTCATTTAACAATAATTTACAGCAAGCAGACTGGAGTGCAGTACAAATCATAGCCTCTCCTTTGTTACCTGCTGTAGTGCTTTAAACCCATAAGAATAAGGGAAGCTCTTGGGCTTGTGTCAGACAACTAGATTTATTTTGTTGCTTCTGGAAGTAGCAGTGTTGAGCGAGAATGGCACTACAGGCTTTTAAAAAGATTGTATAAAACGAACCTTCAAAAATATTCACTAGTATTCCAAAAGAATAAAGCAGATCAATAGCTTTGCTTAAAAACTAAGAATGTGGAATATCAGTCAACATTTGTTGGAAGTGTGCTGCTATATGAGCTAAAGGTTGAAGGATCAAGTCCATAATAAGGAAGCTGAAAATGCTCAAAGTCTCCAAAAGAAAGCCTAGAAACCAAAACTTACAAAAGAACACAGATGGAAGTAAAAAGCAGACAATAGGGACTAACATCAATATATGGATCTGAGCTGACAAGCTCTGCTTTAGGAAATCTAAACGGTAATGCACCTTTTTTTAAAAAAAAAAGTTTGGTGCTTGAGAGGAGAGAGGAGAATGGACAGCTTGAACAAATAGCATCTCATGACCAGTTTCACACATACTTCAGAGAAACTTAGATTGCTCTGCAGCTCTAAATTATTAGAGTTCCAGAGATCTCAGAAGCTTGCTCTGCAATAACTCAGAGCAGGGCTTTTAGTGTGGCTGCCTGCCCTTGTTCTTCTGAAATAGCTTTCTAAATAAGACAGGCACCCCCTGTCTGTACTTTCCAGAAACAATTGAAGACATTTTCAGTTCTGACAGGCTTTCTTTATGTCTAATTCCTTTGTGACGTGGTTTAGAAGACAATTAACAGCTAAATGATGATTTCAGTTTCCCATGATTAAGAACAGAACAGTGGCTGCCTCATAGGATTACTCAAACAAAATTTTTAAAATGAGGCTACAATCCATACCCCATGGTCTACAGCAGTGGGGCTCAACACCATCACCATTGCATCCTGAGCCCCACTGATTGCTTTCAACTGTGCCCATGAATGAGCAGAGAAGATTTCTGCTCCCACAACACAACTCCAGCTCCTCTCCTCCACACTGCAATCCTCCAAAATCTGTTCAAGGTTTTGGGTTGGATTTACATGATGTTGGATTCAAACCTATGACTATTTTTATAACAAAGTGATAACAATATAACAAAAAATGGTAGCAGGATTCAATGGTATCCCAGGAGCCTACAAAAACCCTTTGCAGAGCTGAATTTTTAAAACTTGCAGCGTTCACGTTGAGCAACATGAGCAACACTTATTAGTTCTGCTTTCAAGGTACAGTAATTTTTACCCCAATAGTGAGACTCTTCCAAAATGCTTCATGCCATAGGAGAACATTACAGCTGATGACCAATTAGTGGACCAATTCAGTGGAAGATGTCCAGTGAGAAAGGATCTGACCTCCATTACCAGAAATAAAATTATGGCTATGGTGAGTCCAAAACATATGACTATGATGCTGGTACAGTGGTACCTCAGGTTACATAAGCTTCAGGTTACATACGCTTCAGGTTACAGACTCCGCTAAACCAGAAATAGTGCTTCAGGTTAAGAACTTTGCTTCAGGATGAGAACAGAAATCTTGCTCCGGCGGCGTGGCAGCAGCAGGAGGCCCCATTAGCTAATGTGGTGCTTCAGGTTAAGAACAGTTTCAGGTTAAGTACGGACTGAGGTACCATTGTATAGATAATGAGAAGAAAGAAGGTGCTCCAGCAGCTTGAAAGCTAGGCCAGGAAGTAGCAGTTTCTCAAAAAAAAAAACCCCACCACTTAAAAAAAATTATTTCAAATATTTCTAAGCCACTCTTTATTGCCTAAACAATTCTGGAGCAGCTTACATTAAAAGCATATACACAACACACATGAAAAACAAAACAGGCAGAGTTCCAGATTAACTGTAACAAGTTAAGGCACGCTGTTGAAAATGCTAAGAAAAACCTGATAATGGGTGGAACTCTGAATGAAAGGCAGAGGGAGAAGGAAGAAATTTCCCCTGACTAGCAAGAAAGTTCCCTTGACTTGATTGTCTACAAATCTGGAGCTGTGAAAAGCAGCATTTTTAGTTTTTATACTAAGAATAAAGGCCGTGTATCTGTGACAAGAATGTCTCCACACATGCTTCCAAATGACTGGTCGAATCAGTTAGCCACTCTGGCCTGGAGAGGCTTCAAGAAAAATTCCATTACAGGAAGCCAGGTATACATGCTCCAAAGCAAACTGAATTGCAACACCCATTGATGACTGTCCCTCCCTTATCATTTGCAAATCTAAATCAAGCAAAAGAATGTCAGACTCCTTCTAGAATAGATGCATTAAGCCAAAGGTAGTATCAGCTAATCACCACTCCTTCCAGATTACCCCGCCCCCCCACCCACTAACACTATCCAAATAAATTTCAATAGCCTGAGGCTCCTTCCAGAACAGCCCAAATATATGTTTATCTCTTTACTCTATCTCACCTGGACAGCAGAAGATGCCTATCTAGAAGCCATTTCACAAATGCTTTTCCTGGTTGGCACCATGTGAAGATTTGTAACACCCATCCACCAACAGGAAGACAAGGCTTTGCAATATTTGTTTTTACATTAATTTTTAACCTCAACTTGAGCATCAAGAGGTAGCGGTTTCCAACTCAGCAGTTAGGAATCTTTGAATACCCAAGCTGCCTCAAACCTTATGCCCAGGAACTTTCCTGCAGGCTCCCCCCTTCTCCTTTTTCTCCCTTCTTTCTATATCCCTTTTTTTTTGCTGCTGAACAGGAACGCTCACCTCCAGCACACTAGCACACACACCACATTACACAACAAGGACAAGTATCAAATCTCCCTGCCCCACTGCAAACCGATTAGCTGACAAAGCCCTCCTTCCCCTATCCCTCATTTTCTACCCAATCAGGTCCCTCTTTTGAGGAGACCAGCGCTCTTTCTTACCTTTGCTATGCCCAGTTTTTCCTCCTTAGCTGTTTCACCTTCAAGCCCCATTTCCTCACTACGCATACCCACCTACTGCAAAAACAGACTCATTTTACTCTCAGTCATTGACCCCAAGGTCTCCCACCAGCTCTCTTCTGATTTCCCCCAAAGGCCCACTATCCAAAAAAACCCCGAAAACCCAGTTCCTCTGACAACCTCCCCTTCTCTTTCTGAAAACAAGCAGCTGTAATCAGCACCAATTTTCCCTTTCCGATGCCACCGTCACCCCTTCAGCCAACACCCTTCCCTTCCGTCTTTTCTCCTGACCATGTCCTAGTTCTCCCATGTCTGCAGAGGCATTCTTTAGAACAGGCATCCCCAACTTTTGGCCCTCCAGATGTTTTGGACTACAATTCTCATCATCCCTGACCACTGGTCCTGTTGGCTAGGGATCATTGGAGTTGTAGGCCAAAACATCTGGAGGGCTGCAAGTTGGAGATGCCTGCTTTAGAATAAGTTCTAACACTTGTACTGGATTTATATTTCTTTAAACTGAGCCTTTGTTAGTGTGCTATTTATCTTTAGTAGAAAAGAAAGGGGGGAGCTAATTTCCTTTTGATATGATATCTTTACTTTTGCTTTATCTCTTGTCTGTGCTAATCCTTGAGGTACCGAACTCTCAATGTCAAATAATAATAATAATAAATCACAAGAATTCTGTGAGATAATTTGACACTTGTGTGCAAACTACACTTTTAATAATGAACTACAGTACTATATATTAAAGTTCTCAGTTAATGTACAATGTTTTAACTTGCAAGTCACAACCTCTATTTTTAAGGGGAATATTTGGTGCGAAAATCAGACTGGTGTGCATAGTTGATGATACGACCGCCTTCAAAAATGATTAAAACTCTAATTAAGATTATAGCGATTTCTAATGGAACAGAAGTAAAGATCTGAATAGGCTTTTTTAAAAATAAAAATAAAAATACTACTACTTGCTGAACAACCTTGTTGAGCACAAGGCACCACTGTTTTGCCTTCCAGGTGTTGACATTGTCAATTACTATGGCCATTCATCCTGTCTCACAGCTCAACTCATTCTTGGCATAATGCTATCTCTAGTACAATTAATGGAGACTACCATGTTTCCTCTTGGCCACAGTTTATCCAAGGACCATCACATTTGTAATGAATCCCTATTGTTATATGCATCATCATAAATCCATTACAGCCCACTTGCATCTTGGAACATATTGCTTGGAAAAGCCACATGTTTAGGGTGTAGGGTTGCTTTTGAAAGGTGGGGTTGTTTTCATTCCATTCAAATAGGATTTATGTTGGGTGGGATCAGTTTCTTATACTTAAAAAACCCCAGCCAAATAGACATTGTTTGGAACCGCTACCACCTAGGAAACATGGTCTCGTTTGGAAAATGCAGTTGCTTCCACTGCTAATGCAGCCATTTGTCCTGCATTTTTGCAAATGCCATAGCCACCTAGTGGGCAATGTCTTGGCCACTCTAATGATGGCATGCCTCCCATCCACACACACAAACACCCATCATGCAAGTTTGCCCTTTTAAAAAGACTGCATTTCTTTATAGAGGCCCATCGTACAACTGCTGTTCCTGGAACCTTTTGCAAAGGCGAAATATCCCAGTACCACTGTCTTCTCTCAGCATTCCAACATTATGGGTCAAATGTTGGACCCAGCATTCTTCACCATTTGACCCACCAAGCTCATTTTGACCAAGCCACTCCCAACAGCCAACGTGCCTAATAATAATAATAATATTTTATTATTTATACCCCACCCATCTGGCTGGGTTTCTCCAGCCACTCTGGGTGGCTTCCAGCAGAATATTAAAATACAATCATTCATCAAAACTTAAAAGCTTCCCTAAACAGGGCTGCCTTCAGATGCCTTCTAAAAGTCTAATAGTTGTTTATTTCTTTGACATCTGATGGGAGGGCATTCCACAGGGCGGGTGCCACTACTGAGAAGTCCCTCTGCCTGGTTCCCTGCAACCTCACTTCTTGCAGTGAGGGAACTGCCAGAAGGCCCTCGGCGCTGGACCTCAGTGTCTGGGAAGAACGATGGGGGCGAGAGACTCCTTATCCGCGGCAAAGTCACAAACAGGGTTGCAAAGTTCTTTGCAAGGTGCTTTGAAGCATCCACTGTCACCTGGTTGTCAGGGTGTGAGCGCCTTGCACAACCAAAGCCCCAGTAATCAGCTGGGATCAGCTGCACTAGGAACTCCACAGTGCATCCAAATGGGCTAGAGGAAACTACTTTGATTCAAAACACTTCCTCCAGCACTTTGCATATAAGCTGCTTCCTCTTGACATAAAAAAGTTCTGTTTTTAAATTGCTTTCTCTGGCGAGGGCAAAATACTCAGGGTTTTTTTAGGAGCATTGTCCTCTCTGCAGAGAGGTCAAAACGGCTCCCTGTAACTGACAATCAGCTGACCACTGTAGTTAAAGGGATCCCCTTTTGGCACATTCTGTCTTCAAAGGAGGTTGCTGGAACTGCAGAAAGCTGTTACAGCAACCTCTTGAGTCCTTTGACGGGTATGAGTCACCTGATGTCATTATCATGCCAGGTGATTTGACAGTGGATGCTCCCATCCAACTATCCAAGTTGTCCACTGGAAGTGGGGAAGACAAGTCTCTGACTTGCTGGCTGGATCCAGTTCTCTACCCATTTGTTGTTGTTTAGTCGTTTAGTCGTGTCTGACTCTTCATGACCACATGGACCAGAGCACGCCAGGCACTCCTGTCTTCCACTGCCTCTCGCAGTTTGGTCAAACTCATGCTGGTAGCTTCAAGAACACTGTCCAACCATCTCATCCTCTGCCGTCCCCTTCTCCTTGTGCCCTCCATCTTTCCCAACACCAGGGTCTTTTCCAGGGAGTCTTCTCTTCTCATGAGGTGGCCAAAGTCTTGGAGCCTCAGCTTCAGGATCTGTCCTTCTAGTGAGCACTCAGGGCTGATTTCCTTCAGAATGGATAGGTTTGATCTTCTTGCAGTCCATGGGACTCTCCAGAGTCTCCTCCAGCACCATAATTCAAAAGGATGAATTCTTCGGCGATCAGCCTTCTTTATGGTCCAGCTCTTACTTCCATACATCACTACTGGGAAAACCATAGCTTTAACTATATGCTCTACCCATTTACATAAGGTTAATTACATGTATCAATTGTTATCTGACCTTCCTTCAAGCAGCTCAGAGCTTTGTACACAGTGTGCCTTCCCATTGTGTCTTCAGGGTAGCCAAATACTTTTTGCTGGATGAAGTGAAGCCCGCATGGCGTCCAATAGGGCCAACGCTTTAAAAAGTATTGTTGCATAGATAGCTCAGTTGGTTAGAGCTTGGTGCTGATAACACCATGGTTACAGGTTTGATCACTGTACGGGACAGCTACATATTCCTGCATTTCTTTTTTTTTTTATAATAATATTTTTATTTGCTTTTTTCCAAGGTCAGATACATCGTCAGTTATTCAACAAAGGCAGTTTTACAGAAAGAAAAAGAAAAAGATTATAAGCAAAAAAGAGATCTTACTTTACAAAACAATTTTTCATGATCTACTGGACTTCCCCACATCTTCCACCCCCTGCATCTTTTTCAATAAAATAAAGTTACAGCAAATTAATACCTTGTTTCCTGTGTTTTGTACTTTCCTCAATTGTATATTAGGTTTAGGGGAAATATTGTTAGTTCACAATTCCAACAGTCCTCAATATAGAAACTTTACCCTAGACTTTAGTCATTTCATCATCAGAACTTAAATTCAGCAATATCAAAAATTTGAAGTCTGAAGCTTGTTGTCTAAAAACTTAACAAATTCTCAACATTCACATAACTTATAATGTTTTTGTAAATAGTCCTTAAATTTTTTCCAGTCCTCTTCCACTGCCTCTTCTCCCAGGTCTCGGATTCTGCCAGTCATTTCGGCCAGTTCCATATAGTCCATCAGCTGCGTATGCCACTCTTCCAGCGTGGGTAGCTCCTGTACCTTCCAATATTTAGCCAATAGAATTCTTGCTGCTGTAGTTGCATATAAAAAGAAAGTTCTATCCTTCTTTGTCACTCTCTGGCCCACAATGCCCAGGAGAAAGGCCTCTGGTTTCTTAGTAAAGGTATACTTAAATACCTTTTTCAACTCATTATAAACCATTTCCCAGAATGCCTTCACCTTCGGGCATGTCCACCAGAGGTGAAAGAACGTTCCTTCAGCTTCCTTACACTTCCAACACCTTTTATCAGACAAATGGTGAATCTTTGCAAGTTTGACTGGGGTCATGTACCACCTATATATCATTTTCATAATGTTTTCTTTCAAGGCACTACATGCCGTGAATTTCATATCGGTGTTCCATAACCTTTCCCAGTCTTCAAACATGATGTTGTAACCAATGTCTTGAGCCCATTTAATCATAGCTGATTTAACTAACTCATCTTGTGTATTCCATTTAAGCAGCAAGTTATACATTCTTGAGAGCACTTTCGTCTTAGGTTCAAGTAGTTCTGTCTCTAATTTTGATTTTTCCACCTGGAAACCAATCTTTTTATCTTTTTTAAACATCTCTTGAATTTGGGCATAGAGAAACCAGTCTCGCACCTTGTCCTTTATTTTTTCTAAACTCTGCAGCTTCCAATTATCTCCAACTTTTTCTATTATCTCACAATATTTAGCCCAACCACTCTCCATGTTAAGTACTTTGGTGGTCTTCGCCTCCGTTGGTGACAACCACCTCGGTGTCTTATTTTCAAATAAGTCCTTGTATCTAGTCCAGACATTAAACAAAGCTTTCCTGACAATATGGCTCTTGAACAATTTATGTACCTTTACCTTGTCGTACCACAAATATGCATGCCATCCAAAAGCATTGTTAAACCCTTCCAGATCTAGGACATCAGTGTTTTCTAGTAGAAACCAATCCTTCAGCCAGCAGAAGGATGCTGCCTCATAGTATAACCTTAAGTCCGGCAGGGCAAACCCCCCTCTTTCTTTAGCATCTGTTAGTATTTTAAGTTTTATCCGGGGCCTTTTGCCCTGCCAGACAAATTTCGTAATGTCCTTCTGCCACTTTCCAAAACACTCCACTCTATCCACGATCTGCAGGGTTTGAAACAAGAATAACATCTTTGGCAATACATTCATCTTTACAGCTGCAATTCTTCCCGACAAGGTAAGTTTTAGTCTTGACCAGATTTCTAAATCCTTTTTAATTTCAATCCAGCATTTTTCATAATTATCTTTGAATAAATTCAAATTTTTCCCAGTCAAATTCACCCCCAGGTATTTCACTTTTTTAGCCACATTTAACTCCGTTTCTTTCTGAAACTCATCTATTTCTAAAGAAGTCAGATTTTTCGCCAAAACCTTTGTTTTTTGTTTGTTCAACTTGAATCCTGCCACCTGACCAAACTCATAAATTAATTCTAAAGCTCTTTTAGTACTAGATTCTGGCTCCTGTAGTGTTAAAACCAAATCATCTGCAAAGGCCTTCAACTTGTATTGTTTACCTCCGACCTGTATTCCTTGTACCTCCCGATCCTTCCTAATCAAGTTCAGCAATACCTCCAGGACCGAAATAAATAGCAGGGGTGATAGGGGGCACCCCTGTCGTGTTCCTTTTTCAATTCTGAACTCTTCTGTCACCACATTATTCACTATCAATTTAGCTTTTTGCTCTGAATAGATTGCTTCTATACCATTTTGAAACGCCCCTCCCACTCCCATCCCTTCCAAATTTCTCTTCATAAATTTCCAAGATATATTGTCAAAGGCCTTCTCTGCATCTATAAAAATTAATACAGCTCTTGTGTTCAAATTTGTCTGTAGTAGCTCCAGAACATCTATAATGTTCCTAGTGTTGTCAGACAGATGTCTACCAGGGAGAAAGCCTGCTTGGTCTTTATGAATTACTTCATTCAGAACTTTTTTAAATCTACTTGCCAGAATGTCAGCAAAAATTTTATAATCCACATTCAGGAGTGAAATAGGACGATAATTCTTGAGTTGAGTCTTTTCAGATTCCAATTTTGGTATCAAAGTGATGAATGCTTCTTTCCACGATTCCGGAGCCCCCTTCCCCTCCATAATTTGGTTACACACCTCCACTAATGGTTGAATCAAATAATCTTTTAAAACCTTGTAATATTTGGAGGTGAGTCCATCTGGGCCTGGGGATTTCCCCAATTGCATGTTCTGAATGGCACTTTCTATTTCCTGCTGTGTTATTCTGTAATTCAGGGTTGTTTGTTTATCTTGGGATAATTTTTTCAATCCGTTACTTTTTAAAAATTGAATAATCTCCTCCTCCGCCTGTGGACCTTGAGTAAACAGTTTTTTGAAATATCTCTGGAAACACTTTCTAATTTCTTCTGGTTTCTGAATACTTTCTCCATCAACCTCCAAGTTGGTAATAGAATTCAATTTGTGTCTCTTTTTCAGCTGCCATGCTAATAATTTTCCACATTTGTTTGCTGATTCAAAAGATCTTTGTTTCATTTGTTTAATTTTCCATTCTACTTCTTGGTTTATCAATTTGGCATATTGTGCTTGATGGAACTTAATTTCTCTTAACACTTCTTTTGACTTTGGGTTAAGTCTAAGTCTTTTTTCACCCTCTCGTATCTTCTCTAAAATCTTATCTCTTTTCCCATTCCAGAGTTTTTTCTTAATAGAATTTTGTTGAATCAGAAACCCCCTCATTACAGCTTTGCTTGCGTCCCAGATTGTTCTCTTGTCCACCGGGGTATTCATATTGATTTCAAAATAATCCTTCAACGTTTTTTGGGCCTTCTTCACAATCTCCTGATCTCTGAACAAAGTGTCATTCATTCTCCATCTGAAGGATCCAGCTGGCACAAGTCTCAGATCCATTTTCAATGCGTTATGGTCGGAGCAGGTTTTAGGGCAGATCTCTATTTTTTTTGTCTTAGGGGCCAGCCCTCTAGTTATCCAAATTTGGTCAATTCTTGTCCATGATAGGTGAGCCTCAGAAAAGAAAGTCCCTTCTTTACCTAGTGGGTTTTTGGTCCTCCAAATGTCGATCAAGTCCATATTGTCTGTCAGTTCAAAAAAAGATTTAGGTAGTCTGCCATCTTTAGTCAAATTTTGGTTTTGTGACTTATCCATATGTGTAGAGACGACTCCATTCATATCTCCCATCAAAATGATGTTAGTGTAGTCTATATGATCCAACATTATCTCATGCAGCTTTTTGTAAAATTCCGCTTTCCCCTCATTTGGTGCATATACTCCTACTATCAAAAATTTTTCTCCTTGTGTTTGGATTTCAATCGCCAAAATTCTTCCTTGTTCATCTTTAAATATCAACTTTGGTGCTAGGTTCTCTTTTGCATAAATCACTACTCCTCTTTTCTTAACTTTGTCTGAGGAAACAAATTCTTGGCCTAATTTTTTGTTAATTAAAACTCTCCTATGGAGCCTAGTCACATGTGTTTCTTGTAGGCATATGATGTCCAATTGTTCCTTTCTCAATATGTGAAAAATCTTTTTCCTTTTCTCAGGGGAATTTGCACCATGAATGTTCCAACTAAATAGCTGCAGAGGCATCTTGAATCAAATTGTTAGCCAGTAGGAGTGTCTTTCTTGCTGTCAAGATCTGGAGGTAATGCACCAGGCGGAGGTGGTGGCCAGGCACCTGCTACTCCTTTCCGAAGGTCCTCCCCGTAGTCGTTCAAAAATTTTTCTTGGTCTTCTGCTGATCTAATTCTCACTTTTTTCCCTTTAATGCTGAAGGATAGTCCTTGAGGGAATTCCCACCTATAAGGGATTGTGTTGTTTCTCAGTAGGCTTGCGAGGTCTTTATATGCAATTCTTAAATCCAACAGCTGTTTCGGAATGTCTCTGAAGATTTCTGCAGTTCTTCCCTGAATCACCAATGTATTTTTAAAATGAAGGCCGAGTATGTTATCTTTTTCTTGCTTAGATCTCAAAATGACCAAGCAATCTCTTGGTTTGTCCTTCTTTGCTACTCTTCCCAGCCTGAAGGCGGTGACAATTTTAAAGTCCTTGTCTTCTGCGATACCCCAGAACTTTGATATTTCTGCCGTCAGGTAGCTGATCAAATCTTCTTTCTCAAGTTCTGGTATATTCCTAATCCTAAGGTTGCTTTCCCGGTTTTTCAATTCTGCCATGGACAGGTAGGCTTGCTGTTCATTAAGCTGTCTGCTCAGTGGTCTTACTTCTCCTCTTACTTCCTCTATCCTCTTTTTATTTTGGTCTGCCTTTAAATTTGCTTCTTCGGCTAATTTACGATTTTCTGCTGTTGTTGCCTGCAAATTTCCAATGGCCTCTAAATTTTTAGAAACTTGGTCAGTCAATTTGTTGATTGTGGCTGTCACCTGATCAAACTTAGAGGCCTGCTCATCTGCCTTTTTATTTAACGCTGCCAGCTGTTCCAAAATTTCCTTAGATACAGGATCTAGTCCTCCTGCAGCCATGTCCCGAAAAGCTGGCTGTTTAATTTCTCCTTCTTGCAGACCTGTAACTATTGGAACTGATGATCTGCGAGGCTGCACCGGCAAGGTTGTTTGTATTAGCTCAGATTGTTTTGCTTTTTTGGCAGCTCTTGTTTTTGCGGCTCCACTCATTCCACAGCTGTCCACGTAGCAAGGTCAAATTGTAAATCCCATGGGAAAGACAAACCAAAAGGTAAACATCCAGGCAGAAGCTTTACAAAAAACCCTGCAGTTCCCAGAGACTATATATTCCACAATCCAGTAGGGGGAGCTTCCCAAAAGTTAAGAGAAAACAAAAGTGAAAAGTTTCCACCATTAAATTCCCCTCTTTAAAAGTTCCAAAAAGTTCCAAAAGTTAAAGAAAAACCGAAAACCAAGGGGTAGAACCTTCAAAAGTTCATTTAAACTAGCAGAGAGTACGTGTTCTTTACAGTGGTGCATGCACAGTTCCTTATTTGTAACCACAAAAGTAGCCCCAAAGTAACTTTAAAGTCTTATATACAGTTACCGCAGTCTGATGATTTTTGTATCCAGACAGCCCGAGAGCTGTTTTGAAACTTTGTAATCCACACAAAAGAGAAAGGAAGAGGTTGCTGCCTATATCCTCTTGTAAAAAAGAAATTCTCAACTTTTCTTAACTTTCCATGCACTTTAATTCGAATTTGCAAGGTGTACTCCAACTTCTTAAAAGTCCCTCTCAGCGCTTCAGATTTATAGCTCTTTGCTTGGTGTTTAAACAGAGCCGGAAGACGGACTTCCTTTTTAACGTCTCCCGCTTTCAGCCAAATTTCAGAAATTTAGAGTCCCAAATCTCAAAAACCTTACTCACGAGTAAGTTGATTCCAATCGGATGTTCAAGGAAGAAAGGTCAGCGCTCATCAGCAGCAGCCGCGCGGCTTCACTCCCGCATTTCAAGGGGTTGGACTAGATCAGTGTTTCCCAACCTTGTGCCTCCAGCTGTTTTTGAACTACAATTCCCATCATCCCTGACCACTGGTCTTGCTAGCTAGGGATGATGGGAGTTGTAGGCCAAAAACATCTGGAGGCACAAGGTTGGGAAACACTGGACTAGATGATCCTCAGGTTCCCTTCCAGCTCTACAATTCTATGACCATTCAAACACCAGTTCCTGCTTTCACTCATTCTCCTCCCCTGCCTCCTTGGGAACCACTAATGTACAGAATGGAAAAGCTGACTCTCCAGACTTCCACTAAAGCTACGTGCCAGCCATGAAACTGGGTCTACCCCTAAAACTGGGTCTACCCCTAAAAACTTTAAAAACAAATAAAAAAGCACATGCATAAAAGCTTTTAATTTTCAAAATGATGTCCAAGGCCTCTTTCATTAGGGTCACACATGCTTTTATTGGGACATGCCTTTATTTGCTCCATGAACCATTCTGAGAAGTCAGGAAGGAATTCATAAATCAAGGGAAAGTTGGTGAAATCAAGTTACAATCTCCTTGCTGTCAAAGTGACAAAAACTGAACAAGCCATCTGCCTGCAGAATATCTGAACACAAACCATTGCTTCTCAACTTTAAAACACCCAGTATCTTGGGTATAATATATTAACATGTCTAATAACCGCAAATCATCTCAGAGCATTACTAAATGTTACCACGCGTCTATATCATTCAATATTTTTTTAATTTAAAAAGTCCTAACACATTACTCCAGTGAACAGGCAGGGCTTTGCAGGTTTGCCAAAGGTCCAATAAATTCTAGACCAGCTGGAAGATCTTCATCAGCATTTTATCAGGAACAACAAGTGACCTACTCAAGAATTTCTCACCAGATTTCCTACAAGGCAAAAACACATTCCAGAAGATAGCAAGAAGTGAACTCATTATTTGTTGTTAGTTGATAGTTATGCGAAATGGTCAGTTGTGAATAATCATAAAATCAATTGTGAATTTGGCAGCTATTTATTTATTCAAGATTGTTTAATAGTGTTTAATTGGAATGTAAAACGTTTCTTAAAAATACGGATAAAATCAAATGTTAAAAGCAAGTTCATCAGCTTCTGTTTCTTGCCTAGGTTACATGAATGGGATCAGGAAACAGATCCAGTTAATTGCCAGTACTTTCGAATCTCTTTCTTAGATTTGAATACCCATCTGATTAAGAATTACTCACTTAAATATTTTATTTTAACTCCTTCTGTAGGACAGAATGTACCTTCCTGGGGGAAATTCTGAATTACAACATACCTGAAGACTTCTACGAAAAAATGTTTTGAAAATGATTCAAAGACAAAGGCTTGTTTGGGCAAATTCTTCCAATTTTTGTTACCAGTATGGGAATTCCAAATAAAAACATCAGGGCTGGCTTTATGTGTGACATTTGTTTCTGTGAAAGAAAAAGCATTTACCGGTATGTTGTCCCTGTACTGTGCCACAAGCAATTGCCAAAGATCAAAGAGCAGTATTGGCTGTCCAGTCTTTGCACTTGCAGCACACTAAATTCATTAGCTACCCTTCAAACATAACTGTGTACACATCTCCCACCCCCTAAAAACCCCAGCTATCACAGGGTTTGTCTCCAGGTAGGGCAGCTCTTGAGGTACAATTCTAAGTATACCTAACTTAAGTTCTATTATAACCAATGGGATTTATTTTCAAATGTGCTCCTAGCTAAGGAATCATGACATCACTGCACTATGGCCAGAGGTGCTGCCAGGTTTGAGGGAGCCCTGGACCAGATGACTTGCATCTCCCTTCCTGTGGCCACTCTGCTTGGCTGAAGACCCTGATGTAATGGAGGAGAATGGAAAGAACAAAGTAAACCCCTGGCTGGATGCCGCTTATGGTGGAGTGACTCTTACCATGCTAGGATTTGAGGTTTTTAGATTCACTAAGCAGTGCAGAGAAGAGTGAGTAGGCAGATTGTCCAAAATAAAGGGTGTGTGGCAGGAAGAGATGTAGGAACTAGGAATTCATATGAACACACAAGGGAAACTTCACTGTGAGACTCAGCAAGCCACAGATCCAGAGTTAAAGAGAAGCCACCAGACTCCAAGACATGGATCTAATACAGTGGTACCTCCGGTTAAGTACTTAATTTGTTCCGGAAGTCCGTACTTAACCTGAAACTGTTCTTAACCTGAAGCACCACTTTAGCTAATGGGGCCTCCTGCTGCTGCCGCGCCAGCGGAGCCCGATTTCTGTTCTCATCCTGAAGCAAAGTTCTTAACCTGAAGCACTATTTCTGGGTTAGCGGAGCCTGTAACCTGAAGCATATGTAACCTGAAGCTTATGTAACCTGAAGTACCACTGTATGTAATTTCAGCCAGGCTCCCTTTTGCCAGAACATGCCGTGTTGCATGTGGCAGCTAAATATTCAATTGAACCATTTTGAGATTAAGGAATTTTAACAAAAGTCCACATGGGAAGGAAGGCTTGTTCAGCCGCAGCACACACACAAAAACAGGAAACATCTACAATAAGAAGGTATTCGTCTTCCTACAATGGAACATAAAGATGTGTCATCCAGTTTTCAGACACAAAACAGCTATTTCTAAATAAACTTACACATTACAGCAGAGGCGGGATTATAATAGGTTTTCATTGCATTTCATGGCCAGTTAAAACTTGCACAAAGGGGGGAAAACAAATGTAACCTATTCAACTCAGTGCAGAGCTCTTAATCAGCAGTCAACTGGAGCTCAGGGGAGGGAAATCAATTTTCAGAAGGCAAAGAGTAACAACTGCAGATTTAATCAAATTGCATTTGCAATTCCGTACTATTCTCAATATTTCTAAAAGCAATGAGCTCAATGGCAAAGAATGAATTTCAATAAATGTCACATATCTAGTTGCTAGGCTTAATTCTTAAAATTTATAGGTCTGGATCAACTTATATGAAGGAAAAATGTTTCTGGGGCACTTTATGCTGCTTAAATAGGGTAAATATTCATGTAAAGGACGGACACAGGACAAACACAAAAGTTTGGTGCATATAAGGTGAAACTTCAATGAGGAGAAACAAAAGAAGTATAAAGCAACCATAAAAATGTTGGTGGGACTAATATACAATATGAAAATTGTGACAATTTAAAAGAACACTTCTTCACATTTTTTGTGCTTCATGAGAGCTAAAATTCAACAAGCATAAACACACAAAACATATTTATATTACAGATTTGCATGGGAAGAACAATTTTCTAAGACTTTCACAGCCAAGGGTACAAGCCAAAGCTGGAAAAACACATTTCACACTCCTAGTTGGTATCACAGCCAAATTTTAGGATGTGAAGTTCCAAGATCCTCTATAAGACCCTGTCTCCTTAGAGGTCACTGGCTAAAATGTTCAATAGGCCCACCAAGTTCAGACTTTCCTTAACATTCCTTAAAGCAGTCTGCTACCAACATATACTGATCCACAGAGAGCAGGAGGGTCTTTACTCGAGTGCATAATTTAAAGTCAGCAGAGGTGGAGAGATCTCCTAATCCAGAATCTTGAACACCATAATTTAAATACCTGTAAATATTGTTATTTATAGCAGAGCTGGAACAAGCAGCCATTTGGTAAGTAAAAAATAGCTTTAATATCCTGAACTAGAAGAAATGGTTGCCTTAAAAAAATATAGCTCTTTACTCCCTGTCTTATGTCTCATTCTCCACGATCACTCTAACTCAGCCTATTGAGTGCCCTCCAAATGTTTTGGATCAGACAACTGGAAAACAGTAGTTTGGGTAAGACTTCTCTAACTCTTGCATGACCCACCATTCCATGACATTTCCCTGCTTTGAGTCATTCTTCCAACCACCCTGTTAGGGAAGACTGGTAGTTCTTCAGGCATTGATATAACCCCTTTTCTATAGATAGAATATGCTGAGGAAGTCTCCTGGGAAATCCATCTGGGTGGTGGCAACTTTTCCTACTACTTGCCCCAAAATAGGGACAGTACCACCACTATCAATAAGAAACTGCTTGGACTCATTCCTATAGATTGTATCCTTAGATCCCATTCATTAGTGCACAGGATACAAGACTGACTTCTGAATAGCACAAACAGTTATTCAAAACACAGGACATCAACAGGCCATTCCACAATGAGCTCTTTGTTGAAGAGGACCTGTGGTAGTAGAACATATATTTGCACAGAAGTAATTTGTAACCCTGTGGCCAGTTATACAGTACTTTAAAATGTAGATATCAATATCTTAACGTTACCTCTCCAGAATACTTCTCATTTCTTTAAAACATGAAAAGAAAAAGCTAAGCTTTGACACTGGTGACATACAAATATCATAGTATCATAGACCCTGAAGATCATCTTGTCCAACCTGAATATGAAGCTGTCCCATTCGGGGATCAAACCTGCAACCTTGGCGTTAGTAGCACCACGCTCTAAACAACTGAACTATCATAATACCACTTGCTCCATTCCATACTTTAGCTCACTTTTTGTGTGTGACCCCCAGCATAGTCAAATGGACAACCCAATGAAAGAAATCAAGTCCTTCTGTAACTATATCCCACACCCAATTAATTTCACGTGGACCATAGAAATTTGGTCCTACAATAATCATTACCCTGTATAACACACTGCCTTCTTGGAGGCAAATAGCTTGACAATTCCAAAGATTTGTTAACACTGAAAGGAACAAGTTAGCACAATGCTCTGTGTTGGGATGACTGTGGAAATTAGATTGTAATGCTGATTTGATTTCCTAAAAGGTATATGAAACAACACACAACAAGGTTAAAGATTCCCATAGTAATGAATGTTTTTGGAATTTCAAAGAGCTCAGAGGAGACCAGATTTGTGCTTAAATTGGTGTGGGGGAGGGGGTGTAAGAGAAAGGTCACTTAATTATTCTTGTCTTTAAAGTGTCATCTACACAACATTTCCCCTGGGTGAAGAAATTGATTTTAAAAGCGTTTCTGCTAACATGCTTGTGTCAGCTGTTATGTATGAATTATAAATACTTTTAAAATAATTGCCAATGGAAAGGGGGGAAAAACCTAGTGCTGTTTAGGAGAAAGATCCAGACACAATGGAAAGCCTCACTTTGAGAGGTTATTTTTATTTGCAGAATATGAAGACACACTACATATAGTTGACACAATACTACAATTTTTGTTTTCTTGTTAAAACCAAAGTGGTCCCACAACGTGCAAATTCACATATACATAGCTTATTTCACAGAACTGAAGGGTGACCAAATACCGTCCTAAAATGTCCTTTTTTTCCAGCCATTTATGAAACGTGTCTAAAGTTCTGCCTGCCCAGATATCCCTAGGAATATGATGAGGATACTGTCAGAAAGGTCCTACTCTTCAGCTCAAAGATGACGCATCTTGCATTACAATGGATACAGAAAAGGACTATTCTCAGTGCCAATTATAAAGCAAGAGCTATTCCCCATGGTACGCTGGAGCCAAACAGAAGGTTTTAAGGCAGAAGTAGGGAATCTTTGGCCCTCCAGGTGTTGCTGAACTGCAACTCCCATCAGCCCAAGCAAGTATGGTCAGCGGTCAGCTGTAGTTCAGAAACATCTGGATTTAAAGAGTGAAGCATTATCACTCTGAAATGTGCCCAGAAGCCAATAGGAATCCTGTGCAGCACTTGTAAGATAACTGTGGTTCTCCTGAGTCAAAAACAGGGAGATCTATATGCAGTACTAGCTGTAGCTTCTGAATACAGTGGTACCTCGGGTTAAGAACTTAATTCATTCTGAAGGTCCGTTCTTAACCTGAAACTGTTGTTAACCTGAGGTACCACTTTAGCTAATGGGGCCTCCTGCTGCCACCACGCCACTGCCCAATTTCTGTTCTCATCCTGAAGCAAAATTCTTAACCCGAGGTACTATATCTGGGTTAGTGGAGTCTGTAACCTGAAGCATCCGTAACCCGAGATACCACTCTACTTTCCAAGGGAAGCCTTTCATCAGGCATCCCCAAACTTGGTCCTCCAGATGTTTTGGGAGTACAACTCCCATCATCCCTAGATAACAGGACCAGTGGTCAGGGATGATGGGAATTGTAGTCCCAAAACATCTGGAGGGCCGAGTTTGGGGGTGCCTGCCTTACATGAACATTAAAGTTATCAAGTAGAGCATGGATTATGGTTGCCAAATCTTGAGGTGGAGACACTAGTTACGATCCAGGTGAACCTGGTCAAAATGCCCACCTAAAGATAGCATCAAAGGGCAGATTGTGCTTATGGAACCAAATCCTCAGTAATCAGCAAATTTCATTGTGTCTGGACCAACTCTGAAAGTAGGCGAGTGCCTGGATTGGATTCAGTTTGTAATTTGCATCCACTAGTGCCAGAATGAAATCAATTACAAAAGGCATGAACTGTGTTCTGATTCTTCTCTCTATTTACAGTAGAAACAAGATGATACACAAGATTGTCGAAGATATGAATTATGTACAGTGGGAATCAATAACAGGAGGTTCTGAGGCAAACCCAACCTCCTTGTCAAGTACCAGTGGCCCCTCATGTTGCCAACCCAGAGAGTTATATAGAGAGGTTGCCATGGCTTGGGAATGAGTGGGAACTGGGTCCGTCACCCTCCCGATTGCTCAAATGCACCCTCCTTTAAAACTAGTCACATTGGACAAATAAACCAGATAAGTAATTAGGCTCTCGTTGACTAGTCTAAGAGAAGCAAGCATTTGAACCCAAGCCGGTAGATAAAAGGCAAAAACTCGCTACTGGCCTCCAAAATGTTCCTTCTCAAAGCTGGAAAGAGAACAATAGGAGCATAACTGCACATCTTGGCTCTTTAAGGCCAAAAGATGCAACTCAACAAGTATTCTGGCAGTCTGTCAGATTTATGGAAACAACTGCGATGAAATGCAGTTGTCAGTATGTCATTGAATTTAATGGAATGTTAGATACAACACCTCTCCTAATTTTCTCTTTGATAAAGAGTTGTGTCATCCTCTTGCCAAAGGCATGTTATAAACGATCATGGGACACTAAGAGAACAATCCTAGGCAAGTGTACTTGCAAATAAGTTTTGCTATGCTAAATGGGGCATCGTTCCTAGTAAGCAAGAATTGCAGGCTTCATGAGCCTGAGCTAATGGAGTTTACAGTTTTCCAACCTGCTCTTCTGCTAGTATAAAGACACGGCTACAAAGCCATCTCACCCCTGTCACCCCCCAACATGTCCTTCCCCCAAATCCTCACCAGCGATGGAGGTAATCAGCCCACCAAGGTACAAATGAATGCTGTGCTATCCTCATAGATAAAGATTAAATGGTAGATAATTTTACAAGAGTGGAATCAAAAGCAATTTAAAATGTGATTTTTTTAAAAAAATGCATATAAAGGAATCCCACATCCCTTAAGCTCTACAGAATATATACAGGTGACATTAACCATGAACAAGGTGCTTTTAATTCCCCCATATGATCCAGTATTAGCAGTCCATTGTAAGGAATTGCAGATTGTTTAGCACAGTGCATTCTTTGCTCTGTTGTCTTGCTGAATGCCTGGTGAGCAGAGAGCCAGCTACTTGTTGAACATTCAGGCCACCAAGTCCTTATGTAGATCCGCACTAAGTGGTGACTAGAATACAATTTACACTGCATGGTGACAATGCAGTCAATTATCTCTGATCTATTTAAAACAAACATCAGTGTCATAACAGTAATACATGGTATTTCCAAACGTTCAAAAGAGCTATATTATTGCCGGCATGTTTTTACATTATTAAATTTGTAATAGTGTTAAAGAAATATAGGCCAACACTTTTTTTTTAATGCCACCACATTGCATGCTGTGTAGGATGGAATAGCTCAAAAGAAGGGTGAAGATGAAGAGTGGTTTAGCTAAGGCTGCTCCATTTTCCTTTTGATGTATGCCCACCCATGCTGCAACATGACTTTGCTCCATCTACAGTGCATGCAGCAATATCAAAAGATTCCCCATCTTTCTGCACCAAGACTAGTTATGATAGCATCAGAAGGGGTTGCTGCCCAAAATGGGCACGAGTGCCGCCCCAGGGCACCTGAGCAGCTAGCTATGCTGCTGCATTTGGAGGGCTCCAGTTTGGGGATCCCTCTGGTCCAGGGTGGCTAACTATGAAAACCCAAGTCTGTCACAAGATCCAGGGCAAGCTATCTCTTTCTTATCTGGAGGGGTTAATTCAAGACACCATCTGTGACCCATTCTACTGGAGCCATTAATGTAATCCTCATCAGCAAAGTTCACACCACAAAAACAAACTCCAGTACTAAATTTGTAGAAAACACACTTCTACACCAGAAGCACAGCTCTGTGCTATCAAGATGGAGACCCTGGAGCACTCCTGATGTTGCTGGACTGGTCAGGAATGAGATGATGGGAGCTTGAGTTCAACAACATATTGAGAGTCATAGCTTCCTCATCCCTTTCTTAGCTTCTCTTGCAAAATTACTCAAAATATGTCACCCTATCAGTTTACTAGAACGAGGGGAGGCCAGGCAACCACTTGCACATACCTGCTGAAGCATGCTATACATAAACCATGCATACCATTCACCTTCACACACTAGGATCACAAAGCATCAACTCAAGTCACATGATGCACAAGTAGTGTGCAATATCCAGATTCATTACAAACAGCTGTAAGCAAACAATTTGGTCACTTTTAAACTTTGAATTGAGCAGTATTTTGTGTTCCCACCTGCCTCCACTATCCCCAGATGTATAGTTCTAACACATTTATTAGCACTGATTGGAAGCACTGATTTCAACAGAACTTAACTCCCCCCCCCCCAAAAAAAAGTATTTAAGGGTCTAAAGTATTTGACTATGCAGCTACTATTATTTCCTTGAACTCTTTTGACTAGTACAGATTGTAAACCCAAGTCTTATTCTTTAAAACTGCATTTGCAACACTACTCTAGCCAACGTAGTATAGCACCTTTAATTTAAGGCTGCAGCTCTAAGGACACTTTGCTGATACTATTGAACTCAATACGGCTTACTTATGAATGGAAATGTATATAAGCTTGCACTATAAGTTCTTAACGGATCACTTTAAGTTCATACCAGGGGTAGATATCCCTTTAGATGCTACTGGACTACAACTGCTATAAACCCCAACCATTGAGACCTTAGGATGGGTAATGGATGAATAAATAAATAAATAATATTGGTCACGCTCGCTGGGGCTGATCAGAGTTGAATTTCAACATCATCTGGAACCCAATGATGAATTCCAGTAGCATGCTTCAATACATGGGTAGGCAAACTAAGGCCCGGGGCCTGGATCTGGCCCAATCGCCTTCTAAAACCAGCCCACAGATGGTCTGGGAATCAGCGTGTTTTTACATGAGTAGAATGTGTCCTTTTATTTTAAATGCATCTCTGGGTTATTTGTGGGGCATAGGAATTCATTTTTTTCCCCCTTCAAAATATAGTCCAGCCCCCCCACAAGATCTGAAGGACAGTGGACCGGCCCCCTGCTGAAAGTTTGCTGACCCCTGCTTTAATATGTGGTGCAAATGACATAGTCTTGGCTAATATTGTCTTTTTGGACCATATAAACAAATGTGCACACACACATTGCAACATGTATTATAACAAGAAGCCCACCCTCAAAAGAATGGAATAGGGTCCACAAGAGAATGGGTTGGAATGCATTCATATAGCATTTCTTGCCACACCACTGCCTATGTCCCAAGTTTCTTTGCATAAGTATTTTGGGTCATCACTTAAAAAGTAACTTTGATTAAGATAGTTTGGAAATGCAAAGATGCAAGCCACATCTCAGACAACATATTATTCCAAAATAATCCCACAGGATATATTTTCTGTTATCTACACTTTTTGATTCAGAGTCCCATGGGCAGGTTATGCTTCCTCAAAATTATAACAATCAAACTGGCTCCCATTAAGCCTCCCAGTGCAAATACCAAAAATGGGGGTGGGGTGGGGGGAAG
Organism: Podarcis melisellensis; assembly: GCF_964234715.1. Lineage (NCBI taxonomy): Eukaryota > Metazoa > Chordata > Lepidosauria > Squamata > Lacertidae > Podarcis > Podarcis melisellensis. The sequence goes on from NC_138542.1 coordinate 22,740,117, forward strand.
GAATAAAGCCCTTCTAAGAAAGGGTGGAAGAATTGATGCTTTTCGAAGAATTGATGCTTTTGAATTATGGCGCTGGAGGAGACTCTTGAGAGTCCCATGGACTGCAAGAAAATCAAACCTATCCTTTCTTAAGTAAATCAGCCCTGAGTGCTCACTGGAAGGACAGATCATGAAGCTGAGGCTCCAATACTTTGGCCACCTCATGAGAAGAGAAGACTCCCTGGAAAAGACCCTGATGTTGGGAAAGATGGAGGGCGCAAGGAGAAGGGGACGACAGAGGACGAGATGGTTGGACAGTGTTCTTGAAGCTACGAACATGAGTTTGACCAATCTGCGGGAGGCAGGAGTGCCTGGCGTGCTCTGGTCCATGGGGTCACGAAGAGTCGGACACGACTAAACGACTAAACAACAACAACAAGAAAGGGTGATTTATTTGTTTTCAAACCAATCCACTGCTGGCATTATACCTACCACCAGCAATGGGTGGCGCCCCCCACCTGCCTGCTTTCTTACTTACTTGCAACCAGTCCAGGAGTTGGCACCACCCAACAAACTTCCTCCTTAGCCACATCATTGCCCTTGTAGGGGTCAGCAACGGGGAGGATGGGGACAAGATTAGACCCAAAGATTTTGAAGGGACTACAAGGTCGAACCCCTTGCAATGCAGGAATCTTTTTGCCCAACTTGGGGCTCGAACCCACAACCCGGAGATTAACAGCCTCATGCTCTACCAACTGAGCTATCCCAACTGATTCTGGTTCTACTTGCTATTGGGCTTGCCCTACCAGGCTCAACCAACCACCACCGCTGGCCACATTCACAGCAGGACAGCCCGCCCGGCCCCAGTTACAATTTCAGGGTGAAGTGAGGAACTTCGGTAGTTAGGCGGGCTGTGAACAGATGCACTATCCACCTGCAGTCAGGCTGAAGAAAGCCACTTCCGGCCTGCCCAGGAGGTGGGGTTGCGGGCTTCACGCCCACCCCACATGAGCGGGGGCTGGTCCCAGCCCCCGCAAGAGCAGGGGAATCCCGGCCGGGCCAGCCCCCCCCAGCCAGCCATTCACTGGCTGTTTGGGGGGGCGTGGTTTGCCCTATTTAGAGCCGGCACGGAGGGGGCTCGCCCTCTTTTCGCCGGCTCGCCCTCACGTTTGTTTCCCCGCATATCAGCTGTTCCTGCTTGTTGGAGATCTTATCTCCGATGTCTGGAGCGTTCCTGCCTTGCTTCTTTGTTGCCTTTGTTCTTGAGCTGCAGGGCTCCTCGTGGAATATGCTGTAGCTTCACAGAAAAAGCTCCCTTTCTTTTACAGGGAATTTCCAGCATTCGCTGCTGGTGTTGCTTGATTTCTAAACTGCTTGATTTTCAGGAGTTGTTATCTCTAGTTTTGTGGGGCTTTTCTCCTTCTGGGGGTTTCCCCCTTTGCGCTCCATTCCAGCTGCTGCAGTTTAACACCAGAGCTGTAATTGAGCTAAAATCACTGTGTGTGTGTGTGTTTGTGTGCTTTCCTTACAGCATCTCTTTCACGTCTACAGTTTTACAGGGAGCTCTGTGTGTTTCAGTGCAAGTTCCCTGCCCTCAGGAGCTTGCATGCCCCCTTTAGAGGAATTTATTCAGCTTTGTGGAGTTTTTTTCTGGTGATCCATTGCCTGCCCTCGACTGCTGACTGCCTGTTCTGCAAGGAGCTCAAGGAAGAACGTTTGGCTCCTCTTTGTTAATTCCACGGAGGACGCAGCGCACCCATCCAATCAGGTTTTGCTGTTGGGGCTTCAGGTTTTTAGCTAAGGCTTTGTGCAGGGGAGCGCGGTGCAACTAGGCTGAACAGCAGCTGTGGGAGGAGAGCGGGCTGCGTTTTGTGCCGTTTGTGTTTCTTTTTACTGCCGGGGTGAGGGGCAGAATTTCTTGTTAAATAATCATTTCAGCAGCATTCTTGAGGGGGTGAGTTCTACAGGCTGTTTTATTTTCGCGCGGAAGTTTAGACTTGGAAAGCGTCAGAAGCAGCTGCGCCGTTGCTGGGCAACCAGCGCGCCCCGGCCGCCATTTCATCCGCCCACGTGGCCTTCTGGGCGGCCGCCATTTTACTATAGGCATTCCACATGGGAAGTTATTTTACAAACCCTCCCTTTTAAGTCTAACCGGCGAGAAAACCAGGGGAATAATTAACGTTCATAAGGGGTAGGCTGCGGAATTTTTTTTTTTTTTTTTTTTTCAGTGTTAAAGGGCTAGCGTTAAGTGTTTCCGCGTGTTCATTGTCGCTAGGCAACGGGAATGCATTACGGCCGCCATTTTGATGGCCCATGCGGCCTTGCGGTGGCAGCCATTTTAGGAGAGGCAAAACCACGTGGGAGCTATCTCCTTTTCGAGTGCCCCTCACTTTCTCCTTGGTTTTAAATTCAAAAGCAATATAAACAATATAAGCAATATAAACAAAGGATGAAAGCGCCATTATTAAAAGAGCGTGCAAGGGGCTGCAGGGAGCCCCTCCTCTTGGTGCATAAGCTTGTATAGAGCTGGCTACAGCGTCTCTGGCTAGGCTGATCTTAGAATTAATATCCTCCAATCAATTTACTGCTTTTGTTTATATTTACACTCTTAAGAATTTCATTCTGGGAATTTACGAAATGCATTTAAATTAAATTGAAGCATTAGTGCACAGTATATTGGAATTCAAATTATTTCATTCAGCTTGCGGTGCTCTGTGGAGCTGTGTCACTTACTCTCTGTCTAGGCATTAAGTTGTATAATTTGGTATAGTCAACTCATAGTTATAAGGAAAAAGAGATCCGGGTTTTATATCATTTGATTTATTGAAGGGCTTCTTCGCCTGCAATCTCTTGCGATCTTTGCATACAGGTTTATAGGGAATCTAAAGTAAATAGTTCATGCCTCTTCTACGTTCATCTCTTTCTGGTATTTTATCTGTTAGTTTACAAGTATATATTTAATCTGGCAATTTAATTCATTTGGTTGATTTTGATAATAGTGCTTAAGGGCTCTTGGGAGCTTTGCTTGCTTATAGGTTTGTTGCATAAGTCAATTTATCATTTTTCACTGCTGTATTGCTGGGGTACAATTCATAATTCTACCTCTAGCTTGCTGCATAGCTGCTTACATTATCAAAGGTTCTCTTCTGTTTATTACAAACTCAATATTCCTCTAGATACATTGCTTTGAGGTGTGGGCTGGTATTTTGGATTGCTATCCAGTGCAGATAATACTGAGCTACAGTGATATTGTTTGCAGCTAAATACAATTTGTTGGAGATTAGTTAGGCATCTTTGAGTCCTTTAAACTTATCAGTGCAGACAATACTGAACTACCGTGATATTGCTTGCAGCTCACGCATATAATCCAAGCTAGTTGGCGTTGATTTTACTGAACCAGGCTAATTAAGGGTATCAAACTATGTCTGCTCAAGAGAACCAGCTAAATGCAGCTATATCTGGGGTGGCACAAGGGAACCAGGAGGGGTCCCAGGCTTTGTAATGCCCGCTGAATCTGGGGGTGGCATAAGGGAACCAAGAGGGGCCTCAGGCCTTCGTAGTGCCTAGTAACCCACAGACTTCGGCACAGTCTTTTCAATGCTTTTCAGACATTTTATAGGCAATATAGGCCTGCAGACCAGGTGGCAGCGGCACCTCTTGCGCTCACCCAAGAATGCATCCCAGATACGCCACCTAACGTTGTGGACCGCCCCGGCACCTCCGTGGCCACCGCGGCAGTGCTGAGAGCAGCCAATGATTCAACAGTGGGTCCTGTGTCCAAGATGGGTCAGGGTAGCCTCCTGTGCCCTGCGACCTGCAGGCCTAGTCAGTGTTTCCTCTGCTTTTGAAACCTTTGACCAACAATTCAGACCCATGGTCACTGCAGCCTCTTTCGAAATAGCGAGGAGCTCCCTTGCACTTTGGCCTCCTTATTTAGGGTTCCACATTCGGGTAGCAATCCATTTATGCATCCTCACACATAATTACAGTCTACGTGTCCCTGGGTTTCCAATAACAGATCCTCGGGAGGTAGGGCTCATGCTTACAATTATAACCTTTCTGCCTCTCAGTATACCCCAGACTTTCACAGTATTCTACAGGATTCACAACCTCAGCCTTTGCCATAGAAGGGGGCTCCGAAACATCATCGGATGATGAGACGCAGGGGCAACAGGGAGTGTCAGCGGCTGCAGAACAGCACCAGTCTCCAATGATGGGCAAGGGAGAAAGAAGTCTAAGTAAGGAGAAGCATTCGACCAAGAAGAGCAAAAGAAGTAAGCCTTCTGATACCGAGGACGATTCAGAAGAGCTTCCTGCTGCCCACCACCTGCTGCATTCTGAGCGACCAGAATTACTGGATGGAGCATATGGGTCCCTATGTGGAAAAAGGAAATTTGGAAAATTTGAAGCTAATCGAGTCCCTAACCACTTTGCTGGGAGTACAACACGGGTGTGTGCCAGGGGCCAAATTGTAAGTATGCGCATGAATGTGAGAAGTGCCTAGGTAACCACCTAGCGTCTTCATGTTTCAAAGGTAAACAGCCCTTTCCGGGCAGCAGGGGGCATTTCCACCAGGGGTCTCGAAAAGCTCACAGACCCGCCAAAAAGAACAGCCTCAAACTGGTATGAATTTGGCCCTTGACTGTGATGTTCTCTTCTGTTAAGCTCTCACTTCTTAGAACCCTTCTCAATAAATACCCTAAAATAGAGGCAGCAAAGTACCCTGGGAAAGAGTTTCTCTTATGGCTTCAAGATCCTCGTTTCATTACCCCCTAACTTAGGGAACCCCCCCCCCCAAAACCAGTTTGGGAAATGCCAGCTATTGCAAAATAGAAATTAAAAGAAATTTCTGGCTGGGAGGGTGGCCGGTCCCTTCAGGGAGCCACCTATAGCGGGTTTACTCATTTCACCTTTAGGCATGGTCCCCCCATAGACTCCAGGAGAGTATCCTATGATCCACAACCTACCCTACCCTAGAGGTGGCTCAGTCAATGATGCAATACCACAGAAGCCTTATTCTGTGAAATATGCCTCCTTTGATCAGGCTATAAAGTGTATGCGCAGGTTCAACAGGGGCGCGCTCTTGGCTAATTGCGACATCGAGCTGACTTTCCGTCTCCTGCCAATTCACCCTGTTGAGGGGGCTTATTCCATAGACAAATCTATGCCGATAGCGTGCTCAGTAGCTTGTGCACTTTGAGTCATTTAGTGCAATTCTGGACTGGGCTCTTCGCTTTAGAACTGGTTCTGAAGGGGTGACCCATTACCTCGATAACTCGTCTCCCCCATCATTAGTAATAGCCCTGATTGCGCTTCTACTTTAGAGGTTTTCACCTGAGGAGCTTGGTGTACCTTTGGTGGCAGACAAACGGAGGGTCCAGTTTTGACCATAACCTATTTTGGATATTGAATTGGACACAATTGCACAGACATCCCACCTACCAAGGGAGAGGCTAGCAGCACTCAAAAATTAATCCTGCAACTTCTTCCCCTCAAGAAGGTCACCCTTGGCCAGCGTAAAGTCACGCTTCGGTCACCTCAACGTTGCATGCTGGGTAGTGTCACCTGGCCACCCCTTTTGCGGGTGATTGGCTAAGCTGGACTGCGCGCTCCGCAACACTGAGTGCGCCTCTCTAATTGGTCAAGTCGGACCTGAAGGTTAGTGCATGGAAAAGTACAATGGCATTTGCGGGCTGAAGAGTTCAGGAATCACCAGGTATGCTTCTGGGCCGACAATCAAATGGTTGGCAGTGTCCTGTCTAAACAATTTTCGCACTCTCCTAGGGTGGCAAATCTGTCCCAGACCTTTGTCCTTTTGTGCTTAGAATTAAACATTTATTTCTCTACCAAATTTACCCTGGGGTTATCAAGGGCATCATGGATGCACAGGCGTAGCAAATTGCCACAGCCATTCCGGGAGCATCTTTGGAGCCTTGGGAACGTGATGTCCTGAAGGGAGTATTAGCTTCAGGAGCCCCGCCCATGCTTAGATCTTATAAAAAGGCTTGGGTGGATGTTATGGAGTTTCAAGGCAAATTTATAAAATAATAATTATAATAATAGTAAAAAACAATCAAGACAAACAAACAAACAACAACAACAACAAAAAACTAGGCTTGACACACCGCAAGGCAAATTAAAAAAAAATAAAAAATAAAAAATCCTAGGCTTGACACACCTCCTACCAAGGCTGAAGCTCTGCAATACTTGGTACATTGGAGGGTGTTGGGTCGTGCAGCAAAGATTCTTAAACATCCAGTAGGCGGCAATCTCCTTTTCTGTAAGGTTGTTTAATCCAGAGACCCTGGTGTGGCCTTCTTAGGGTGAAGGGCACTGTAGGGCTGGCGCAGGCTGCGGCCTTCTAAAAGTGATGGTAGAAGGCCCTTAACTTACGACATTCTATGCCAATTCTTAAATAAATAAATAAATAAATAAAAGTAAAATAATAATATTAATAATAATAAATACATTTTAAAAAAAATTAATTAAAAAAAATAATAATTAAGAAGTATCTATTGGTCCGAGGACAAGGCCCAGTTATTTACAGCTGCATACTCCATTGCCTTTGGCGCTATGCGAAGTGGTTTGTAAGGGCCAACCAGATTCCGCTGCCCAAGGTAGTTTGAGAGACCTGACCTTGTTCAGATCCAATTTAGTCCTGCATGTCCAATGTTCCAAAACCAATCAGCAGTAAAGGACACTAAACAATTCATGTACGTGAGACCAACCGTTTCAGGTCCATTCATCAAACATTGGGATGGCTCCGGCCTGGCCTGGCATCAGTCCATGCACGTTATGCGAGGGGCGATTGCTGCCTGCGGTTTACCCTCAGCGGTTTACCCACCGCAGCGGTGCATTTGGGACTCTCATCTGAAAGGATGAAGGACTTGGGGGCAGTGGAAGTCTGATGCATTAAGGGAACTCTGATGCATATAAAGGATATATTAGTAAGTCCTTGTGATTGTTCACAGTATACTTGACCTGGCTTTGTTACCTTCTTTTGCTTTCAGGTGACGTTGTGATGCATATTTGGAGTATAGGCCCTGCACCGTCCACTGGGATAGAAACTATGCCATTAACGAGGACCTAGGGTGCAGGAGCTATGAGGGCGCGCATCTGGATAATCGGACACAGCATGGTGCATTGGGCCAGGGTCCGCACCATCAATTCCGGTCTCGGGCCGCACCTTAGCTACATCAATATATCTTGGATCTCTCAAAGGGGAATGTGCTGGGCCGAAATGTTGCCCGCTATTAGGGCCAGAGTGACAGCGGAGGGCCCCCCAGATGTTTGGTTATCCAATTAGGCGAAAAGAGTTAGCTTATAGAAAGGCAGTCGACTTGATGTGGCACATCTTTAGTGATTTTGAGGAACTTAAGGCCTCTTACCCAAACGTCACTACTATTTTATTTGGGCCTCGTGGATGGAGAGGCAGGTTTGGAGAGATGGCAGGTGCCCGATAGCCATAAATGGGGCGGTGGTGCGTAGAGTGGCAGCCCTGGGTGGGAGTGTCATTGACCACCCGGGCATATGTGTGAGGCCCTCTACCGGTTTGATGGCGTGCATCTTTCGGATGCGGGAAATGATATTTGGCTGATGGCGTGCATCTCTCGTATGCTGGAAATGATATTTGGCTGATGGATGTGGCAAAGGGGATAAGGGATTGGTTTCAGGCATGAGAGTATTGGCGGCGAGCGATTGCTCGTGTGGCGGTAGGCATTGGTAAGAAGGGGTTAAGAGGATGTGTGGGGGGGGAGGAACGCCATCACCTCCCCCCAGCGAGCGAAGGGTGGTCCGTTAAAGGACCCCGGGGGGCGTGGCCCTGTCCGAAGCCTATGGAGGTGTGGGCCAAAGGCACGCCCCAGAGCGGTGACCCGGGGGAGCTCCTAGTCGACGTGCCTCACGGGAGTCTCCCCCGATATAAGGTTAACCCTTCCCCGTGTCTCCAGCAAATGGGCTGGAGCCGGATAGTCGTTAGGACCAATGCCTATGCCAATGCCTCTCATTCCTGAATTCAATAAAGTTGTGGCCTAATTCGCCCAATTAACCTTAAATTTGGTGTCTCGTGTCTTTATTTATCCTGGCGGGGGGCGGGAACTCGCCACGCAAAGCCACTTCCGGCCTGCCCAGGAGGTGGGGTTGCGGGCTTCACGCCCACCCCACATGAGCGGGGGCTGGTCCCAGCCCCCGCAAGAGCAGGGGAATCCCGGCCGGGCCAGCCCCCCCCAGCCAGCCATTCACTGGCTGTTTGGGGGGGCGTGGTTTGCCCTATTTAGAGCCGGCACGGAGGGGGCTCGCCCTCTTTTCGCCGGCTCGCCCTCACGTTTTCCCACCCTCCCTCCCTTTAAGTAGGCTTAGGTAGGTCTTTGACTTTGCTATGGACTTCGGTCTGTCGCCGCAAGGGGCATGGTAGGAATTTTTCCCAATTGGCAATTTCTGGCCTTTTGGTTTTTCGCCTACCTCGTAGCAACTCGTCACAACTTCTCGGCATTTGGCGGTAGGCATTGGTAAGAAGGGGTTAAGAGGATGTGTGGGGGGGGAGGAACGCCATCACCTCCCCCCAGCGAGCGAAGGGTGGTCCGTTAAAGGACCCCGGGGGGCGTGGCCCTGTCCGAAGCCTATGGAGGTGTGGGCCAAAGGCACGCCCCAGAGCGGTGACCCGGGGGAGCTCCTAGTCGACGTGCCTCACGGGAGTCTCCCCCGATATAAGGTTAACCCTTCCCCGTGTCTCCAGCAAATGGGCTGGAGCCGGATAGTCGTTAGGACCAATGCCTATGCCAATGCCTCTCATTCCTGAATTCAATAAAGTTGTGGCCTAATTCGCCCAATTAACCTTAAATTTGGTGTCTCGTGTCTTTATTTATCCTGGCGGGGGGCGGGAACTCGCCACGCAAATCGCTCCCTCCGGGCAAGGCTGCCGGAACAGGCGTGCAGGGAAGCGAGCCGCTCCTTCACCTTGCCTCGAGGACTCTCCCTGCGCTTCCTTATCCAGCGCCTCTGCTCTGAGTCAGATTGCGGGTGGCTCAAAAACTTCTTTGTAAGCAAGCCGCGTTGCAAGCTGCCTCCTCCAGGCACTTCGCTTCATTCTGCCCCCCCCCTTTAAGGAACGAGTCACCCCTGAATCATCCAGGATCTCCTTTCAATCACCTCGCAGCGAGGAAAGGTTTTGGCTTACTCTCGGTTCCTTCCAGTGAGCTCAGCAATTCTTCCCACCCACCCACTCTTTCTCTCTCTCTCTCTCTCTCTCTCTCTAGAAAGCGCAGATTCCCTTGCGCTCCAGCCCAACTAGGAATCAAATCACCGCACCAGACCCGAATAGATCTCAGGCCGTCCTGAGCGAAGCCCAAGATCCAAGCAATAGGGATAGATAGCATTTATCGATTTTAAGAAATAGGTGCCTGCTGGAAGCTCTTTCCCCCTAAATCCCATACCCGAGGGGGACTAAACCATGAATCCCTTGCGAGGAGGCAAATGCAAGTCCCACGGGTGCATACCGGGTCATTCTGGGGAGGAAAACCCTACCTGGATATCACGTGACGCTTCTGACCCTCTCAAATGCACCCAAGCTGGCTGCCATAGGAGCCACCGCCTAGGGAGCTTTGCCCCCCTCCCCATAAGATATTTGAGGGGGGCGGGCCCCCCAAAGCTGATAGGCATTGGCATTTAAGTAGTGTGTGCGCTCCGCACAATGTGATCGATAATGTGGGCGGGGCTTCCTCCCCCCCCCCGATTTTTTAAAATTCAAGTTGGCATTCCTGCTGGCTGCGCTTCCTCGGCGAAGAGGCAAAGCACCTTGCACATGCTTAAAAGCCTTCTCATCTCTTTCACTGCACATGCTCTCGGAATGAGCTCTGGCACGGCGCGCAGGTCTGGGGGGCTGAGCCCTGCCAAGTCCAGGCTGATCTCCAAGAGCAGCGGCAGCCAAAGAAACATTCCAGCTACTCATTTCCTCGACGATTATTATCAAGCAGCCACTCGCCAGCCACCGCTTACTCCGGATCAGCGATCGCTACGAGGAAGTGCAATCGCCTTAAATCGCGCCGCCGTCACAACTCGAATCCGCTGGAATGCCTCCCAGGCTGATACCCTCTTTTACTTACCTGAGAATCAGCCTCGTGATAAAGTTAAACGGGATTTCCTCCCGAGTAAGAGATCCGTGGGGCTGAGCTGCAAAACGAGGCGCCCAGCAAGCCTCCCCTCTGAAATGTCACATCCTTTGTGGTGGGGAGGAGCAAGGCTGGAAGACTCCTCAATCCGGATCAGGGGTGCCAACTTGAATAAAATATTAAGGGGGGGGAGGTGAGCCCCGCCCCACATAATCGATCACATAATACAGTGCACGCACATCATTGGAATGGCGATGCCTATCAACTTTGGGGGGAGGCGCCCCTCAAATATTTTAGGGGGGGAAAAGAGACCTCGACCCCTAGGAGTTGGCTCCTAGGATCCAGATTCATGGCGGGGCTGGGGGGGCAAGGAAAGGCCGCCCGCATCTGCGCCAACCTCTCAGGACTTTTCCAGGCGCCCAGACTGACCCATGCCAATAACTCCCTGGTCCGAAATCAACCCCCGAGACAGGATCGGACCAGCCGCCCCGAGCGCGCTCAAAACACAACGCTCACGACGGAGCGGGACCTGCTGCTGAAGAAAACGCGTCCGGGGTCGGGCTGTGCCACGCTCCGAAGCAAGTGTCGCCGCTCCGACGCAGCCGCCGCTCTCCCCCCCCTCCCCTTCCCCGCTGCAACCTGCGGGGCTCTCCTGTAGTTTTGGCCGTACCTTGCTCGCTGAAGGCGGGGAGGGCGCAGCTGTTCCGCCGCCGGCGAGTTGCCTCACATCTGGATGCCGCCACCGACGGTCCCACCGAGCGCGCCAGGAGCCGCCAAGCGTCCCTTTTCCTTTCTTTTCCCTGAGCCACCTGGAGGGAAATGAGAGGGCGGCGACGCCGCCGGCGCTGCCTCAAAGTCAACCTCTGGCGCTCGCCGACGGGGCTCGCCCGAGCCTCCCTCTCTCTCTCTCTCGCTCGCTCTGGTGGCGGCTCCCAGCGGCAAATCCGCGCCGCCACTGCCTCTCGCGCCCCTCCCTTCCCGCGCGATACTCCTGACCTGCCGCTGACTCACCAGTGGAGCCGGAGCGGGGCGGGCGCTCGCTGCCACAGAAAGGCAAAGCGCGCCTCGCTGGCTCAGGAGCGACTACGCTACAACGTGGGGCGAGTTCTTTCTCTTGGCGCGCGGAGAGGCAGCTCGACGCGCCTCAGGGCCCGTTCCCGCCAATTCCGCCCCGCTCCTTCACCTCAGCCCCCCAAGCACACCAGCCAGCCTCAGGTGGTTTCCTCCCCGAGCCTTCCTTCTCAAGCCAGGAGAGGAAGGAGGGCTTCGGGGGGAACGCGGGGCTTCAAGGGCCCGCCGAGGGAAAGGACGAAAGCAGTTTCCCAGGAGCTCCCGTCAGCGCGCGGAGAAGCGCTTCAATTGTTCACAAGCCTTTCATTGTCTGGGGCGGGAGGGGGGGCTCGCTGTGTGCATTTCACATAATAAAGCAGTAAGTGACAAAACCCTCGCTGCTCAACAGGGGTGCCAACCTGAATAACATATTTGGGGGGGGCAAGTAACCCCCACCCTGCATAACTGATCACATGACAGGAAGCACCTGCACCATTTGAATGGCAATGCCCATTAACTTTGGGGGCTGCCCCCTCAAATGTTTAATGGGGGAGGAACCACGGCCCCTCGGAGTTGGCTCCTATGCTCCTCAGTTCGGAAATAGCATGTAGCCACATGAAAGGAAGAAGTCAGAGTTCCTTCTCTTGGAATAGTTGTGCAGAAGGCAAACTGCATCTACTGAAACTCTTTTCTACTCAGAGTGAAGGGGCCTTGTCTTTTTTCTTTTCAATGGGGCACACAACTTTGGCTGCGTGTGCACATCTGGAGAAGCAGTAGCTACCTGGAGATCACTGGTTGCCATTAGTTCCTGTGCCTTAAAAATGCTACAGGCAGCTGTGGATGGAGTGTGGAAGGACCTGTGGACCCAAAATTGGCCTCCACAGTCACTTACAGACTCACTGTTAAAACCGTGTTTATGGAAGACAATCTTACTTGGCTACAAGTGATCGCCAAAGAAGAAGAAGGTGGGGGAAGTTGCACAGCACCAAAGCCAATCTCCTTCCTGTTAAGTTGTGGGTGAACATATCAGACAACACAGCAATTCTTCAAACAGCTCTTGTGTATTCACAGAACAGAACTGCACTGAAGGGTTCAGCCAGCCTTATATAGAGCTCCACTAGAACGCAACAGTAACCACTTTCTGTAACTATCCATTCACTGAACGTCACTTTCAATCCCTTATTTGCATATGTGGACCTGAGTGAAAACTATCTACAGTATCCCCCTGCTGGCCCAGGGTGAGAACTTCAGTACATAACACTCCCCTCTACTCTCTTTGCATGTAAAATTCCAGCTTCTCCCTTCTCCACCCAGTGGCAGACTTTGGGCTTTAAAATTTCAGTGGTGCTCTGTGCAATGGCAATTTCTGGCATCCCCAAGCCTCTCACCCTCCGTTGTTCGTCATTGTTGCAGTGCCCCCTGAAGCACCCTTGTGGCTCGGCGCCCAGGTCAGGCTGCCCTCTCCTAAATCTACCTCTGCTCCACTTGGTCTAACCTCCCCACCAGAAACAGAACCATTGTCACAGCTACTTTTCTTCCAATATTTATTGAGCTTAAGAGCAACAGGTTGGGAAGCAGCCAGTTAAGGAACAATGTGTACCTTGGTAGCACAGTGTGTGTATACCAATAATTTCTGAGGTTGACGCTTCCACTTTAGAACTGCTTGCCCCTTGGGATGTCCTGATGCATTAAACTATTTTCTGTCATTGGATTCGCTGCCTGTCCCTGCTAAAGTTCTATTCTGTCGTCACAAATTCCCTATCTGTAATTGGAATTAACAGCACACAGTACTGCAGATTCATGAAGGGTCTTGTGCCATAGACTCATAGTCCCAACTTTAAGCAACTCCCATTCTTTCAGCCTCAATTCTCAGGAGGGGAACAGTAGAGTGAATAACTACACCGGCAGAAAAATGTGAAGGAAACCATGCAATAGCTCAGTGGGTAGAGCATGAGACTTTTAATCTCAGGGCCATGTGTTTGAGCCCCACATTGAGCAAAAAGATTCTTGCCTTGTGGGGGGTTGGACTAGATGACTCAATTCTATGATTCTATGATCTAGGCTAGAATGAGGGGGTGCTATTTTCCTCTTCTGGTGAGAGATGAGAAACCGGGGAATAAGGTTGGAATAATAGGACTGCTACGTGCAGCTAGTCTTGCATTACCAGTTGTGTGTGAATTTGCAATTACCACATTGAGCACTTTCTTCTGAAGAAATGTGCAGAGGATTGTAATGTCAAACTCAGTCCCAAAGCCCCATAAAATATTTGTCCTGCAAAAGAAAAATCATGATATGTTCTCAAAAGTTATTAATGTTCTAGATTAATTTTTAATATAAACCCACTGCTTCTGAACGCATTGTCCCTGAAATCCACATTCCACACATAAAACCTGTTCAAGCAAGCACTGGCAGCTGTACTGCAAACAAGGAAGTCCCACTGAGTTTCAGTTACCACATTGTAACCATCACAGGTCTTGATATTGACATTAATAGGTTTATATTAATTCGGTATGCTTTACTGTTTGCAGCAGTAAACTGCCTGGCTCAAGGTCTTGTGTGGACAGGGGGACCCCCCCATACTTTCTTCCTTCCCAAATATATTTGCTCCCCAAATGCAGTTGTTAATAAATAGCCTGGGAACCAGCTTTCGTACATAAAATTTAACTCCCAAATGTGATGATCAGGGAATCCTCTTGGCAGCTTTCATAGCAGTTTACAAGTGTCTTTAATACAGTGCTCGTGACATGGCAGCCAATATACAGGATTGCACAGAAACACACACACAGAAACACACACACACACACACAGAGAGAGAGCTATGACCAAAAGTGATCTAAAGACTGCAAACATATTTGCATGCAGTGCCAGTGTGGGATCTGTTGCGAAACAGTGGATTTGCTGCCTAGTAGGTGTTGCACACTGCTTTCCTCCAGTTCTGCCTATGCTGTGCTTTGCATACTATTCGTTTGAAAATATTGCAAAATGTTATCCCCAAAGAAGCCAAACCCAAGCAGTGCTGTTCTTGAAACTTCTCACCACTCAGGGAAATGGGGAAGCAAGACGGTAGATAAGGTTAATCTTTTCTGCTATAGAGGTATTAAATATGAGGCAAGCTGCTCTTACTCATTCTTACACTGACACATAATGCAGTTAGTCATTTGCTATTCCTACATATTTCTATGGATAAGGATGGTGGGGTATCTGGGGGAGCAGGACAGGTTAGAATGGGTGTGGATGGGTGAGGGGAACTTCTGTTGGATTGATATCAGCACCGCTTGAGAAGCGATGCTGCCATCCCCTCATTCTGGCCATCTTCACATTTCTCTCTGTGGAAGGGAAGCCTTCCATATCAGCTTAAATTTAATAGCCATCCCACGCAATATTGTACCAACCCCTCTCATTTCTTGGCAAGGATGCAATTATCAAATGGCTGTCATTGCAAATCTCAAGGGTTTTGGTTTTTTTACCACTGGTGCATTTGAGCCAGTATCTCGAGACGAAACGTAGCTCTACAGTGTGTCGCAAGCAGAGCAGCCCACGTGTTTTAATATCTAAGTACTCCGTTTCTCTTGGGAGCCGTATACCCACAAATAGATGGCTATTTGATGATGTTTATGAGGTGATTTAAGTCTGGGTCTCTTGGGAGAGATGTTCACCTTTGACAGTCTCGGCAGAAAGTACACAGATTGAATTTTCTCAGATATCTATTGTATTATCTCAGTGGGTTTGGTATGGAGGAGGAAGCCAGAGGTTACCCATGCATGTTTAAGTGAAGGATTAGGGCTTTATGTTGTATGAGATCTTTTATCTTGAGCACTGTGATTTTTTAGTAACAATGTTTTCTGTGTCTATTTTAAAACCTGCCCTGGGGTCTTCTGGCAAAGTACAGGTAAAATAGGAAGTAGCAGCTGCAGCAGCAAAGAAGCAGAAGGACATTGGCAACAAAGAAACCTCCAAGGTCTCATTAATGCTACAGTTCATTTTTGGGGGGGGGGGGCAACAAAGGATTATTCTTATTTTATATGGGTGCAAGGGGCAGAGTCCTGGTAACCTGAACAGTATTTATTAGGAACATTGGATACAAATATTACCATAACATGTTTTTTCCTCCTATGTTTGTTTTGTGTATTAACAACAGCAGGAGCCATCTAAGGAAAATGTGATTATGGCAAACATTTCCCTCTCTGAAGACAGAAGAACTACTCTTAATTAAGTAATTAAAGGTCAACAGTGGAAAAAGTGTAATTGAGCTTCTTGGATTTAAATTACTCCCACAATCAACTAATCTACATGATCCTGCTTTCAGCTAGGAATTGGTCTGAAAAAATGGTTTGTGTTAATTGTCACTCCAGGAAAGAAACATCAATACACATACATAAACTATGTTTATTATGAACTAGTAATCCCACTTGTTCTTTTTCCTATTGCCTCTGCTCACTGAGGCAACCTTGGGCTTCTTCCAAACTAAAAGGTTGGGTGTGCCTTTAAAGGGGCAGACATTCAGCTAAGCTCTATTATCCAGACATACTGGGTTTACAATAATGGTGGAAGAATAAGACTTCATGGTGTCAGTGTATGTCTTAGCCTCAAGAAAATTCCCCGTATGGGCTTCTCTGATTGGTAGCAGCAGGCAAGGTTCAGATTTCCTCCTGATAATTTTTTTTAAAAAAAAACGACCTGAAATTATTGTACAGCCCCCAAGTAAATTGAAATTTATGTGCTATCTAAAATTAACTCTCCCTTTGGTCTGAAAACACCCCAACAGATTTATTGTGATGCAGGGCTTTCTTTTCAGCTGGAATTCACTCTAAGGTGAGCACCATTTCCATTATAAGAGAACAAGGGAGGTGTTTGTGGTGAGTTCCGGCACCTCTTTTTTGAGAAAAATAGCACGGAGTGAAAAACAGTGTGGCACAGGCACTCCTTTTAGAGGTGTACCACATGTGAGAAAACACTCACTCCACAGTGTAAACCTCAAATCCACCTGTTTCCACTTCCCAGCATTCCAAGTCAACACAACAGTGTTCCTTAATTCTATGGAATCCCTGGGTTGCACAATAACCTTTGAAAGTACCTGCACTGGGGTTTATTACAAGTAAGGGAGAAGTGGAAAGGCTTGTGCAGGCAGGCACAGAACAGATATTCCATGCCATTTGTGGATCAGTGAATGAATGTTATTGAAGTGTTTATGAGTGTAGCTGTAGCACTTCAGATTTTATTAAGACCCCATCCCCTCCCCACCAAAACCATCTCAAATTTCTAGTTCTAGGAAGAAAATGTCAACATATATGGGAACTATGCAAGGATTAGTACCAGGAAAGTGAGAGATAAAATTGCAATTAAATGTGACAAAAGTGTTGGCATAGGAGCATTATTAATGTCGCCAACTTTTCATCCTGCCCAAGGAGTACCGTATTTGTAAACAACTCTAGATGGAAATGAAATGACAGAGTGAAGTAAACATACTTTGGTTTGTTGGTCATCAGGGCTTGTTGGTCAGATTTTATTCTGTTTTATTTTTGATCATGTACCTTGCAAGGGTTCGTTCATGATATAAGAAAGGGGATGGTTGATGCTATTTGTCTGCATTGATGACATTGCGATGTTCAGCTCCTCTTTCAAATTCTCAGCTCCTCCTGCAATTATGACATTGCAGTTTTCAGCTGCTCCTTGGAAATCCCACCTCAAGCTACATTCCAACAAATCCTGAAAGCCAGGCTAACAAACAAAACACAAACACTGCAAAATTGGCATATGAAATATTGTTTATCTGGACCACAGAATGAGGCAAGTGAAATTAAGCTAGAAAAAAATCAGAGATGGATTTGACTGTAAATTGGTTGATGTCCAAAACAAACAAACAAACAAACAAACAAACAAACAAAACACAAGCTTTTAAGGGTTGTGGTAGCTATAACATCTATTTTGAAAAAAACCCAAAACCAAAATACCACTCAGTGCTATAACAGCTTCACTCACTAGCTGACGTATGTCAAAAGGCACCTGACAGTCTCAAATGGGCTTCCAGTTCTTAGTCCATCTCTCTTAAATGCGCTTCTGTTCTGACCATCATTGCAAGATTGGGTTGACTATGTCTTCAGTGCAAGTCTGGGTGGGAAGGAAACAGATGGAGAAGATGCATCCTATTATGTTCCTTAATAATAATAAAAAGCTATTATTTGAGAAAAGAAAAATCCTCAGCAACAGTATGTGAGAGTGTTTGCTTCCCTTCCAAATATTTTTATTGAAAGTTTTCAACTATAGATACAATAAAAACCAATCTAATCTAAAAAAGAAAGAGAAAGAGGAGCGAAAATAAGAGAGAATAAAAAGCAAGAAATAAAAAGCTGAGTGAAAGAAAAAGAAATAGAAAAATAGATATAAAAACTCTCTATCAGAGTTGTATCATGTCCTTTATCCATATACATGAAAGTAGACCTTTCCAGCTCTCACCTGGGACCTTCTGTTTCTTCCCCCAGCCTCCCACAAGGAGAGATCCTTTCTACCCTGTCTCCACAAAGAGCCCTTCATCACCCTCCTGTCACCTTTCTGTGTATGTCCCCATCAATCCAGAGTGTTTGCTTAGGTTATTGCCATAATGGCACAAGTAAGAAAGTTTGGCCTTACACCCTTTATATAGCAGGAGGAGCATTCAGATATGTGACCCTCACCACCTGAAGTCTGAAATGGCGCAGACCAGCACCTGTTGCGTCATGAGTCACTGTGGTTCCTTTAAGAGACAATCCACTACACATTTGCTAGAAAGTCTCACTGAAGTCAACAGGACTTGCTTCTCAAAAAGGATTCGTAGGATTGCAGTGCACACAAGTAAGAGGATATCGTTGCACACCACCACAATCTCCAAAAATGGTGCAGGATTCTGGGGTTCAGCCACTTTGCCCAGGATTTGTGTTTCCTTTGGAATGAGGTGCAGCAGAGACTGTGGTGTCTCTATGATATATGGTTTATTTACACGTATACGCAACCTGAGCCTATAGTGGAGAGGTTCACAACATTAACACCCCCTTTGCTTCCCCCTTAGCTGCAGCCTTGGATTCACACAGAAATCTGTATCACTCTGTATCTCTCGGGCTTCCCTGTCTGCAGTTTTTAATCTAGCTTCTAGCTCACATCACTCAACTTTCAACCCTGTTCTTTTGCCTTTCTAACCACCAGCCAGTTGAAGGAAGGGGTTCTACCCATTTGCTGTCTCACATTGATCCACTTCCTTTGTTCCCATAGTGGTCCATTACCTAGGCTAGCACCTCACCAGGAAACTTGCCTGGCTTATATTGTAACATATGCTGGATCCAGGAGTTAGATGGGTTTCGGCAAACTGCCTACTGCCCGCCCCCCCCCCCCAGTTCATAACAATATATATCATTGCATGCATGGCAGGCTCTGAGTAGCAAGAGACTTCAGGAGTACCAGCACTTACTTAGGGTTCTGTTTCCTTAGAATGAAGGTCATTGGAGACTGTGGTGTTCTTAAGATATGTTTTTATTTACTCATGCATACAACCTGACTACAGTGGTACCTCTAGTTGCGGACTTAATCCATTTCAGGGTGCTGTTTGCACCCTGAAAAGTCTGTAACTAGAGTGCCTCTTCTGTGCATGTGCAGGGAGTGATTGCTTCTGCGCATGTGCAAAGTGTGCAGATGGCGAACCCAGAAGTAAACACTTCCGGGGTTTGGATTTGGATTTGATATCCCGCTTTATCACTACCTGAAGGAGTCTCAAAGCAGCTAACATTCTCCTTTCCCTTCCTCCCCCCACAACAAACACTCTGTGAGGTGAGTGGGGCTGAGAGACTTCAGAGAAGTGTGACTAGCCCAAGGTCACCCAGCAGCTGCATGTGGAGGAGCGGAGACGCGAACCCGGTTCACCAGATTACGAGTCTATCGCTCTTAACGCTGAAAGTCCGTAACAAGAGCAGAACGTAACACAATGTATGACTGTATAAGTTGTATAAGCATTAACACTTCAGCAGATGTTGCATCCTCATTAAGTCTCCAGGAAGGCTGCTCACGGCCATAGCTTTGGATTCAGCATGGAGCAAGACAAGCCTCCGTGACTCTTTTCCAGCTCCTAGCTTCAGCCCAGACTAAAATAAAAGCTAGCTCCCTGGCATATTGACCCCTAGGATGACATACCATCCAGCCAAGTGGCTTACCCCTTCCCATCAAGTGTCTCTGCTGACAACACACATGCTTTTACCAGCTCTTTAGACATATAAATAGGGTGCTTACAGGCCATTAACTTAACAAAGAAACTAGTCTCATCTCTTCAACAGTCTCTTTTACTACCAACTACAATCTTACAGATATAAAATAGCAGGTTTGGTTGGGACCCAGGATCCAACTCAACCACTAATCCTGTAACAGTATTATTGGAATGATTTGTGTTGGTAAAGGGGAAGTGAGGCTACAAGTTACCTCAGATTCTTCAAATTCCATATTGCTATGGAAAATGACATTTATTCTGATCTTGTTAGATTTTAACTAAAAACTTTACACATGCAGATATTTGAACTAGGAGGCTTTTAAAAAGGGAATATAAAGCAAAACCAACTCTGCTGGAGATCATTAGTGCTTTTGCAATATGTTTATCTTTTTGAGTTTCCTACCATCCCAGAGACATCTAACCTACTTGGAAGATAAGTAACTAATATGATCATATGAATCACTTAGGTCAGCATTTATATTCTGCATATTTGCTTAGTTTGGAATGTCTGTTAATAAATATTCACATTCTGTTAGTGCTTCCAAGAAGAAGCACTATTTAGGAGAGTTGTTTTTTTAAGGATAAATACAAATGAGACAGTGTTAAAGCAAATTGCAGTCTCTTTAACTGTACTTGTCCTGATATACTTGGATTTGCAATATTAAAAGTCTCTGTCCTCACCAGCTTGTAGTTAATTAATTATCTTTTAATTTGCTCTATTTTTAAAGCATAAATACTTTACCGTCATTTCTGAATGTACAGGACAGAAGTACATATATCAACCATTAACAATTGTGACCTGCATTTTTCATTTATACATTCAAGTAAATTTAGGCTGCTTTGCAAACATAGCCAATATTTCAAGGAAGTAGGAAAAAAAAACATTTAAAACCAATGGGTAAACAAAACCTGACAACAGTGAGATGCAGTTCTATCACCACAAAAATAGACATAAAATGCTGCTTCTATAGGGGCCTATGTATTTTAATTCATTTCTAAGTTTGTCTAATAATCTGCTCACCCTCTCCATTAAACTGAATGGGGAAGTGAAAACAGAGATGGAGAGGGGATTTTTTTTTGTACAGCACTGTGCTGCTATTATAAATATTTTAAAAGTCCATTATAAAATTCCATGTGCACACTGAAGCCCCAAGAAGGAATCTGTAGCTAAGGGCAACTAGCCGTAAGGAATGCCTATGGCCAGATGAATCTGACCACTTTCTGCCAGTGGTTACAAACACCCACATCCCAATCTAGTAACAGACTATCAGAAACTTCTCTGGGTGTATCCTTAGCTGGTGGAAACGGTACATTTTCCCTCTTGACTCAGTAGCTGAGGCTGGACATAAATTGCTCTTTTAAAACTCCCCACTTATCATCCGTTTGGGAGGAGACGGCAGCACCGGATTCCTTCCCTGCTCCTGCTTACCTTTTCTCTGCCAAACAGTCAATCAGCAGGATTTGGGCTTTTTAAAAGCCCTAGGAGGGAGCAGCCCCAGTTACTCTGTGCAGAGTGCTCTGGGCGGGAGCTACGGAGACCTGCAATGTTTTATAATTTAGAGGGGAGAAACATACATCACTTCCAAGTATTGTGTAGTAAACAAAATCTGCCCTTATTCCCTTATGGGGGGGGACAGAAGAGCCCTTATAGAGTCCTTTGTAGGTTATCCATCAGTAGAAGAAAATAACAGAGCTCAACCAGAGAATATTGAGAAGCAAAGCAGCTAGTAAGCCTGATCTTTATTGAACTGTTGCAACAGGGTACTCCCCTCACATGCAGGAGAAAGGAGGAGGACCCAGAACAAAGGTGTGCCGGCCCTTATATAGACATTTTTAATTGCTTTCCCTGGAGCTCAAGACCACCCCTCCATACATCATGCATACATCACAGAAAGGGTGTAACCCAAGACCTCCCCCCACAAACATCATACCTAAATCACAGAAAAGGCGGTCTACAACAGAGATTTGAATGTTGTTGTTTTTCCTGTCTGCCAGGTTATCTGATAATGCCTTATCAGATTGCCTTTCCTGGTAGTCTGGCCATTCTTTTGAGATGGTGATTACCCAATTCCTGAGACAATGGGAAGGTTCCCTCACCCCCTCCCTCCTTGCAGAGAGAACATTTGGTCAGTTTGGGAGTCAAAATGGTTTCAGGACGGTCTTCCTGTGCTGCTCCAGACATGTGGTCCGCATATCTATGTACGCGCTTGGTTGGTACATTTATGAACATAAGACCTTAATTTTTTTATTTCAATTGGAATGTGACATTAGTGGTTCAGAGGGGAGTAAGGATAGGCTGTGCAGCTTAACTCAGTCCATTTAAGTCTCACTGGTATAGAATCCAGGGCTGGCCCAACCTTGAGGCAAGGTCAGGTGACCTTCTCAGGCAGCAGGATTCATAGGGGCAGCAGGTCCAGCCTCCAAGGAATGCAACGCCAATTGTCACCACAAGCTCCTTAGAGGCTGGATCTGCCACCTCTTCAGCAGCCCCCCACAATGCCACCTCTGTAGCAGCCTCTCAGCGAATAGGTCTCCTCTCACCTCTAGGAAGGAAACAGTGGGGTCTGTCGTGTGGGGTCTGCTGGGCATGGTTCAGCATAGGCCCCTTTCCTCTGTGAAGCCTTTTATTCCCAATTCAGCCATTGGGTAAAGTTGATTTGATTCACTAACTTGTTCCTGATGTAGATATTCTCTCCCCTTTCTGACCTAGTCGTGGTGGGGACACCATTTTGTGGTTCGCCTCGGTTGCCAAAATGTCTTGACTGAAACATAGGCCTGAGTCACTCCATTTCGTGCAAAGTTCTTGAAAGCGTGCACAAATTTTGGCGCCACATTTTATGATGAAATATGCGCTTCTTAAATGTCACATGGCACCTTTCAGCCATGTTTAAAGTAAGCATTTTGTATATGTATTTATATGTAAAAAATACGTATTTCTGTGTATACTTCTTGCAAAATTTGGAGACCCGCGTAATCTGACCAGGAGTTGTGTTCCAGTCTTCAAGGAAGTTTGGCAGCATCCGATCAGATCAGTCCACTGTGAAATGCAGGCTGAATAAATTCACCTAGAAAGAGGCAATTATTTGCCTTGAAAGAGCACCTGTCTGCTCCCCAAACAAGCAGCAAGCCTTTGCAGTTCCCCAAGGCAGATTTTTTGCTTATCAGAAATGCACATTTATTTTTCTTGGTTCACAGGTTGCTGCTTTATTTGCAGTTTTGCCACCCCAGGAGAAGAAGAGGGGATGTGCCTCAGAGACAGCACGGTTGATTATGTATGTGCCTTTCTCCAGTTCCATTTCGCATTATAGGCCTAGTCCCTCAAGGTTTTCTCACTTCTGTGGCTGCTGTGGAGACCAGGAACAGGATTTATTTGATTTGAGCTTCAGGCACCATGGAAAGCACACCTGTGACTGCCACTCTGTTTGCTCTTCCTGAGTTAAAAAAAGGGGGAAAAAAACCATAAGGTTATCTAATCAGACCTTTAGACTTCCCAAATTCCACAAGTTTTTGTTTTGTTTTAATCATTGCCCTGAGGGGCATGTGCTAGCTAAGTCCTATAAAAACCATCAAAGGCCAAATTCCTAAGCCTATCTACTCAGCGATCTATTTCATGTTAATAGTAGGGCTTGCCGTTATTTTCTTGAGGACTGGATGTGTGAAAGGCATCGAAATTATTTTGAGATGAGAGTTAAGGTAAACCAACGGACATGAGAGAAGAGACCAATTTTATGCAACAAAACTTTAGGACCCAGCCATTGAAGTACAAGAAAGGCGATTCCAACAAAACATCAGGAAGAACTTTCTGACAATAAGAGCTGTTCGGCAATGGTACAATCTCCTTCAGGATGTTGTGGACACTCATTCCTCGCAGGTTTTTAAGCAGTCAGTCATGGATGCTTTAGGTTAGATTCCAGCACTGGAGTGGCTAGGGAAACCCAGCCATATGGGTGGGGTATAAATAATAAAATTCTTATTCTTATTCTTGGATTAGATGACCCTTGGGTCCCTTCCAACTATGATTCTATGATCCTAAGTAACCTAAGTTCAGCATCATATCACTGGGAGCAATAGCACAAGGGTAGGGAACCTTTCCTCATGAGCAACCTTGGCCCCCTCTAGATGTTCTTTTAAATATGGGTACATGATTATTTATACTCACATTGGCATCATGGGTGGTGCTGTGGTCTAAACCACTGAGCCTCTTGCGCTTGCCAATTGGAAGGTCGGCAGTTCGAATCCCCACGACACGATGACCTCCCGTTGCTCGGTCCCTGTTCCTGCCAACCTAGCAGTTCGAAAGCATGTCAGTGCAAGTAGATAAATAGGTACTGCTGTGGCAGGAAGGTAAATGGTATTTCCATGTGCTCTGGCTTCCATTGTGCAAGAAGCAGTTTAGTCATGCTGGCCACATGACCCAGAAAGCTGTCTGTGAACAAACCACCAGCTCCCTCGGCCTGAAAGTGAGATAAGCACCAGACCCCATAGTCACCTTTGACTGGTCTTAACCTTCCAGAGATCATTTACCTTTTACCTTGCCTTTTACCATATATGTGATATGCTCTGATAGGCTGTGTAGGTCAGAGGGTGTTTGGAGGGAGTTTTCTCTAGGATGTTGGTTGTATACCGTATTTTTTGCTCTATAAGACTCACTTTTTCCCTACTAAAAAGTAAGGGGAAATGTGTGTGCGTCTTATGGAGCGAATGCAGGCTGTGCAGCTATCCCAGAAGCCAGAATAGCAAGAGGAATTGCTGCTTTCACTGTGCAACGATCCCTCTTGTTGTTCTGGCTTCTGAGATTCAGAATATTTTTTTTCTTGTTTTCCTCCTCCAAAAACTAGGTGCGTCTTGTGGTCTGGTGCATCTTATAGAGTGAAAAATATGGTATCTAACCCTGCTTATGTACAAGCTTTGCCCCTAAAAGACAAAGATCCTTCCGTTTCTTTCTTCTCCAGTTCTATATTCTGCTGTGTTCAGTTTGTTCAGAAAAGTGTTATCAGTATTTCCTTTCTCTCTAGACTCCATTGGCATTATTGTAGAGCTAACACAGGGCACCAAAGAAACATTTTAATGTGTAGGTTGGTTCATAGGGGGAAAGGTGATCCTTAACCTTTCCCAAGTCCAGACCGTGTGACCTTGGAAGGTCAAAACCACCGCTTTCCATTGGATCTGGAGACTGAATGGAAGTCTGTGATGATGTTATAAAGCCTGCATTATACACTCTTTATGTCCTGCCTTGGTTGGCATCCTGGTAGCTGCATTTTAAACCAATTAGGTTTTCAAACACTTTTCAAAGGCAGCCCCACCATACAATAACCAGAAGCCAAGGCCTTCCACCATTTCCTCCATCAAAATAAACAGTGGCAGCCAATCCTGTGCACAGTTACACAGACGTGAGTACCACTTTAATTTTCTCCCAAGCTCCTCTTGAATGCAAAACAGTCTGTCCGGAGCCTTATGCCAAAACCTATCCAATTAGTGGCCCTCTTGAGGATCATTAGGGCAAGAGGAAGAGCAGTGTTTACAAGGCATTCCCACTTTGATGTATTGTTGAGGCTGCAGTATTGTGTTTGTTTTGCTGTTTACACAGATTGGCAGCACAAACATATTGATCAGCCTAAGAATAGTCATTTGTTCCAATCCAAGATTTTGGTGGAACATCTCTTGTGGATCAGTTGTGTTGGTGGGGTTTTGTGGATTGCTTACCCTTCAACATTTCTCTAATGGAAATAGGGATGCCCTATTCCATAATAATAACAAAAACTATTATTATTATTTTATTATTTATACCCCACCCATCTGACTGGGTTGCACCAGCCACTCTGGGCGGCTTCCACCACATAGAAATAACATAATAAAACATTAAAAATTAAAAAACTTCCCTATATAGCGCTACGCTCTGATGTCCTAAAGCTGGCATGTCCGAAGTCCGTTTCGGGGGCCTAATCTGGCCCGCTGATTGGTTTAATCTGGACCCTGTGGCAGTCTATCTCCTAAAAAAAAAAAGCTCCTAAAAAAGGATTTTTCACTTCATCAAATCTAGCCCTCTTTGAAAAAAGTTTGGGCACCTCTGTAGTATCTTGTCTCGGGGGTCACATGACTCCATACCAATGTTTTCCCGATTAAAATAGGGATGTCCCATGGAAAATCAAGACATCCTGAGATCAAATCAGAAACTGGGATGGCTTTTGTAAATCCAGGACTGTCACCGGAAAATAGGGACACCTGGAAGGTCTGGGATTGGTGGGGTACATAGCACCCTAAAGAATCACAAGGCCAGGCGGAATCTGTAGTCGAGCCCACAACACAATTCAGTTATTGTGAAGAGGTTGGATTCAGTTTAAAGTGTTTTGGGGACTGAACAAAAGGGTTTAACTTCAATGGTGGCATCTGAGACTAGCCGGTGTTCTGCATTGTGTGAGTGTAGGTGAGAGAGGGGAAAAGAGGAGGAGGGGGCTGAGTTTGGACTCAGACTGAAACATAAAGCTACGAGGCTTTTCCTCTCTTTTTGCTTAAGTTGACAAAACCATCCTTGTATTGCACGCTAATTTCTTGCTTTACAAAAGTACAGTGGTACCTCGGGTTACAGACGCTTCAGGTTACAGACGCTTCAGGTTACAGACTCTGCTAATCTAAAAATAGTACCTCGGGTTAAGAACTTTGCTTCAAGATGAGAACAGAAATTGCGTGGCGGCTGCGGCTGGAGGCCCCATTAGCT
Organism: Podarcis melisellensis; assembly: GCF_964234715.1. Lineage (NCBI taxonomy): Eukaryota > Metazoa > Chordata > Lepidosauria > Squamata > Lacertidae > Podarcis > Podarcis melisellensis. The sequence continues at coordinate 22,766,191 of NC_138542.1, forward strand.
AAAGTGGTACCTCAGGTTAAGAACAGTTTCAGGTTAAGAACAGAGCTCCGGAACGAATTAGGTTCTTAACCCGAGGTACCACTGTATGTGCAATCTCTCTTTTTTCAAGTTACATTTTCTACAGATCAGTTTCATTTGTTGAGACATTAGTGTTACATTAGGGAAAAAAAGGGGGCATACCAGCGGCTCTTATTTTTATAGATGCAGAAAAAGCATTTGATAGTGTCTCTTGGGAATTCTTGCTACAAAACCTTGAAAAGGTGGGCATAGGGGGCCCTTATTTGAAGGGCATAAAGGCGATATATACAGAACAACAAGCTAGGTTGATTATTAATAATAACTTGACTAAACGCTTTTCAATTATGAAAGGCACAAGACAGGGCTGCCCTTTGTCACCCTTGCTGTTCATCATGGTGTTAGAAACAGTAGCAAATAAAATAAGAGCGACCCCGGATATCAGGGGTTTAAGAATTGGAGAGAAAGAATACAAACTTAAGGCCTATGCTGACGATTTGGTCCTATTTCTAGAAAACCCAGTCGAGAGCACGAGCAGAGCGGTGGAACTTCTGGAAGAGTTTGGTAAACTGTCTGGATTTAAGTTAAATAGGAAAAAAACCAAAATATTAACAAAGAATTTGACAGAACAGGAGAAACGACAGTTGGAACAAAAGGTGGATATCAAAGTAGTAAATAAAGTGAAATATTTGGGAATTTGGTTATCCCCAAAGAATATAAATTTGGTAGAGGACAATTACAATAAGATGTGGAAAGAAATTAAGAAAGACATGGATACCTGGCGTAGACTCAACTTATCATGGACCGGGAGAATGGCATCGATTAAGATGTGTATTCTCCCGAGGTTGTTATTCCTATTCCAGAATTTACCAGTTATAAAAGGCCCCGCCTGCTTTAAGATTTGGCAAAGGACTCTGACCAAATATATTTGGCAGGAGAAAAAACCCAGGGTGAAACTTAAATACCTGATGGACTCCAGGGAGAGAGGCGGTTTTGGTGTACCAAATTTAAGGCTGTATTATGAGGCGGCATGCCTTCTTTGGATAAAAGATTGGGCCACTTTGAAAGACACAGATTTATTAGACCTTGAAGGGTTTGATTTAAGATTCGGGTGGCATGCCTACCTTTGGCAGGAGAAGGATAAAGTGCATAGAGACTTCTATAATCATATAGTCAGAGGTTCTCTTTTAGAGGTTTGGAATAAGAAGAAAAAACTGATTGAACAAAGCACCCCCTGGTGGCTTTCACCCGTGGATATTATCAAAATAAAGAAATTAAATATGACAGGAGAAAGGTGGACGTATGAGGACCTTTTAATAAAATCAGAAGAAGGGTGGAAGTTAAGACCGCTTGAAGAGCTGAAAGAAAAAATTAAGGACTGGTTCCACCTGCACCAAATTAATGCATTATGGAGTGAACATAAGAGAATAGGTATGGGTAATAATAAATCTAGATTTCAAGTGGAGATACTAGAGAGCAATAATAAACTACTCTCCAAAATGTACAGGCAACTACTGGAACGCGAAAATAAGGAGGAGGTGGTTAAAGAGGTTATGATTAAATGGAATAAAGACCTAGGATACGAGATAGGATATAACAAATGGCAAACTCTCTGGAAGAAAGGCATGAGATTTACAGCGTGTGCTGCCTTACGTGAGAACCTAGATAAGATGGTGCACCGTTGGTACCTGACTCCGGCAAGAATAGGGAGGATGTATAGAACAGCATACACCTGGGGACGCAGGTGGCGCTGTGGGTTAAAGCCTCAGCGCCTAGGACTTGCCGATCGAAAGGTTGGCGGTTCGAATCCCTGCGGCGGGGTGCGCTCCCGCTGCTCGGTCCCAGCGCCTGCCAACCTAGCAGTTCGAAAGCACCTCCGGGTGCAAGTAGACAAATAGGGACCGCTTACCAGCGGGAAGGTAAACGGCGTTTCCGTGTGCGCCAGAGCAGCGATGTCACGCTGGCCACGTGACCCGGAAGTGTCTTCGGACAGCGCTGGCCCCTGGCCTCTTAAGTGAGATGGGCGCACAACCCCAGAGTCTGTCAAGACTGGCCCGTACGGGCAGGGGTACCTTTACCTTTACCTTATAGAACAGCAGATAATACTTGCTGGAGGTGTAAAAACAGAGTAGGGACCTTTTTCCATATTTGGTGGACCTGTGAGGAGGTGAAGGGTTTCTGGGGACAAATTTACGAAGAACTAAAAAAAATCCTGAAGTATAACTTCCCCAAGAAACCCGAAGCCTTCCTCTTAGGGATGATTGGGGAGGAAATAAAAAAGACGGACCAGACGTTTTTCCAATACGCCACTGCTGCAGCGAGGATACTAATAGCAAAAAAATGGAAATCCTCTGAAGTGCCCACAATGGGAGAGTGGCAGGTGAAACTCTTTCAATACTTGGAATTGGCGAGACTTACACAATATATTAGGCGGGATAACTCCGTTAAAAAGAAAGAGGATTGGACTAAATATGTAAGATATCTTGAGAATAATCTTGGAATTAATAATTTAACAGTAGACGATGTTTAACTCCTATGACATGTAAAGACAAATTGTAAATAACTGCAGAAGAATTGTACGGAATATTTAATCCAAAGCTGAGGTAAATGGAAGTTAATTGTTTTGCAAGGGTATGATTGGAAATCTCTCTTTTTTTTCTCACTACGTGTATTTGTATATAATTTCTTTTTTACTGTTTTCTTTTTTCTTATCGTGTGTCTTTCTTATTTTTTGTTAGGTAATCTTTTCTTTTTCTTTGTATGTTGTATTTTGTATGTTTGTAATAAAAATAAAAATTAAAAAAAAAGGGGAAAAAAGGGGGAAAGAAGTGGAGGGGGGAATGGTGAGTGAGGTGGGGTCGGGTGGCAATGCTACTGTTCTGTTTAGTGTATGTGTGGGGTTTTGTGTCAGTGTCACTTGTGTGGGTTCTCTTTACTATTTGCTTGCATTCCTTTGGTGGTGAGAGAGGTTGGGGTTGGCCTAGGGTGTGGCTGTTTGTTTGTGATTGGCTGTGGTGAACTTTGTTTTTGTGTGTGAGTGGGGTGGGTGGGTGTTTTTGGATCAGGTCAGCCAGATTGATTCGAGCGCTGTGGGCAGGTTCTTGCTGTTGTCTTGTTCGGCTGTGTATGTGATAAAGGGTAACCATATTCGGGGAAAGGTGGTTTCTTCTGTTTGTCCGTGTCAGTTTCAGTTTGTTGGTTAGTTTTTCTAATAAAGCTGTTCCCCATACTATTTGATATCATTGGCCTATGCTTACTTTGTGTTGCTTTTGGGGGGAATATGATGCAGTATTTGCAGTGATGCTGCCCGCTGCAGAAACCTGCTTGCTTCTGCTATACTCTGTTTGTATATCTACAAATAATTAGATATCTACAAATAATCACCATAAGCCCCCAGCATTCCATCTAATCTAGTGGCAGTTTTATACACTTACGTGTTAGTTATCCCCATTGAATGCAGTTGAATGTACTTATAACTAAGCGTATATTGGGCTGCAATGTTAAATCCAACAGAATCCAACACATTGTCAAGGTGACAACAGTAAACAAACAAACAAACAAACAAAATAGGAGGGGAGACAGGCACAGAAACCATAAAGAAAAGCATGATTTTCTTTTGCTTCTTTTTTTTTTTAAGGCCAAGAAAACTGATAAGATTTATTACAGCTCAACATGTTTGGGCAAATGGGTTCCTTTTTCAAGAGCAATCTTACACTTTCAAATTCTATACAGTACACTAAAGCACTTTGGGCAAATACAAACTGCTGTTCTTGTCTTCCTCATGATAGGCAGCTAGTATTTGTGCATGCTGCTTTAGCCACTTCATAGAATTTGAAAGTTTAAGATTGCTCCCGGAGAAGGAACCTGTGTTCCGAAAGACACTGCGCTGCAATAAATCTTCTTAGTTGACACTTTGGAGACCACACATCTCCTCTTTGCATTCTTTCAGCAATCCTAAACATGCCTACTATGGATTGAGCCTCACCAAGCACAATGAGACTTGCTTCTGAGTTAGCATGCATAAGGTTGCATTGAAAAGCTAGCTATATCTATGAGGTTAATCATGCATACGTCTGTGTTGAATCGAGGCCTCTGAACTTTAAAGGCCACTTTGGTGTGGGGCAATGTGGCTATCTGCGGAGCCATGCTAAAACTCAACGTGCGTGAAGTTCAGCTCACACCTTTAGCCATCAGGTGAACTGGCTTCTCTCTTATAGAGGTTTCATTTCAAAGTGAGCAGTGGAATCTACTTTCAGAACTGGCCATGAAAATAGCTCAACATTTCCACCCACCATATAAGCAGCGACAAAGCAGAAAATGCATTGCCAAGAGTAGCGATGCTCACTTGAAACTTGGCAAAAGTTCATGTGGTCAGGTTAGATGTGGCAGAGGCTAGTTAGCTAGGCAAAGCCTTTATGAAAACGAGACTTGGCAGAATGGTATATTGCACTCAGTGCTTCGATACAGAGCTTGTGACATATCCACAAAGCAAGCCTCTGATGATCTCACTGTATTATATATATCTCTATTGATTTGCTTAGTCACATCAATGCACCTAGCATTTAAATAACAATGTGCAAAGTCTTCCATAATATTTCTAGATGGCTTGAAATCTGTTAACGCTTCCTTCATGTAAACAACTGCAGTTGCCCTGCCCTCGCATGAAGTCTTGGGTTTGCAATTTTGGGAGAGGGGAGACTGCCCGCTGGGGAGCGGGAGGGTTGCCGAGGCCCCCTAGATTTAGAGGCCCTAGGCTTCAGCCTACTTAGCCTGTACATAAATCCGGCACTGGGTTGAGTGATCCAAGGGGGTCAGGAGAAGGAGGGTCTTCCAGGACAGAGTTAGAGGCTGCGAGTCACAATGTGAGCGCAGGTGTTCCAGTCCTGCTGAGTCTCCTCCCTCTCTGACTCCCTGCTTGAGCAATGGGTCAGGCAGGCCCAAAGGAGGAGCCCACTCCTTCAATGCATCCTTCATCTCTTTGGGAGATGAAAAACTAGAAGGGGGAAGGATGGGGCCAGTGGTAAGTTTCAGCAATGTTTCAGCTAGATTAATACAAACCAGGGGGCTCTGCTGTGTTGGTATTTTCTGTTAATAAAGAGCTAACTGCATTCTGTGCCTCCTGTGTCTGTGTGTGCCTGCCCTGTGGTTGACCTGGCTCGTTGACAGCTCCTTGACAGGTAAGGAGGTGCTGAGCTTTGAAAGGATCCTAGAGTCATCTATCCTCCTTCCCAAAGCCTAGTCAGCACTTTCTCAACATTAGGAAGGAGATAGGAGGGCTCTAGGACCCTGCCAGAACCTCGCACCTCCTTGCCAAAGGCCTTGCTTATCCAGCTTTGGGAAGGCAGCATGAGGGCTGGCAGGTGTCAAATTTTGGCCTCGCTCTCCACCCCCCCATGCGACAAGGCCTTGCGTGGCTTGCAGGTTCTGTGTCAAAGTACTCTTATGGCCCCCTTGGTATGAAAAGTTGGACTACCCTGGTGTTTCCCAAACTTGAGTCTCCAGCTGTTTTCGGACTACAACTCCCACCATCCCTCACTAGCAAATCCAGTGGTCAAGGATGATGGGAATTGTAGTCCGAAAACAGCTGGAGACCCAAGTTTGGGAAACACCGGTGTAGACAATACTGAGCATGATAGACCAATGGTCTGACTCAGTATAAGGCAGCATCCTATGTTTCTAGGAAGGCTAATGGAGCTCAGTGGGACTTACTTCTGCGTAGAAATGTATAGACCGCTTTGAGACTCCGCTTTGAGGTTAAGGTAAAGGGACCCCTGACCATTAGGTCCAGTCGTGACTGACTCTGAGGTTGTGGCGCTCATCTCGCTTTACTGGCCGAGGGAGCCAGCGTACAGCTTCCGGGTCATGTGGCCAGCATGACTAAGCCACTTCTGGCGAACCAGAGCAGTGTACGGAAACGCCATTTACCTCCCCGCCTATTTATCTACTTGCACTTTGACGTGCTTTCGAACTGCTAGGTTGGCAGGAACAGGGACCGAGCAACAGGAGCTCACCCTGTTGCGGGGATTCGAACCGCCGACCTTCTGATCGGCAAGTCCTAGGCTTTGTGGTTTAACCCACAGCTCCACCTGCGTCCCTTTTTTGAGACTCCTTAGGGTAGTGATAAAGTGGGATATCAAATCCAAACAACTCCTCCTCCTTCCCCTCCCATTGGTGGAGGAAGAGGATTGCGGTGGGAGCGCACCACCCCCGGCAGCACAATCCTGGCAGGGTGCCACAGCAGCTGCCCCCCCTGCGCTGGACGCCCTGACCCAGCAGGCGGTGCACCCTGCCCCCAGGATGCACGCCACGCCTGCTCTCCCCCCCCTGGTGCCGGAGCATTAAGCACCACCACTGCCTCCTCCTCCTCCTCCTCCTCCTCCTCCTCCTCCTCCTCCTCCTCCTCCTCCTCCTCCTCTTCTTCTTCTTCTTCTTCTTCTTCTTCTTCTTCTTCTTCTGTCACAGCTCTGTTGGCATGTGTGTGAGGGAGGAAACTGAGTTGCCTGATAAACACCCACCTTCCCACCTTGTGTGCTGTAATAGCACCTGCACAATTAATTTTCTTTTCAGTTTAATGCACTGACTGCCTGCTCTTATATGAGTTTGTTTATCTTTGCAAGTGAAAGCTCTTTCAAGTCAAAGAGCATTGTGAAAAATGTGTATGCTTGTAAAGGGGGGAAAAAACACAATAGAAAAATTAACCTATTTAGCAGTTAATCTTGCTGTGTAATCTTCTTCCTTTGCTTTTTCTAAAGGCCTTCCTTATTAATGGATACAATTTAAATAAACACATCGCTTGTCCTCAAGCCAAATACCTTTGTTAAATAATTGTGGCATTTTCTGCTAAAAGCACAAGTATAATTGTGTCGGTAAAAGCAAACAAAAACTTAACTGTATAATGGCCACACCAGAGAAGAATGGCTGACAGAGATGAAATCAATAATCAGATTAAAAGCCAACAATGAAATGTTTACAAATCGGTTTAATGGGAATGTGTGCTTGTTAAATTCCTCCCCCTACTAGGTTTAAAGCTATAAATGCTTAATAAAGCAAGAAGGATGTGTCCAGTTACATAAATATTCCAATTTAGGTATGGGCTGAAGTCCTCCAATCCTTGTCATGGACTGGTCGGGCACAGGGGAATGATGGGAGGAACCAGCTAGGGAACCCCCAAGGGATGAAGGCTCAAAGCCCGGGGAGTGTGGTGGGACAACAATGAGTGGTTAGAGGGAGAAGACTGGAAAAAGGAGGTGTCGGAAGCTGATTTCATGGAGTAAGACCCGCAGGGAACTAATGCTATGCTCATTAGGCCTGACACTCAGCCAAGTCTGTGGAGATCGCGTTTTTGCTAGAGTCGACTCCAACTTTGGACTGTGTGACTAATGACAGTTAGGCTCTGTGACAATCCTTGACCACTCACTTGTGTGGACAAATCAAACATGTGAACCATATTACAGGGGTGGCCTGCGCACTTGTGCGTTGAATGCATAACCCCATTGGTTTCCCTAACATTGAAACAGCCCAAATTTTATGGAACTATGCTTTTGCCCAGCAGCAACTTTTCACAACAACACTCTTTTTAAAGTTGCCTTGTCAATGAGGCAGACTGAGGCAGCCACCTCAGGTGGCAGAATCCAAGAGTTGCCTCTGCGGGTTTGGGCCCCCCCACCCGAGGGCCCCCACAAGTGAAGAGAAGCTGTGGCTTCTGGGTTGCAGCGAGATCTTGTGAGGGCAGCACCTTCCTGTTTTGCCTCAGGAGGTCAAACAGGGTGGACTGTCCCTGGCCACAATAATGAGAGGTCTGATAAAGACAGTCTTGTAAGGCAAAGCAATGCTGTAACAGATACAAAGGTATATGGCCATTTATATTCGGGCCATTTGGACATGTTTAGTTTAGTTCTTTACAAAGTCTTCAGTTGCCTTGTTGGTCATCGTCTCCCATATTTCTGTCCTTTCTGCAGCCAGCCCCACACTCTCCATTGATTGCTCGGCCATGATGGCAACATCCATGACGGTCGTCTGCTCTCCGTTGACAACAATCAAATCTGGTTTACAGACAGACATAGCCAAAGATATTCCAGGCTCTTCTGTCTCAATTCATCCTTTCAAACGAAGCAGCTTAGCTGTTCATTTCACGACCCGGTTGTGAGGGGCACATCTTGCACTGTGAGTCAGTTGGCAAGAGTGGGCTATGTTTTGGATTCTCTGATTGTCACATTACATTTTTGTCATACTGGGATGTGTTTAAGGACAGACAGAATCATTCACAGGAATGACAAATGTGTCATATGAACAGACACTTGGACCCATCATCTTCTAGCGTTCAGTCATGGAACGTGCATTTTTTCCAACAATCACACTAAGATGAGCTCGGGTGCCTACAGAATTTGGCACAAGCCACTGTCCAGATGGGAATTTAAACACCCCAGGGAACTATAAGCAAATACTGACAATGTGCTTTGTAAGGCAATTACTTCTTAGGTGCTCTACTACACCTAGACCCCATTGACAAATAAATCCAAACCTTTATTTGTTTGTTTGGGGCATAGTGTAGAGAGGTGGAAGAGTGAATGAAAGAATGATAAGAGGAATTTTGAGCCGAACAAATATTTGTATACTGTGCTCTTCCACAAACATGCTTGCAGTCAAGAGCAAACGACAACAGTAGTGGCTACAACAAATCATGTTTCCTTCAAAATAAGAAAAGCAATTACACAAAGTACATAAGAGCCAAACGGAAAGGATCACAAAACAATTCAAATAATAATTGCAAAGGAGAAATGCTTTGCTATAATGGTAACCAAAAGCAGAACTGTAACACATCAAAACACATTTATATAGGACCACGCAGCTCAGAAAATACACTGCTTAATTCAATTACACAGATTCCCGATAGGTTCAAAACATGCTCCACATCCACACCACATACCCAAACCTTTGACTTGCTGAGTAAAGATCATATACTACCCCTTATGAAAAAACCAACCTGAAATATTTGTGTTATTATCCGATCTTTTTCTACTCATAGGATCATAAGAAGCCCCTTTAGAGTGACCCAGACCATTACATTGGTCTATCTCTAGATCAATATTCTCTTCACTGACTGGCAACATCTCTCCAGCCTTTCAGATCAAGAGTCTCTCTCAATCCCACCTGGAGCGCCAAAAATTCAGTAATGGCAAAGAGTGTTTAGAAATATCTCTCTGCCACATACCTCTGTACCTCACAGACTAAAACAGTGATACCATTTCATGTTCCTGTCTCTTTTTCTGTTCTTATATAGAAGTGGCTGCCATTTTGCATTGTGCCCTGTCCCCATGGCAGCCATTTTGTAACTGGCACCTGCACTACTTTCTCAACATTCAAAAGGTGGCCACTGGCCCCAAATGGAAGAATGGCAGACGCAACTGATGGACTATATGCAACTGGCGGAGATGACTGGCAGAATCCGAGACCTGGGAGAAGAAAGGATCGAAGAAGATTGGAAGAAATTCAAGATTTATCTACAGAAACATTGTGATTTAGTGGAATGTTAAGAAGGATGCTTGGTTATAAATAATTGGCCATCACTAAATTGGATCAGAATTTGATGATAAGAGAGATTAAGAGAAACAAAATTTGTAGGAGAATTATTTTATTGTATTTAAATAAGTGGTTATAAAATTGAAAATAAGATGATAATTTGCTTGACAAAAACTTATTAATGATGTAAGTGGGAGCGGGGGATGTGAGGAAGTCTAAAGATGTTATGAAATTTTGCAAAAACAAAGTAACGTTGTTTATTATTTTTGTATTTCTTTTATTAAAAACTCCAATAAATATTTATAAAAAAAACAAAAAACAAATGGCTGGTGGCCCCTGATTTACCATGAAGTACATTGGTTGTGGTATTTGGGACACTCATTTCTTTTCCTCCTTCAAGGTTACAGCAAATGACACTTTGCTAATCAGCAACTACAGTATTTGGCTGAGGTGTCTCCAAGGTCTCTCCTCATGTGTTGCCGCACAGAAATCACCTCAGATTGCACAGCAACTGATGCCAGCTCTTTGGATCGCCATAACACACAAATAATTCCAAACTGTTCAGTCTACAAGTGTGCAGTTTGCCTTGCTTACCACCAGGTGGCAAAGCCAATATATATGCAGATGAGCAAAAGGGGAAAGGGGTTCGCTGAACAAAAAAACATTTCTTTTGTTGCTTGCCAAAAGATGGCAAAGACTACAGAGGCTTTTGGAGCCCCCAGAGGCTGAAGAACGTTTGGACGGAACATTAATGTGCCTTCCTTGTTACTTGCTGCTGCTGTATTTTGGCAGCATTACATGTTGACCAGTCATCTATGGATTTTGTCTTCCTGTCCTCAAGTTACATCAAGGTGTTGCTCCATTATGTGTCAAGGCTTGCACATTGTTAAGAGTAACAAATGCAAATGTTGTCTGTTTGCCAGCACTGAGTCTTCAGGAGCACGGAATCTCCGAAGACTTGGCAAACTTTCCACCGTGCACAGGATGAGCGAGGAAATAATTTCTCATGAGAAAGTCCTCATGTTTCATCTTTGTAGCACTGATTGGTACAAAGGAAGGTTATGAAAACATAAGAAAACAGGGTCAGAAAACACAGCCTGCTTTCAGGGAGAGGCTTTTATATTCATCAAACAAGATACATTTCAGAGCTCTGTGCAGAATTATTATAACTTCTATTGTATAAGCATACATGGCTCTTAACAGAACATCCTAAGTGAAACAGACAGGCTTACAATCTGCAGTTAAAGGTCACTTATGGGATCCTGCACACCATCTGGCACTCAACTCTGTTTTAGGGTGGCCTCATGCCCTACTTCAGAGAGGTTAGTCCTCTCTTTGAAGCCACCCTGTGTTTGAATGGCTCTCTGGTCCAAGTCCAGTTTAATGATTAAAAACTACCAGAAGTTGCCCGCCAACTGTTAGCACCAGGGAAGCAAACTAAGGAAATATACACATTAGTGGCTTAAAATGCAGTGAGGTCGTCCACCTCAACCCAGCATTTGAAGTCACTTTTGCATGTTTCTGTACACACCAGAGAGATGACAGAGATGTCTTCACCCCCCCCATCCACCAAACCTGTTTGATTTCCCTGCACCTGCAACCCCCCTGAAACTGTGTATGCACTTTGCTCTGTGCATGTGCAACAGCTGTCTCAAATGTACACACCACACCTCAGCTTAACTACAAAGCGAGCATGTCTCACATTTTCAAATACGAGGGAAACTAGTTGGAGGAAAAATGCAACAAACAGCAGTATTTCTCAAGGAACGGCAGGACAAATGTGGATTGTGGCTAATGTCACGTGTATATGTATATATGTACTAAATTTGTTCCTATACATATGAATTCACAGGTGTACATTTTATGCAGATCAACATCCTCTATTTTTGGGTGCTACATATCTCCTCCTCCTCCCTCCCCACCAGTGCAAGATTGTAGTCAATATGTTCAAGTAGAGGCGGGAGATATATAGGGGACATTTTCATGTTCTGTCAAGGACAAATTGACAAGTTCTATGAAAGGCAGGGATCATCATAATGATGGATTGCTTACAATAATCTTGTAACCTATGTAAAATGTCTGCAACCTAAGCAGTGTCCCTGTGGCTTGATAATAGAATTCCAGTTTATATACAGAGCCTACAAGCAGCAGGCTGAGTCAAAACAAGCCACAAAACATTGCTTTCCATGTGCCACGGAAAGCAATGTTTGAACAATCCACTGTTCTTGGACTGAGCAAAATGTGTTCACAAGCATGCTTCACTTATTGAAAAAGCCTACAGAGCCCATTAAACGGTGGAAACAATGTCAGAAGTTTGAAGTGGGTTTGATGCATCCCAGGCATGCATTTTGTGTGTGTCATCCACACAATGTTATTCTCATCCAAGTAGCAGCCTCACCATTTCACCAGAGGTTTCCTGAGCCATAGATGATGTGGTAAAGAAACCGCCCTAGCATAAAATGACATGTCGCTTGACTGTGGGTATACCAGATGATGTGTGATGGTGCATATGTGTGGTGATGACATTTTACTGAGCGCCACAAGAAAACCCCATGTGCATTTTCTTGGGAGTAAAAATACAATGAAATATATGGCGTTTTGGACTAGGACCAAGGTTCAAATTCCAACTTGGCTGCAAAGCGTATTGGGTGACCTTGAACCACTCACTGCCTCTCAACTTGACCTACATCACAGGGTTGTTGTGATCATTAAATGAGGAATGGGAGAACCATGTGTGCCACCTTGAGCTCCTTGGAGAGAAAAAAAGTTGAACATAAATGAAATAAATAAATAAACAAACTAAATAAAACCAGACAGTGGCGTAGCGTGGGTTGTCAGCACCCGGGGCAAGGCAAGTAATTTGCGCCCCCTAACCCGTGGATTTGCGCCCCCTAACCCGTGGATTTGCGCCCCCTAACCCCCAGGTGTTGCGCCCGGTGCGGCTGGCCCCCCTGCACCCCCCACGCTACGCCACTGAAACCAGATAACTAACTAACCATTTGCCGCCCTTGCATGACACATCCAACCAGCTGCCTGGTGTGTCTGCTTCACTCTGTCTAATGGTAGGGCTGGACCTGGGAGTGGTTGTGATCTCTCAGGTCCTTCCTCCTCTTTCCTCCTACTTTCTTAGAGATGCTCCCTGCTACAGAAGTGACAGTTTATTTCCTCCCTCATTCTTACTATACTTTATGCAACTATGTGCACTCAGTAGATTGGACCCAGCAAAGAAAATGACACAAAAGCTACCGATTTGCAAAAAGATGCCCTTATGGTAACACAACTTTTCCAGAACATTAAATGGGGTGTGTGTGTTGCAAGGCACCAAGTTCATATGGTTGGACATTGCTTTCATATGATACACTAATCTAGTGACATAGCTCCATGTGTAGCAGTTTAGAGCCATCTCTATATGGCAGCCACAATATGTTCATTGGTCCTTCATCGACACAAGAGTGAAGTCTCGCCTTCTGTTTTTCACACATACCACACCACTTATGGAGTGGCATCCATGGCATCCATTGGTTTGTCTGCTGCCAAATACCAGGACCAAAGAAAGAAAATGTGTAGAATTCCTGCTATCACCTTTACAGTTCTTTCACCCTCTTTTCATTTAGAAAGGAGCCACAAACAAATTCACAAGATACGGAAATGCCATCTTTTTGTCAACGCCCCCCTGGGGACTGTACCCTTCTATGAATGTAAAAGGGAAGAGAAAGTGCACGTCCCCTCAAAGGTTTTTGGAACTGGTCCCATGACAACCACGAGGAAAATCTGCAATAAGCTTAACAAGGAACCACATGGAACTATTAAGGAAAGAAAATACACAGTGTAGCTCTGGTGAGCTACATAAAGGTACGGGAACCTCGAAAACTTCCGCAGGCACTCAGAAAAAACTAATCTTTGCGGAAAGGATAATGCAATAACATTTTTCTTGGCGAGGTAACACGTTTATTGTGTTTCAGATGACTTAAGGAACGGCACTGTGGGGACTGCCACCTGGCGGCCGACGTACTGTAACAACAAGATCTTTGCTATGACAAACTATACAAGCATATAAATAGGAATGGTGCTTTATAGGTGCGAAATCCATCTCTAGTAGATTTGTAAGTGGTTTGTTGTCCCCACAAGTCTCCATTTTACATAAAAAAAGGAAATGGCCTTATCTTTTTAATGGCCAAGGCCCTCTTTTTTTTTTTTGCTTTAAACAAATGCAGATAAATATAAACAACCAAAATTACAAAAGAAAAATCCTTGATAATAATAATGGAAAAGGCTAAAAAACTACAAAAACTACCAAAGTACATGGCATAGAACATAAGCCATTATGGGAAAGAAAAAAGAAAGAGGAAAGAAGAAGGAGAAGGAAGAAAAGAAGGGGGGGGGATGAGCCAAAACACAAGAAGGCTCGTCTATTGTACGCTTCCGTCAAGGTCACAACAGATCATTATTCTTATCTTTTCTCTCTGTCTGCATTCCATAGAATCCCTCATCTTGGTATCAGGCAACATTTCCCAATGCGGTATCATTCTAAACATAACCTTTATTGATGAATCCTTATCCCCTAGATAATTATTTAAACATTCCCATTCTTCTTTCACCATCTTTTTAGGTTTATCTCTTATTGCATCTGTCAGCTTTGCAAGCTCCAAGTACTCACACAATTTGACTACCCATTCATCTTTAGTGGGTGTATTTTTATCTTTCCAGTGTTTTGCCACTATAAACCTTGCTGCTGACGTCGCATACATAAATAACCTGGTTTTGTTTTTGGGAATATTATCTGAAACAATTCCTAGTAAAAATTCTTCTGGTTTCTTGCTAAATGTAGTTTTTATCAATCTCTTTATCTCTTCTTAAATCATATTCCAAAATCTTTGTATCTCTAGACAGGACCACCACATATGGTAGTATGTTCCTATCTGTTCCTTACATCTCCAGCACTTGTTATTATATAATTTATTTATTTTTGCTAGTTTTACAGGGGTCAAGTACCATCTATAGTACATTTTCATAAGATTTTCCCTTGTAAGGAAGCAAGCCATGAATTTTATATTTTTAATCCATAATTCATCCCGAATATTGGGTTTTATCGTATGTCCCAGGTCCCTCTATTAAAGTTCAGTATGCTTGTAGAATTACAATAATAGAATAACAGTATAATAAAATTGTGGGTTTGGAAGTGACCCCAAAAACCAACTAGTCCAACCCCTTGGTATGTAGGAATTACTGCTAAATAATCCCAGACAGATGGCCCTTCAACCTCTGCTTAGAAAATATCCAATCATTGAGAGTCCACCCCCTTTGAGGTTGCCCAATCCATGGTAAGAAATATATTCCTAATGTTTTTTTTGTTGTTTTTTTTGCATAACACTTTTATTCTGCTTTCACCACAACGGGGAAGGTGAAAAGAGCATGTCAGGATAAGCCTTCTGCTCCTCCCTCGGCAGAGAACATCAGTCTTTCACATTCTGTCTGCATCTTCATCTGTTATTCCACATAGCACCACCACGTAATTAGGACCCAGCAGTCTTACCAGGAGCGATGGCAGATGAGTATTCTACGGTAGCAATCCAGACATCTAAAGCAGCAGTTGGTTTCTGGAACTGGGTTGGGTCATAACACTAGACCCCCACCCGTGAATTCCATGCGCTCAGGTGGCTCAATAAAAGCTAGCCAATCAGAGGCGTGAGTTGGCAGCAGCCCCATTGATTGGCATTTGTAAACCGCCAAGGCCAACCCTAAAAGGTTGCCAATTAGGTATACCAGGCCCTGCAGGAACTTCTGGCTTGAACTCTCAAGTAACTTGAAGGTGGCAGAGATGGACATGAGTGCTTGGATGGGCCTCCAGGCCATCATACAGACCATCATAGTGGGGAAGATGGAGATTGTGTTGCCTGCCATGTACATGATAAATAAGTTCATAGGGATTTGCTTCAGGGGGCCTAGAGCGATATCCCAGCAGCGCTTTTCTACTAGGATGTGATCCGTTTCCTGGACACTTGTGTCTGGCACCTGCTTGTCTGAGTAGCCGATGGGATAGAGGGTGTCTCCCTGGCCACCGCTCCGATCACTCCGGCCTCTGCTCCCACTGCCTGGACCACTCAACTCAATGGCCCATTTGAAACGCCGTCCGCGGTTGGTAACTAGCCCCCCAGGGGTGCTCATCGTTGCCTTTGACGCCCTCGCTGCCTCTTCGGAAACGCTCATATATTCCTAATGTTTAACCAGAATCTACTTTTTTGTTATTTGAATCCAGTGGTTTGGGTCCTACCCTCTGGAGCAGCAGAAAACAAGCTTGCTCCATCTTCCATGGACAACCCTTCAGATATTTGAAGATATCACATCACTTCTTAGTCTTCTCTTCTCCAAGCTAAACATACCTAACTCCCTTAACCATTCTTCATAAGGCTTGGTTTCCAGACCCTTGGTCACCCTCCTGGGCACACATGGTGTCACCTGAAAATAGTCCCTGTTCCTCAAGACCGAATCCTGACGAGGCTTAGTAAAGTGGATGGGACTGGTCTTGAAAGATTCGATTCCAAATTGCAGCCTTACACGTGGATTCTACTTTAATTAAGTGGGACTTTCTCTTCCTCCTCTTCCTTCTTCTGGGGAACCGCCCTTTTTTTTGGTTACAGCAGGCAACTTCATTATCCAGTGCTGCTTAGCAGTTGCAGCTAAAGTTACGGTACTTTGCTGTAAACTCTCTCAATCCCCAGTTGGTCTGGCAAGATAATGTCATGGAGTTACACCTCTGCTGAGGATTTGGGCTATAAGATGGAGTGAGAGAGAACATTGTAAGGAGTTTTTGGCAGATCCATACCAAGTAAAGTTCCACACTGATTGCTTGATTTTCAGAATATATGAGTGGTGTTCAGATATAAAACAGTATTATTATATCTTTTTTTAAAAAAAAAACTTCAAAACCAGCAAGAATTTAAAAAGGCAAAGATAAGATAGACTAACTTGAGGAGGCTTGGGAGCAAAGGGAGGCTTCCAAACCAACAATGAAATCCCTAACAATGTTGGAGCTTGTTTCACTTCTAAGGAAAGGGAATTCTAGAGAATTGGTGTCACAATGCTGAAAGCACATGACTGAGATATAGTTTGCAACCTTGTGCAACCCACGTGGGGGAAGAGAGAAAGAACTGCTACAGCTTCCCTGCACTAGAACTTGAGTCAGGTAAAAAACTCCAAAAACCTGTTCAAGCCATTCAGGTGTCTTTTGCATAGGGACCGAATATGTTCTGATCACTTTACGAATTGCTGTGTGAGCGCAGTCAGCAAGTTACATGGTCAAGCTGTAATGAATCTTAAAGACAAGCTTACTATCCTGGGAGCAGACTTCTCAGACTCTATTAACAAGGAAGCATTTGGACCTCTTCCACTGCTGGCTGATTTGTTTCAAAACTTAAGTCTTCAGAGACAAGAAAACGAACCTTGTCAATTTAAAGGTTGCCCATGGAAGCAGGGGAGAATGGCAGAGACTCTGAGGCTCATAAGAATGGCTTTGCAGTGAGAATAACTCTCCCTGCGCAGTAACAAGGGAAGCATTAATGTAGAATGACAACTGCATCTCTTTGACTACGGAATATTTCAAGCCATGGGGCTCTGCAAAACTATCTGCTCAGATTATATCTTTAAAAATATCATTGGCTTGGGTGTGATTTTTTTAAAAAAAGTTTTTTGAGCTACCCCATGACCCAAGGTCTAGCTTGCTATAGAACTCAATATGCGGTTTTAATCTAAATAACTTGTGGCCTGCCATGTAAAAATGTTCAATGTATATGTGCATCTAAGAATTCATTTCTTCTATTGCAGAAATAGTAGGCTGTGTACACACACTATATAAAGCACAGGCTGAGCACATTTACCCCCTCAAAGAATTTCTGTATAGTGAAGTCTGTAAAGGATTGCTGCGAATTGCAACTCTGTAGGGTGTGAAGTGCCCAAAATTCTTTGAGGGAAAGAATGTGCTTCAAATGTGCTTTAAAGATATAGTGTGTGCGCAGCCTAGCTCTACCAATTTAAAAATTTGGGTCAGGGTTGAGCCACGGACGGCAGCCTGAAGTGAGCCAGAAATTAGCAGTTGAGCCATGGAGTCAGAACAGAAAAACTTACTGGAGCCAGGAAGACCTCGTTGCTCAGGCAAACTCCCAGCCCAGACAGGAAGCCCTTTACAAAACTTCCTGTCCAGGAGGGCTCAATGACCAGCTTGGATGGGTGGGTGCCAGTCCCGAACTTGAAAGGACTTCCCTGATGAAAGTTGTTCCAAGTCACTGTTCTGATATATTGGTGGGGGTGGGAGGGGCAACCACAAACACAGCCAAAGGTTCCTAGCAGCTCCTGGCAATATATAAAGCAAGAGTGAATACTCAAGATCACTTCATGGTTAAGGCATACCTGAATGGTGTTAAGTGAGTGTGAGCGTGCACACTAGCTTAAGAATATAGCATAGCACTTCGTTACATTTGACCAATAAATAGGTCCACATAATATAACTATAGCCTGAATCTCAGCAACTAGCAGGCACTAGGGAACCACCAGAGACTGGAGAAAAACAAAGGAAGAGGCAGGTGTAAGCCTCAAGCTTAAAAGCAACACTGTATTTTATCAAAAAACATCCCACTTTTTATAGTAAGGTACTAATACCAGATTAAGACTAGCCTCCCCTTTGTTTGTTTTTTGGTATGGTTCTGCCTCTGTCTTTCTCCTTCCTTGAGAAACTGGCCTATGATCCACTGGTGGGTCCTCCTGTTTATCACTATCCTTGAGAAATGATGAAGCTTCCTGAACCCTGCTAATCTATGGTCCAGTTATGTATGATTACAACCAACTACCCATGAAAAGAAAGCAACTTGTAGGAATGTGTGTTTGTAGCAGCTAACTGTGGACCAAGATAGATATGATTGCTCAAAAAAAAACAACAACCTGGGCAAGGGGTCTTCATTCCCCCTACTTGGTCCTTCCAGATTAGAAGATGTGGCTTAACCGGACTCACCAGTTTCAGAAGACTCTCTCCCTATGGCCCTTGCATTATAACCAGAAACTTTAATACTCTTAACAGTGGAAGCAGAGCCAACCATACTACAAGGCTGGTCTCAAAAGATCTTTGTACCCTTGCTGAAGCAACAGCTCCCATTGTTATAGGTGAGAAACATTCAACTGGTGATCTGTCCAAGGTCCTGATCAGTGCTGCCTAATTCTACCTTATTCTCCTCTGCAAAACAGTCTGGGCCTTGTGATCAAGACTTCACTTTGCCCAAGCTTACCTTCGCATTGCCTACGGAAACCTGACCTTGACGAAAGTAACTCTTCTACATTGGCTGCTATGCCTCTTGGCTCAGAGGACTGCAACTATAGCCTGCTTTCCTGGGAGCTCCGAGTCTATTTGGGGCAGGACATGGCAATGCCCTTCTATGGGACAATGGAAGCTATTAGACAAGAGGCTCAAATAAGGCAATCCAATCCCACATCCCTTGTTTTCTGTTTTATTTTCTGACAGACACTCAACATTCTGTGGCTACTAAGCATGCCTAGTCCTCATTAAAATGGTTTTTTTTTGGGAGTGCCCCCCTTATCTCCCCCTACTTTCACAAATCTTGTGGTTCCCCCAATGCATGCTGATACTGCCCTTTTATTTCTCAGTGGCCCTGTTCTAGATCCATGTCTATCAGCACTCACAGCTTGAATTTGCTACCAGAAGGAGTAATTGTTCAGTGAATAACTGTAGTTAAGAAAATTATGCTCCTGCATGGATCTGTGCTTTAGGTGCATCATACATGATTCGGCATCCAGCATAAATTTATCAGGTGACAATTGTTCCAGCATGGAAATAATCTGCTATATTTCTGTACATCAGGCTGGCTGCTGCTAAATACATGGGAGTAAGACCAATAAAAAGAGAGAGAGAGAGATGGCAACCCTACTTAATAATCTTAGTGAAGAGGAAGACTTCAGGGGCAAAGCAAACTGAGCACTAGGATACAGTTCTCAAATTAAAAATCCATAAACCCCACTTGCCAGCCCCCTACCCATTTCTGAAAGGTCATGAACCCCCATAGCCCCCTAAGAATGTTAGCTAAGGTAGGCACCCCAAAAAAATAAGTGGTTGGCCTCCCACTGACCTTGCTATAATTTGAGCACTACCAGGAGATACAGTGCAGAGCAGGAGTAAGTATAAGAGATAGGGGAAGGTTGAACAGATGGATTGATGGTAAAATGAAAAGCAGATAAGAACATTTAGGAATGGGCAAAGACCATGCTCAGATCTGGTTAGGAGAGTCAGAAATTTTGTATTGGCACCATCTTGCACTTGGGAGTCACCTGATGCATGACTCAATGGATCTGTCCTGGTCATCGGATGAACATTTTTATGTGATGAGATTCTTTTTTCCATCTTGAGGCATCATGAAAGCCAGACATGAGCTGGAAAAATATATTGTGCATTCGATATTCGAGAGCTAATTCACTTACCACAAGTGCCATGTTTGTGTAAACGGATCTTTACAATTATATTCTTCAGCTGCTTGAGTTTACTACACGGCAGGTAATTTCAATACAAAAACCGATGTTGAGACAATGCTCTTCTCAAAGACAAGATCTGCTGCATACATTTGCTCATGTACTTTGAGCAATGAAGACTAAGCATGATACAAAAGTTAATAACAAGAGCTCGTATATCCTTAAAAAAGGATACAATGTGTCCAAAGAAAGCCAATCCAAGCTTTTTTTTTTAAAAAAAAGCCTTGGTAGGTCAGAAACACCCAAATAAATAATGCCAGGAGATATGCCTTTATAAAATTGTCTATGTCATCCCATCATTGACATGAGCTGCATTATAATTTATATTAAGGCTAGACAGTGATTCATGCTGTTCCGCTTGGCCCAGCATGCTACAAAATGGTCCCTGAGATAATTAACAATTAGAATTAAAGTGCTTTAAATTTCACATCGCCATCAAACATTGCATTGTCTGTAATCCCATCTGCAGCTGTGATGTTGGCTCCTCCACTCATCCATTGTAACAGTAAGTGATATTTATATGCCAGTTCCTTCTGAAGTTTCTCATGCTTCCTACTTCCTTCTTCAGTGAGCTTAAACAGTAACTTATTGTTTTTGTTTTTGGCTTGCACATTGCTCATATTCCATTATTTTTAAATAATAAAAAGCATTATAACTACTCTTAGGCTGCCCCGAGTCATTCTTTCTGAACCATTTACTTCTCCAGGAATGCGTCATCTTCTGAACTTTTATTTATATCCGATTTAGTTTGAGTGACAGTCTGATCTTCACCTTCCACAATACAAGGGAGGCTCATTCAAATGAAAAGAAGAAGAAGAAGAAGAAGAAGAAGAAGAAGAAGAAGAAGAAGAAGAAGAAGAAGAAGGAGGAGGAGTTTGGATTTGATATCCCGCTTTATCACTACCTGAAGGAGTCTCAAAGCGGCTAACATTCCCCTTTCCCTTCCTCCCCCATGACAAACACTCTGCGAGGTGAGTGAGGCTGAGAGACTTCAGAGAAGTGTGACTAGCCCAAGGTCACCCAGCAGCTGCATGTGGAGGAGCGGAGACGCAAACCCGGTTCACCAGATTACGAGTCCACCACTCTTAAGCATTACATCACACTAGTGTCCTGTTAATGGTGTACCTTCCCAAATGGAATCTGGTGGATGTTAATAAATGAATGAACAATAGGAATGAGTCTGTGATTCTGAGATCAGAGAGCAGGAAGAAACACATGAAAAGAACACCAGAAAGTCCCTGCATGAATCAGGCCAAAGAGTTAAATAAAAAGCAAGGAGCAATTTCTTTGCCCGCAATGATGAAACCAGAGAATAAAGCCCCCATCCTCAAATGGAAGAGGACCATCTGACTAATCAAGGACCAAAGTAGGAAGGCTGCAGCTATGGAAGTAACAGGAAACTGAGGAGATTTCACCCCTCCCATATCCAAGAATCTGCTGATGAGTCTGGTGATTTTCCAGAGAGGAGGGGCGGTGTTCTGCTCTCTACTTATTCCACTCCAGCCTAACATCAAAGAGTCAGTCAGTGTGTCGGATAGAGAGAGAGACTGAGTGTTAGAGAGAGATTGTGTGTATAGATAAGGTTGCTGCTAAGAGCAGCTGCAGACACTCAGTGCAGTTCAGCATTCATTTTGCTTAGACCTCAAATAGCTCTGTATGTAGTTGTGTATTATAGTTGTAGATAGAATAAAGAAGATATTCTCCAGAGCTGCTCTCCGAGTCGTTTATGCTCTGCTATACTCTGCTGTGCGACGACTGTCTTCTTGTTGGAGTGAATCCGGTGCTCACAACTCTAAGCTGTGAGTCCACAGCACTTTGACCTGTTCCTGTGCAGAAGGTGGTCTCTGGAAATGCTACCCCAGCTCGCTGGCCCAGTCAGGGCTGAAGTGGATGAGTCCAGTCCGTGGCACTGGCTCAAGGGTGATGCTGACAGAAACAACTAATTACAGTGGCAGAAACTGCTGCCTGGAACAGACATGGTGGAACCTAGTAATTAAAGGGACAGCAGCTGGGAGAAACATAGCCTTTGCTATAATTTAAGCACAAAGGTGGATTTGGGCTGTGGGTACAGCATAATTGGATTTTTTTTGGGGGGGGGGTATGGGTTGTGTAGTGTAGAACTCCCATTTAATTTTGCTTCCAGTTGATTGCAGAAAAACAGTGCCCCGGCAATGCTAATGAACCTGGTGTGGAAGCTATCTTAAAAAGAAGAAACTTTCAATATGAGTCAGATTATTCTCTTTAAGTAACTTGACTACATTTAAGACAGACCATTTAATATACGGTGGTTACATCCACACCATGCATTTAAAGCTCAAAGAACTGTGGTAACTGTAGCTTGTCAAGGATGCTGGGAGCTGCAGTTCTGGGAGGGATAAACTACAGTTTCCAGGATTCTTTAGGAGAAGCCATGGTGTGGATGTGACCACTGACTTCCAATAGAGTCCTTGAAATTTGCTGTTCTAAATGCATTGTGCATTCATTTCTTGCTTCTAGGTACCTTTGTATTGCTCTCCCAGGAAGTCAAATTTGACACAGCTGAAGACCTTAGGAAGAGACATAGGTAAGTCTCCAATCCTAGGCATATATCCAATCCCATTGAACACAGATGAATTTACTTCTTTGTAAACACGCATTGGATGGCACTGCCACTAAAGATTTACTGTAGTTTTCAGAGAAACTCTCCAACTCAGTGTTTTTCCACATTCCATGCAATCCTTCAATAAATACAGAACAATGCATCACGACTCTTAGGCCCAAAGTTCAGCAACACACCTGGTTGCTAAATTATAGGTTCCATTTTTGCTCCCCGTCCTCTCTCGAAAGGCTTTTATTCAAACATTACAGCTGCCTACCCCTAGGAAATTAGCATCCATAATAAAGGCACATAAAAAAACTGTCCTCTCTTGCTGATGAATAGAGGATGAAGTTACTGTTGCCCTTTTTCTCTCCCTGCCTGGCAGGACAATAGAATGAGGCATATTCGCTGGCAGGGTAGTGACAGACACTGGGAGTCCAAAAGGCTGAAGCACCAGGAACTTGGCGGGCAGTCAGTGGCAAGCTTTGTGTGTTGCAGCTTATATTTTAAAACCCGAGATTAACAGTTTCCTGCCATGTTATTTTCCAGGTTTCGAGTTTCAGCGGCTGGGGGAAGGAGGGTTTCTTGTCAGCGAGATGATCTGTAGATTACAAAGCAAGACAAATGGACACATTGCAAATGAGAGGCGGAAAGTGGCAGGTTGAGGTTTGGAGGTAAACAGTGGGCCTCTCTCAGTTAAATGATTTTCAGGAGATGCCAACATTATACCTGCCCTCTCCCTTCTCCTGAAAGGTGCTAGCCGTGATGAATTTTCACCTTGCCTCTGCAAACAGGTGTGGCCCAGGCAAGAGAAGAACAAGTTCCTCTAAAATGCCTTGCCTGACCTCTTCATCCATGAGATGAAGGGAGTATTGTGAAGGATGTGGCGTCCGTTCAGTTCCCATGCCCACTCGGCCCATCGTCACTTTGCAGATACCATCTACAAAAGCTCCATTGTGGTGCTGTGTTTTGGTTCCATAGTTACCACAAAAAAGGACAAGTGACATTCTGTGGGACCCCCAACTTTCTTGGCAGTGATATTTTGAGGGGCTTTAAACAGGCTGATTTCTCTCTCTTTGTTGAAGCCATGTGTTATAATTTGGCAGCGAGCATAAAATTATTCCCCATGACCAAACGTATTCCATTACACAACAAAGGAATTCTAGGGTGGTTCAGCCACACTTCCTTGCTGACCATTAATAGGTCACTGTGCTTTCTGTATAGAAATGTGAGCACCGTCCTGGGGTGATAACATTATTCACACGATCACTTATCTGAGGATAAAAAGAAGCAAGAGCCTTTGATCTTGTCAAATCACAGCCAAGGCCACCTCTGATTTCACTCCTGCGGTGTAAACAGAACAAAACAGAGGCTAAAGTGGATCCAACGGGTTGTTATGCCAGAGTAACTGTTTGTGTGCATAGGTTTAAGACAACAAGGGGCCCTTTCCTTATACCGAGTTAGACCATTGTATTATCTACAGTGGCAGCAGCACTTCAGGATTTCAGACAGGGGTCTCTCCCACATCAACCTGGAGATATTGGGGACATAATCTGGAACCTTCTGTATGCAAAGCAGACTAAGTTAAGACCTTTACCCAAGGACCTCTGAATAAAGAGTACAATGGCACCTGCAGGAGTTATTGCAGGAATGGAGAATCTTTGGTGGCCCTCCAGATGTTGCCAGACTACAACTTGCATCATTCCATGGTGGCTGGGAAGGATGAGAGTTGGAGCTCAGTGACGACTGGGAAGAGGATAGGTCAGAAGGCAAAGAGGTAACAGGGCTAAGTGAGAGGGGAGAGTCTGTGGCAGAGAGAAGTCCAGGATCAGAGGCAGAAGCTGAAGCAGGCGGGTGGAAGGAGGGAGGCCAAGACGCAAAGATGATTTCGGCTGGTGCAGTGTCGTGGGTATCTCTGCTGCCTACCTGTCTCCCAGAACCAGGAGAGGGCTGAAATGGGTGGAGCAGTGACAGGCTGCAGGCAGGCGTAGTCTCCGATTGCTTGGAAAAAACCCTGTGACAGGATTGGGCACCTGACTGCAAGTTTAACTCCATGTCTGTCTTTCCCTCAGGACTCTCCACAGGCCACACCCCTTCTTGCCAGACCACACCTCTCACTTGTCCTGCTTCACTCCCTCCTTGAGTGTTCTTGCCTGGCTGGATAATGCCTCTTCCTTGCCTGGATGAAAGACAGAGTGGAGTGCATGAATGTAAGCCTTTGCCTCTGACCCTTGTGCCACATGGGACCACTACCATGTGTACTTGAGCTGAAAAATGGCAAAATAATAGATTACTTTTAAACATCTGCAAGATAAATAGAACCGAATCTCGTTTTCTCATATCTTCCCTTCTGCAGACTGTGTTGTACCTTCCCCACATGGCTTTCTGTTTTGGATTTCCCCATGTGTGGAGATTGTGACTCTTTCAAGGGTGCCCAGAAAATGAAGATTCTGCTTCACATACAACATCTATTAGTGCCCAGTAGAGGTGGAAACAAGGGTAAATAGCCCTTCCACTTTATTTCCCTGGACCCAAACCAGGTAGGAATAAAGCCTGCATGAAGAATCTTGCCCACTGATAGTTTTGAATGAAAGGAAAAATAATACTTTTCAAACCGAGGCCCATAATTATTATTTATTTCATCAGCAATTTGCTTTATCACAGTGCCCAGCATTTGTTACCATGGAAACAGGCTCCTTATTTTCAAATGCAAGTAAAAGTCACGCATGACCCAAGGTCAATATCAATAACAGAAATTAAAACCAAAAGGCTGGTGAGCCAGCAATCTGGCCCAACTTTATCTTTCTTTAATCATGGGCAGATGCTAAGAGGATGCAACCAGGCAAAGTTGGCTGAGTGAAGGGAAACTCCAGGATGGGAGGCAGTAAGGCTAAACAGAGGCCTCTCTTCTTTCTGCTGGCTTGCCATCTTTGAACAAGGCAGCTGAGGGATGGGGGTGTTAGAATTCCTGCTCCATGGTTGCAGTCATGGGATTTTTGTCTATCACATGACGGTGTATGTTTTGACTCCACAGAGTGGGAAGTGACGGAGACAGGATGTTTGTGTTACTGTGTTCCGTGAAGTGGGGCTATTGTCCTTTGCTCTTTTTCTCTTTGCTGTCTGATGCTAGAGAGAGGGAGCCATGTTGCAGTGCTCCGTGTGTGTTTATTTACATATAAATATGTAAATATTTATAAAGTAGATTAGCCAAAATGCTGAGTTACTGAGGTCTGTTACACAAACTGCGAAGGCTCTGTGGATCCCTAAGTGTGCCAGTGTCTGTTAACATCAGTCACTGTGATGTTCAGGCTGAAGAAAGCTTTTGAAGCTCTCAAACGAAAGACCAGGAGGGAGATAACATGCCAGTCAGGCATGTGTCTCTGCCAGGGTCCTACTCAAGTGTAGGACGAGCTCCTGACAGGGGAAAGGGGTCTAGAGAGGGAGGCTTCCCAAAATTGAATGCCAAGGTACTTAAGCCAGTAATATTAAATTGAATCACTTCTGTTGCTGCCGCCAATACACAGAAGGAACTTTAAAATCTATTTTTTTTTAAAAAAAAATATTTTTATTGGTTTTTTACACAAATAAAAGACAATACAAAACAAAACACACACATCAAAAACATACAACAAAAATTTGACTTCCCCATGCCTTCCTTTCACCACACCCTTATTTTATCATATTTTCAAGCAACCCTTCAGTCAATTTTAATCAGGTCTCTTTTAAATTTACTTAAGATTTAGCATTTACAGCTGTAGTTCTTTGTTTCTCACCCCTTGACATCTTATCAGTCCACAATTTTACAATAGTTTTTAAGATATATTTTAAATTTTCTCCAGTCCTCTTCCACTGTCTCTTTCCTCTGGTCACGGATTCTGCCGGTCATCTCTGCCAGTCCCATGTATTCAGTCACCTTCGTCTGCCATTCTTCCAGAGAGGGTAGTTCTTGCGTCTTCCAATACTTTGCCAACAGGATTCTTGCTGCTGTAGTTGCATACATAAAGAATGTCCTATCTTTCTTTGGTACCAATTGGCCGACCATGCCCAAGAGGAAAGCCTCTGGTTTCTTTACAAATGTCCACTTAAGGATTTTCTTAATTTCATTATAGATAATTTCCCAGTAGGCCTTAATCTTTGGGCAGGTCCACCAAAGATGGTAAAAAGTGCCTTCAGTCTCATTACACTTCCAGCATTTGTTATTGGGCACATGGTAGATCTTTGCAAGCTTGACTGGGGTCATGTACCACCTATAGATCATTTTCATTATATTCTCTTTCAAGGCAGTACATGCCGTAAATTTAATTCCGGTGGTCCATAACTGTTCCCAGTCAGCAAACATAATATCATGACCAATATCCTGTGCCCATTTAATCATAGCTGATTTCACCGTTTCATCCTGTATATTCCATTTCAGCAGCAAATTATACATTTTAGATAGATTCTTAGTATTGGATTCTAGCAATTCTGTTTCTAACTTTGACCTCTCCTTCTGAAAGCCAAGTTTCCTGTCCTGCTTAAATGTCTCATTTATCTGACGATAATGTAACCAATCTCGAACTTTATGCTTTAGCTTCTCAAAACTTTGAAGCTTCAACTTTTCACCATCTTGTTCTAAGATTTCACAATATTTGGGCCAATTAGAGTCCATGTTAAGTTTTTTCACTGCCTTTGCTTCCATTGGTGACAACCACCTGGGGGTTTTACTTTCCAATAAATCCTTATATCTATTCCAAACATTATACAGTGCTTTCCTTACAATATGGTTTTTGAAACTTTTATACACCTTTACCTTGTCATACCACAAATATGCATGCCAACCAAAACTATTGTCATATCCTTCCAAGTCCAAAATGTCTGTATCCTCCAGAAGTAGCCATTGCTTCAGCCAGCAAAATGCTGCTGATTCATAATAAAGTCTTAAGTCTGGCAGGGCAAAGCCCCCTCTATCTTTCGCATCAGTTAAAATCTTAAATTTTATCCTGGGCTTTTTGCCCTGCCAGACAAATTTAGATATATCCTTCTGCCACTTCTTGAAGCAGTCCATTTTGTCTAGGATCTGCAACGTCTGGAACAAAAACAGCATTCTCGGCAATACATTCATCTTGATAACAGCAATTCGGCCTAACAAGGAAAGTTTCAGCCTAGACCATATATCTAGATCCTTTTTTACTTCTGACCAACATTTTTCATAGTTATCTTTAAATAAGTTCACATTTTTAGATGTTAAATTTACCCCCAGGTATTTAACCTTTTTTGCTATTTCTAACCCAGTTTCACTTTGAAACCTATCTTTTTCTTCATTTGTTAATTTTTTTTCCAGCACCTTTGTTTTCTGTTTATTTAGTTTAAATCCTGCTACCTGACCGAATATCTCAATTAATTCTAAGACTCTTTTGGTACTAGCTTCTGGCTGTTGCAAGGTTAACACTAAATCATCTGCAAATGCCCTTAATTTGTATTGTTTGGCTCCGACCTGTATTCCTTTAACCAGCTGGTCCTTTCTTATCATATTTAACAAAACCTCCAGGACAAATATTATATCTGTCCAGGAACTTTAAAATCTAGGCCTCATTGGTGCAAATTGGATGAGTGACTAGGGTTAAACTTGCCATGATGGAGCACCCAATATATGTTAAATATTTGTATTTTTGGTTATATCTAAATTTCAGTTTTATGTAGTCATGCTCTGTATGTTACAGCTTTGTATTTAATATTTTCTAAAAGAAAAGAAAAAAAGAGAAAAGATTCGGCAGTTTGAATCCCTGCGACGGGGTGAGCTCCCGTTGTTCAGTCCCAGCTCCTGCCAACCTAGCAGTTCAAAAGCACGCAGTGCAAGTAGATAAATAGGTACTGCTCCAGCGGGAAGGTAAACTGTGTTTCCGTGCGCTGCTCTGGTTTCATGAGAAGCAGCTTAGTCATGCTGGCCACATGACCCGGAAAAACTGTCTGCGGAAGCAGACAAACGCTGGCTCCCTCGGTCTGTAAAGTGAGATGAGTGCTGCAACCCCAGAGTTGTTTGCGACTGGACTTAATTGTCAGGGGTCCCTTTACCTTTAAAAGAAAAGAACAATCTCTCTTCCAGTCAGCCTAACCATAAATACCGTATTTACTTGAGTCCAATGCGGACCTCAGGTTTCAGAACCTTGAAACCAAAAGAAGTATTTGCTGGCGAATGTAAATGTGCCATCAAATCTAATGCACAACTTAATTTTCACAACATAATTTGGCCAAAAAGAGGTGAACATTAAATTGGAGTAAATACAGTATTTGTATGTGGCTGTATATGTCTTACCTATGTGGCTGTGCCCCAGAGCACAGGCTGGGATCCAAATAACTGCAAAGTTGCTTCAGTGTGTCCAAGGGGACCTTGGGCTTATGTTTCTCAAGCAGCAGCACCTCACCCCCATGCTAGATGGCAAAGTGCACCAATCAGCTATAAAGTGTGGGTGTGTGAGCAGGTGTGGTGGGCATCTTGAAAAGGAGCATGTGGAAATGGGGCATGAGAATACTAAATACTGCCAGTATTTAGCAGGAGTGATTCAAGCATATACTGGAAATTTAGGATTAAAGCGGATTAAAGAGCCCTAGTGCAAAAACTTCACTTTAAAAACAACAATGCAGCCTTTCTGCAGTTAGGAAAGTGAAAGTGACATGCTATGCAGCTGGAGTTAGTCATTCCATAGATTCTTCTTCTGGAAACTTAACTCCAGCCATTCAAACTTCATGACCCAAGCAAGAAAAATGGTCAGTTTGAAAGTTCATTGAGCCATATCCAGTGTTAGCCACACTCAGAGTAGACCCATTGAATCAATGGACTTAAGTAACATAAACCAATTTATTTCAGTAAGTCTTCTCTGAGTAGCGCTTAGTTGGCTATCACCCATTATCTTAAAATTTAAAATGGGTGTACTCTGTTTCAGCCTATTTTCCAAAGGGTCTCCTTAGAAAGCAGACACCCAAACTGTCAGACAGCAAGGATGAAAACCATTTATTAAGATGCTGTTATTTGCGCCTTCAGTAATTTCCACCTTCTTGCAGGCTTGCTTTTAAAGACCACTGCTGACAATAAATCTCACAATTATTCTTTACCAGTTTGTGACCTCTGAGAAACGAATTTGTCTTTGAGCTTTAGATGGAATATTATGATCTGAGATGCTCCTGTACAAATGAATAATTTACTCTGAAAGTAAACTTAAGTGTGATCTGTTAGCTGCTGTGCTTTCTGATTCTCACTGTTTTAGCTTTGGGGATTTTTTTTAGCTATCTCAGAAGCACGTCTGTTGAAGGATGAGATCAATAAACTATTCTAAATCAGCACTTCTTAACTCTAAGCAAGAGCTGTTTGGGGGTTGAGCAGACTCCCATGAGAGGTGGGGAATTCTCCTTCCTTGAAGGTTTTAAAGCAGGGGCTGGATGGCCATCTGTCATGTATGATTGATCTAGTTGAGATTCCTGCATTGCAGGGTATTGGACTAGATAAGCCCTATGGTTCTGTGATTCATCACCTCCAAGTGGCTCACTTTAAAACTGCAGTGGTACCTTAGTTCTCAAATGCCTTGGTACTCAAACACCTTGGTTCCCAAACGCTGAAAACCTGGAAGTAAGTGTTCTGGTTTTCGAACGTTTTTTGGAAGCCAAACAGCTGATGTGGCCGTCAGCTATTGTTTTGGGGGCGCCTGCACCGATCAGAAGCTGCACCTTGGCTTTTGAACATTTCGGAAGTCAAACAGATTTCCAGAACATATTAAGTTTGGCACTTTTGTTTTTGCTATTTATTTTGCCTTTTTGTTTTGAGGCTTTTTTGGTTAATTTGTTTTTGTGACTGTGTGGAAACCAGTTCAGCTACTGATTGGTTGATTGATTGTGTGACTGTGGAAATGGATAAAAGCACCCATCCAAACAATGACAATCATCAGTACGGGTAAGAAATTTTTTTAATTTTATTTTTTATCATCTACAATACTATCTTATTCATTTTATGGTAGAGTACATTGATTATTCCTTTCATTTTATGGATCAATGGTCTCATTAGATAGTAAAATTCTCATTAAATTGCTGTTTTAGGGGTTGTTTTAAAAATCTGGAACAGATTAATCTGTTTTGCATTACTTTCTATGGGAAAGTGCATCTTGGTTTTGGAAAGCTGTGGTTTTGGAACGGACTTCCGGAATGGATTAAGTTTGAGAACCAAGGTACCTCTGTACTGGGAGTGCTGGTGGACCAGATAATAAACTTTTAACGTGCCTCATAATCAATGCAGCAGCAGCAGCAGCAGCAACACCACCATTATTATAATTAGTAGTAGTAGTATAGTATTGTGTGGGTGCCAGACTCCTCTGAATTCCTGGATCCAGTAAGTGTTAGAATTTAATCAAGACTTGCGCTGTTAAACTGGATGTCAGTCACTTAATCCCTGGACCCTGCAAGAATAAGTCCTTCAAATTTCCAGAAACAGCCAGACTACCCTCCTAGTGAAGTACAAGGAGGGAAAAGGAAGGTGACAGCAAATAGGTCCTTCAGCTTGCAGATATTGAGGAGGAATAAAGCCGGAGCTGATAGTTAGGAGTTACGTTAGCCAGAAGCTGGAAGAAAAGCTGCAGGCTGAAAAGGCAGAGCAATTGTTGATTTGTGTTTGAATCCAAGGCTGGGCTACGAGAGAAATAATACCCCTTTGCGGGTGTTAATGCTGTGAACCCCCTCCATCACATGCTCAGGTTGTATATATGTGTAAATAAACCATATATCATAAAGACACCACAATCTCTGCTGTGCCTCATTCCCAAATGGAAGCACCTGGAACTCCCTGGAATCTCACACAACTTTGAGGCTGGAGTGGTGTGTTACAGTATTAGAATCACAAGCCCCAGGTCAGGCCACTGGAAAGCACTCCTTTCAATTGTATAGTTTAGGGACATATTAGTAAGAGCACCATGCTATGAAAATCGCAGACACCAGGCCAGGTTATCTTTAGCCAGTTTACTAAATCCATTCCTGGTCAAAATGTTGACAAATCCATTCCTGTTCTGATCTTGACAAGGAACTCATGCATCACAACAAGGCAAGACAAGCATCAAGTAAACAACTTGTTGGAAAGTGAACTTTTATCCCAAGACTTTTCAGAGAATTATTTGAAAATAGCAACAGTCTGGAAGCCTCCTTAGTACGCAAAACTATTGAAAGCATGGGCAGATCTCAGAGAAAAAACAGCGTATGCATTTGGTACACCTACCACCAGTGCCCATTTTGTACAAATCCGCAGTTGTGATTTATGCACGTTTACATATATCTAAGTTTCTCTGTGTTGCCAATTCACGCTTTGCTTACAGAAAGGCAAAACACATTTGCCTCTAAAAAGAGAAAATAGCGTGAGGAACAGCCTGCCTGTTCCATCTTTCTGGCTCAGACTGTATAAACACCTGACCATTTGGACTATTGAAAGAAAGCACAGCACAGCAAACCTGTCAGGACCAAATAAACATTTCATGCAGTGTGGAGATCCTTGTCAGCAAATCGGCATTTGAATTCTCACCCTCTTCCTCCCTCCAGAAGAAAAGTTTCTACACTGCTCTGTTCCAGACTAGAAGACTCTTGGTGTCCCTTCCAGTTCCATTGACTGTTAGAACTACAGGCAGAAGCTTCAGAGGCAGACCTTACCCAATACTGTCCCCCAAGTCCTGAAATCCTGTTTCAGACAATCGGGGTAGTGTCTGAGGTGGCTCCCAAAGGAGCCACAGAAATGTCTGCATTCATACATGCTACTAATCAACACATATTTTTCATCATTTGGAGGACATTGTGTGGCAATGTTTGTGTCTGCTTCAGTGTGTTTGGCTTTTTTAATGCCTTGAGAATTATGATTCTCCGTAGAATCATAGAGTTGGAAGGGACCCAGAGTATCATCTAGTCTAATGCCCTGCAATGCAGGAATATGTAGCTGAATCGAACCTGCAACCATGGCGTTATTGGCACAACACTCTAACCAACTGAGCTATCCAGCTGCAACAATGGTGCAAATCTGTATTCCATGTCAGCTTCATCTGACAACAGGGAATCTCTGAAAAAGTGGAACACAGTCATCTAGAGCCCCACCTAAGATTGTCCAGGAAGACTGGGCCTGGGATCATCAGTTTAAAAAAGAAGAAGACCCCTTTTATACTGTTATAGATTTGGGGAAGACCCCCCCAAACCCTAGAAATTAATAAATTGTAGGATTTTGTTTATTTGGGATATGAATTAAGAAGTACAAGCTGCAGAGGAATTCCTGAACCCGCCAATGCAAAAAAACCTGGCCAAGCTGCAGACATTAAGGAACAATACAGAGCCATTGGCAATGCAAGAGAACTGTCCTTCCCCTGGCCCCAAGGTATGAACAGAAACTGGGGATTTGGAAGGTTGCCAGGGTAACTGGGTGTGAGGTGACAGGAAAAGAGCATTTTTAGCAGGGTGTTCCAGGAAGAAGAAGGGAGAAGTAAGACTGGGATCCATCTTGGGCAGGCTGGCTGAAGGCTGGCTGGGAGAGATGCCTTGGACTCCAGGGCTGCACTGTTGTGGGGGACAAGACCTTCTTGAAATGTCCATGCTGTAAGACCTGGACTTCCTCCATGCAGACCGAAGGTGTAAGTAGGTGAATAAACCATATATCTTAAAGCTACAGCAGTCTCCAGCATGTCTCAATTCTCCAGAGGAACACAGACCCTTTACTGTACAACCTCAGCCTAGAAGATACCCTGTACACATTAACATAAGCTTTCTTTTAAATATACACCTCAGCCTCATCCTTCCTACCTCTTTCTTCTCCTTCTGAATGGATCCGAAGTAGAAACACCTCTTCATTTCAGTTAAACTAATGATCCCTTGCAGGCACCTGCACCAGTTTAAAGATGTGTGCCAAGAAAATGTGGAAAAAATTCATACTTTTATTGAAGACTCTGGAGTTTCTTATGTAGT
Organism: Podarcis melisellensis; assembly: GCF_964234715.1. Lineage (NCBI taxonomy): Eukaryota > Metazoa > Chordata > Lepidosauria > Squamata > Lacertidae > Podarcis > Podarcis melisellensis. The sequence goes on from NC_138542.1 coordinate 22,799,774, forward strand.
GATTCTTGAAAATCAGAGAGAAATAAGCACGCTTCACAGGACAACAAAGCTCAGCCTTAGAAGGATTTGCCTCAAATAAATTTCTCTTTGAGCAAAAGAAAATTCTGATTAAATACTTATAAGTTCACATGCCAGCAAGGTAAGCAAGACGCCAAACACTCAGGTGGCCTATTTTCTGAAGAAAAGCGAGAGAAATCTTTCCTGGAAGAGACTTTCTAGTCATCTATTGGAGCTGAAGTACAAAGAGCTCTTGGGGATTTAATGCCTACATTTTTTTGAAAAGCCTTTGTAAGTTTTATTTCCCCCCTCTTTGATAACGTCTCTCTTATTTTATCTTCCTGACTTTTGATTTGATTCCTGGCACATTGTGACACTGAAGAGAGACAACAACAGGCTCTGCTAAACAGAACTTTACTAAGTCGTTTCATCAAACCATTTTTGCGGACCGGCCCATTGTTTTGTCTGCTTTCTTTGTCGTTTTGCCATATTTAGGATTCCCAAACACAGAACATATAATTTGCAAAATGGCAATTAATCTAGCCTTTGTTCAAAATGTGACTGGAGGCAGAAGTTAATAGGAGGGGTCTCTTTGCAATCGCCCCTTCTAGTGCCACACTTCGTGGCTTCGTGCCAATCAGCTGGCAGCAAAATGAGGCCACCCACAGTCAAGATAGTGATTTTTTTTCCTATAAAGAGGAGCTCCCCAGATATGCAGAAATGTATTCTGATGAGTGGAAGTATAAGGTAGGATGCAAGGAGTGAGTAGGATTCTGGTAACAAGGTGGACTCCGCCTGCCTCACTGCCCATCAAATGTGATAGGCCTTTACAGCTAGTAAACTATGGTACATGTAACTCCCTGTTTGCAGGCGTTCTGCACACACACACAACCACTGATGTGTGCAGTGTTTTCAGTCTGGAAGGGGGCAGAACAAAGCGGAATGGGGCAGGCTTACATGCACCCCACCGACATGTGCAGTGCATCCAAATGCAAGCCCTGTATAAATGCGAGTTGCCTGTACAGTTATGTGGAGTTACATATATGCTATAAACTACAGAAATTTGTTTTCCTTCACAGATGGAAGTTAGGCTGTACCAGCAGGACCTCAAACATACATTGGATCTGTCAAAATACGTAGATTGTACATTTGCATTTTTGTATGAAATGCTCCTTTTTAAAAAAGCATGTCATACATTTAAAGCACTCTCAAACCACTTTGATAGTCATGGTTTCCCCCCAAAGAAACCATCTTGGGAACTGTAGTTTGCTGTGAATTATAGCTCTGCAAGGGGGTTTCCTAACAGCTCTCTCAGTACCTTTAACAAACTAAAGTTTCTGTGATTTTTAAAGGGGTAGAAGAGTGCTTTAAATGTAGGGTGTGGGTGTAAACAAAGTATCTCTGAAATCCAGGAAATGGGATTTGAGGAGAGAGGGGGAAAGAAAATCTAATTTTACATATCAGGATTTATTTATTTTTTTAACCAATAAGTCAATGTTCTATGCAAGAAGCAGTCCAATACGGACAACATTCAGTTGGGCCAGAACCGCAAAATTATGAGTATAGATCTGTTTAAAAATGAATATTTCCTAAGGCAATTAGCCTTAGGAAAAATGTTTCCATTGGAGACAATGGAACCCTTATTTTCAAGATTAATTGCAGCCTGGGTGGGATTTTTGAGGGTTTCGTGGCTGGGGATGGAAGGGTTAAACATTCCAGTGTGTTGCAGTCTGAATAAAAATTCACCTATGGACTCTGCTTGCTCTTTCTCTCTTCATTCACTTTTACAGTGGACTGGCCAACTAGTTGGAGAACGAAATTCAAGTCAAGGGCTGTCCATGATTCCAGCTATTCTGACCCCATACAGGGAGACCAAGAGCTGAGAGGCCAAGCACCTTGAACAAGCAATTAATTCCTCAGAAAGGAGGAACAAACCGTCACTCAAAGCAGTGCTTTCCGACCTGGGAGTTCTGCCTCTTCACCTCAGATATATGGAGGGAGGTAATATAACCACATTTTATAGAAATTTGTGGCCTTATAAATTAGAACGCTTTGCATTTCCATTAACACTACAGGACAATAGAACCTTCTCCAGCGCTGTGGCTACATAACATTTCCCCATAGGCCAAACTGTCTACGTACTATATTAACCAATATGTCTCAAGCTCAATAAGAGTGATTTCTCTGCACAGTAAATGACCATACTAGTACATTAACAGTGGATTTATGCCGAAAGCTAAGATATTCCTCTCCCTCTGACATAGGTTTTAGCTTAATTATCTCATTACGTTTTGTGGTCCAGCACAGCAGCTATTGACCTCAACGATAAATCCAGTCAAATCAGCAAGGTTTTAAATCTACGAGGCAGAATGATGGCATTAACTTGCCCAAGTTTGGATCTCTTCACCGTTCAAGGTGGAAGCACAAGTGTGTTCGGGAATATGCTGGCATGCACAAGCACTTGGAAGTTTGGATGGGGAAAGGGGTATATATTCAAGCCCCACACCCAACATTCTCCTGCATCTTGCACCCTCCCCCCATCCTCAGTGTTGAGTTAGGGGGCTTCTACATGTGTCTTCTTGACAGGGTGAGCTCCCATTGCTTGGTCCCTGCTCCTGTCAACCTAGCAGTTCGAAAGCACTAAGCTGCTTCTGGCGAACTAGAGCAGCGCACGGAAATGGCATTTACCTTCCCGCCAGAGCGGTACCTATTTATCTACTTGCACTTTGATGTGCTTTCGAACTGCTAGCCAATAAAGCGAGATGAGTGCCGCAACCCCAGAGTCGGCCACGACTGGACCTAATGGTCAGGGGTCCCTTTACCTTTCAATGGCTAAGGTGGGGAGTTAAGGACACTTAATTCTTTTCCTCCCTCCCTGTCTGCTGACATCCATATGCTTATCAGCTTCCCCCAGCCCCAGTGACTGTTGTCTGGGTGCATTTAAGAAAAAAGCACATTAAATAGAAATATATATTTAACATTTGTGTCTTGTCTGACGTATGTGCCAAAATAATAATAATCCCAATCAGCCTCCATTTATATGGATCGAGCAAACTGGCCCTCAGTCCTTTGCAATAATCCAAACAGATACTGAAAACACCTATAAAATGCTTCATTGCCTCTTCTTTCTGTTCAACTTGAGGCCCGGCCTGTGCTGCCTGTTGATTCCAATGAAGCTAAACGTAAGGCTGTGCAACGGTGAATAAACTCCCTCAAGTGTTAAAGCTTTATCATGCTGGCCAAGAATTCCAAAGGGTGATTTATTCTCCACGCAGAGATTTTATTTTATTTTATTTATTAAACTTGGCTGGGGGCCAAATCCTTTGGCATTTTAAATGTAAACTTAGGCTGGAATATATTGCCTTATGCCGAACATTTGTAACCTCTATTGATTGGCTCAAGTGGAAGCGAAGAATTAAAGGTCTTTATTATTGATGTGGGGAAAATTACCTCTCTGCCGTTCTCAGCCTGAAGATATCCATCACTTCCCCAAGAGCACCTATCTATAACTCTTCCTTTCCTGTGGCTAGGAAACATATACTTATTTATAGTGTTTTCCTATAATTTAATTATGCTCCAGATACAGCCAATCCTTTTTAAAATTCCAGGCAAGGGACTATCTCAGCTTTGCTTTGCGATGACACAGTGGAGCTAGCTGCTATTCATTTCTGGAATGACAGGGAACCTGCAGGCTTGGAGGCTCTGGGCTATATTCCGAAGACCTCTGCCAACGCATGCCTTGAGTTTAGCTTAGCCCCCAGTGCTGTAGTTTGCTTAGATTGATGGGTATCGAAAGGAATCACAGTGCATTTCAGATATATTGTAAGCTTTCCAGTTGTAAGGTAGAGATAGATCTCCAGAGGTTGCTAGAATCCAACTCCCACTAGTCCTAGCCAGCAGGGCCAGTGGCCAGAGATGACAGGAGTTGTTATCCAACAGCATGTGGATGATACCATGTTGGCTATCTCTGATGTAGGGTCTAGGATGGAGAAAACCTACCACAGAGTCAGGTTGTTATGCATGTAAAATAAATTTTGATGATATGCAAAGTAGCAGAGTAGGAAGCTAAATAACTCTTCTGGGTGATTGATAGCTTCTTTGTGAAGAGTATATAATGTCCAGACTCTTTGTTTACTTTCACCAGTCCTTTTTTCTGGGGGGACGCAGATGTACGCATACCCCTAAACATTTTGTGCATCTAAGTTTGGCTTCATTGAGGGGCAGTATTTCAATATTAGGAAAATGAGAGTACCCCTAAACATTTTTTAAGGAAAAAAAACACTGACTTCCATAAACATATAACTGAGAAGAATGTATTTACTGTTAAGTTGTGGGTGAACATATCAAATGACACAGCGATTCTTCAAACAGCTCTTGTTTATTCACAGGCCAGAACAGAACTGAACTGAAGGGTTCAGTCAGCCTGCTTATATAGAGCTCCAGTACAACGTAACTGTAACAATTTTCTAAAACTATCTAATCACTGAACGTCACTTTCGATCCCTTATTTGCATAAATATCTACAGTATCCCCCTGCTGGCCCAGGGTGAGAACTTCAGTACATAACATTTACAATCACATGTTTGTTCAAACAAGGGTACATTCTCACGTGATTTGTAGACTGAAGTGTTCTTACTTAGACTTATAAACAAAAGTGTTGAGAATTCCACCGGAGTCTTACCTTATTCAGGCCTTACAGTTTCTTATGCACGGCTTTTTTTCTTTTACCTCAGCAGTATTCTCTCTGTTCCTTACAGAGAGCTCCTGCGCAGGTTTCTCCCTATTAACGTTTAGGAATCTTCCTCTGTCTGTTTCACTTCAGACAGATCACACTGACACACAGTAGCATCCTGACAAACCTCACATTCTCCCTCACACATAGAGAGAAGCAGAAAGACAGTTACAAAACGACAGTTACTAGAATAACAGTCACAACAGCATGGAATGCCTCTCTCACCTGACTCACAGTCAGCCAATCACATGACAGCTACTGCCTGAGGGGAAAACAGCAACCCATGTTAAAAAGTACACAGTAATTTAACATAAACAAACATTCCCATTTCAGGAAATCAAATCATTATCCTTAACATGGGTTTAGGACAACTTGACAGAAGACAGAGGGGACTTCCCTACCTCCTTCCCAAAGCCTAGTGAGCTCTGGACTATGGGGAGGAGGTGTGAGGGCTCTGGTAAGGTCCTAGAGTTCTCCTTGCAAAATTGGAGAGACTGTTGTGGATGTGACACAAAAACATTAAACACAACCTGTTCTATTGGTTACCACAGAACGCTTCTTTCAAGCCTAATTTCAGAGTGGGCAGGGGAGGGACCCTGTGGGTTCCAAGGAAGGTCTTTATGGGCACATGGGCACCCATGGGTGCCACACTGATGCCCCTCTGTGTCTAGACCAACTTGACAAAATCCAAGATCTCTGGTTTGCCGAGTTATCTCTTGTGTAGGTCTGAGTGCCCCACAATGCAAAAGCTACAAAGAACACTGCAATTGTCGAAGGAGGTTGGCATATTTGAAGAAGAACAGCATTCCTCATAATACAGAAATAATTTCACCCAGGAAATCCATCTGGCTTCCTGGCTTCTCCTCCCGCTCAGAGCAGAGGTCAAGGCACAGGTGCCGTTAGGCTAGCATTGATGTGAAATTTGCAGCATAAAAAAAATGTGCTTCCAAAGTTATATGGCTATTCTAAAGAACAGCTGGAGGAGAAGAGCTGGATTTAGACACACATGTTTCAAGATCTCTGGGTTTCGCATTAATTGTTTCCCTGTGATATCCAAAACCTGATCTCCCTGTCCATTTCCTAGGGAAGTAATCAACAGATTTCAAACACTGGATAGGGTTTGTTCTTTCTCTTTCTTCCCCTACCCCTTATGCTGTAATCCTACCGACCTTTGTGGCTAAACAATTTATGAGGCAGAACGACATTTCCATCCCTGAATCCCACCCCCCTCAGTCATTGCATCTCTGTCATGTTTTATCTCAGCAAATAGCCCTTGAATCAGTATCTTGTTGCAGCTTTACTTAAAATTATCATTATTTTGCTTACTTCTGTTAAGGCCCTATTCTTCCTCCGCTCCCAGAGCTGCAATTCGCAGAATGGTTTAACAGTTAATGCCACCTCACAGGGAAATCTGGGAAGTGTAATTGTGTGAGGGGAATGGGAGTCTCTTAACAATGCTCAGCACCCTTAACAAACTACAACTCCCAGAATTCTTTTGGGTAGGCCATGGTTTAAAATGGTATCACAGGTATCCTCCTGTGAAGAGGCTGCATCTTAATGTTTTAATGTTGTATTTTAATCTTGTTTTTTAAATTGTATTTTGATCAACTTGTTTTTAATATTGGTTGTTAGCTGCCCTTGGCTGGGGAGGGTGGGGTATAAATAACATTTATTATTATTATTATTATTATTATTATTAGGAACTATGTGAAACTATCTACAGTGGTACCTCAGGTTACATACGCTTCAGGTTACATACGCTTCAGGTTATAGACTCCGCTAACCCAGAAATAGTGCTTCAGGTTAAGAACTTTGCTTCAGGATGAGAACAGAAATTGGGCTCCGGAGGCGCAGCAGCAGCTGGAGGCCCCATTAGCTAAAGTGGTGCTTCAGGTTAAGAACAGTTTCAGGTTAAGTACGGACCTCCGGAACAAATTAAGTACTTAACCTGAGGTACCACTGTAATAGCTTAATCCTAACCATGTCTACATAGAAATAAGTTGATGATGATGATTTCATTTCAACTGATTTTGATTGGACTTACTCCCAGGTTAAGTGGGATTGAGACTGCAGGTTTCAGGTTTCAGGCACATTCACAACATATACTGAACAACAACATCATTCTGCCCATCTGACTGTGCAACTTTCAGCAAATTAGAACATCAAACACAGTGAAACATTAAAAACTTCCCTATACAGGACTGCCTTCAGATGTCTTCTGAATCAGTGAGATAGATCAGTTCATAGAGCATGAGTCTCTTAATATTGGGGTCATGGGTTCAAGCTCCTCGCTGGGCAAAAGATTCCTGCATTGCAAGGGGTTGGACTAGATGACACTTGTAGTCCCTTTCCACTCTGCAATTCTATGATTCTACTCATGACTTAAGTCCCACTGATTTCAATGGGAACCAAATGCAACTAATTTAGTCAGGATCCATGTGGTAAAGAAGAAGAAGACCAAATTTCTGAACAGGCCTCCCAGTCAAAAAAGCATTATCTTTGCCTTATTCTGTACATTTCCCCCCTTCTGGGATAATTTTGCAGATAGCCAGTAGATGGCATCATCTGCATTCATATTATGAAGAGTTTAGTGGTGTATCACCAGTATTGAAGCAATGATTCTTCAACATCAACTTCGTTGGACTGGTCATGTTGTGCAGATGCTTGATGATCGTCTTCCAAAGCAACTACTCTATTCCGAACTTAAAAATGGAAAGCGTAATGCTGGTGGTCAAAAGAGGTTTAAAGACTGTCTCAAGGCAAATCTTAAAAAATGTGGTATAAACACTACCAACTGGGAAACACTGGCCTGCGAGCGCTCCAGTTGGAGAACAGCCTTTACCAAAGGTGTCATGGGCTTTGAAGATGCTCAAACTCAGGATGCAAGGGAGAAATGTGCTAAGAGGAAGGAACGTGTGGCAAATCCACACAGTGATAAACTCCCACCTGGAAACCAATGTCCCTACTGTGGAAGGACGTGTGGATCCAGAATTGGCCTCCACAGTCACTTACGGACTCATTGTTAAAACTGTGTTTATGGAAGACAGTCTTACTCGGCTACAAGTGATTGCCAAAGAAGAAGAAGTGGTGTATCTGTTTTTCAAAGCCAAACTTGCTATGGCAAATTTAAGTTAGCCGTTGGGAAAGTGTTCAGAGTTGGAAAAATGAAGAGCACTGAAAAATAATAATGTGATTTTCCCAATATTTTCTCATATCCATCACTTAATTTGGTGTCTTTTCCCTAAATGTCCACAACTTATGGAAGACAGAGAACAGATGGGCACAATCCACAGGTGCTTGCCACAATAGCTTTCTACTGAAAACTGTGGAAAGCATTCAAAATAATGGAGAAAGCCTATGCACTTACTGCAGGTTCTTCCCCTCAAACCTTACCCAATGCATATACAGTGGGCGGTGGTGGGGATGAGGGCAATTGGCCCATCTCTGCTCTTTTGAGCCACATGACTTCAATCACATGATTTAGAATGCACAGATAAGTCAGGTGTGGCTAAAGCCCTATTTGGGCATTCAAGACCAGCATTTCCCAAATTGTGGATTGCAAAGGCTGTGCAAGTGGGTGACAGGCTTTATAAGTGAACCCCAAATAATTATTGCTTGTAGTGCAATGCTGTGTTGATACTTGTAATCCAAACATCAGAGAGGCAACGGTCGTACATTCCCCATAAGGAAAATGCTGAATAACTTTCTAAGTGCTGTTCCGCCAATTGCAGTCTGTTAAGGAAATTCGGGTCCTTCAAGTAATGGTTGTGAAAGAGGCAAACTTGCATTTACAATACACAAAACTCACAGCTACTGAAATCTGAGGTCCCAAATCGATCTGATATTAAATTGATGAGTCACTGAAACAGTAAAGTTGGATTTGTGGGTCACCATACCCAAAAGGGTGCGAACCACTGTTCTAAATCATTACAATTGTGTGATTTTGTTGTTGTTTAGTCATTTAGTTGTGTCCGACTCTTCATGATCCCATGGACCAGAGCATGCCAGGCACTCCTGTCTTCCACTGCCTCCCACAGTTTGGTCCAACTCACGCTGGTAGCTTTGAGAACACTGTCCAACCATCTCGTCCTCTGTCGTCCCCTTCTCCTTGTGCCCTCCATCTTTCCCAACATCAGGGTCTTTTCCAATGAGTCTTCTCTTCTCATGAGGTGGCCAAAGTACTGGAGTCTCAGCTTCAGGATCTGTCCTTCCAGTGAGCACTCAGGGCTGATTTCCTTAAGAATGGTCTTCTTGCAGTCCATGGGACTCTCAAGAGTCTCCTCCAGCACCATAATTCAAAAGCATCAATTCTTCGGCGATCAGCCTTCTTTATGGTCCAGCTCTCATAAGCTAGGGTGGGGTGGGGCATACCTGGCCCCTCAATATTTTATTCAGTCTGCCCCCTCGTCCTCGCCCTGTCACCCACGTATTGAAAGAAGGTCTGAAAAAGGGAAGCCAAGAGCCATTAATTCCAGTTGATTTGTTTTCAATAAACTTTTGTTGAATTGTGCTCATAACCTACGTGTGTTACTATTGCTATTAAAAGTCTAGATTCAGTGATATCTCATTATTACCCCACTCATGCACACATAGTGTGTGTTCATGTGTGTTCATGTGTCTATCTAAGTATCTATCTATCATCTATCATCTATCTATCTATCTATCTATCTATCTATCTATCTATCTATCATCTATCTATCTATCTATCTATCTATCTATCTATCATCTATCTATCTATCATCTATCATCTATCATCTATCTATCTATCATCTATCTATCTATCTATCTATCTATCTATCTATCTATCTATCTATCTATCTATATCTATCTATCTCTATCATCTATATCTATCATCAATCTATTGTTAAATGATAGCACTTCTTTTTCTCTAGGATATCTGTCATAATTGGCTTCTAAAAATACTGAATGTGCTATATTCTGCACTTTTATCTACCTTTCTGTCACCACTAGTGAAGACTGTGGTAATTATAAAAAATTTTATCCTCTTACACTTCCTCTTTCATAAAGGAATCTATTTACCTCAACTTGCAAAGTCAATTAATAAAACCCCTTAGATAAGAGTCCGCTTCACTTGAACAGATACAATTGAAGAATATATCACTGAAAGGTAAAAGTGGGAATACTGTGTTATAATTACAATTAAATAAGAAGATGTATCCTCCATAATATGATGGAAACAGATAACTCTCTTTAATGAAACAGCCTACGTGCAAGAAATAAGTTTGGTCCTGATCCAACTAAAGTCAACAGAAAAAAATCTGTGAGACTTCCATTAGTCGCCACCAATATGTGTGCTCACATATAATTCCATTGACTTCAATGGGATTTCCTCCCGAATAAAGTGTCTATAGGAATCTAACTATGATCAGTGCATTTAGTTATAAGATGGTCTGCTGCCTTTGCTGAAGGGGTGAAGTTAAGGTTAGTACTTCCCCTCTTGATATGGCTTCTGTGCAAAAATCCAGTCACTGACATTTTCTTCAGTATGAAGATTCACTAATAAGAAAAACAAATAACAGCTGTCACAAAGCTTTTCAGCATGGAGTTCCCCTGTTCAGAGTCCGGTCAGCCATGCCCTGTTCCAGAATACACCATTCAGCCTCTCTCATTTCTATCTCCCCTCCCAACAGACACTCAACATTTTGCAGTAACTGGGCATGCCCAGTTCTCATTGTGCTGTTTGGGGGTGGTGGTTGTTGTTTTGGGCCACTTGGGGCTTTCCCCCAAATATTTTTATATGTCTGCAAATGTTGGGGTTCCCTGAGCATACTGATACCACCACCACCCTATCTTGTATGTTGGTAGTATCGTTTCAGAGACATAAAGATTGGCACTCAACCCTGATCATCGCTAACAGAGGGAATAATTCCCGTGATGCGTTTCAGGCTGTCATTACACAACAATTAAGGAATAGTATTTTTTAAAAGGCAGGTGGAGTGGACGTCAATGGTTTCCCCACTCCTGCACAAAATTTGCATTCGTGACTTTAATGGAGCCAAGGTAAATGAAGAAGAAGAAGAAGAAGAAGAGTTTGGATTTGATATCCCGCCTTTCACTCCCCTTCAGGAGTCTCAAAGCGGCTAACATTCTCCTTTCCCTTCCTCCCCCACAACAAACACTCTGTGAGCTGAGTGGGGCTGAGAGACTTCAAAGAAGTGTGACTGGCCCAAGGTCACCCAGCAGCTGCATGTGGAGGAGCGGAGACTCGAACCCGGTTCCCCAGATTAGACGACTACCGCTCTTAACCACTACACCACACTGGCTCCATCAACATGCTACATCAACATTTATTACATTGCACCAGAGCAGGATTGCTAACTTGGCCCCATGGCCGTAATTAATTAATTAATTAATTAATTAATATAAATTTATTATTTATACCCCACCCATCTGGCTGGGTTTCCCCAGTCATTCTGGGCGGCTCCCAACAGAATATTAAAAACACGATGAAACATCAAACGTTAAAAATTTCTCTAAACAGGGCTGCCTTCCGATGTCTTCTAAAAGTCAGATAGTCGTTTATTTCCTTGACATCTGATGGTAGGGCATTCCACAGGGCGGGCAGCACTACCAAGAAGGCCCTCTGCCTGGTTCTCTGTTACCTCACTTCTCGCAGGGAGGGAACTGCCAGAAGGCCCCCGGAGCTGGACCTCAGTGTCCGGGCTGAACGATGGGGGTGGAGATGCTCCTTCAGGTATACAGGACCGAGGCTGTTAAGGGCTTTAAAGGTCAGCACTGACACTTTGAATTGTGCTTGGAAACGTACTGGGAGCCAATGTAGGTCTTTCAGGACTGGTGTTATGTGGTCTCGGTGGCCATTCCCAGTCACCAGTCTAGCTGCTGCGTTCTGGATTTGTTGTAGTTTCTGTCGCGTATTCCACGCGGCACTTTCAGCAGAGACGCTAAGAGTTCCAGGTTTTTCCAGTGCAGTCTTTTTTTAATGTGAGTTATATACAGGCATATACAAAAGAAACAGTCCATACAGAGTATTTACAAACGAATACTCTCCTCCACCACAGCTCTACAGCACAACCACCACACCCACTGTTAAACAGACTTTCCTTTTAAAACAGGTGATAGCCAATCACAGTAATCACACTCCTGCTGAGTCACTTGACCCAGCAGAGAATTGCATCATCCTGTTGAAGCCTGCAGACTTATCCAGTATCCTGCGAATCCCAACAGTTTCCAGGTCACCTTCAAAGGTAGCCCCATGTAGAGTGCATTGCAGTAGTGGGGAAACATTGAGGAAGGAAAAATACAAGTATAGGAAGGATTCTGCACTCTCTTCTGCCCATGCTGCATCTTAAATTCCACCCCCACACATGCTTTGGGGGAAATGACTCACCTTATATCCCATGGGATGTGCTATTTTAACATCTGGTCTCTGCTTTCAGTGAACAGGTTTATCTTCTGTCCTCCCCTACACCAAGTTAATTGATCTTCATCTGGCTGATTGCACACTGACCCACGGGCAGTCATTGTGGAGGTAGCATAAACATTTTTGAGAAGGAAGGAGAAGGCAAAAGACAATGGGACAAGGAAAGTGTAGACATAGATCATAGATCATAGAATTGTAGGGTTGAAAGAGACCCCAAGTCCAACCACCTGCAATGCAGGAATCTCAACTAAAGCATCCATGACAGATGGCCATCTAACCTTGGCTTAAAAACTTCCAGTGAAGGAGAATGGTAGATAGAAAACAGATAGGATGAGTAACAATCAAAATTATACCTAAGACTTTCCCCCATGGAAAATCCGAATTGATGTTTAATCCAATTCAGCTTTAAATTGTGGGTTTTTGTGGGCAAAATCCCCCCCAAACACTCATACATGGAGAGTTAAAGTGCATACCTCTGCTTAGAAAATGAGGGGCGAAAGGTGAGTGTGGATAAGCCCTAAATTCTGCTCGTTTTCAATGAAGTTTACTCCCTAGCTGGTGCGTTCAAGAGTAATTCTAGACACAGCAGTGCTAAGCTATCTTAGTCAAAGGATCTGCTGGATGTTCGTCACATCATTCAGGTGTCTGCTCAAAGCGATGTCTTTTAACTTTGCATTCACCACCATGAAAGATAAAGGACAAATATTTGAGCAGCAAACAAAATGTTTGAGCGATTGACGGATTGCCAAGAGAGATTTAGGGTGGGGAACAGGGCGAACTCAAGCAGCTGCTCTTATGTACCCAATAAAACAGTCTGGCAGTAACAGAGTAGACTTCCAAAAATGTTGGTGTTTTGCAAATGGTGAAGAGGTGCTTCTAAAGCTTCTGAAATAGTCAGTGATACAGAGCTCCTTGCTGCCATTTGCCTTGAATGAATGTAGAATAAGCTCCCCTAAGAGAAATGGGACAGGATGATATTGTATCACTCGCGGGAGGAATTGTATGAGGAGGTTTTAAACCACTAGCTGCCAATGCTAGGGCAAAGCTTGATAGAGCCACTGTATGAAGTTTTCAATGGATTGGCCTTCCCTTCCCACAGTGGGCTTTATGTTAAACTTTTGTTTGAAAGCAGATATTTTGAGAAAATAAGTATTCAGGCAAAAGTTTCTATTAAAACAGCTTTTATTGTGCAGATTGTAGCCTTGGCTGTAGAACATGCAGAATTAAAAAAAATGTGTCAGTTATTATACTTTGTAAGCATACAATAGCTATGTAAATATCTTGGATCAGCAATGTATTTGCATTTGGGAACTTTTTCTGGGTACACAGTTTATGCAATCAATTTCAGAGTGATTTTCCTTAGGTAAAGACAAAATAAGATCTTGTTTTCATTATCACCAAAGGTGTGTCTCAATACTGCAAAAATATATATCTAATAGTACACTCTCGCTTATGTACATAGTAAAAATGTAAAACTATAGCCAGACCAGTGTTTGTTTTAAATGCAAGAAGAGAGAAATAGCTACTAGGCTTGCAATTTATGTGCCAAAAATAAGGGATCCCTCAAAACTTCTTCCTAATTTTTATAGACCTGTTAAAACAATTCTGCAGAAGTTATTTAGCATTACTGGAAATTCATTGGCATTTTCTCATTGGCTTCGGCAGTGACTTGCATCCTGAGTAAAAGTTGACTATATTTTCTCTGCCGCTGCCAACCTAACAAGGTTTTGTGGCAAACAAGCACAGCCTGGGCCTTCAGGAGCAAAATGCATATAAATATGTAGGAGCATTAGCATCCTTGCAACCAGATGCAAGTTGGCTTGGGCATCACAGGACAGTCCTCTACATGTAGTAGTTGCACTGAGTTCAGTGGGGTTACTCCTGAGTAAGCAGGTACAGGATTGGAGCCCTAGTATCCAACCGCCAACAGTACAATCCTGACCATGTCTACTCAGAAGTTAAGTCCTATTGAATTCAATGGGGCTTCCTTCCAGGAAAACAAGAGTTGAGATTGCAGCCTCAGTCTTTTCCAGGTGATAAACAAAATATGGTTACCCCATGAAATGGCACTGCACCTGTTGGAGGAACAGCACCTTTCCTAGTGCACTACTCACTGGTTTTACATTAAAAGGACAAAGCAAATTCCACTATTTAAATAACAGTGGGAACGTGCTTGAGGTTGTGTAAAAATGAAAATGAAATGTAAGGCTTTAAAAAAAGCTATTAAAATAGTGTTTCCTGTCAGAAAACTTGAACATCCCCTTACTGCCATAAACTCGCTTGTCTGAGAAAGAACTGCATTTCCCCAGCAAAAGAATATTCCTGGATGAGTGCTGGGGAATTGCGATTTCCTTCAAGCAGGAATCATTGCCTTTTGGAAAGATGCACAGATCCGTCCATTGTGTGATAAAATGGACACCACAAAGGCCACATTGGCTGAGTAATGATCGTTGACATGGTGCCTTCATGACATAGGAGCCAACTCCTAGGAGCTGTGGGGTCTTCAGTCCCCCACCACAAAGTTGATTGGGAGTGCCATTCAAATAATGTGTGTGCACCATCTCATGTGATTGATTATGCAGGGTGGGGCTTACCTGTGCCCCCCATATATTATTCTAGTTGGCCCCCCTGCTTCATGGTGTTGCTGGGCTTCAACTCCCAGCATCCCTGGCCATTGGCCATACTGTCTGGGGCTGATGGCAGATGGAATCCAACAACATCTGGAAGGCACTGGGTTGACTATCTGTGCACTGGATTCCAGTCTTCATGGCACCTGGAAGATCAGTGAAATCAGCTGCATAGCCTGGGCTGCCCTGATTTTGGCTGCCATGGCAATATGTATGTAGACACCCTGTGAAAATGATGGGGAAACCACTTTCAGAAAAGAAAACTGAGAGTGGTCTCCAGTAAGCCCTAGCGACGAAAGATGCCTGTATATTGCAAGCTTGGCAGTGCTGGTCGACTACAGGTGCAGTTCTGCACAGGAGCAAAGCAACCTGATTCAAATGACACACTGGGCTGAGGGATAAACGAAGGCAGGGACTGGTGTCTGTAGCCAGAGTTGGCCTTAGCAGGGCTGGCCAGGAGGCGAGATTCAGACTCCACTTTCAGCAGTGGAATGTCTTGGTCCCAACGAACTTAATGGGGCCCACTTCTAAGTAACATGCTTAGGATTGTACTGTTATTAAAAAAATGTTGAAGCATTCATATTGCGCCAAGAACTATGCAAGGTATTATCACTAATAATGCTTGGCTGCCATCTGGAAGCTGCTACAGACTTTATGCAAGGTTGCAAACAAGCCCAGCAAAAAGAAGCTCAGACTTTAGAATTCCTCAGTTTGGATACTTAAGGAAGTTTATCCCAGTTAACTCCACCTCACAGCTATTTTTTAAAAAAGCAGCAGCAACAAACAGATTTCTTGCAAGGCTGAATAAGATACCTTCTCGCCGCAATTAACATTTACGGCGAGGGTAAAATCTCCAAGCTGGTCATAGCACAACATCATGTTGCAGAGGCTTTATTTCTGCCCCCCCCCCGTCACTGACAGTTTCACACAAATTATCTCCATGAAGACTTCCTGATTGATGTGTACAACTCAGCTTAGTGGGGGGGGGAGGGGGGAATCACAATGTAGTACATAATGCTACTCTTGCGGTGGATTAGTGTGAAGTAAGCAAAGCGTGAATGGACCAGCAACATGCTGACCTTGGCTGAAGAGGGGATTTTAAAGAGAGCCCCTTGTACAAACAAACCAAACCAAAACACCCTTCCAAACCCAGTTCGTAGTTGTCATGACTGCAGGAGCTGGACACACCTCGTCCCTCCGCTGTAATGTTGGCGCATCCCCTTGGAACTTTTTCTTGCACGTGTCGCTGAAAAGAGTACTTTGGCATGCAGTTAATAGTAGCTCGGGTGAGAAATTATCCTCCGGTACAGGCAGCGCGGCATGGCGTTTGCTGATTTTACATGGGGACCCCGGTTCCAGAAAACGAATCCACAATGCATTTCTGGCTTGGATTCTGACCTTGGCTATTGACATCGGCTGGAACCACACCTTGATGATGAAGCATGTGTGGTGCATTCCTGCGAAGCTGCACATTCGATCCCGGGCAGATCTAGTGTGTCACATGCAAGATCCACCAATATGGAATTCATGCCATTGGGTTAGATGAACGATTCCGTATTCAAAGGCACTAAGGTGGCTCCTTGTGTACTCCTTTTAGTGACATGCGATAAAGATCTGCAATGAATCTGTCAGGAGGATCCACAAAAACAAATCAAAGGTGAAGCAACAGCTGTAGCATCTTGTGGGCAGGGACAGCTGCCTGGGTTGAAGGCCCTAAACTAAAGGCATTTTTTTCTCTTTCTGTGTCTCTCTCTCTCTTCATATATATATATTAGTTATTTACTTAGATCTATCTGTGTGTAGCAGTTAGATGTGGCCCACTACAGTAAAGCGCTACAGTCGACAGACAATACATCTGAAAAAAGAACATTCTTTTAAAATCTGCCAGTTTGTCACGTCCATTATGCTGCCATAGCTTTTAGATCCTTTTTATTTTTTTGTCGCTCACAGTAAAATCAAGGGCAGCGTTATAGCGCTGGAAAGCAATGTTTCAGTTCTTTATTTTATAGCGTTGTGAACTGAACTTGCAACAAATGAACGGAAAGGGTAGGCAGAACATGAGTCAGTTCGTCAAAGGGTCAGCAAAACAATAGGCAGCTAGGAATGGGAGCGCAGCAATTTTTATATTTGGCCTTTAAAAAAAAAATGCAGATTCCTCCTGAAAAAAGAAGGGAAGATATAATTCCAGGAGAGATTAAGTAGGGGGGAAATTGGGGCAAGTGATTCTTTGCTGCACTCAGGTTGGTTGCTTCATTAGATGACGTGCGCCAGTTGCTTTGTTCACCGTTGATATAGCCTTGGGACTGGCACCCCAAAAAAATGGAGGGGAAGGGAGAAGACCTTCTCTTCAGGCTCCTCAAAACGTCAGTTATGCTTCTTTCCGTACTGTTGCTCTGATGGAGCTGAACACTTTGCCAATGGCCTCATAGAGCGGGTCGCAGAAGGTGTGGATGCAGATAGAATAGACTCGGCCGATGCACTGGATCTCAATCAAGTAGCTCCTGATGCAGGGCACCACCGCCCAGATGTGGAGGAAGGACAGAATGGCAAAGTAGATGCCCCAGATGAGAGCCATGGGGATGCCAAAGAGAGCAGACAGTAAGCGATAAAACCAGTATTTTGTCACAGTGAAGGTGGTGAAGCTTGCCTTCCAGACCCCATCGAAACTATGGGTTCCCTCAGGTTCGGCAATCACGTCTTCGAAGTCAATCTGCAGACAAAAGGTGACATAAGTTCAGGAGGAGAATCGAAAAGCGACAACCAAGCCTGCACCGATTCAAGCCATCAAATCTGTCAAATAAAGGTAACAGCTATGCAACTTGATATCCAGAGTAACCTATATCAACACAGCGCTCGTGTTTTAAAAGAGGCACAGGAGATGGAGTTGAGGTGCTGGCACTAGGGAAAAGATTTGGAGGACCATGACAGCCGTTACGATGGCTTACCATCTTGTCTTGCCTATATGCAAGCAGAGGTGTGTGGGTGGGGGGGGGTGCAGAAAGCTAGTTTGCTTTTTCAGCTGCTGCGCTCTGAGTCACAAATCAGCCATAATCTGAGCAATTTCTGATGTTTGTACCAAACACTAGGGCACATGAAGCACTGCCCCCCATCAAACTCAGACTTCCTTCCTCCAAGTCCACCTGCTTTCTTACTTGCATCCAGTCCAGAGGGTGGCTCTGACTGTCTGCTTCCTCCACCTTAATTTTTTTGCCCCAAGCAAGCGTGGGGATGGGGACAAAGTTATAATTAGTTTGGTCCACCTGTTATTGGCTCTGGCTCCATCTACGGTTGGCCATCCTGCTTTCCATGATACGCTACAATAATCTTTATTGTCATTGTCCCATACAGAGCAATGGAATTGAAAAAAATCTACACCAGACATTCAAAACCAACAAGCTTGCTATCCCAGCTATCCCAGCCTGCTTAACCCCCTAAAAACTCTGATACCCCACAATTAAATACAATATACTCCCACAGAGACTACCACCAATCCACCAATGGATATCAACCACCACTGCATCTTGGCTAGGGTGCCTATTTTGGCTTAAAGTGAGCATTTGTTCCTGTTTCATGACCAGCATTTTTATTGCATTGCAAGGGTATGGAATTTTTTCTTTCAGCCCCTGGGCTGCTTCCCAGGGGGCACATGCCAGTGAAGGGTGGAGCCAGAGGCAAAAGGTAGTCACAGCAATGGATGTGACCACTTTGCGTCAAAACCAGAGGGGCCTATGCACAAATCTCTCCCATACCCCATCCAGGAAAATAAAGGGCATCACCACCACTCAAGGACACAGGCCAGCCAGGCCAGGCATAGGCAAACTCGGCCCTCCAGATGTTTTGGGACTACAACTCCCATCATCCCTGACCACTGGTCCTGTTAGCTAGGGATGATGGGAGTTGTAGTCAGGCCAAAGCACTCAAGGAGGACACAGAAGAGAGGCAGTGAGGGGCATGGCCCAAAGAAAGGAGATGCAGCCTAAGGAGAATCCCAAGACTCAGAATAAGTAGCCTAGAAGACCACATCTGGCCCCTGGACCTGAGATTCCTCACCCCTGCTGTACAGTGCTACCTCAGGTTAAGTACTTAATTCGTTCCAGAGGTCCGTACTTAACCTGAAACTGTTCTTAACCTGAAGCACCACTTTAGCTAATGGGGCCTCCTGCTGCTGCTGCCGCACCACCAGAGCACAATTTCTGTTCTCATCCTGAAGCAGTGGCGTAGCGTGGGTTGTCAGCACCAGGGGCAAGGCAAGTAATTTGCACCCCCTAACCCGTGGATTTGCGCCCCCTAACCCTAACCCCCAGATGTTGCACCCGGTGCGCCCGGCCCCCCCTGCACCCCCACGCTATGCCACTGTCCTGAAGCAAAGTTCTTTACCCAAGGTACTATTTCTGGGTTAGCAGAGTCTGTAACCTGAAGCATATGTAACCTGCAGCGTATGTAACCCGAGGTACCACTGTATTGGATCAATACAAACAGCTTGTGGCATGCCATAAGTGTTCAAAGTATATGTGCATTTGATAGTTCCAGTGCTTTTTTCTAAAAAAAAAAAAATGTTTAGGAGTACTCTCATTTCCCTACTCATATTGAAATACTGCTCCTCGATGAGGCCAAACTTATATTTACAAAATGCTTAGGAATATGCGTACCCCTGCTTCCCCCCAGAAAAAAGCACTGGATAGTTCATTTCATTTATTGTAGTGCTAGGCTGTGTGTACACTATGCTGTTGAAGCGCATTAGAGGCACATTCTTTCCCTCAAAGAATTGGGGCACTGTAGTATGTTAAGAGTTGCTGGGATCTGTAACTCTGTGAGGGGTAAACTACAGTTCCCAGAATTCTTTGATGGAAACTGTGTGCTTTGTATGTCCTTTAAAGGTGTGGTGTGTACATAGCCCCAGTGTATTCTGTCATGAAATGGCTTTTGTTCTGGTCCTTTCAAACTTCAGGGTCCAGCTTACTTTCGTTACATGTAGTTTGGCCATTAGGAAGAACTACCCTTCCTTTCTATTTGAGGGGTTCTTGAGTCCTTTTTTCTAACCAACGAAAGAAAGGTATCCAAAGGAGTACATATTTCAGAAATGCCAAAATATCCACAGAGTCTGTCATAACATTTCTTTCTGCGAGAAAATTCACAGAAACATCTTGAAACAAAATAGCTCATCCACATATCGCACGAACGCATCTTTTGATATAATCCACAGCACAGGATATTTCTTGCCGCCAAAATAACCAAATAGGGGAAGTACGTCAAGAAAAAGAAAACACAGAGGCTCAGAGCCACTGAACTGTGCATGGATTCAGAGAACACACGCAGGCTTTTCTGCCTCCTTTCCATTGAGGCTCCAACACGCCCCCCAAAAATTAATGACCCCCCTGCTATTCAGTAATCTTTCACCCAACATGTGGCTTGAACCCACAAACCTGAGATTAAGAGTCTCATGCTCTACCATCTGAGCTAAAGGCATGTTCACAGCAGCTGAGGTTAGAAAGCAGGGCTTTCAGACCTCAGAGTTCCAGAAAGCTTCTGCTGGGGATCTTCCTATTTCCCCAAAACAGCCCCGGAAGGAGCTGAATAGCAATTCTGTGGCAAATACAGCTTACATGTCCTAGACAATTATTTACCTCCCTTATCGCTTACCTTTCAACAAACATGGCAATCTAGAATAAACCTTGATATCCCACCTGTTATTTCAAAACAGCATTCTATCGCTAACATAATGGTAATTATTTCTTCTGAGCATTACAGACTTCAAGACATTTGATGAATAGGCTTTGTGGGAATGCAACCTGATTTCTCCCCAATAAGCAGATTCAACTATAAAGGCTCAAAAGTCTGCATAAACTTGGTTGATGTCCACAGTGGTTAGTCTTGAAGGTGTGAACCATACATGCTACTACATGTAGCAGCAACAAATCTAGTAGACAAATCCATCACTATGTTAGGCCACTTCTGAAATATTGTGTGTGTTGCATGTGTATGAGAGTGTGTGAATGTGTGTGAAGGCAGAGTTCGTGCCAGTGGCAAGCTGTAGAAAAACAAAAAATCAGTTTGTACACTGCACAATAAATGTCTGCAATAAATTTAGTCACTGTGATGATATATTCTAGGGGTTGAGGACCTATGAAAGGGTATTGTAGGCTAAGACTCATTCTAGGTTCATGTGTTGACCTCAGTAAAAATGTTGATTATTATTACTAGGCACTGGGATGAGGTCCTGCAAAAAGCCTCCTCTAATGTCAACTGAAGGCTCTTGGGGATGCTTTCAAAGCATTTTATGCTATCGTAATGACATCTTAACTCATCTAGAGGGACAAAGCTGATGCAGTTAGTTAAGTCCCCCCTCTCACCCCAATACTGTACATCATGATATCATTCCATGATGGCCGTGCTGAAGAAAGCTTGATGGACCTGTCATCAAATCCTTAATGCATATGGTAGGTCACTGGTTTTGGCATCATTTTAGATAAGTGGTGTCAAACTGCAGGCTATGATCTAGTTCAGTTCTCTACCATCCAAAGCAGAACAGAGCATTTCGGTCAAAACAGCTGGATGGGGCAAAGACATGAGAGTAGTAAAAAGAAGCTTTAGTGTATTGTGTTCCCAGGCACAGTAATATTAAATACTTAGTTCCTTTATATACCTTGTTGTCCATGTAGACACACACACACACACCATTTTTAAGATTATGTCTGTTAATTGCCTTTGGGGCATATATGTGGAGGGCAATTCATAAAATAATAATAATAATTATAATAATAATAAACATGTCTGAGTCCTATTACTTATCTAGGTCTTTAACCACCACTCCAGAGAAAAGTGGTGCTTCAGGTTAAGAACAGTTTCAGGTTAAGTACCAACCTCTGGAATGAATTAAGTACTTAACCCGAGGTACCACTGTACTACCAAGCTTGCTATGCAAGTTTACTCCTAGTGCAATCTCCCTTTCTAAGTAAGTAGAGGAGGCTTAGCCTTGCTGGAAGTGGGATGGAGAAAAGATAAATAGCCTCCCTGGGTTCTGGGTGGGTGGAGGAAATTAATCCTTCTTAAAGCTCCAATCCTATATACCCACCTACCTGGGATTAAGCCCCTCTGCTCCAAATGGGCCTTACTCCCGAGTAGACGTGTACAGGAGTGCACTGTTAAATGTTTGCAGAAAGTTATCTTCCACCATGCCATCATGATTAATCTTACTTTCAGAGGAAGTAGTGCTGATTAAAATTATATTAGGAATCCCTGTTTCCCATAGATCTCTGATCAGTGAATTAATTCATACCGATTGTAGGCGGCTGCCTTCATCTCTAAATTTACATCAGAGATGGGGAACATGCGACTCTCCAGAGGTAGGTGGACTCTAACTCCCATCAGCCCCAGAAAGCGTGGCGAATGGTCAAGGATGACGGGAGCTGTAGTTCAGGAAAAATTCAGTGCTAAAGGTTCCCCCACCCATGGCTTCCATTAAAATCACCACCATTCTCTGAATGACTCTGTGTGTGTTTTAAATACTTCATTGTTAAATAGGACCATCAGAGGATGCTGCTGTTTCTGGAAATAATAAAAATCTGTCATGTACAAGGGCAAATAATGAATCCTCACATGCTTAATGACCCAAACTGTACAGCTGAAAACAGATAAGATTATTACAATAGGGAAAGATTTTATCACACTCGTGTTCCCATAGAGCTCAGTTTCCTTTTTGAAACAATTCACTTGGAGCAAATATGCATTGCTCATAAAATGACCACAGCTATGAGTCATGGAAGTCTTGCTGCAGGGAACAGGCAGGCAGGGGAGACAGATCAAAATTGGAATGCCACCAGAGAATGGATTCACTTTCCTTAAAAGGGGAGAAATGGGTTGGGGGCATTTTCTTAGGCTCTGTAATTATATTATAATTACAAAGCCATTAAGGATCATTTGAAGAACCTTGTAAACTAAGTCTGAACTGAAAGGAAACAAAGAGCCTTACTACGAGGTGCCAAAAGCTACAGAGATTGTGGAGCAAGTACTGGAACGAGCCTGGGTTTTTTCTGAACAGAGATTTCCCCTTTCCTTTGGAACATACACATAACCAGCAGACATCCGGATGTTCAACTTATCAAAGGAACGCTGCAGATGGAGAACCACAACAGGTCAACACCCACATATCTGTGAAAGGTATCAAGTACAGGAGAAGAATGTGGGATTGATTTTGGACCGAAGCATCTGCAGTGGGAAAAGCAGCCAGAGATCCAGGAGATCTGTGTTGTCTCGCAACCACACAATCGAGGTACAGTGGTACCTTGGGTTAAGTACTTAATTCGTTCCAGAGGTCTGTACTTAACCTGAAATTGTTCTTAACCTGAAGCACCACTTTAGCTAATGGGGCCTCCTGCTGCTGCCGCGCCGCCAGAGCAGGATATCTGTTCTCATCCTGAAGCAAAGTTCTTAACCTGAAGCACTATTTCTGGGTTAGTGGAGTCTGTAACCTGAAGCGTATATAACCTGAAACGTATGTAACCCGAGGTACCACTGTATTTTGGCAAGGCGAATGCTAGCTTCAGCTGATGGGAGTTGTAATCAATCAATCGTTTCATTTGTATGCTGCCTTTCCAAAGTTAAAGCCATGCTCGAGGCGGCTTACAACATAAAAAAATTACATCCCGGCCAACGTCAAAGTAGTCAGAATAACAAATAAACAAAATATCAAGAAGCACACAACCATATCGAACAAAACCCTCCAAAGGACTCCCCAATCCAGGATTCTTGTCCAACAGCCTCAGCTTTTCTAGCTAGAGTTGTTCAGGGCCCCAACCCCTCAGACCAGGTGGGAAAAGGCCTGCAAGGCAGGGAGCAGGTCTTCCAGGACTCACAGCCAAGATGGAGGGCATTTGTTTGGCAAGGCTGATTTGCCTACACCTTAGGATAAATGCAGAGTATGCAGCTTCATCAGTTTTTTTATTATTATTATTAAAAGAATAGTTAAGTGCAGCCTTTGCTTTTTATTTGGGCTGCAGTACAGTTTAACTCTTCCCTCCCCAGATTCAATACCGATGAAAATGGTGCTAATGGATGCACTGGGGTCAATTTTCATTGGGATCACAGTTGGGGAGGGAAGGGTTCAATCTACCTTTCCCTGCATCCTAGAGTCTCATGCTTAGCATTAAATGTGGGGTCAGGAACCTGATGAAGCTGCACACTGCACATTTAAAGTAGTGTGTAGTTAGCTAAATATTTAATCATGCATGCTGGTTTCCCCCAACATAGGTGCAGCCATGTGGCTGGGGTTGATGGGAGATGTAGTCAAAAAACTCTGGAGTGAACTAGGCTGGGGAAGACTGACCTACTCTGTTCAGAGTGCTAGACATCAGAGAGCACTTTCCCTTATGGTCATTTGCAAATAAAGATATTCTTTCACTTGAAGAAGGGGGTGTAATATCTGACTTAAAAGACTGTGCAGCCACATTGCATTTTGTCGTAGGCTGTCTACACACCACACATTTAAAGCTCTCCAAATAACCCCAGGGACTGTTTGTTAAGGGTGAGGGCAATTGTAGATCTATAGTTCCCAGGATTCTTTGGCGTGTGCAGGTGCTTGAAATGCACGCTGCATAAAGGGACATTTATAACTTCAGCTCCGTTGCTGTCCTTTATAAATCCTTGCGTATGAATTTGACAGGCGCAGACCAACCAAAGAATGCAGCACTTTCACCTTTAGCTGTGATGGAATCTTTCCTCCTTCCTATTTTGAGAAGCTGAACTTATCAGCCAGCACTTTGCTGAAAACTAAGCAAGTGCGCTAGATATAAACAAAGCTTTGGGCCATATTTATCCTTCGTATAATTCATCTGAAACTCATGAACCCTACATCCTACAAGATATTAGTCTCTCAAGTGAGGTCTAGAGTTTAAAGCCATTAACAGAAATGTCCTGGAAGGTAGAGGGGACTGCAGTCCATTGAAGGTCCTGAGAACTTTGAGGTTAGCAAGTTTATCTCTGTTTCAGTGGCATCGGACAAAAAAATGCAGTCATGTGTTCTTGTTTTAGCCATGCACAAAAAAAGTCCAAATGTGTATTGTTTCTGTACCCATTTTCATTCACAGAACATCCATAAACTAGAAAGGCACATGCTCAAGTCAATGTAACATGGTAAGTACAGAGAAATCCTTGGAGAGGTGCTTGCATTTGGGATCATACCTGCTATCCTGACTTAAAGGTAAAGGGACCCCTGACCATTAGGTCCAGTCGTGGCTGACTCAGGGGTTGCGGCGCTCATCTCGCTTCATTGGCCGAGGGAGCCGGCGTACAGCTTCTGGGTCATGTGGCCAGCATGACTAAGGCGCTTCTGGCGAACCAGAGCAGCGCACGGAAACGCCGTTTATCTTCCCGCCGGAGTGGTACCTATTTATCTACTTGCACTTTGACATGCTTTCAAACTGCTAGGTTGGCAGGAGCTGGGACTGAGCAATAGGAGCTCACCCTGTTGCAGGGATTCAAACCGCTGAGCTTCTGATCGGCAAGTCCTAGGCTCTGTGGTTTAACCCACAGCGCCACCCGCGTCCCTATCCTGACTTACAGGTGTGCAAACAGACTCTACTTACTATGTGAGTGGTGGCCTTGCTTGGTCCCAGATCACACATGCAGAGCTCATAAAACTTTCCTTTAGGCATGTTCCCCTCCATGCATGGATAGACTGTATGAAAAGGGAGCAGATTGCACCCACTGCCTCAATAGACATGCATAGACCCTCACTGTCTCTTTCCATTATGTGGGGAAATTCCTCCTCTCCCATTCTATGCTCAATCAGTGCATGGAAAAGAATATGAGAAGAGGGCCAAGGTCCTTTGAAAACATTTATTTATTTATCTACAGCAAGTCCGCAACTTACACACGTTGAACTCGTGCACATTCAGCTTTACGGACTTGGCAAATATTCTTTAAAAATTAAAAAGGGGGCGGAAGCCAGGGGGAGGGGGGAAGATTGGTAATCCCACCTGCCGCTGCACCCAATATATTTTGGGTATAAAGTGGTACCTCGGGTTACATACGCTTCAGGTTACATACGCTTCAGGTTACAGACACCGCTAACCCAGTATGTTTTGGCTATACTGTACTCTATTTTGGCTTTAGGCGTGATCCCCGGAACGTAACCCCTGTGTAGGTTGAAGGCTTGCTGCATTTATTTAGTTATTTATTGCATTTATAGCCCAGCTTTCTTCTCCAAGGTGTTCAAGGTGGTGTACATGGTTCTCCTGCTTCTCATTTAATTCACACAAGAACCCTGCCAGCTACGCTAGGCTGAGACGCAATGCCTGGCCCAAGGCCACCCAGTGAGCTTCATAGCTGAGCAGGGATTTGAACATGGGTCTCCCAGGTCCTAGTCCAACACTCTAACCACTACACCACACTGGCTCTACATGCAAGTGAGGAGCAGGGGGAAGGAAACTAGTGCATGACTATATATGCCATGTTGAGCGAACAGGACTAGATAGGATGCCCTCAATCTAGTTTGCCTACGTGTGCTGAAAATTCTATGGTGAGCAAACTGGAATCTGCAGGAATAGCTGCAACTTCCCTGAGCCAATCAGGGATGCCTATTCTTCTGACCTTCCCAGCAGCCTCCACTCTTGAGTACAACTATCTGACAATCTTTGTCCATTCCCTCTTGCATACTCAGAGCAGAAGCCTGCATACAGGAAGTGGAACGGTGGTCTTGCTTTTGAACAATACTGGCTGCAGGTGCTTTCATGCTGGAATTCAAGACACAGCCGAGGCATTAAATGTTGCTTTCCAGACTCCGATACTGAAGCTGGAACTGGATGTTATGCTGTAGTGGGAAAACCAGATGTGTGAGTGGCTTGCACACCAACCTACTTTCTGGGCTTCTGGCATAATGTCTAAAGGGGTGTGTGGCATATACTTCCCTTGGACAGAAATACGGGTACCATATGCTGCGACAGATGGATGTCAACAAGCCATTTTTGGAGACTGTCCTGGGTGGGCCATTGGCCTTGCCCAATAAATTGCTGTTTTGACTTTTATGCACATGGTTTACACGTAGCTATAGCAAGCAAACATTTTCCTACGGGGGTATGACTCATGGGCATGGGCAGTGAAGTGAAAACCAGTACATAAGGGTTCAATTATGCTGAAAAAAACAAGGCATAAACAAAATTAGTCCTTGATCCTAATCAACATCGCTGCCGGTTCATTCCTTGAGGAACAATTCTTAACATCCAAGATAGATAAAATTCTCACTTTTCTCTCAGGGTGCCAAAGTAAAACAAGCAGCCCACAGATATTACCGAGCTGGCCTCTGCATCAGTCAACAAGTCAGCAGAGCTTAGGTAATTTTAGGAATCCTTGGATCTATGAAAGCTAAAACGACAAATAGGAATATATTGCAATGTGACCTGTGAACTGAAGTTCCAAATCTATGCCAGGACATTAGTAAATCACCTGATTTTTTTAAATATATGTGAGAACGTTGAAAATAGACAGGCACACATGCAATGCCCTAAAGCACTTTCCGGATGGAAACTGTGTGTACAGTGAATGCACACAGTGATGGGAAGGGAGCTCATAATGGTAAGCTGCACCCCAACTCATGCATATTAACTACACCAGATGTGGGGGACATCAGGCTTGAGGGGGGAGGGTGCCACTGCAATCCTCCAAGTTTTCCTGTCCGGCTATTGAAACTTTTTCCAGACCACATCCCCTCCCTAAGCCACACCCCCTATTCTCACACCACTCCCCTCTCTGCCTCTGCTCCACGCCCTCTTTAAGTGTATTTGCTGGCTGGAATCGGTCTGGTCAATTTGCCGAGCTGTGGACTCTGCTGATGCTATTTCCTTTCCCCGGTTGGTGCCTCAGATGGTGACACCTTCCTGCATCTGCTTCTGGTCCAACCCTCTACTGCTATCTTGGAATTCGGCCTTCTGTTTGG
Source organism: Podarcis melisellensis (assembly GCF_964234715.1). Classification (NCBI taxonomy): domain Eukaryota; kingdom Metazoa; phylum Chordata; class Lepidosauria; order Squamata; family Lacertidae; genus Podarcis; species Podarcis melisellensis. The sequence goes on from NC_138542.1 coordinate 22,827,460, forward strand.
CTCCACTCTGCACTTGTGCCTGGTGCTCTGGTCTTTGTCTGGCTGGCCTGTCTCTAGCCTTTCCAGTCCTTGCCTGTTTGTGCCAGAAACTGGCCTGTGTCAGAGTTAGGCCAAGGCCTGGTACAGGGAAACTGAGATTTTGGTGGATTTTGAAAACAATCTTCAAAAGCTGTCATGATGTGATGGCTCTGCGTGTGATGGAGAAGTGCCAACAGAGGATGTGCAAATGATTTCTGTATGTGTCCAGGCTCCAGGGCCTCGTGGTAAGGGGAGGAAACTTGACTCTGGATAGCTCAGCTGGTTAGAGCGTGGTGCTGAAAACGTCAAGGTTGCAGGTTTGATCCCTGTATGAGATGGCTGCATATTCCCGCATTGCAGGAAAGTCTCTTCCAATTCTACAATTCTATGTGGTAGGGGGTTGGACTAGATGACCCTCAAGGTCCCTCCAATTCTACAATTCCATGATCCAGGGCCTATGAAGACAAGTGCAGCACCTTTTCCCTCTGAGGTGATGCATGCATTTCTTACAGGTTAACAGAGCACAGATTGCATTTCAAGCACGGGCTAGCCTACTTCACAGGGTCGCTGTGATGGCACAATGGGGGTGGAGAGAATGAGAAACAGTGGGGGCCAGCAGGGCTGCACAGGTGGGGCTGTGTTGCTTTCTGGGCTTCCCAGCACTGTGTCACTGCTATTTACTGAGAGGCAGAAGGGGAAGGCAGCAGGGAGCCAATGCAGGTGCAGTGGGAAAGCCATTCCTTGCTGAGCGCCCTGCTCTGCCTTTCAGTAAAACAGCACACGGTGTTGGGAAGCTAGAAGGGCAACACAACCCCACCTGCTGCTACTGTGTAAACTGCCTCAAGCTACTTAAATCTCTGCTAACTCCTGCAGAGATAAGGTCTGCATTCCAATCCCTGCGACAGGGTGAGCTCCTGTTGCTCGAAAGCACAAAGTGCAAGTAGATAAATAGGTACCACTCCAGCGGGAAGGTAAACGGCTGTGGTTCGCCAGAAGCGGCTTAGTCATGCCGGCCACATGACCCGGACACTGTATGCTGGCTCCCTTGGCCAGTAAAGCGAGATGAGCGCCGCAACCCCAGAGTCATCTGTGACTGGACCTAACCGTCAGGGGTCCCTTTACTGAAGAGAAGCTGCAATTATCTCACATACCCTATACTGAGCAAGGGAGTGTGAAAGGGGATCCAATTCAACTATTTCTTCTTATGTTCTATTTCTCAGCCATCCTTATAGGCTTCTTAAAGCATTCCCCTAAAAACAGGAGAAAACCAGTAGGGTAGCGTGGGTTGCCAGTGCCCAGGGCTGAGGGGGTGGGTGGGAGGGAGGTAAAGGGATGGAGTACACATGCGCATTCAGTTGCCTTATGGCATCTGCATCACCCAGGAGATTGCAGCTGCAGAGATAAGAAAAGAAGAGTGGCCACATTGCCTGGAGATGTTGCTTCCTGGTTTGCATGGAGAAGCCGTTTTCAACAGAACCCAGCAATGGAAGCATGCAGCTGTATTAAGCCAGCACCGGGTGTTGAAATTGTGTGCCCCCTAACACTTTTGCACCCAGGGCCACTGCTCCTGTGGCCCCTTCCCACACTACGCAGCTGATCATCAACACTGGAAGGTCACACCCAACAACCATAATTCCAACATGGCAATAGCAATCATCATAAGCCAGTGCTAAACTGCAAGGGCTAAAGTCCTATTGGAAATGGTTAATTGTAATAATTGCTGTTATACAGATAGAAATTGTTTCACTTTGCTTTTGGACATTTTAAGTCATCGCAAATAAACACAAATTCCAAATCTGCCTGGATGTGCAAATAATGCCACGCTCTCAGATGCCAACATACCTATTGGGTGTGTGGATCTCCAGACCAAGAATTTGGAATATGTTTAATCCTGATGCGAGTTGAATTCCACACTGCTGAAACAGCTGCTTAAGTGGATGGCTCAAATAATTAGCTGCACTTGAGAAACAGCCTGATGTTTTTGATTGTCCGTATCCATGTGTGAAGTCTGGTGTGGACCTTGGAACCTGATGCTCGGAGATAGACCCTCCAAGTGTCCCTATTTTCCAGGGACGTCCCTGATTAAGAGAAGCCATCTCAGTTTCTGATTTGATCCAGGAATGTCCCACTTTTCCTTAGGATGCCCCTACTTTTATTGCAGAAATGTTGGAGGGTATGGAGTTATCTGACCCCCGAGCCGTCTGAAGGCAATCCTGTATAGGGACATTTTTCAATGTTTTATTATGTTTTTATATATCTTGGAATCTGCCCAGAGTGGCTGGGGCAACCCAGTAAAATGCGTGGGGTATAAATTGTAAAATTATCGTTACGGAATGGGACGTCCCTATTTTCTTTGGAGAAATGTTGGAGGGTGTGCTCACCTAACTTCCTTGTAAGTGCAACACAGGGTTGCAGCCTAAGTTTATGAAAACAAACACAACTCGAAACACGCAGAAACAAAGTTAAGCACCAAGTTGCAGGCAACCGTGAGTAGGAGTTGCCGGAGGGAATGCACACAAGGGCCTCTTTCACTTTGCCCCATCCTGGCATAATCTAGAGCTGGCTGTGATTAGGGATACGAAGAGGCAACAAGCGTCCGGGGCTACATTTAATGATTCAGAGAAAGGCCATGTGTGGGAGTAGGGAGAGGCTGGGCTTGGGGAAGGAACAAGAAAGCATTGGAAAAGCAGAGAGACTATGGCATAAATCCTAATATATATAAACGGTGCGCATAAACTCTGCAGGCGTTAGCAGATTCTTTGTACATGTAAGGATGTGTAGCCACTCTTACCAGAGTCTTGCAGTAGCAAAGGATTTTGCAGTTCTTCCCTATCCCCCAGATACACACCCTTTATGCGCCGTGCTGTGATTTTATTGTACAATACTTTTTTTCAAAGTTCTCCATCCTCAGGTGTTGGGTCAGATCATGCCTGTTTTAAATTTCTGCCTTTAAAATGCAAATTTCAAGCCTTTTCACTGACACTGGGGGTTATAATCAAAGGGCAAAACAGGAGAATAAGCGAATATATATTCTGCTGATTTCTAAAGCAACTTGCGTGTCTTCTGGGAACTATATATTATGATTTTGTAAGGACATAAAAAGGCAAAGGAAACTATGGCTGCAATCCTGTCCACGGTTACTTGGGAGTAAGTTCCTTGAACTCAATAGGGCTTACTTATGAATAGGCTAGGTATGGGTAGGATTGAAATTTACATTAGGTTGTAAGAAAAAAAATCTGCCCTCCCCCCCCAATCTATAATTGGGCATCCATTCCACACATCCATTCTTAGGAACAACCAAAATGCCGCAAAACAGGGAGCTCAGTTGGACAGAGCATGGTGCTGATAACGGCAAGGTTGCAGGTTCGATCCCCATATGGGACAGCTGCATATTCCTGCATTGCAGGGGGGCTGGACTAGATGATCCTCAGGGTCCCCTCCAACTCTATGATTCTATGATGCTATTAATCATTTTAAGTTCTGCAGAAGTTCCAGAGATATCAAAAAAAACAACAAAACAACCCCACTATCTTGTAACATTTTGGTTCATCCTAATAATGGAATTGTCTGACGGTGGGTAACTTTTTTTTTTTAAAAAAAGAAAATTTTCAGGTCTGGCTTAGTCTTCACAAACAGCCTGATCAGATGGTAAAACTGTAGTCTGTACCACTTCCGACTGCAGTGTATATGTGTACGTGTTTCAGGAGTTCTTTCTCTATATATGTGAAACAGCATGTCAGGGAGAAGGTTATTCAAAGACCCTTCCCAGCTGCTATTTACTTTGGTATGGGCAGAATTTTCAAATACATGTACTGTATATGGGAAAGCATCAGATCCATACCACAATACCCATATGTGCTCCCCCTGCCCATTAAAATAACACGGTGAACTAGACGTAACTGAAATAGTGAACTAAAGCTTTGTGCAACCTATAGGGAGGGTGCAAATCAAGCACATTTGCATGTTTACCTTATTTCACCTAACTTATTTTGCTTCTATGAGACATGAGGAGGAGCAAGGGGAAATGGGGCCAAACCTCCTAAAAACCCAGGCAATGCCCCTAAATTCAAAGTGGTCAGGGCAGGATATAGCGGCCTGGCACCCTTGGGCGGCTGCCAGGGCCACAGGGCCATGCCGGAGTCCACTGCCGGTGGGCCATTCTTACAGCCTGGCACTCTTTGGAGCGCCAGCTAGCTAGATCTAGTCATCCATCTACAGTGGTACCTCGGGTTAAGAACTTAATTCGTTCTGGAGGTCCGTTCTTAACCTGAAACTGTTCTTAACTTGAGGTACCACTTCAGCCAACGGGGCCTCCCGCTGCCGCCGTGCTGCTGGAGCACGATTTCTGTTCTCATCCTGAGGCAAAGTTCTTAAACTGAGGTAATATTTCTGGGTTAGCAGAGTCTGTAACCCGAGGTACCATTGTATTTCCTTCAATGCACCTGGGTAGGCATCACTTTAGGGAATTGAAGGAGGATAGAGCCAGCTGCCCAATTCTGCCAGTGCAGCCAGGTAAGCCAGCTAAGGCCCACTGACACAGGAAGGGGGCTCACCGGAGGATTCAGCCCCCTTCTGGCCCTGGCAGTGGTTACCAGGCTAAAGGAAGCACAATCCTTTCAGAAACTTGTTTGGCTTCCTATTACTTGCACATATCTCACCTCTGCCTTGAAGCTTATTTTTCTTCAGCTTTGGAACCCCAGGTGCAATAGACTTTTATGTAGCACCTTGCAACGCACATCGCTGCAGCACATCCCCTGCTTTTTATCAGTTACGAGGCATTTTTTTAAAAAGATAAATACTGAAGCCATTTGATGAACTGCTTACAGAGCAGATTCCTTGTCCCGGGCCTAATCATTTGTCTTCTGTGGTTGGCTTTGCTTTTATGGCGCTGTGTAGGTGTCAGCACGGAGCAAGCGACAAGAAATGCAAAAGCCCTGAACAAATAGCTAAAATGCTCATAAATGGGGGTGAGTGGGGTAGCAGGATTCAAAGTTAAAGCAGGGGTGTGACACATGCAAAAAGCAGACTTTGAATGTTTTCTTTAAAAAAAAATTATGTCAATTAAGCCTGGTTGCACTTTTGTATTTTGTGCTAACAGTTATGGAAAAATGACTAATCCTAATTTCCATACTATCAGTGGAAACGTCCACATTTTTAACCTCTCTATTTGTATGACCACAGGGTCAGGATCAACACCAGTCATCCACAAACAGCTGCTGGGATACCTGGGCTGGCCCTGGAAGCCACCTGTCATTTTAAATTTCCTATACTACACTGCAGAACCAGATGCTGCATTGCTCTGGGGCATTGTGGGAAATTTAAAATGGCAGCCAAGGGCCTGGTGGTTGAAAAGGGTGCCCACATTTCCAAAACCCCCTCAAATCTGGAGCCAGCCCTGCACCTAGAGGATGACTGATCTATTTCTAGTATCTCGAATATACACCTTCAGGGTGACCTTAAAATTAACACTTCAAGGGCTCTCCTTAGGCTTCCACTGAGATAAATACCCCAGAATCACATAGCAAAAAGAGGACTGTTGGACCTTAATTACTGATGCACGTTGGTGCTATGCCCAGCATTGACAGTCGCTATGGGATACCATGAGCCATGCTGTGACAGGCCTGAGTAAAGAAGCTGTGGTTTGAAGCAAGAGATCGGCTGTCTACCTTCCCCTTAAACGTTATTTAACAGTCAGTCTGGCCAGGCTGCTTCCTTAAGAAATAATAATATTTGTGATGTGTATATTACTTTCTTTTTGTTGGTATGCTGAAGCATGAGTGATTCTCACGTCTGCCACACCTGGGGGGAAAAATTGCACCAAGTTAGGCCTACCCAGAACTCCACATTCCAGGAGACCAGGGCAGTAGCCACAGGAAGGCCTGTGTGGACCTGCTCCCCTCAGAAATATTCCAAGCTCTTGATAGTTCAGCTTATCTCTTTTCCCACACACCAAGTCTCTAGCACTTTTGCTTTGTGGTGATATAAGGGGAAATGTAAAGACAGTAACTAGTGGCTCACAAAGAAAGAATTGTTGCTTCCATGTCTTAGTGGTCTGCCCAGTTAACCCGACAGGATAAATGACATGTGCTAGGTCCTCGTTTCCAAACGTTACAATAATAAAATTGCATTATTTTATTAGTGTTTAATACAATTAACTCATTTTATACATTTAAGGCTATCCGTAGGGATATTCTTCTGGTTGCAATTATATCATCCCTTGGTTCCCCACCGTCACCTCAGTACCGTATTTCTAGCTAGAGGCGTGAAGGGAACCTACGTCAAATAAACAGGGCTACAAACTCAGGATTCGCTTTGTGCACAGAAAAACAGAACTTGATTTATTCATTTCTAGGCCAAGTACCATAAAGGTTTGGAAATATGGCCACCCTGTAACTTTCAGGAAACACTGATCAACACAAACAGATTATGTGGTAAAACTGTTCCTAGGCATCATATCTGTTGAAATGGACTCCAGTCCACACACGTTTATGGCACAATAGCTTTGCTAGTCTTAAAGGTGCCACAAGTCTCTTGGTTGTTACTTCATTGTTTCAGTGTTTCATTTCATTTCTGTGTTTCATTTCATTGTTACTTCAGTGTTTCATTTCAGAGTAGAGGTAGATGCTCATGCATCTGAATGAGTGAGTCTTCCCACAAACATACACGAAGAAGTAAATTAAATTTGTGGAAGAATGGTTTGAAGTCTAGCCACTTCCCTGACATGCTCATTTTCTGCATTCAGGATTGAGTTTTTGTTTTGTTTTGTAGAGCAAGGACAATTCACACACACAGCTTCTCTGTTCGGTCTGTTGTTCATACAGACCAGCACTTTTGTTTCTGAGAGGGTCCACTATCTGAAGTTGTTCCCAATGTTCTCATTTTCCTTTGGGACGCAGGATATAACTGACATCTTTGATCTCTCCCTTGAGAGATGCTTGCAAACATTTCCTTAAAGATATGTCCTTTTTCCTCATCAGTGATTGGCCTCCTATTCCCAGTAGGATCCATCTTTTTTCTTCATTCTGCAATGTTGTTGAGAGCTATCTAGATTCCTTTCAGCCTTGCACATATCACTAATCCTCAGAAGGTTTTGTTGCTTTGGGAACCTCAGCTGATGCTGAAGAATGAGTTAGAAAATATGTTATTCTCCTCACTCCCCAAACACTCCCCTTCTCAGGCTTATTTTCTCTTCCTAAAAGAGAAAGATTATATTATTTATTCAACCTGTTTTCTTGTGCTTTGTTTTGCAGGATTCTTTAACTTTTGCAGGGTTTTTGCAGGCCAAAGTAGCCTAATAGTGAGAAACCTAAGATATCAAGAGTCTAGTTCTATGCAAGTTTGCTTAGAAGTAAGTCAATGGACTTCTGCCATTGAGCTGTGGCCCTTTCAACACTTTAGATTGAATGATGGGGTTTAGAAAACTTGGAAGGTCTGGTTCTGCAAGCAAACATTCTGTTGCTAATCAGCCTATAGAAAGGAGCTACTTCTCCCCTCTATGCCAGGCCTAGGCAAACTCAGCCCTCCAGATGTTTGGGGACTACAACTCTCATCATCCCTGACCACTGGTCCAGTTAGCTAGGGCTGATGGGAGTTGTAGTCCCCAAAAATCTGGAGGGCCGAGTTTGCCTATGCCTGCTCTACACCAACAGAATAAACTATTTTTCTCCACAATATCTTCACTGGGCAGGTGGAACCTTACAGATATCTATCTGGGACAGAAAGCCTTTATATACCCTAGCTTCCATCATTTGTGATCCTTGGCCAAAACAGTTGGGGCTGATGGGAGTGGAGAATCAACCAGCACCTGGGATGGGCACAAGTTCCCCCATCCAAGAGGCAAAGGTTTCTTTTCCCACTCAAGAGGCTTCGTGATGTAGCTCTGCAACATCAGATTGCTTACAATGAGTGAGTTGCAGAAATATGTTTTTTTCCAGAAGTTCAGCAAAACTTGGACTACAAACCATCTTTGGCCATCACATCTGCAGCATGATGCGCCTCTGCCAAGAATGGATTACATCCATGATTTTCCCTGACCTAGATGGGCCCCGATAGTAATTTCCATTGACCCAGATACATTGGACTAGTATAAATGTGACATTTACAAAATTAACAAGAGATCCAGAAGGGCCTTTGCTCCAATTCACTTAATGACTTCTCCTTTTGGCATTTTTAGTTTGGAAAAAGGATCCCCCGCCCTGCCCCCCTTTTATGTCCATTGGGTAAGGCAGATTGCCTTTGTGCTCCCATCTCTGTGAATAAAGCAATGCTTTTGCAAAAACGATTCCGTGGAAAGTCATATGACAGAATAAGCACACAAGTGAGGCTTGCAACAAAATGTTGAAAAGTGCAATTCTCCTGTTTCAGGGTTCCAGCCATGCAGCTATACCCTTTCCAGGAGACTCCATTCCATTTGCCCACCCTCCCAGTTTTCTGTTCTGCACCTAAACATCCAGCCAGCATTCCATGACCCCTGAACATACTCAGTCATCGTTGAATTTGTTTTGGGGGTTTTTTTATCCCCCTGTTTTTGTAACAAGTTTTTTAAATTATTTCTTTAAATCTTGGAGTGGGTGTGGTGCCATTTTGGCTACATAAGTGCTAATACTCACCCCTAAAGTTGAGAAATGGAATAAATGATTTCCCCCCCTTGTTCATTAACATTGGGCCCTTCAGGGTAAGCCATCGTCTGAAAAAAACTACAGGTTACCATGAAAGAGCAGCGAGATGGCCCATTGTTGCTCAAATTATGCTCATTCCTATTCCTCCCTTTTGTGCAGCTGGAAAGCAACAGACCACAGTGCTGGCTTAGCATTATGTACAAATCAGTGTTCATGGCAGATGCTCATGGCTTCTTTGGGAGACGTAGCATTAACCCAGAGCTGTGATTTGTTTATTCCTGGCTTAGCAAAGGGAGGAGCAAAGTAGTGTGATTTGACCACCATGAAAATGAAACCAGCGAGTCTGCACCCCAGTTAAGCCCTCCAATCTTCCCTGAGGCTGCGACATGTTAAAAATCAATCTCAGACAATATACTCCGTAAGTTTTAATCAATTGATTCACTGATTAACAGCACAATCTCCTGTGCTTACTCAGAAGAAAGTTCCACTGGGTTCACTCCCAGGTAAATGTGCATAGGACTGCAGCCAGCCAATATCTGCCTACATTTGTATACGAATAAGCAATTGTTCACAGGGTTTTTGTTTGGTTTTTCCAACTATGCCTTTGTGTGCTGTAATACCATCTTAGAACTGACATTCCCTTCTATGTGAGCGAGAAAAGGGAATAGTGTCTCTAAGGGGATGTTTGCCACCTGTAGGGGTTTTTTTTGCAAGCATTAGTATTTCCCCCCCAGCATTTCTTTTAAAAAAATGTTGTCAGATTAAATAAATAACCAAAACATGACAAAATATTGCAGGTTTATTATTCTCTTTCTTCAGCATCCAGTGGCAAATTATGGCCTTGCTTTAAAAAAACCCCAAAAAGCTCCTAGCCCCGCCTTCTGAAGCCAAGTCCTTGTGGGCAGCCTGATACTTAATGAGAAAAATATACAAACATGTTTTTTTTTTCCTATTTAGTCAGGCAACCTGAAGAAGTTATGTTTTGGGACCAAGTAATACTCTAGCTCTGCATGAGAACAAAGGATTCAACTCCTAGGGGCCAAGCCCCCTTGACCCACCCCAATACAATATTTGAGGGGGTCAGCCCAAAAAAATCGATCAGCATCGCCATTCAAATGGTGTTTGTGCACTCTCAATATTTTACTCAAGTTGGCACTCCTGCATGGGAGCAAAATGCACTGCTTATGTTAACAGCGACAGTCATTTTAATATGCATTATCCGTCACGCCTAGAAATCAACACAAACATTGATCAAAAGTGCAGTCCCAAGCAGGTTTACCCAGAAGCAAGTTCCAGCAAGTCCATTGGGACTGAGTCTCTAATACAGGGCCAGATTTAGGTTTGATGAGGCCCTAAGCTACTGAAGGTAATGGGGCCCTTTATATGACCAGCTGTCCTTCGTCCTTTGTCACCTTTTTTGTGTTGAATAGATGCTATATGGTAATTTATGGACATAATAGGCATCTAAAGCCATATAGAAATGAGCAAACCAGTGATATTTTAGGGAGCAGGCTGGCAGGCAGGGCTCATTACTTACATCATAGGAACCTACACAACACAAAACACTGTTGCTGTATGTAGGTTTTATTTTATTTGTTTTTTATCTTATATTTTGGAAATGTACGTCCAGGGTTTTTTTCCTTTAAATTTTTTTTGGGCCCCCAAGAGGGTGGGGTCCTAAGCTATAGTTTGTTTAGCTTATATGTAAATCCGACACTGCTGTAGTATGTGTGTTTAGGATCGCAGTCCAAGAGTGCAATCCAATGTGTGTGTATTGAGAAGTAAGGGCCATTGTATCTAATGGGGTTTATTCCCAGGCAAGTGTAAACAGGATTGCAGCCTTTTTCCTACAGAGACCTAAACAAATGGCTTTCATGCTAGAGCTGCTGCTGCTGCTGCTTTTTTCACTTACAGAGGTACTTTGCAATCTATGACATGTTCACATTCACATTACTGCGAGACTATGGAAGGGCAGCTGAGTTTAAAAAGCAGGGACTTTTTTTAAAAAAAGAAAAAACAGGGACTTGTCAGAAGGTACATAATCCCTCCATGAAAAGGGGTGGAGCTTGTACCCAGCTCTTCCATAACTATGTTTATCAAGCCTACCACACTGGAAAAATCCAGTAAATAGCCTTCAAATGAAGGCTCCGTTAGAAAGTAAATAGGAAGAAGCTTCCATTTCTGAAACAGGATATGCTTCCTTCATGAGATTTTCTGAACATGCTGTTAATTTATTAAATGTTTGCAAAGGTACTGTGTGGAGTTCTCAAACATTCTAGCAAATTAAAGTATTTTGCTAAAAAGCAATCACAAATCTGATCTGTTTCCTTAGAAAGCCCCCAGCACCATCTGCTTTTTTGGCTGATTTTCCAAACGAAAACCAGTCCTCCTTCAAGCATCCCATACCAACCAGTCTCATTCTCTCCCCACCCCCCACCCCAGCATGTCTTCTGATCAGCTTCGGATGGGTTCCCCCTTTTTTGTGGGTTTGAGAAAAGTTCTGGACTTCCTACCTTGACCACATCGTCGTTGAGATGCTTGGGGTCTCGGTCGACCAGGTCAATCTCTTTGGTGTGGACGTCGTGGAACTCCTTCTCGTTCATTTCATCTGCCATGACCTTGTTGTTGGGCTTGTAGATGTTGCCTTGCTCCCTGATGGTGATTGGCGCTGTGTAAAGAAAGTCCTGGAAAGGGAGGGGTGTGGGAAAGCGGTCAGTGAATCCGATGCCACTACTAAGTGAACGGCGCGGTCCTGGGAAGGGGATGCACGCTCCAAAAATCCCACTCGCTCATCGGACGTTCAGAGAGCGGCTGTCTATGCTGCACTGGTCAGGGAGAGCGCGCGGAGCCTGGGGAAACTTCATCCAGCCAATGCCCCAGAGGCTGGCTTTTTAAATGGACAGAAAGTATCTGACACCACACCCCTCGGTACCAGGCAGAGCCGCGACTCCCGCTCGCGCCGCCAGGGGTCCTCTCCTGGCGCGCGCAAGAACTGGGCAGGTTTGCAGCCGGGGAGGGCGCAGCCGCCGCGCCCCTGTTCACGCGCTTGGAGAATTCGCAGCTTGGAATCCCCAAAGTTTCCTCTTGCAGAGAGCTCTCCCTTAATAAAGCAAGGGGGGGGGGACTCCGACGCTCCCTGCCCCCAACAAATCAGCTGGGACACATGGCACCTTGCCCGCCTCGCGTTTCACGCGCAAAGGAGTACTTTGCGCTCTTGAGCTAGCTGCCAACCGGCGCGCCACCGCGCAGCCTAATCCCACGCGCGTTTCCATCCGACAGCAAGTTCCAGGAGGCCCGCTCATAAGAAAGAGCGCACAAGATCGCAGCCGCGCCCAGCATTTTCAGTGGCAAATGTGGGCACCCTAGTAAGCACCCCAGGGCACCCCCTGAATGCCCCCAGCAAAAGGAGAAGGGAAGGCAAAGGCGAGACGAGACGGGGATGTAAATGGGACAGAGCACAACTCCCCGCACCGTTGACTAAATGACCCCCACATGTTGGCATGGAAGAGCGCTCCTTGCCTTGGGAGAAAGGCTGGATGGGGAGAAAGCGTCTCCTGCAACGAGGCCACTACGATTTAACACCCCTCGTACTCCGGATCCGTTAATCCAGAACAAATACCTCATCCTTGGGTCCATTCAGGAGTAAACCCTCACAGGCATTAGGATTCATCTCTGAATGGATGGGGGAGGGGGGGACGCAAGACGGTTAAAGGCAGAACTCATCCGCGATAAGTGTTAGTACGGGGCTCTAAAAGTCCCTCTAATCGTGCCTCCCTGGAATGCCACCCATTCAAAGGGTCGCTTGCTTGACAGCCGTCCCTCACTCCGCTTCCTCCTTTTTTAAAAAAATAAAAATAAAAGGACCTCTCTAAAGTTAAAGCGAAAGAGTGCTGTCCCAACCTGACCCACAACAACCCACAGATTTCTCAAAACCCATTCAAATCTGAATGCTCTTGGATCAAGTCGGTTGGGTTGCGCCGTCGCCCGAAGACGAGCCGCTTTCGTTTTCAGAAAATCCAAACTCCACGCCACTCTCCAGACTAGCAAACTGCAGCTCCACTTAAGAAGAAATGCCTTTTGCACACACGTTACAAGTTTAGCTTTGGAGACGCTCTCCAGTAGATTCCCTCTCCTGCCTTGTGAGAATTAACCGAGACCGGGGTGGGGTGGCGGGGTTTCTCTCTAACCCCAGTCCTTTCTTTGCACTGGACAGTGACAGAGAACATATTTGCAAAACACAACTCCCACCCTCAGGAAAAACCCAACAACTTACTCTAGAGTTGTCCCTAAGCCTGGGTGGGCGCCACTACAGCCTTGGAAATGCTGCGGGGGAAGCGGTTTAAGCAGGAAGGCTCTCTCTGGGAGCGCAGGGCGCACGGAGGGAGGCGGGGGGGGGGACAAGTGCCCGTCCAGGAGATCAGATTACCAACACAACACAGACAAATAACCCCCGATTGTCCTGAAAACAGGCTTTGCAGTTCCAGCTCTGGAAAGGGCTCCACCGTGGAGAGCAGGAGATAAGGGACGAGCCAAGAGCACTCAAGAGATGGTTGGCGCAAGCAGGTACTCCGTGCCAGGAACGCAAAGCAGCTTCGCGAAAAGAATGAAACATTGCAAAAGCATGCCCTACCTCGGAGTCTACGTATTTGCTCCCAGACATGCTGTCCTGGGCTTGCTCGAGGCTTTGCGGAGGGCGTTACTGACCGGTAATTTAAAAGATCCGACGAAGGAAGATCCGGAATTGTTAGAGGGGAAGAAAAAAAACTACAGCGCACGCACACACACCACAACCGGCCCCCCAACAACGCACACAAACAGAAGACTGCCGGGTGGGCGGTATCTCTAAGTTAGAGTCCTGGCTGGGCGCCAGGGGTTTGTTCTCCCTGCTGCAGCTCTAGACTTGGAGGACAGGGCTGGTAGATCTCGGCACATCCCCAAGGCGCGAGGAGCAGTGCGGAGTTGGAAAGGGTAAAATCCGCACAAACAGGACGCGCGCTCTGCTGCTAATTTCCCTCCTTTTGGAAAAGCCTCAGGCGATGCTTGTTTCCTTGCCAGTTGCAGCGACCGTAAAAGTACACACATGTGCACGCTTATTCCCTGAGTTATCCGAGGGCAAGCGGTTAGTGTCTGGTTAAAGAAAACGGTCGCCGTGTTGACTTTGCGCGTCCGGGTTTTTTTATTAAAAAAATTTGGTTTGGAGAAAGAAGAAGGGCCTTTTCCCCCGCTTCCTTCCAATCGCCGCCTCCCCATGTCTTGCGTGGTTTCCCCATGAACACCAGAAGCCTGATTCAGTCAGGGTTTATGAGCGATCACGAGGATCTTTGGTGCTTCTGCCATGGAAATAAAGAATAATATAATACATGTGGATTCATGGGGCTTTCTTTTACATCCATTCGAAGTAACAGTTTCGAAAGCTTTTTTCTTCCAACGCGGCAGCTTTTGCCTCCGAAGTTTGGAGTCATCTGTAGGTGGGTGTCAAAAGGAAAAAAAGCATGCCAATAAACAGCCTCCAGATTATGTGTGCCCAATTATTATTATTATTATTATTATTATTATTATTATTATTATTATTAATGCTGAAGCAAACATACCATCAGTGCCAGGATTTAAAAAAAAAGTCTTACTAGGATGAATTGTATTTGTCGGTAATTATAATAAAACCAGGAAAAAGACTTGGCCTTTTACAATGTACATGAAGGGCCAAGTCCTGTCTCTTGTTTTGCCAAAATTACATTGTACATTCTAGGAACGTAGATGGAGGTGAACCACCCACCCACCCTGCGAGCTATTTTCCTTGTGTTGGAATCATGGAATCCAGGGTGTGGCTGCTGGTTGTGTCTGGGAGAAAGAGAGTGGAAAAGGTAGCCTGAAGAAGAATGATGCTGCAAAACCTCCTATTATTTTATATTTCCATCTTGTTGGTTCAGTGTTCCATACTTTAAAGGCCGCTCCCTTTCCTGTGTCCCACTGAGATCTTTCAGACTCACTGCAGATCGTTTAGTGTTGAGAATGAACAGAGTGGGTGGATACAGACACAGAGGGCCATTATCATCTGGTAACTTACCATGGTGTACATCTCATTTGGTATACTGGTTGTTTCAGCCCCAGCAGCAGATGTCAAAACAGCCCTTTGGTGACCTTCCTACCCTAAGGTTACCAGACGTCCCGTTTCCTGGGGACAGTCCCCAGATTTACACATCAGTCCCCATACAAAATCCATTCAAGTTGAAAAGTGTCCCCAGATTCATTGAAAAAAACTGGTAACCTTATCCTACCCTGTGATAGCTTGGTCACCTCTGTCATCCTTCCAAGTGCAAAGGAGTTAATTTTGCCACTCATAAAATGCCAATGTACAGTAATACAAATAGCCATTTCTAAAAGGTAAAGGGACCCCTGACCATTAGGTCCAGTCATGGCTGACTCTGGGGTTGCGGTGCTCATCTTGCTTTATTGAGAGCCAGTGTGCAGCTTCCGGGTCATGTGGCAGCATGACTAAGCCGCTTCTGGCGAACCAGAGCAGCGCACGGAAACACCGTTTACCTTCCCGCCAGAGCGGTACCTATTTATCTACTTGCACTTTGACATGCTTTCGAACCTTAAAACTTTCCTAAATGCAACTTGCCACACAAAATATTGTTGCCTGTGTGTAATTTGGCTGAGTTCAGATTTTATATTTTGCAACAGGATTGTGGGCCAGAGATCAAATGGCTGTACTGTACTGCTGTTGGCAGTTTCATTTATCTTTCAGGACAGTCCATATCTCTTGTTTCATCACTGCCTGGTGCGGAGTGATGAAACAGCCAAGACACGGCCACATCTTCCGCTCTTGTTCATGCCAGCCAGGGCAGAAGACAACTGTTAGAGGCAAACTACTGCTTCAATCTGGAGAGGGCACATGAATCAGGCCCTAATCAGGCCTGATGCCATCAGGTGACAGCAGTGGGGCTGGCTCAGCATTCAGTGGATCCCAGGCATGTTCGGACCATCTCCTCCCATGGAATGCCCTATTTGGGGGCTTCCTGTGAGCTAACGCTAGCAGGAATCCTCCTGCCTGCCAGTTGGTCAGGTGGAACGAGGTGCTCCACATTAGTGGAGGACACTAGCATCCCTTTTTGGGTGGAGCTGAGCAGAGGGACACTCCCCTCAATTCAATACCCACCAAGCCCTGTTGTAAAGGGTTAAGGAGTGCCTTAAATAAATAAAAATGCAACAAAGCATGAACATACAAAGCAAAATTGAACATAGCCAAGTATAGGAGGCTGTGTGCCCTACTTTACAGAGGGCCGTTTTCTATCTGACAGTGTCTTCTGTTAGAAGGGCTGTCTGGTCTGCACCCAGTTCAAATATAAAGAACCACATGCGGGAAAAGCAAGTTGTTCATCAACCGTTAGCTGCTGAAGAGCAGACAGGGCAGACACACAAGACCACAGTATTCCCCACCCTGGTGATATGTACTGAATTTCTATGTAAATGATGGCAACTATTTCTGAAATTGCATCTATGCATATCAATTAGCACATGCAAATCTTAGGCAAATCTGTGTCCCCTTTGTCTCATTGTTTGGTGATGTGGCTCTTCTGTTTTGGTGATGCTTATGTGGTCGGCCTAGGCAAAGTCTATTTAAAAAGCAGCATAAAATCTCAGCAGAGAAAAAAAAAACCCACATAAATGGGCCTGGAAGGACAAAATTGGCTTCACATGGCAGCAAAATGTAGGTGCCAAGCAAACCCCATTCATGGGGCGAGCAGTCCATGTATGCATTAGTTGAGATTCCGGCATTGCAGAATGACCCTCCAGGTCCCTTCCAACTCTACAATTCTATTATTATAAGAACCTTTTCTCTGGTAGGCTCCTGTTACAACTCAGAAGGTGAGGGCATCTGTTCAAGATCCCCCTGTACATGCAGGCACATGTGGAGACAGACAGTCCTTCAAGCACCCTAGTAATAATAATAATAATAATAATAATTTATTATTTGTACCCCGCCCATCTGGCTGGGTTTCCCCAGCCACTCTGGGCGGCTTCCAACAGAAATGAAAAATACACTAAAATGTCACATATTAAAAACTTCCCTGAACAGGGCTGCCTTCAGATGTCTTCTGAATGTCAGGTAGTTGTCCATCGCCTTGACATCCGGTGGGAGGGCATTCCACAGGGCGGGTGCCACCACCGAGAAGGCCCTCTGCCTGGTTCCCTGCAACTTGGCCTCTCGCAGGGGGGGAACCGCCAGAAGGCCCTCGGAGCTGGACCTCAGTGTCCGGGCAGAACGATGGGGGAGGAGACGCTCCTTCAGATATACTGGACCGAGGCCATTTAGGGCTTTAAAGGTCAGCACCAACACTTTGAATTGTGCTCGGAAACGTACTGGGAGCCAATGTAGGTCTTTCAAGACCGGTGTTATATGGTCTCGGCGGCCACTCCCAGTCACCAGTCTAGCTGCCGCATTCTGGATTAGTTGTAGTTTCCGGGTCACCTTCAAAGGTAGCCCCACGTAGAGCGCATTGCAGTAGTCCAAGCGGGAGATAACCAGAGCATGTACCACTCTGGCAAGACAGTCCGCAGGCAGATAGGGTCTCAGCCTACGTACCAGATGGAGCTGGTAAACAGCTGCCCTGGATACAGATTTGACCTGTGCCTCCATGGACAGCTGTGAGTCCAAAATGACTCCCAGGCTGCGCACCTGGTCCTTCAGGGGCACAGTTACCCCATTCAGGACCAGGGAATCCTCCACACCTGCCCGCCTCCTGTCCCCCAAAAACAGTACTTCTGTCTTGTCAGGATTCAACCTCAATCTGTTAGCCGCCATCCATCCTCCAACCGCTTCCAGACACTCACACAGGACCTTTACCGCCTTCACTGGTTCTGATTTAAAAGAGAGGTAGAGCTGGGTATCATCTGCATACTGATGAACACCCAGACCAAACCTCCTGATGATCCCTCCCAGCGGCTGCATGTAGATGTTGAAAAGCATGGGGGAGAGGACAGAACCCTGAGGCACCCCACAAGTGAGCGGCCAGGGGTCTGAACACTCATCCCCCACCACCACTTTCTGAACACGGCCCAGGAGGAAGGAGCGGAACCACTGTATGACAGTGCCCCCAGCTCCCAGCCCCCCAAGACGGTCCAGAAGGATGTCATGGTCGATGGTATCAAACGCCGCTGAGAGATCCAGCAGAACTAGGAAACAGCTCTCACCTTTGTCCCTAGCCCGCCGGAGATCATCAACCAGTGCGACCAAGGCAGTTTCAGTCCCATGATGAGGCCTGAATCCCGACTGGAAGGGATCCAAATGGTCTGCTTCTTCCAGGCGTGCCTGGAGTTGTTCAGCAACCACTCGCTCAATCACCTTGCCCAAGAATGGAAGGTTTGAGACTGGGCGATAATTGGCCATCGTGGCCGCATCTAAAGATGGTTTTTTAAGAAGCAGTTTGATAACCGCCTCTTTCAGCGGGTCTGGGAAGGCTCCCTCACGGAGGGAAGCATTCACCACCCCACGAAGCCCATCGCCCAGTCCTTCCCGGCTAGCTTTTATAAGCCAGGATGGGCAAGGATCCAGGAGACAGGTGGTTGGCTTCACTCGTCCAAGCAGCCTGTCCACATCCTCGGAGGTAACAGATTGAAATTGATCCCACACAACTTGACCAGACAGGACTCTAGCACTCTCCCGCCCCGGCCCTGCTCCCACGGTGGAGTCTACTTCTTCCCGAATCTGAGCGATTTTATCTGCAAAAAAATTTGCAAAATCATTGCAGGAGAACATGTGGCCCGTACTGGGCCCCGATGTTACAGGTGGTTCCGCTAGATTGTGAACCACCTGAAAGAGTCTCCTGCTGCTGTTTTCTGCAGATGCAATAGAGGCGGTGAAGAAAGTCTTCTTCGCCGTCGCTATCGCCACTTGGTAGGCTCGACGTTGAGCTCTAACCCGTGTCCGGTCAGATTCAGAATGAGTTATCCGCCACCGGCGCTCCAGCCGTCTCAACGATTGTTTCATTGCCCTCAGATCTGTGGAAAACCACGGGGCTCTCCGGGCTTCATGCAATCGGAGAGGGCGCTTCGGAGCCAAACAGTCAATAGCCCTGGTTAACTCCACATTCCAGCGGGCCACCAGGGAATCGGCTGAAAGGCCATCAACATGGGATAAAGCATCCCCTACCACTCTCTGGAAACCATTTGGATCCATTAAGTGGCGGGGGCGGACCATCCGAATCGGTCCCACCTCCCTGCAGAGGGGATGGGTCGCAGAGAAGTCTAGTTGCACCAGGAAGTGGTCTGACCATGGCACTTCTTTCGTTTCACTTAGTGTCAGATCACCAACATCCGTAGAGGTAAACACCAGGTCCAAGGCATGTCCGCGGCTATGGGTTGGGCCAGACTTATTCAGGGACAGCCCCATGGAGGCCATGCTTTCCACGAAGTCCCGAGCGGCCCCTTGTAAGGTCGTGTCGGCATGGATGTTAAAATCCCCTAGGACGACCAAGCTAGGTGTCTCCAGGAGAACATCCGCCACGACCTGAAGCAGCTCGGGCAGGGAATCCTTGGTGCAGCGGGGAGGTCGGTACACCAAAAGGAATCCTGTACTGCCCCTATTGCCCAACTTCCAGAACATGCACTCAGAAAACTGGGTCTTCCCAATAGGACGCCTGGTGCAAACTAATGACTTCCTAAAAATCACTGCAACCCCCCCTCCCCGCCCACATGACCTGGGTTGCTGTGCGTAAGAGAAACCTGGTGGACAAGCAGCGGCAAGGACAGGCCCATCTGCTTCATCCAACCAAGTCTCTGTTACACATGCCAGGTCAAGTCCTCCATCCATGATCAAGTCATGGATGGCAGTGGTCTTATGAATCATTGACCTGGCATTGCACAGCAACACTTTCAGGTCATGTGGGTATCCCTTGCTGATTCTAGTATTCATCCGGTCAGGACCAGACCCAGAGGCAGGGATAGTCCTCAGACAACGACTAAACCTGCCTCCTCTGTAATGACATGGTCTGGTCTTAGCGTAACTCCTCCTCCTACCCGTGATCACTGAGATCGGTTGTCCCAGTGCATTCCCCCCTGTGAAACATATCCCAGCCATTTTGTGGGCTGGGGCCCATTCCCCGGCAGCCCTGACCCCTCCCCTTAAGAGCAAAATAACCCCTTTAAAAAACAAAACCAAAAAACCACACAAATACAACAATACAAACAAAAAACAATAAAAATTACAAAAATTACAAAAACATAAAATCAAACAAATTCCCAGGCCCAATAAACATCCACCGCCCCCCCCCACATACAAAAAATTCAAAATAAAAATTTTAAAACATTTTAAAAGCACTCTGCAGCCCTCCAGCAGTGACAGCAACTGTTCTAGTGAGGCCCGTCAGGCCCTGCCCCAGGCCAGATGGTGAGTGGCAGGAAGGAGCAGGACCCCATACACTCACACCGGAGAGTCCTCCCGGGCAGCAGAGTCCAGCAGTCCTTTATGAGGCTTCAGGCCCCGCCCCAGGCCAGATGGTGAGTGGCAGGAAGGAGCAGGGCCCTCAGACACTCACATACAGGAGAGTCCTCCCGGGCAGCAGAGTCCAGCAGTCCTTTATGAGGCTTCAGGCCCCGCCCCAGGCCAGATGGTGAGTGGCAGGAAGGAGCAGGGCCCTCAGACACTCACATACAGGAGAGTCCTCCCGGGCAGCAGAGTCCAGCAGTCCTTTATGAGGCTTCAGGCCCCGCCCCAGGCCAGATGGTGAGTGGCAGGAAGGAGCAGGGCCCTCAGACACTCACATACAGGAGAGTCCTCCCGGGCAGCAGAGTCCAGCAGTCCTTTATGAGGCTTCAGGCCCCGCCCCAGGCCAGATGGTGAGTGGCAGGAAGGAGCAGGGCCCTCAGACACTCACATACAGGAGAGTCCTCCAAACTGTGATGGGCTTTATAGCTTGAAAGTCTCCATAAGCACCTGGCTGGTCACTGAGAACAGGAAACAGGACCAGGTGGGCCTCTGGGCTGACCAAGCAAGGCTCTTTGTACGTTTTCATGTTTTAAGGTTGAATTTTGCCTGGAAATTAGAGAACAAGGGTGTGAAAAACAGTAAGATGGTAGCTCTGCTCTGGAAATATTTATGGTTGCTAAAATACACGTGATAATTTGGAATGTGTGTGCAAACCCTGTTAAATTGTTTTTATATGAACTGCTTAGACTTTTCTATTTTTTAAAGCAATTTAATAAATAAATTATATGGAACTGGACACAGGCGTAGAACTGCAATTGGGAAGCCCAATCCCAGGCATGTTTACTTCAAGCCAAATCCCACTGTGTTAAATGAGTCTTACTGGCAGGTAGATGAACATGGTGGTGCAGCCCTAGTTTAGACCAAGGAGAAGAACTCAAAGTGCTTACTTTTAATGGGGGAAAAACCCATGTCTTCCAGTAGTAGCACTTTTGTCTTTTAGAACACCAAATAAATTTTAGTCTACTATTTTGTGCTTATATATATTATTCATACAACATCAGTTTAGTTCAAAGTACCGTATTTTTTGCACCACAACACTCACTTTTTTCCTCCTAGAAAGTAAGGGGAAATGTCTGTGCGTGTTATGGAGGGAATGCCTACGGGTGGCATGCCTACGGATTTTCCTCCTCTAAAAACTATGTGCGTGTTATGGTCGGGTGCGTGTTATAGAGTGAAAAATACGGGTAAGTACAATTTGCATGGGTCAGGGCATACATATAAAACTATTTATTGAAGCTGCATTAAATGCATGGAAAATAACCTTTGTTATCAGGGTTTCAAGTAACATGGCTGAGAGTCAATAAGCTTGGGAACAGCAAAGATTTGAGAACAGAATTTTTAAATGCACCTCTTTTCTTCCGCAAGAGAACATGTTTGTCATGTGAATTATTAAACAGTGTTGGTACTAAACAACAAAGGCAGAAAAGCTTGAATGTTCAACATACCATTTTAATAAAAATACTTTTAAAATACAGAGTCTTTGTTCAGAATCTTTGGCATAGCTTAGAACATAGCATTTAGGTCTCGAAGTGGAATCATACAGAGTATTTGGTGTATTTAGGAATTGCATATCAGAATTTCAGTGATTTTCATTTCAGTTCAAAATCTAGACAACAAACCCCACTCATTTAAAAGGTCATTGGCCTCCCTCTAGAGATTCTCAGGCACCCAAAATTATTTCATGCTAGTATCTCCATGCACAGAAACTGCACAAGTGGGGAACGTAGGCCATATATCTACAACCACACACAGCCCTCTTTGGAAAGAAATCTGGGGAGTTCAGAAGCAGAGAATACCCACTTCCTTGTGGAATGCTCCACTACTGTCTCAGGCACAACAGGATTCTTCTTTAGGTTCTTGTGGAAAAGGCAGTTCAGTAGCTCCTCCCTTCAAGAAACCTTTCTGGACTTGTATGCATGGCACTTACAGAGTGATGAGCAGGTGATTGGCTGAAGCATCCTGCTTCTTTAAAATAAAAGCTTGGCAAGAATATGGAGACCGCAAAAATAAAGCTTCAAGGCAATTCATTACAATACCATTTACATAAAAACACAATATGTACAGCAAAAGAGTTTCATTAAATAAAAGCATCGAGATTTTCTACCCAAGTTAACACCTTGTTTCAAACAGTTAATTTTGAAGTAACCTTTCTCCCTTCCTTTTGATTCTTAGGGGTTTGCATAGTAGGCAAGTACTTATTTCCCTTATGCAACAGTATTGTATAAATCTGTGCACACAATTCTGTGGATCCTGAACTGTGTCCACATCTGCAGAAGAACCTCATGAAATCCCAAGAGTTACACTATGATCAAGAAAATGCCACATAAATGTAACCCACCACCCCGAGGCAATAAGAGGGCAATCTTCAGCAAAGCCCTTTAGGGGTGGTGTGATTTGTTACCCCAGTTGAGAACCCCATATCCCACGTATGCAAAATATAGAGCTACTGTATGAGCTTCTCAATTCACTGGGTCAAAAAAGAGCAGTTGCCTGCATTCCTCCATGGGCATCTTGGAACATGGTTGAGCACCATGTTGTCATTTTTTGAGTCTGAGATTAGTCTGAGACTAATGAACTCCTAAGGAATAGGTCTTCAGACATCCAATGGTTTTCTTTAAGCATGGAAGGGAGGAGGGAAGTGCAGCATTGATCCCTGCATTTGGCAATGCTTATGAGTTGCTATAAACATTAGCCGAGGCCCTTGCCTGATCAATATGGATTCCCTACCTGCTGCTTTTGAGACTCCAACTATGGCCAAAGTCCCTAGATCCCATTAATGACCAAGGGGACCCAGACGGACTCAATCTGGCCTTGAGCTGTGCACTTAATGCACTGGAAGCCACTGGATCTGAGAGACTACAAGTATTGCTGGTAGGTTTATGCCAAGTAGACTTGATTGATTCTAGAACATGTTTGCAGAACCCGTGGTCCTCCAGACAGTGCTGGACTTCATCAGTCCCAACTAGAATGACCAATGGTCAGAGATGATGGGAGCTGTAGATTAGTGCAGCAACAGCTGGAGGGCCAGATGTTCCTTACCTTTGTTTTATAGGGTGCTAGCTGTTGCTGAAAAAGAAAACTTAAATTAGGATTCAGATGAAGATTTTTTTTCAGGAGTAATAAACAATATTCTGGATACATTTATAATTCTGAGAGTGAGCTGTATAGTATAACATGCATAAAATAGGCCAGGTATTAGCTGTCAAAGAAATTGGGTAATACAATAGATACCGTTTTAGTTGATACAGTGCATAGTGACTTCTTGTAGTTAGGATTCATTGTAGTAATACATGTCTGGGCAGGCATATGTGATGTGGTCATGTATGTCCCCATGACACATCTGTGGGGACCAGACAATGATAGTACCATTAAAATAAAGTGATGTCAAATGCAGCCTGTTATTTTTCATTTAGAAAATGGAATTATTTTTTCTTAACAATTTTCCCCCATTCCCAAAGCAAGTTTTGTTTCCAGAAAAGTGCAACCCTGATGGAAGAAGAGGTAAAAAAAAAAAAGTCAGCCATTTAAACAGTAGTAATTTGGAATGAATTATTCAGCAAGGAGGCTTAACATTGTTTAAGACTAGAGTAGCGTTAGTTCCCAGATGTTCACTCTTGGACAAGGCGTATGTCGACTGATGCAAAGCACCTTCCTACGCTGTGATATAGCGGTGCAATGAAAACATCTGTCACGCTCTTCCATACAGCTTGCACAGAGGGCAAAGCCATAAGGCAAGACTTTGTGAAAGGAACCACAATCCTAGAAAAGACAAGAAAAAGAGAAAGTTTAAATGAATGACACTTTCTGAAGCATTAAGTTCTGCTATTCTCATGGTTTGCTAAATAAACAAATTAGAATTACTGTTGTTATGCACAAAATTGATCCAACACGTTTGCTCAGGGTATGGTTTGACAAATCCTGGGCATGGCTGAATTCTAGCACTCCAACACAAAGCTGGATTTACAGAGAAATCCACAAAAAGACAAATGCCTACAATATCTTCATAGCCCCCAAATTTCTGCTTTGCAGTTCCTTGCTACCAATGTTTACTCAGAAGTAACGCATAGGCAACACATAGGCAAATACTCATGCAGGACATGTACAGTGGTACCTCGGGTTAAGTACTTAATTCATTCCGGAGGTCCGTACTTAACCTGAAACTGTTCTTAACCTGAAGCACCACTTTAGCTAATGAGGCCTCCTGCTGCCGCCGCGCCGCCAGAGCCCGATTTCTGTTCTCATCCTGAAGCAAAGTTCTTAAGCTGAAGCACTATTTCTGGGTTAGCGGAATCTGTAACCTGAAGCCTATGTAACCCGAGGTATCACTGTAATGTGCTTCTTGACATTTCTTCCTTGATTTAAGTCTACGGCCAAAAGGAAAGGAGAAAGATCCATTCAAAGCAACAGAGGAATGTGGATAGGCAACCTTCCTTTTAACAAGCCTGCAAACAGCTCACTCAACTGGTGGTTGGTACTGGCACAGATTCAGATTGTTCTTTCATACCTAACAGATAGTGTAACTATGACCACCAATGTAACTAAACCTGCCAGAGGGGAAAGGTTCAAGGAATGCTAAAACAGTAACAGTAGCACTTTTTTTAAAAGCATGCTACTGTATCCTGCCCCCAAAACAAAACCTAATTCTGTTCCCAATGTAACAAGGCTTGTCTGTGGATGGAGAGAGGTGCAAAATTTAGACCACAGAGAGGTAAAACACCCTGCCCTCCAACGTGGATCTGCAACTCAACTGCTTCTCTAGTCACAGAGAGTTCTGGGTGCTGAAGGAATGTGAGGTCAAGCTCTTGTGCAAATTTTTGGCATGCTAACACTGCAACAACTCCTCTCTCTTGGCACTTCAGCAATGCTTCCTAAAGGAGGGTTTCCAAAACGCTTCTCCACACAGGAGAATGTTGTTCCTCCCAACGTACATCGTTCTGAGGCAGGTTAATAACAGGGTCTCGCTTTTCCAGGCCGAAGAAACAAAATATTGTGGCTGGAATTAACTGCCTCTTGTGGAACTGGCCAAGGCCAGGGTATCTAGCAATCTCCCCCACAGTGGAGTTGCTTTGGCTCTTTCCCAAAGGGCACTGGGAGTGTTCGAGGGGAATTCACTACCCTGCCCTCAAAACAAGCAAGAATTACATGCTCCCAAACCAAAGGGATTCCACAGGAAAAAAGA
This sequence comes from Podarcis melisellensis, assembly GCF_964234715.1. Taxonomy (NCBI): domain Eukaryota; kingdom Metazoa; phylum Chordata; class Lepidosauria; order Squamata; family Lacertidae; genus Podarcis; species Podarcis melisellensis. The sequence goes on from NC_138542.1 coordinate 22,852,763, forward strand.
ACAATGGCCCAACATTTCCACCCACCTGACTCCACCTTTAGAATTTTTTATTTTATTTTTTACAAGCACAGCTGAAATGAGAGTACATTCTTCAGGGGCGTTGTAGGGTGAAAACCAGGAAGACATTAAGTGACATTGTTATGAAAAAATAATAAACTGATCTAAGTCTTTTCTCTTTTAGCTTTTCAGATGTTTGAATTGCATATCAAATGCACCAAAGAACCCCAGTCAAATATATTCCAATTTGCATGTGTATCCAAGTCATCTTCAGAAGCTTTTGTCCAGATGTTCCCACCATCTGGTGGCAACCACAGACAGAGCCTTCTCGGTAGTGGCCCCTCCACCTGTGGAATTTCCTCCTTAGGGAGACCTTGCTGGCACCAACCTCATTTTGGCACCAGGCAAGGATTCTCCCAGGGCGCTTCAAGCCTGTTGTTATTTGGGAGCAGGAGTCAATCGCATACCAGCAAATTTGGGTTGCACAACGGTAGTTGATTGGCAGGCCTTGTGCAACACATCTGCTTCCCAGAAGACTTTTTGCAATAAGGAAAGTGATGGGAACACACCCTGGAAAGTGTGGGGTAACCTCCCCTCAAGCAAATCAGCACAACCTATCAGTAAATAGCCACCATTCTCTAATATCCCTGCAAACAAATCAGGATGATTGATCAATACACAAGCCACCTGAAAGTATTGTATTGTAAGGCGTTTAACAATAAAATGAAATAATGCTTGTTTCATTTTTGGACTTTGTAATAAAAGCCAAATTTGATCCTGGCAAGCAATTTGGGCCTATTACCAATAACTACATTAAAGCAAACAGTTTTTAATAAATTGCTCCCAGCCAATATTAGCATTCTGTAGGGACGGAGTGGGGGTGGGGAATTGCCTCCTGGCCTCACCCTGCACCAATCCACACACACCTCTAGCTCCACATATTAGGCAAAGGTTGAGCCTTGTGTCTTCAGGGGTCCTGATCCTGCAGAGAAGTACAAGTACGGCCTGCACTCCTCCTTCAGAGCATCATCCAATGTGGAGTTGTTGGTGGAAAGAGCAACTGCATGGCTCCAGCCTCTCCCCCACATGTCAGCCCTTGCACTGTTTTCGGGGATCAAAAGGGAAGCAGAAAGGCGCTCACCCCAAAACACCGAAACAAATTGCCTGTGACCCCGAGTGCAGCCCAATTTCCTCCCATTTATTGGATGATTCCCCCTATTGGATAAACCCAAATTCATAGGGCGGAAGTGTAATGATTGGTGGTGTTTTGAGGGTAATGTCATGTGGAAGACGCAAATTAAATGGGAAGACAAATAGCGGCAATCACACAGTAAACTCTGGTGTGGACAAGCCAAGGGTTTCAAGTCCCCTATTCTCAGCCACCAAGTTCCCTGGGCGACCCTGAGCCAGTCACTGCCTCTCAGCCTAATCTACCTCACTGGGTTGTTGTTAGAATAAAATGGGCAGGGCGAGTTTTAAGCATGCAAGTTGGGTTAAACACTGTCATTTGACCAAGGCTGTGTTGACACATTCATCCAAGTGATTACCAAACTTCTCCAACATAGTCAATATAGTTGGGTACCCAATTATGGCTGGGTGGGAGGGAGGTGACCTTTTGAAATGAAACTGAATAAGATTTCGAATATGCACTTTTAAAATATTTTGTTTCAATTGTCTCTTCGGTAGTGCTAAAGTGATGGAGCATCAGCAATGGCATGGTGTTTCTCTCAAGGGTATAGGTTTTCATTTAGCAAATATTTGGCACAAGCAACAGATGCCCTTTCATACGATTTTGCTCAATGCTTTCATTTCTGATAGTTGTTAACCCTGACCCAAAGCCTCCCCCTTACAAAATACGGACGATATGTGCCTCCAAATTCTTTCTGTCAAATGCTGATTACTGTGAACAAGGGCATCAATATGAATTTATGAACCTCCCCAGTTGTAATGTCGCACTCTTGATTCCTTTCTCAGTGTGGGGAGACACATAATACAGTGATCGATTTCAAAGAGGGTTACAACTAGAAAATGCAGTCCCAATTATGTGGAGTGGGGACCGTACTTCAGTGGTAGAGCACACACATTACTTGCAAAAGTCCCCAGTGTTCATTTCCAGCTTCTCCAGTTAAAGCAGGCCAGGGAATCCTTTCCTACAAAGGACTGTTGAGCCATGGGAAAAGTCAACTCATGGTGGGTGGAGCCATAGCCAAAAGTGGGTGGAGTCAGCAGCATTGCAGCATTGTCTACCTCTATCTTCCTCTTTTCCCTCTACCCCCCAATCTATCTCTGTGCCACCCCATCTCTTTGAGCTGTGCAAAATTATGGCAAATTCTGCCAGTGGGCCACAGGTTCCCCACTGCAGTGTGAAAGGATCAGGTGGAACATGATGGGAAAGAGACGCTGGACAGCGGTTGCGAGCCAGAGTAGACGACCAAGGGCTCAATGGGCCGAGCACTTTGATTCAGTGTAATCCTGTTTAATGTGTCCACGAGGTCCATAAAATCAAATCAAAGAAATGATACATTTCAACGAGCAAATATTCAAGCAAGGAACTAGGTCAGCATGGGACAGGCCACAGCTCAGCCAGAAACACACAGGATGCTCTCAGTTTTCTGTAGCTATTGTGGTGCTTTTGCAGGTACCAGACATGCTGAGTTAGTTCAGCTATCACCCTGCAATGGATGCTGCAAGCTAAAATGGACTCATGGGATCAAGACGGGAAGCACAGCACAAATCTTGAGACAGCAGCTCAAAAATCTGGAATGACAAATACCTAGCACAGAGGTGGTAGGGAACCTCAGGTGCAGGAATCTGACACAGCCATGGGTCTCTTCACATGGCACTCAGAACTGAGCATTTTTGCCTGGCCGGAATGTGTCCTTTAACTCTCATAATGCCTCTTCATATGAAGTATTTCCTGTTTCACCTCCTGGTTTTTTATATGGCACTTCAGTTATTGATGAGACTGGCACAGACACACACCTAAGCTCCCTTGTGCCCACGGCAAGGAGATGTATCAGCGTTCAACCCTTCCTGCCACCCAGAACAGTGGAGGAGCAGCCCAGGAAGCGTGCGGACAGGTGGGCAGGCTCCTAGTCACTCCAAGCCAGAATGGAGAGGCTGGTGCTCTTAATGTGCATATTACTGCCTCACATATACATATCTATTTGCAGGATTGGGGCTCACATGAATAACAAGCACTGTAGCATCCCAACCTGTCGGGCCTGCATCAGAATGAACCTTACCTGGCGGCTCCAGGCAAGTTATCTCTTTGCCTCAGAAGCCCATCTGTAAAATGGGAAGTTCAGTGACCTTCTTAAGAGAGGTACTGTGATGCAAGGATTAGGCATGTGTGGTAGGGTGCAGAATTCTGCTGACATCCCATTATGTGCAAGGACACATGTGCCTGCTCACCACCTGATGGCTGCAGCTGAAACAATCTGTATGTGCGAATGGCCATCAAAGATAGAACCTGTCACCCGCTGTCACATCAAAAGCAATGCTTTTTAGTGGGTCAAGTCTGCACATTTCTGCCGTCGGGTGCAGAAATAAAACAATGCGAATGGATGGGCCTGGTCTTACTTCTGAGCAAGGTCAACACCAGTTGTGGTGCAAAGGAAAGGAGGACTTTAAAAATGCAATCTTTTGCACACATTTAAGTAAGTTCCCATTGGATTCAGAAGCGGTCAGAATGCTACCCAAAACTAACATAAAATAATTATTAGTGGCCCTAAAATTACCAGCTGAAGAGGTGGCGAGGGAAGGACTCCTAGGAGAAGCATGAAAGATGGTTCCTCATAATTCCCAAAGTCCACCGTGTTATTTCTATATGGCATACAGGGGATAATGTTAAAAATGCCAGCAGACAGAAGAAGCTGGGTTCTTACCAGATGTGCAGACAGCTGAGCACAGCAAAGAGGATCCCTGCCACAAAGGCCAAGGGGACCGCAAGGAAGAGCGTCAGGATCTTATAGATCAGGTATTTGCTGAGCTCGAAGAGTGCGTGGCTGCAGATCCAGACTTTGTCGAAGGAGTGCGTGGACGCCGGCTCCGCAATCACATCCGCAAATCCCAGCTGGAACGAGAGACACAACAAGCACGCAGCGACATAAGCCTCTGTTTTGAAACGCAACAAGGACAGTTATGCAAAGGGAGGGGGAGACGAGGGGGCAACCAGCACAAAGCTAAACTGCTGCTTTTGTTACAGTTCTGAAAGAATCCTGCTGAATCAAACAGGCACACGCTTTCGACTCAAATGTCCTGAAATGGATCTAGAGTTCTGTTGTTTTTTTAAATGCACCGTAGAGAAAGTGGAAATGCAATTCCGATCCGTTTTAAGTCGATCAGCACAAGTACCAACAAATAATAATAATAATAAAAATAATGGGACCACCACAAGACATGCTACCCCTCCAACCTCCGGAAAGAGAACATAAAAAATACGGTGACTTGTAATTCTTTGGCTGGGTTGAAATCGCCTTAAATGGAATCAACAGTCCATGGCCCAGGGAGGGAGCCCCGATCGCTGCAATGCAAAGCAGCGGCAGGAACAGGTGGAGGAGGGACACGGTAACGTGTGGATGCGGAACGCAAACCCGAGTCAGGCGGCCTCGCTCACCTTCAGATGCGTGTTAATCCCGCGCGGGTCCCTGTCCGGGGTTTTCTCCAGGCTCTTCTCCGCGTCCGACAGAGCGGGGCTGCTGCTTCGGTTGAAGCCGTATTCATCCATGAAGATCTTGGTGTCCGCTTTCTCTTTCTCCAGCCCCATCGTCGCTGGGGCAGCCTGGGTCCCGAAGGTCTTCCTGGGCTGCGGCTGGGGAGCTCCCCCCTCCTCCCCTCCTCTCCACGTCCCCCTCTTTCCCCCACCCTTGGGTGCTCGTGGATCGCGTCGCTGGGTGGAGGGGGCAAAGCCCGAGACCACGCCCCGGAGAAGCCCACGGCAAGCTGCGCCGCCGCCGCCGCTCCCGTAAGCCACCAGCGAGGCTGGAGTGAAAAAAAAAAGCAGCGCTTAGCGGCAGACACTGGAAAGCGGCCGATGGTGCCCGCCTGGCTCCCGCGCATGCTCAGACCCGACACTCTCCTCTGAGGCAATATTTGGGAGAAGCCAGGAGGCCACCTCGAGCGACCTTTCTCGGGGCCTCCTTTGCAAAGGGAGACTTGGCCAGCGCTAAAGGGGCGACTGCGCGCGCTCTTTCGCTTCCCGCCAAAAGCAGAGCCCCTCTTTTCATCGCTGGACCCCTGTGGTTACCCCTGAGGGAAAGCACATTTATTTTTCGCAGACAAGTTAGACACACACGGGGAATTTTAAACCAGGCTGAAATATTAAGCAATGCTTCTTTTGACGTTAACTCCATCAGAATCAATGGGGCTTACTTCAGGGAAAATGTGGGTTTTTTTTGGGGGGGGTGTGCCACACACCCCATGTCACCACTTGAGGTAGTGGGGGCAGTGACGGCAACGTCCAGCATTTTTCAAAGGTACTGGTCAGTCGGGTGCATTGCAGACTGGCATTTCACCTGGGCCAGCCCAGCGCCATTTTTCTAGAAAAAGAGGTGCCGGAACTCACCATGAACACCTCCTTTGTTCTCTTATAATGGCAATGGAGCCCACCTGAGAGGTGCCGGAACTGAGTTCCGGCAAGTTCCGGCTGAAAAAAGCCCTTCACCTGGCCATGGGTCAGAAACAGCTTGGGTCACTCTGGTGGAAGACATAAGGCAGGGAAACAGAGGGAGCAGAGTGCCAACTCTGTTGCTTTTCCTGGATAACTCAGCACCTCCCTCTGTTAGTGTGTAAGTCCAGCTCTGGAGGAGACAGGTTGAGATGATGGTACCAAGTCAGGTAAAAGGTAAAGGTAAAGGACTCCTGGACAGTTAAGTCCAGTGAAAGGGGTTGTGGCGCTCATCTCACTTTCAAGCCGAAGGAGCCGGCGTTTGTCCACAGACAGCTTTCCAGGCCATATGGCCAGCAGGACTAAACCACTTCTGGCACAATGGAACACCATGACGGAAGCCAGAGCACACGGAAGCACCATTTACCTTCCCACTGCAGCGGTACCTGTTTATCTATTTGCACAGGCGTGCTTTCGAACTGCTAGGTTGGCCGGAGCTGGCTCAGAGCAATGGGAGCTCACACCATTGCACAGATTCAAACTGCCAAACTTCCGATCTGCAAACCCAAGAGGCTCAGTGGCTTAGACCACAGCGCCACCCGCTCCCAAGTCAAAGTACCAAGTCAACGTCCTGCCCGTGGCAGTAATCGTTAGCTGCAAGCAAAGTTTCATAACAATAGCCAGGTTTGCCATAACTCAGGCCAATGCGTAGTTCCTTTTCTAGTCTATAGCCCCGCAAGATTAGAATTCTGGAATACTAGGCTACTACTACTACTACTAATAATAATCTGCAAAAAGAGTATTCCCTTGTGCATGGTCATAACTCAAACATTTACTGCCTGAAGGAACAGGTGGCTACATGTCTACAGTCATGGTACTTTTCTCAATTTGGACACAACCCACCATGACTATGGAAAAGAAAACCTTACACCCACTCTCTAATTGTGGCGATGTGTGACCAAAGATGCAGATAATCAGCTACAGATTCACTCTTAAAAATATTGGATTAAACAGCAGCTGTACCACTACACCTGGTAAGTACAACAACACCCAAAACTCATGTGTTGGGAACAAGGGGTCGGCTGTAGTGGTTTTACAGAATTTTTAAATCTATGCTTCTCTGTGGCAAGATCTTATGATCCTGAAAGGCAGCACCAAAATCATTTAAACAAAATAAATAACTTCCATGGACTAAAGCCCACAGCATCAGATGCATGACATGTTATTCTTCATTGGGAAATGAGAAAAGAAACTGAAAAAGGGAGTCAGAAGAGCATAAATGCTTTTTATCACATATATACAGTGGATGCTTGGGTTGCAAACGTGATCCGTGCGGGAGGCATGTTTGCAACCTGCAGCGTTCGCAACCCGCAGTGCTGCGTCTGCGTACGCGCGGGTCGCGATTCAATGATTTGGCACATGCGCAAAGCGCGATTTAGTGCTTCTGCGCATGTGTGAGTGCCGAAACCCGGAAGTAACCCGTTCCAGTACTTCTAGGTTGGGCGCTGTGCGCATCCTGGAAACACACAACCTGAAGCGTCTGTAACCCGAGGTATGACTGTATTAGTAAATGCTGTAAGGAAAACACTCTGAATGTGCTCAGAGGCACTCTTATTATTTCTTAGGTTTGAGGCTGAGCTGTGGCACTGAAAACTGGTCCAGCAGCTTACATTTGGCAGACTCCAGCTCATATGAAGCCCTGCACCTACCAGTGGCATAGCTAGCTGCTCGGGTGCCCGGTGCGATGTGCGTGTCCTGCAGCCGGGGGCGGAGTGAGCCACCCAAGCAAGCTGCCCATGGGGGCGGGGTGAGCCAAGGCAGGGCGCGCTGTGTGGAGCCTCTCTGCAGCCTCCCCTTCAGCTGTAGGGTGGCTGAGGTGGTGGGCAGACGCAAGCCCTGCGCTGCTTGGAAAAGCAGTGCGGTGCTTGCAGGCTGTCTGCCCACTGTCTCCCCCTCAGGAGGAACACATGGCTCAGGCACACTGCAGGCACCCAGTGCCCCCTGCCTCACCTAGCTACCAGTGGCATAGGAATGGGGGTGCACTGGGTGTAGGAGTTATTTTTTTAAAAAAAGTGTCATGAGCCCAATTTTTATTTATTTATTTATTTTAAAAACACATATTTTTGCCATTTTGTCACCCCCCTCAGCGATGACACCTGGGCCGACCCGCACCCACTGCACTCCCCTTCCTATGCCACTGGCACCTACTTGAAAGTGAGTGGCAACAAATCTTTGTATGGATTTGCTTTTAAGAAGTAAATGTGTTTAGAAGTGCATTACTCTTCTGTCTTGATGGCTTCAGTTTGTGCATCTGCTTAATTTTTTCCTTGACGTGCCTGAAGCAGGTGGAAGTTACGAAGGTGATGCAGATGGAAATAAAAGCAGCCTCGTGAAGATGCATGGGGATTAGGCCCCGATCCAGTTTCTATTGCTAGGGCTTCCCTTTCAAGTCTTTCCTTAAAACTTCTATCTTCAGCAGCAATGTTTTCCCTTAACCTCACCTCAGACTACCCTCCACTGCTTCATCAACATGACTTTTGTATCGATTCTGGCTTCGCACCTATCTCTTCCTTATCTTCCTTCTGAGAACTGTTAGCCTTCTCAGATAGGACCCTGTTTTTCACTTATCTGGCTCTCTGTTCATAAAAAATAACTAAAATCTGCTAGTGCTTCTCTAAGAGTTGCTTAAGAGAGTCTGACTTAGTTTTCATGCTGTCTGCGCACATTTATGAATAGGATTTCATAACCTTGTCCCTCTACATACCCAGAGAACCATGTTCAATATTGTCACCCCCACCCTTTATTATTATTTATTAATTTATATACCGCCCAATGCTAAAATAGGTTTCGAAGCAGCCTACAAGTATAAAAACAAAGGACAGAAACATTTTCTAGGCTTTCTTTTACTGTACATTCTCTGAGGCAGACAGAAGCATTGTAGAGGACAGAAGCATTGTAGGGGACATTCTCTGAGGAAGACAGAAGAATGTAGAGGACTGAACTTCTATTATATTTAAATGAACAAGCACTGCAGGGGTATGGTTATGTACCCTTTTAAAAAGAATTTGCACCCTGTTACTGATGGTGGGGGGGGGAGCAAAGGTTGTGGGGCTGTGTGGTCTAGCCTTGCCACTGTTAGTCTCTGTGGCTACACACACTAAAGTATGGGGATCCTGGCCCCTAGGATGTCAACCAGAGTTTGCCAACTAACATTTTGGTTCTAGGTATTACCCAGTTATGCATTTGGGAGTTTTGTCTTACTTGATTCCATTCAGGTTGTAATATTGTACTCACTTTTCTGGGAGTACACCTTGTTGAGCTCAATGGGACTTCTGAGTAGACATGTATAGGATTCCTTGACAGCTACCTGAGTTGTCTGTGGACCTAAATTGTAAAGTTACTACAGACATGCATGCTATTTTAGCAGTGGCATAGCGTGGGGGGTGCAGGGGGGGGCGGCCGCACCGGCCGCAACATCTGGGGGTTAGGGTTAGGGGTGCAAATCCATGGGTTAGGGGCGCAAATCCATGGGTTAGGGGGCGCAAATTACTTGCCTTGCCCCGGGTGCTGACAACCCACGCTACGCCACTATATTTTAGCCCTGCTCCTGGTTCAGAGGAAATCTACCAGACTCCATGTTCAGTCAAATTCAAACAGCCCCTAAACAAGCAAGTCTGATTATTTTCCTATTAAATCTTCTGCAACAGTTACAAAGTTTATATCCTCAACTAAATTCCTCTCTCAGTGTGAACTACTGTAAAGAGTGCTATGGACTTAAAAGTGCATTTATTAAGCAGAAATAAATGTTTCTGACCTGTAAAGTGTCTAGCCCTCGATTTAGTGGTAATAGTAGTTGTAGTCCTCAACCCTATAAAATATGACATACTGATTCTGAGCATGTGTGGAGTGCAAATCTCTCAATGTAAAATACCTGTTCTGTCACTAAAAAGGAGTTTGTTTCTCTGTATGAGCTCATGCAGAAACATACTGCAAACATCAGTAGCAGATTTGTTGTTATTTTCATAATTATAACAACTTCTGATCTCACCTATGATCTTTTCTGGAGCATGAGGAATAACCACACCTAAAGGCAAAATTCTGAATTTACATCCCAATGCAATTTGCTTTGGAAATTTGAGGGGGTGGGGCTGCTTCATGCTGCTTGCTTGCTTGCTGGGGTAAAGACCAATTAAAACCAGTAGTGGTATGTTGGCACTTGATCTCGACTTCTTTAATTTACCAGTGGGGCAAGTTAAGGGACAAAAACACAGGAATTCACAACCTCCAGTTCCCCTCACTTGACCTGTACGTCGTATTTCTGAATTCCTAACTGGTGAAAAATGGGCAAGTCAGAGCCAGTCAGGTGCCAAACAATGCACAACCACATTGAAAAATGGTCAAGTTCGTTTATCCTTTGATCCGTAAGTAGAGGATGTTCCTGTTTAATCTGCAAGCCACAGGCTGTTGTTGTATTTTATATACAAAAAGCAGCTATCTTCCCTGAACATAAAAAGGATTCTACATACTGCTCAGCTGGTTGAAAGGTTTAGGATTACATTTGTTTTTATTAGGAAGGCTCCTCTCCAAGAGAAGGCTGGTTATAAGCCAGTTCCACAGCCATCTGCTAGGTTTGCATTTCTCCAAACTTTAAAAATACTTGCTAACTTTTTTTCTGAAGGCAGGTACAATATATGTACTTTAGGTCAGGTGTAGCCCACATGGTGCCATTCAGATGTTGCTGGACTACAAGCTAGTGTTCTCCTGCTCCAGAGGGTAGGACTAAAACCAATGGATTCAAGTTACAAGAAAGCAAATTATAACTAAACATCGGGGTGAACTTTCTGGCAGTAAGAATGGGCTCCCTAGGGAGGTTGTGAGCTTTCCTTCACCGGAGGTTTTAAAGCAGAGCTTGGATAGCCATCTGTCGGGGATGCTTTAGTTGAGATTCCTGAATTGCAGGGAGCTGGACCACTTGATTCTTGGAGTCCCTTCCAACTGTACAATTCTATGACTGGCCATGTTGGTTGGGACTGATGGGACTCAACAACATCTTCGCATATTGGTTACTCCTGGTTTATGTAGAATGTGCATTTTTACATCAACTGACACCTTATGTAAAATTCACCAGAAACCTAAGCCCAAGGAATTGGTTAGTTAATGTTAATCAATATGTAAAACTTGGCCCCACCACATCCTTTTGTCTCACAACTCCTTTCCAGCTGTTGAAGAAGGTGAGTGAAACAAGGCTGCAGAAAGCTGCAGCTTTTACAATCAGCAGATAAAGGCAAGGAGATGTTTTGCAATTCTGGACCTAGATTATGGGATCTACTCCAGTCCCAGTACTCCAGTAGAGATTCAGCACAGAAAACCTCAGTCTCTTAGTTAGATAATCCTCACAACAAAATTGATCATCCCTATGGATATATATATACATATATCCATAAACTATGGGAAAGCCATACTTTGAGCTTGCTCAACCACAAGGTCAACAAAAAATTGTTTGTATAAGTAAGCATATTCTGCTATAAGCATATTCAAGTTTGTGGCCTAACTCCTAGCCTAGAAACATCACCCAGTAGCTGTGATCCTTACAGAAATGTGGACAGAAATAGGGTGAGTAAACACACTATACCTTCAAAGCATGTTTGAAGCACATTCATTCCCTCAAATAATTCTGGGCACTGTCGTTTGTTAGCGGTTGCTGGGAATTTTAACTCTGTGAGGGGCAAACTACAGTGCCCAGAATTCTTGGAGGGAAGGAATGTGTTTCGATCAAGTTTTAAAGATATGGCATGTACATAGCCAAGATCTCATGATGTCAAAGGAAGAAGGGGGTTCCTTGGGGGAGTTTGTGAGGATGCTTGAGTTAGCCCTGGCCCCTGCTGCCTGTGCATTTAGTGTGTGTCAGAAGGGGATCTGAATTTATACTGCTATACCTGTGTAGTGCCCTTCCATACCTGACTAGCCAAGGTCTCGCTCTCTTGTACAGGAGCTATATATGCATATTTCAGAATGCATGTAGAGCCACTTCTGGCATGTGCTGAACATGCACATAGTGGGGGGGGGGTGTTTGTGTGTGCTGTGTGGTGGTGTGTATGTGTCCACTGGTTAATTGATTGATTAATGAAATTACTGTGTACTTTAATCCCCTCAAGCTCCCTGCTGGAGTCTGAAAGAGAACCAGCAAAGCAATGTGAAAACCAAAATCTTTGGCTAACACTGTGATTATTAATCCAATACTTGTTAATTGCATTTCTTTTTCTTATTCTGTATTGCCCGGTATGGTGGTAGAGTGGGAAAGACAAGGTGCCGTTTAATATAAATATTTAAAAAACTGCATAGAATTGACCAACACAATGGTGAAAGAGGGTGGAAAGCATTTATTTACCTCCACAGGCAATTAATTGGGTGTGGTAAGACGAGATGAGGCAAGTATCACAAAACGAAACAGTGCTCCTGAGATAAGTGATTTCAAAATCTATAGTTGCCTCTAAACATTCCCAACATTCAGGGTGGTCATGCTTGGCGTGTGGATTTTGCGTATAAGAGAGAGGGTTGTAAGCTATACAGATTCCAGACATTTTCCAGTCTCTTGCCTCTGACTCAGCTTGCCATTAACAATGGATGTATCATTTTGACTTTCTGCTTCAGGTGCAAAAACTACCTAAGGGTTGATCCGCACTTCATAGTAGCAAGAACATTTGCTGCTGTTTTACGCAACTGTTCCCTGCAGGGCAAAGAGGAAGGAGATGCAGATCTCAAAACATGCAGCAAACTCATCCCAGAGGCTGGCAGTCAGTTGCAGGGAATATGGATGGAGAATGCAGCCAACACACTTACTTCTGTACATCTCTTGGAGAATTTCTTGAGCAAGCAATTTATAGTTTTTAATAACAACAATAGTGATGTAAATTAGCCCTAAACCTAGCAAAGTTGGCTGATGTCAGTGTTTCAAAATAGACATATTCTCTACCTGCAAAACTCCATTTATGCTTCATTTTTTTTTACTTGTTCAGATGACAACTTACAACAGTACCGTGTCCCCAGTTCAATTTTTGCCTCAGCTGTAAACATGCTATTATATTGATTTTGGAATGTCACTGGCTCAGCCTCCAGGCAGCAATAAGCAAATAATAATGCTGACCTATCTCACAGGGCATGGGACGCGGGTGGCACTGTGGTCTAAACCACAGAGCCTAGGGCTTGCTGATTGGAAGGTCAGCGGTTCAAATCCCCACAATGGGGTGAGCTCCCGATGTTCGGTCCCAGCTCCTGCCCACCTAGCAGTTAGAAAGCATGTCAAAGTGCAAGTAGGTAAATAGGTACTGCTCCGGCGGGAAGGTAAACGGCGTTTCTATGCGCTGCTCTGGTTTGCCAGAAACGGCTTAGTCATGCTGGCCACATGACCCAGAAGCTGTACGCTGGCTCCCTTGGCCAGTAAAGTGAGATGAGCGGCGCAACGCAACCTCAGAGTTGTTCGCAACTGGACCTAACGGTCAGGGGTCCCTTTACCTTTACCTCACAGGGCCTTATTGAGATAATGTGTCTGATGCACTGTAGAGATTCCAGTACACATGCACATTCTCCACCCGCCACTCTCTCACACACATCATTACTAGTTTCCCCCGAGTATAAAATGCAGAAAAATCTGGAAAACCAAATGTGCCCTTTGCAAACATGCAACACAGGGAAAGCATGCATGGCTTACATATATATTAAATTAGGAAAACAATATTACCTGGTATTTAGAAGACAGTGTTTGTATGTGCCATAGCTTCTCAAGCCAAAACAAATCCAAAATTGAAAATTTGCCACTTGACTTCCTGAAGTACAGTGCTAGTCAATGCTCACCCCCCTAAAAAAAAATTGTTTAGGGGTATTCTCATTTTCCTACACATATTGAAATACTGTCCCTCCATGAGGCCAAACTTAGATTCACAAAATGTTTAGGGGTATGTGTACCCCTGCGTCCCCCCCAGAAAAAAAGCACTGGTGCTAGTAACCCTCTAGTGTTCTGACTCTGCTGACAGCTTTCGGGCACTGTGCTTTTAGCTTCAATTATACATTCCTAGCAGCAGCCTGCCACATGGCTTTCCCTCCATGAACCATTTTTACTGAAGTTCTTGCTCATGCATCCTTTGTGTGGCCTCCTCTTCACGATACCTGTCAGTTAGCAATGGACTTAACTCATTAAATTGGGATTAGGAAGGTTTGATGTTAAATGTCAGCGAAGGGTCTTCAGGTCTGCCTGAGCAGATGGAGAACCAGGGTAATAAGCCAATGGGTAGGGCTCAGGAATTTTCAAGTTGTTTGTTTTCAAAGTACATTCCTGGAACAAAATCAGATTTCCAGAATGCTCTCATTCTGCAAACAAGGGTTGTAATTTTTCTTTCTTTTATTTTCTGTTGGAAACAGAGTTTTGTCTTGCAAGCTGTAGAAATGTAGAAACAATTAAATATAATGTAAAAGTAATATTATTTATAATATAAACAGAAATACAATACATCTCACCGTAGTTGAGAAACCTATGACCAGGTGAGCTTCATGCTTGGTTATTCTGCTGTCCAGGTGCTTATTATTATCTAATTTTATTAGAGTTTATAAAAATAGATATAAAACATAATACCACACACACACACACACACACACACACACACACACACACACAAAATATATATATACATATCCAATATTAATCTAAATAAAATAAAAACATAGAGGAAAAAAGGAAAAGGAAAAGGTAGGGAGGAGAAAGGAAAAGAAGAGAAAATGATAAGAAAGAGATAGAAAACAAAAGAGAGAATAGAAAAGATAAAACACATAAGTTAAAGACATTCTGATTCTTTAACTGTCTGCTATATATAAACAATAGTCACTTAATCCGCCCCAACAAAACCACATTATATAAACATTATCTTCATTCCCCAAATCCATATCTCATTGTTTCATTTTCTTTTTCACGCAAAAGTGCTTATTGCTAATGGGCAACTTTGAGGCCTCTTCTGCTCTCCTCTCTTTACCTTTAAACCATACTTGGACCAATGCAGCCTTTCAAATAAAGGGAATCCTTCAAAGAGACCATAAATAATACTGTAAAGTGGGACACATAATCACAGAGCTAATAAAGACATTTACCAGAGATTCTATCTATTAGCTTGATGGAGCATTGGTTCAATTATTTATTCATCTCTTATTGAATTTATAAATCACCCCCACAAAAAAAGCAACTAGGCAATTTTCACATTAAAATTAAGGGTGGGGCAGATCCATACATGCAAATTCGGTGCTTGTAAACCCAAAGCAGAAGCTTTATCTAGTAAGAGCAGTAAGATACTCCACTTCCTGATCTCTCCTAATATCAGTTTACAACCTAGCAAGAGGGATCCACGTGGAAACAGGATGCATAGATGTCCCGTCCCGTATGTACCAAAGTCTGCTGAAAGGGGTGTGTGTGTGTGTGTGTGTATGTGTGTGCTGTGTGTATGTGTGTGAAATTGCCTGCATCCATACATGGCTCCAGTATTTCACATGCAGCCCTGAATAAGTTGATAAGCATCTGTTGGAAGGCAAGAAGATGATAGACCAAACTAGTCATGGCATGCAGGCTACAACTCTAGATGCTCTTACCTAGGAATAAACTTTATTGAACTCAGTGATATTTATTTCCGAGAAGTCTTGTTTAGGATTGCCCTGGCAGTCACATAGCAAAAGCAACACCAGGACACTGCAGTACTGAATAGAGGACTAGTAGGAAAGTTCTTTCTCCTCCAGCTGTCTTTTTGCACACTCAAAAGTTGTCCCCTACCCCAGTAAGAGGTGCCTGTATTGTGTTCCCCAAGGGCATATTGCCCTGTCTGGGGACTGGATCTTGTGAGTATTGTGGGGTGACTGTATGTATCTGGGCTAGTTTTGTATATCCACAGATTTCAGAAACAAGACATAGCTTGTATTTCCAGTAACATTTATGTAAACTTGGACAACAAAATACTTGCTTGAGGCAACCCTCTTTTGAAGAAAGGTGCCATAGAAACTCCACCCAACCTGCAGATGCTAGCAGTGGTTTCTGTACATAAAGTAGCATGTTTCTTGGATGAGGTGCTTTTTCTTTCTTTCAGGGGTACTCGGGGGTACTCAGTACCAGGACCTCTTTCTGTTGTTGTTAAAAAGTGTACCACTTACTGTAACGACTTCTGGGTACTGGCACCTATTTTTCTAGGGGAAAAAGCACTGCTTGGACGCAGTGGCGTAGCGTGGGGGGTGCAGGGGGGGCCGGCCACACCGGGCGCAACATCTGGGGGGGGGCGCGCTCGCACTTGCAGCTCTTCGCCCCTACTAAAATCCACAGGTTAGGGGGCGCAAATTACTTGCCTTGCCCCGGGTGCTGACAACCCATGCTACGCCACTGCTTGGACACATTGAGTTTTGTTAACACAACAGAGGGGATGATGCCCAAGATACAGGAGAAAAGACAGCAGCAGCTGAAACTATTAGTCTCGGTGGCCATATGATAATGTAAGAAGAGCCTGCTAGATCACGCCAAAGACTTATCTAGTCCAGCACCCTGTTTTCATAGTGGCCAAACAGATGCCTATGGGAAGCCTGTAAGCTGCACATGAATGCAACAGCACTCTTCCAACCAGCAATTCCCATCAACTTGTAGATTAGCACCCTGGGTTCAGAGGCAGTATGCCACTGGATACCAGTTGTTGGGAAACAGCAGAAAAATGTGTTGAATTAATGGCCTGCTTGTAGGCTTCCTAGAGGAATCCAGTTAGTCTCTTACAGCTTATGCATCACTTCTTAAAAGTAAGCTCCTGGGATTTATTTCCCAGTAAGCAAAGATGGCAGCCTTGCACAATAATACATTTTAAACTAGATAGGTCCTCAGATTTATTATTGTTCAGCTGGGTGTAGCCCATCAGGCATGTATTTGAACCCGGCTTCCAGGTGCTTGACTGACCTTGTTTGTTTGTTTAGTAGTCCTAGGTGGGCAGCAAAAAATAATAATAAGAGGTTTATCAGGGTCTTGCCTGACATAGCACATTTGTAAAACATTTAAATTGGATGTCATCTGGGAGTCAGATAATGCCCATGCCAGGAAAAATTATTGCATTCAGAAAGCATTTGGGGTGATAGCATAGCACAAGTAGGTTTTTCACTAACACAAAGCACACAGCCAGCCCAGTTCATGTGCTTGTTGTGGGAAGCACATATTGACTCTACTTAGTTTTTTGCCCAGTCATGGTAAAGGCGCAAGATCTCTCTGCCAGTAAATATACTGGCAAAGCTAGTTCATCCCTGCTCCCCCACTTTTATTAGTTCAATCCATTTGCAGGGATTAACAGAACTAGTTTCTCTGCTTCACTTCCACTTGTCTCAGCGACTGGGCTGGCGACTCTTTTCATCACCACCTAGGTGCTGCTGTCGGCAATTCTTCATATAAGCACCCACCCGAAGATGACTGTTCTAGCTTTCTTCCAAATCCTAACCTCACTGTGTTCCTAGCACATAGGTTCAAATCTAGCTGTGAGCCTTGAACTGCTCCCCAGTCTTTGAAGTTTCTTGGCCGGACTGGGCTGTAAGCCTGATTACAGCCCCTCCCATGTTTCCGAGTCTTTACAAAAATGCTCCTCATTGCCTGTCTCTCCTCTGAGAGCTCTGAATGTTCACTTGTCTCCATCAGTAATATGAATAATTTGCTTCCTGTGCAGAAAAAAAACACCCCAAACAATGGAGAGAAGGCAGAATTAAGCCATGGCTTCTTGCAGGCTCATTGTCTTTTGGATCCTGTAATTCAGGTGCAAGCTGTGTGTGTTCATTTATTTGTTGAGCACCTATGGGGAACGGAATGAAAATCTATCTCTGTCAACTTCTTATCAAAGAATGCTTGTCATAACAATCATTTGCTTGGCCTTTGGAATCCCTGCACATCTTGGCCAAATTTTTTCAGGCTGGGTGAAGACCAGAAAAGGCAAAGCATATCCAGCACACTACAGCCTTGTTTGTTTCCGTTCTAAACTTTATGGACCCAGCCTGTGCTGGAGTAAATCTGAGCAGGCTTGTTAACTTTGGTTGAGCTACAGTGATTTATATTAGTTGAGAATTTACAGGCTTTAAAAATAGATGGAGGGAGACAGTGCAACATGATTAATTCAGCATTAATTTCTAAATGTTTGCACATCATTCAAATTGTGCCTCACTGGTATATACAAAAAAATGCCAGCAAAATGCCTACATCACAGATTTTTCAACACAATTATAGCAAGTCTCTTAAAGGCCTGACTAAGACCTTACCTAAAAAGTATAACTCTTTGTCAGTGGCTTGACAATTATAAAGCACAAGCTGATGTCAATAGGTCACCTTGCCATGGAGCGATACCCTAGGTCTCTGCTCAGGTTGCTTGGCAACTGGCTTCAGTCCCCTGTGCATCACAAAGCTTATGAGCTGGTATTATGCAAATGCATATCACATCAAGGTTAGTTTACCTGGGATGCTGAACGGGTCTTGTAAATGTGGAGGAAGAAGTCACTGACAAGTGAAGGCATGTTGCGTTGCTCTGTTGCAGAATTTGGTTGACATACAATCATTAATTTTATTTATTGATTGTACTAATACCCCACTGTGTCTCCTGTTAGCCTTAGGTGCCTAAAACCCACCCAACATAAATATCATAAACCAATAATTAAAATTACAACCAATCAACATCAACTTTTAAAAACACATCCATGAAAACAATAAACTATTTTGAGATCCACAGTTAACCACCAAATGCTTGGCACAATAAAAATATCTTTAAGCGATGCTGAAACGTCAGCAGTGTTCAAGTGAACTAAGGTCAGGTGGGAGGGAGTTCCATAGGGAGGCTCTTCCTTGTGCCATTACCTCACAGGCTCATTGCACTATGAGCACCCACAAACCTTAAAAGATGGGGAGATATTGGGTAGAGTACTTGGTCCCAGACTGTGTAGGGTCTTGTACCTTGAATTAGGCATGGTGGCTAACAGGAAGTCAGTGCACAGTACTAAATACATCAGTATAATATAACGTTTTCTTGCTGCCTTGTGTAACTGCAAAGTGCATTGCAAATAGCTACGTTTCCCCTCAAACAATAGGTTGTTTTGGGACTGATTCTTCTCTCCTTCCCCACCCCCAAGACATATCAATCTGTCCTTTCTAAAAATCATGAGTCAATAATATTTAGATACCCAAACCAATTTCAGGACAACTGGTTATTGACCTAGAGAATAGCTAGTGATTTAGGAACATATTGGGATGTATGAAAGTCACCAATACAAAGGTAAAAGGTAAAGGAACCCTGACAGTTAAGTCCAGTCGCAGACGACTCTGGGGTTGTGGTGTTCATCTCGCTTTACTGGCCGAGGGAGCTGACGTTTGTCCGCAGACAGTTTTTCCAGGTCATGTGGCCAGTATGACTAAGCCGCTTCTGGTGAACCAGAGCAGCGCATGGAAATGTCATTTACCTTCCCGCTGGAGCGGTACCTATTTATCTACTTGCACTTTGACGTGCTTTCAAACTGCTAGGTTGGCAGGAGCTGGGACCGAGCAACAGGAGCTCACCCCGTCGTGGGGATTTGAACCACCAACCTTCTGAGTGGCAAGCCCTAGGCTCTGTGGTTTAGACCACAGTGCCACCCGCGTCCCCTAATACAAAGGTACACAGTTTAAAAATTGGAACTTTAGTATGGCACCTTGTTGGGCTTTTTAGGCCTGAGATATAGCCAGTGCTATTCTTCTAGAAAAAGAGGTGCCAGAACTCACATGGAGAGAGAAAAAGAGCCCTGGGTGTAGCATAGGTAATATACTTTCTTGCAAGGCTTTCAGAAAACACAACTGGTTTGGATGTTCTAAATATAAGAATCCTCTGAAGCAAGCCAGAACACCCTGTAAACATACATTCCTGTTTATTCAACCAGTTTTGTTAGTTTTACATTCTGCTAACAATAGAAAATCTTGACAAATCCACTCATCAGAGGATGGTTTCAGCAGCCCTCAGGTCATAATTGGTCTTTGTGTTTCAGCTAATCAGAAACT
This sequence comes from Podarcis melisellensis, assembly GCF_964234715.1. Taxonomy (NCBI): domain Eukaryota; kingdom Metazoa; phylum Chordata; class Lepidosauria; order Squamata; family Lacertidae; genus Podarcis; species Podarcis melisellensis. The sequence goes on from NC_138542.1 coordinate 22,872,421, forward strand.
CAGTTTAAGAAACCCATCTAAACTAGTAGACCAGCCCTAAAGGTGCAACTACAAAGGCAATCTTCCTGATCAGATATGTTATTTCAATGAAACTGTTCCCCACAAACACGATGGCACTTGTGCTTCAGTCATTTTTGGTTCCCCATTGACTTGTCTGTGCAGAAAGCTGGAAAGCTCCTATGCTAACTCTACTCAGATATATTCATACAGGGTGAGTTGGTGGATACGTGGATGGAGACCAGAGTGGGGAGAGTTCAAAATCAACAGGGATCAAAACAGAAAGCATTTTACATCATTTGAAATTAAAACTTCTGGTTCTTAGAATATCTATTATGCTGACTCTTCTTTGTAATCGTAAGAACTGGTGCCAGAATTTGCTTTCCCTCCATAATCCCTCCGGACCCCTTTCCGCCCCTTGAGCCATGTCTTTTAGATGGTAGGCTTGAGAGTAGCGACTGTCGTGTTTTGTATTATTATTCTGCAAGTCCTTCTGGGACCCACTTTCATTTGAAGAGCAGGGTAAAAATGTTTTTAAAACATCACCATCATCTTATTTCAATTCCTGTTGTTTTGATGATGAATTCTTTGCTAGTGAGTTGGCTTTTGAAATTCTTTATACCCTTTGAAACATCAGGCTCTTCTCTGTCCCCTGGCAAATATCTGATGCTAGTCTCTGCTTAAGTGAAAGAAGCAGAGTTGCTTCATGCTGGGGCATCCGTAACACCTTTGGTACAGATATGTGTGTCTTGGAAAGTACACTGCACAGCACGTTTATAGGAAAGAAATGCTAAGTCCTTCCATACTCTGGGCCGCACAAACAAGTCTTGAGAAAATTGCTGTTGTGTCTCTCTTTTTTTAATCAGCCCCTATAGGAATAAAATGCAAATCTTTCCTTAACCACATGTTGTGCTGCTAAAGGCATATTCGCTAAGAACATGTTTGTTCAGTGTGCAGTAGTGCTGCTTGATAACAGTTCTCAGTGCTCTGCGTAGCAAAGTTAACCACTATGCTATAGCTTTGGATCCCAGTGAAATTGGCAGCATTCTCAAAGAGCTCTTTGGACTGAAAAGTGTGCTAATGCTGTTAGCGCTTTTTAAAGGTTTCCCACAGCTCAAAATATATTTATAGAGGCTGTAGATGGTAGAAGATCAACTGTCACAGACATTTGCCCCTATCCCTGCTGCAAAATAAAATTATTAATAGGCAGTGCACAGCATGGCAGTTAGAATTCCCTTGCTCGGGATCTGTCACAATAGAGAAAGAGCCCTCTGTGTGTTTACATTTGCGTAAAAGGCATTTGTGTGTGTGTGTGTGATGGGAGGAGATAATATGTCCTTATATCCTGCTTGATTAGAGCATAGGAAGCCATCCAGAGAGACATGGGACTGAGCAAGATTTGTAGACCTGCTCCAGCCTATCTGCTTGTTCTATAGGGTGGGCCCATTATACTTAGTTATTATTGTCCTGGGGTCTCAGTATTTAACATTTTACATCTGTAAGGTTAACAGAAAACAACAAACATATTAAAAAACACACATCTATCTATCTATCTATCTATCTATCTATCTATCTACCTACACAAAGAGAGAGAACAATATACAGAATTCCTTAGAATTTTGTTTGGCCCACCTCTTGAATGGAGTGCTTACCTCTGAATGTTAGCGTGCAAAAAGCCACAATGTGATAAAATGGGTTGGTTGCCCTATATCATCTGCGTGGGCCTCCCTTCTCCTTGATTTAGATCAGACCGACTGATTTAGTTCTATAATTTACAGGCCACCCTTCATCAAGTCAGAGTGATGCCACTGCAGTTTCATAATAATGCATAAAATACATAACAATAACTAAAACAATTAATTAACTGAGCATCTTTAGCTGTTTGGCTGCTTTATGCTGTGTACAAGTTATATATTTATTTGAGTACGAACAAAACATTTCAACTGATTTTCAATCAAACCCATTGGTACAATTATACATTTATATTTTATACAATTAAAAACTACCTTTGCTGAATTTTATTCAACTCACGTGAAATAAAAGTATGTTAAATAAAATAACAGACATGACAATCACATTAACACATGATTCCAAAGGCACAAACTTCCTTACACAAACTTCCATATAACCAGCTGCATTTCCTGGGGATAGGACACTGATTCATAAATCACAGTGGGAGGCTTATGCCAATCGCCAGCTTTTTGGTTTTTTTGTTTTGTTTTTTGATAGTGGTAAGTTCTGCTATGGCAGATCAACTACCTCTCCAAATTTCCCCAACAGTGAAATGCTCCATTTTCACATTCTTGAACATGGCTATAAAACAGGGGTCGGGGAGCATTTTTTCAGACCAAAGACCTCATTCCCTTCTGTACAACCCCTAGGAGCCAGATGCCTATGATTAATGGGTTCAGAAACAAAAGTGGGCTAAGTTATTATTAAGTGAATATTACCTTTGTACAGTATACTAGTTTCTACACAAACTCATCCACCCTCCCATCTTCCATCCAGGAAAGCAAAAAAAGTATTATCAGTTTAAAGACACATTCCAGCCAGACAAAAATACTTGAGTAAAGTGCAAAGCAGGGCTCATGGGGAGATTGCCCTGGGGAAAGTAGGCGTGGTTTGGGGGAATGTCCCAAGCAGCAGACAGAGAAGGCCTGGAGACCCCATGCCTGAGGTTCTCTACACATAGAGAACTGAGTTAAACTTGAGGAACATTGCAAAGCAATATCTTGCCAAGACATAGCTGGCAAATCACAAGCTGCTGGTTAATACACTGGTGCTTTATGATGTCATTGCCACCATGGAAACGGCATTGTCCACACATGAGTATTCACCAGGGGCCTGCAGAAAAGCACAGAAAGCTGAGAGAGGAGACAACATCTTGAGTCTGTCAAGGTCATCGGAACAGCTCCAGCAATCAGAACAGCAAAATGTATAGCCATGGAAAGGAAAAGGGAAGCCGACAGACAGAGCCTCATCCCTCTGGAAGCAAATGTCTAGAAAAGCTCATTTCAATGGATGAGTGTGCAAAACACATTATCGATAGTGCATTAACGAAGATACAGAAGCAGCTATTGGACAAAAGCAAGCATGGTGGAGCTCCTAAGCCAAGTAGTTCTTCATTTGGCTTCAATCGCCCCGATACTAATTTTGAGAGGGGAACGGGAACGGGAAGCATGGGCTCCAAGTTCCCGACCCTTAGCCCTTCGAGACGAGGGGGGCGGCAGGAACCTCAACACCAACCTCAACACCAAGAACCTAGAAAGGAAGATCTTACAAGTATCCTCTCGTCAACCATCCAGAAGGTGATGCGTGAAGCTGTTTCCAATGCAGAAGACAATTCCAGCAACACAAACAGGGGCCACCGACAGGCCCCTCCTCCTGAAAGCAGGCCCCAGAGGATAAAGGCCGTTGCAAAACAAAATGCGAATCCATGGGAGATGTATGGCAACATGGACCCTATGGAGATGCTGGATATTGACCAACTGGTGAAATCTATGACCAAGTTGTGTCTCTTGGAGACTGGGGGCAATGGCTCCAACTTAGCCAGTGGCGACACATCACATAAGCAATACAGTGGTTCATCCCAACATTTAGGAGTGCCGAGGAGAGCTTCCCTAGTAAGAGCTAATATGAGGCAAATGGGTCCGAATGGGGTGATCGTGACTAACCAGAATGGCGAAAGCGATTCCCTGAACAAAGAGCTCCAGGCTGTCCTCCAGTGGATGGTGGCTTCTCACTTCAATGTGCCCAACCTGACATTCCTAAATGACAGAGAAGGAGAGTTGGCTGATCTTCCACGGCTGGCTCAGAAGGCAACCAAGAAAGGCTACAGCGTGGGAGATATCCTTCAGAGAGTAATGAGGTACCTCGAAAGAGTGCAGATGGAGGAAGCGATGGGGAAAAGGCCTCAGTGTGGACTGATCCGCTGGCTTCTTGCCAACTTATAAGAGCCACCTCTTCCCTCTCATATTAATTCGTCCCAGCAACAGGCACCCACAACCACACTTTGCGAATGCACCCGATATGTACGTACCACCATAGCATGACTGCAAGCAATGACGCACCAAATTCATCTGATCATTCTACATGATAGCTGGGCAAGATCGTCAATAAAAGACATTTTATTAAAGTGAGAATTTGAGAGAGTGAGTCCATTTTATTCATCGTCAGTTGAACTGAGGCTTACAAAGATGTAGAGACCCTGGTAGTCGATGTCTGTGCAGTTGTGCTTGTTTTTGTTAGGAGGGTTCATGGTCTCTATTGCAGGGCTGCAGAGGGGTGACCTGGGGTGTGGGGCAAAACATCCTCCTGTGGTCTTCCTCATGCCCCCCCCAGCCGCCAGTGGGTAACATGGAACATTGGCACAATAACTATACAGTTTAGTATGCAGTATTTGATTATTATAAATTTATTAATAACCACGAATGCCGATTTGCTATGTAGGCCAATGGTTTGTCTATCTAGTGAACTGACACTCATGGTTGTTAATTAATTTTATCTGCTTTATCTAACCTACTTTACTGAAATGCAAAATAATATTGTACAACCTTAGGAAATTACAAATAACCATATTATTTATAAACGGTATGCTCACTAAAATGAAGAGCAGAAACGATTGAACATTCTCACAATTCAAACAAAATGTTGCTTTAATACAGCATTTCAAGAATCATCTGATACCTAAACAGTTGGCCAACTTGAATGGCTCCTTCCTTGCTTTCATTTCTCACAAGCCTATTGAAATTGTCTAAAGAGATTTGCCTAGCAAGCTCACTTTTGGCTGAGAGCATGATAGGGTGGTTAAGGCTTTCTTGCCCTGTAGCAGAACTTAGGTTGTGCCCTATCACTCCAATGGGAAAACACTGGGCTGTTGGTTGGATATTCAGCTGGTGGCTGAATATCACTCATGTTCTGGGTCCCCTGATCTTGGTAATGACTGGCTGGGTCGAGTGAGATCATAGGGGGGCACTGCTTGAAGGAGCCTAAGAGCATGTGCTGCCCATTTCCCAGCCTTTCTCATATTTATTATTTATTACGTTGATATAGCACCATTTTCTTCCAAGAAGCTCAATGTGGTGTACATGGTTCTCCCCTCCCCATTTTATCCTCACAGCAACCCTGTGAGTTTAGGTTAAGCTAAGAGATGGTCACCCAGTGAGCTTCCTGGCTGGGTGATGAGGATTCAAACCCTGGCCTCCTGGGTCATAGTCCAACACACACTAACCATTATGCTACACTTGCCTTGGAGCTCCAACCAACTGTCAGGCACATAGCCAACTTGCGCTTGCCATTTCTTCTTGGCTCCTAGATGGAGGACAATGGGGGAAGTGCTCCTTTTTGTATTGACTCCGTCTCAAAGATGCAGTGTGAGATCAGGGATAAGACCCCATGTCTTGGGGCTGGGCCATGCCCATGTAAGAAAGAAAAAAGGGGAAGTTCTGATCACATTTGACTCTGGCTCCACCCATCCTTAGTTCCATCCTGGCTTGGAATTTTCCTGGGATTTAGCGGCCCCAGACAGAAAAAAAAGCTGCCCAGCTCATTCTTGACCAGTTTCAGTTTAATAAAGGTATGCTCAATCTTCTAATGCAACCAACATGAGGATGCAACTGAGCATTCTTTGGGTAATGTCATTTGCCAAAATACATTTCCCAGAACTTTCATGTAAATTGGTTCAAGGTGCTTTTTTATGTGCCACAGTTTTGAGGCTTTTTTTCATTTTAAGAAGAAAGCCAAAGCTGCTTGACACAGTACTCCATTAGCCAAACGCCCATCTAAGTATGATACACTAACTGAGCATAGGTCACAATGCTTCCTTCATCTGCATCAGATGACTGTTAAGGGCCCCTAGCCTTCTGGGACCCTGAGTCACTCCAGTTGTCTCTCTCTCTCTGCACCCATGACTTACTGCCATGTCATGTACTGCTGTGTGATGAGCAAGGAAGTGAGATGGACTTGTTTCCACAGGACTAGAGCAGTGCCTATTCAGAGGCCTCTAGCAATCCACAAGGGCCAATGAGGTGACTGGTTTATGCTGGTAGCCCTCTGCTAGCCATACCTGTATACTATATGGACTGGGCCTCCCCCTCACTGATGTTGAGGATCACTACTTATAAGCCACATGCAGAGTTTTGCTAGATGTGCATGTCAATGGAAGGTTCTGAGTGCTCTTAGTTTAGCATTCTAGAATGTTGGAACCAATAACACCCGGAACCTTCCATTGGCATGCAGATGAAGCAAACTCTGCCTGCAAGGATTTAATCCATGTTCTTAGTAGAGGTTGTGAAGAATTTGGGGGCATCTCTTATTGGACTCTGAGGTAGAGTGGAAGAAGGAACTGGACATGTAGGGAATTAGAGGGAAGAGGCATACAGAAACACAGGAGTTTTCTCACTGGATTTCCCAGCTTTTAATAAATTTGCATGATTTCTTGTTCTGTTTCACACCAATGAGGTGTCAGTCTAGTGTGCACTTACAACTAAATTTAATGCAGAGGTTTCATGAGATTTGCATGGCAGGAAACCCACCAGATGTTGCACTATGAAGATAACGGAATACTGTCACAGCTTGAGATCCTCTACTAATGTCAGAAGTATAATTTCATCATTTATTCAGAACACATTTGTATCCTTATATCCAGACATATCAGATAATTTAGGTTTGAATCATGGAAATTTATTGTGTGTGTGTGTGTATGTATGTATGTGTGTATGTATGTGTCCAGTTCTGGCCACTATAATTTAAGAAGGATATTGACAAGCGAGAATGTATGCAGAGGAGGGTGACGAAGATGACCAAAGGTCTGGAAACCAAGATTTGTGAGGAACAGTTGAGGGAATTGGGTATGTTTAGCCTGGTAAAGACCAAGATGAGATATGATAGCCATCTTCAAATATCTAAAGGGCTTTCACATGGAAGATGGAACATGCTTATTTTCTCCTGATTCAGAGGCTAGGACCCAAACCAATGAATTCAAGTTGCAAGAAAGGAGATTCCCACTAAACATCAAGAAGACCTTTCTGACAGTAAGAGCTGTTCAACAGTGGAACAGACTCCCACAAGAGGTGGTGGACACTCCTTCCCTGAAGGCTTTTAAGCAGAGGCTGGATGGCCATCTACCATGGATGATCTAGTTGAGATTCCCACATTGCAGGGGAGTGGTGTTGTCAGCCCCCTCAATATTCCTTAGCAGGGGGTTCAACAACCCCAACATTGAGGGGGAAGAGGAGGCCAAACCGCCAAGCCCAGTGCAGCATCAAAGGCAGGCTGCTGTTGAAAACAGCAAGTTTCCAAAACTGAATAGGTAGTACCTCCGTTTCTGTGCCCTGTCACTTTGGCCACTACTGCACCTAATTAGAAGCCACACAGGAGCTGTGGCTTCAATGTGGACAGTTCCTAGAATCCTCCTGGATATCATAGTAGATTCTAGATTACCCCTTCAGTTCTTGTGGGTAGGAGGATGAGATGTTTCCCTGCCACTTTGGACAAAGTCAGCATCAGCAGTTAAAGGTTCCTAATGGCCCTGGTTCAGCCTAATCCAGTCTTTTGCCTCTATTTGCCTTGCATATCCAGATTCTGCTTCTGCCTTATCTACTCTTGCTAATCATCATCATCATCCCTGTGGCTGAAAATTCTTCAGTTACTTAGTGGAAAGAGAAATGTACTCTCCACGTCCTCAGAGGGAGCCTCCAGTTTACGAATATTTCCTGTGTTCCTGACTTCTGTAATAGTTTCCATGGCTTAACTCTGGGAAGCCACGGAAAAAGCTAACAATGGACGTCACATACTGAATAATGCCCTTAGAACCATGCCCACAGACTTCCTTTGATAAGCGTATGAGGTATTTGAAATAACAGTGTGGTAAATAAATTCTTCTGACCCTTTCTCCATTAGTAGGTTAATGTTTCAGATGTGGCAGAACAGGAAGCGTTTCCCCCCCTCAGAGTGTGGTGATTCCGGTACACGTACTAGGAACATAACATTTTAAATACGGCCTCATGAAATCAAAAGTGTTATATCTTCTTTTATATTCCTGCTGGGCAATTAAGTATTATGTCACCAGTTGGCTACTTTTAATTTTTTCCCCATAAAACAAGAAATGGCAAATGAAGATGGATTACAGTTTTCACCATTATTCAGATTGATAATGTTTTTACTCAAATCCTATCTGGTGTCATTTTGAAAAATTCAGTATTAATTTCTAGGATTCCATGCCTGCTGAGAATGCTCAGTCATCAGTGAGGAAGAGCTAAACTCAGTTGTAGAGCATCTGCTTGGTGTGCAGAAGGTTCTGTCTCTGGTATCTCCAGGTAGGGATGAGAAGAAGAGTTTGGATTTGATATCCCTCTTTATCACTACCCTAAGGAGTCTCAAAGCAGCTAACATTCTCCTTTCCCTTCCTCCCCCACAACAAACACTCTGTGAGGTGAGTGAAGCTGAGAGACTTCAGAGAAGGGTGACTAGCCCAAGGTCATCCAGCAGCTGCATGTGGAGGAGCGGGGAAGAGAACCCGGTTCACCAGATTATGAGTCTACCATCTGAAACCCTGGAGAGCCACAGCCAATTGGTGTAGACAATGCTGTACTAGATACAGGCAACGACTGATTCATGCATGACCACACATGTGCACATCGTGGTGACCCGGAAGTGGCTGGAAAAGGGGGCAGAATGGGAGGTGGAATGGAGCGGAATGGGATGGGGTGAGCTTATGCACACACCACCAATGCATAAGGGGATCAGGAATCTAAGCCCCATACAAATTGGTTGTTGCCTGTATACCAGTAGTATGATTCAGTATAAGACAGATTTCTATGTTTATAATGGGCTGGGGTTTTTTTGGGAGGGGGGGTCTCCCTTAGGGTTCCCTCTTTTTTCTTAACTGCAAACATTAGGGTTCACTCCAATCTGCTACCTTCTTCTTACCAATTGAAATGATGGTACTCTTTGGGCTACGTAAGGATAGAATGAGTTTCCTATTGATAATTTAGGACAAGAATGTTTCTGTTGTTGAATATGCCTTGCTGCTTGTGTGTTATGGCCAAGCTCCATAATTCTGTAGTTTTCTGTTTTCTGTATAATAAATTTGCTTATTAAACATCTTTAAATGAGCAAAAACTCAGTTAATATGTTAGGTTCAGGACAGAACGTCCTTGATACTCCCATTCAGGCAAGACTTGCTTAATGGTAAACAATAGACTTCAAAACACCAATTGTTTATTGGATTATGGTGCAAATGACACATCTCCAGCAACATCTGCATATTCCTTATGGCTGTCATAGTAATCAACATTCTCCACTTTTCAGAAGCATTCAAAAACAGGAAATTTTCACTTTGGTAGTCTTTGCGTCCTTCCAAGGAAATAAATAGCTCCCTCATCTATTGTTGTTAGTATTGTTCAGGTAATAGCTGTAGAAACAGCAATCCTTTCCAAGCACAGATATAGAACGTTGCCCCAGAAGACATTTTTTGAACTTTATATCTGGGGCATTCTGAACTTTAAAGCAGGTTATGAAACATATGAAGAGTTCAGGCTCCTGCATGGTCTCAGATCAGCATACTCATCTTTGCTGTGTGTATTCTAAGTTTTAAAAACAGCAAAGCCCTTAAGAAACATTCTGGAAAAAGACAAATTCTGCGACCTGTATTGACAATGCAAACTCAACAATTTTGCAGAATCCCACAGATTCTGAACAATCTTCAGCTATGCATGCAGAAGGACAGGGAGTTGTGTTGAGCATTGAGGCCCTGCATTCAGCCACAGGATTTAAGTAGCACCGTTCATGCACTTTCAAGAATATCGTCACAGCCACAAAAGTCTAAAATGTGTCTAATTTTTTTTTAATGGGCAGGCATTAAACTATGGTGAATATAGAGGCATTCAATGGGTTTCTTCTTAATTCTGAAATTCAATTTAGTGAAGGTCTGCCAAAGCACAAGTTTGAACATTGGGTAGCCATTTAATGGCTGGAGAAGCATGGGATGGTCTTATTTATATATTCATACTTTCATGTTTTGAAATATGCATGTGTGGCAGAGAACATTTTGCAGTTGCACTGATCACATATACCCAATGCTGCAATCTGCCTCAACAAAGATGGATAGGTTGTGATACACTTGCAAAGAAATGAATCAGTAAGCTATGCCAAGGAACAACAACAACCAAAAAAAAATCTTATCAAGAGCTTCCTGGCTTTAAAATGATGTTTGCTCACACTTTCATTGCCTGGGTCCAGCTTGTCCTCAACAAATCAGAGGCAAAACTCCTAATGGCTTAAGTGGTAGATGGTCAAATCCTTGGCATTCAATACATTCTCTTGGAAATGCCTTCCTGCCCAAACACATACAGGCATGTTTTATTATGTGTGGGGAAAACAGCTACAAGCATGAGTCAGTGTTAGCATTAGTGCTCTAGATAGCTAACAGCTTGCCTGGTATGTAACCTGCCAATCTTCAGTTTCTAGTAAAGGAGGGGAAACCAGTGGAAATTGTTTAGGTGCTTTCATATGGTTATAACCACCCAGAGTAACTTCATTTATACTTGAATGTATGAATTGAAATGCTCGAGCAAGGAAGATTGCAATTCCCTTTCTTTTTTAAATTTCTTGTGTAATAATGGAACAAATAAAACATCATGCATAGGTTCAGAGTTCAGTGAATTGTTTTACTGTACTGCAAGTCAGTTCTAGAATTGTTGGCATACTCCAGTGTGTGTTCTGTAAGGACTTGTATATTTGCACTCAGCTGTTAACAGGGCTCACCAACCTTTTTGGACCAAGGGCCACAATTTGAATTTTGAGAGAGTGGTGAGGGCAATGATCTCATATTATCCATGCACACGTGCTTCATAACACTGAAAGCTGCACTAAGGAGATGTCAACGTTATTGTATAATCTGACCATCATACAGATCATTTCAGTCTAGTTTCTGGAGAGACAATAGGGGCACATAAAGATATAGTGCATCTCCAGTGCACTCCTTTTCGAGCAGGTCCCAATACTTTAGTGATGAAAAGCAATCGCCTAAGATTTCATACCAACTTACTTGGGACTAACTATAGTTTTGCAGTAAGCTAGCCTGAGCAGTTTAACTCACAACCTGTGAGCTGATTGGGTAATGGATGGAGAGATAATTACTTGCATGATAAACAGCACCCCTGGAGGCAGAGAACAGCTGCAGGGACGCGGACTTATAAAAAATATTGGGGGGGCCCGGGAAAGCTCATGAATAATAAATAAGCTCATGAATATGCAAATAAAGTGGCACCGCCTCCTCGTGAGCGAATAGGGGAGAGTGTGCTGCGCCTATTAATCAGCTCCAAAGGAAATTGGGTGGAGCTTTTGCTCGGGAGGGAGGGCAGGAGGCATGCAGCCCGCTCCTCCCTGTGCATTTTGGGCTGGGGGAGGGGCGGCGATGGCGCTCTGCTGGAGGGGCGCCAGAGATTATTGGGGGGGCGGAGCCCCCCCAAACGAATTTTTGAGGGGGCTCGGGCCCCCTCAAGCCCCATGGAGTCGGCGCCTATGAACAGCTGTGTATAAAAGAACATACCGGTAAGTCCTGCTGGATCAGACCAAACACCTATATAGTCCAAAAACCTATATAGACCCTGCTTTTCCTTTGCAATAAAAGTGCCCAGGGTTAAGCATACTTTCATTTCTTAAAGTGCTTAATGTAACATGTAGTTGGCACTAAAGCAACTGTATGACACTGGCTAGAATGTTCAGCTGATGGAAGAACAGGGCATATTTGCAGTGCTGAGCACTTCACACTGCAAGTTACTATATGTTGCCGTACATTGCCTGACATAAACCTGAAGAAACATTCATACTTCACGTTAAAGGCAGCCTTAATATAAAAGCTTGAGTAAATCAGGAGGGCAGGGATGAGAACTAGAAACTAAAGGTCCTATCCTCATAAACCGTGTACATACCTTTCCTCTCCAAACCATAAGCAGATTGAATGTATACTGTACTTTTATGTTGGATGGACAGACATAAAGAAAGCTTTTTGAATGTTACATTGCGGAAAAGACATAAAGTGAACAAAAGCTGGCTTACAATTTGGACCATTCAGTATTTTCATTAACAAGTTCTAGCATGATAAAGGCTTTATAAATCTAGTTCTTGTATTCCCTATATTGTGCCAAACATATTCTGCTGCCTTTTCATTTGCTCCATTCTCTCTATTTTTCTCAGTATGAGTCAAGAGGAAGTATGGATATTAAGTCCTCACTGAAACATCAGGTAGCATAGCAAGCAAGAGAATAGCAAGGAGACGATGCATTATGAGTTCTTTAAAAGACTCTTTACAGAAATAATGTAGAAGTGAGGCAAGCTTGAAATCAGGATGAATAGACAGGCAGTTCTGCAGAACACAAAAGAAAGATTCCTTGCTCAACCCTGCCCAACAGGTATGGTAGTTTCTAGCACAATAACTATCTACAGTGGTACCTTGGGTTACAGACGTTTCAGGTTACAGACTCCGCTAACCCAGAAATAGTACCTCGGGTTAAGAACTTTGCTTCAGGATGAGAACAGAAATCGCGCAGCAGAAGTGGGAGGTCCCATTAGCTAAAGTGGTACCTCAGGTCAAGAACAGTTTCAGGTTAAGAACGGATCTCCAGAATGAATTAAGTTCTTAACCCGAGTACCACTGTAATCACACATGTAGGTATCCCCAAATTTCTAAACGGGAGACAACTGCCCAATGGAGATTCCAATGCATGGTCTTCATACATACAGGCCTGTTCCCCACCCTCCCTACTTCTTCTCACAAAGTAAATTGGATACTAGGCTGGGGAAGTTTGAGGGTAGACAGCAGAACATTACAACTAGATATATATGCATGTAATGTGTGATGTCATTGCCTTTGAGATTGGATGAGTTTAAACATTTGACAAAATAAAATAAATACCATGCATGACAAAACTTAATCACCAACAAGCAGTAGGTGTGATCTGTACTCTGCATTTTTGGAAGTCAGAACCTTCACAAGGTAGGTGTGACTGCTCTTCTTCACTGTGCATTTATAAAATATAGATAAGTTATTTACTATGTGTTTCTGTGTCATGTTACCCTAACTTTGCATTATTATAAGCAGTATATGACATGTTTGGTATACATAGCACAGCCCCTATGTAAGCAGGTTGCTGACAGAGCCAGTAAAGTTGCCATGTTTTAACCTGGTAAATGATGGACACTTCAGCCATTCACAGTGGAGGGAAATGAATTCAAGGAAATTCAAGGCCTTGTTGCAACAACAGCACCATCATGGGTGTCTAGTCATTTGCATAGTTTGTAAAATACTGATTTAGAAACCAGGTCTTCAAAGCTTAATGATAATTATCATCACCCTACATCAGGGATGGCCAGCTCCTAAGAGACTGCAATCTACTCACACAATGAAAAACTGGCAGTGATCTACCCCTTTTTTTGTGAGGGTTCAGGGCAAAGTTGCTGAGCTTTTTTAGGGAGGAAAGTCCCATGGGGGGGGGGGGGGTTCAGGACTAAGTAATTTGGGGGGGGGGAGGAAAGGGGAAGAGTCGCTCACCAAAAAATTGCTATCAAAACAATCAGCCTCACTGCAAAAACTCCGTCTTCCATTCTGGAGATTGTGCAACAATGGAGGATGGAGCAAGGGGGCAGGGCCAGATTCTATTTTACCACCGCTATGGAAAGGGAGCCAATGATCGACCGCAATCTACCAAAACCTCCCGGGGATCTACCAGTAGATCGGAATCGACCTGTTGGACACTCCTGCCCTACAAGATATTTATTTGTACCCTCCACTGCAACATCTTTCAAAGTGAATTGTTTTCATACTTTTTTGCACCACCACAAAAGCTTCTGATGAAACCGAAATTCCCCCCCCCCCCAAATATTTTGAAGATTCAAGTTGAATTGATGGAAGCTGCTGGGTATTTGAGGTTGCATGGAGAGCCCCTTATTCATAAGAAGTTCTTTAACCCAGAGTCACACCAATTTTAGATCTTCAGGCATGACCCAGGCTGGACCTTTAGATGCTGACATTCTTGAGGAATGGAGGGTGGCCCAATCTCTCCCTCTGATTCCACCAGAGGCTCTTCTGCTGGCAATTGTATTGGATCAGATCCTGAAGGCTCCTAAAGAGATTCTTCTGGAGGTTTCTTGCAGAATCTCTGAGCCTTTGGGGCTAGCACCAAGAAGACCCCGCCTGCTCCCTCATGTCTTTGATCAGTGGTGGGTCTGGTTTGTCACCCAAGGAATTGGAAACATGCTCTGCATCAGGACCGGGCGTAACACATAACAATCATGTACATCTTTCATAAGCTGCAGCCTCTTTTGTAAACATTGGATTTGTCAAATCTAGTCATTTTGGCAAATGATCTCCCCCCCCCACCCCAAATAAAAGAACAAAAAGAAAGTATAAGCTGGTAGCTGAAGCAGGCAGCTTAGAGATGCAGGTCGTAACAAAAGCCATGCAAGAAGTAGGACTATTTAATTCTGCAGATAAGGTGTTTCTATAGTCAGCCAAGGAGGCTGGAGTGGTTCAGAGTGATTGGAACATCTTCTGAGCCCCAGGCAAACATAACACACTTGCAGCTGGGGAAATATAAAATTCTTGCTAACAACTAGCACAGTGTCTTGGTTGTAGACCCTATATATAATGGACTTACCACATGGAAGATACATATTGAAACCTAAAAGTAGAGCCACAGAATCAAAAAGCAATTGAGCATGTGACATCATATGTTGATCTCCTGAAATGCATAAATCCATCATAATTAAAGGAAGCTTCCTTATGCCCCTGGAATGTGTGACTTGGAGTCCTTTCAAACACATTTGTTTGGGAAGATTCCCTCCCCCCACTCCCTTTCTGGCTACAAAATTTGCTTGGCTCTCTCATAATCCCTCCTGGCACAATAGTGTCTTTTATTTAATTTGCTAGCAAAATGCCAGTTATTAGGAGTGATGGGGTAGATTGTTGGTGGAGAGAGATCCTATGTATTAACAGAGGAGTACCTAGTGAACGGGATGCAGGTGGCGCTGTGGGTTAAACCACAGAGCCTAGGACTTACTGATCAGAAGGTCAGCGGTTTGAATCCCCGTGACAGGGTGAGCTCCTGTTGCTCAGTCCCTGTTCCTGCCAACCTAGCAGTTCGAAAACACATCAAAGTGCAAGTGGATAAATAGGTACCACTCCGGCGGGAAGGTAAACAGCGTTTCCGTGTGCTGCTCTGGCTCGCCAGAAGCGACTTAGTCATGCTGGCCACATGACCTGGAAGCTGTACGCTGGCTCCCTCGGCTAGTAAAGCGAGATGAGCGCCGCAACCCCAGAGTTGGCCACGACTGGACCTAATGGTCAGGGGTCCCTTTATATTTACCTAGTGAATATTAGTAGGTGATCTTCTTACCTTCTCAGCATGAAAAGGATCAAATGAAAAGGAAAGAGAGAAATGACTAATGCTATCTGTGCCATTTGTTGAAAATGAAGAAGTGGAACATGTTTATATCTGAAGTACAAAGGTTTATCTGGTTCGCCTTCCTTACATCAAAACCAGCATTAAATATTACAAACAAAAGTTTAATTTATGTTGGCTTCTCCCAGTCCCAAGTAAATGGTTACGTTAAAGCCTTTGTTTTTATTGATTCTTCTATCTGTGCTGCCCATATGTCCTCAATCTCATAAGTAATTGAATATTCAAAAACTATTGCCTCGAATATTGCTGTGAAATGGACAGTTAGTTGTGCAAGAAAATGGTGCATTTGCTTTTTCATAAAGCAGCAAGTGTGATCTTGTATGCAATATTAAGACTGCAAACCTAAGCATGCCTACTAGAAAGCAAATCTCAATGAACTGAGGGGACCTCAATTCAGAGTACATTTAGGGTTAGGCTGTGAGGTATTTTTGGATATTTGTTACACACATGTAAAACTTCACTTGGCAAGAATGCACATGTCAAATGAAATGTCTGTCAACAAATTTCATGCACACAAAATGACTGCTTCAAAGGCGCTTTCAGCGTCATGTTTGGAAATGCTCTAATATCACCAGAACCTGACTCAAATTGACTTAGTGCCTTTGAAAGCTATCTACCAGGAAAAGGTTTAACAGCTGTGGCTTTCCAACCACTGCAGCTTTGGGATAGGCAAAGAGAAGCACCCCTCCCCCCCGCTAAACATCCATTTCCTAAGGTCCCTCTAGCCATGATTATTTTGCACTGCCATGATTATTTGTACCCATGTAACTATCAGGACGCGGGTGGTACTGTGGTCTAAACCACTTAGCCTAGGATATGCTGATCAGAAGGTTGGCGGTTCAAATCCCCGTAATGGGGTGAGCTCCCATTGTTTCTGTCCCAGCTCCTGCCAACCTAGTAGTTTGAAAGCACATCAAAGTGCAAGTAGATAAATAGGTACTGCTCCGGCAGGAGGGTAAATGGCGTTTCCGTGTGCTGCTCTGGTTTCATCAGAAGTGGCCTAGTCATGCTGGCCACATGACCCGGAAAAAACCATCTATGGACAAACGTCGGCTCCCTCGACCAGTAAAGCGAGATGAGCGCTGCAACCCCAGAGTCATTCACGACTGGACTTAACTGTGAGGGGTCCTTTACCTTTACATTTTTAACTATCAAGGCAGTCAGATGTGATCTCGCTTTCATTACTGTTTGCTCCTGAAAATGGTTTCAGGGTTGGTCATACTGTTTCATTTCCAGTCAGTGTTTGTATAGCCTATAGCATCTTCCTGTTCCGGGATTGTTGTTGTTCTGTCCTGCTTTTGTTACACTGTAGGTCCTCTGGACGGCAATAACTTGGTAGCTTTGGGAAAGCAACACTAACAAACAATGAAACAGACTAATTCCAACACTAAGGCACTATTATTGTGTCAAGAGCCTGTTGTGGAATACACCTGCAATAAAACACCAGTCTGAAGGCCTCCTAGGAAGTTCCAGAAGGAGTAAACACACCCTCTGAAACTTGGAGCTGAAAGTTCATTCAGACAAGAGTCTTTAAGCCCTGATGTCTCTTGCACCCATTCCAGATAGCTCCTCTCTTTATAGGCACCTCTTGTGAAATACTGTGAACTTCACTTCTGCTGTTGGCTTCCTATGTTCACAAAACTTTGCACAGTAACCTCTGCGAAAGCAGTTAGTATTCTGTTTACTCAGAACTCTCTGGTCCATTGCAGATTAGCCGACTGTGATTATCCTAGGTTAATAGTTCATAGTTTTACATATAACTTTTCTAGATGGGAAGCCGAGCCCTGTTACAGGCATTTTTTGTTGACTCCATATTTGTTTCTGTGTATTGCTATAGCACAAAAAAAAGGAACACACCCAGAACTTTGAAAGTATTTGACCCATTTCATGTCAGCACAAGCTCAGTTTTATTTCTGGGGTTTCCTTTAATAAGAATACTGTGTGCTAAATCAACAGATCATTTTCCCTCCAGGAATAATAGCCTTATTATTCTTCTGTACAGAGCCCAGAACGTTACTTGTAAATCGGCACTAATTTGGAGTTTGGGAGGACCAGAGTGGTTTAAAGTTAATGAAATGAATTTGATAATCTCTTCCTGCAACTGATCCAAATGTAAATAGATAATGTGTGCCTTGTATGGAATCCAGAGAGGAATCCCTCCTGCAACAGCTAGTATGACTCACTCTAAATTGAAAGCTTAGTAAGAAAATATCCCCATTTAAAAAGCTTTTAAAAAATAATAATCAAAAAAATCCATGGACACGTTTGCTTTCAGCCCTGCTGTTCAGCTTTCCAACCAAGGGAAGTGGAATCAACAAATCCTGCTTTTCCTGCAACACAGAGAAATGTTCTGAAGCAAAAAGTCAGCATCATTGGGTGTTTAGCATAAAGAGTCACCGAACAGTGAACTCTTTTGTGTAGCAATCACATTAGCATTGTTCATCTATGGGTTGAAAGCATTCCTTTTTCTTTCTTTACGCAAGTTTCATGATAAACAGATTTATTTGTTCAACTTGGAAAAATCATGGACTTTCTTAAGGAAGTTGATGGAAGGAAAGTTTTCAGCTGCCTCCTTTCCTTTCCAGCTATATAAAGTTTCAATAATAAGAATTAGTTGTAGCATTTCACCTTTAAACTTTATGACTTCAACCCTCAGGAAGGATGTACATGATAGGAAAATGTCTAGCTTTGCCACCACTCCAGCCCTCTGCATTACCCCAAGCCTCTCTGGGTGGTAATGAGGCTCTTCTGAATATGTGAGATGAGAGACACAAGGGTCTGTTGGGATGGAATCATCCCTAATTGGGTGGAGTACCTCCTGAAGCTGGAATGCTTCCTCCCCAGCAGTGCACTGACTCCATCTCAGGATGGCCTCCTGAACCTCAAGAGAGACTTGGGGTAGCATGGGTGGCTACAAGAGTGGGTGAGAACGAAGGAATGAGGGTGGGGACCTGACTGACTCCGGCTGTAAAAGCTGAAGCTGCTGAAAAGACTTGGGCTGGCGTGTTGTTTGGGAGGGGTTGTTGCTGTGGTTTTTTTGTATCTTCTTAAAAAAAACCACAGCAATAACCCCTCCCAAACAACACGCCAGCCCACAAGATCTTAATCTTGTGATTGAAGTGGAAATTGTTGAGTTTGGTCGTATACTTTTTAATGTCTTATTTCATGACTACTTTTGTTATCTTGCAGCGATGCTTTTTTTGTTTTCCATGTCGTAAGCCGCCTTGAGCATGGCTTGGACTGCGGAAAGGCTGCGTACAAATAAAATTACCGTAGATATATATGCATGAGAACAAGACTGGATGAATGGTAAATGCTTCTTCTCATACCAACCTTTGCATCTATTATATATAGTCCTAGGATTGTTGGGATGAACAATGCTATGGAAAAGAGTTTGAGCCAAATAAGGAATAAATACTTCAGCATGCATAGTTGAAACTTGTCTGGCTTTGAACTTGAAGCAAAGCCCAGTTTTCCAAAAGGCAGATGCTATCTTGAACCTCTGTAAAGCTCATTACGGTTAAAAATAGGATACCCAATCGCAACTCTCAGGCTTCGAAAGAATTCACAAAATTCAAGTCCATGAAATGATAATGATTACTAATGCTCTTCTAGATGCAACTCATCAAGAGAAATTCATAAGAGAAGTTGGGGAGGAGGTGGGAACATTTGAGTCAATGCCGTGCTTGGAATGAATCCGTTAGATTTAATTGAGTTAACTGAATTAGTTCAAACATCTCTGAACTATACCAGAAAGTAGTTCCCATAACTGCCAGTGGATGGAACACAAATGAAGTTCATTTTTGGGTAGAACTTTGAACAACTTCTAGTTCATCTTAAAATTCACTCTTACATCCATGTTCTTTTACTCTTTACTCCTTGGGCTGTTAAGCTTAAAGTGTTGGGAAACACAATGTAAACAATTAACACTCAACTGTGTGTGTTTTATTTTTATGTTTTCTGAGTCTGCACATGTATATTTTATAGTTCTGTACAGTAGCTTGAAACTTTATGAATGCTGAGGGGGGAAATGCCAAGGATCATGTGGATGAACTGTGAACTGAACTGCGAGCTGATTGTGAAGTGCAGCAGTTCATTTTGCAAAGGGATGAACATCAAAAAGGAATCAGTTCCTTTTTGGACATGATGAACTAGAACTATGCCTATTTCTTTTTAACCTTCTAAGCTCTGAGTCAACTGCATTTTCATGAACTTCAAACCATTTCAGAACCAGATCAATATAAGGAAGCAGGAAATACAAGTGGACACGAGGGTTACATTCTGGAGACAGCACGTGAAGCCAAAATCGTATACAGGTATATAGTCATAACACATTGGGTTCAATAGCAGGTGGGATTGTCAAGGTCTTTTCCCCCAAACACCTGCCCCTGTTCTGCCTCCTTTTTTGTGTAAACCTGAATGCATGCAAGTTAAATGCGTATAAGCTGTAAATTCCCTATAGTTCCCCAACCTCCCTTGTGCCTGGTTATCTGAGATGGAGTGTGACAGATCCTAGGACTTGCTGAACAGAAGGTCAGTGGTTCGAATCCCCGCGACGGGGTGAGCTCCTGTTGCTCGGTCCCTGCTCCTGCCAACCTAGCAGTTCAAAAGCACGTCAAAGTGCAAGTAGATAAATAGGTACTTCTCCAGTGGGAAGGTAAACAGCATTTCCGTGCATTGCTCTGGTTCGCCAGAAGCGGCTTAGTCATGCTGGCCACATGACCTGGAAATTGTGTGCCAGCTCCCTCGGCCAATAAAGCAAGATGAGCGCCGCAACCCCGAGTCGGCCACAGCTGGACCTAATGGTCAGGGGTCCCTTTACCTTTACCTTTTACTCTGTTAGCAGTTCACCATACACTAAAGCTGCAGTGTGATTTAAAATAACTTCAATCTCACAGCTATAGGCTGTAAACTGGTCTTGGAATTTGATGGTGTACATTCTACCATCCATACGTGCACTGGTTACTCTCTGATAAAAATGCATCTTCTGCTATTAGCATTTTTTAGCTGAAACAAACACCATTTTAAAATTTCTTCCTATTTAAACAATGCTGTAGTTACTCAAGTAATCTTAAGACGTTAAACTAAATTATATTTTGTCCAGAACCGTTCAGGTAGCAGGCAGCACAGATAAATAACTTGGCTTGAGATGCCCGTTGCAAAGTTAGCTTGACCTTGAAAAGTAAATAGGGCTGGTTTAAAAGTGTTCAATTCTTATCTAAAATCAGGCTATTTTTACAAGCCCTTCCTACAAATTGAATAAACTGATCTTTGCTCTGATGCTAGAGATAAACGTATTTTAATGAGAGGACACAGAAACCATTGGACATCCAAATTTAACATATTTTCAACTTCCATCGTATTTAGAGTTGAAGGACTATTATAGCACACATGAACTATTCATTTCTGTGCCTGGACAGAGCAGAGGAAAGGTACAGTAAGTGTGGATAATCATGGCATACTGTTACTCTCTGCCTTGTTAAGCAAAAATGGAATCAATAGTGCTTTGCTTTCAAAATAGAAGTAATTAAATGGTTAGTGGGTGTTTCACTGAAAACATCAGCCTGGTACACAGTCATTGCAACTATCTGTAGCTAACTTTCCATGCTATACCTATACTATTTCACTCTTGTAGGGCTGGTGGGGGAACCTGAAAGTTGTTTCCAGAAAGCTGGAACTTGACACAAACTGTTAAACATGTGGGATATTTAATTTTGGAATATGGGTGCAATGCAATGGATTCATTATAAGATGTAACTATATTTATTGACTTATATTTATAAGAGAGGTTTCATAGCTGCTCTTGAAGCAGAGGGTTTCCCCCCTGAAATAATATTGAGGTTACGTAGCCCTTTCCTCCTTGCTTTCTTCAGCTCCCAGAGACTTCCACACCCTCTTGTTTTTCCTGTTCATTGGCAGTGCCCTCCTCTCTGCTTAACATAAACTGAAGCCTTCCAGATGGTGATCCAAGCAGTGGTGAAGTGAGAACAAGAAGCATAACAGGAAGTGCCTCAAAGACGTAGTACTTCCTACTGAACCCTACGGTTCAGAGTGCTGATCACCCTCAAAGCAGCATGTCCTTAAGCCAGCTTGCTGCTATTGACTGGAAATACTTGGGGTGGGTGGGTGATAACATTAATGGGATCGTGCAGAAATGAAAGCTCAGAAGTTGAAAAGTGATGCATGCAGTCCGCCTCTGACACTTTGGAATATTTATTTCGTTAAGCTTCATCTTTGGGAGGGAGCCTATGTTCTCAGTTTGTTTTGGGGATGAGTGAGATGTCCTCTGGAATCCAGAGGCCTGCCTGTATTTAACTTTTATCTCAAATATATTTTTAGCAGCTGTGTCACTTGCAATAAAAATGTTCTCCGGGTTCTCAACAGCAGGAGAATGATTTGGACTTCCCAAAGGAAACCAGTGCAAAATAATCAGCTATAGTCTCAGTACCAGCATTTAATGGATGAATGTTTATATCATAAAAATATGTTGCTTTGAAAAAGCCATCTGCGCACATTAATACCAATAAATGGGATGCGTGGTCTTCAGAGGAGCCTGTTCTACTGGGTTCAAAGCCGGAAATTTGGCAGCGGTTTTGGCTCCATATTGTTAGACAACAATGCAGCTTCCTGTTGACCAGCGAATAGAAAGGAGGGCTAGGCAAAAGGATGTATCTGCATCCCATTTCATGACAAACCTGGATGTAATGCTTTTTCTTTTTCTTTTTTTAAAGCCTGCTTGCCATTATATCTGACTACATGCATGTGAAGCATGTGAATTTTAATTTGTTTAGTACAGTGGTACCTCGGGTTACATATGCTTCAGGTTATAGACTCCACTAACCCAGAAATAGTACCTCGGGTTAAGAA
This sequence comes from Podarcis melisellensis, assembly GCF_964234715.1. NCBI lineage: Eukaryota > Metazoa > Chordata > Lepidosauria > Squamata > Lacertidae > Podarcis > Podarcis melisellensis. The sequence continues at coordinate 22,894,746 of NC_138542.1, forward strand.
CTTTGCTTCAGGATGAGAACAGAAATCGCGCGGCGGCGGCACGGCAGCAATGGGAGGCCCCATTAACTAAAGTGGCGCTTCAGGTGAAGAACAGTTTCAGGTTAAGAACGGACCTCTGGAATGAATTAAGTACGTAACCAGAGGTACCACTGTATTTGAACTTCTTGTATGTTTTAAGGTATTGTAATCCCGCCCCCGCCCCCCGATTTTGTGATATTATCTTTTTGTAAATCACTTTGAGGTTATTGGTTTAACAATCAAACAGTATGTAATTCTTTTGAGCTAAATTAAAATAAATAAATAAGGAAACATGGACAGCCACATAGTTTGAAAGAATTGGCATGCATTGGTCTGACTGATATAAGTGGGATTTAGTGTGCAGATGCAACTGAACACAGGAATATCAATCCCTGTGCATAAAATTCCATGGAATTTGTTCCCTGTGAAGTCTTATTTAAATCTTCATTATAATTTTTATCATAAAGTGAGAAGACCTTTTGAGTCAGGGCGTTTGGGTTCCCAGGTTGCATCCCTGAGATTCATGCTGCAGATTCAAAAAAATAGCAGTGAGCAAGATTCTGGATGTGCTGCACAGGTGCTGGGGGAAGTGAATCAGACAAAAGGAATGAATTTAAGTGAGGTGACAGTTTGAAAGGTGCAGTGTACATCTCCAGGGGACAACCTGGTAACTGTTACCTATGTTGTATATTTACATGATAGAGGTTTATAAGCAGAAGGGCATAAGTGCAATATAACCTAACCATATAGAACCATAAAATTGCAGAAGCTGCCTGCCAAGGGGTCTTTACGCCTTGTTCACAAATGGTAGGTCATTAAACAGCTTGGCTGTTTGGGTAATAGATGCAGCAAGAATATGGAGCTGTTCATCTATAATGACAAGGTTATAACCCTCTTGGCAAGAGAGGCGGGTGGAGCTGGATGTGGAAGAGAAGCTGTTTGCTAAACTCATCTTCCTGTACAGCTCTCCAGAACCAGGGAGCCCAAGGAAGACTAAAATCAAGAGGTGGATGAGTCACCAGCCATGCATTATTTTGGAAGGGGGAAGCATGGAGGTCCTTGGGGAAGTGTTTGCAAATTCAGTGGTGCACAGGGGACAACATCACTCATTTAAACGTAATGACATTGGTCTGATCCAGAAAGGATTTTCTTATTTTCTTACATTTCTTTCTGAATGTGAATAAGTATGTTTCAAAGACTAGTCCTGAAATGTGGACACATCAGGTTGTTGGTTTCTTTTCTTTTTTAAAGCTCCACTCTATTTGCTTGATTCAATAAATGGAAATAGGAATCTATTTCTGGGTTGCTTTTGGAAAATAATGTGCCCACTGGGGACTTTAAAAATATCAAGTCCAGTCTTTCCAAGGAGGCATCCTCTCAAATATTTGTCCTGTTTTTTGGTCACTTCTGCATTTCACCAGAGTATATCCAGATGAGCCCAGATTTCAGGACTGATCCATAACCTGATATATATTTTCCACATTTTATGTTGCTTCTAGGCATTGGCAGTGGGATTGTTCATGTCAGTAAAAATCATGAAGTAGAAAACAGCTCTTATGAAACCATTGAAACAGAACAAATGAAAAGTCCTAGGAGATGAAGAAATATTTTCTATTTAAAGGCAGGCATCAATAGACACAATAATGATTAGATTTTGAAAAAACTGACTGCAGATTTTCCTATGCTTCTTTAATTAATGATGAACCAAGCTGAATCTCCACCATTTTGTAAATGGGAGATATTCAGCCACAGGAACAAAAGATTAAGCACATTTCAGAGAAGCCCTCTCCATCTTTACTTTCTCTTGTGCATTACTCAAACTTTGCAATACTCTTCCACAAAGTCCTCAGAGGAGTCTAGTTTCAAAATCTGTCTGTTTGTTGGCATCCAGTTTGGCTTTTGTCCGTCTTTCCACAGCAGTCATGGCCAGGAAAACTGTTTTCAATGAAGCACATGAAGGGGGAAAAGTCTTCTGGGAACTTAGCCATAGCACCTGACTCTACTAAGCTGTTGAGGCAATCATTATGCCTATTACTAGTTCCACCAGGGCTTCTGAGGCATAGAGCTCGTCCACACTTCCACCTGTCCCATGCCTTAGAAAGCATGGGTCCGAGTGGTTTTCAGCTTGACCCACGCTTTCTAGAAAACCTAATTATCACAGCTACAATCCAGCTTGTTGCACAGAGCTTTTTCCTTCAGTACTTTCCCCGGCTGTAGTAATAAGATACTTTTAACTTGTTTTTATGAAGTCACCTGAAAAGTCCAGGGAAGGATACGAGCTGGAGACTCCACATGGCAGTTCCTGACTAGTATTAGATTAGGGGGCAGACACTGGTCTTTGAAATTTCAGCAGTGCCCTGTGCAAGGCCAAAATCTGGCTCCACCTGCCTCTCACCTTCTGTTCTGCTCCATTCAATACATCATAGTTGCAACACCCTTCAGCGCCCCCTAGGGCGGAACTGGTCATGCTGCGCTAAATCTGCCTCTGTAGATTACTATCCATTTTGGATTTGTGAGGGTGATTATACCCCTGGTCCTTCTCTCCCCAACTAATAAGAATAGGAAATCTCTGCCCCTTCACAGGGCTGCAATTTTCAGAGTTTCTTGGGAAGAGGGGTTGACTGTTAAACCACTATGGGAATCGGAGGTGAGTCAGGTCTCCTAACAACTCCCAGCACCCTTCACAAACTACAGCTCCCATGATTCTCTGGGGGACACCATGATGGTTTAAAGTGTTGTGGTACTGATTTAGATGCAAAGTGCAGGTGGGGCCAAGCTCAGGAGGAAATGGTGCTTTGTTGCAATCAAAGCACCCTGAGACCTGCGGATATAGGCCAGTATACAAGTTTTTAATAATAATAATAAGTGATTTTCTATGTGAGTAGGATATACCCTGTTCTGTTGCCACCGGAACAGATTAGTATCCCAATCCATAGAACTTTACACCTAGCAGTAGGCTGCATGGAACTACGCATACAAATATCTGCAGAATATCCCTGTGGAACAGATGGTTTGCACTACCTCAAGTTGGGGCGTAAAGTAGTGAAGGTTGGGAAGATCTTCCAAAGTGTTGTGGTTTTTTTGGGGGGGGAACTACATTAAGCTTAAAAATAAGTGCTGCCCTTGCATTTCATAACCATAAGTTGAAAGCTAGAGACTAAATGCACATACTTGCCCCGTCAGGATATGTTGTGTGTGAGTGTGCATGCACGCTCCCAACACACATAGGAAGTATCCTGCTATGATCATGCGCATAAAGGGTGGTGGCATGTCTGGTGACACCTGAAATTGTGCAATTTCATGGCCAATGGTGTGAATGAAATTTTGTGTTATATAGCAGCATATCAATTAAAAAGCCACAGTTCCATAACACAACAGGTAATGCACTAATGCATAAACATTTGAAACTGGACAGCCCAGAAGTTCACTATTTTTTGTCAGAGTAGCTGACAGACTGTGTGGTTGCCACTGGAAAATGGCCCCTCTGTTTTCCCCACCTCCCTGCAACGCTTATGGCATAGGAGTCATTGACCCTTTCTGGGCTCATGGGTGCATTTGGAAATGTGAGAAAGTGGTGTTCTGCATAGTGAATGCCCAGAAGTATCAGAGACCAGGTTGAGGAGTACTGCTCTGATGAGGAATGGTGGGAGCCTCCCCTTCCCCTGCTCCTGACCAGAATCTTGAAGCTGCCCAGGAGCAGTGGAACAGTATAGATTTGGAACAGTGGTTTGCAGAGGGGCATAGTTCTGAAGATGAAATTTGGGGCGAACTGGGGGGTGAACAGCAAAGTGAACAAGTGGAAGAGAGAGAGTTAACAGTGTCCAGCCTATCTATCCAAGGTCACATAGAGCAGATAAGGTGGCTACACAAAAAGCACAGTAGTTGCAAGATCAGGTTGCAAAGCGTGGAAGTGACTAGGAGGGAAGTGGGTGGAAACCTTAATTGGGAACACCTTCATTCTGAGAATGGCTGCTTTGTTCTTTTGCTGTGATCATTAAAGACTCTTTCAATGGTAAGTGACTCTTTTTTGCTTTGTCCTGCTTATCCACGGCCAAAGCAGGGGGGAGCCAAGTTCACGGAGCCTGACAGGAGGCTATGGCTAGTTGCAAAGAACAAGCAACTTGCCCAAGAACAGGAATGCAAGGCAGAGCTGGAGTTTGAATCCCCAAACACAAACCCACTCCTCTGATCCCAGTGCTTTCTGCTGGAAGCTACAAACTCATTTCAAAGAACTTTAGGCAGACTTAGTTGTGTTGTTTCGCCACATTTCTCCATCCCTCCCAGGAGCAGTCAGTGATGTATAATTGGGATTAGCAGACACATGATGCGAGGTCATCATACCACGGGCAATTCTGTCTAAACTTTACTGGGAGAGAGCAGGGAGAGTGGAGCTCTGCAGATCTGCCACCCTCAGCTGCAGGCCTGTGTTGAATATCACCCAGAGTTCCATCTTCATCTTGTGACTGAGCCAGCTGGATTCAAAGAACGCTGCAAATGTTTTTCTTTTACAAGTGCAGGCTTCTTCATGCTTTATATTTCTATGGAAAGTACAGCCGTGCTTTCTTCACCTGCGATTAAAAGATAATGAAGCTTTAAGATGTAACTAGGGGAAAATATTTTCTAAAGCCTGTGCAATTGCCCAAAAATGCACCTTTTGTTACAGTGCTTTATTCCAGACAAGATGTGTACATTCATGTGGCGAGTCCCTAAACTGCTGCATGGCTGGTATGATTCAGAGTTCATGGTTGAGGAGATGAGGTAGGAACACTGTGTATTCACTTGGACACTCCCCGGGAAGCAGCAGGGAGTGTAAAAATTTCCTTCCTCCCAGGGAGATTTAGGATTAATGAGCTTTTTACTGCTCTTTGTATTTCATAAAGAGATTCTCTCAAATAATGGCATTGAACATGAAAAAGCTCAAGTGCAGTAATGTGGTGCAAATTAATTCCACATTAAAGCAAAGGAAAATGCTTGGAGCTTGAACGGAACAGCCTTATGAGCCAGCCCAAGCTTCCTTAGGCTAAACAAATTGTGCAGGAGCAAGTCCTATTCTTTTCAATCGGTTTACATTGGCTTTTTACTGAGCTTTGGGGAGCGGGAGGGACAGGGTATTTTTCATGGGCTCAACCTGATGATGATGATGATGATGATGATAATGATAATGATAATGATAATGATTTATTATTTGTACCCCGCCCATCTGGCTGGGCGGCTTCCAACAAAGACAAAAAACACACTAAAGCATCACACATTAAAAACTTCCCTGAACAGGGCTGCCTTCAGATGCCTTCTGAATGTCAGGTAGTTGTTTATCTCTTTGACATCTGATAGGAGGGTGTTCCACAGGGTGGGGGCCACTACCAAGAAGGCCCTCTGCCTGGTTCCCTGCAGCTTTGCTTCTCGCAATGAGGGAACCGCCAGAAGGCCCTCGGTGCTAGACCTCAGTGTTCAGGCTGAACGATGTGGGTGGAGACGCTCCTTCAGGTATACTGGACCAAGGCTGTTTAGGGCTTTAAAGGTCAGCACCAACACTTTGAATTGTGCTCGGAAATGCACAAGAAGGATGCAACACTTTGGCCTGCTTCAGTCCTAGTCACCCATATTTACACTTAATCAGATTTGTAGCTGGGAAGGTTCGTATACTAAGGAGCCATGCAATTCACCAGCAACATGGTTCCTCTCTCTATGGATGATGCCAAAGTAGCATGGGAGTGGATCACAGGGAAATGGCTAGCATGTTTCAGTGGCAGGGGTGGCATGCTTTTGAACTGCTAGGTTGGTGGAATCTGGGACAGAGCAACGGGAGCTCACCCCTTCACACAGATTCGAACCTCCAACCTTCTGATTGGCAAGCCCAAGAGGCTCAGTGGTTTAGACCACAGTGTCACCTGCTCCCTTGGTCATATAATAGAGCCTTCCCTAACATGGTTCCCTTGAGGTTCTAGTCTCATCAGCTCTAACCAGCATGGCCTGGAATGACGGGAGTTGTGCTCCAAAACATATGCAGAGCACAAGGTAAGAGGTTGCTGCTCTAATAGACCTATTAGAGGTTCAGTTCAGTTCTGGCAAAATTTCTGAGGTTGCAGATGCATGCACACTTAGTACCTGGGAATAAATCCTAGTGGTGCTCACTACTGAGTAAACATACATTTAACTTGGGCAAGGATAAACAAGATGGTGGCTTCCAGATGGTGTTGTATGGCCAATAGTTAATAATGATAGAAACTATTATATGGAGGCCATTTTGTGAGCTACCCATGAGTTAAGGTGTTACAAAAGAATCACAGAGAGACACGCATGACAAACATGGACTTCTTCTTTCAGCTTTTTCAGAACACATTTTAACAGCCCATGATTAAAATTTGGGAGAGGCAGAAAAAAGGTTTATTGGCTAGCTGTGTTGTCCACCCTTGGTTTTGCAAGGTTCCACTTTTTTTATATGTGCTATATATTCCTCATTGCACATCGTGTTAATATACAGTGTTATATTTTGAAGTGACTGTTATCAAAGATTTCACAGAAAAGGCAGATTTTTTTTTAAAAGGGGGTGGGTGGAGGAATGGAATGGAAGACAGTGGCAACAGACCTGGAATACTTCCTTTCAGTTCCTGGATTCTTTAACAGTAAGCGGTCTGGGGAGGACAGCCATGGATAGCTGCATTAATTTTGTTTGCCTGAATGATTAACAGTAATGAAATAGTCTACCCTTGAGAGCGCTCATTGGCTAATATGTCAGTTATATGCACTCCTGGCAGGGTCCGGTGTCTCTGACTCAAGGAAGCCACTGTGGCTTGGAGTGGAGCCCTTTCGTCCTGTGCTCCAATTCTGACAGGCTTCTGCATTCATAGAGCCTATACCACAGAGGATGTCCCAGAGTGGTCTATAATATATATTTTGTGTGTTTTCTCTCTCTGTTTCTGATAAAAATGGTCACATTGCTTTCTCACAAGCAGATTTATTCCCCCCTCCCCATCTGAAATCAAAACCAAAACTCCTCGTCCTTGATCACTTTTTAGGTCATAAACTGGAGGAACGTTGGGCATCTGTCACCATCTGCCCTACAAAATGTTTCAGGAAAGATCCGAGGGCTGAATGCCTCAGAATGACATCACACACACACACACACACACACACACACACACACACGTGTGTTGGCTTTCCTTCCTGAAGCATCACATACTGCCAACACAGATTCTAAAAAGGAGGGAAGCTGCTTTTGATACGACATGGATATTATGACGACTTGCTGGGGTTTGTGTGTGTGTCTGTGCGTGTTTTGTGTGCATGTGTCCTGAAGAGAAGGTTAAAAATATAAGCCGCCGGTTGAAATGAATGCAAATGGAAGATTGAGTTTACTGTACCAGCTCCGAGTGACTCAAGGATTCCACCATAGCTAGCTGCCAGTTTAAGGCATAATTAACTGAAAGCTCTCTTTGTGTTGAATTTTCTCTGAGCTCCACAGCAGACGCAAACAGTTTGCTCGGAATTTATAGGTGACACGGTGAGGGGTGGTGGGCGAGCAGATCAAATATCTTTTTTAAAAAGAGAAAGAATAGACCATCTTCATCTGATTCGCATGGATTCCTTTGTGAATTTTATTGGTGGACTGTGCTTAGCCCTCTGTTCTACTGAGATCAAAATGCAGGCGGTACACAGATGGTGTAGATCAGAATTTCTTTCCACTTTCCTCTCAGAAATTAGGCAGGGTGGGAAAACAAAAACCTATTAAGGGCACAGGTTCATCATTATTTTCTATGCTGCACAAAATGAAAGTCATCATTTAACTTGGGAAGCTAAGTCAAACCTAGGAACAGGATGCTCTCTTGCCACACTCGAGACAAGCATTGGCTCATCTTCCTCTCTGAGCTCGGCAGCGGCAGCACAGGTGGGGGAAATTGGAACATTCTGGGATCAAATCAGAAGCTCGGGTGGCTTGTATAATTCCAGGACTGTCCCTGGAAAATTGTGACAGTTGGAGGGTATGTGGGGAAAAGGCCTTGGGATCAGATGGGATCTTTGAAGACTCAACAGGAAGTTGACCTACATGCCTGTTGCGGTTGCCCTTATTCATCCCATAATAAAGCCCAGCCTAACCACTCGAAAGCACGTCAAAGTGCAAGTAGATAAATAGGTACTGCTCCGGCAGGAAGGTATATGGTGTTTCTGTGCGCTGCTCTGGTTTGCCAGAAGCAGCTTAGTCATGCTGACCACATGACCTGGAAGCTGTACGCCGGCTCCCTCGGCCAGTAAAGCGAGATGAGCACTGCAACCCCAGAGTCGGTCACGACTGGACCTAATGGTCAGGGGTCCCCTTACCTTTACCTTTAACCACTGTGGAGGAAAAAACAAAACAAAAAAACTGGACATTCCAGCTTTCATTATATTTCTTATGCCAGTCTGATCCTTGTCTCAAAAAATAATTTATTTTGCAGTTGTTTTGAAATTTTCATGTATGTTTCTCCATCTTCCTTGCTTCTCTAGAGTTCCAGGCAACCCGGGGCTCATTTCATTAAAAAGTCTTGCTGGATCAGACCAGTAGTGGTTTATCCAAACCAGCACTGTGTCTCTAACTGTTACCAGCCCACTGTTTGTGGGAGGCTTTGAGGGAGGGCCTAATGCGAGAAAACTTAAGCACTGCTCAGTTCCTGAGTTCTTAAGTGAGACATTCTGTTCTTGCTTAGCATCTCCACAAATAAGCCAAAGAACAACTAAGCAAGAGTTCTGCCAACCAATAAAATGACCGGAGTTTGCCAAAGTTACAAAGCCCAGTAAAATGAGGCACAACAATATTATAGCACAAAGTAAAATTAATCACCGTGCACTAGCAGGCTCCCTCTGCATGCCCCTTTTTTTGGACTGGGAGTGCATTTTCTTTCTTTGCAAGTGCCCATTGGCTCAGAAGCCCAAGAACAGGGTGTTGGTTCCTTAGCTCCAAGGGCTTTTTGCTTGTAGCAACTCATCGGTTCAGTTGTATTAAATACAATCTCTGAAATGAGGCGATAGCTTTGGGATTATATGAAAAGGAGTGGTGTTTATAAGGAAGCTGACTCAGAGGAAACAGGATTTGAATGCATGGACGTTGCATGGGGTTTCCAACTGGGCAGAAAAATAAAACTAGACCTTGTGTGTTTAGCAGCAGTCCAGTTTGCAGGAATTAGAAAGTGAACTTTTTTACATGGCATGCAGATAAATATTACTACCTGCTAACTACTGTAGATTGAATGATCGTTTGAGAGCTAGTCCAAAAGGAGTAAACCCTGTATTCTGGCAAAGCTACAACGTCCATCGAGGAAAGTGCCTAGCTGGTTTAATGGGCCTTTATTTTATTTTTCATCTAGCTTGGAGTGAAATCTACCTAGTATTTAATTTTATTGTTGATTGTGGTTTTATGCTGTTGGTTTTACTGCATTAGCTGTTCTTTGCAATACTGTATGTTGCCTACTCTAGATTCAGCTGTTATAGGAAATAATAAAGCAAGTGAACAAACCAATACATTGTTTTCACAAAGGGAAGAGTGCATTTAATTCAATAATAATGTAATACGTATTTTCATGGCAATTGTTCTGTATTGCTTGCTCAGTGTAAAAAACAAAACACACACACACACAACCCACAAGGGCTAGAGAAAGCAAGAATTCAGGGACCCTAAGAGCTAGACACTTGAATAATGCAAGTTGGTTTGTCAGTACAGCATTTTCTTGTATTGTAAGCCTTTTATTTAGGAACCTTTTACAGTTATGTGGACCTGGTGGATATACAGTCCTTCATCTCAAAATGAAACAATTTCTCTTATGTTCTCCTAGTCTCAAACTCAGCTTCTGGATCTAAGGTTGGAATTTGTGCCAACCAGAGTACAAATTGGCACTCCGAATTCTGTCTTTCCCTAAGTCTCCATAATATTTTCAGAACACTTCCTTCCCTAAAATTTTCCTTCATCGTGTAACAGAAGCTGTATCATGTGAGCCAGTTTAATAAACCATTTTCTTCTCCATCATCATCCTGGATCAATCACAGAGCTTGTTTTCTCAACATGCCTTCCAGATATTCCCACTTCATCTGAGGAAGATTATTAAAGCCTTCCCAAGGTGCCTCACACCACAATCTCTCACGCCCACGTAAGCCACACATGGAGAAGAAATAAACACTCCCAAGGGAAAACAAAGCACAACATATTCCAGAAGCGGCGTCAGAGATTTACCAAAGCAAGAACCGCTCCCAAATGCTCCATATCAGCAACTCATAAATCCTCTTCAGACTGGACACATGAGGAAAAATCCTGATCCGGGTTCTCTAGGGCTGCCATAGGTCCAGGTTTTCCTGTACACATCTAAGAATCGGTCTGCAAAATGGTGTCTGGGATGATTTCTGCTGAACTGGTAGAATGTCCAGGTAAACCTGGACGTAAGGCAAGTGGGGCAATTTTTGTTAATTATAAAAAAGCTTTAAGAATCCCCCAGAAGTCCCCAAACTTTTTTTTTTTAAAAAAAAGGTCAACAACTTCGCCAAAACTTTGTCCGAATTTTCATTTCTGGGAATATGGCAACCCTAGGGTTCTCAGTTGTTTGGGCAAAGGTCCTGACAAACCACCATCAAACCTTCATATTAAGCATTTAAAGGTTGGGCGCACATTACAATTATTATTTATTAGACAATTTATTATTTATTATTGTTAGTTGCTCATTATCTTCCATGGTCACAATCTTCTCAGGCTTCCCCATACTCGCTATGTACATAACAAAGAATTGACACCTTTAAGGTGTTTCCACATGCCAGTTTTTGCTCTGAGTCTATTGCATTTTATATGTGATGACTGTTTCAAAATACCTATCAGCTTATCTGGAAGAAACATGTTTCTTTGTGAAATCAATTTCTCAACACCAGTACGCCTTAACGACTCTGTGGAAATTTCAATATGCCTTGTGATTTACATACAACCCAGGGATCTTAATAAAAGAAAGATCAGATGGCAAGAAACGATAACAAATCTTGGCCTGTAATGTTGCGCACATGCTTTCTCTCTGAGGAAATAATGCCATTGTAGCAGATATTTAGTCATGGGTCATGTATGTATCATAAGAGATCTTCTTTGAAGGCCCTTGTGACCAGGGGAAGCTAATTTTGGGTGTCATGATAGGGTGGCAAATGGTTAGTTATTTCATTTTCATTTTTAGTGGAGCTATACTCCCAGGGAAATATGCTTGTGGGATTTTCTGCCTCAAGTGCCAAAACAACTTGGCCAACTTTTGGCACGCTGGACCATTATTGGTGGTGGGAAGACAATATTCCTTGCTCCACCTCAGGCAGCAAAAGGTCTTGAGCCATCTTAATCCGTTTGGATAGATTGTACAGAGACACACCCTCCTGCAGAATGTGAATTTGCCCAGGTTGTTTCTGTTTGGCACAGCCTCGACTCCTAAAGTCTCCATTTAGCAAGCCAAATGTTTATTAAATGCGTCTTCGGAATTATTCATGGAACTCTGGCATTTAGCAAAACAAACGACAATTTTTTTAAAGCCAAGAAACAGGTCCACAATGGCAGTTATGTTTAAATAACTAGATGTTCTTCCAAGCAGGGTCAGTGCCTCTCTCACAAAATGGAAACTGAAAATAAATAAGAGACCAGGCAGAGCTCTGAAAAAAATCCAAAACCTAAAAATAATGTTGAAAAATGCTTTTGCAGTAGGAGGGATAAAAAGTTTCAAATGTTTCACCGTAGGGAGTAGGTGCACTTCATATTACAGAGCTATTGGAGTGGAATTGGCCATCACTTGTTTATGGGATCAAGGGTTATGTATAAGCAAGCTGAAGTGTGGCCTCAGAAATAATTAGGACTGTAACAACATGAACAATGTTTTCCTTTCCACAGTGCAGGCATGTTGGGGCAGTATAGTTTGAGCTGTTGCATAGGATGTGCATGTTTGACTATTAGGTTGGCCATATGTCCTACTTTACAGGGAATAGTTCTCTATCTGTAAAGCTGCCAGAGGCATGTCCTCTATTTGAAGGGCTATCTGGGTCAAGTACAGCTCAAGTACAGTTTTGGACTACTGCAATGCACTCTATGTTGGGCTACCTTTGAAGGTGACCCGGAAACTACAACTAATCCATAATGCGGCAGCTAGACTGGTGACTGGGGATGGCTGCTGTGACCATGTAACACAGGTCCTGAAAGACCTACATTGGCTCCCAGTATGTGTTGGTGCTGACCTTTAAAGCCCTAAACAGACTTGGGCCATCTTGGCGCATCTCCACCCCCATCATTCAGCCCAGACAATGAGATCCAGCTCCGAGGGCCTTCTGGTGGTTCCCTCACTGTGAGAAGTGAGGTTACAGGGAGCCTAGCAGAGGGCCTTCTCTTTAGTGACACCAAATGGATTCAGTGTTTTATTGTGTTTTTAATATTCTGTTGGGAGCCGCTCAGAGTGACTGGGGAAACCCAGCCAGATGGGCAGAGTATAAATGAAGAAGGAGGAGGAGGAAGAGGAGGAGAAGGAGAAGAAGAAGAGGAAGAAGAAGTAGTTAGAGAGCACTAAGAAGGAAGGAGATCAAGGACTTTAAAGTTACCCATTGACAGCAGCTGGACAGCAGCAATCAGAGTAAGCACACAGGTTTCTTGGTCACAGTTATTCCCTACTATTTTGATATGTGTTTTAACGGCAATCACTCTGTTGATGTGATTGGGGCCTAAAGCTGCATTCAGACAGCACTTCTTCCACAAATTTCCACATTTTACACAATTTTTCACATTAAGCCACTTCCGGAGAATTAGCATAATCTAGTGGAAGTTTCCATGTTAATTGGTTCCAGAAAAAATAATATCTATTTGCAACCCCGTTAACCCAGGAGATTGTGGGAGTTTTGCATTGTAATTTCATATGAAGAAATTTGGGGTCGTATTCTAGCATACTTTTCTTTTCTGCCTTTTAAAATTTAGTGCAATGTGGCAGTGTATCCACCAAAAAGCCACAGTTCCACAATGCAACAGCCAATGTATTTTGAAAGGAATGTTTGAATCTGGAATAGAAGCGCTATTGTGTGATTAACGCAATAATCACCATGTCTTAATGACCCTAAGTGAGTGGATGCTCTGTGAGGGGAATTCCTGGCCAGGGGTCCAAAGGGAGGAGCATTAAGATTAGTGAGAAGGAGGAAGAAACTTAAGCTTTTAGGTCAAACCAATTGTATCTTCTTCCTTAAGGTGGTAGAAGTTATTGTATATGATAATTGTTAAGTTGTGGGTGAACATATCAGAAGACACAGCGATGCTTCAAACAGCTCTTGTGTATTCACAGGCCAGAACAGAACAGAACTGAAGGGTTCAGCCAGCCTGCTTATATAGAGCTCCACTAGAACGCAACAGTAACCATTTTCTGTAACTATCCAATCACGAAACGTCACTTTCGATCCCTTATTTGCGTATGTGGACCTGAACTATCTACAGTATCCCCCTGCTGGCCCAAGCTGAGAACTCCAGTACATAACAATAATCAGGAATAAAGCATAAAGAGAGATTCATAGGACATACTGTAGAGATGCCTCATTATATCCTAATTCAGCCTTGCCCAACTTGTTGGTCTCCAGATATTTTTGGGCTCCAACTCCCATCAGTACAAGCCAATATGGCCAATGATCAGGGATGATGGGAGCTGCAGTCTAGCAATATCTGGAGGGCAACAGATGGGGAAAGTTGGCCTAAGTGTTTTTTAATCACAGATGTAGGTTTTTTAATATTTATTTTTCTTCTCCATGAGACATGAGGATCAGCAACACATCTTCATGAACAGAGCAGAGCGAGACTCTGTGCTTAAACAGAACGCAACATGGTGCCAGAAAAAACAAATCGCATTATATAGCACAAACACGTAATCCTCCATGCCCTTAAAAAATCTGTGAAATCACAGTTCTTTGGTCCAGCTGCTAGTGAGTCCATGCCCACATAAAACAAAATGCCATTCTAATTGGTAGTAATTGGCATCCTTGTCAGAATAGTCAGCAGCAACTACGCCAGAAAATGGGCACAGAAATTCCTTGAAGATGGCATAAGGAAGGAGGCTTAGCTGCTCCCTGTTCTTCGAGGGACAAAGAAACTTGTTTTCCAGTGATGTCAATCTGATACTTTTTGCCAGTGATAATTTAAGAATGCATGTCGGGTTAATGAGCACAGCATGCAATCACATGGCAACATTTGATAGGTAGGAAACTGAATTTCCACCAAAGGCTGCTGAATCATTCTACTGTACTTGCTTTAGCCTGGTGGAAAAGCAACAGAATTCAAAATTGCTCAATGAAATAATTTTTGATGTTAGTTAATGTAACTCTATTTTTTAAGAATTCGAACGTTGAAAAAGAAGAGTCTGTCCTACTCTGAAAGTTTAGGGCAGATAACATGAGCGGGAGGGAATAGCTCATTAGACGAGTATCTGTTTTGAATGCAGAACGTCTAAGGTTGAATTCCCAGCATCTCTAGGTAGGACTGAGAACAACTCATTTAAAACCTGGGATAGCCTTTGCTCATCAGGGTGGACAATAGTGAGCTAGACAGACCAATGGTTTGATTCGGTAAAAGGCAGCTTACTGTGTTCCTAACAGTTGAAACAATGCAATTTAATTCATGGTGATACCCTGTGTTGCATGAATCTGATATAAACTGCCACAAAAGAGACTCCCTTTCCATTTCTTCTAGCATTTAGCATTTATGGTAATTAAGGGAGCCTGGAACTGTGCTGACATCTGGGTCCAATAAAATGAAGTGCTCGCAGCAAATAAACTTGCAAATAACAATAATAAAAAAATCTTGTACAACATGATGCAAAGTTTAATCCAAATAAGGCCAAGAGTAGCCCTTTATGAAACTTCTCCGACATGAAAAAAATGTGGCTGGATTGGTAGATGTGCAACAGCTGGCAAGCGTCTTATGCCAAGTCTTATTTTAGATTATTTGGGGGAAAGAATAGCTTGATAAAATTGTTGCTCTGATTCCCAAGGCACAACAGGGATTTTCCATTTTTCTTAGGCTGTTGAGTTCATAAATTTCAGTGCAGGACAGCATTCCAGAGAGTGAAGGAGACCTGCAGGTCTTGGTGGGTACCAGGAAAAGGAGCATTCACAGGCAAGCTTGAGAAGGCAAGTAGCTCCACTCATCATTCTTAGGATAATTCGTGAACCTATGTGTGCTAGAATAGGTTCACCGACTT
Source organism: Podarcis melisellensis (assembly GCF_964234715.1). Taxonomy (NCBI): domain Eukaryota; kingdom Metazoa; phylum Chordata; class Lepidosauria; order Squamata; family Lacertidae; genus Podarcis; species Podarcis melisellensis. The sequence continues at coordinate 22,909,958 of NC_138542.1, forward strand.
TTATGATATGAGGCCTTTTGGGATCCCTGCCACAATTAACTTGAAGCAGATAAAACACTGGAAGATAAGTACAACAAACACCTCAGCGTTTGAGCTGACATTGCTTTGAGTTATAGGGTCTAGATGCAGATTCCCAACCTGGTAGTTTGCATTAACAATTAAGTAATAATTAAATCTCCTGAAAGCCCACTTAGATATCTAGATATGATGCTTTAACACTTCAAAATACATTCAGAGGATGGTAAAATCCCCCCTTGTTACTCTTTCATTCCAGCTGTGTACCCAAGAGAAAATTTTAAATGTTTATAAGTCTGTAAGCAGTCCTAAGTATGCCCCTGAAGGGTTATGTTAATGTTAATTTGTTTATATTCACAATGTAAAGTTTTCATATAATCAGTCATTCTATTTTGTGGATTTTTTTTTAATGTTTAGAGCCCCCTTTTTGCAGGGTTTTTGTTTTTGTATGTTGGATTGAATCATGACCCTTTCGCCTCACAGTTCAAATTCTTAGCAAGAGGTGGACTGTTGCACTCACCACTCAATGACAAGGACACATGTCTAGAATGTGGAAGAAGTGATTTAGAGATTTGCAGCAGCCAATGATCAATTCCTTCACATAATCATCATTGCAAAAACTAGAGTGGTTGATCATTGCTTTGTTGCTGGGCATTTAAACATGATGATGCTTTTTTATTCTATCAACTATTTGAAAGCGATGAATTAATTTAATTTAAATAATAATAATAAATTTGCTAATCACTATTCACATAGAATAATCTGCCATGACTCTCTTGATTTGGGACTCACCACAAGTATGCTTACTTGAACCCTGTGCGCATCATAAATTGAAATTTTGTAGTATGTTTCCTTTTATTGTTGACACCTTTTGGACAGCATAAACAAGCAAGCGGGGTTAATTTTTAAAATAATGCCTATTCAAATCTCACCCCCTTTTGTTTCTCCCCCTCTTTCTCCCATTTTGCAGAACAACAAAACTTGTTTTAAACAGTAGAAATGCGGACAGGAAATGACAAAATAGGATTCAGTGTGGAAAAATGTAGGCTGACACATCTGGAGGGGAAATAATAATTAAAAACACAGATCTTCAGTGAGTGAGAAAAGCGTACACTGACAGCCAAAGAGACGTAGGCCAAGCCCTGCTTCATCGGTTCCCAGAATTTTGACATCACAATATTCAATTGAATGCAAATGCAAATTCTAGAGTGTTTTAGACAATTTTGCAGAGGTTAGCCAAGGACAACAGCCAGAAACCAGAAGAGATTAAAGGTAGAATTGCTCTAGCAGCCAATGTGGCTATTCTCATGGGCTGGTTTATACATGGATCTTCGTCCCTTCATAGCCTTCAATGACTTAGTGTCACCCATCAGTAACAGCTGAATGTGGTAGTAACATGTGGTATGACAGCTGTTTGTGGCACTTGATTTTGAATGGTGGTTTCACATATCTTAAGTCATCACTTGATGTTGCATTCATCAGATGATGAACATGCACTGTGAACCAACACTTAAGGTGGGAAATCCCCCCCCCAGCTCAACCTAAATCTGCCCTGCCCATTTTGCCCCTTGCCCCCCTTCAAGGGAAACACAACCTATGTCACTCTGAAAGAAGATACTGGAGCACTCCAAAGAAATTGCCCATGTATGTGCACAGATCTACCTAAAAGGCAAAACGAGGAGATCTGCATTGATCCCTGCAAAGCATCTGTCAGGGTTTCTGGGAGAGAGGAGGAGATGACAGAGGAGACGGAGAGCGAGTGGGAGGAGGGGCAGAAGGATGAGGAAGAAGATGACGGAATTCTGAGGGAATCCACGAGTCTGAGCAGCGAGTCAGAGGATTCTCAAAAGGGGGTTACCTTAATCAAGCAAAAGGGAGGAGAAGGGAGAAGCGGAGAGGAGCCCAGTGGAAGACAGACGCAGCAAGAGGCGTCTCAGCCGGAACGGAGTAAAGGGGGTGGAGTCGTCAGCCTCTCGGAGGGAGCAGGATTAGGAGAGAACAGAGAAAGGGGGTTGGAGCAAGGTGTTCAGCCGGAAAGGGTGGAGAGCAGAACAAGGGGTGGTGTAGCGGTCGAAAGAAAGGTCAGCAGCAACGTACGCGCGCCAAGTTCAAACGTAGAGGCGCGCGGAAGTGGAGAGAGCTCAGGGGAGGAGCCCGGCCCTAAAGCCAGAAGGAGGGGGGAAGAGGCGGCAGAGGATTCAGCCTCAGGCGAGTCACGGAGAGAGGGAACCCAGGGGGGCAGGAAGACCCTGCGGAAAAGAAAGGAGAGGAAGAGGTGGTCTAGAGCCAGGCTATTAAGTTGGTGTGGAAGAGGGGAGGAGTCAGAGGGGACTTCAGCGGTCTAACGTGACAGACGTACGGCCACGATGCTGAACTGTACGAGAAGCAGAAATCTTCAATAAACTTTTCCTGTAAATAAACTGCAACGGAGTGAGGTCTCTTGTGAGCTGGGACCCGTCCTGGGTGGCCGTGACAGTAAGTCCCCTCTCAAAAAGCAAAAAATTTTTTTTGCGAAGCTCACGAACGGGAGCAGCCATGAGCGCTGAGGAGCAGCTGGTTGCACTGCGGGATCAGGTTACCGCTCTCACATCGGCAGTCATTGCTTCGCAGAAGAAGAATGACGACTTGGAGAAGACGTGCCAGGATTTGCAGGCAAGGTGGGAACACGCGGACAGGGCGGGGGCCCCAGGTTCCAGAGCGGAGGGCATTGCGCTTGGACGGAGGGGGGGTGCCCTGGTTCCGCATTTTAATGGCAACTTGCAAGACTATCCCAATTTCAGAGCGGACGTCGTATATGCACTGCATTTACTCCGTCACGATTTTAAAGATGAGGAGGAGAAAGTGGGGTTCATTGTTTCGCACCTGCATGGGGAGGCCAGGGCTTGGCTACGCAATCTGTGGCGCGAAGATGGACCGGCCCGTCGCAATTCAACTGCGTTCATCAAAGCGATGGATTCTTGTTTTCAATCCTCTGTGGATGTGGACATTGCGCGCCGTCAAATGCACGGGCTGAGGCAGGGGAAAGCGACTGTGCGCCAATACCACTCTAAATTTTTTGCATTGCTCACCGCCTTAGATTGGCCAAAGGACAGTAAGCCGGTCAGAGATCTTTTTTGGGAGGGATTGAGCCCCCCCATCAAGGATGAGATCGCTAGGGGGGACAGACCCCAGACCCTAGAAGACGTGGTGCAACGGGCTTTAGCTATTGGAATTCGACATGAGGGACGTCCGTGGCACGAGGAGGACGGGCCCCAAGCGCGTGCGCAAGCGAGGACTCTCCCTTTTGTGCACAGGGATTTCAGCCGTGCGCACCCCTCGCCAATGGGGAAGGACAGCGAGGAGCCGATGGAGATTGGTGGTGCTAGGGCTCAGAAGCCATCCCAGAGCCCTGTCCCTGGTGCAGCCAAAGCGAAGCCTCCTAGAGGAACCAGGAAGTGTTACATCTGTGACAGTGCGCACCATATGGCGAAAGAGTGCCCCCAGAGGCTCCAGAAGCACACTGCAGCACTGGCAACTGTAACAGCAGAGGTGCAACCAGGGGAGCAGCTTCAGGGAAACGACAGTGCCTGGCTGGAAGCAGAGCTACTGGGGCTCAGCCAGGCGGATCTGTAGACAAGCCCCCAGCATCACTGCAGAGCGTGGACCCTTTGCCTCCCAGACCGGCAGTTCTGCTCACAGCAACACTCCAGTTGCCTGATGGGAGACTCCTCGAGGTTCCAATAACGATCGATTCGGGAAGCAACGCCGACTTCGTGGGACTGCAGTTCGTTAAGCAGCACAACATGGCGCTCCTGCCTGCAACGACGCCTCTAAACGTGGTCACGGTAGACGGCAGGAAGTTGCTGGGGGGGCAAGTGGTGCAGCAAACCCCTCCCATGATGATGCAGATTGGCAACCATCGAGAACTTATTAGTTTCAATGTCACCCACTTATCGGACACACCCATCGTGTTAGGCATGAGTTGGCTGGAGAGGCACAGTCCCGCGGTTGCGTGGTACCAGCGGCAGATCACCTTTTGTTCATCGTATTGTGCTCAGCATTGCTTTCAGACCGATCAGGGAGGAGAAGCCGAGCAGCAGTTGCATCTGGGTATGGTGCAAACAGTGCCTCACAAGTACCAGGACTTCTTGGAGGTTTTCTGTGAGAAGGAAGCTGACAAGTTGCCGCCTCACAGACCTTACGACTGCGCGATTGATTTAGTGCCAGGGGCGCAACTGCCTGCTGCCAAGCTGTACTCCATGTCGGAAGACGAGATGCAAGAGCTTCGGGAGTTCATAGACCATAACCTCAAGCGAGGTTTCATCCAGGAATCTAAAGCAGCGGGTGGCAGCCCTGTGTTCTTTGTGAAGAAGAAAAACACGCCCCAAAAAAGGCTTATAGTGGATTACAGGTTCATAAACAGCTTGACTAAGCCCAAAGCTTTCCCCATGCCCAAGATTGACGACCTTTTAGCGACCGTCAGGAGGGGCAAGATTTTCACCAAGCTGGACCTACGTGGAGCTTACAATCTCATCCGCATCCGGAAAGGAGATGAGTGGAAGACCGCCATGTTCACCCCTCTGGGCACATACGAATACAGAGTCATGCCTTTCGGTCTCCAAAATGGCAGCCACGTTTTTCAAGCATTTATGCACCACGTGCTAGCAGGTCTCCTCTACAAGAAGTGTGTCTGCTTTCTCGACGATATCCTGATTTTCTCGGAATCGCCGGAGGATCACGATAAGGACGTGAGGGAGGTCCTGCAGAGGCTGAAGGACCACAGGCTGTACGCCAAGTTGGAGAAATGCCAGTTTGATGTCAGAGAGGTTGATTTCCTTGGCTACAAGTTGTCCGACGAGGGACTGGCCATGGACAGGGCTAAGGTTCAAGCGCTGTTGGACTGGAAAAGCCCTCGAAATCGGAAAGAGGTCCAGAGGTTCATCGGCTTTGCCAATTTTTACCGCAAGTTTATTAAAGGTTTTGCGAACGCGACGGCGGCTATCACTGACACCCTCAGTTCCAAGAAGAAGAAGTTCGTCTGGACCGAACAAGCGGAGCGGTCCTTCCGGACGCTTAAAGGTCTTTTCGCCTCCGAAGAGCAGCTGCTCCACGTGAATCCCGGCAGACCCATGCGGGTAGAGACCGATGCGTCAGACAGAGCGGTTGGGGCCGTTCTTTTGCAAGAGGATTCACAAGGCAACTGGAGACCGGGTGCGTTCTACTCCCGGAAGCTCAGCAAGACGGAGCGCAATTATACCATATGGGACAGGGAGTTGTTGGCCATTCATGCAGCTTTCAAAGCGTGGCGACACTTCTTAATAGGAGCCAAGCACACGGTGCAAGTCCGCACGGATCACAAGAACTTAGAGTATTGGCGGACGGCTAAGTTACAGACCCAGCGACACATGCGCTGGGCGGAGTTCTTTGCGGATTTCGACTTCAAAATAGAATACATCCCAGGAGACTCCAATGTTATTGCAGACGCGCTGTCCCGAAAGCCGCAATACTTGGAGGAAGCAGCTCCAATCGCAGCAAAGCACATTTTCGCACCGCAGGCGTGGACGTGCGCTACCATCGCAGTCGACCTGGACGCGGTGCGACGCGCGTTGCAAAGGGATCAGTTTGCACAGTCCAAGATGGAGGAGCTACGCGGAGGGTCGCGAGACAACGATGAGTTCCAATTGCAAGATGGACTTTTGACTCGTAAGGGTGCCCTTTACGTGCCCACCGACGATCTTCGAGCCAAGGTTCTGCAACAATTGCATGACGCCCCTAGTGCAGGCCATTTCGGCAAAGAGAAGACGATGGAGTTGGTGGCTAGAGACTTTTGGTGGCCCCAGATGAGAGGAGAGGTGGCGGACTACGTCGCCAGGTGTGATATCTGCCAGAGGTCCAAACCAGTGCACCAGAAGCAGGCGGGATTGCTAGAACCGCTGGAGACACCGCAGCAACCGTGGGAGAGGGTAGCGTTGGACTTTGTTACGGACCTGCCCAGCTCCAGAGGTAAGACGGCGGTGTTAGTGGTGGTGGACTTGTTCACCAAGATGGCGCATTTCATCCCTTGTGCCAAGGTGGCGACGGCAGAACAGACCGCAAAGCTCTTCATCGATCACGTCTTCAGAGTGCATGGACTTCCGCAGTCCGTCTTGTCCGACAGGGGGCGCCAGTTTGTTTCCACTTTCTGGCGAAAGCTTCTGGGCATCTTGCACGTCAAAATCAACCTGACATCGGCGAGACATCCACAAACCAACGGTCAAGCGGAGAGGGTCAACGCGATCATGCAGCAGTACCTGCGGTGCTACGCCAACCAGCGACCTGCGGCGTGGGTGGACTATCTGCCGATGGCTGAATTCGCCTACAACAACACGAAACACGCATCCACCGGGGTGACGCCTTTCTTCGCGAACAATGGCCGTCATCCCAGAACCTTCCCGAGATTTGCGGCACCAGGAGGGGGGGGGCCTCAAGATGCCGACCAGTTTGCAGCGGAGTTGCAAGAGGTGCACGAGGAGCTGCGGAGACATTTGGAGCTGGCAAAACAGGCGTATAAGGTGCAGGCCGATAAGCACAGGAGGGCGGGAGAGGACATCCAGATTGGGGACTGGGTGTGGTTAGCAGCCCACGCGATGCCGGCCAGGTCATTGGCCAAGAAGAAGTTAGGACACAGGCAGCTAGGGCCATATCAAGTTGAGGCTAAGATCAATCCGGTGGCTTTTCGTCTAGCCCTTCCGGAGGGTTCCAGGGTGCACCCGGTCTTTCATAGGTCGGTGCTCACTCCCTACAAAACCCCACACAGGTTTCAAGAGTCAGGAGCACTCCCAGAGCCACGTAGGAGGGCGCCTGAGGGGGGGGAATCGCCAAGACCAGAACCTCTTAACGAGGTCACAGAGATACTGGACTCGAGATGGGGGGAGGAGGGAGTTGAATATTTTCTAGCCAGGGAAGGCACTCCGGCCTCTGCCAATAGCTGGGTGCCGGGTTACGCGTTGGACGAACCCCTGTTGAAGGAGGAGTTCCATGCACTTTTTCCGCACAAGCCCATGCCCGAGGAGTATTTTGATGATTGGCTTTTCACGCCCACTTTGTCAGACAGCACGTTCGAGGGTTTCTCCTCACCCGAGGGCCATACGCCCGAAACAAGCCCGACCAGGGATCCGAGACTGGGGGGGGGAGGAGACAGGCCCTTGTTGGTGGGTGGATCAGCCAAGGGAGGCATGGAGTCAGAGATGGATGGTAGGTCCTTGGCAGGCAGCGCCAGGAGAAGCAGTGATGGAGGAAGAGACTGTGAGGTCTGTGGGTGGGGAACCCGAGTTCGAACACACATATACGGAGATGACAGAGGAGAACGTTGAAGTGGACAACTTGTATCCTGAACCGACCCCGGAAGAACCACGTTTTCCTCAACCTGCACCCGGCGAGCGGGAGGGGGGAAGGGGGGGCTTCGAGGGGGGGATGGATGTCAGGGTTTCTGGGAGAGAGGAGGAGATGACAGAGGAGACGGAGAGCGAGTGGGAGGAGGGGCAGAAGGATGAGGAAGAAGATGACGGAATTCTGAGGGAATCCACGAGTCTGAGCAGCGAGTCAGAGGATTCTCAAAAGGGGGTTACCTTAATCAAGCAAAAGGGAGGAGAAGGGAGAAGCGGAGAGGAGCCCAGTGGAAGACAGACGCAGCAAGAGGCGTCTCAGCCGGAACGGAGTAAAGGGGGTGGAGTCGTCAGCCTCTCGGAGGGAGCAGGATTAGGAGAGAACAGAGAAAGGGGGTTGGAGCAAGGTGTTCAGCCGGAAAGGGTGGAGAGCAGAACAAGGGGTGGTGTAGCGGTCGAAAGAAAGGTCAGCAGCAACGTACGCGCGCCAAGTTCAAACGTAGAGGCGCGCGGAAGTGGAGAGAGCTCAGGGGAGGAGCCCGGCCCTAAAGCCAGAAGGAGGGGGGAAGAGGCGGCAGAGGATTCAGCCTCAGGCGAGTCACGGAGAGAGGGAACCCAGGGGGGCAGGAAGACCCTGCGGAAAAGAAAGGAGAGGAAGAGGTGGTCTAGAGCCAGGCTATTAAGTTGGTGTGGAAGAGGGGAGGAGTCAGAGGGGACTTCAGCGGTCTAACGTGACAGACGTACGGCCATGATGCTGAACTGTACGAGAAGCAGAAATCTTCAATAAACTTTTCCTGTAAATAAACTGCAACGGAGTGAGGTCTCTTGTGAGCTGGGACCCGTCCTGGGTGGCCGTGACAGCATCCCTAATTGTTATTGTTGTTCTTATTATTATTATATAAGATTATTGTACAATCTTAGAATGGTGTGTGACTGTGGCTGTTATAAGGCCCCCCTGCATTTCTGAATTTGCCACTACACTGCTGCCCTCAAAGTGCAAATATTACAAGTAGTTTGGTCCTAATCCACTTACACAAGGGCAGCCAAGTCTACTTTTGTTCATACTAGGTGCTTCTGTGAACATCTCTAATACACCCCCCCACCCCACCTTTTTTGTAAGATTTATCAAGTCTTCGCATATTTGGTTCCTGTGATGTTTGCAAGTTTTGGGGACATTTTCATGTCTTCCCCTCCACACCCATGAAGGTTGCAACATGCAAATAATTGTGTAACTGTTCACTTTACCACAATTACACATGTTTGGAAGCTGCAAGAAAGCATAGAGAAGCCTGCAGGAACTGCGCAATTTGTCCTTGCCCTGTTCTAATCCTTCTAATACAGACTCCTGATGTTCAAACTGTTGTAATTACTTTGATGCAAAACAAGTAGAAACACTCCTTTGGAGACTGGCTACCATTACGAACTGGGGAAAGATGAAACACATTGTAGTTTCACTTAGCCCTCTCACAATGCAAATCTCTCCCCCCCCCCCCCCAGCCTGGGCAACCACCAGGGCATTAGGTCATGGAAACCACTTGTGGTTCATCACCATTTAGCAGCTTGAAGAGGTTGGAAATAAGGGAATGGTCCCTAGAGGCCCTTGTTTGCAGGAAAATTCCTTCCTTGTTTCTCATCTATAGTTGGCTGTGGTCACCCCCAGTTGTTCACTATTTATGGATATATTTTTTACTCATTTATATGAAGTGTTTTTAGAGAATTCCAAACTCTCAGTGAGACAAGCCCCATCTATCACAACAGGTCAAAAGTGATTTGGAACTGGACTTTTATCACATTTATTACATTGATATCCTTTCCCTGTCTCTGGGAAGAGAAAGAGTCTCCATTTTATGACTAGAGGGCTCTGCCCCCTGCTTGCTCCACTAGCCAACCTCCCACCAGCCCTGCCTTGATTTGCTCTGCTCCGGTGGCTGAACTGGGAATGGATTTCGGCAGAGTGGAGGTGCTGTTCAGGTTGGGACTGGAGTGCTGTCTGGGAGGTCAGGAAGTGGAAGAAGGACAAGGGATGAGTTGTTATATGTATGAACGTAGGAAGTGAAAATGAATGAATAATTGTATAGGTTTTGTCTTGGCCCTTGTTGCAAGTATCAATTGGCATGTGATTGTATAGAGTGGTGGCAGCAGTGGGAATGTAGGACCTTTGGCCTTATGGATAAGTGCCTGCAGAAGAGGAACCCACCCCCCAGGGCTGCTGATCATTAAATAAAATAAACAAATCACCTTCCTTTAGTTATGTGTATCCTGCTCTTGATGCCCCCACTTCTCCCATGGCAATACTGTATATGAATAATGTGCAATTGTTACAGAACACACAGTCTGTGCTTTGTAAAAGGTGACACTTTGCAGATGCAGAAATAGAAACAAGAATGTACTGTGGGGTTGGTCTAGTGCAAATACATATAGAATGTGCCTGATGGGTTGTAATTGGGGTGGCCATGTGTCTTACTTTACAGAGGATAGCTTTCTATTTGAATGAGCCCTGTATTTGAAGGGCCTTCCTTCCAAAGTCTGGTTTTTAGCTAAAGAACCATAAGAAGAGGCCTTGGAGTTGACCATCAACAGTTGACACCAGGACAGGCACTTCTTCTTCTTTGGTGATCATTCGTAGATGTAAGATTGTCTTCCATGAACAAGGTCTTAAAAGTGAGTCCATATGTGACTGTGGAGGCCAATTCTGGATCCACACGTCCTTCCACAGTGGGTGCATAGGTTTCCGGGGAGGAGTTTATCGTGATGAGGGTTTGCCAAATGTGTCTTCCTCTTAGTTCATTTCTCCTTTTCTCCCTGAGTTCATGCTTCTTCAAAGTCCATGACACCTTTGGTAAAGGCTGTTCTCCAAGTGGAGTTCTCGCAGGCCATTGTTTCCCAGTTATCAGTACTTTTGTTACATGTTTTTAGATTTGCTTTGAGAGCGTCTTTAAACCTTTTTGATGTCCACTGGTATTTCGCTTTCCATTCTTGAGTTGGGAATAGAGTAGTTGCTTTGGAAGAGGTCATCTAGTCACAGTCTTCCCCACTATGGCGAGACATATGGCATTGAAATTACAGTAAGTGTTTCTAAATTTGCATGTATGCATAGAAATTGCCATATGCCAGTTTTACACAAATATGTCAACTGTATTCCTTTTTTTGGTAATGCATTTCCTCTTTTTTTACCACTGCGTGAGTGGTCAACTCATTCTAGTACAACAAATACTGAAATTTCTTTCACTGACAGGCATGCAACTAGACCACATAAAAGCCAAAAACTCAGTTTGCTCGGCCATATATGGTGACCCTCATGGTCACTTTTAAAACAAGAGTTCTTATTATGAGAATGTGCCACATGTGTCCATAAAACACATCTGTGCAGTGCGGTCCTGTACATATTTACTCAGAAGCACACCATGTTCAAGTTAATGTGTACATCAGAGGTAGAGAACCTGAGGGACACATACAGTCCTCCAAGTCTCTGTATCTGGCCTCAAGACTCTCACCTTATGGCATCTCCCCAGACCATGCCTCTCACTGGTCCTACTTTTCATCTCCCTTTAGCATTTTTGCCCAACTGGAATGTGTCCTGATAATGTCTCTTGCTTGCCTCATTGGACAACAGAGGTGTACATGTGTGTGCAGCCTAGTTTACTGTGCAGAAGTAAAGCTTGCATTCATTGCTGCATCCACTTTCGCCTCAGACCCTGCCCGCCAATGGCATGTGCCATAAGGTTGCTGAGAAGGGAACGAGCCTCACAGTGAAAAAGTTTCTTCACTTTTGGTGTGCAGGATTTCAGCCTTAAGCTTGCTGTGCTCAGTGTGCAGCATTCTTACATTGCTGACTGACAGATTGTTTGGATACCAGGGCAACTTTCTGAGTACGTGCAAACACAATATATCTAGAGAAACAGTAAAAATTCAGTGTGCCAGTCCAACTGGAAATGATTCAGTGTTTTGATATGCACTTGAAGCTTTAATCTGTGTGGTTAATTTTCTGTGTTTGCAGCTGTGGAAAACCGTTTATTTGCACCCTTTGAGGGAATCAAGACTGCAATAAAATAACTTTAGAAAATGACTTTGACAGTCTTTACGTTTCTTTCTTTCCCTGTGGTATTCTTTTTTCTGTTGATCTATTAAATAGAATAAAGCTGCCGTTGATACATCAAGTCAAATCAACTATTATTTTTGTCCTTTTCCTGCTTTTCTTAAGATATAACTTTTCACTCCCTTGAGTTCAGCATCTTAAACCACCTAGCTAATTTGGAGCCAAACTATCTATAACAGTAGCATACTGGCTTGTTTAAACTCAAGACTGCTCCAGAGAAGAACAAAGTGAGGGACGAAAACAATCACACAGATGTGTGTGTGAGGGACAGAAAACTTCCAGCAGTCTGTTAACCCTAGAACTCTGATTTTACAGTGGTCTGAAATACTGGAAATTAGCTTGACTGGGAGAAAATTACTTGGGGTAGGAGGGAAAGGGTATCGAGAATTTAGTGGTGTGGAGTAAGGAAAGTTCAGTTTCTTCCACCCATTGCTCTTAAAGGAACCCCTAACCCTAGTGTTGTATATGATCAGAGTTTAAACAAATAGGGTATTTAATTATTACATTTCTACGCCATCTTTTCTTCCAAGGAGGTCAAGGTGGTGTTCATAGTTCAAGGAGTTCTTCTTCCTCATTTCATCCTCACAATAACCCTTTGAGGTAGTTTAGACTGAGAGAGGGTGACTGGCCCAAAGTCACCCGGTGAGCATCATGGCTAAGTGAGGATTCAACCCTGGTCTCCTCGCCCAGCACTCTAACCATTACACCACACACTGTTTCAGGTTCTTGGTTGTGCAGAGGCTTCTAAGTGTGTTCAACTGAGCATGCTTTGAAGTCTCCTTCAGACCTTCCCACTCAGCACAGGAAGGCTGAGGGATGGAGTAGATCCAGTTGGCAGGTAGGGAGACAATGTGGGCTGGTGCACACAGCCCACAAAACCCTACTCAGGTTGCAGTTCTCTGTTCAGGAACAATGCCTGAACATTGCTATAATGTAATTTAGAATTATGCCCCTCCATTCCATATGTAAAATCCCCTGCCCACAAGGAGTTTAGAGGTTTCCTTGGACAGGCATGCTAGCCTCTCTCATTACGGCCTTATCTTTGGCAGATGTTCAGAAGGGGGTGAGTCATCTGAGCATCTGATCCAAACCCAAGAGAACATGTGAGAGCCATGCTGCAGAGTATGCCCGTAGGGCAGCAAGGGCTTCTTGGATTGAAAAAAATAGGACACAGTTTCTGTTCTTTGGTACACCACACCCCTGTGAACCGTAACATTAAGTCGAGGGATTTATTCAGCCTCCATTCTAGGCTCACAAATGGAAAATCAAGCTTTTAGTCAAATAAAAGCTGAACAGGATTACACCGTAGTCTCCAAGTTAACCTCATTATAGAGTTCTTTAGTACCACTGGTTTCAATGCAACTTCTCCAGAGGAAATGGATTGAGGTCATTCTGCCTTGCAGAATGAAGGCAGGTAGAAGTTGCAACCATTTTTAAAAGTACAAAGTCTAGAGCTGTACTGAATTGACAACGGTATCTCCGCCATTCACTTACCTCAAAATCAGCTGTTTTGTGGGGGTTATCATAGCTTGGTTGGTAGAGCACTGGGACTTTTAAACTCAGCCCCACATTGGGCAAAAGATTCCTGCATTGGGGCTAAATGACCATCATGGTCCTTTCCAACTCTACGATTCTGATTCTATGATTCTATAAGATGCCCAGGACTACAGACTATCTTACAGATACTCTGGGGATATTCAAAGAAGGATTCTATATCATGTTAACAAGGGGAGCGGGTGGTGCTGTCGTCTAAACCACTGAGCCTCTTGGGCTTGCTGATCAGAAGGTCAGTGGTTCGAATCCGCACGACAGGGTGAGCTTCTGCCACCCTAGCAGTCCGAAAGCACACCAGTACAAGCAGATAAATAGGTACCGCTGCAGTGGGAAGGTAAACAATGTTTCCATGTGGTCTGGTTTCTGTTTAGTCATGCTGGCCACATGACCCAGAAAGCTTTCTGTGGACAAACACTGGCTCCCTTGGGCTGAAGCAAGATGAGCGTCGCACCCCATAGTCGCCTTTGACTGGACATAACTGCCATGCGGTCCTTTAACTAGAGTTGGCAAGAAGGAGCGATTTGACTAAAAACATCATGAAATATGGGGCTCAAACTGACAACCTTAAGACTGAGAGTCTCATGCTCAGCTTGGGTTGACTGTGTATGAAATGGATATGCCAGTCCTGAAATCATATATTTCCAGCTGAAGAAAGTGAAGGATGAGAGTGATTCTAGCTGCTTGGCGGGTGTATTACAATACAACTTGAGAAGCCACTTGAGATGAGAATTTAGGGTTTTCCATAGCCCTCTGATAAGTGTTACAATGTTGTCTTGATTGAATTAGGAAGTGGAAGTAGATTAGACAGTAGTGGTTCCAAGTGGTTTTAGGCCAATGCGTAGTGGGTGGGACACTCCATTTTCCATTTCAATAGCGTCAGCCTGGAGCTGCAAATACGTTTTGTTCTAGCTTACTAGACCTTGCCAGCGAATGTTTCCAGACACAATGGAGGCTTTTGAGCCAAGGTTCTGATTGCAGGGACTCCCAAATGGAAGCGAGTTGGTACATGTTAGCAACAAATGTATGTGTGTGTCGTATCTTCTGTGGGCCTTTAGGAATTTGGAAACAGCTCTGCCATTAGGCAGAGTAGGCAATTGCTTCCCGCAACAGATGCTGTGGGACAGCAGTGGCAATACCTCCACCCATTCCGCTGGAGTCCTCCAGCCACACCCGCTGTTGGAGGATCGTAGCTATGTATCCCTGTCATGAACCCCTTAATCAAGCCTGCCACCCTCAGGAGCACCAGAGGAAGCTATCTTGTTGCCAGTGTTACAGCAAGTTTCAGCTGCTAGTTGGATCATTTTCTGTTCATGGAATTGGGGTGTGCCCTTTGCCTCAGGCAGCAAAATGTATTGAACTGGCCCGGCTTGTGGGAAAGTTCACAGCTACAGCACTGTAGCAATACGAAATGTGTGCAATGCATGAAGTTCAACAGCCTTTGGAATATGACCTGCTTCCTATAGGAAGCTCCCTTCTAAACAGTTAGCCTATGGTCGGGAAAATAATATATTTGGAAGAGGCATGCTCACTATCTGCCCTTTTAATGAAGTCAGTTTTGCTTGGAAAACTGGGACTCCATTTTATGCCACAGAAGAAAGCAGGAATGTATATTCCCGGCACCAGCAGCCACAAGTCCCATGTTTTATCAGTTATCCTCCTACGGCAAATATGGCTGCTATCTTTTCTTCTCCTCTGGACCTTCAGCTATGTCTTGCAGACATTCCCCATGCTGTGAGTTTTGCCTCTCCTCTTTACTCACTCCACAGCTTGCATTCCCTTTCCTGGTGGCATTGCATTGCCATGGCAAATGTTGTTTGTTACAAGGTATTTTTTTATAAGGCCTGGGAGTGGTGGTGGTGGGGGAATCCCACATACCAGCGCCGCTTCGTGCTTGAAGGATCGGCAAGGAAAATATGCATCGATATAACCCACGGCTGCTTGAACTTGAGTGTCCTGCCCCTTGGAAAACAAAACGGGGAAACATCGTGCACTTTCCACTGAAGTTGCAAAGGCCAACACCTATTCGATGGTGCTGACTAATACAGATGTAATGGCTGGAATGTTTAGGGTGTTTCTTTAAGGTAAGTCAAAGTGCTGCCCTAACATTGACATTTTTCCACCCTTTCTCCTCCTCCTCCTCCTCCTCCAAATTCCAGCTCTTCAGAGGGAGTTCCTTGAAGAGAAACACCACAGGCTTGGCAAGCGACTCTGTTTGTTACTAGGATGTTTCCAAGAGCCTGAACAGCATAGGTGAAACCTGACAACCAGGTTCTTCACATTCCATCAAGAGGAACCACCAGGCTGCATTGGGAGTGCTAATGTTTGAAAGAAAAGACAAGAAAACCAACATGGAAATTGACTTCATCCAATTAATGAGACAAGGAAGCTGTTTTGTGTTTTTTTTTCACTTCGGAGGGGAGCATTTAAGTCGTGACTTTATCTTAATTTGTCAGGCATTGCCCCAGGGATCCGAAAAACAACAACAACAGCCCCCAACAACCCCTATGGTGGCTGAACGCCAGCAGAATGCCTGAGCACTGGAGCATTAACACCCTGATAAAAATGAATCCATTCTAATTGGTTTTACATCTGAAAAAATAATAAGGAGCCGGCCTGCCAAGAAATGCAATGCACTCATGGAAAGGCCTGGAGCTTATACAATGGAAGCTGATTAGGATCTTAGGGCTCCATTTCTGCTCCTTTTTAGAGTGAAACAAAGGAAGGTGTTTGAATCCTCTGTCCTTTTATTTTATTTTTTAAAGGGGAGGGGGGGCTGTGCTGCAGGAGTTGGGTTGGTCTTAAACCAGGCTTCCCACAGTCCAGCTGCCAAATGTACAAATTTTTTCCTGGCTGACGTTCAGGAAAGTACAGCTCCGTCCGTAGGATGGAAAGTTAAAAAGACTTTGCCTGGATACATTGAAGCATATACAAACACTGCTTGGCGTATGGCATTGATTCACTCTGCACAGACTGTCCCCGCGACGTATCCTAAGGGGAGAATATTGCAAAGCTTTTTATAATCTTTGCAGCTAAGATCTTTTGAGAGGCTAGCGAGTAGGGTAATCTAAACAGTCCTCAAGGAACTCTCATTCTGGGGAGTTAGCAGGAATGTCCAGTCGGTCTTGTAAGATACAAGAACAGCCATTAATTTGAGTCATGGTTAATCCCTGTGGCTATATTTAAAGCAGCAGATTAATTACATCTGAGTGATGATATAATTAAATGACAGTCCTTAGCAATTGAGAACTTGCAGGTTTGGAGCTGGTTACACAGCTTGCTTCCAAGATAAAATATTTAATAAGAGAGGCTGCATGCCTGCTACCTGTTATTTATGAATTCCTGCTCACTGATTATTGGATATGCTGCTGTGATGAAATTCTATTGCCCTTTTTTGGTTCAGGGTGCCCACCTCAAGCCTATGTGGAATAGGCTATGCATCTCTATAACCAAACTTCATGTGACCGTCACAAACATTTAGCTAGTGATGGGAAAGGGTTAGATGTAGAGCAGATTGTCAGTGAAGTTGCTGTGATGTGAAGAGGATAGTTGGTTGGGCTGGCCAGCGACTGTTTTGAAAGGAAGGTGGGACTAGGAGCTGAGGGTTTAGGGAGATAGAATGGATCTAATGGAAACAAGGGAGGACACCAAAGATGGTGAGTAGTATGGAAGAGAAATCCTATCAGGAAAGGTTGAAGCAACTGAGTATGTTTAGTCTGGAGAAGAGAAGGCTGGGGAAGAGCAGGATAATACTCTCCAAATACCTGAAGGCCTGCCACATAGGATTGAGCAAATGCTTGTAATAATTAGTATTCAGCAGTTGACCGTTTATGAGATTTTATATTTGAAGTTTCCTCCTAAGAAAAAACACCCAAGATGTCGAAAGCATTCAGATTTCAACATTTCATAGTCATAATGTTCAAATTTTGCCTTCAGAATTCAAGCTCCAAAGATTTGCAAAGCAAAGTGGGAAAGAAAGTATCAAATTGCAAGTATTTGAGGACACTTGTTTCAGATTAGTTCTAATACCTGGCAGTTGGTCCAGTACTCAGCAGCTCTAAGTGCAATCATCATCACCATCATCTCCACCATCACCCATCCTTTTAAACCAATATACAATCATACCTTAGAAGTCAAATGGAATCCGTTCTGGAAGTCCATTCGACTTCCTAAACGTTAGGAAACCAAAGCGTGGCTTCGCAAACCAGAACAGTCACTTCTGGGTTTGCGGCGTTTGGGAGCCAAAACGTTCGATAACTAAGCTGTTCAAAAACCAAGCTACTGTACATGGAACAAAGCACCATTATTAGTACAGTGCTACCTCAAATTAAAAATGCCTCAGGTTACAAACGCTTCAGGTTACAAATTCCGCTAACCTGGAAGGGCTACTTCAAGTTGAGAACTTTGCCCCAGGATGAGAATGGAAATCGTGTGCCGGTGGCGCAGCGGCAGCAAGAGGCCCCATTAGCGAAAGCACATCTCTAGTTAAGAACAGTTTCAGGTTAAGAACGGACCTCCGGAACAAATTAAGTTCTTAACCTGAGGTACCACTGTACTCATGAAAGTTAACTAGATAGTTTTGTATGGCTGATGGGTTTGGGGACTTAGTTCTCTATTTCCCTCAAAAAATGTTCTCTAGTCTGCATAAGGTTCAGGATGCTGAAGAAGGCAGTCTTTATTTCAGAAAGTGGTGAGATGAAACCCACCACACCTTGAGGTCAAACAGAAAAACGTTTACAAAGGCAACAACGCTGCTGAAAAAGGAAATATCTATCAAAGGATGTTCTTCAGAAATTTCGGTGGTCGGAGAGCAAAATGCAGCCTGGCCTTATATTCCAGCATTCTTTGGTGGTTCTGCTGTTGCCATGCCAACAAATACACCCTCGAAAAGGCAAATGCCCTGGTCTGCCACCAACTTTGCAGCCAAGTTAAAGGAAGAATAATAAATTACACCTAACATTTTCCTTCCCCACCACAAGTCTTATGCTCAATATTCAGTCCCAATTTTAAGAGGACGGATTAATTGATGTCAGGGATGGGGTGGGTGGGACCTGTGGCCTGCCCTACAGAGGTTGTTGGACTCCCAACTCCCCTCAGCCTCAGCCAACATGGTCAACAGTCAGAGATGGGTGAAGTTGTAGTTCAGCAACATCTGGAGCGCCACAGGTTCCCCATCCCTCATTTATGTGCTAAATATAGAACAGTTAAAAGTGAAGAGGGCAGGGGAGGAGGCAGGAGTTTGAGGGAGGGCAGGAGAGAGCGACACTCACATGGGGTGGGAAGGAGAAAGAATTACGTTGAGTACCTCTATTTCTCCCTCCTACCTAGTTGCCAGTTTTCCTCCACTCCCTCCTTCATCATTCCTTGCCATTGAGTTAGTATAGGTTTTTTGGGGAGCCTCCCCCCTTTGTTTTCCCTCTTCAAATTTATTTAAATCATGGGTGCCTTAGGGTTGCCCACAATCTCTTGATAGTTCTCTCTCATGGTGGGGCAAGTATAGCTTTAGAAGCATGAGTAAATGAAGACTCAAATCAGTACAGGAATGTAATATCAACAACTTTGTAGGTTTAGGAAAGATTGGGAGGGAAATATTAAATAAGCAAGTAAGTTAGAATATCAAGAATTCTAACCACCACCCTCGGCGGGGGGGGGGGGGAACCAAATCAAGTTTAGTTTCTAAAGTACAGAGAACTTATCACTAGCTTCAGCACCACATTCTTCAGCTCCTAAACGTTTTCCTGGCATTTCAAATTACGGAATAATTCGTTTAGATGTGACAGTGATTAAATACCACCTTTAGCCTGTTTTCCTGTGCTCTACATTGGCATGTTAAGAATACGTTGCTGTGTGGGAAGCCAAACCTCATCTGTATATAAAAGATGCTATATTTACATGCTTCTTAAATTAAGAACATGGCCTTCTCTCCTTTGCTCCCATGGCA
Source organism: Podarcis melisellensis (assembly GCF_964234715.1). NCBI lineage: Eukaryota > Metazoa > Chordata > Lepidosauria > Squamata > Lacertidae > Podarcis > Podarcis melisellensis. Next base: position 22,928,904 of record NC_138542.1, read on the forward strand.
GTAAATTCATATAATGAAATTATGGGGAATAAAATTAATGTACGAGCCAGTGTGAACTGGGCTGCAGAGCTGAACTGTTGACTTTCAGATCAATTGGAACAAGATATTCTCTAACAGTACGTTTCACATCCGCAAAGTACCACCATCTCTTTCTTTTACTGCACGGATGGGAAACCTGGGGCTAGCCAGATGTTGCAAGACTACACCTCCCATCATCCAGGACCATTTGCTATGGTGGCTGGGGCTGATGGGAATTTGCGGTTCAACAATATTCTGGTGCCACTGAGCTACTTCAGAACATAGATGTGAGGAAGGGCCACTTTTTCAGTCCAAATGTCACATACATTCCATTTGTAGGGGTGCAAGCCATAATGATCAAAGGAAGTCACAACTCCAATGCATTCTTATATGGTAATATGAACACAGTCTACATAAGGGGTATGGGATGTTCTATTTCCTTAGCCTTTATTTTCATTTTCTCCCATTGCCCACACCAGTAACTATTTTGTGAATACAGAAAGTGTGTGCAATTTATTACATGACCGCAAAGGGCGTGGTCTGCAGTGCTATCTATTAGCAGCATTGGGCTGGCTTGCTGCATGAACACCTGTTAGACTAGGGAGTCAGGGCAGGATCTATTGTGCAGTCATATTTTAGTTGTACAAAGAAGGTACATTTTCATTCTTGCCAGACTTGGTCATAATGGCGATGATTCACCTATCTGTTTAGAAAAGGAAAAACTGATTCATCCTTTATCATGGAGCCTGACAGCTGGCAAATGATTCCCTGCTCCCCCGAATCAGACTTTTCAAAATTTATTTAGAGTAATCAGAAAGGAACCATCTGTTTGGTGACCTTTTCTGCTGGTGAAATTACTGTTGGCATCAGAAAATTGAACAGACCGAAGCAAAAATGTAGACAAGAGTCTGTTCCACTTGGCAGTGTGAACTGGCCATGGTTTGCAAGTCTGCAGAAGTCGATCCTGTCTTATTCATTCCTATCTGTGCCGAATCTATGGAGGATTCCTTTGCTGCAAGCATCTTGAGTTCTGTCCACCCCAGAAATGGGACACTGTAGTGTTGTCAAATGCCCACCATTTGAAGCCCTTGTTGTAGAGGAAATCACGAGAAAGATTTAACACATCATATCCTATGAGGCAAAAAACAGTAACAATCATGCCACATCACAATGCCCCTTGTGAAAATGGGGTTGGGGCGAAAAAGAATTTTCAAGGACAAGATGGGAATGCTGAAATCATTTCAAGGACAGCCATCTACAAAGGCCAAGAAGCAAATGTGAATGACAGAGCTAAGAGGCTGTCCAAGTACATTCAGGGATTACAGACTGATTGCTTAATGAGAAAGGAGCTAAAAGAATTTAGTTGTGGCTAAGAATAAACTGCCCAGAAATCATTAACTCCTCAGTGCTTTATAAACCAGTGAGAGCACAAAATTGGTGGCTGGACTCAAAGATGTCTTTAATGAACTAAGGTAAAGGTAAAGGGACCCCTGACCATTAGGTCCAGTGGTGACCGACTCTGGGGTTGCGCGCTCATCTCGCTCTATAGGCCGAGGGAGCCGGCGTTTGTCCGCAGAAAGCTTCCGGGTCATGTGGCCAGCATGACTAAGCCGCTTCTGGTGAACCTGAGCAGTGCACGGAAACGCCTTTACCTTCCCTCCAGAGCGGTACCTATTTATCTACTTGCACTTTGATGTATTTTCGAACTGCTAGGTTGGCAGGAGCAGGGACCAAGCAACGGGAGCTCACCCCATCGCAGGGATTCGAACCACTGACCTTCTGATCGGCTAGTCCTAGGCTCTGTGGTTTAACCCACAGCGCCACCTGCGTCCCAAGCGCCACCCGCGTCCCCTAGTGCAGTGTTTCCCAACCTTGTGCCTCCAGATGTTTTTGGCCTACAACTCCCATCATCCCTGACTAGCAAGACCAGTGGCAAGGGATGATGGGAATTGTAGGCCAAAAACAGCTGGAGGCACAAGGTTGGGAAACACTGCCCTAGTGGGACCTAATATTGCATTCTTCCCATTTTTAATTTTTTTATTAGGCAGTAAGTTTGGGGCCATCTCAAAACAAAAAAATTGCTTCCTATGCCTCTGGTTATAACCAAAGGTGGGGCAGTTTCATTTGTGATGAAAACTGTGCATAATAAAACCAGGTGAGATTTATTTGTTCATGAATCTGAATGCTTTATACTTCTCCGGTGCTAGGGAGTTGTGGATCCAGATTCTCAAATTGCTCATTTGTGCCAGAGAAAGATAAGTTACCATGACAAGGAGATGCTTCAGAGGCCTACAAGATGCGAGGGTGTCCCAGGGAGCTGTTTCAGAGATTCCCATTTCACAGAAGCTGGCAATGTTGCAAATTATGTGAGCTTTCAGCAATATCAGACTGAGCTTATCTGTGAATCTTTCGTCTGGAATCTGGCTTATTTGGGTGGTGTTGTCAGAGATGGGGTTGAATACTTTATTGACTGGGTTAAGTTGCACCAACTTGGAAGGGAAAAATCCTCCCTTTTGATAATAAACTCTAAGAAGCAAGATTTCTATAAACAAATAACGTATCCATGTTAACGGTATCCCTGTTTAAGGAGGCTAAATGTAGACAGGTAAACATCTGTTTGCAAATATAGAGATCTCAATTGTGTGCTGGATGTCAGTACAACCCTATATATCATGCAACTCTGTGGGATTTTGTTGGCTTCAGTATGCCATTCCACTCATGCCAGTCCTACCAATAATTAGACTTCATTTTTTTTCCATGAAAAAGGATTACTTGATTCTGTTTTTGCGTGTGTGCTTTATTGAACACTCTCGCACATATACAAATCTAACTTGTTTCTATATAATATTACATGCTATAGGTAAAACGACACGTTCCACTGCATTTCCCCAACAGGATATTTTGCTGGCAGAAGTCACACCATGGTTAAAACTATGAGAACTGCCTGGGCAATTTCGGAGACCCAGCAGTTCAAACTCCAGGAGGGTTCGACCAGGTTTGAACCTTCAGCGGTTGCAAGGAGCAGCTAAAGAGCAGAAGCAGCCATGTTGGTTCATGAGGAGAAGAAAGAAATCCCAAATCCACATTCATTAGCACATGATGTGAAATACTTCTGCCGGAGACCTTGAAGAGCAGGTGCCAGCCCAAGTTAGACAATACTGGGCTGGTTTGACAAATAGTGGGGTGCTACATCTCTCCCAGTCAGCCTTCAGCCAACCTCCCCAAGATGGATCTCAGACTTTGTTTTCTCCTTTCTTCTTCTCAGCAAGAAAGAAAGAAAGAAAGAAAGAAAGAAAGAAAGAAAGAAAGAAAGAAAGAAAGAAAGAAAGAAAAGGTAAAGGACACCTGAACGTTTAAGTCCAGTCAAAAGTGACTGTGGGGTTGCGGTGCTCATCTTGTTTTCAGGCTGAGGGAGCTGGCGTTTGTCCACAGACAGCTTTCCGGGTCACGTGGCCAGCAGGACTAAACCACTTCTGGCACAACGGGACACTGTGACAAAAACCAGAGCGCACAGAAGTGCCGTTTACCTTCCTGCCGCAGCGGTGCCTATTTATCTACTTGCACGGGTTTGCTTTCAAACTGCTAGGTTGGTAGGAGCTGGGACAGAGCAACAGGAGCTAACCCCATTGCGGGGATTTGAACTGCCAACCTCCCGATCAGCAAGCCCAAGAGGCTCAGTGGTTTAGACCACAGCGCCACTCACGTCTTCTGAGCACATCTTGCTAAAAACACTCTTTTCCTGTCAACTCACACCCATTTACCCTGGCAGCATCTGTCCTCCCATGCTCACGATTCCTCTTACATGGGCCATCAAACACCTTTTGTCATGGTAAGGCCTCTGGGACTCACAACAATATTTATTATGAATTTTGTGTTCTCATTTTGTATTTTTCTGTTGTGAACCGTCCTGTGATCTTTGGATGAAGGGTGGTGTACAAATTTAATAAATAAATAAATAATAAATAAATAAATAAATGCTTTTCAAGAAGCTCATTAGTGCCAAAAGCTCAGGTTTCCATCAGAAAAAGTCAGCACACTGAGCACACATAAACACCCATGTGATACTTGGTGAACAGTCCCTGGTACCATTCTCCCTTCTCCTATGGCCGGATTCTTATCAGGACAGGTTCCTGACGAGTTGAGTACTAGCCAATCACCCCTCAGCCCTAATATTATATAAGCTGCAGCAAGAGATCACGGCTTGCTAGATGCCACATGATGCTATGTTCCTTTGCCCATAAAACTTTGGAACTGGCCTCCAAACCCCATTATTGCACAGGAGATGCAATCGCCACCTATATGAAACTTGGGGAGTGGGGAGCATTCATCATTCCAAAAAAAAGGGGGGGAATACGTACTTTGTTGAAATGCTTGCTCAGATTTCTATGCGTATTGAGGAGTAGCCCAGAGACTCTGGGCTTCAGATGAGTCATTCCCCTTATCAGGTGCCTAGACAAACACTAAAGGAAAGGGTGTGCTTGGAATAGGTATCTATCAGGGGAAAGCAGGTTAGTTTGTTAAGACATTTTAACACAGGGGTATGAGCACAGGAAAGATAAGCTATTGGCAAAGAAAAGTATCAAAAATGCAGGCCAATGTTTTGAGTATGCTTCTCTGTGCAAAATAATGGCCTGAAAGTAAACTTGAGGCAAAAGTCTCTCCTTTGTTGGGTCACATTATCCTAGACCAGCGGTTCTCAACCTGTGGGTCCCCAGATGTTGTTGGGCTACAACTCCCATCATCCCTGAGCTCTGGCCTTGCTAGCTAGGGGTGATGGGAGTTGTACTTCAACAACATCTGGGGACCCACAGGTTGAGAAAGGCTGGCCTAGACATTCACCAGTGGAGGACTGTCCATTATTGCGAATGCAGTGCTACCGTGCCAGCCTTAAGCTGCCCTCATCCATTCCCCACCAGCCTGCCTTCTTAGTAACAGCCAGGCCAGGGGGTGCAATGGCTATTGGCTTCCTTCTTAGCTTCAGTGTTGCTATTTGTAGAAGTAAATGAGGAAGAGGCTGAGTTGAGGACAAAACAAGAATTAATCGGCTCTGCCTGTCATTGGCTCTGAATTCACCCGCCCTTGGCCTCCCTACTTTCTGCCTCCTCAGTCCCAATGAGCACCAGCCTGCACTGCCAGTTTTGCAGACACATAAAATAACACATTTAAGCATTACAGAATCCAAAGTTTCTTCCTCTCTTCACTTGCAGTTCATGCTGTCAGTGCAATCAATAATAATAATAATAATAATAATAATAATTTATTATTTATACACCGCCCATCTGGCTGGGTTTCCCCAGCTACTCTGGGCAGCTTCCAACCAAATATTAAAAACAATACAGCATCAGGCATTAAAAACTTCCTTAAAGAGGGCCGCCTTCAGTTGTCTTTTAAAAGTAAAATAGTTGTTTATTGCCTTGGCATCTGGTGGGAGGGTGTTCCACAGGGCAGATGCCACTACCAAGAAGGCCCTCTGTCTGGTTCCCTGTAACCTCACTTCTCGTAGTGAGGGAACTGCCAGAAGGGCCTTGGAGCTGGACCTCAGTGTCCGGGCAGAACGATGGGGTGGAGATGCTCCTTCAGGTATACTGGACCAAGGCCGTTTAGGGCTTTAAAGGTCAGCACCAACACTTTGAATTGTGCTCGGAAACGTACAACGGAATCTTCTGCCAAGTAAAAAAAGGTGCACCAGTCCCATCTATAACTTCCCAAAGGGAGAAATTACCAACAGAGTGATCAATTCAAGAGAAGAAAGTTGATTACTCCTTTTTTTTAACTGTGATACATGCAGTAGGTTTTAGAAGAGCCAGATGCACAGTCCAGGCCTAGCAAAGTATGAAGGAATTCATGAAAGTTCAAGTGTTCAGTTCTGAACATGATGACCTCTGCTATTGTCATCTTGTGATGGTGTCATGCTGTTTTAATATTTCATTGTAGTAAACCTTTTAGTTGACTAATAACCTGAATTATATATGAAAAAGTAAGTTCTTACCATTGAATTTATATATGAAAATATGCTAAGTAAGGGTTAAGAATCATTTTGACCCACAGTTAGGTCAATACATAGCACATTCCTCTAGTAGGCTGTTTTGTCTCACAAGGAATATCGTTTATTATTAAGGACACTGAGGACCACACAGCATTCGAAAGATATCAACCATTAAATTCAACAGGACTCACTTCTGAGTAGATGTGGACTGCACTGTAAGTTATCCAAAATATTTTCTACTTTTATCCTTTGCTTTACTGCAATCCATAGCAATAAAGATATTTGGTTGCAAATGTATTTTAGATTTCTAGTATGTCATGAACTATGATTTCCTGAAATGTTTTTAAAGCTACATTCTCATATTGACTACCAAGCAGCTGGCAGCGTTCTGAAACCACTTATGTTCATGTTGAGCACAAAACTGGGGGTTTCTATTTTTACAAAAGCTGTGTGCCACCCCTACTCACTGCTGAGTGATAGCAGGATCCTAGAGGGGTCTGTGTTCCTTTGGAGAACTGAGATACGGCAGAAATATAGTTTATTCACCTAGTTACACCTTCAATCTGCATGGAGGGAGACCAGACCTTACAGCATGGTCATTTCAAGAGGGGCTTGTACTCCACAGCAGCACAACCAGCCTTCAGCCAGCCTTCTCAAGATGGATCCCAGTCTTCCTTCTTCCCAGAACACCCTGCCGAAAACTTTCTTCCCCTGTCACCTCACACCCAGTTACCCTGACAATCTTCCAAACTCCCATTCTCTGTTCACACCTCAGGGCAAGGGGGTGGGGCGGGGGAAGAACAGTTCTTTTGCATTGCCAATGACTTTCATTGGCCCTGTGTTGTTTCTTAATGGCCCTAGCTTAGCCAGGTCATTTTGCATAGGCAAGGCTAGCCTAGGAATCCCTCGGAAGCTTGTATTTCTCCTTTCATGTTCCAAATAATCAAAATCCTAGGCATTTATTAATTTCTAGGGTTTAGGGGGAGTCCTCCCCAGTCTGTAACACTATTTAGTATAGTGGTACCTCGGGTTAAAAGCAGAGACATCACCTTGCCAACAAAGGTCCGTATAGTTAAAGCTATGGTTTTCCCAGTAGTGATGTATGGAAGTGAGAGCTGGACCATAAAGAGGGCTGATCGCCAAAGAATTGATGCTTTTGAATTATGGTGCTGGAGGAGACTCTTGAGAGTCCCATGGACTGCAAGAAGAACAAACCTATCCATTCTTAAGGAAATCAGCCCTGAGTGCTCACTGGAAGGACAGATCATGAAGCTGAGACTCCAATACTTTGGCCACCTCATGAGAAGAGAAGACACCCTGGAAAAGACCCTGATGTTGGGAAAGATGGAGGGCACAAGGAGAAGGGGATGTTAATAGGACGAGATGGTTGGATAGTGTTCTCGAAGCTACCAGCATGAGTTTGACTAAACTGTGGGAGGCAGTGGAAGACAGAAGTACCTGGCGTGCTCTGGTCCATGTGGTCACGAAGAGTCAGACACGACTAAATGACTAAACAACAACTGTCAGAGCCACCCGTTGGTCCCAGCTCACAAGAGACCTAAGTCCAATCCAGTTTATTTACAAAAGTCTTTATTGAAGAGCATTGCTGCTTTTACATTCCATCTCCGTGGCTCTACGTCTGTGACATCAGACCGCTGAAGTCCCCTCTGAATCCGTGCCGCCCCTGCACCAGTTTAAGAGGTTTGCGCTGGACCACCTCTTCCTCTCCTTCCTCTTCCGCAGGGTCTTTCTGCCCCCCTGGGTTCCCTCCCGCCGGGACTCGCCAGAGGCTGAATCCTCTGACGCCTGTTCCCCCCTCCTTCGTGCTTTGGGGCCGGGCTCCTCCCCAGGGCTCTCCTCACTTCCGCGCGCCTCCACATTTGAACTTGGCGCGCGTACGTTGCTTCTGACCTTCCTCTCGACCGCTACACTGCTCCCGGTGCTACTCTCCGCCCCTTCCGGCAGAACGTCTTGCTCCGATCTCCTTCCCCTGTCTCCTTCTTGCTCTGCTCCCTCTGACACACTGGTAACTCCACCCCCTTCACTCCGTTCCGGCGGAGAAACCGGCCCCGATCTCCAACTCCCACTGGGGGCTCTCCCTTCGCTCCCCTGCTCCTGATTGCTTCCCCCTTGGGCTCCCCTTGGTCTGACCAGGGGGGCTCCCTTTTGAGAGTCCTCTGACTCACTGGACAGACTCATGGACGACCTTTGGTCATTGTCATCCTCCTCCTCGTCTCTCTGGGATTCTTCCCCCTCGCTCTCTGTCTCCTCCCCCGTCTGCCCTTCTCTCCCCGAAACCCTGACATCCATCCCCCCCTCGAAGCCCCCCCTTCCCCCCTCCCGCCTGTCGGGTGCAGGTTGTGGGAGCTGCGGCTCTTCGGGGGTAGATTCGGGATACAGGTCGTCTACGTCAATGTTCTCTGCTGGCAGTTCTGTGTACGTGTGTTCGAACTCGGGTTCTTCACCCAAGGCAGTCTCAGTCTCTTCTTCCATTGCTACTTCCCCTGGTGCTGCCTGCCAAGGCCACTCCACCCACCTCTTACGCCAGTCCTCCTCTGGTTGCTCCTCCCACCAATCCGAAGGTAGTGTGTCCACTCCCGAACACGATCCTCTGGGCGGGCTCGATTCTGCCATTCTTTCCTCGGTGGAAGAGAAGCCCCTGAACGTGCTATCTGACAATGTGGGCGTGAAAAGCCAGTCATCAAAGTACTCAGCTGGCATGGGTCTCTGTGGGAAAAGTGCATGGAACTCATCTTTCAAAAGGGGTTCGTCTAACGCGTAGCCCGGCACCCAACTATTGGCACTGGCTGGGGTGCCCTCTCTGGCGAGAAAGTATTCAACTCCCTCTGCCCCCCATCTCGAGTCCAGGATCTCTGTGACCTCGTTGAGTGGTTCGGTCCTAGGCGACCCCTCCCTCTTGGGTGACTCTTTGCGTGGGTCTGGTACTGTTTCTGACTCCTGAAACCTGTGCGGGGCCTTGTAGGGAGTGAGCACCGACCTATGAAAGACCGGGTGCACTCTGGAGCCTTCTGGGAGGGCCAGGCGAAATGCTACAGGATTGATCCTAGCCTCAACTTGGTATGGCCCTAGCTGCCTGTGTCCTAGCTTCTTTTTGGCTAACGATTTGGCTGGCATCGCTTGGGCCGCTAACCATACCCAGTCCCCCACCTGGATGTCTTCTCCCGCCCTTCTGTGTTTGTCCGCCTGCACCTTATAGGCTTGTTTGGCCAGCTCCAAATGTCTCCGCAGCTCCTCGTGCACCTCTTGCAACTCTGCTGCGAACTGGTCGGCCTCTTGTGGCACCCCCTCTCCCGTTTCTACGAGCGTCGGAAAGGTTCTGGGATGACGGCCATTGTTCGCGAAGAACGGCGTCACCCCCGTCGATGCGTGCTTCGTGTTGTTGTAGGCAAACTCAGCCATCGGCAGGTAGTCCACCCACGCTGCGGGTCGCTGATTGGCGTAACATCTCAGGTACTGCTGCATGATCGCGTTGACCCTCTCTGCTTGGCCGTTGGTCTGTGGATGTCTCGCCGACGCTAGGTTGATCTTGACGTGCAGGATACCTAGAAGCTTCTGCCAAAAATTGGAAACAAATTGGCGCCCCCTGTCGGATAGGATGGACTGCGGCAGCCCATGCACTCTGAACACGTGGTCGACGAAGAGTTTGGCGGTCTGTTCTGCCGTCGCCACCTTGGCACAGGGAATGAAATGCGCCATCTTGGTGAACAGGTCCACAACCACCAGTACCGCCGTCTTGCCCCTGGAGCTGGGCAGATCAGTAACAAAGTCCAGTGCTACCCTCTCCCACGGTTGCTGCGCCGTCTCCAGTGGTTCCAGCAACCCCGCCGGCTTCTGGTGTACTGGTTTGGACCTCTGACAGGTGTCACACCTGGCGACGTAATCCGCCACCTCTCCCCGCATCTGGGGCCACCAAAAGTCCCTGGCCACTAATTCTATTGTCTTCTCCTTGCCGAAGTGGCCCGCACTGGGGGCGTCGTGCAACTGCTGCAGAACCTTTGAGCGGAGCTCGTCGCTTGGTACGTAGAGAGCACCCTTGCGAGTCAAGAGCCCGTCTCGCAACTGGAACTCATCGTCTCTCTGTGAACCCCTGCGCAGCTCCTCCATCTTGGATTGTGCAAACTGATCCACTTGCAACGCGCGTCGCACCGCGTCCAGGTCGACTGCGATGGCAGCGCACGCCCACGCCTGCGGTGCGAAAATGTGCTTCGCTGCTATTGGTGCCGTCTCCTCAAGATATTGTGGTTTCCTGGAGAGCGCATCGGCTATAACATTGGAATCCCCCGGGATGTATTCTATTCTGAAGTCGAAATCCGCGAAGAATTCTGCCCAGCGCATGTGTCTTTGGCTCTGCAGCTTCGCTGTTAGCCAATACTCTAAGTTCTTGTGATCCGTGCGGACCTGCACTGTGTGCTTGGCTCCTATGAGGAAGTGTCGCCACGCTTTGAAAGCTGCGTGAATGGCCAACAGTTCCCTGTCCCATATGGTGTAGTTCTGCTCCGTCTTGCTGAGCTTCCGGGAGTAAAAGGCGCCAGGTCTCCAATTCCCTTGCGGATCCTCTTGCAGAAGGACGGCTCCAACCGCTCTGTCGGACGCGTCGGTTTCTACCCGCATGGGCCTGCCGGGATTCACGTGCAGCAGCTGCTCCTCGGAGGCGAAGAGGCTTTTAAGCTTCCGAAAAGAGCGTTCCGCCTGTTCCGTCCAAGCGAACTTCTTCTTCTTGGAACTGAGGGTGTCCGTGATAGCTGCCGTCTCCTTTGCAAAACCTTTGATGAATTTGCGATAAAAATTGGCAAACCCGATGAATCTCTGGACTTCCTTCCGATTGCGTGGGCTCTTCCAGTCCAATACCGCTCGGACCTTGACGCTGTCCATGGCCAGCCCCTCGTCGGACAGCTTGTAGCCGAGGAAATCCACCTCCGTCACATCAAACTGGCATTTCTCCAACTTGGCGTAGAGCCTGTGCTCCCGCAATCTCTGCAGGACCTCCTTTACGTCCTTCTCGTGAGCTTCCGGCGATTCCGAGAAAATTAGGATGTCGTCGAGAAAACACACACACTTCTTGTAGAGGAGTCCCACCAGCACGTGATGCATAAATGCTTGGAAAACGTGGCTGCCATTTTGGAGACCAAACGGCATAACTCTGTATTCATACGTGCCCAGAGGCGTGAACATGGCAGTCTTCCACTCATCACCCTTCCGGATGCGGATGAGGTTGTACGCTCCACGCAAATCCAACTTGGTGAAGATCTTACCCTTCCTAACGGTCGCTAGGAGGTCATCAATCTTGGGCATGGGAAAGGCCTTGGGCTTAGTCAGTCTGTTTATGAACCGATAGTCCACAATGAGTCTTTTTTGGGGCGTGTCTTTCTTCTTCACAAAGAAAACAGGACTGCCTCCCACTGCTTTGGACTCCCGGATGAAACCGCGCTTCAAATTATGCTCTATGAACTCTCTGAGCTCTTGTATCTCGTCCTCAGACATGGAATACAGCTTTGCAGTCGGCAGCTGCGCCCCCGGCATCAGGTCGATCGCACAGTCGTAAGGCCTGTGAGGCGGCAACCTGTCAGCTTCTTTCTCGCAGAAAACCTCCAAGAATCCTTCGTACTTGCGAGGCACTGCCTGCACCATGCCAAGTTGCAGCTGCTGCTCAGCCCCCTCCTCGTGGCTGGACGGGATGCAATGTTGAGCACAATACGATGAGCAGAAGGTGATCTGCCGCTGGTACCACGCTACAGCGGGACTGTGCCTCTCCAGCCAACTCATGCCTAATACTATGGGCGTGTCTGACAGGTGGGTGACATTGAAGCTAATGACTTCTCGGTGATTTCCAATCCGCATCACCATGGGAGGCGTCTGTTGCACAACTTGCCCCCCTAGCAATTTCCTGCCATCCACCGTAACTACGTTCAGAGGCGTTGTTGCGGGCAGAAGCGCTATGCGATGCTGCTTAACAAATTGCATCCCCACAAAATCCGCGTTGCTCCCTGAATCGATCGTGATGGGAACTTCCAGGGTGGTACCATTCGGCAACTGAAGCGTTGTAGTGAGCTGCACTGCTGGCTTGGGTGGTAAAGGGTCTGTGCGTTGCAAAGGTGCTGGGGACTGCTCTACAGATCCGCCTGGCTGAGCCCCAGCAGCTCCGCTTCCAGCCAGGCATTGTCGTTTCCCTGAGGTTGCTCTCCTTGCATCACTTCTGCTGCCACTGTTGCTAGAGCTGCAGTGTGCTTCTGGAGCCTCTGGGGGCACTCTTTCGCCATATGCTGTGCACTGTCACAAATGTAACACTTCCTGGTCCCTCTAGGAGGCTTCGCCTTTACTGCACCGGAAACCGGGGCTCTGGCTGGTGTCTGAGCCCTAGCACCACCAATTTCCATCGGCTCTTCTCCCTGCCTCCCCAAAGGCGAGGGGTGCGCCTGGCCAAAGTCCCTGGGGATAAAAGGGGGTGTTCTTGCTGGTGCACGCGCCTGGGGTCCTTCCCCATCGTGCCAAGGGCGTCCCTCGTGTCTTACTCCTATCGCAAGAGCCCTTTGCACCACGTCTTCTAGGGTCTGGGGTCTGTCTCCCCTGGCAAGCTCATCCTTGATGGGGCCGCTAAGACCTTCCCAGAAGAGATCTCTCACTGGTTTGCAGTGCTTTTCCCAGCCTAACACAGTTAATAATGCGAAGAATCTGGAATGATACTGACGTACTGTGGCTTTGCCTTGCCGCAGCCCAAACATCTCTTTACGAGCAATATCCAAGTCCACAGATGACTGGAAACATGCATCCATCGCTTTAATAAATTCATCAGAGTCTCGGCGGGCAGGGCCATCTTCGCGGCACAAATTGCGCAACCAAGCTCTGGCTTCCCCATGCAAATGCGAAATTATAAATCCCACTTTCTCTTCCTCATCTTTAAAATCATTGCGAAGCAAATGCAGTGCATACAAGACGTCTGCCCTGAAACTAGGGTAGTGCTTCAGGTTCCCATCAAAGTGGGTGACTAGGGTGCCCCCCCGCCGTCCAAGTCCAACTCCCTCCGATCTGGATCCCGGGAACCCTGCCCTGCTTGCATGCTCCCACCTTGTTTGCAGGTCCTGGCAGCGCTTCTCCAGTTCGTCATTCTTCTTTTGAGATGCAATGACTGCAGCTGTGAGTTCGGTAACCTGCTTCCCCAGCGCTTGCAGCTGTTCCTCCGCACTCATGGCTGCTACCGTTGGTGAGCTTTGCAAAAAAAATTTTTGCGTTCTTGGAGAGGGGACTTACTGTCAGAGCCACCCGTTGGTCCCAGCTCACAAGAGACCTAAGTCCAATCCAGTTTATTTACAAAAGTCTTTATTGAAGAGCATTGCTGCTTTTACATTCCATCTCCGTGGCTCTACGTCTGTGACATCAGACCGCTGAAGTCCCCTCTGAATCCGTGCCGCCCCTGCACCAGTTTAAGAGGTTTGCACTGGACCACCTCTTCCTCTCCTTCCTCTTCCGCAGGGTCTTTCTGCCCCCCTGGGTTCCCTCCCGCCGGGACTCGCCAGAGGCTGAATCCTCTGACGCCTGTTCCCCCCTCCTTCGTGCTTTGGGGCCGGGCTCCTCCCCAGGGCTCTCCTCACTTCCGCGCGCCTCCACATTTGAACTTGGCACGCGTACGTTGCTTCTGACCTTCCTCTCGACCGCTACACTGCTCCCGGTGCTACTCTCCGCCCCTTCTGGCAGAACGTCTTGCTCCGATCTCCTTCCCCTGTCTCCTTCTTGCTCTGCTCCCTCTGACACAGTGGTAACTCCACCCCCTTCACTCCGTTCCGGCGGAGAAACCGGCCCCGATCTCCAACTCCCACTGGGGGCTCTCCCTTCGCTCCCCTGCTCCTGATTGCTTCCCCCTTGGGCTCCCCTTGGTCTGACCAGGGGGGCTCCCTTTTGAGAGTCCTCTGACTCACTGGACAGACTCATGGACGACCTTTGGTCATTGTCATCCTCCTCCTCGTCTCTCTGGGATTCTTCCCCCTCGCTCTCTGTCTCCTCCCCCGTCTGCCCTTCTCTCCCTGAAACCCTGACAACAACAAACCTCGGGTTAAGAACTTAATTCATTCCAGAGGTCCGTTCTTAACCTGAAACTGTTCTTAACCTGATGTACCACTTTAGCTAATGGGGCCTCCTGCTGCTGCTGCACCACCAGAGCATGAGTTCTGTTCTCATCGCACCTTATTTCCTCTTGCAGCTAATGACGTTGTAAAGGTTCAGTTTTATTACTATTCCATTTTACCAGAGCCAGGTGATACAAGGCTCCAAAAAGTGAAGGAGGGTGGCACCCACCCAAATGTGCCCATGAGCCTAAAAGGGTTGGGGAACCTTGTGGTAGGTAGGTTCTGCATTCTGTATAGCTTGTAGTTTTTCAACACTTGGCTCTTTGCAGAGCCTCATGAAGTACTAATCCGAGGATGTATTACAGTGGGAGATCAAGTAGGAGCGTGTTGAAAGATGTGAGGTCCATACTACACTCACATCCCATTCTTTTACCACATTAGTCTATGGATAGTGTTTGAAAGCAATTTGAAACTACATTAATTCGGATTGGGGCTTTTATGCAAATGATTCGGCAAGCAGAAAAACCATCCTGAGTGTTCACAGTTTTCTTCATGGCTATTTAATACAACTCTTCCCACCCACCCTTCCTCAAAGGAGTATTTACATTGTGGTGCCTCCTAAGCAGCAAGAGCTTTACAACTATACAACAGCCCAACCCTCGATATAAGAGACACAGTGTATTCTTGAAATATGTACTAGTGTACATTTTGTTACCATACAAGGCTGCTCTGCATTCTTGCTGGTAACCTTTTATTGCCTCCTAAGTTTTTCAGAGCTCTGCCAAACATCTTGAACTTCACGGAATGATTACAAAGCTTCGTAAATATAAGCTTCACATTGTGCTTTGCCATTCTGTGCTTGAAATTGCACCAAGTATTTAAAGGAGAGGCAGGAATTCTCTTTAATTTGGTGGTCAGGAAATGGGTTAGTATGTTAGTGGAGTTTTTAAATATTTTTTCCCATAGAGGTATTAAAAAAAATACATTGTTGTTACCACCTCTCTGTTAAAAATACTTCAGCTACAAAATTAAAGGATCTGCATTTGAATCCCTCTTCTGTGGAACACTCTGCCTTCTGACATCTGCACCTCTCTCTTACCATCTGCTCCCTGCAGTGGTTTAAAAAGTACAGTGGTACCTTGGTTTAAGAACAGCTTAGTTTATGAACAACTTGGATTAAGAACGCTGCAAACCCGGAAGCAGGAGTTTTGGTTTGTGAACTTTGCCGAACATGTTTCACTTCCTGTTGAGTGTGTTCCATCTGTAAATTGAGTCCCCCACTGCTATGGGAAAACGCCTTGGTTTAAGAACGCTTTGGTTTAAGAACGGACTTCAGGAACGAATTAAGTTCGTAAACCAAGGTACCACTGTATCTGAAAAAAAGACAACTCTTCTTCTGATGCCCCGACCTCTAATCTCTGTGTTAGGAGTGAGCCAGCAGTAAATAACACTGTGCAAGTTGGAGCTAGTCCAAACAGTTCAGTCAGTAAAACTTTCAATCTCAGGATTGTGGTTCAAGCCCCACGATGGGCAAAAGATTCCTGCATTGCAGGGGGTTGGACAAGATGATCTTTGTGTGTCCCTATGATTCTAACTCTTTATTAGCAACAACAGGATCTGCACTGGAGTGTCAGGCCTAATGAGTACAGCCGTTAATCTCCAATAGGTCTTGCCCTCATGAAGCAGTTTCTGAGACTGAAGGTCCCCGCCTCTGAAATGCCGCTTACGTTCCCTTCTCTCTAGGGTTCCCCCTCCCCAAGCAATCAGAGATTGTCCCTGCATATAGCCAACCTCTCTTCTATGCTTTTCATGCCTTTTCTGGTTCTGGGAGACAAGGGGGAAGGGGAGCTTGTCAGATTGGGAGGGGGAAGACACCTCAGCCTCTTCACAAGCCTGACCCACCTATGCTTCATGGTCTCTCTCCTCCCACCCTCTTGCTTCTGCCTCTGAATCTGGACTTGTTTCTTCCACAGACTCTCCCAGCTCAAGCTTCTGACACCTCCTCTTCACAGTCTTTTCCTCCTTCTTCCTCGGACTACTCATCCTTGTCCCACCACCACTCCCTGGGCTCTGAGCCTTCTTCCCCTGGTGGTTTTCCCACCATTCCTCTGCATCCAGCCAATCCTTTGCTTTCATTTCATGTCCCTTCCCTCTTTGCTTATGACCTGCATGAGTGGCTCCCAAACTTTGAAAGCCACGGACCGCTTGAAAATTTCTGAGGGTCTTTGCGGACTGCTTGATTTCTCTGCCTGTTGTAATGCACAGTGCTAGGTGCTGTGAGGTGTTTTTTTATTGGTCCTTTTATTTCTCATAAATGGCTATTTATTTCTTGTTTATTGTATTTCACACACACATACACACACACACCAAAAAATAAAAAAGCAATAAAATACAATTAAAAATCAATATGGTTATTTAGTGTGATGGATGTGAGCCAGTGTGGATTAGTGATTCGAATATAGGGTAGCTCAATTCTCCACTTGGCCATGAAGCTCACTGGGTGGCCTTGGGCCAGTCACTGCTTCTCAGCCTAACCTTCCTCACAGGTTAAGTTACAGGATAAACATCCTATAATCTTCAGAAGAAGGGCAGTATACAAATTAATAATAATAATAATAATAATAATAATAATAATAGGGTTATTTATTATAGGGTTAACTCTGTTTTCTGTCTATGTATGCAACTATTTTTTACGGGATGCAGGTGGCGCTGTGGGTTAAACCACAGAGCCTAGGACTTGCCGATCAGAAGGTTGGTGGTTTGAATCCCCACGACGGGATGAGCTCCCGTTGCTTGGTCCCTGCTCCTACCCACCTAGCAGTTCGAAAGCACGTCAAAGTGCAAGTAGATAAATAGGTACCGTTCCAGTGGGAAGGTAAAGGGTGTTTCCGTGCGCTGTTCTGGTTCGCCAGAAACGGCTTAGTCATGCTGGCCACATGACCCAGAAGCTGTACGCCGGCTCCCTCGGCCAATAAAGAGAGATGAGCGCCGTAACCCCAGAGTCGGCCACGACTGGACCTAATGGTCAGGGGTCCCTTTAACTTTATACAACTATTTGAATACTGACCAATGTTCTTTAAAATGCAATGCATTCTACGTGGGGCTACTTTTGAAGCCGACCTGGAAACTACAATTAATCCAGAATGCAGCAGCTAGACTGGTGACTGGGAGTGGCCACCGAGACCATATAACACACGTCCTGAAAGACCTACATTGGCTCCCGGCGCATTTCCGAGTACAATTCAAAGTGTTGGTGCTGACCTTTAAAGCTCTAAATGGCCTCAGCTCAATATACCTAAATGAGTATCTCCACCCCCATCGGTCAGCCCAGACACTGAGGTCCAGCTCCGAGGGCCTTCTGGTAGTTCCCTCACTGCGAGAAGTGAGGTTATAGGGAACCAAGCAAAGGGCCTTCTCAGTAGTGGCGCCCACCCTGTGGAACCCTCCCTTCAGTTATTGAGAAAATAAATGACTATCTGACTTTTAGAAGACATCTGAAGGCAACCCTGTTTAGGGACATTTTTAATGTTTGATGTTTTATTGTGTTTTTAATATTCTGTTGGGAGCCAACCAGAGTAGCTGGGGAAACCCAGCCAGATGGGCGGGGTATAAATTATTTATTTACAGTGGTACCTCGGGTTAAGTACCTAATTCGTTCCAGAGGTCCGTTCTTAACCTGAAACTGTTCTTAACCTGAAGCACCACTTTAGCTAATGGGGCCTCCTGCTGCCGCCAGACCCCGATTTCTGTTCTTATCCTGAATCAAATTTCTTAACCTGAAGCACTATTTCTGGGTTAGCGCAGTGTGTAACCTGAAGCGTATGTAACCTGAAGTGTATGTAACCTGAGGTACCACTGTATTTATTTATTGTTATTAAAATGGTACAGAATTTTCCAGAAGCCGTTTCTGGTGTCCAGTACAGCGGTACCTCAGGTTACAGATGCTTCAGGTTACACACTGCGCTAACCCAGAAATAGTACCTTCGGTTAAGAACTTTGCTTCAGGATGAGAACAGAAATCGTGCGGCAGCGGTGCAGCAGGCCCCATTAGCTAAAGTGGTACCTCAGGTTAAGAACAGTTTCAGGTTAAGAATGGACCTCCGGAACGAATTAAGTACATAACCAGAGGTACCACTGTAGTCATTTAGCATCTTTTGCCCAGTGTGCTTTTCTGGATGAAAAGGTTTCATCAAGCTTTTCTTGAGAAATAAGTAGTTGTGAGTCTGGCGTATCTTGGGATAAATTACACCTGAGGCCTTAGCTCCTTTGAACTATAAAAGCTACTTTTACCTTTTGTTCCCGGAAAGCTTGCAAAAGAAGAGCCTAATCTTATTGTTAGCTTCTGAGTGCCTAGGTTTTCAGATGAATCTCCTGCAAGCACAAAAGAATGCAAAAATAATTCTTGCATTGTTAGCTGTTCAGAAAAATAATCACACCTTGTTTCCTCTTGCAGCTAACGACGTCCGTTGTAAAGGTTCCATTTTTATTACTATTCCATTTTACCAGAGCCAGGTGATACAAGACTCCGAAAAGTGCTATCGTTTGAGCAATTCGAAGTCTCTGGTTTTGTTTTGCCTCCCCCTCCCCCAGCAAAAGTAAGAGAACTCTGCATGGATGTAGGACCCTCACCTCTTGGTAGATGTGTGAAGCACCACGCCTGGTGCGAGAAGAACACGGGAAACCTACTAGGTATGCCTATTTCTGAATATATGTATTAAAACCACTGAATCATTGCCATGGGTCACATTTGCTAACACCACATACCCTCGAAGAGATTTTAATGCAAAGCTTCAAGAAACAAATTTACAGAGCTAAGAGTCTAATGCCCAGTTTTATCCAGACAGGCCATTAAGCACTTAAATCTATGGAAGAGAAAACACTGGTTTTCTTCGCAACTGTATTATCGAAAGCTTCAAATTGGTCAGAGCGCTTTTTTTTTTGTCTTTGAAACTATCACCCCCTTCTGGAATAGCCTTGCCATTACAGTTACCAAGAGGCAAACGAAAGATTTCAAGCTAGCAAACCGTTTGGTAAAAGTTTTATTTGAGAGCATGAATATAAGTTTACACATTTCTTTAGTCTTAGGAGAGTTGAATGGAAAGAGTTTGCATAGTTTACAAAGCCAAGAGCCCACATTCCTTTGCTTTGTACCTTCTTACATTCATTATAAAGAAATTTCAGCATCGCAATAACTGCACTAGTTTGCAAGCTGCCTTATACAATATCAAACCCATTAGCCTATATACTGTTTGCTCCGGGGTTGACAACCTGTGGTCTCCAGGTGTAGCTGCCCTGTATTAGAAATCTCATTCATGGGCAGAGGCACCGGCAAATTTAAATCTTTCCTATTGCCTATAATTCTGGACAATACATAAAATGAAGAGACAAAATGGACACACTTGATAACAAGCTTGATTGAAAGAGGACAGAGAAAGAGGCTCGGAAACTTCAGATTAATAGAGAGCAAGTCACATTCTAAGCACCAAAAAGTCCACAGCTGCTTTTTTAAAAAACAACAAAACAGTTTAAACCTAACAAAGAAGGGAAAGTGTTTTAATGCAAATATTAAAGGTTGGAGCCAAAGCTTTGGGGCATTTGCTTAAGATGCTCAGTGGAAGCAGGAAGGCTTAAAAATATTTATTTCTGCCTAATTATGTTTGAGGGCTGCTGTACAGAATCAGCAGGCTAACAAATATGATCTGTGGTTGGTCTTGTAATGCTTCAGGCTGAAAGTGAGGAATTCAGATGTTTGAATACTACTTTGCACATTCAAAATCTCACCTCAGATATGAAGCAAGCATGTCAGGAAAAGGATTCTAGCTTAGCATTCCCCCCCATATATTGTGGTATTTGTGAGATTTTTTGAAATGGTAGAACCCAAAATATGTGGCCTTCTATTTGTTGCTAGACTCCAACTCCCATCAGCTCCAGACAGCATAGCCAATGGTCAGGGATGAAGGGAGTTGTAGTCCAGCAACATCTGGAGTATGGTACAACATTTACAACAGTGCTTCCGAAACTTGGGTCTCCAGTTGTTTTTGGACTACAACTCCCATCATCCTTAGCTAGCAGGAACAGTAGTCAGGGATTATGGGAACTGTAGTTCAAAAACAGCTGGAGACCCCAGTTTGGGAAACACTGATTTACAACATACCAAGTCATTGTTTTATTTTTACACAGTTTGTTTAAAAATGTGTATAAAAGAAGACTTTAGAGCATCTAGTCTTTGAAATACACCAGGAATATCAGGCTCCCTATATGTGAGTAACATTTGCAACAAGTAGTAACAAAGTAGTAAGAATACAGAAGCGCTGGAAGTACTTAATCAAAAGCTATCAAGTTAGAAATGTTAAAAAAAATCTTTGGAATTTGCCATTTAGTACGTTCAATTTTGCTTAAAAAACCACCCCAATACAGTAGAAATGCAGAGGGTTCTGAAGTAAAGCGAAACTTGGCTTGATCCGGGTTCTCTTCCCATTAGGACATCATCTTTTTCTTACATTCCACCGAGCAGAAAACCATTCCTTCTACCGGCATAAACTTCTGGCCAATGAGACACTTGCTGCAACAGGAGCACAGAAAGCACTCTGTGGTGGCATGCCAGTTGAAATTGTTGTAACTCACACGTTGAACTTCAGGGTCGATAGCATTGTGGCAACCCTGGCAGACCTAGAAAGGAGATGAGAGAAATGAAAAATGTGTTTGTTTCCACCTTGATAAGACAACGAAACCCAGCATATTCAATACAGATGTTATGACTTCGGCTCAGCATTTGAAATTCGCCAGGCGCATTTTGCACCAGGCTATCGGCCACTTAAAAAGCAGAGACATCACCTTGCCAACAGAGGTCCGTATAGTTAAAGCCATGGTTTTCCCAGTAGTGATGTATGGAAGTGAGAGCTGGACCATAAAGAAGGCAGATCACCGAAGAATTGATGCTTTTGAATTATGGTGCTGGAGGAGACTCTTGAGAGTCCCATGGACTGCAAGAAGATCAAACCTCTCCATTCTGAAGGAAATCAGCCCTGAGTGCTCACTGGAAGGACAGATCGTGAAGCTGAGGCTCCAATACTTTGGCCACCTCATGAGAAGAGAAGACTACCTGGAAAAGACCCTGATGTTGGGAAAGATGGAGAAGGGGACGACAGAGGACAAGATGGTTGGACAGTGTTCTCGAAGCTACCAACATGAGTTTGACCAAATTGCAAGAGGCAGCTGAACAGAGGAGTGCTGGTCCATGGGGTCACGAAGTGTCGGACACGACTAAACAACAACAAATTGCCCACTTGTGACCAAGTAAAGATGCCCGGGTGCCAGGATGGTGCCTCCACCACCTAGAGGTACATGCCTAAGGTTCCTTCAACCTTGACTGTTTTCACAGATTGGCAACACATCCTATAGAATCCTACCTGTTATATTTTATCTGCACAATCAGAATGATTTTCAGGAACCAAAAAATTGCTTTGAAAAATATGACTTTCGAGTCGTCTTGCCCCAAAATGACTAGGGATTCTGTAACCCTGGTTTAAGGAGTCATTTGGCGCCTAGCTTATATATCCGAGTTTTTAACACTGCTTCAGTTGTAACATAATTTATCACGATGACAACATTACTCAACATCCTTGGTTTCTCCTTTGTGCCTTGAAATTGCCTGTGGAATGTAGAAAAGGTAAAGGCTGAGGACTGGATTTCCCCTCGCAGAAAGGGATCCTCTGCAGGCAGAAAAGTCAAAGCCTACTGTTTGCCCATTCTGTGGATCTGGCCTGTTCTTCCTTGAGGCAAGAGCAGCTATACTGAGTGCTTTCCACAGGCCTCCACTTGGTGGCGATATTGTGCAAACTGCGAACACTGTACTGCGGATTGATGAACCAGCCTGTCTATCCTACAGGTGAGGAGCCGTCAGATGCAAATTCCTACAGTGCTAAAATAAGCACACTGAAAACTCACAGGGATGGATGCCTCGTTGAAGGATCATGAAAGCAGAGAGAAATATATTGATAGCAAGTCTACAGACTGAGTTGAACCACCTATTCATAGAATCATAGAATTGGGAGGGACCACAAAGGCCATCTAGTCTAACCCTCTGCAACTCAGGAACCTTTTGCCCACCTTGGGTCTCAAACCCAGGATCCTGAGATTAAGAGTCTTATGCTTTACCAACTGAACCATCTCATCTCTGCTTACAGGTAAGTCTGTACATATATACTGGACGATAGCCAATGTTAGTCACGCTCAGATCTGACCCACAGAAAGCAATAGACTTAAGTAACTAGTCTAATAAATTTCAGTAGGTCTGTTTTGAGTATTACTTCATTGGATATCCCCCACCAAGTCTCAACAACCCTGCTCTTCCTTTCCAACCAGTTGTTAATCAGCATGGAATGATTTATTTTACTATACGGACCTTTGCCAACAAAGGTCCATATAGTAAAAGCTATGATTATCCCAGTAGTGATGTATGGAACTGAGAGCTGGACCATAAAGAAGGCTGATCACCAAAGAATTGATGCTTTTGAATTATGGTGCTGGAGGAGACTCTTGAGAGTCCCATGGACTGCAAGAAGATCAAACCTATCCATTCTTAAGGAAATCAGCCCTGAGTGCTCACTAGAAGGACAGATCCTGAAGCTGAGGCTCCAATATTTTGGCCACCTCATGAGAAGACTCCCTGGAAAAGACTCTGATGTTGGGAAAGATGGAGGGCACAAGGAGATGAAGACGACAGAGGACGAGATGGTTGGACAGTGTTCTCAAAGCTACCAGCATGGGTTTGACCAAACTGCGGGAGGCAGTGGAAGACAGGAGTGCCTGGCGTGCTCTGGTCCATGGGGTCACCAAGAGTCGGACATGACTAAACAACAACAAATGGAATGATTGTGCCCAAAAGAGCTCCCATCTCTCTGGCATGCTAGTTTTATACATGCAAGACTTTGCGCTTCTTGTGTTTTTGTATGGAGGGTTATTCAATTATGCAAACTCCCCCCTGCAGTGGTACACTCACTGCTTCATCTACTGTGAGAACAAGGCCACCCCTTTTGCAACTTCTTAAATTCTGCACTTCTCTATTTTAATGTGAGTCAGTGAGTGTAAGATTTTCCCCCCAAAGTTCTTGGGGGGAAAAGAAATAGATGCCGTGAAGAAACACAAAGAAGTGTTTTCCAGTCAGTTCATTTCAGATAACGGTCGGAACAAGAGAGGAGACAGAGTGTCCTGATGAATAACTGCTCTATCAGTGGGAAAGCTGAATTTAAGAACTACAGATTAAGAAGCACACACAAAAAAGCTAAGCGAAACTACAGACAGAAAACACTCATTAAGAGAAGGGAAAACCAAACAGGAACAATAATAAATAAATAAATAAAGCTACAAAAAGCCACATTGTACGTAGAACAAAGGAAACCCAGGAACCCAAATGAGGAAGTAATTAACTTTGGACTAACTGGTGCAGATGCTAAACAATGTTTTAAAAACATTTCATTCTTTGACAATGGATTTTAAAGAATAATATTTATAAGACTGCACACTGAGATACTCTCCTGGTGGTCGTGCTGTGTGGACTTCACAAGAAATACAACGGCTGTCCACGATTTTGGACAATGCAGTGAAACTGACAAAAACTTCAGTCTAGAAGATAGCAGGAGAGTCACTGCTCTATGAAAGCATTAGACAAGGACAGTTGCCCCAGGGGTTTTATACCCAAGGTACATTAGGTCTATTCAAATGAAATTAAATCCCAGCCCCCTGTTGTTTTCTGTCTGCATTTATTCAGGCACCAGAGCAAAGTTTGACATGCAGATCTCTAGTACAGTTAGAGCACTGGAAGTCAATAATGATTCCTTCGAATCGAGGGCGAGCAGGTGCAATGAAATATGAACATCATGCTCTCCCACTGGCCTAAACTAGCAATAGTACTTCTGCATTCTGCAGAAATCGCAAGTGATGGAGGAGCACCCCTGGAAGCTCATAAAAGAGCCATAAAAAACCCCACGTCTCATGGGAATGATCTGGGAAGGAGACACAGTGGCAAGGTCAACTTTGGTCAAGCAAAGGGATAGTTTACACAAACTGCTCAAAGTGGTCAAGGATGATGCACAAAATCTTTACTTGAACTTGGTTGCTCTTCAACATGCAGGACAATGACAAGAGGATAGGGTACCTTTATACAAACTTCCCTTCCTTATTAGCGTAATCTCAGTTTCCTACTCTGGAACAAAACGGGAGTAGCTGTGTGTCACCAGCACATTTCTGATATTACCAGTCTTTTTGCCTAAGCTGGCCATTCCCAAGAGTTTGTGTGTAGATGCTGAACAAAACATGTGATAAAAGAAGTGGACCTTGATGGTGAATGAATTGCTTACAGGAAACACTATCAAAGACAAAACATTGGGTGATATTAAACCAAGTTGGATTCAAGAGTATGCATCAATAAATCAACATCCTTAAACATTGACATTAACATTGCAGGGGGTCTGGGCTAGATGACCTTCAAAGTATCTTCTAACTTGACAATTATATGACTATGTTAGGTCTATTAATTTCATTAAGTCTACTCCGATTAAAACTTAGCTGACAACCACCAGGCTGGGGTGGGGCATGGATAAGCCAGTAGTTTTTTGTTATGGATAACAGTGTTTTAAGAAACCACTGTTCTAGGCAAGATATGGGAAAGCACATCTGGGCACATAACTGTACATAGTAGTTATGCGTCACAGGCAAATCATGACTCTCTTACCACGGCATGATTCTTCACGTAGCACGGTTTGCAGACAGGCTTTTCGTTTACCATGACGTAGATCTCCCCAGCCAAGACACAGTCGCAGTCAAAGCAACAGAAATGTTTCAGATGCCAGCTTTGACCTTCGGCCTGGGTGTACTCATTGCTGAATATAAGCTGAAGGGATACAAGGAAGGGAGGTACACATTCAATACAACCACCCCGGTATTTTGTTCTAGAATGCTAAGGAAACACATATTTTCGGCCATATGAAATAGCTCCACCGAGCATTTCAGCTTGTTGCTTTCATCGTTCCGTTCCCCACCCTTTTCACCAGGGCCTCTTGGAGATCTCTGTCAAAAGCAGCGAATGCAAAAAAGCAGAGATTTGACTCTCCCAGAGAAAAAAGGAATGGCTTGTTGGCTTCCCATGGGTATTCTGTGAGAACAGGATGATGGACTAGATTAAGGTTACCTGACGTCCCCATTTCCTGGGGACAGTCCCTGGATTTACAAATCAGTCCCCATACAACAGGTGGCGCTGTGGGTTAAAGCCTCAGCGCCTAGGACTTGCTGATCGAAAGGTCGGCGGTTCGAATCCCTGCTGCGGGGTGCGCTCCCGCTGCTCGGTCCCAGCGCCTGCCAACCTAGCAGTTCGAAAGCACCTCCGGGTGCAAGTAGATAAATAGGGACCGCTTACCAGCGGGAAGGTAAACGGCGTTTCCGTGTGCAGCTCTGGCTCGCCAGAGCAGCGATGTCACACTGGCCATGTGACCCGGAAGTGTCTCCGGACAGCGCTGGCCCCTGGCCTCTTAAGTGAGATGGGCGCACAACCCCAGAGTCTGGCAAGACTGGCCCGTACGGGCAGGGGTACCTTTACCTTTACCTTTACCTTTACCCCATACAAAATCTATTGAAGTTGAAAACTGTCCCTGGATTCATTGAAAAAAATCTGGTAACCTTAGACTAGATGGGCCTCTGGCCTGATGAAGAAGGGATACTACGTCCTTATGAATGCCTTCCAGGTATTGAGAAAATGAGGGTAGTGTACAAACAGTGTAAATGGGACACAAAGAAAGAGGCTCCAGGGGTTGTGGCAAACCCTCGACTGGAGGACGCACAAGCTGAGCTACAGGTAAAAGGAGTTATAGCTCCTGCACAGCTCGGGACTAAGAGATGCTGGTGAAGTGCTCCTGAGCAAAGCTCAGAAAAGAAATCTGGGGGTTCAATTCAAGCTCACCTCAAAAGGAGAAGCCAGCTTTAGAAGCTGCCAAATTTATTTCCCCCTCAGATTAAAAACCAGAGCGGGAAAAGAATGGATGACTTTCCCATCCTCTCTGCTTTGGGTAATGGAGTCATGTCCCTGATGTATACTTTTTAAGCCAGGTGCTACCTTTCACTACCATGCCCTGCTTGTTAGTGAAATCCTAATGCTGGGCTAAATGGACAGCAATGGAAGAAGCTACATACAGAATCAGGCCATGGGTATATCTAGTATAATCTATAGCAGTGTTTCTCAAACTTGGGTCGTTGGGACTACAACTCCCATGATCCCTAGCTAGCAGCGCCAGTGGTCACAGATGATGGGAGGTGTAGTCCAACAAGAGCTGGGGACCCAAGTTTGAGAAACGCTGGTTTCTACAGGATTTCAGGCAGGGATTTCTCCCAGCTCTTCCTGGAGATGACGGGGATTGAACCTAGGACTTCCCATGTGGAAAGCAGATGCTCTCCCGGTGAGCTATGGCCCTTCCCTTGGTCTGGTCAAAAGGCAGCAAATCTTTACAAGCAGGTCTTTTCTCCATGGCCACTTCCATGGATGCAGAGCAGAAGGGGGACCTTGCTTACCTCATCGCAGCCAGCGCAGCGGGGCTTCTCACTGTCACAGTAGTGTCGGCCACAGTACAGCTTCCCATTCTTCCAGAAGTAGATCATATCCACAAGGAGCTCGCCGCAGGTGCAGCAGACAAAACAAGCCGGATGCCAGAGTTTGTCATAGCCGGCCCGCTCGGCGTAGACAGCCGGGTCCCCTTCCTTCATGCTCAGTTTGCACCGGAAGCAGCACTGCGAGGAGGTCAAGGGATTTTAAAGTTTATGTAGAGAGCTTCTCCAGACTTCCACTTACCCCACTGTGCCAGAAGTGCTTTAGTTATGCTGGTTACATGATCCAGAAAGCTGTCTGCAGACAAACGCTGGCTCCCTTGGCCTGAAACTGAAGATGAGCACAGCACCCCATAGTCAATTTCGACTGGACTTAACCATCCAGGGGTCCTTTACCTTAACCTACCCCATGGGAAAAACCCAATCTTGACTGCTAAAGCGGAGCAAATGTAATTCAGATTTCTGCAGATTGATGTTTGCTCCAACTCAGTGCTAAAAAGTGGGTTTTCCCAGGGAAAGCAGTGAAGGCAAACAGATCCGTCAGACAAGCCTTTTCACAGCAAAAACTATGCCTAAGGCAGCTCACAAAAACCCGCACATTGGCACCTGCATATATAACATTTGGGGGGGATAGAGGGAACCCAAATGCACAATACAGTTTGTGTCTCATATTGATTTCACATCATTGTGAAATCACCTTTGCATTTTACACATCAGTACATTCAAACAAGGTAAAACAGTGCCTAATATAGGCTTAATGTATGGCAAGGAAAGCACTAAATGAAAACCAACTGCCCCCAGAATAAATATGTAAATATAAGGTTAGATATGCTAGTCCTGGCCTTTCGGGACCCCAAAAGATCACAGCAGCCTGGCTTAAATACAGTCCAGTGGGGGTGGAGTCTTCTCAGTAGTGTGGAGTATTCACAGCCAGCTCCTTCTAACTCAGTCTTATAAGTAATAAGTGGATCAATGCTGTTTATATGGCTTAATACTTTCTGCCAACGGTAAGTGAAGCCATGAGATGTCTGCCTTTGTATTTATTAGTTTGATTTCAAGCAGAGGCCTTTCCTCATTAAACTTAATTGGGGATGCCATCTCCCCCCCCCCCCCCGCCGCCGGCTTCCACTTAGGAGTCCCTCCCTCTTCATCTCGGGAGTTTTTTCCTTTTCTGTACGGTTCGTCAGTTTTCACCTTGAAAAGAAACCCACAACACACTGCTTCTTCCAAGAACTAATGGCTCTCGTTTAAATATAGCAAGACTCTCCGGCCATCCCAAGAGACAAAAAATATTGATCTTCATGCAGGTACTAAATATAGCATTTTAGATCTCGGTAGAAGCTGCACGACTGTCATGTAGATGATGGAGCAGGCTTGCTCCAGATTGAAGGAGAAAACACATGGGTGGAAATTAGGCAGGCTTTGCCTAAGTATTAAGAAGAAACGTCCCAAGGAGAAGAGCTGTTCAACAGAGAACCCAGCTGGTTCAGGAAACAGCGGGCCCTTCATCACAGGAGAAATTTAAGCAGATGTCGGACATTGCAGGGGGTTGGACTAGAGCACCCTTGGGAGACCCAACTCTACGATTCCATCCTTTTTGGGATGCTGTGACTGCAAGATTCCTTCACTGAGATGTGGGGCATAGTAGATCAGGCTGGCTTGTTGTGGTCCAAGGGATGAACTCGTGACCAATCCTCCGAGGGTCACATGCCCATGTTGGCTGTGGCCCAAAGTAGGCATGGTCACTACCCAGCCAGATGGGTGGGGTATAAATAATAAAATTATTACTATTATTGCACACTCTTGAATGCACACAGGCACATGCACAGTGCTCAGGTGAGCTGAGAGGTGCGTGCATGCATTACCACTCACTCCCCAGTCGCACCATGACCAACAGGGGGATGGACAGGTTTAAACTGGCTTGCCTACCCTGTGCTAAGTTCCATTTTCTTTTCTTTTTGGAGCCACTGCCAAAATCATCTGGGGTGAGGAAAAACTGCTGGGTGGAGGGGAATCATGCTTCTGAGCTGCAGTTAGCCACCCCTGGCCTAGATGGTGTCTGAGGTCTGTCCCAGCTCGGGGATGCTATGCTTCTATGTCAGTAGAGCACAAGACTCTTAATCACAGGGTTCGAGCCCCACGTTGGGCAAAAGATTCCTGCATTGCAGGGGGTTGGACTAGATGACCCTTGTAGTCCCTTCCAACGCTACAAATTTTATGATTTCCATGTTTCTTTACCCAGGAGTTACCTCCATGGCCCAGAACAGTCACCTTTTAGCACGTACTGTGTTTTCCTTAGTGGAGGACCCAGAGGCTTTTCCCTTCTGCCCCTGTTGCTCTTTGCAGGCTGAAACAGTCAATAGTTTAAAAAGACTAAAATACTTAATAAATAAACCCTGTGCAAAGGATGCCGCAGCGTGAAATACCAGGCTAAACTAATACAAAACCCCATTGTTTTGCCACCCTTTACCGACAGTTCTGCTCCTGTTTGCAGCACACAAGACACACAGAGACGAAGACAAATAGACATATATGCCCACTTACATATTGGGGTGTCTTTGGACCAGCCAGTTTGTCTTCCATGGCTCCTACGGTGGCCGGGGTGCCTCTCTCCCCATTAGTCGGCACATCCTTCCCGGCAGCTTTGCCTTCCACTTCGCTCGGCAGCTTGACATCTCCCACCCCGAGAGCCTCGTTCTTGTATTTCTTCACAAACTGCTCCATCTGCTTCACCTCGTTAGGACTCAGCTCGTGGCATTTGGACGGATCCTGATCGTGTGCGGGCAGCTG
The DNA here is from genome assembly GCF_964234715.1 of Podarcis melisellensis. Classification (NCBI taxonomy): domain Eukaryota; kingdom Metazoa; phylum Chordata; class Lepidosauria; order Squamata; family Lacertidae; genus Podarcis; species Podarcis melisellensis. The sequence goes on from NC_138542.1 coordinate 22,958,367, forward strand.
CTTGGCCAACTGCTTCTTCCTGTACTGAGCACCTTCCGAGCCAGCCACGGGTTGCTTCTCCTTGGGAAGCATCTGCATATAATGTCTTGCCTAAAGAGTCCAGAGGGATTGCAAGAATTAGTTTATCAGATGCCCTTGGGATTCCTGCTTTTATAAACGGGGAGGGCGGCAGTGGGGAGGAAGGCAACCAAGGGGAGATTAACAGGGCTTAGCAGAAGTTGTTACTCTTCGGCGCGAACAGATACCAAGAAGTGGACAGCGAAACTGAAGGGATGTAACTCGGACTGAGAGTCGGAAGCTCACTGCAGGCGCATGCTTTTCAACAAAAAAATCCAGCCATTTACTCTGCTGCAGTAACAGCTTGAACAATGTTTAGCTAACACTGAATCTTTTCAGATCCTGACATTGCAAGAGCTTTCAGACTGCTAACTGCAATCTTTCTCACAGAGGGAAACCAGCATGTGAGGGTTGGAACTGAGACCGAAGGCTTTTTAGCTGGTTTAAATAACTTAAAATGAAATAAGGTACTGCAAGATATACATGAAAAACTGAAGAAAAATTACTTCTGCAAGCTGGAGTCTCTCCCCCCCCCCTTTGAAAATCCCTAAAACCCTCTTATGATTACAAAGCTGCACACACATCTCCAGCCTTCTGTTTTAGATCAGCCAGCAAGACACTACATAAACTTGACTCAAGATTGAAACATGCGCGGGGTTGGGCTGGGTGGGGAAGCCCAACAAGGCTATCCAACTATCGCATCTCGATGAGCCATTAATAAACCAAGGGGAGCTTTTCGCTTGGATCCCAGCTCTGAATTCGTTCTGACCATATACAGTAACAGAAATGTGCAAGCTTGAGTGCTTTTCTTCAGCTTTTAAACAATGACATAAATTGTGCAGGTTTTCCAACGCTATGTCCTGTTTCTGGAAGTATTCTTGAAAGGGCTCGTCTGGGAAGTCGTAAATCATCCTAAGTGGTGGCGAACATCTCTAATGCAAAGCTTTATCCTAGCCATTAACACGACCTCTTTCCTCCACCTCACCCCTCTTGCTTCCACAACCATCCTATTTCCATTGTGTGACTATTTTATAGCAATCAGAGACTTGCAAGGGGAGTTGACCACCAGACCCAACTTCATTATGTTTACATGGCTTATAGCGGGGAAGGAGTCCAGGGGCACTGGACTACATTTCCCATCTTGGACCACTGGCAATGCTATCGAAGGCTGATTGGAACTGGAGGGGTACCAGGGTTACTGAGATAATAATCCCATTTATATTTTCCTGTTGTTTTACATCAAAATATGGCCCCAATCCTGGGTGTTCTATACACTCCAATCCACCCCTCCCTCCATTTAAAGCAGGATTTCCCAAACTTGGGTCTCCAGCTGTTTTTTGGACTACAATTCCCATCATCCCTGATCACTGGTCCTGCTAACTAGGGGTGATGGGAGCTGTAGTAAAAAAAAAACATTTGGAGACCTAGGTTTGGGAAACCCTGGTTAAAAGGATACTATCTAGCAGTGGCGTAGCATGGGGGTGCAGGGGGGGCCGGGCACAACATCTGAGGGTTAGGGTTAGGGGGCGCAAATCCACGGGTTAGGGGGTGCAAATTACTTGCCTTGCCCCGGGCGCTGACAACCCACGCTACGCCACTGCCATCTAGTTTTCATAAAAGCTACCAAGACTGTATCATGATAGCTCACCAGGGTTTGATTCTGAACAGGAGGTGCCCATTCGTAAGTCACAGTATTGATGGACACGTTCTTCTTGGCAGCCACTGGATTAGTCAGTATCATAACATTGCGCTTATACATAGGGATCCCATCCGATTTCAGCTTTGCAATGAGGGTTGTATATTTTGTATCCTCAAAGAGCTTCCCCACTTTGCGGTCATCCTCGTTACTAGTGGGAACATCATGCTCCTCCTGCCCACACTTGCAGTTTCGACATATTTTCCTAGTGATTCAAGAGAAAAAGCACTGATTAGGCCATGTTCATATAAGTAAACAGAAACTGAGTGATCTCCTGCTATAGATATCATTCAGGAGGGCATAACCATAATTCTGCGAAAGTGTAGACTCAAGGAGAGGAAACCGCAGCTGCTTTGCTTCTCTAGGCAAATGCTGAGCTGTAAACAAAGAACCGACCTTGGTTGCAGCTCACAATTGTCTGGAGCGAGACAAACCACAAGCCCAGGTTCTGATGATGTGCTGAGCCAAACCATGGCTTAGCTCACAGAAGCAGCAAGACCAGTGAGGAGGAGCAAAAGGGCTGCAATCTCTTCTCTTGGCTGAGTGCTACACGCAAACTGGGTCACTGTCTGTGCTTAGAAGTAATTGCCTCAACTGTCCCTTCCCTGCTGAAAATGGAGCTTAGTGAAGTCACATGATGAATACGACAGATTCCTTTGCTGTATCATTTCCTAGGAAATAGCCCTTTTCTCTGAGGGACGGAAGAGCATTCTGGGAAGGTGGGCAGCAGCGTCAATATTACTCTGGTAACATTGATGTGAACAAGCAGCTCAACAGTGTGCTGTCCTTTGTTTTCATGAATACATTTTCCTCTTCCCTCCTTAGTATAAATAATCTGGGAGCAAAGGGGGCAGATTAATATCCTATATTCAGAAGCAGTTCTAGTTTTAAGACTATGGACCAAATGCTCTTATGCTGCTGCCTCTTTATAGAACAATATGCACTACAGTACTTCACTTACTTACATATTTGGGAAGCCCAACCCTGCTGTGTTTGGGGCCCTGGACTTCTGCCCTGGAGATCTACCCTGATGGCCTCAACACCTTTCTTTCCTCTGACTTCCTCAGGTTGCTGCATGTGGGTCTATCTTCACCCAATTTAGCCTCTCAACCACTCAAAGACACAGAGAGACTGCCTGGGCCATGGCCACCCAGTTTACTTTGTGGTCAAGTGGCAATTCTATCCTGGCTTTCCCTGGTTCTAGTCCAGCACTTTAACCACAACATCTCTCTGGCTCTTACATTACTAGTGTGGCATGTCATAACTCAGAGACAATACTGAGCTGGATAGATCAGTGGTCTGCTGCTTCAATACAAGATGGACATATCACGTGGGAGGTTTATCCCTCAGGACTGTGCCTCTCTGGAAGAAATCTGCACGGTTGCACAACCAAGGGCCTATAAACCAAGCTTTATGAGGAATAGTTGAGGGAGTTGGGTATGTTTAGCCTGGTAAAAAGGAGACTAAGAGGAGATATGATAGCCATGTTCAAATATCTAAAGGGTTGTCACAAGGAAGATGGAACAAACTTGCTTTCTCCTGCTTCAGAGGGTAGGATCTGAACCAACTGCTTCATGTTACTGCAGAATAGGATCCGGAACCTTGCATTAGATGTGCCAAGGTCACATGCAATAAGAGACTATCATAGCCATAGTTTTTACATAGTGGCAATATGAATTTTCCGGCAGGTATGTCAAGAATGCTCCAGTGTAACAGATTTCCACTCACAGCTGGCTTTATATTCTCACAGATGTTACACTCCCATCTAGTGGAAAAGAACATAATTGTACTGCAGACCCTAAAGGCATATTTGTTTTGCAGAAAGCTTTTCAGAGGCTTTTGTGCATATATATTCACTGGGTCATCTATCTATGGGGGGGTTGCAGGGGGGAAAGTCTAGGTTGGGTCATTCTGAAATTCCTGACAAACTACCTTCACAGTTAGAGAAGCTAACAGAGAACTTCTTTTAAAAATATGTCATGTATAAATACATATACGAAGAACCATAGAATTGTAGAGTTTGAGGGTCATCTAGCTCAATGTCTGCAATGCAGGAATCCTGGCCACAGCCAGCCCTGGGTGGACTTGAACCACCAACCTTCTGGCCACAGTTTATCTTGAAATGGGAAAGGTGGCAGATTCAGCAGAGCTCAACCTGGGATGCACACCAATTCCCAGCCAATGGCTTTATTAATCTGAATGGGGAGTCTTGTGTTTATTTAGTCTGCTGGAATAATGCTGATGTTGATTCATGTATTTTAAAAAATATGTACCTTCAGTGGTGGGTTTATGACCTGTGGGGTCCTTTGTGCAGACCTTTCGGGGGCCCACACATTAGTTTACCTTAATAAATGCGACTGTCTCAAAATTAGAGGAAATGATAATTATGTTTCTGCCTTTGCAGTGTGCTCCCTGCTCCCCAGACAACTTGGGAACACTTCTTGCTGTTGCCCAGACAGGGGGAAAAGATGAGGACAGGAATGGTGAATCTGAAATGGGTGCCCCCCCCAATAAAAAAAAAACCTTGGGCACAATCAGGAAAAAGAAGATGAGGATTATGGTGATGACCTGAAAGATCATCTCACTGCTGATATTCCCAGCTGATCACTGCACTCTACAGGTGAAGGCCTCTTGCAGGTACCATCTTATCAAGAGGACCAACCACACAATATACAAATCGGGCCTTTAGCGCTCTCACACCTACCCTTAGGAACTCCCTCCCTGTCAATATTCGACAGGTCCTGCTTCTGTTCTCTTTTTGGCACCTACTGAAGACTTTCTTCTTCCAACATGCCTTCCATTAGTTCAGGCTTTTTCCGCAGCCTGCACCTGTATTGGAATTGTCTTAATTTTTTATTGCTTTGTCGGGTGTTGTTTGCCACCCTGGGCTTCTTTCTGGAGGAAGGGCAAAATATAAATTTAATATACTAATAATACCTCTGCCAAGGGGTCCCCCTGCTCAACAACTTTGGAAAAATCTGACAGTAACAACAGTGGTGGTAACCAGTGCTGTTTTTCTAGAAAAAGAGGTGCGGAAACTCACCACGAATGCCTCCCTTGTTTTCTTATAATGACAGTGGTGCCCGCCTGAGAGATGGAACTGGTGGTAATAATGACGATGCAATAACCCACAAAAAGGTATGTTATTTAGAAAGGAATCTATTTTATTTCCTTTTTTCATTATTCTCCCTTACCTCTTATCCTTAATGGTAATAAAGCTTACAATACAACTTAAAGGTAAAGGGACCCCTGACCGTTAGGTCCAGTCGCGGATGACTCTGGGGTTGCGGCACTCACCTCGCTTTACTGGCCGAGGGAGCCGGCTTACAGCTTCTGGGTCATGTGGCCAGCATGACTAAGCCGCTTCTGGTGAACCAGAGCAGCACACGGAAACGCCGTTTACCTTCCAGCTGGAGCAGTACCTATTTATCTACTTGTACTGGTGTGCTTTCGGACTGCTTGGTTGGCAGGAGCTGGGACCGAACAACGGGAGCTCACCCCATCATGGGGATTCGAACCGCCGACCTTCTGATCGGCAAGCCCTAGGCTCAGTGATTTAGATCATAGTGCCACCCGCGTCCCACAATATAGCTTACAAGCTGTAATTAACTGGAAGATGGGGTTCATACACCACAAGGATTTGGTGCCTATATAAAAGATAGTTCTTCCACACACACACTTTGGAAAGGGAGACAAGGTAGCCCAGCAGTGGTCAGGGGAGCGACACAGCATGCAGTAAGTCCCAGACTGCTCAATCCATGGCATGCAGTATCAACACATTTGGCTCCTCAGCTAAATTCTATAGCAACACCAATCACCAGTAGCATTTCTTCACGGTACAGTCAAAAGTGTAATCTCATTGGAAGCAAGCCCAATAGAAATCAGCTGACTTCTAAGTAAGCAACTGTATAAAACATTAAATTGCCTCAAGGCTGGCCCAAGACATTTTGGCATCTTAGGCAGACCTCAAAATGGCGTTCTCCCTCCCTACCTTCCTACCAGGGAGGAAGTGGGTCAGGGAAGAGCCACATCAGGAACAAGGGTGGGTGAGGGAAAGAAAGGAAGATCGACAATGGGATTAGCTGCCCTGGTAGACTCTGCCGCCTGGGGCAGTCTCAACTCTCCTCATGGGTGAACCCACATTTTATTTATATGCTCATAAGACTCTGAAAGCTCTACTGTAGGGATCAGCAAACTTTTTCAGCAGGGGGCTGGTCCACTGTCCCTCAGACCCTGTGGGGGGCCGGACTATATATATATATATATTTGGGGGGGAATGAATTCCTATGCCCCACAAATAACCCAGAGATGCATTTTAAATAAAAGCACACATTCCACTCATGTAAAAACACACTGATTCCCAGACTGTCCACGGGCCGGATTTAGAAGGCGACTGGGCCGGATTCGGCCCCCAGGCCTTAGTTTGCCTACCCATGCTCTACTGCATGGGACCAAAGGTCCACCTAGCCAAGTATTCTGTTCTCATAGTACGGTAGCTTGTGAAAAGCCCACAGGTAAGATGTATGCACGATAGTATGGTGTCTTTCTCATATCCTTGAAAATGCTAGCATAACTCACGCTTGCTGCTCTAATCAGAATCAATTCCTTCATGTGTTAATTTTCCCCAATTTTGTCCATATATGTGATGTAGTTATGTCTGAACGAGTCAGTTTGCAGCCGAATGAGACCTGTGTTGTGCAGATACGCTTATCTGCAATAGAAATGTTTCAGTAAATCATGAAACCTCTCTTCTTACCTCCAGAAATGTAGCTCAAATCCTTCACATTTGTCTTTGCACTTCAAGCAAGGGGCCCCAGATCCTTCCTCATGTCCTAAGCCCATCTAGAGAAAAAAAACCCAACAGAGTTAAAAATATATATTTCCCAAGGAACATAGTATTATTTTTAAGAGTGCTTCAACTGGCAAACTTCCAAAAATCTATCTAAGATATAGGCAGGGGGAGATATCAACTTTCAACAAGATAATTCACTTGAAGCTGCATCATGGAAGCTTCACACCTTTCTTCCTAGCCCTGTAATTTCTAAATAATAGCTGGCTCTTTAATGCATTTGGCTTTGTGATAGCGGTAGTGATAGCAGGACACTGAAATAAGAAACATATGATTGGACCAGGGCTGGGTGATATATCAATATATCATCCAAAACCAGTTTGAAGTCCATATTGTGGTATCATTGTCATAGTTCTTGAACTGGCAATATATTGCAAATCAAGATGTGGGTGCAGGTGTGGTAGGCAAATATCACAATGTGGCATAAACCGTGAAGCCAGCCAATGCCTCTACAGAGCTCCATCCTTATTTCAGACTTTGTGATATATCAGTATATTGCGATGTTTAGCTGGTGATACACCACAAAGTTGAAAATAAGGTCTATCCTTATTTCAGACATTGAGATATTTCAGTATATCACACTGTTTAGCTGGCGATATATCACAAAGTTCAAAACCAGATATCACCCAACCATACCATTCACCTCTACATAGTTCCATTCTTATTTCAGACATCGTGATATATTGGTATATCACAATGTTTAGCTGGTGATATATTGAGATGTTGAAAACCAGATATTGCCCAGCCCTACTGAACCAGCTTCCCCCCTCCAGCGGTTTAGCAAGCCACTATGTAACACCTCCTGCCTCTGTTGAACAGCTCGCCTGGGCCACCTGCCACCAGTGGTGCTTGCTTGCTTGCCTGGCACACATTTGTCCTGCTGGAGTTGATGTGGCCACCTACTGGCTACTAGGCAACAGCCTGGTGTGACAACAGCCTTATGTTTCTATCAATATAGAAAGAAAAGACCACATGAAACTTATGTTCTGCAAGAGTGCTTCAGCAAGCAGAATTGTTGAGCAGAAAAGAAATGGCCAGTTTTCATGAAAATGAGTAATGGGCTGTAATGGTTGCCATCAATTTGATTTGATTTTAATTAATTTTTATAATGAAATGTTTCTAGAATGTTGCACTATTTTATTGTTGTTAGCCGCCCTGAGCCCAGCTTCGGCTGGGGAGGGCGGGATATAAATAAATTTTTTATTATTATTATTATTATTATTATTATTATTATTATTATTATTATGCCTTTGGCTGGCTATTCATGAGGGGACACAGGCTTTTGCCCCTGCATAAGTAAAAGCAGCAAGCTTCAAGGTGAAAGGGTCTCAGACATAATATTCATAATTATCATTACCACTTACCCAAAAGTGTATGTTGCAATTGCTAAATAATGCTTTACACCTGTGTGGAATTCTGACTGAACACCAAGCTCGCCTTTCAATACTCAAAAGTATAAGAAATCTGCCTGCATGCTTTTTCTTCTTCTTTTTTTTAAAGAGGATGGAATCAATTTATCCATAAATGGAATCATGGAAGAAAGTAAGACACATAGGTCATTTGAAATGTAGCCAAGAAGAGGTTTCTGGATGTCAGTTGCTAAAAATTCTAAAAAAACATCTGGCATTTCAAATACGCCCAGTTTGATTTCAAGGCAGTCTGCGAACGAAAAGCATTACAAGTCTACTGATTGAAGTCATCTGCTTCACAATGCCTTCACGACTAAAATATTACTTCAGAGCAAAGTGTTATAAATGGTTGCAGGCCAGCCTCATGTTTGAAAAAGAAATCTTGCTTTAATCAGCTTGGAATGTTTCTAGGGACTCAAAAGCTGGCTCTTTTTTATATTAAAGAGCACTGACCAAACCTCAGCTTCCTGGCTGCTGCCAATCAAATGTCTGGGGAAACAGAAGTGCTGAATATCATCTCTCCCTCTCAAGAAGAAGAAGAAGATCTGCACCATCAAATAATGTATTCATATGCTGCATGTTCTTACTGGAGGCTAAGATTTGAAGGGGAAATTACTGGGTGGGGAGGAACAAATTCTGAGAGGAATTGTCACCTGTCACTTAATATAATGGTGGCCAACACACAGAATGCAGCCACAATGACAGTGTCACATGTCCTGCTGCAAAAGGACGTGGTGGCATCATATGCTGGCATCCTCGTGTGGCTACACAGTGCTACAGAGATGCAATGCCAATCAGGTGTGCTTCTAGACTCTTAGAGACACAACATCAGGAATATATGATCAGGTGCCCACAATTCCTCTCGCTCCTGGCAAATGTCCCTGGCCTGAGGAGGACTGCCAGTAGATCCAATCTAGTGTTGAATCTTGAACACCCACGGGCAGTGGTGAAGAGAAACCAAGGCAAAGATGCACAACCACACAGCTCACACAGATGCCTTCAGATACAAGCAAGTGGATATTCTTTGTTCTTTTGGCCCAACACCAAGATCCAGGACCGAGGGCCTTCTGGTGGTTCTCTCACTGCGAGGAGCGAAGCTACAGAGAGCCTTCTTGGTAGTGGCACCCACTCAGTGGAACGTCCTCCCATCAGATGTCAAAGAGACATGTAGCTATACAATCTTTAGAAGACATCTGAACGCCTGTATAGGGAAGCTTTTTAATGTGTGATGTTTTACTATGTTTTTATATGTGCTGGAAGCCACCCAGAGCAACTGGGGCAATCCAGTCATCTGGTACTACTATCTTACTTGGCTACGAGTGTTTACCAAGAAAGACGACGCCTACAACTAGTAATAATAATGGGGAAATATACACAAAGAGGTTCCCCTTTTCAATGCCCTGCCAAATGCACAGATGTTGGAAGGGAGTGGAGTGGAACTGACCTTCTGTAAATCACATGTACAGTGGTACCTCAGGTTACATATGCTTCAGGTTACAGACTCCGTTAACCCAGAAATAATACCTCGGGTTAAGAACTTTGCTTCAGGATGAGAACAGAAATTGTGCTCTAGTGGTGCAGCGGCAGCAGGAGGCCCCATTAGCTAAAGTGGTACCTCAGGTTAAGAACAGTTTCAGGTTAAGAACGGACCTCTGGAACGAATTAAGTACTTAACCCGAGGTACCACTGTATATTCTAACACTTAAGCGGCTGTCGGAACCAGCAGCTGTTATGCGCAGGAGATTTTCGTGCAGGTGAGCCTCAGTGTGACTGTGGCCTTAACCAAACCCTTCTAACATTTATCCGTAACAAGACCATATGCATAGCTAGCTGGCACTAGACCATACATGTACTGGCAACATGGACTGGCTGAGGGAGTCAGGGAACAGGAAGAAGCCTCAAATTCAGCAGGGAACTGCTTTTACTTAGGCTTCACTTTTTCAGCATTCTTCCAAACAAATGATATATATAAAAAAGAACGCTGTCAGGCATCTTAAGCCCAGTATCTCTGGTCCATGCTTTCTGAGTGCACACAAATCCTGGTGGGGCTTCCCATTGACTTTATTTGTGGAAATAGGTCTGCATAAGCGACAGGGATGCATGCAAATATTTGTTTCAGGCAAAGAAGCTGAATCCCATGTGCACCTCAGGCCTGGTGCACCACATTGGGAATGAGTGGGAGCTATGAATTGGGAAAACTCTGGTTCAAACCTGCGCTCAGCACTGGGAAAGCCTTGGGCAAACCACCACTTCTCAGCTTCATCTATAAAATGGGGATAACCATATTAGCTTGTTTTACAGGGCTGTTCTAAGGGCTACCGAGGGAATGTATATAAAGCCTCAATAGGTGTATTAAAATCATATATTGCAATGAAACACAGCACCAATGCAAGAGGTTAGAAATGTTTCTAACGGACAAAAGGCAACTATTAAGGCCTAGTTGGTATTAAAACGTGTTATTTAATTTTATTGCTTTACATTTTGATTTTGTGACTTTATGATTCCTACCCCCCTGCTGCCCCACACAGAAAGCTACCCAGGCCATCTTTGAGAGAATTCCCACACATATAAGGGAATTCTGGTCTATCTTGCTAATGAGCAATTTTGACAATTACAAAATATAGAATTAATTTCGCTGGTACAAAATTACCCGAATGGCTAAGAATGTTGTCCTGTTATAAAAAAAAACCCAGGACTTTTTCCATTTTGTCCCATTTTCAATTGGTCTGTTGAACTGGGAAGATTTATTGAAATGGTGACTGGATGTTGATTTTCACTTTGAACTGGTTTCCAAGGCAGCCGCCGCAAAACAACAAGGATCAAGAAATGCCCTGCAAGAAATGCCAAGTGGCATTTTGCAGTAAACAAACGGAACAGAAACTTTTACTTCTGCATATAAAGTGAGTGCTGCTTGCAATACAGGATTTTTAGCAAGTTGTCTCATTGCCTATTTTCATTGTTCAGGCACATCCCAGAATTTACCTCCTCTCAAAAAAAAAACCCTTTTAAAAAAGGCAGACACATACCATTCTTCTTTAAAGAGTCTGAATGGGAATGTTCCCCCCTTATTTTCCAAAAGGACGCAAATTTCTCTGCTTCAGTGCCAGCCTCTCCTTTCCTGAGGCAAACTATGTGATCACAGCATGCAAATGGGACCGCGAGGCAGTGACCTACTGACACGTTTTTATGGAGTTCACCAATGTCACAGACAGGGCAGAGCGAATTCTAACTCGGAACAAAGGTTTAACTAACAGGGGCTCAATAAAGCACCAACTGTATAGCTCTCGGCATCTCCATGGTGAAGTTAATGGGAAAGACAGACACTGGGGAAAATCACAACCTCCGTCAAACACATGGAATTATACGCAGAGATTCCTGCATTGCAGGGGGTTGGACTAGATGACCCTGAGGGTCCCTTCCAACTCTGCAATTCTATGATTCTATCTATAAAAAGAGATAGAATCAGGTAGCAGCTGTATATGTGGGAGAGATTAGCCTAATGTTAAAGGCACATGAATGCACTCAGTGAATTAGGCATTACGACTGTATTTTGCAATTACTCAAGCTCTAACCTCTGAGGCACTCAGGCTTTGGGAAAGAGAATTATGAGCAATTTATTCTGGGCAGGCAGAAGAAGATTTTCCCAGAGATTGTTTATTTCAAGCTCATTGTCAAGAACCAAGAACCCTTCTTTATGGGACATGAAATCTCACACAGATGCTATGTATATCATCTTACCTCCCTATCTCATCCCATTTTACCACATACCCAAAATAAATATCTTGCCATTTCTCTTCGCTGCATTATTCACCTACAGATGAAATAAAGACAACCCAAGAGGCCTGCCTTTAGTATCTAGGAGTTCACTTCTAACCTTTCTGCTTCAGGTTAACTTTTCAATGCAAGCATGGAGACATTCAAGGAAATTTGGCTGCAATCCTATTTACCTACTTACCTCAAAATAGGCTCCACTGAACTCACTGAGACTTCTGAGTAGACATGTGAAGGATTGCAATGTTAGAAAGTTCCTTTCTGGGATACAGAAGGCCTACGAATCCTCAAATCAAAGGGAGATAATGTGGTGCTGCTAGATGTTGTTAGACTCCAGCACTCATCGACCTGTCTGATGGTTAGGGATAATGGGAGTTATAGCCCAACAATATCCGAAGGGTACCACACTGGCTACCCATTCTTAATGTTTCCATTTGCATCTTGAGTTTTGTGCAGGTATTCCTTGATCCCTCCACAGGAAAGGTACCTTACAGGAATACATTGGAACAACTTTTTTAAAAAATTAAAAAGAGCCAGCAAGGAAGTGACCAAACACAAAACTTATATTTATTCATTTGTATATTCAAGGCAGCTCAGAAAATTCTTTAAAATGTGATCCCAGGAAACATGAGAAGGGAAATAATAAAGGTTGATTGCCTATATATCATATAATCTCTTTACCACTGAATCCTTCTCAATTCCAGCTTGGTGCAATGTCTTCAACAACTGTTTGAAGAGCGACAGGGAATTATGCTCCTAATTTCTCCCCTGCCGCATTACCGTCTTCCCAGCTACTTTTCTCTTGTTCTTTTTTGTGTAGAACCAGAAAGTCTTGATAAAAAATGAAGCATGCACCACATCTATAAAGAAGTAGTCACCTTTGTCTGCAATGTCATTTTTGAAAATGAACATGCTCTATGAAGCAATTAAGAGCTATAATAGGAGTACATTCTCATTCAGCTCATAGGCTGGCTTTGAATTAAGGTAAAGTATGTTCCAGTGAAAAAACCAAGTTATGGAATTTATGAAGAGAGCAAAGCGGCAGCTTTCAAAGATGGGAGAACCAGATGGATGTTTTTCAGATGTACTTTTCCACAGGTCTTCAGATTTCACACAAGATCAGGTAATGAGAAGAAGGTCTCAAGCCTGATATTTATGTTCACCATTGCATCAGGAAGCCTGAAATCACAGAGCATCAAAGCTCTCTGTTGGCCACAGTTAATGGAGTCAGTTTTCACCAGGACAAAACTACCAAAGAGCATCACTGAGATCAAAGGGGATGCACAGTTTTGCCTATTAGGATGTGCTCAGTTGCCAGGACTGGAACGGATTAATCCACCTCACATTAAATTTCTTAAAATTTAGTAAGTGGGTTGGTTCCAACTAATGGCAGGGACAACGTTTACGAAGAAGAGTTTCCTACCAACATACTACATGTTCTCTTCTATTTTTCTGGCCTCCAGATTACAGCGATACTTATACAACTACCACATAGCTTATGCCAACACTGGCATGTGTTTATCCTTACTACATTTTATCTTCTTCTGGAACGGGATCTCTTAAATCTTTCATAAACATTTATTTCCATTTATTTCTAAACAAAGAGGTTGCAGATGGCTGCGTAAGAGAGTGAATATATCATTCACAAATTTCTGTTCCTGGCCAAGGCCTGGACACAGTTTCTTGTTCTCCACAACAACAGCTATTCTTGTACAGTGGTACCTTGGTTTACGAACTTAATCCGTTCCGGAAGTCCGTTCTTAAACCAAGGCATGCTTTCCCATAGCAGCAGGGGACTCAATTTAAAAATGGAACACACTCAACAGGAAGCGAAACATATTCTTATTCCAAGGCAAAGTTCACAAACCAAAACACCTACTTCCGGGTTTGCAGCATTCTTAATCCAAGTTGTTCATAAACTAAGCCGTTCTTAAACCAAGCTACCACTGTAGCCTGTATAACACACTCCTGCAGGTAACATACCCACCTGAAAACATTTTCCAGGGTCTCAACAGATTTGTTTAAATGACAGATATGTGGTCTCTTATAATTTTCTGTAATCCCAAAACCTAACTGAAAGAGTCATACTTCCTCTAAGTGTGTGTGTGTGTGTGTGTGTGTGTGTGTGTGTGTGTGTTAACAAAAGCTGGACAACAGATTGACTACTTCAGCCCAATGCTTGCTAATTGTAACATCAAAGAAGCAAGCATACATTTATTCTTCCATGTAAAATATTCTGAAGATATATATGATGATGGAAAGAGCTATGTTGCTAAGCTATCACTTTCAGTTTTAAACTGCCCTTTAAAGTGGCCTTTTGGGCAACAATTAAATATACAGTACCTTTATGAAGTGTCACAAAAAAGTTGGCTTGTAGCCATAGACACTGGAAGTTGAATGCAACACAAAAAACATCAGCAAGTTTCCTGGAGTTCCTTTCACTTGTGTGACACTGACCAATTATCTGAGACCTCTTTCATATACTAAAGGAGAAGCAGTGACATCTGAAAAACTAATATGGAGCAGATTATTTACATTCTTGAAGAAATACATGAGTATAAAGTTGAATCCATTAACTATACTCCTTCCCTGATCATGTTTCCAGTGAATATACATTCCTTTTTGTGCAAATTTACCACCACCCTACATGAAGTTCTGGCTAACCAGGATATTAAGAAATTTCCCCTCTATTTCATTTATTGAGATAGCTCACGCAGATTCAAAGTATTTATATTGAAAGTTCAGATGTGAACTGGATGGCGTTGGTGCATATGGAGTTCTACAGGTGTGTGACACAAGAACTGTTGCATTTATAGACTGGTAGCTCAAGTTCATGCTCTGCATGGACTCATTTGGTTTCCCTGGAAAAACAGTCACAATCTGGCCTATTTCTAGTGCTACAATAAGTATCCACACAAACCCCTGTGTTGCAAAAGAGAACGTCAACAATGTTTAGAGAATTCTTTCAGACAGTAACAAGTTCAATGAATATATACTGAGCAGTGACTACAATATTACATGAGCACTGCTCCACAGCATTTTATATTTTCATTCACATATCTTCATTCGAAATAAGATGGGTTTATGAAACAATCTTATATGCTCCCACCACGCCGATGAAGATCTACAGGACAGCAGTCAATATCCGGAATCTCTGTTCATTATATTACAAAGTTGGAATTTATGTTGGACATTATATTACAAAGTTTAAAGGCTTTCAGAGACTTTGAGTCTAAGATTTCATTTTGAACTTGTTATTATTTGAAAGAATTCTATAAAGATTGTCTATTATGTATGTATATGGCCATCGTGTTGCCCAAACATTGTTGACTATTTCTAGTGCTGCCAGAGCCTGGCATTGGGACCTGAAACTCATCCTTCACCCAACCTGATGCCCTTCAGATGTTCTGGACTGCAACTCCCATCAACCTCAGTCAGCATGGCCAATGGTCAGAGATGATGGGAGTTATGGCCCAAAACATCTGAAGGGTGCTAGGCTTGGGAAGGCTGTTCATGCAGCCTGGGGCTCAAGCACTCAGGTTCCCTTCTTTCTTATATTCTCACTCTTCCAAAAGAAATAGCAAAATAAGACTGCGCAAATAGACTATTAGCGTACATCAACAGTGCACACCAACATCCAATCTATTCACCAGCTTTCACTGCTGTGGGCTACAAAAAGTGAATGGAAGAACTATTTGAGCACCAGGCCATGAACCATTGTTGTTTCGCTGCCCTGGAGCAATTGTAGGTTCTGGTAGGCTCCCCAGGTCTGGAGCTTGTAAGGTTACGTATTTCACTGGCAGACTTTGGGCTCTCAAATTTCAGTGGTGCCCTGTGCGATGCTGAAATTCGGGCCCTCCAGCACTTGCACCCCATTCTATGCGCCCCCTATGGTCGACCCATTCATGCCACCCTAAAACCGCCTCTGCTTACTTCATAGGAATGTGATATAACTCCACAGTAGGTTGACTTCAGTGTGTAGACCCTTCCTTCTTTCCTCTGATAATGTGTGCGGTTTATCAATAGGCTTTTAAACTTAACAGAGCAAAGAGTGCATGCTCAGGGTGCATAACAGCTAAGGTGTGCTCTTTTATAGAAAGGTTTGCTGCTGATGGCGATCACGTTAGCACATGTGGGGATCCACTAAGAGAAGGTCAGCAGTGCACCCAAGTGGATTGTGTAGCTGAATGAGAATTAAGTAAAAACAGAGGTACCTCGGGTTACAGACGCTTCAGGTTACAGACACTTCAGGTTACAGTTCTACGCTAACCCAGAAATAGTACCTCGGGTTAAGAACTTTGCTTCAGGATGAGAACAGAAATTGCGCAGCGGCGGCACAGCCACAGCGGCAGGCCCCATAAGCTAAAGTGGTGCTTCAGGTTAAGAACAGTTTCAGGTTAAGTACGGACCTCCGGAACAAATTAAGTACTTAACCTGAGGTCCCACTGTAGAATAAATCAACAATAATAAGAATGTTAAAGGAACATTTTAAAAAGCATTAAAATGTTTTAAATAACATTTTAAATAACATCACAGCACCGGAATGTTCATACGTTCTGGCCCTCTCTAAGGTAGAACCTATCCCAGCAAGAAGTCAGAGATGAATTCCTGTCATTAATGACTAGAGCAGAAATGTCTCTATTTCCCCATCTTCTACCTTATTTTGGCACCTATGCACACCATAAAATTGAATAAAAGCGTGCAACAAACCTACTTCAGTTGAGCACATATTTTGTTCCAGCTTTAGAAAATGCCTACTCAGTTAAGACTTGGCTTTTCTAAAACAGCCTGCCTCCTTCAACAATTCTGAGTAACCAAAGCAGAGTATTTCGTTCCAAACAGCTCAGGTGCTGCAAAGATTCAAGTTTCCGTCCTAAACTTACAGAATAAAAATGGTAAAAGAGGTGAAAGCCTTAGGGAGTTGCACTGCTTCACATAACTAGAGAACACTTAAAAGAGATCTGCTTGTCCCTACATATAGAACTGTACACACTAACGCAGAATCCATCACAGCAAGCACAGATTAACTCCTGTTTGGTAATATTTGGGCATATCTAGAGAACAAAGAATCTGAATTTTGGGGAGGGGAAAAACCACCTGGAAGGACTGGCGGAGTGGGAGATTGTGCTAGGGACAGGAACCTAACATTTTCTTCATTTTCTCTTGTCATTCAGACTTTACTGTATACTTTTGGTTTTATTTTCGGCACAGATCTCCCAGACTCATAGAATCATAGAACTGTAGAGTTGGCAGGGACCCGGGGCTCATCTAGTCCAACCTCCTGCAATGCAGGAATCTTTTACCCAACCCCTGAGCCTGAGCTTCAGAGTCTCATGCTCCACCGACTGAATGAACGCACTTTTACCTACTTACTAGGGAGTACGCCCCATTAAACACACAACGACCTAGTTTTGAGTAAACGTAGGTAGGACTTGCCCTGCCAGGATTGTGGAACCTACCGGTAACCACAGTCTCAGCCAAATCCCTCCGGGCCAATGCTTTTAAAAACAAAAACAAAAATATTCGCATAGTAGCAAAATAAATAAATAAATAAATAATAATAATAATAATAATAATAATAATAATAATATCTCTGCAGCAGCGCCCTCTCCCCTTCAATATTACGAAGGAGGCGCAATCTACTATCCAAGGATGAACTTGAGACGGAGAGGGGTGTGTGGGGGGCGGGAATAGGTTTGGGATCTTACAAACCGAGGAGGAGAACAATAGCAGGCAGCCAGCAGGAGTGTCAGGGGCGTTGGCCAGCGCGGACAGGTAACTTTAGCCGCCCTCGCTCCCTCCGCGCCCGCGCTGAAGTTGCGCGCTGCTTCCTTACCTTCTTGATCTTGCTTTCCAGATCCATGTTGGATCCGCAGCGCGCACACGCGAGATCCGGGGCGAGGGAGACACTCAGAGCACAAATGCCCTCCTCCTCCCTCCTGCTGTTGCTCCCTGACAGTCGGATGTGGTTAGAAAGGAAATGAGCGCAGGGAGGCTCACTTCGCTGGCTCGCTCGACCCGGGCAGCTCCAGCTGCAAGCGAGCGCGCTCAAACTTCCGCTCTCCTGCGGCAGCGGCGAAAGGAACAAAGGAGGCCCGGCAGCCAATGGGCGCGCAGCTGCTCGCAGGTCCGAGAGCCAATCGCGACGCCCACCAGCCCCAGACCTTTGCGCCAGAGAAGGGGCGGCTCTTGCGCGGACGCGCAGCCACCCGGGCGCAACTGGGGCTGCAGCGGCCCCTTCCTGATGCGTGTAAGCGGAACTCTTTGGCTTCGCTGCCGAGGCGTTCAATGAATGAGCTGCCTGATCAGCTCACGGCAAAGGTATTTGCTGACGCAGCCTGCCAAGGGCTTCCAAGCCTCAGCCCTCTCTGTCTCTCGTGGGGTTAAAGGGCGGGAGAGCAGTTTATTACAATTATGAGCTGGTGGCTGATAAGAAGATAATCCCCTTTTCAAAAAGTGCTCCCGGAGGCTCTGTGATTTATAGCGTCTGGGAAATGAGTATGTTTTGCTCTCACTGGAAAAAAACAAGTAAAAACGTTTTTACTTATTTTTCCTCGCTTGAAACTGTCTGCAGGAGCAGTAGGCATCTAATTTTTATCCCTGAAGCTCAGTGGTATATGTGTGTGTGTGTGTATAATATATACCATACTTTTCACTCTGTAGGACGCACTAGATGATAAGACGCACCTAGTTTTGGGGGGAGGAATACAAGAAAAAAAATATTCTGAATCCCAGAAGCCAGAACAGCAAGAGGGATCTGGTTTCTGGGATAGCCTCTTGCGGTTCTGGCTTCTGGGATAGCCGCAAGAGCTGCGCGAAGCCTCCACAGGGCAGCAGGGAGCCTTCATCCCGCTGCCCTATGGAGGCTTCAGGGGCTATCCAAAAGCCAGAATAGCTAGAGGGAGTGCAGCTAGCTTCGCACGAAGCCTCTGCAGGGCACAGGGAGCCTTCATTCCCATGCCCTCCGGAGGCTTCGCAGGCTGTCCCAGAAGCCAGAACAGGGAGAGGGAGCACTGCGCAGTGCTCCCTCTCCCTGTTCTGGCTTCTGGGACAGCCTCCGAAGCCTCCGAAGGGCAGCGGGATGAAGGCACCCCGCTGCCCTGCGGAGGCTTAGCCGTGCAGCCTGCATTCACTCCATAAGACGCACACACATTTCCCCTTCCTTTTTAGGAGGGAAAAAGTGCTTCTTATAGAGCGAAAAATACGGTATATACATACATACATACATACACACACACACACACACACATATGTTGCATGCACAAGGTCCCAGGTTCAATCACAGGCATGTTCAGAAAGGGCAAGGAGAGTAACTCTTCAAAATCCTGGATAGACACTGTCAGTCAGTGTAGACCACCAGCGGTGAATCTCCAGACCAGCACGGATCTTGCTCAGCATTTGAAATTCACCAGCTACAGTCTGCCCCTGGCTATCAGCCACTTGTGTCCAAATGAAGATGCCCAGGTGCCAGGATAGCGCCTGACGTCTCCACCATCTGAAGGATCCTTGGACCTGGACTGTTTTCACACACCAGCAACACATCCTATGGAATACCGTCGGTTATATTTTATCTGCACAATCGGAATGAATTTCAGGAGCCAAAAAGTCATATTCAAAAATATATGACTTTTGAGCAGTCTGGCCCAAAAATGACAACTAGGGATTCTGTAACCCTAGTTTAAGGCACCATTTGGCACCTAGCTTATATATCTCAGTTTCTAACATTGGACTCTTGCTGTCTGTAAGGCCATTCAACACTACCATTACCACCTGATGACATCCGATGCGGAGGAGGTTCAGACAGGGACCAGGTTATGAAAGAACAAGAAGGAGCTTAATGCGAGCTGCTGATTCTTCCTTTGCAAGTGGGGTTCCTTGTCACTACTGCAGACCTGCTAAACTAGATGGACCAATGGTCTGACTCAAGATAAAGTGGATTCCTGTGATCCTGAAGCTGCAAAGTCAGCCAGTTTAAGTTCCTATTTTCTTTCCCTGCTCTGCCTTACAACAGGATTCCATGCATGTTTTCACCAAAGTAAGCCCCGCTGGCCTCATATGTGGGTAACACTAAACCATGGTTAACATGAAACATAGTTAAATGTTAGGTGCCTGGCAGACTGTAACTCAGCCCATGGTTTACTATGTCACAGAATAGTTAAAAGCACCAATAAGAGCAGCTGAGCCTTAAAAGTGGTTTTACTTGTGGCTCTAGCATTGTGGCAGTGACAGCTCCTTAATCATAGATTAGGAGGACTGGGCTTGAATGTACTGCTAAGCTATGGTCAGTATTGACTAAGATTTATAAACCAATGATAAACCTTGGTTAGGATCATAGAATTATAGAGTTGGAAGGGACCACAAGGGCCATTTAGTCCAAGCCCCTGCAATGCAGGAATCTTTGCCCAATGTTAATAAACCACAGTTAAGCTGCTGAGTTGGGTTCACACATAATGCTAAACCATAGAATAATCAATCATTTAGCATTATGTGCAAACTAGGCAACATAATCCCAAATGAGCACACAAAAGTAGAGGCTGCAAAACAAAGCATGCTTTTTGAGGAGTAAACCCCAGTAAAACTTATTTTGGTTTGAGTTGCCTTTTGGGGCTAAAGAGCTAGACTTGTTCACTGGCAGCCTTTTCCTGAAAGATAATGGAAAGTGACTAAAAAGTGATGCTATTTACATTTTATTTCTGTTTAGAAAAGAGGTGGAAGCAAATAGCACGGCTAGGAAGTTAATCTTACAGCTGGATCGATAAAAAGCATTGTTACAAAACCAGTCTTCTGATTTATGTCCTACAAGACAAGGTAAATTCTCTGGCCTTTACATAATTTGGTATGCTAACAACCCTTCCCAGGCATAAATACTACCAAACACACAGCTGTAGGGTGTTAAAAGTATTAGGAAGGAATGTACAAATTACATCTACCAACTTTTGGGGAAAACTCCAAAACTCACAGTTGGGCCATACCTTTATTAGGCATTACCAAATTGTCAAAATAGTGGCAAGCTTTAGTGGTCTCTAGAGGTCTCCATCAGGCAAGATGCAACAAAATGTGGGGGGAGGGAAAATAAGGAAAAACCAAAATTATTTTGTTCCAATATGAAGATAGCAAGCTGAATAAATCTCTGCTAGGTGCTGCAGATATCAGGTTGCATACCTAGGATTCTGGAATAGATGAGCAATGGTCTCCTCATTTTTTTAAAAAAAAGAATAACTGTATCTGTGAAAGGGATCGCCCAATTGTGGATTTCTTTTTATTTTCTTATAGGCCAACATTTTTCTCGTGGGCCTTTGCTTTTTAAGAAACTTTTTGAAGTAAGCCCTACTACTCAAATTCTGTATTGTGCTTGTGTCACTGAAGTGTCCAACACAGAGATGATGTGATGGTTTTGGAGTACAGTACAGTGATACCTCTCGATGCAAACGGGATCCGTTCCGGAGCCCAATTCGCATCCTGAAGCGAACGCAACTCGCATCTGTGCGGGTCGCGATTTGCTGCTTCTGCACATGCTTGTGACATCATTTTGAGCGTCTGCGCATGCGGCGAAACCCGGAAGTAAAGCACTCGCTGCGGAGCGCAACCCAAAAACGCTCAGTCTGAAGCATATTCAACCCGAGGTATGACTGTATTCAGCTGCTTGAGCAGAGAGCAAGTCATCCACCTTCTGTGACGGAAGGGAAAGTTGTCAGTTTGGCTGATATTAAAACCTCACACAGGGGAGCTGAGAAGAGGTCCTGAGAGGCAAGAAGGCTCAAGAAACAATATAGACACACACACACACACGAGAGAGAGAGAGAGAGAGAGAGAGAGAGAGAGAGAGAGAGAGAGAGAGAGAGATATGAACTTGAGGAAAAGGTCAAGGGTATTACAGAACGGAGTGGGGAAGAAGCTAATGAGAGAATAGACTCTACAAGTAACACAACAGTTCATGGTGCAGAGGGAGGCTAACCAGAATGTGTGAAGGAAGTGGAGTAAAAGAGGTAGTGGTATGAAAAGCAAGAACCTGTGTAGGCAATAGCTTCCCACTATGTGGGCAGGGACTGATTCCAAGACAGCCAGCACCTCCCCCCACCCCAGCATTGCTCTAATTCTGTAGAAAGAACTGTGCAGTCAGTCCATACCCACATGGTTGGATCATTTAAACAAGAATGGGGAACCTGTGACTCGCCAGATCCTGCTGCATCACAACTCTATGGGCAGCTTGAATGTAAATCTCTGACCTTTGGTTATGCAGACTTGGGGGTGATGGGAGTCAGAGTCTGAAATATACTCGGAGTCGAGTGTGGATTTCATGCTCTTTATTCAGCTCATAGTAGTGAGGAATGAAAGTTTCCCCCAAATATCTGCTTTATATACATTATTTACACAATGGGCCGCACGTGATTGGCTAATTCTGGGATTCTCCTGTAGGCAAATCAGGTTGCGGATTCACTTCCACCTGGAGTTGGATTGGGTGGCTCCTGTGGACTAATCATACTGCTGCATTGTTCTAGGACCAATCAGACTGCTGCATTCTGAATCCTATTGTTCTAGGACCAATCAGACTGCTGCATTCTGGGGCCTATTGTTCTAGGACCAATCAGACTGCTGCATTCTGGGGCCTATTGTTCTAGGACCAATCAGACTGCTGCATTCTGGACCCTATTGTTCTAGGACCAATCAGACTGCTGCATTCTGGACTCTATTGTTCTAGGACCAATCAGACTGCTGCATTCTGGACCCTATTGTTCTAGGACCAATCAGACTGCTGCCTTTTGGATCCTATTGAACTCAGTACATAACAGAGTCCAACAGCACCCAACAGGTTCCCTCTTCTTGATTTAGATGCTAGGCCAGCTGTACAGCATCTGCTTGTGAACAAGCTGCTTTGGCGCAGTTGGGATAATAGCTAAGAGGCACCTTTGAGTGTTGAAGACGGAAGAATATGGAGTTGTGGGAAGTATGGCTGCATTCAGGCAGCACTCCCTCCCCCCATTTTCCTGACATTCCCTTACCCACAATTTCCACATTTCATGTGATCTTTTACTTGATGTAAATGCTACATCTGGAAATCTGGTTGAACTCAGGTGGGTAGACATAAGCTGAAAATTAAGGAACAGGATGCCTCTGAGCCTAGGAATTTGTGGCTGGTGCCAGAACAAAACTAACAAGTCCTTTCAAACAAAGCACATCCGCCTCCCCACATTGTCCCAGCAGCCTGATTTAATGCAGGAAAACCTTCGGTTGTTGCCATTGCTAAATAATTGGGAGTCAGAAACCCTTGCTGATCTGTGATGAATCACTCAGGTCAGCATCTAATGCAGTAGCTATTGATCTTCAGCTCTCCCCTGTTGAACAAGATTACACCCTCCATTCATTTGTTTGTCCCTCCGCTGCAAGACTCTTACAGCTTTATCTGCTGCTTGAGATCAATCCATTTCCCCACCCCTCTCCTAGTGAAACTTTGTCGTGTCAACTCCATGTCAGGAAAAGCTTTTAAGCCAGGGGTGCCTAAGCTGTGCCCCTTCCAGATGTTGAACTACAGCTGCCACCATCCTTTGCCGTTAGCCAATCTGGATGTGCCTGGTGGCAGATGTAGTTCAGCAACATCTGGAAGAGGTCCACAGGGTAACCACTCCTGCATTAGCTGTTAAATTTCTACACGCCACGCAGCCATCGGAGATCTTTCAAAAATGAGCTCACAATCCTGCTCTCTGAACAAGTAAACAGCTGGAGAATCTGAGTTCAGGCTCACCAATGCTATGGTGTTAAGGCTTGAAATATACTCAGAGTCGAGAGTGGATTTCATGCTGTTTATTCAGCTCATAGTGGTGAGGAGGAATGAAAGTCCCCTCAAAGTATCTGCTTTATATACATTATTTACACAATGGGCTGCATGTGATTGGCTAATTCCAGAATTCTCCTGTAGGCCAATCAGGTTGTGGATTCACTTCCATCTGGAGCCGGATTGGGTGGCTCCTGCAGACAGATCATACTGCTGCATTGTTCCAGGACCAATCAGACTGCTGCATTCTGAATCCTATTGTTCTAGGACCAATCAGACTGCTGCATTCTGAATCCTATTGTTCTAGGACCAATCAGACTGCTGCATTCTGAATCCTATTGTTCTAGGACCAATCAGACTGCTGCATTTTGGATCCTATTGTTCAAGG
This sequence comes from Podarcis melisellensis, assembly GCF_964234715.1. Lineage (NCBI taxonomy): Eukaryota > Metazoa > Chordata > Lepidosauria > Squamata > Lacertidae > Podarcis > Podarcis melisellensis. The sequence continues at coordinate 22,982,307 of NC_138542.1, forward strand.
TCCAATCAGACTGCTGCATTTTGGATCCTATTCAACTCAGTACATAACAAGGCTGCAGTTGCATAAATGCACACCTAATTTGCAATAAGTCCTATTTGAATTTGGTGGGACTCATAAGTGGGAAGAAGGCTTTTGCATCCAGGCCTTTGTTTTTAGGCTTCTCACAGGCATCTGTTGGGAACCATGCAAAGAGGAACCTGACCTATTGGATTGATCCAGCAGGCTTCTTAGTTATGAGTAAAGGTGCTAGGATGAGGCCATCATACTGTTGTTCTGCTGGTGCTATTGATGTGTTAATTGTGCAACAAGTAAAAAAAGCGAGAGAGAGAGTTGGTAATAAAGTGCAAATGAAAGAAGAAGTGAAATAGAAGCAGGTAGCATTTTAACATGATAGAAACCAGAGCAGGCTGTGTTTATGAGCACCAAAGTGGGAAGATCTGTATTGCTCTGTTCAAAGAACCAGAAGAAACTCTAGAGCAACTGCAGAGCTCTCAATAATTTGACTCCATCGAACAGCAGGAAAAGAAACGGCATTCAAAAATTATCAAAGGGGAGAGAAAGTGGCCATTTTAATTCTCATGTGTGGAGTGCAGGGTGTATGAGCTTATCTTACCTTTCAAGGGGCTAAGAGGTGTTTAGCTAGTCTTTATTTATTTCTAGACATTACGGTATCTCACTACTGATCTGCACTCTTCAGAGTTTCTTAGGTGCCCATCATTCAGTTAAAGTGCACGGGAAGACACCAAGAGGTAAATATTTTCATGGGCACCCCCTAAAGGAGCATCTGCACCCCCCATTGTTCAGCCCAGAAATGGAGACCTAGAACCAAGGGCTTTCTGGTGGTTCCCTCACTGCAAGAAGTGAGGTTACAGGGAACCAGGCAGAGGACCTTCTCGGTAGTGGCACTCTCCCTGTCGAACACCCTCCCATCAGATGTCAGAGAGATGAGTAACTATATAACCTTTAGAAGACATATGAAGACTGCCCTGTATAGGGAAGCTTTTAAATGTGCAATGTTTTATTACATTTTTCTATATGTTGGAAGCCGCCCAGAATGGCTGGGGTGACCCAGTCAGATGGGTGGGTTCAAATTATTGCTATCGCGGGCCATTTTAAGATCAGGAAGCTCGGGCAGTTAGAGAGGTTGCAGAGCACTGGTGAAATATATACTGGAAAGGAAAATATACACACCATCCTCAGTCACCCCAATTATAAGTTCAGCGGCCCACAGCCACTGAAATCCTGAAGAGCCCTGGGATTGAGACAGAAGAGTGGAAGCCTCTTTCACAGGAAAAGGCAACTTTGGACAGATTGTGGTCCGGCACTGTTTGAGTCAGAGAGACACAAGACAAACTGAGGGGGAAAGGCAGAGAATGGCCTTTGAAAATGGACAATGAAAATCGTCCTTAGTGGTAGGTACTTCCCCCTAAGCCTAATGGTGACATCAGGCCACAGTTCACTTTGCAATTGCAGTAAGGAAGGGAAGAGTTAAAACTTCCTCTGTGCTGTGGTCCCAATGAAAATTCAATCTCACACTTAGTATTAAAGAAAACCCTCTCTGCGTATTGGATTTAACATCTAGTTATACTGTAAGAGTGCCCCTCCGGCAGATCTGATATGCATCAGTAGATGTGTTGTTTGCAGCAGGGCTATTACGTTATGTCTCCACCTAGGCTCAACTTGTACATTTTTAAACAAATAAGTTCAAATATTCCAACTGTGCCTTATATCTCTCATAATCCCTAAAAGAAGCCATCTCTCTGCTCAGGGAAAGGAGGACCGCCCTAACAATGTAAGCAGAATTTTTAAAATGCTAGCAATTCTGAGAACGTCATAAGCTGCCAAGTACCAAAATAAAAGTTTAATTTGATTGTTATGGTGCTTGAACTCTGACCTCGCAGTCACGACTATCCTATTAGTAAGATGATAGATAGGTGCATTAGAAGAGGGCTGGGGAACCTCAAGCTGGGGGTGGGTGGGGTAAAGGTGGCCCTCCTGGCCTTTCTGCCCGACCCTCAGTGGTTTTCCTAGGTCACACCCCTCTTTGGCTCTGCTTTGCATTCCAAGCGTTTTCCCCTGGGTGAAATGTCTCCTGACAATGTCTCTTGCTTGACCTGGATAGATGAAGCACAGGGGTCTCTGTGTGTACAGAAACTAGCCTAATATGCAAAGGTAAAATTCACATTAAATGCTCTGGCCTCCTCCCCTACTAGGATGCGGCCCCTGGAAGGTCGATCAGACTGGAATATGGCCCTCAGACTGGAAAATATCCCCCACCCTCGTCTTAGGTTAGCTAAAGATATTTGTGAATCCAACTAAAAGCGCAAGACTGGAGGAGATTGTGAGAAAGATACAAAGCTTAGCATTCCTCTCCAAGTAAGGTGACATTTATTACAAGGGTGATATTTTATTGGATACACCAAGTGCCTTGTGAATATGGAACCGAATTCCTTTGGCAATACTGTTTACTTATAATGTAAGTAAAACTATACTTATATCGTTAGTTTTAAAAGTGCAACACTGTATTTGGGTTGTTTTGTTTTTTTAAAAAAAGAAATAATCTTAAGTGTAGAATAAATACAGAAGTCTGTTATGCACCACTGCTTTAAAAGCATATTTAGGATTCAGACCCCAAAAGGATATTTTTTTTAAAAAAATAAATCTGTTCCAGTACAATATTCCTGAGAGCAGCACGAGATTCCTCAGTACTGGACAAAGATACTACTGTCACTCATTTATTTCCCCCAGACTTTCGGTTTTGACCCCAAGAGTGTGATCCACAAGTCCAGGTATTTAGAAGTATTTGGGGAAAATCAAGTTTTAGAAGCATCGTAGTTTACTTCAGATAAACACGGCAAGTTGCTTAATACCAAATAAGGCCAGATAACATTTCTTGGCTCGGCGAAGAAATTGTGCAACAAATTATCATGACATCACATTCCTCTGCACTGTCAACGGAAGCATCTGCCATAATAAATGTGAGAAATTATTCCAGTGAAAGGCAACGAGGCTCGTGTTTGTAAAAGCATCTCTTGTTGCTGCTTCTCTTGTTTCTTACACAATCCTCTTCCATTTTCCCAGTACCCGTGCCAGCGCTGCAGGTGGTGCTTAACAAACAGCTACCGTACCACTTCTGTTGCTGCTACTGCTGCTACAAGATGTTCCCGGCTTGCCTCTTCCCATTTTTTGAGTCTGTTGGGATGGATGTGGCAGCAGCAGGCAATGCATTTCTTGGAGGCCGGATCTGCCGCCCCGTGGATCTTTGCTGCCTGAGGCAGTTGCCTCGCCTTGCCTCATGGGTTGGCTGGCCCTGGGTTGAGCCTAGGTTTTGTAGTGGGAAGCCCTGCTGGGTGAGCCTGGTGGATTTGGGGCCCAACAACACCTGGAGCATAGCTGTCAACTTACAGATTTGAAAATAAGGGACCAGCAGCCAAAATAAGGAATTTTCAAAGCACAGATATGTTCAGCTTCTGAGCCCCTCCGAGCCAAAGGCAGAAAGCCCAGCCAGCAGCCAAACAAAGCCTTAAGCGGTGGTTCCCACAGCGCAGCAACCCGGCAAAGGAGATGCAGCAAGGAAAACCACCGTCACCTCTCTGCTGGGAAGCGCTGAGCAAAGACGAGTCCCCAGGCAACACGGCTGATTTGATCGGCACAAGGCATGCAAGCTCCACCCCCCAGTCGTTCTTAGACTCCTTATTGGGTGAGCAACGCAGCCAAGCAACACAGTTGGAGCCTCCCTTCTCCATGGCCGGCAGGCAGGGAGGGAGAGGAGCTGCTTCCTTTGAAACCTGGGAAATTTAAGGGACATCATCAATAAGAGACAGCAGCGGGAAACGGCGCTGGGATAAGGGACTTTCCCACCAAATAAGGGACGGTTGACAGCTATGACCTGGAGGTTCCCCAAACCTGCTTAAGGTGGGGGGGGGGGAGAGAAGCAAATGTCCTAAATTCTGCTTCTGATACAGGCCATAGAGCTGGTTTCCTTTTTCGCAGAAGCCTCCCATGGCACTTCAGAAAATGTAATTTTATTTAGTTGTGTGGTCTTCCGGAGAGTCTGTCTGGAAACTTAAAATGGCTCCCACCTGAACTCTCCTCACAGAAGAGCATGTTGCTGACTGGCCCAATAACTTCCAGTTTATGAATAGCCTGCACTCCCTGTTGGGTGCTGTAATAACCACAGCTATTTTCCTGGAGCTACTTAAAAGCAGATTTCAATAATCGCTAAAAGTGATTTACTCTGGCACAATCAGCAAGCCCTCGCTTTAAATAATGCGGGGAAGAAACAAACGGCCCCTGAGCATCATGGGAAATCTCTGAGTACTGACATAACCGAGGGGAAGGTATTTCCAACGTCTGGCACGAAGGCGCCCTGAGACGACGAAGGTTTCGCTTGCTGGACCCTGCAATAGAGACATCTCTCATGATAGGATGCTTGAAGGCAAAGGCTTTTTATTGTAGACAGTGTAAGCTCCTTTAATGCACTCTCTGGCTCAGTGAAATATTGAATTCTTAGACTTCTATTAAGCTTCTCTTGGGGCTCTGGAGAGGATACATTTCTCCACAGTGAGCTGCCTAAGCTGCTTATCAGGCTATGCCTTCGTCTATCCATGTCATTTTCGAATGATATTTCCATTTACTTTTGTGTGCAGATGAATGAATTTAAAACCTCCCCTGTGTTCTTGTAAGCAGCGCTCTTTTGAATTCCGCTCCCCCCCCCCACTTCTAAAAAGTTGGCTATTAACTGTGGCTCTCTAAGGCTGAAAACCTCCTGTGCATACCTAACTTTGCAATCGATGGGACTTGCTTCTAAGTAAAGCAGGTTAGGATCACACTTTAAAAGGGAGGGGGATATATAGCCTTTCCAAAAATAAAAAAAAGAACAAGGGCACAGTCTGGAGTGTGTATTTTTGGCTGCAGTCCTAAAAACTCAGGAGTATGTTCCGTTGAACTAAGCAGGAAATCATGTGTAAATGTGTAAAGGATGGTAATATAAAGCCCCTGTTTGGCCCCTGTGTTTCAGTGGCGTAGCGTGGGTTGTTAGCACCCGGGGCAAGGCAAGTAATTTGCGCCCCCTAACCCGTGGATTTGCGCACCCTAACCCTAACCCCCAGATGTTGCGCCCGGTGCGGCCGGCCCCCCCTGCACCCCCACGCTATGCCACTGCTGTGTCTGGAGGGTGCTTTGGTGTCATTTGATGTTCAGAGGCACCAAAGGACTAAGGAATGGTTCTTCTGTTCCTTAGATCAAGCTTCTTCCACTCCAGATGTTGGATTACAAATCCCATCACCCCTGAACTTGGGTCATGCTGGCTGGACTGATGGGAGTTGGAGTGCGCCATGTTAGGTTGAAGGACCGTCTCCACCGCCATCGTTCTGGACACTGAGGTCCAGCGCCGAGGGCCTTCTGGCGGTTCCCTCACAGCGAGAAGCCAAGTTACAGGGAACCAGGAAGAGGGCCTTCTTGGTAGTGGTGCCTGCCCTGTGGATGTCAAGGAAATAAACAAGGAAAGACTTTTAGAAGACATCTGAAGGCAGCCGTGTTTAGGGAAGTTTTTAAAGTTTGATGTTTTATTGTGCTTCTAATATTCTATTGGGAGCTGCCCAGAGATGGGCGGGGTATAAATAAAATTATTATTATTATTATTATTATTATTATTATTATTATTATTATTATTATTTCTACTACTACTACTATTAAAACTGTGTTCCTCTTTCTTTGGCAGCCAGACCATAATTGGGAATCTGGTCTCCCCTTTTGGAAAGACATTCCTAAAATAACTTGAAGTTTGTGCTGGTTATTAAGATAACAGATTGCCTCTGTTACTGTTTTGACTGTCAAAAGAACACAAATGATGTACTGCATTTTTAATTTTCTGTTTAAAAGCATGACAATATATATATATATATTTCTTTTAGGCCTTCAAGAAATTATTTTTTGTTATACAGGCAAGAAGTTTTATTTTTTACCCAGTTCTCCTGTTAGTGTTGCTTTTTTTTGGGAAAAATCCAAAGTATAGGGCATGTAAATTGTTATATTCCTTTTAAGGTTTTTGTTGTTGTTGTTTTTAACGCAATAGATAAAGTTTTTCAGCAACAGCTTATTAGTTCTGGACTATCAGGTTATGTAGTTTAACAGATGTGAGAAACTTTTTTTTAGCACTAGTGCTTTGACAAGGTTTTTTAAAAAGATGATTGTTGTATCTGTGAATTGGAGAACAGATGGTTTGTAGTGCTACTCAGCGAAGAGACGCTTACCTTAATTTATGGAGGTATTTCTGATTTATTTCTGCATTTTCCTAGCTCCCCCCCCAATAAAATAAATATTCTCTGTTCAAGTATTGTTTGTTGAAAAGGAGGAAGTGGGACAGAAGTAAGAATCCTGAACTACATAAAAACAGGAAATCAGTAGAAATCAAGGTGTCGGAAGCATCTGTACAAGAAGCCAGGAAATCATAATTTTACCCCATACAGACAGAATGCTAGTTATTCTGTGGGCCAATCCATACCGTATATTTTCTAGTTAGGAGTTTCCACATCTGTTTTTGTCCTACATGGAGAAGAAAAAAAATGTGAAAGGTCCCGGATTCAATCTCTGGCACATTTCCAGGTAGTGCTATGAAAGTCGTCTGTTTGAAAATCTTGGGGAGCATTGCTAGTCAGCGTATACCATATAGAGAGCTCAATGGACCAGTGACCAGACTTGGTCTAAATGGCATGTTTGTTTTGCTGAAAGAAAATGGGCCAGGAAGATGAACCGCAAAGGGACCATACCTGTTTAGGGAAGAGGTCATGTGTGAAGAGGTTAACATGCTTCCTGTGTTTGGTGGTCCCTGGTGGCTCAGAGTCACGACTTGCAATTGCTAAAAGCTGTGCTTTCAGTGTTAGAGGGCCAAGCCTGTGGAACTCCTTCCCACTGAGATTAGACAGGTACTCTCCTTGCTGAAATTCAGGAGCACAATTAGGAGGCAATTTAAGGTCGCATTTGGTGTTACGAATTTTTAAATTTTATTTTCTGCTCTTATTCAGTAAGGAAACAGCCTCCTTTTAAGCACCAGGAACAGAGTAGACCCATTAAAATTAATGAATCCAAGTTGGTCATGTCTGTCATTCCCAATGTGTCTACTCTGAGTTCGACTAACATTTCATACAATTCTCATTTGGGATGTGAGCACCTCTAGTCCTTTCCCCTGTGCATTCAAGCGCCATTTTAAAGAACCTTCTTTATCTCTCCCCTGCCAATACAATATAAAGGGGTGGACATGTTCTTAATAGCTGCCCAGAATGTCCAGGGACAACCCAGTCAGAAGGGTGGCATATAAATAATAAAGTTGTTGTTGTTGTTGTTAACACCTGTTTTCTTGTTGGCATTTTTCTTACATGAACAGACCGAAGAATCTTTATTTGCATCAGCCACTAGCCGTACAGGAATAGACAGCTCTGTGTTTGGCTCTGTAAATGGAAAGCCCTTGATTGTTTTAAAGTTGATGTTGAAGTTCTCTGCCTATACTGGTTGCTAACAATAAAAAGCAAATAATCACATACAGTGAAGTCCTATGTGGAAATTTGACCCACTGAGTTTGTCCCACACATCATTTTGTTACCCACAAACGACTTGATCGCTGCTTTGGCCAGAGATAAAATGCCAGAACTGTTAAAAATGTCTCTTTAGCAAGAACCTTTCTCCTCATTTATTTGCAGGTTGGAAGGGGTTGAATACCTTCTACAGAATGTTTTGAAAAAACACAGATTTCCTGAATGTCGAACAGAAAGCATATGCTGCCACCCAATGGACAATTAGGGGAACTTCTGCTTTGCACTTGAAGTTTGTCGGGGAAAGAAGGTCCCTGTCAAGTGAGGATAACGCTGAATGCGTTTGAGGAAGTGGGCTTTAGTCCAAAAAGTATATGCCATAGCAAATGTATCCTTCTTTTACAGTGCCAGAAGGCTCTTTGTTGCGTTATCGTATTTATTGCTAAAAGACCAGCTGCGAACTGCAACTAATACTAGGGAACAGAGTGATACGTTTGGCATCAGCTTCGCTGCAGGAGTTGTTGGAAGTAGGTATACAAAACGCCATCCATCTGTCCTGGAGACTCCTCTTTGCTTTAGTGTAGTGTTTACTCCTTGGTCTTTTCTTCTTCCAAATATATCCCACAAGGCAGCCGAGATTTAGGACCAGAGTTTTCCTTCTCCTAGATGGGCTACCTTCCCAGGTTGACAAGCCTCATCTCGTCAGGAAGAACTACCTGACAGTAAGAGCTGTCTGACAGTGGAATTTGCTGCCAAGGAGTGTGGTGGAGTCTCCTTCTTTGGAGGTCTTTAAGCAGAGGCTTGACAACCATATGTCAGGAGTGCTCTGATGGTGTTTCCTGCTTGGCAGAGGGTTGGACTAGATGGCCCTTGTGGTCTCTTCCAACTCTGTGATTCTATCTGTCTCTCCAAAGCACATGCAGAAACTGCCTTCTTGACCATTGGAATCACTATTGGGCTTGTCTACTCAATCTGCTGGAACAGACCAAGGCATAGCTCGGTTGGTAGAGCGTGAGGGACACGGGTGGCACTGTGGTCTAAACCACTGAGCCTCTTGCACTTGCCGATTGGAAGGTCGGCGGTTCGAATTCGTGCAACGGGGTGAGCTCCCGTTGCTCGGTCCCAGCTTCTGGCAACCTAGCCGTTTGAAAGCACACCAGTGCAAGTAAATAAATAGGTACCCTTGTGGCGGTAAGGTAAACGACATTTCCATGCACTCTGGCTTCCGTCACAGTATTCCATTGCGCCAGAAGCTGTTTACTGGTCACGTGACCCACAAAGCTGTCTGTGGACAAACACCGGCTCCCTCAGCCTGAAAGCGAGATGAACACAGCAACCCCATAGTTGGCTTTCACTGGACTTAACCGCCCAGGGGTCTTTTACCTTTTACCTTTACCTGGAATATGAGACTTTTAATCTCCAGATTGTGGGTTCGAGCATTGGGCAAACGATTTCTGCATTGCAGGGGGTTGGACTAGAGCAGGCATGGCCAACTCGGCCCTCCAGATGTCTTGGGACTACAACTCCCATCATCCCTAGCTGTGATGGGATGATGAGCTGCTTGTGCGTAAAATGCAAGTCCCTCAGAGTTTGATCAGGTTTTCAAACCTCTGCCTGTAACGGAGCCCCTCCAGCATGGCTGCGTCAATCGCTAGTAGAATCCGAAAGTGGTTGCTTTCGGAATCGTTTCCAACATAAAAGCTCTTTAACGGAAACACGTCTTCTGGACTCTCGGCGTGACAGTTTCCGGCGAGGAGTGGGTGTCCCTATAGGAGGTCCTGAGACCTCCCCACTGTTTTCGCTGGAAGCGTCTCTGAGCCATCCCTCCGACTCACTTTCCCTTGGAGTTCTTGCTCGCCCTCTACTGGTTCCCTCTTCCGCTGCTACTTCTCTCTCAACCTCAATGAGCCTTTGCACCTCCGGTTCTTTGGATGGCAGTTCCCTGACATCCACCTCCCCTCCAGGGCCCCCTTCACCCCCTCCCGTCTCCTCCCCTACGGGCGGTGAGGAGGTAAAACCCCTGAAAGAACCTCCCTCATCTTCCGAAGTCTCGAACACTTCCCTCCACTTGTTGCTGTCCCTGGTCTCTCGGTACTCTTCGTCCTCGGAGTCCACTCCCTCTTCCAACTCCGACTCCGCGAACCCTTCCAGTTCCTCTTCCTCGTCGGTGGTGCCGAAATACTCCCTCCTAAACCTTGCTACCGGCTGAGGTTTCCTCGGGAATCTTTGGTGGAACGTTTCTGTTAAAACCTCGTCATTGACTTCCTCTGCAATCACCCAGGTGTTTGCTCTTTCCGCCTGCCCGTTGGTTTCAGGGTGCCGGGCAGTTGAAAAATTGACTTCCACGTGCAGCAAGCTCATGAGCTTCCTCCAGAACCTGGAAGTAAATTGTTTGCCGCGGTCTGAGATCACCCTCAAGGGAGCCCCGTGCAACCTAAAGATGTGTTCTACAAACAACTTCGCTGTTTCTTCCGCTGTGACTGCATGTGAGCATGCTACAAAGTGGCACATCTTAGTTAACAGGTCTACTACTACCATGATGGCTGTTTTCCCCTTGGACTTCAGCAGATCCGTCATAAAATCTATTGATACCGCTTCCCAAGGCCGTTCTGGTGTGGGTAATGGTTCTAATAACCCTGCCGGCGCCCTTCTTTCCCCTTTGGCTCGCTGACATTGGTCACACCCTCTTACATACTCCCTTACATCTTCCCTCACCTTGGGCCACCAAAATTCCCTGGTAACCAACCACATGGTCTTGTGTTGCCCAAAATGTCCCGCCGTGGGGCTATCGTGCAACTGCTTGAGTACTCTCCCCCTCAATTCACCTTCGGGTATATACAGTGCCCCTTTGTAATACAATGCCCCATTTCTTTCCTCAAAACCTCCGGGGCTCTCGCCCTCCCCCCTGAGACCTCTGAGCTTATCCTGGGCATATTCATCATTTTCCGTTTCCTCTACCAGTTCTCGTTGCCCCACCAGCGCCGCCCCACACACCCAGCGGTCCTCAGGGATGACATGTCTCTCTTCGATCGCCCCCTCCCCTTCCCAATACTCTGGTTTGCGTGAGAGCGCGTCCGCCCTGACGTTTTCTGGGCCTGGCACATAACAAATTTCAAAGTGGAATTTGGAGAATTCCTGTGCCCATCTCACTTGTCGTTGGTTGAGCACTCGAGCTGTTCTCCAATACTCTAAATTCTTGTGGTCGGTGCACACTTGCACCTTGTGTTGTGCCCCAATTAATAAATGTCTCCACCTCCGGAACGCTTCGTGAATGGCAAGTAGTTCCCTGTCATACACCGTGTAGTTCCTCTCGGATTTATTCAGCTTCCGCGAGAAGAAGGCACACGGTCTCCACTCCGACGTACTCCTCCCCGGTTGAAGAAGTACCGCCCCTACCGCCCGGTCGGATGCATCGGTTTCCACTCTCATGGGTTTTCGTAAATCCACATGCAGAAGTTGTTCTTCCGAGGCGAAAGCCCTTTTCAGTTCTTCAAATGCTCGCTCCGCCTCTGCCGTCCAAACAAATTTCTTCTTGCTGCTGAGGCAGTCGGTGATGGGCGCCGTCAAGTGGGCAAAGTTCTTGATGAACTTCCGATAAAAGTTCCCAAACCCCAAGAATCTTTGCACATCCTTCTTGGTCTTCGGTGTCTTCCATTCCAGTACCGCTTGGACCTTGCCTGGATCCATGGCCAATCCCTTGTCTGACAAGCGGTACCCCAGGAATTCCACCTCCTTGGTATGAAACTGGCACTTCTCCAGTTTCACCCACAGCTGGTTGGCTTGCAGCCTGCCCAACACTTCTCGAACGTCTCTCACATGCTGCTCCTCATCTTCCGAATACACCAACACGTCGTCTAAAAAGGCCACACAATTCTTGTAGAGCAAAGGTCCCAGAACGTGGTTAATAAAAGCTTGAAAGCACGCGGAGTCTCCTTGTAGACCGAAGGGCATAACGAGGTATTCAAAGGCTCCCAAAGGGGTGAACATGGTGGTCTTCCATTCATCCCCCTTCCTTATGCGTATCAGATTGTACGCCCCCCGCAGGTCCAGCTTTGTAAAAATCTTTCCCTTCCTTACCCTGGTCAAAATGTCATCAATTCGGGGCATAGGGAAAGCCAGGGGTTCCGACACTGCATTCAGGGCCCTAAAGTCACACACAAGTCTTGGCTTATCTGTGTTTTTTTTGTCCACAAAAAACACTGGGCTGCCCCCCACCGCTCGGGACTCTCTGATGAAACCTCGCTTCAGGTTTTTGTCAATGAACTCCCTCAGCTCCTGCATCTCCCTGTCTGACATGGCGTACAGCTTGCCCACTGGGAGTTGGGCCCCAGGGAGTAGGTTGATTTGACAGTCAAAGGGTCTATGCGGTGGCAGTTTGTCTGCTTCCCTTTCGCTGAATACGTTGCTCAGATCTGCGTATTGCGGGGGCACCTTCCCTTTGTCCATTACTTCCATCCCGGCTAGGGTGACTCTGGCTCCTCCCGGAACCTTCCCCTCCTTGCAGTGTTCTAGGCAATGCGCTGACCCAAAGGAGACCACCCTCTGATGCCAGCCCACTAGCGGATCATGTAGCGCCAGCCAGCTCATCCCCAAAATGATGGGAGCTCCTCCCAAGGTGGCCACATTAAAAGCTATCCGTTCGGTGTGCCTTGCCACCCTCATTATCATCGGGACAGTCTGTTGGCTAACTTCTCCCCCCAACAGCTCTGTGCCGTCAATCGTAGTCACCTGCAAGGGGTTACTTAAAGGGATGGTCTGTATCTGGTGCTCAGCTGCAAACTCCTTACTCATGAAATTACAGGAGCTGCCTGAATCCAAAAGCGCCTTGATCTTTAGTGGGTGTCCGTTTGGCAGTTCTAGTAACACCTCTATCACTAAAGCAGGTCTGGGAGGTTCCGGCGTGGGCACTTTCACTGCTCTTTGGCCTGGCTGCTGTGCCCCGACGGTGGCAGCCAGGCGTTGGCTTTTACTTGCTCCTTGCTTTCCTCTTCCTTTTCCCCAACAGCTCCTGCCATCCCTTGCCATTCCTTTCTTTGTGGGCAGACTCTGGCAAAGTGCCCTGGCTGTTGGCAGAGATAACATCTCTTGGCGCTCTTTCCCTCCTTCTTCCGCCCTTCACTGGGATTTGAAACTGCGCGCGCCCGCGCTGTTCCAACTTCCATCGGCTCTGCTGGCGGGAAAGGTGGCTCTGGAATGTCTGGAATGCGGAGCTCCCTCCAACGGTCTCCTTTCCCTTCCCGCTTTTCCAAAGCCCTCGCCTCCTGGCGCGCTCCTATGGACAGCGCAGATTTGGTCAGCTGATCCATAGACTCCGCCCTGGGTCCCTGGGAAAGTTCATCTTTGATGGCCGAAGAAAGCCCCTCTTCGAAAAGCATCTGGATGGGTTCCGCCGATAGGTCCCACCCCAATTTATGAATCAGCATAGTAAACTCAGTCCAGTACTCACGGACAGATCGGCTTCCCTGCTGGCAAGCCATTAACTGCCTTCGCACCACCCCCTGCTCAATGTCGCTGGAAAACATCAGGTCCATGGCACGAAAAAACTTCCTCGTGTCCTTTAGGATCTCATTATTCGCTGCCATCAGGGGTCTAACCCAGTCCTTCGCCCCCGATTCGAGATGGCCAATTACAAAAGCCACTCGCGATTCCTCGTCGGGGAAGTCATCAAACTGCAGGTTGAGAGCGTATTGCATCTCTGTTCTAAAGGCATGATAGTTCCTGGGATCCCCCCCGAATTTCTGCACCAATCCTGGCACCTTTCTGGCGAGCGGGGTGGTTTTCTCCTTTCCCTTTTCTGCATCCTGAGTCCTCCTCTCCTCAAGCCTCGCCGTTTGCAGCGCCAGCTGGATCTCCAACGCCCTGTACCTTTCTTCCAGGCTTGGACCCCCTCCAGCTGCTCCTCCGGTTCCGGCTGGGTTGCTCATGATGCCTCTCCCTGCACAAGCTGACTTTCGGATTGCTGTGATGGGATGATGAGCTGCTTGTGCGTAAAATGCAAGTCCCTCAGAGTTTGATCAGGTTTTCAAACCTCTGCCTGTGACGGAGCCCCTCCAGCATGGCTGCGTCAATCGCTAGTAGAATCCGAAAGTGGTTGCTTTCGGAATCGTTTCCAACATAAAAGCTCTTTAACGGAAACACGTCTTCTGGACTCTCGGCGTGACAGTTTCCGGCGAGGAGTGGGTGTCCCTATAGGAGGTCCTGAGACCTCCCCACTGTTTTCGCTGGAAGCGTCTCTGAGCCATCCCTCCGACTCACTTTCCCTTGGAGTTCTTGCTCGCCCTCTACTGGTTCCCTCTTCCGCTGCTACTTCTCTCTCAACCTCAATGAGCCTTTGCACCTCCGGTTCTTTGGATGGCAGTTCCCTGACACTAGCTAACTGCGGTTGCAGTCCCAAAACATCTGGAGGGCCGAGTTTGGCCATGCCTGGACTAGAGGAACCTCGAGGCCCCTTCCAATTCTACAATTCCATGAAAATTCAGCCTCCTATATACAAGGGTAAAAATCTAGCTGTGCAAATTACCCTCAACAGCATCGCTGAACCATACCATCTTCTCCACCTAGGTTTGTAGCTCCCATATCCCCCTTTCAGCCTTCTATGCGCACACTGGATTTGGAACCCTTTTGGAATTGCATCTATGCTGCAATTCTATATCCATTTATCTGGGATTTGCATCTCTGCTGTTGTAGGCAGCATGCCTCTTAGTCTCAGGGTGGTGATTCGAGTCCCATGTTGGGCAAAAAGACTCCTGCATTGCAAAGAGTTAGACTCGATGTTCCTCATGATGCCTCCCAACTCTACAATTCCATGATTCTCTCATTCTATCGTGACCATACCCTGCTTGTGGACTTCTGTGAAAACAAAATGTTGGCTTAGATGGGCCTTTGGTCTGACCCAGCTGTGTTGTTCTGACAAATAAGCCTTGGGAACTCGACAGCATTTTGTTTTGAATAGATATATATAGGGTGGCATTGCCTGATGGATTTGACAGCTGAGCAATGGTGTGTGGCTCTCTTCGCTTTACCACCTCCTGCCCCAGACAAGACTATGTATGGCTCCGCTTGGCTCTGAGCGGTGAAACCATTCTTGTGTTAGATCAGGGGAAACTCCTATGGTACAAAAACACAGCACTGATCCAAGCCAATGGCAGCCACAAACAGGAGGCTGTAATTGCCTAATTGATCCCCTGGAGCCCTGTGGCATCTTTAATGCAAGTAATGCCTATAATTTGGCTATTAATGATCCCTTGCGAACGGGATAAACTGCCTCCATTAGACCAAGTGCCCTTTTTGCAATTCCCGACAGGCCCAAGCTCGTCAAAGTAAACCAAAGCAACCTGTTTCTTTTTGCCTGCTTTTGAGTTGGTGGTGGTATCCCAGAGAACTAATTTTGGGGGATCTGTACAGGTTTTAGTGCTGTTCACACTTAAGCCTCCTCTGAATGCGACTGGTTTTTAAATTTTAGCATTTTAAGATGCTTATAATATCTGGCACATTCAGGCTTGATTTACTTTGTTCTTCCATAAATGTGTGCTTGATTGTATTATATCACTGCAGAGGACCAGTGTTTGATTGAAACACACATTGTTTTCTTTATCATAGAACCACGGAGTTGGAAGGGAAGCTGAGGATCATCTAGACCAACCTGAATATAGGGATTGAACCTGAAACCTTGGCATTATCAGCACCACACTCTAACCAACTGAGCCATCCTAAGTTATACTTCATTGTTCATTTATATATCAGCATGTTTTTGTGTCTATTCCACAGGTACCAATGTATTTGTTTTATGGTTATAAAATTAGTTGTATTTGGGGAAGCACCACACCATACATTTAAAGTGCACTCAAAACACATTCAGTGCACTTGACTGCACCCAAAGAATCTTGGGAAATGTCGTTTCCCCTCTCACAGACCTGCAATTCCCAGTACCATAAAAAACTATGATTCTTAGGATTCTTTGGTAGAATTTGTGTGTTTAAATGTGCATTGGATGTATTTTAAATATATGCTTGTGGATCTGCCCTTAGTTGAGAAGTTTTGGGGTGTGTGTGTGTTTTTCTTTACATATTTTACCTCACAATTTCTTTGTTGCTTTGATTTTTGAGGTTGGTCCATATACACTCCCCTTTGTTTATTCCTGGATAATGAGGAGGTTCTGTTATGATAAATGATACACCCACCCACCCATCACATCTTACAGCTCACAGCGCTCATACCCAAATGCAGGATTTACACCAGAAATGGTCATCTTTTGACCTTCCAGATATTGTTATATTCCCATGATGGGATTGGTAGTGTAGCAACAGCTGCAGAGCCGTAGTTTTCCCATTACTGGTTGTGTAAACCACAGTATAAAATCTCAATACTGTAAAGCAGTGGTTCTCAACCTGTGGGTCCCCAGAAGTTGTTGGACTACAACTCCATAATCCCTGAGCTCTGGCCTTGCTAGCTAGGGGTGATGGGAGTTGTAGTTCATCTGGGGACCCACAGGTTGAGAAAGGCCTGGAAGAACTTCCTGACAGTAAGAGCTGTTCAACAGTGGAATTTGCTGCCAAGGAGTGTGGTGGAGTCTCCTTCTTTGGAGGTCTTTAAGCAGAGGCTTGACAACCATATGTCAGGAGTGCTCTGATGGTGTTTCCTGCTTGGCAGGGGGTTGGACTCGATGGCCCTTGAGGTCCCTTCCAACTCTATGATTCTATGCTGTAGAGGGACAATACTAGCGTAATGAGCACCGTGAGTGCTTGCAGGAGCCAGACCCTGAGCACTGTGAGAGTTTGCAAGAACCAGGCCCTTGCTGTGCTGACCTTGGGGGAAGCAGGTGCAGGCTGGCAGGCGTGGTCAGATGATGTGATGCACTGCACCTGGAGGCAAGCTATATAAGGCCTGCATTTCACCCTTGATTTCTGCATTTCACCATTTCTTTTCCACAGCAGTATAGTTTTATGCCATGCTGTGGCCTGTTCCTAGCTTCCTCTAGCCCCTGATCTCTGTTGGATCTGTTTCCATACCCTGGTCCTGGACTCTTGCTGTCCACGCCCTGGACCATGAGAACTTGTCGCTGTGATCCATGCCCTTTTGGGTGAGTAGAAAGCACTTCTGTATGCACACAATGGAGCAAGTAGTGACAATTTTTGTTGGCACCTCCATTTGCCACGTTGAACACTTCTCCAGAGGGATATCTGACCTTCCAAACAGCTTTGGGGGGTCGTTCAGAAGAAGGGAGTTGGAAGAGCCACAGCATGGGTAGGATAGCCCATATGGATCCTGGATATGGAGAATTGTTTTAGAGCAGATCTGCACTCATGGTTTATAACATTAAGGAATCGTTAAGGAATGATTTTCATAACATAGATGGATACATTACGTTTTTCTTGTACTATTAATAATGTGTTATTGGGAAGTGCTAGAGGAGGAGGTTAAATGTGTGGTGATTCAGTAGTCTAAAGACTTTGGTTACAATATTCAGATGGCATCTTGGGAAAAGCTTTGGAGACATGACTTAAAATTTACAGCTTGCTATGCTTTAAAAGAAAAATATATGAAGACTGATGGTACATTAAACCAAGCAAGCTGGCAGAAATGTATAAAACCAGCTCGAATCTTTGCTGGAGATGTAAAGAATCAGAGGAAACAATGTATCACATGTGGTGGAAATGTAAACATATTAAAAACGTTTGGGAAATTATTGATAATTAACTTTAAAAAATATTCAAATTAACTTTCATTAAAACGCCGGAAGCCTTCTTGTTAGGTATTATTGCTGCAGATATACCGAAAGAATTAAGAAAGATATTTATATATGCAACTACTGCGGTGAGAATGTTAATAGCTAAATGGTGGAAGGGAGATAAAATACCAGCTAAATTGGAATGGCAGGCGAAGTTATATGAATACAGTGGTACCTTGGGTTACAGATGCTTCAGGTTACAGACGCTTCAGGTTAGACTCCGCTAACCCAGAAATAGTACCTCGGGTTAAGAACTTTGCTTTAGGATGAGAACAGAAATCACGCAGCGGTGGCATGGCACAGCGGGAGGCTCCATTAGCTAAAGTGGTGCTTCAGGTTAAGAACAGTTTCAGGTTAAGAACGGACCTCCAGAACGAATTAAGTACTTAACCTGAGGTACCACTGTATGTAGAATTGGCAAAGATGACAGGGAAAATTAGGAACCTGCTATGGATCTGCTTGAATCATTTGCCAAGGGAACTGTTTATTTGGTTAATGTTTTGTGCACTTTAATAATTTTTGAGGGGGAAAAAACCCTTCTAAATGTTTGTAATAAACATGTCTGCTTAAGAGTGCGCTTTAATGAATCGGCTTTTTTTTTTAAGGAAAAATTTGCAATGCAAACATGTTGCAATATTTATTCCTAGACATAAGAATGTGACAAAAATGTGACCAAAAATCCCAAAAGTCCTCACTCCCCAAACACTGTGCTCGTGGGGGATGAATCCCTGCAAAATGAACAAAAATCCAAACCATTTTTAATAGTCAGATGACACTGTGACTCAGCTGCTAACAGCTGGCATTTATCACGGTCTTTGGGACTTTCTGACCAGAACTAGGGAAAAGCAAAGTGGTACCTCGGATTAAGTACTTAATTTGTTCTGGAGGTCTGTTCTTAACCTGAAACTGTTCTTAACCTGAAGCACCACTTTAGCTAATGGGGCCTCCCCCTGCCACCGTGCCACCGGAGCACAATTTCTGTTCTCGTCCTGAAGCAAAGTTCTTAACCTGAGATACTATTTCTGAGTTAGCGGAGTCTGTAACCTGAAGCGTATGTAACCTGAAGCGTATGTAACCTGAGGTACCACTGTATTAAGACAGGACTTCCTACAGTCAACATTTCACTTCTGAACTTTTATATGCATGGTGAAGGTCATCTTGGTTTATGAGGAGTCAGTAGATTAATCTGTTCTTCAGATTAACGTAGAAATCTAGTAATAAACAAATGTATGGAGACAACCAATTAACAACAATGCTTTGCAGTGTCAACATCTGGAAGGCTGCAGGTTTGCCATCCTTGGGATGGGCTGGCAATGGACTAGATAGACCTTTGAATCAGGAGGGCTTTCCTCTATGTTTTCATGACAATCTAGAAGTCAATTGTTTGGGAAAGCAGAGTGTGCAAGTATATATGAATGAAAATATCTCTGGACACTTGCATTGTAAACATCTACTGAAGAAAGGATTTCCTATTCCCTTCCTAGATATTATAGACCATCACAAAATAATTTAAATGGATTGACAGAAACAGTTTAGAATTGCCTAAAGCCGAAGTAAGAAATCTAGTTGAATTGGTACTGAACTCATCAAGAATTGGTGTGAAATTCAGAATATGTTCAGGGCAGTGTGAGGGAGATATGAGAGGTTTATGCTACAAGTCTAACCATGTCTACTCAGAAGTAACTCCAGCTGAATTCAGAGCTGCTTACTCCCAGTATGGTTAGGATTGTGCCCTTGCTCTGTGTTACAATGAAGGATAATTATGATCCCTCCAAAAGAACAAGAATTACTTCAAGAGCATTGGTTGAGATTATTTTCTCTTTTATAACTTACAACAGGACTGGGGAACCTTTGGCCTGCTAGACGCTGCTGAACTACAACTCCCATCGGCCCCAGCAAACATGACCAATGGCCTGGGATGATGGGAGTTGTAGTCTGATGGCCCAAAGGTTTTCCACAATTGACATATAATAAGAATATGAATGCTATCGGCATGGGACTATTGAGCAAGCTTTTTTGTTGAAGCAAAAGACTTGTATAGATATACCTAATATCTAAATATCCATTTGTTTTATAACAAACAGTGTAGCAAATCAATGAGTTGGCCAGATGTGGATACTCTGCCCTAAATATATTCCCTTGCTGAAATGGAGTGTCCAAACACCCCTTGGAATAGCTGTTGTTTCTTTTTCTTTTTTAAAGAATATTTATTAAAGTTTTCAATAGTAATACAATAAAAATAAAAAATAACAAAAATACAAAAATAAAAATACTTAAAAACACATAAAGTTTCCATTACTTATTTTTCATTAACTTATTTCCCAGACCTCCTCATACCTCCCTTTTTTGTATTCCAATTCAAATTGTTAGTTCAGCAAATCCTTATCAATAAATTTTAACCTATTTCTAAACCTTTTTTTCCATATTCTCAAGCATTACAGCTGGAAACCACTTAATTTCTATCCGACATCATTCTAACATTCATTAATTTTGCAATATTTCTGTAAATAGTCTTTAAATTTCTTCCAATCTTCTTCCGCCGACTCTTCTCCCTGGTCTCGGATTCTGCCAGTCATTTCTGCCAATCCCATATAGTCCATCACCTTCATCTGCCATTCTTCCAGAGTGGGTAGATCCTGTGTCTTCCAGGAATAGCTGTTGTTTCAAAGATAACATATTTTTGGTCTGTCTGAAGGTTTACAGATAGAAAGAGAAGCAGATGCGTAGAATAGGCCAATAACATGTTGAAATATCACACTGGTCTTAGCATGCTCACTCTTGTGGACAAGTGTTCGATGCAATCAACTTTCCATCTTTTCTAGAAGAAGAAAAAGTTTGGCTTGTATTAAAACACTGTCAGACTGGAAGTGTGTGCCTTTAAAATAAAAGCAGGTAGTTTTTTCTGCTGCTGTCTTTTTACAGACTTGAACCACAACTCCCGTTTGTGAGGATGTGGACTTTGCTGACGTTGAAATTCCTGCTCCCACTGGCATGGACAGCAAGGATAGGCTAAAGATGCTTTGCTGCTCGAGGCAAAGGATATTATGACACCCTCCCACTCCAAGTATAAAATCCAATTGGAATGGTAGCTGAATATTACTGCAGTACTGCGGATGGGACAGTGTCTCCTCCACCACCACCACACCTAGGGTGAGAAGGCTTGCTTAGTGGGTGCAGGGCAGGCTGGCTTGGGAGATTTGGAAGGACTAATGGGAGGCTGTTGCCCTCCACATCCCCTGCAGCATCTGCTGCAAGAGGCAGTTGCCTCCCTCTGCCTAATGTTAGGGCCGGTCCTGATGGAGAGGTATTGGAGCAAATGCAGCCATTGGTGCATGAGGGCAAGCAGACTGTTGCCATACAATCCTCCTCCTCAGTATAGATTACAGGATGGCGGCAGAAAATATTTTTTTAATTTGCCCTGTCACTAGCAAGATGGTGACTTATAAACTAGCAATCTTTGCCGTGAGTGCAGCTAAGACTTGATCACAAATACTGAAAAATGAGTTAATATACTGTAGAGCTGACAATAAGAAATGTTCAACTGCTTAGGCAGCAATCCTGCTCCCACAGACCTGGGAGTAAGCTCTATTAAACTCAAGGGGACCTACTTCTGAGTAGACATGCACAGCTTTGTGCTCTTAATGTGCGTTTGATATATAAGCTAACTATATTCTTGTTTGGGCGTCCTTGATATGTGGCAATGCAATTTCTTGCTGTGCAATGAAGAAATATTGATTGATATCCCCCCTTGATGCTCATTTCCAGAATGTCCCTTCTTCAAGGGAGCAGAGTATGGAATATAACATGGCCTCAGCGGAGATAAATGTTGATATAATCAATTAGCCCTGTGACACTGCTGGATTAGTCATTCTTTGTTGATATTTTAGTTCAACCCTGCCAGAAAAATTAGCATGACGTTGGAAAGGGGAAGTGGCACTCCGGGTGATAGAGCTTAACTTCCCTTGTCTACTTAAATCTGAGCAATGTACAATGTTCGTAAAGCAGAGAAAGTAACTTTTTCCAGTCGGATGCAGGAGACATTATTATGCAGGTAAGTTTTTATTCGAATATTTAATTGTTAACCAATTTTCTAGGGAGGTATGTTCAACTTGTATATTTGTGAATAAACCCAGATACCATGAAATGATCTCTCTTTTTCAAAGAAAGACAGACTTGGGTAAGGACTGCTTCTGGAACTTCTTATCACTTGAGGAACACATAACATTGGGAACATGACCATTTCTCTTCATCTGCTATTACATACTCCAAATCCAAATCTTATTAAATATTTTTTAAACCTATCATTGTCTGTTGACAATGTGGAACGCCCTCCCGCCAGATGTCAATGAAATAAACAACTATATGATTTTTAGAAGACATCTGAAGGCAGCCCTGTATAGGGATGTTAGATGTTTCACTGTGGTTTTATAATTTGTTGGAGGCTGACCAGAGTGACTGGGGCAACCCAGCCAGATGGGGGGGCATATAAATCACTCTTGGTCAGACCACACCTGGAATACTGTTTCGAATTCCAGGCACCACAATTTAAGAAGGATGTTGACAAGCTGGAATGTATGCAGAGGAAGGCATCCAAGATGATCAAAGGTCTGGAAGCCAAGCCTTACGAAGAGTGCTTGAAGGAGCTGGGTATGTTTAGCCTGGAAAAGAGGAGACTGAGAGGAGATATGATAGCCATCTTCAAATATCTTTAGGGCTGTCACATGGAAGAGGGAACAAGCTTGTTTTCTCCTGTTCTGGAAGGTAGGACTCAAACCAATGGCTTCTACTTACAAGAAAGGAGATTCTGGCTAAACATACAGAAAAACTTCCTGACGTTAAGGGCTGTTTGATGGTGGAACAGTCTCCCCTGGGAGGTTGTGGACTCTTCCTTTCTTGGATGTTTATAAGCAGAGGTTGGATGGTCATGCCATGGATGATTCAGCTGAAATTCCTGTATTGCAGGGGGTTGGACTAGATGACCCCAAGGATCCCTTCCAACTCTACAATTCTATGACTTGTAAAAGCATTTTCAAGAGTTGAAGGCGACAGCATTAGAGCTCGGGTATTTAAGTGACTTAAGATGTTTGTAGACTGCTGAGAGACTAGGAAGATATAGTGACTCAGTGCCAGAGCAAATGGTGGAAAAACCACACAAAATATTTTGGTGACTGACAGTTGGCCAGTTTAGGTTTCGAGACAGAGCTACTGGCTTAATTGAGGAAGTAATATTTCTGTCCAAGGCTCAGAAATTTCTGACTGATCTTAAAGTCAGCCCTTTGACTTTGGCGTCAGGGTATCCTAGTATTAAACGAGGTCATGTTTTTAAGTTTCCCACTGCTGTGTTACCCATGAAAGCACACATCCATACATCTAAGTCACAAATTGATAGTTACAGTCATAAATTGAACCTGTATGAAGCAGCCCTATAATAATCTCATAGATGCTCAGTTTAGGTGAGCTGCTTAAGACGTAAAGTGCTATTTTGCTTGACTAAGAACATTAGAGGTTTAATATAGCATTTGGATGTGCATAATGTCGTTTGAATGATTCACTGCTAGGAGCTTTGTTATCAGCAATGATTGATCTGTTATTTTAACAATGTAGCATGAGAATGTTGAAATCTGCTTCATTCCATTTCACATCTCGACATACTTCCTGGTTTTTAAATGTCACTTGGATATTTTTAGTTGTAAAAAGTTGCGAGCTCTATCTTTTTACCATACTGTTGCATGCCATCCCAACCTCCAAGCAGTGCGAAATTCCATGGGTTCCAGGCACTTTGCCAAGGGTTCGTGTTTACTTTGGAAATGGGGCACAGCGGAGACTGTGGTGTCTTTATGATATAGGGTTTATTTACACATATATACAACCTGAGCCTACGATGGAGGGGTTCAAAGCACTACACCTCAAGGGGGTTCTATTTCTTCCATGGCTGCCACCTTGGATTCAAACTGCCATCCCACATTGCTCATTCTCCAGCTTGCAAACTGCTTATAAAATGCCACTAGTTTTCCTCTTATATTAGGCAAAACCACAATCCTGAAAACTCTACTAAAAAAAAAATTATACTTTTCAGATTTATGCATTTCACTGATTTTACAACCATTTTGACTGTTCAGAACTTTACTTCCCCTACTTTCTGTGGTTCCTCAATTTTTTATATATATTTTTTCTGCATATCCAATTTAACTTAATTTGTTCATTTATTCATCTTTAAATATATACTCTTATGAAACTGCAGGTTATTACAATAATGCTGCCAATGTTTTTATCTGTTTGCAGTTTATCTCTAAATATTCAATAAACAATTTCCATTCTTTTATAAAATGTTTGTTATCTTGATTTCTTATTCTTCCAGTAAGTTTTGCCATTTCTGCATATTCTATAAGTTTCTGTATCCATTCTTCCTTTGCTGGGACTACTACTTCTTTCCATTTTTGGGCAGGTAACATACTTGCCACTGTAGTAGCACACATGAATTAGTCTCTATACATTTTAGGTAGTTCTGTCCCTATAATTCCCAAAGGGAAAAGCTTCTGGGGTTTTTTAAGAACATTATTTTAAACATCCTTTTCATTTCATTATATATCATTTCCCAGTAAGCCTTAACCTTACTACAATACCACTAAAAAGAACCTTCTTTCTCTTTACATTTCCAACACTTGTTTGATTTAGATTCATACATTTTTCCCCAGTTTACTCAGTGTTAGATACCATCGCTATCTCATTTTCATATACAGTGGTACCTCGGGTTAAGAACTTTGTTCTGGAGGTCCGTTGTTAACCTGAAACTGTTCTTAACCTGAGGTACCACTTTAGCTAATGGGGCCTCCCACTGCCGCTGCGCTGCCGCCACACGATTTCTGTTCTCAATCTGAAGCACAGTTCTTAACCCGAGGTAATATTTTTTGGTTAGCGGAGTCTGTAACCTGAAGCGCCTATAACCTGAAGCGTCTGTAACCCCAGGTACCACTGTAATTTTCGCTTAAACCATAACATGGTGTAAATTTTATATCCATATTCCACAATCATTCCCATGCTTCCATGCCTATATTATAACCAATATCTACTGCCCAATGTATCATTGAAGATTTTACTTGCCCATCCTTTCCCCCCCATTCCAATAATATTTTATACATCTTAGACAGCACTTTTACATTACATTCCAACAGGTCTCTCTCCAGTTGTGATATTTGTTCCCCAAACCCTTGTATCCTATCTTTCTTAAATACGGAAAACTCTACTATTGGCCTTTGTTCTTCTGTGTAACTCAGACAGCAGGGAAGGACTTCACCCACTTTCTGGCTGGCAGAGTCTTAGCTTTGCTGATGTCATTTTCAATGGATCATCACGCTTCCCTTTGTGCTCTTTTAAGAGTCCATCTCTCCAGGCGATGACGTCATCAGGAAGCCAGCCTAACTTACATTTCAACATGGCTTATATAATTAATATAGCTTAATTTAGGCCATATTCAGTGTATGGCACCTAGGAATTAGGAGTGGAGTCCAGGAATTAGACAATTGACCCAGATGGATGTACAAGGTTCCACATCCTGGGGATGCAATGCAGTACCAACCAGGTCACCTCTGCAGACATGGCTTCCGATGCATTGATGGGGGAAAGAGCAGGGCTGACATGACCACAGCATGCAGCTGTCTCTCCCTCTCATGTGATATCAATGACTGTGCCTTGAAACCGAATACTATTGAAATCTGCAGGACATCTGAACAAACATGGATATGACTGGGCTTTTCATGTATTTTCTCCATTTCATTCCATGCTAATTACTGAAGATGAAAGAAATCTTTGTTTGCACTCAGCTGGAGGAAAATTGGTTTCTTAAGGGGGGGAAATGGGCTGTGAGTGAGCGCTTTCCCCTGGCCAAAATGTTAATGTGTTGGCATCCAGTGAAGTATGGCTTGTATAGACTTGTGTTTGTTTCCAGTTTTTCCTATGTTTAATCCAAGCTAAGCCTGTTGGAGTGGGTGAGAAAACAGAACATCTACTTGTTTGTATTTGTTATGTTGTGAACGGGTTTTACCAAGCCTATATACTTGGGGCAGCCAATGCTGTGTCTCCAGATGTTGCTGGACAACAAGTCCCATCAATCCCAGGTGGCATAGCCAGTGGTCAGGGATGATGGGAGATGTAGTCCAACAATATCTGGAAGACACCACATTGCCTTCCCCTTCGATACAGTATATGAACCATTATACAGTACTGCATCCATACACAACATTGACGTACATACCCTCCAACATTTCTCCGTTGAAAAGAGGGGTGTCTTATTCAATGATGATGTTGGGTGGCTTCCAACATATATAAAAACATAATAAAACACAATAAATAATTTAAAAACTTCTCTATACAGGGCTGCCTATAAAGGCTGCATAGTTAGTTATCTCCTTGGCTTAGGGATCACATAACTCCATACCCTCCTATATTTCTCTGATAAAAATCAGGGCGTCCTAAGGAAAAGTGGGACATTCTGGCATCAAATCAGAAACCGGGATGGCTTCTGTAAATCTGGGACTATCCCTGTCAAATAGAGACACTTAGAGAGTCTGGATGTATGACATTCAGAGAAGGCATTCTTCCAAATTTCCAAACCTTCTCCAAATTTCTACTTGTATTTCTACACTGAATTACCTGGGCTTGTTCTGAAAGTGGAACAATGCAACAGGAATGCAGGTGGAGTGGAAAGGAACTAGAGAGCCTCTTGCGCATTGCCCAAAAAAGAGTAAGCATAACTCTCTCCAAAGAAGACACAGATTTGCATGAAACGGGCTTATGCTAATTTATATGAATGACTGCAACTTGAGAAATAGTTAGGATAATTTACATGGAAAGACAATCTCACCAGGGTGGGCGAAGGCCAAGTGAACTGTCTTGAGTCTGTTGTCCAGAGGTCAATTTTAACAGGCAACTTCAAGGCGTCTGCTTCCTTTCTGACGACTCTCTGTCTTCAAACTAGACCTAGACTGGTGGCATAGCTAGCTGCTTGGGTGCCCGGGACAGCACAAATGCCCTGCACCTGGGGCGGGGCAAGCTGGGGCAGAGCACCTGGGGCGGGGCACGGAGTCCACAAGTCCCACGTTACTGTTTTGGGCAGCGCGGAGCTTGCAGTTCCCCCAGCCACCATGTCACTCCCCAGGAGAGATGTGTGGCTCAGGCGTGCTGCAGGTCAGGCCCCGCAGTCGCCCCCCGCAGTGATAACACCCAGGGCAGCCTGCACCTACTGCACCCTCCTTCCTACACCACCCACCTAGACCAGACATCCCTTTGAACAGAGGACCATCTTCTGTAAATCTGGCCACATGTAGCCAGAGTGGGGAGGAGGAATGGAACAGGGAAAATAATCTTGTCCCCAATAGAGTCAAACTTTCCATTGTTTGTTATGTACTGAAGTTCTCACCCTGGGCCAGCAGGGGGATACTGTAGATAGTTTTCACTCAGGTCCACATATGCGAATAACGAATTGAAAGTGACGTTCAGTGATTGGATAGTTACAGAAAGTTGTTACTGTTGCGTTGTAGTGGAGCTCTATATAAGCAGGCTGGCTGAACCCTCCAGTTCAGTTCTGTTCTGGGTCTGTGAATAAACAAGAGCTGTTTGGAGAATTGCTGTGTCGTCTGATGTGTTCACCCACAACTTAACAGTTTCCTTGCCCAATAAAGAAATGAGTTTGCTGCTGGGGAGAGAGAGCGCTGGCTTCAAATTGTGTCTGAAAAAATTTGGAGTCTGTTGTGATATGTGTCACTGGTGTCAGGTATATGGGGTTGTTGGTGTTGACTGGGGTAAAACATCAGCTAGCAGTTCCAAGAGTAGCTTCACACTTTTTCTTTTTAATGTACAAGTGATACCTCGGTTTACGAACAGTCTTGTTTACGAACTATTCAGTTTACGAACTCCGCAAAACCGGAAGTAGTGCTCTGGTTTGCAAACTTTACCTCGGTCTACGAACAGAAGCTGAACGGTGGAAGGGCACTGGCAGCAGGAGGCCTCATTAGGGAAAGTGCACCTCAGTTTAATAATGGATTTGGTTTAAGAACGGACTTCAGGAACAGATTAAGTTCGTAAACCGAGGTACCACTGTACAGGTAAAATATTTTAGCTGTATTTCTAATTATGTAAAGAATAAATGCAACAAACCATGGATCATTCTAGTCCTGTATGGCTTGAAGCTGATCTTGGCTACTGCTCCCTGCCACATATAACTCTGATTGGCAACAAACTGCATTTAAGTTGTACATTGAAATAAGTCACTATGTAAAGGAGGGCTGCCAAATTTCCAGCTGGGCACTGTGGCTCTTCCTCCCATCTGCAAGTCAAAGTAGAAGGGTGTAGAGCAGTGTTTCCCAACCTTGTGCCTCCAGCTGTTTTTGAACTACAACTCCCATCATCCCTGACTAGCAAGACCAGTGGCAAGGGATGATGGGAATTGTAGTCCAAAAACAGCTGGAGGCACAAGGTTGGGAAACACTGGTGTAGAGACACTAGCACATGATGGTTAGTCATCAGAGTAGACCCATTGAAATCAATGGATTTAAATTATGTGATTCTGGGGATCTGCTCTGAGTAGGACTTAGCTGGTTATCACCCAACAGTTCTCTCCATCGCTTGTGAAAGGAGGCACACGGATCGGCCAGTCTGCCAGTATTTTCCATTTCTAATTGGAAGGGGCATTGGCTGAGAGCCAGTAAAACCGAGGCATTTTCCTCTGCAAAATGGGAGCAAAAAGTGTTACTTGAGCTGGTAAAAGCAATCCATTGCATATGTTTCCAGCTTCTAGCTACTGACTTACTAGTTGTTTGTTTGTTTGTGTGTGTGTGTGTGTGTGTGTGTGTGTGTGTAAGTGTAAGATGCTGCAGTGCTAGTTAAAATAGATAAATCACAGTGGCTTTAAAGGATGATTCCAAGCCAATTTGGAAGTTCAATCTCTTCTGAATCCTATTTAAAAAAAATAAATCTGTATTTGTTTTATTTAGGCTCGTATGCTTGTCCCTCCCACCGCAGTCTAGCTTGTCAGAGTCGAAGTTCTAGTTTTCATTCAGAAGAACAAACAGGACCTATCTCTTTGCATCAATAGGCATGCTTTGCATAAGCTGCATGGGAGATTTCCATTTTTAATGGCTTTAATTAGCATTTATGAAAAACCCTGGTTTACTATGATATAAAGTGACAGATTTAATTTGTTAAGTGGGTAGTAATAAAGTGTGAGTTGATTTGTTTCACTATAGTTTAAAAGGCCTGCTCAACAGGGCTTCCGTGTTAATTCATTAAGCATGCTTTGGACCTTATGGAGTCTTCTCTCTCTCTCTCTCTCTCTCTCTCTTTTTGTAGATTTAATTAACACAAATCTAACTCTCGGGAGATTTAGTGTCCTCTACAAATGTATGTGACAGAGACAGTCATTTAAAATCCATCTATGTCTTTATGTTCATTTACTCTAAAAGGGGATTATAAATGAAACAAAATGATTGTAATTGCCACAGTAAAGAATGAAGCCCTTAAGTGTAATGCCGCTACGATTGCAAGAAGTCAAGGAAGCAAGAATATGTATCGGAGCAGATTTTTTAAATAAAAAAAACTGTGGTGAATTTCATAGAAAGGGAGCATAAGAGGTCCTCGTTCTTGGCAGAATGCCTTATATTGATTTCTTTTTTATATATAAAAAAAGAAGTAATTGAGACTACAATTCTATACCACTTTCCTGGGAGTAAGCACCATTGAGCTCAATGGGACTTACTTCTGAATAGATGCATGAAGGATTGTAAATCGATTTAAATCACTTTTAACTGGTTGTAGGAACACGTATCCTACAACCAGTTAAAAGTGATTTAAAGAGCGCCAAAGAATAGATGCTTTTGAATTATGGTGCTGGAGGAGACTCTTGAGAAGTCCTATGGACTGCAAGAAGATACAACCTATCCATTCTTAAGGAAATAAGCCCTGAGTGCTCACTAGAAGGACAGATCCTGAAGCTTAGGCTCCAATACTCTGGCCACCTCATGAGAAGAGAAGACTCCCTGGAAAAGACCCTGATGTTGGGAAAGATGGAGGGCACAAGGAGCAGGGAATGACAGAGGACAAGATGGTTGGTCAGTGTTCTCAAAGCTACCAACATGAGACTGACCAAACTGCACGAGGCAGTGGAAGACAGGAGTGCCTGGCGTGCTCTGGTCCATGGGGTCATGAAGAACTGGACACGACTAAACAACAACAAAAGGATCATGTATCCTGGCTTGGCCTGTATAATTTGAGGGCCAGGGAGCCAAATGCAACTCGCTCGAGTGATGTGTTGTGCACTGTCTGGGACTGACAACTTCTGTTTGTTTGTTTGTTTGTTTGTTTGTTTGTAGTACTAGTCAAACAGCAAAAACTGGAGGTTTACTTAGCCACCATATGTTGTTGAAGTTCTGTATTGCGGTGGTGTCATCACAAGTTATATTGACCTAGCCTAGGCAATGTAAGACAACAAAAATTGAGTGCAGGGGTGGGGGAGCTCTGGCCCAGAAGCCAAAGAAATTTTCCTTCACGTGCTGCGGTCCAAAGGTTTTATAGCTTGAATTGGGGCCCAGAAAACTGCTGAAAACCAATGTAAGCTTGTTCAGCAAGGACCATCATAATGCATTCAGAATGGCTGATTCCTGTTAGGAATCTCACTGGGGAATTCTGGGCCACCTGAAATTTCTGGTCCATCTTCAGGCACAGTCCTGTGAACTGCTGTAACATATTGCAGTAACCTAGATGGGAGTTTACTAGAGCATAGATTTATCTTGTGAAACACCCTGAGATCTTTTGAGGAAGGGCGGTATATAAATCAAATAAATAAAATATTATAATAAAGCAGATTGTTGATGCCAGGGCCACCAGCTTATGCTGGTGAAATGTAGCACAGTGCTGCTAATTGCAGTAGCTTAAGCTGTGAATCTAATCCTTCAGAGGAAATGCAACCCCTTCCAGAACTGGTCGATACGCACATCATCTCTGTCTTGTTTGGATTAAGTCTCATCCATCCTTCACCACAGCCAGGGACCTGTCCAGTCCAGCACACCCACTGCTACACTTGATGAAGATGAAGAAGAGAAATAGTGTGCCATCTCTGTGTTGAAGACAACATGCTCCAAAACTCCAGCTCCCTCCCCCAATGGTTTCCTATTAAGAAGTGTGGGAGATAGGATCGAGCCCTGTGGAAATCCGTAATACAAGCTCCACATGGCTAAACATACACCCCTGCCCAGCACCACTTTCTGGGTCTGAGAGACCAGGTAGGAGCAAAACCATGTGCTGCCATCAGACAGCCATCCTAGAAGGACACCGTGATTGATGGCATCAAAAGTTCCTGAAAGGTAAAAAAAAATCAATGGGGTTACAGTCCCACCCCTCTCTCTCATCACAAGGATCTGTGTAGCATCCATCTCCTCCAGAGTCTTGCTCAAGAAGGGAACGTTTGCCATGGGCCTATAGCTGTTTAGATTTTCTAGGTCCTGGGAAGCCATCTTTAGAAATGGCCTTGTTTTTTCCTCCTTGAGATGGTGGGAACAACTTGCTATTAGAATGAGGCATTTATAAACTCCCTCCCCATATCCTCTCCCTGCCCCCCTGCCGCCAAGAGGGGCACATGCAGTCACACAAAGCCAATCCAAGAACTTGCCATATCCTTCAGCTACATCAACTGAAACTCCTCCATCAATATTGGATCAACAGTATTGATCCCCTTATTATTTTTTTGGTTCACTTTTTGTCTATTTGATGCTGGACTTATCTGTTGACTTCGCCTCTTCTCCCCACCCCCCCTTCACCACTATGCAATAACCCTCTATAAGAAATTTTTGTTTTTAGAAACATAGAAAGCCGAGTAGAATCATCTAGTCCATGTGTGACCTGAGGGCTGCAGATGGCTCTTAGAGGCTTGCAATATGGCCTACACAGGCATCTAAGCTGTCCCTTTCCACCAGTTCCCCTTTTTCAATTTTATCCACATGTAAACCGGTGTAGTTGTGATGAGGAGCAAGGCGTATGAGGAAAGTCATCCCTGCATGGCTACTTCCTATGTCAACATTGCTCCTTTCAGTTCTTAAGATTCTCAGACTGTACTCTATGGCTTCAGTAACTGCTGTGAGCTCTTAAGAAACATTCATGGTTTACTATATGAGCTTTCATAGGCAATAGTCCACATTATTGTCTTGTATTTCACATATTTATCTTTAACCACTAGATGTCTCTCCTATGTTATTAGAGAATTATGCCATTAGAGAATTAAGCTTGCCTTTTCGCTCCCTCCCCACAATTGTCGCTCCCCCCCCAACCATTTTAAATGTGTCCCCCAGTTAAGGAAATGGCAAAAGTAGGATATGAGGAGTTCCAACATCCTTGTCTAATGTTCAACTGAAGGAACTGTATTTCATGTAGTTTATGATTCCTGTGGCTACTTACAAGGAAGTAATTCCACTGCGATCAATGGGAGCTCCTTCCAATGGGTCTTATCTATGTTTGATTGCATTTGTTACAAGTCTTCTAACACTTGCTCTTCAGCTGCTTGACCTGTTGCTTCATTGCCCTTAGCTCCTCTGAGTAACTAGATGCTGAAATGAGTCTGAGCCAAGGACACTTGGGAGTGATATTGCTGGCTCACCCCACATTCCAGTCAGTGACCAGAACTTTAGCAGGAATGCCAGACATACCCATAGGAAATTTCTCTAGCACCCCCAGGGATCCATTGGTTGAATCAGCTGTCTATAGCTGATAATCAAAACTGGTCCTCCACCCCTACAGATATTATAGTTACAGGTCAAACCTGTCCACCACAAGCCTGTGATGATATTGTCTGCGATAATGGAGTCAATTGCAGCTCACCCATCCACTGTTTATTACCCTCTATTCCAAAACAGAAGACGATATCAAATCTGTGTCCTGCCACATGTGGTGAACCAAATATAATCTGAGATGATCCCATGGTTGTTGTGCAGGCCATGAACTCATGAACCACTCTAGGCAAGACCTCTTTGGTACATACTTTGTGGAGTCCTTGAGCTCTTCAACACCACAGCCAAGATGGCCTCTGTGAGGGCAAGCAGGGAAACAATTGGGCAGCAGGGTGGACGACCTGCAGAATCCAAATCCTGGCTGATTCCCAACCTAAAGTTCAAACACTTGACTTCATTCCAATGTTGAATAGAGTCCTTGATCAGAAGAATCTAATTCCTATAGACCTCCCTGCCCCCACAAGTTTAGGCTGGTGGTGGTAGTGACGAACCTGGAGGTTATGTATGGCTGAGGTGAATTAATATTACCACAAAGCATTCAAGATTGTGAATTCACATTGAAATGTGGGGTCAGGGGGGGGAGCTTAAAAAAATAAACATGTAGTGTATTCCTATGTATGATTACCACTTTAAAAAAAAAGCTTTTTAAAAAGGTGACGTGAGAGAAAGGGGTAACGTGAAAAAATAGACCATGTTCAAAGGCCTTCCTCACAGGTAACTGTAGAGAGCTAAGTGCCCCCTCCTCACACACATACTACAACACCAAAAGAATTCCAATTTCTAATCAAAACAGAAGTTCAAGTCTGTTGGCTTCTGTTGCAGTGTAAAAAGTAAATAAATATTCTAAACCTTCATAATATATATACATACACCACTGGTGGGGATCAATGTAAAATAACCCAGTCAACTCTGGCATGGTTAAATATTAAATATGTACCCTGTTTGCCAGCAAGCACAGTCTCTTTTGTCTGGCTTCCCCCCACATCTCCCGTTCTGCTGTTTTTGTTGGCATCGTGGTCTTTATTGTCACATTGAGTCCCGCTGGTGGCAGTGAAGTGCTATGAAGCCACCGGAGGTTGCAACCTTCCCCTTAACTGTTGGCGCTTGTTCCGGAGATGAGTGCTGGAGCTGTGGACTCTGAAGGTTATTCAAAGCATCCTCTTTGTGTTTTGTCTGTCTGCCCCTGGGAAAGGAACTGCTCATGTATGCAGTGCAAACTTTTTGCCCGCTGCTCTGAGAAATCAGACACCTGCTGCTCCAGTATGGCCAAATTGATGCTTGCTGGCGCCTTTCAGGAATCTCTCTCTCTGCATTTCCTAACTACAGGAGATTTGTAGCCCTCCGCTCTAGTTAGAATGTGTGTGGTTAAAGCTTCATTTAAAGTACCTGCAATCTTTCAAAACAGAAAAGGTATTGTCCTGGTGGATTTATCTCAGCGTGCATTAATTTCATTTATGTCTGATGCTGTATTTTTAATATTCGGTTGGAAACAACCCAGAGTGGCTGGGGAAACCCAGCCAGATGGCTGGGTATGAATAATAAATATTATTATTATTATTATTATTATTATTATTATTATTATTATTATTATTATCAGGCATGACCAAACTTGGCCCTCCAGATGTTTTGGGACTACAATTCCCATCATCCCTGAACACTGGTCCTGTTAGCTAGGGATGATGGGAGTTGTAGTCCCAAAACATCTGGAGGGCCAAGTTTGGCCATGCTTGATTTAGATGCTTTCTTCTTCTTCTTCTTCTTCTTCTTCTTCTTCTTCTTCTTCTTCTTCTTCTTCTTCTTCTTCTTCTTCTTCTTCTTCTTCTTCTTCTTCTTCTTCTTCTTCTTCTTCTTCTTCTTCTTCTTCTTCTTCTTCTTCTTCTTCTTCTTCTTCTTCTTCATGGCTTTGGTTGGGGCAGGCTTGCAAGCCTGAAATGGATACCTGTGATACTTCCCCCTTTATGATCTAGTAAAACTCAAACAAAACCCCTGCTGTTAAACTGGGATTACTGCAAATGGTCTGTATAACTATAAAATAGGATTTGAAAGCAATACAATTAGGTTGAGGGTGGGGAGGAATTCTTGGTTAGTATAATATCTATATCTATCAAATGTTTTTCCCCCTGTAAGGATTCCCCCTGGTCCAGATTGTTTGAATGCCTTGATTGCTTAAATGTTTCCAAAGAAGAAAGCATACACGACTTTAATAGCTTCCTAAATTAGGATACTCCTATATATCTTAACCAAGCCGTGGATTAAATTATTGTGCTCATTTTGTGTGCCTCTCTCTCTCAATCTTCCACATAAAATGAACTCTGTAGTGCAAGCCATCAGTCATGATCTGTTAATATCAAACACTCCAAAAAAGGTCTGTACCTTTGTGAATATTCAGTTACTGTATTTGAAGCTGATGCGTGAAACGCTAAGGACATCTAGTGGAGAAAGAGCCACAGGAGAGACATCAGTTCCTGAAAATGTCCTCCCCCCCCTTCCCCCTGCTTACATTTCCATTTTCTTTTCTGTGTACCAGTTTGCTTGGTGCCTGAAAATAAACTGTCCTGATAGAAGAGGCTATTCTTTTCCGCTAGCAAAATGATTGCCCTGACGAGGGAGAACTTCTGGCCCTCCAGATATTGTTCAGTCGTCCCTGACTGGCCATGATGTCTAGGGGGTGATGGGAGTCCAACAACATCTGGAGGGACAACCCTCTCCTGTAACCATTCTCAAAGCCACCCAAGTTTGCAAACACATAACAACTATTAACATCTGGCATTCCGGGGAGATGCCTGAGCTCCGGTTCTCTGCTGATGCCCGCTCTTAATATTTCTCTCAGAATACTCAGCCAAATTGACAGACATAATAAGACAAAACCCAAAAAGTGAAGTAAAAAAAGAATGGGAGTGCCTAAATGAATATCTCAAAGGTCAAGGTTCGAGGACAGAAATCTGGCTAAGTCTGGAATAACCTTGTGAAGTGAAAGGATATGAAAGAGGGATTTATATCTAGATGTTAGGATAGAGATGATAAAGAAAACAGGAAGACACAATGAGAGATAAAGGAGGTCCTGTGGGATTGGTGGAAGTCAATGTCTTGTTGTTGTTTTAGTGTTTATAATAACTTTTAAGATATGGATTTGGTTTTCGTTGTTTTTATTGTTGCTTTCTTTAGTTTTCGAATGTTGATTTTTGTGTGTTGTGTATTGTTATTTTTAAAGTCACAGTTGTCCTTATCACATAATTTATGTGTCAAGTTCGCCAATTCCGCATAGTCCATCAGTTTCTCTTGCCACAGTTCTTTGGTCGGGGTTCTTAATATTTCTTTTTGACCTGACCCTTTGAACAATGCCAGGCAGCTGGATCTAGCTACCCTTAACATTTCTCATAATGCCCCTGACCTAGCACGGCTGTAGAAAGTAGTATAGAATTTGAAAGGGTGTCTTGAGGCAGCACAAAGCATCGCTACCACAGCTAGGCAAAGCCCACCAGAAACCACAGGTAGGAAAGAAGAGACCAATCAGGGAACACTTTACTCAGGGCCTCCTCAAACCTGGAGCCACCCCTGAGTGTATAGAATCTCCCCCCCCATATTGTTCTTGATTATTAAGGAGGGAGAAACCTACCACACGATTCTACAGTGATACCTTGGTTTTCAAACTTCCGGAAGTCTGTTCCAAAACCAAAGCGTCCCAGAACCAAGGTGTGTTTTTCCATGGAAAGTAACGCAAAGCAGATTAATCCGTTCCAGACTTTTAAAAACAACCCCTAAAAGAGCAATTTAACATGAATTTTACTATCTGACAAAACCATTGATTCATAAAATGAAAGCAATAAACAATGTACTACAGTCACACAATCAATCAATCAATCAGTAGCTGAACTGGGTTCCACACAGTGACAAAAACAAAACAAAAAAGAGCCACAAAAACAAAAATGCAAAATAAATAGCAAAAACAGACTCAAAATGGAAGTGTGGCACTCAAAACGGAGCATGTTTGGCTTCCGAAAAAAGTTCACAAACCGGAACACTTACTTCCGGGTTTGCAGTGTTTGGGTTCCAAGTTGTTTGAGTACAAAGGCGTTTGAGAACCAAAGTACCACTGTATAGACTATTAAGGAAAACACAAGCTGGGCGCAGTAATCCATGCCTTAATTACATCCAGGTTCAGTGCTTTTTTCTAGGGGTACGCAGGGGTAGGCATACTCCTAAACATTTTGTGAATCTTTGTACTTTTGTCCATTTACTGCATTTATTTCCCCCGATTTGAACTATAAAATGGTCATTTTCTTGACTCAAAATGGGAGTACCCCTGAACATTTTTTAAAAGAAAAAAAGCACTGTGCAGGTTAGACTAATGTAATGCACTTTGTGTACAGCTGCCTCTGAAAGGTGCCTGAGAACTGCAAGTGGTGTAGAATGCAACCTCAAGGTTACTGAGTAGAGCAGGCATCCTCAAACTTGGCCCTCCAGCTGTTTTGGGACTACAACTCCCATCATCCCTAGCTAACAGGACCAGTGGTCAGGGATGATGGGAATTGTAGTTCCAAAACAGCTGGAGGGCCGAGTGTGGGGATGCCTGGACTAGAGCCTGCCACTTGTATATATTACACAAATCTTGCAATTGAATTGCCTTCTGCTTGGCTTCCAGGCTCCATTATATGCTTACGCTGACCTTTAAAGTCCTAGGGCAGGGCTTGCACAGAAATTCCACCAGAAGGGTCTGCACCTGATGTTGGATCATAGAGAACAGGGGTCCGCTTGGTGTACCATCCACATTGCTGCCCAACAGCTTCCTTGGTAGAGCTGGTTTAGGCAGGCTCAGAAGTGGTGCTGACATAGGAGCCAAATCCTAGGGACTGAGGTCCCTTCAGCCCTCCAATAAAATATTTGAGGGGGCCCAGCTCCCTAAAGTTGATGGGCATTTCCAGTCAATGTGTGTGCATGCACCGTGTCGTGTGATCAATTATATGGGGCAGAACTTACCTGCACCAGCCAATATTTTATTCCAGTAGGCACCCCTGGATGCTGATAACAATACTGAGATGCTTCAGTATCTGCAATAAGGTTTAGTTTGGGGGGCCAGTTTAGGACTTTATGGCCTTGATGATAACCAGGGATTGCATAGTCAGCATATCATTGGTTCAACACATGTTTCTGGTCACAGCTTTGACCTGGTTTTTGCTAACAAACAGGCTGGTTGGGGTTCCATGGTGGGGGTGTTATTCTTATGGGGATTCCCGAATGCTCTGGGTGATTTTCCAGTTGGTATGTCTAGTGCTCCCATTGAGGTTCTGGTCTCGCTGTGCTGTGGTGGAATGGAAAGGGCCATCAACAAGATTTCCCCTCTCAAAAATGCCGAGCCCCAAACGCACCCTGGTTTTTCAGTGAGCTTCAGATAATGAAGTGGGTTGGACAATGGATGGTATGTAAGTGGTGCAAATCTCATAGTGAAGCTGATGTAATATAAGTTATAGCAGACAGTCAAGCCTTCCATGTGGCACTGATAATGGTGATGAGAAACTGCTTCTCCATCTCCATGTTATCCACAAGATGTCCAGCAGAGCCTTTCAGAGTGGTTAAGGGACTGGTGAACTCTGGGTCACAGTCTAGAACAGTGTTTCCCAAGCTTGGGTCTCCAGATGTTTTTGACTACAACTCCCATCATCCCTAGCTAGCAGGACCAGTGGTCAGGGATGATGGGAATTGTAGTCCAAAAACAGCTCTGGCTCTGGGAAATTGGTGACCACTCTGTGAAGTTGTCCTCCCTCTGAAGGAGCAGGTACATAGTTTAGTGGTGCTGTTCAATTAATCTTTGTCATTGGTGATCTCAGTTGCAAGGCGTGGCTTTCACCAGCTCCAACTGACTCACCTGTCATTCCTTTGGTTTTTTCCCCAGAAAAAATTATTCATTTTATAACACAAATAAACAATACAAACAGAAATACAAACAATACAAACAAATTCTTGTCTTATCCCACTATTTTCTAAATGTTGTTAGGTGAGCTTCCCCAAGTCCCCCCATCTGATTTTCATTTTACCTCATCTTTAGCTGTTTCATATATCATACTTTTAAACCATTTTTTAATCACACTTTTACCATAAAAATCTTCACATTTTATCACTTACAGATAATACTATTTTAAAATACACTATCTTCTACTTCTAACCCTACAGCCTATATCCACTTCCAAAGCTATTCTAAGATTTAAATATTAACATTTTTTCAAATATTCTTTAAACTTCTTCCAGTCTTCTTCCACCGTCTCTTCTCTCTGGTCTTGGAGTCTCCCAGTCAGTTCGGCAAGTTCCATACAGTCCATCATCTTCATCTGCCATTCTTCTATAGTATTCTTCACTAATAATATTCTCACAGCTGTTGTGGCATACAGAAAAAAATAACATCCTTTTTGGGGATTTCTCCCCCCACTATACCAAGCAAAAAGGCTTCTGGTTTCTTAATAAATGTGTTTTTCCACATCTTTTTCAGTTCATTATAGATCCTTTCCCATAAGTCTTTTACCTTGAGGCACGTCCACCACATGTGGTAAAAGGTTCCATCTTTTTCCTTACATTTCGAGGCACCTGTGGTCATTCCTGGACCAGGATAGCCTAGCTGAGTGGCAGCCATAATACTTGCGTTGTGGGATCTTCACTGGCTACCTGTATGTTAGCAGGCCCAAGTTGGAATTAATGTACAAAGCCCTGAATGTATTGGAGTCTAGGTAGCTGATGGAGCATCTCTTCCCATACCAGCCGGCCTCGATTGTGAGGTCGTCAGAGGGGTCTGTTGCACTCTCACCTGATGTGGGATAGGGTCTTCTCTGTGGTTGTGTCTTGACTGTGGAACACTCTTCTCTGAGAGACATCTCTTCAATTAACACGCTTTGGCAATTTGACATTTCTTTTCACTCAGACTTGGTTAGCCTGCTCTGGATCAGTGGATTGTGATGTTTCTATAGATCTGTTCCTATTTATTGGACTTTGTTTTGTGTTCCTCAACTTCCAACACTTTTTGATGAATGGATGATTGTTTTATTGATTGATGCGTAAACTGCTTTGATCACTTTATACCCTATCGAAAGACTGGTGGGGTGGGAGAGAAGGTAAGCTTTGACCGGGCATCAAAAAGATGTCAGTGGAGGCACCCGGTGGACCTTACAGGGGAGAGCACTCCACAAGCAGGGAGCCACAACTGAAAGGGCTCTCTCTTCCAGGTCTCCCTCAAAGGAGGGACCCAGAGAATGACTTCTGATGAAGATCTAAGGTTCCAGATACATTTGTATTGGGAGAGGGGTTCCCTAAGAAACTACTATTGAAGGTCTAATTCCACAGAAATCATTTTTTTAAATTAGAAACGAGGCACAAATAAATACAGCATGTAATCGCTTTGCTCGGCATCTGTTCAATATTGATAACTTGAGATGTTACTCTCAACGTAGACTGCCTTTCCAAGCCATCTGCGCCAAAGGCCCTGACAGGACTTGTTTGCAATTTGCATAGCACTGAAAGCCTGAGATGGGAGAAGGAGATGGCTTGCATAATGAATCTATCAGAAAGAGTGAAGGAATGCAAAATAAACAAATCAACCAGATGAATGCTAATTATCTATCGGCACCATCTTGAAACATCCAGTATTCAGAACAAATCAGTCACGTCACTGGGTACCTATTCTGCTTTTTGCCCCATCAGCTTTACAGAACGGATATGCGTTCCAGAAAGGTAGCTCCTAAATAAATATTATTTTAGTTTAATTGGATTGAAATTTACTAATGCAAATTCCGATATCTCTAATTCTTTCCCTTCCCTCTTTATGGTAATAACCCTCTAATGGCTTAAGCCTATGAAGGGGGGAAAACACACACATACACACACACACAGAAGATTTTTAACTAGCGACTTTACAGGGGGCAGAAAGGAGCAAAGAAGATTTAGTGGTGAAAAGAGCAAATAAATAGGTGCTCCAAGATTAAAAAGAGGGTAGAAATTGCGTGCTGAGCTGTTGAAAGGCCTCTCTGTGTTTAAAGAAAAATATTGTTTGGTGCTTTCACCAGTGTGCATGATCAAAATAAGAGGTACAAATTAGTTCATGGCTGCTGAAGCTACAAAACATCATGCAGAGAGCTGTCTTTGGGAACGTTTTAATGAGGAGAAGAGGTCATCAGACTGTGACATTGCTTTTCAGAATTCTTCAAGAACAACACAGACTTCCTGTTCCAAATGTGGTAAAGAATAAAACAACCTTAGTAGTAATCGTACAACTTTTGAACTGTGTTCCTTGGAAATACAGTGCAGTGCTCATTTTGTAGCTTTAGTTAGCTATCTCAAAGGCTCTCTGCCATATTTTTCCATGTGCCCTTATTTCAAAAGTACAGTGGAATGACAGAGCTCCGACGAGGGCTATATTTATAAAAATAAAGTTTTATTCAGTTCTTCTCAAAGTGATTTTAATGTTTTCCATTGCTCTGGGTGAGATGGTACACTGTGGCTCTCTTCATTAACATTTTCCGTCATTGCAGAAAATAAAATAAAATAAAATAATAGATATGCAGGATTACCACATGCCATTTGAAAGGGAGGCCAAACATGACTTTGAAATTAAACTCGCCACAATTTTAGTTTTTTGGCGTTTCAAAAACATGGTATTTAAAAAATGGAGCAAGCAGCATTCTGGGTCAAATGCCCCTACCCTACTGGTCCCAACAAAAATGCCATTATTCAAATAGGGAATGCATAGAATATGCTGACGGACAGTCAAGAAATCCATTTTGTAGTAGGCAATAAGCAGAGTACTAATTAGATTACCACAGAGTATTCTAATTATAGTATTATTATTCCTGGTAAATAATAAAACATGCAGAGTACTTTGGGGGGGGGGGAATAGGATCAGTTGTGCTTGGTAGCTGCTAAAGACATTAATAAATCAAGCAAATATTTCTTACTCTTGCTTTTCGCGGCAGCACCGCTGTCTATGTGCAGTTGTTGCTGCATGAGCAAAGCCTATTCTGGCAACCTAGAGAACGGTAATAGCAATTGCTGCTGATCTGCAGGTGTCTTTGTATTGGGAACACACCTGTTTTGAAGCTTGTCTCAGAGCACTGCCAATGTAGGATGAAGTAGTATAAAATAATTCTGCAAGGAGAGGTACGTTGAAAATGCAAGAACTTCTGTCGCAAGCTGTTGCACATCTTTCTCTAGTGCCTAATGGGTCGCCTCTGGTGGGGGCAAGGTGTGCCACTTCTGGGAGATGGGGGAAAATCCTGGTGGTGGTCTAGTGGCGTTGGGCAATTGAAAGGGGTGGGTAGGCCAGGAAACTGACAACGTATAGCCCAGAAGTTCACCTGTAGTCCACACTGTGATCATTTAGGGGAGTGAGCGAAAACATTTTTACTCACCCCAAAGTCTCAATAGATGTTTGCTTCTTTTATTTGAGTAAGTTTGAATCTGTTTTAATATTTTCAGCTGCTATTTATTTGTTTTATGCTGCACACCACTTGAAATCTGAGCAGGGATGGGGAACCTGTGGCCTTCCAGAGGTTTCTGAACTCCAGCTCCCATCAGCCCCAGTCAGAAAAGCCAAAGGTGAGGAATGATGGGAATTGTAGTTCAGCAACCTATGGAGGCATGGTTTATGCCGCCAGTTGACGATCACACAATTTCCCCAAGTATTTTAAGTTTTAGATCATTTTGGGAGTTTTGCTGTATTCTGACCTACACCAGAGGTTTTTTTAAAAAAATCCTGCTCTACGTTATTGTTTTGTTGTATTTGGTTATGCTAATTTGTCGGTTTAAATTGGGTTGCAAATTAGGTGGTCCCACCTTCTGTTCTAAAAACTTTTGAAGAAGGGCACTTAATAACTTTTTTAATAATAGAAATAATATAATAAAAATGAATGATTTAAATAAGCAAACCGGGCTGTGCAAAGCAGGTTGCTTTGATCAATGGCAAGCCAACCCCTCTTCTTGACCTACAGTTTCTGGAAATTCTCGCAGCCTGTCATCCTCTCTGTTCTCTCCAGGGGCAGACACCTGTGGAGAGGGTGTTGCCTTGCTTTGCTAGTCTCTAAGATCACATGTTGAATCATTCAGCTGATTCTGACAACATGGCTTTCCTTCCCTGAGGAACCCATGAGGCAATCAAGACAAAAAGGTTGCATCATTTACAGCCTGAGGTGAAATGGGAAGGTGCCACCCCACTCCTGAAGCCTTCCTTACTTGGGTTGTGTAGTGGCACCCCTGAAGCAGCTGTGACAATGGTGGAGTCCAGTGAGATCTCGCAGAGCTGGTGATGGGGTTCCACTGCCTGAGGCACTGCCTGAGCCTGTGTCAGGGAACTGGAGCCATAGAAGGGGGAGGGAATGGGAACTTACCGGGAGAAAGTTCCTTTAATAAGCAACTACTCTTCATCGGATGAGGAAGTTGACGAAGGGCTGTCAGGAGGTAATGAATCTGAGAGGGAGGAGGCACTTCCGGGGCCAAGTACCTCTCGTCAGAGAGGAAGGAGGGGGGCTGGGCTTCGGAAGTGGTTATGCTGGCCAAAAACGAAAGGAAAGCCAGTCGGGACATCTTACCCGCCATGAATAAGTCGAACTTTTGAACTGCTCTGTAAATAGCTTCAAAGAGGCAATAAACCTTTGTAAATATGGCTGGATTCCCGGACTCTTATCTTTGCTAGCAGTCACAACTCATTGCTGACAGCCTGCCTCATAAGCAAGTAGGATCTGCTGCTGGGCCCACATCCTATTGGCAGACAGGCCCATAAGCAAAAGTGGGAGAAGCAACAAAATTTCCCTTTGTACGGTAGGGCAGTTTCTACCACCTTCTACATCCTCCATCCAGGCAGGCGTCAGAGATGAAGGACACATTCATAAGAACAGCCTGCTGGACCAGGCCAATGGCCTGTCTAGTTCAGCATCCTCTTCTCACAGTGGCCAACCAGATGCCTATCAGAAGCCCACAAGCAAGGGCAAGGGCACTCTCTCTTCCTGAAGCTTTCAGCAACTGGTATTCAGAAGCAGGCTGCCTCTGGTCACAGAGGCATGGCTTAGCCAACACAGCTGCTAGTTGCCAAACATTCAAAGAGGGCATGAAATAGGATTGAGTGGTGTGGCCTGAGAAGAGGGGCTGTATATGTGTTGGGGACTGTATTTGGCTCCTGGGCCTGAGGTTCACCCTGCATCTAGCATGTGAGTCTGAAATAGAGATAATAGTGGATGTTCCTCCATATATCCTTCTTAGAAGGAACTTTTAAATTGCATATAGATTGGGTATCCCATTTAAGTTTTTGAAAGGAAAATGGGGTATTGCTAAAGCTGTTTAAGAGCACATCAGGTGAGGAGGAAACGTATGGGTAAGTCACTCCTCCACAATTTAGGAAAGAAAAAAGGAATCTCCATCCTTTCGAGGTTTTATGAAGTTGGATGGTCACCTGTCATGGATGCTTTAGTTGCG
Organism: Podarcis melisellensis; assembly: GCF_964234715.1. Classification (NCBI taxonomy): domain Eukaryota; kingdom Metazoa; phylum Chordata; class Lepidosauria; order Squamata; family Lacertidae; genus Podarcis; species Podarcis melisellensis. Next base: position 23,025,773 of record NC_138542.1, read on the forward strand.
ATTCCTGCTTTGCATGCGGTGGACTAGATGATACCAGGGATCACTTCCAACTCCACAATTCTATGATTCTGTGATTCTGTGATTCACGATTCTGTGAGTATTTGTATGAAAAGTGAGCTTCACCTTCTGACAGGAGCTTTTTCCACATTCCATGCATTGATATGGTTTCTCCCCTGTATGAATTCGTTGATGGGTATGAATTCGTTGATGAATTCGTTGATGAAATAACACAAAAGACCTGGTGTGCAGAGCAATTGGACAGGACTGAAGGAAGAGATGTTTTATTTTGTTTTTGCTACAACAACTCCTGACACATTATGAAGGTGGAACCATTTTTCTAAGCAATTTCTGTGTAGGTACCTTATCCGCCTACATCAGAGGTAGAGCTTGACTTGACATTTGTTCTAACTACTCTTGAACTCAGATAGGAGGCTAAATTCCATTGTTTTCAAACTCCTGTAAATGTATGGAATATAGCTTCTTTTCCTTTGGAAGCATGGAAGTCAGGTGATCAAAGATATTTTGCAAGAGATGAGTACTCTCTCCACACTCAGTCACACAATATAAAAGATGTTAAGGCTAGACACTGTCAGGTGAAAATCTCTTTAAATGCAGAATGAAAACATGGGGTAAATATAAGGGGAAAATAAACTCTGATAGCTCACCGTTGGTCTTGATTATTAGAAAAGATACATTTGACAGAAATAAGATGGGTAGAGGATTCCAGAAATGGGAAAAGAACAATGGTTAGATTTAAGGATTTGATTGTACAATTGAGTTTGATTTCAAAATACCAACTGAGGATAAATGAACGGGATCAATATTTTCAGATCAGATGTCTTATCAGATAGGGATTTGGGAGTATGGTGACTCCCACTGCTGACCCTTCGCAAAACAATTTTGGCAATACGACCAGATGGTAAACAAATATAGGTTTGATACAAAAATGAAATATCTTTTTTAAAAAAAGGATACTGTAATAGGGTGCTTTGGGAAGGAAATCTCAGAGCTATCTCAGAAAGGCCATGGCAAAAATATACGAGACAAATAAGCATTTTTATGTTAGTGCATCATGGAAAGAAACCCAATTTAAGAAGATTGTTTAGATGGTATATGTCTCCTTGAAGAATGAATCGGGTATATGTATGGGTATTGGCAATGTGGATTTAGATATATATAACATGTTATGGAATTCCTCAAAAGTTTGAAGTTACTGGTCTCAAAGCCTCACAAATAATTAAATAGCAAAGATTATGTTAAAATTTGATGTTTGTTCATTATATAATGGATAGACAAGACTAAGGATGTGAAAATTTGATTGTTAATTTCTCTATAGTTCTTGGTCATTTATTGGCAACATTCAAAAATTGCTGCTACCAGAGAATGGTTGTTGGTAATGTATTCATGGAGAATATGGTTGACGGAAGAAATTGACAATCTTTACGAAACAAATTCTTGGTTATATGAAGCAAATGAATGTAATTATTTTATTATTTATTGGAACCATCATTTTTTGTTAAGTAGGTTAGATATTTGAAATCACTGCTCATGACTAACTGGAGTTCATTGATTTCAATGGGTCCACTCTGAGTAAAATTATTCACATACAATCAGGAAAACTGAATTGTTCACTTATGTATATATGATTTATTTTTTAAAGTATATATATATATATATATATATATATATATATATATATATTATAAAATAAGTTTGATTAGATATTCTGACTCTTGCTCTTCCAACTGCAAATATGTTATGAAGTATATTCCTTCCTAAACTGTATAAATTTCTCCCTATTTCTCCCTTAAAAGCAAAATGTTGATTGGGGTTTCCAAATCTTACCCTTTACACCTGCTTTTTCTGGTAAATTATATAATTACATGTTTGAGCTCTAACAGTGTCCTTGAATGTCCTTTGCCAGACTTTTCTTTCAGTGATAAGGGCCTGGGAGTTTGGGCTAATCTGACATTCTCCCTGTTCCTGTCTTTCCAGGGTCCAGCTTTCGCTCTGTATTCTTTTCAAGAACCACTGAAGATTAAAAATGTCTTAGGTAACCAGTTAGTTATTATGCACAGTTTTTAGCCAGAACAGTAGCAATCTTTCTTATAAGGAAACGAAAGGTGGGAGGATAGAAGAAAAGGCACATCTGTATTGTTTTCAGTTATCCAAAGCAACATCTACATGCAGACATACGAAAGTTTTCAAAAGCGACGTAAGAAGGCACATTTGATTCATTAGCTGGGATATTTGCAGAATGTAGCAGCTTTACTTGTAAGTAAGCCCTTATAAATGATAACAGTGATTTCCTGTTGAATACTTAAGTTTTTTTCTGCCCTTTGATGAATGCAATTCAAATTTTTTTATAGCTGTGATAAAAAAGGCAGCGCATTAGATCATGATGAGGTTATAACGGAGAGAATCTGTGATGACTTCACTGTAACGAAAGCATGTACAATCACAGGAAATCAGGCACAACATCAAGGCTGATTGTCACATTTTAATGAGCATGGTCGCATCCTGTGTTGCTGCAAAGCATTGTCTCTTCACTGGAATGCATTGACATTAGCTGCAACATCGTTATTTTAGACTCCCCTCATGTTATTCTGTAAAAAAAAAGAAAAAAGAAATGTAAAATACAAAGTTAAAATATGTGTCTTATGCTAGTCAGGTTTATTACGGCTGCATAAACACCAAGCTTTTGAAGCACATTTGAAACACACATCCCAAGAAATGCTGGTAACTATAGTTTAAGGGTTCTGGGAATTATAGTTCCCCGAAGGGGTAAAAGTTTCTAAGATTCTTGGGGGAGTGTGCACTTTAAATGTATGGTGTGTGAGCATTGATGATATTTAGGTTGGCCACTTGAGCATTAAGCACACTTTCCTACAACATATGCATTTTTAATGCATATTACTTGGCTAGAGAACTACATTGCAAAATTCAGGGAAGTGTGAATTTTGAAGGATATCTGGGTATCAGTTTGTGTACTGTTTAGGAAAGCGCAAATTAGGTTGGTTAGCTTTCAAGTGTGAACTGAATCAAATTCCTTCTCCATCTCTAGCCACCCCAAATTCCCCAAACACTTTCTCTATTTCCTGTAAACTCTGCTTGTCTAGCTGACACAGCCGAGGGCAGCAAACAACTATGAAAATTTCTCCCTCTGTTATGTCTGCCATGCTTCATAGTGGCAGATCAGGATGTAAGACCCTGATAGGACTGGTTTCCCAGGGACAGTCGCAGAATTACAAAAGCCATCCTGTCTTCTTATTTGATCCCAGAATGACCGCTCCCCACATTAAATGAGGAGCGCCCTTTGCGTGGCTCTCACGCAGCCCCCTGGACCCTATGCGGCACCATTAACACAGGCTTGGCTTTGCCTTCCCCCAGGTGGGATATCTGGAGGTATCCACCTACCTCAGCCAGTTGCCCAATCCCACCTGGGGAGGCGTTGCCAAGGTGATCAGGACAGGTAGGGGGAGGGACCACCCTGCTCACACAGTAGGGGGAGGATCTTACCTGGGAATCATCAGTTGGCTCCAGAGCTTCTCCCACCCTACCCACCCTCAGTTAAGACTTCTTTTGTGGGTGCTGCTACATCAAGGTTGCTGTTGAAGGGCCGGAAAGGAATTCTCCTGCAGTGGCAGGTTTGCTTTCCCCATAGCAAAACGTCACAACTTTGGCGGTATCAGGCCTTGGGCGAAATCCTTTAGTCTATCTTCCCTAAATGGGTGGGCGTGCAGCGGTGACTCACGCCCCCCTTCTCTTTGTGGCGGCAATACTGGGGTTCCCCGTTAAAGGGGTTGCTTTGAGGGGAGGCTTTGGCCATACACCGAGAGGTTGTCATTGCTCTAACCTGCAATGGTGACGTAATGGGGGCGGGCCCTCTCTGCTTGAACATATGTTCTCCAGAGCCAGCCCATCCCCCCCCACTGGATAACCCTGATGTTCCCCGGATCCCTGGTGGGGGACTGGGAGGGATAAACGCCCAATGCCTGAGCCAAGCTCTACCCACAACTGAAACATAATAAATTTGTGGCATCTCCCAAGGGCAGTACAGCTCGCAAGTGCCAGACAGGGGAGAGAAAGCAGTCTCTCCCTCTCTTGCTGTGTGGTTGCTCGCCACTGTTGGCCACACCAACAAAGTAAGCAGAGTTCATCTGCTGGAAATGTAAAGAAAAGGAAGGCATCTTTTATCATATGTGGTGGAATTGTAAAGTAATAAAGGAATTATGGGAGATGATATATAGTCAAGTCAAGTACTTTATTACGGTCATAGACCAGCATAGACAAAACATATACATAAATAGCATAACAGTATGAATCCAGACGAATAATTATTAAATAAATAGTAGCTAGAACCAAACGTAGATTTAAACATATACATAGGATACTTAATTAAGGATAGATAATGGGTGGATAAAAATTTATAAGAAAGATTAAAAGATCAATTAACACAGCTATATGGGGTGGGCTTCAGAAGTGCGGATCTAATAATATGGGCCTTCAGTTTAGGATTGAATTGTAGCATAGATCATTCTTCGTCAAATATCTATCATGGCAGCGCAATATCTGGTGACTGAATATGTGACTTCTGGGCTCTCTTCCTGTGAACTAGACTAGTTTTATTGCGGCAAAAGCCAGTGACACTGAACACCACAAGGTCAAACAAAAGGGAATCAACAGCAACATCAGAAAGAAGGAAAAAAAGATTACACAAGGGAACTTCGCAGTGTGCCATTCAACAGAAGAGATTTACGCTTCCTGATTACTAAAGTGCAAAATTTGGCCACCTCATATGATATTGAGCTTGAGGAATCTTCCAGAAGATATTTTCGTACAATTTCGGGGGAGGATTCCAAATAATGTTGTAGGGGTATAAATTTTGATAAAAGCGGCAAAATAAGATGAGCTCGTTCTTCACTATAAAATTCGCAGAATAGAAGGATGTGTGTAACAGATTCTACCTTATTAGACATACAGGGGCAGAGACGTGCATGCATTGGTACCCACGTGAATTTGCCGTACAGGACTGCTGAGGGCATTGTCTCAAAGCGGGCTCTAGAGAAAGCCCATCTATAAGCTTCGTTAGTGATGTTAGTTAAGTAGGGGGCAGCTGCAAAATTAGGCCAAGCTTTTAAACATCTATACGTCTCCGGGAGTAGGGCGTCTTCTTGTTGTAATTCGACATCGTAAAGTCTCTGAGTGATAATTGCTTTTGCCTTGTTCAGAGTTCCAAGAAGAAGATTTTCAGGGTTTAGGCCAATTTGTTTGATCTTGTTAGTTATTTGCATAAGCCAAGGAGGATAGGGGACTGCGGCCAGGAAGCAAGGTAACAGTCCCTTAGGATTGTAATGGATTTTCAACCAGAGGGATATTGCTTGCTCCCAGACTTTTAATTCCACTCTGGGCAGTCCTGCCTCTTGCCTTAAGACTGCATTAGGTGTACACTTTGGGGTAGCAAATAATGATCTTAAGAATTTTGATTGTACTGTTTCAAGGGTCTTAAGGTTGGCAGAGGGGCTAATTTGAGAGCCATACAGGAGTTGGGCTAAAGGTTTTGCCTGAAAAACTTTTAGGGCCATCGGGAGGAAGCCAGCTCCTTTCCTTCTGAATAATCTAAGGATGGCATTTGCACTTCTTCCTGCTGATATAGCTGATGTGGTCAGGTGTGCTGACAATTTGGCATTATAAGAGAAAGTAATGGCTAAGTATTGGAAGGTCTTAGTCTGTTCAATGGCGTTTCCCTTTACGCTCCAATTATCTTTCCTGAAGGAGCAGTTAAAATGTACAATTTTGGTTTTGGCAAAGTTAATTGTTAGCAGTTCAGTGTTACATTGGTCACTAAACTTTCCTAAGGCACGTTTCAGACCCACTTTGGTTTGAGAGAGAAGAACAGCGTCATCCGCATACATTAAAACTGGTACTTTTTTGCCGTTAGAGAACACAGGGGGGGGGGGTTCAATTTCACGGCAGCATGTGACCAGGGAGTTAACATAGATGTTAAATAAAAATGGGGCTAATAGGCATCCTTGTCTAACTCCTCTATGGACTGGGATTTCTCTAGAGAGTCTGCTGTCCTGTGCGAGTCTTATCTGGAGGGTATTGTTCTCATGAAGCTTAATCATCAGAAGTAATAACCTTCTGTTAATACCCATATTGGCCAATTTGGCCCAGAGCCTACCCCTGGATACAGAATCAAATGCTGCCTTTAGGTCCACAAAAGCCGCATACAATGACTTTTTCCAATGTTTCACATACTTATAGACAAAATAATCTAACACTAAGCAGTGATCAATGGTGGAACGTTCCAGATGTAAACCCTGCTTGTTCAATTTCTAGTAAATCATTATGATCTAACCATTCACATAATTTTAGGCATAGATGTTTTGTATAAAGTTTGCAGATCACATTCAGATGACTAATTGGTCTATAATTAGATGGATCAGAGGGGTTGCCCTTTTTAAATATAGGAACAATTATAGCCAGTCCCCAATCTTTAGGGATTTCTGTTGTCTTATCTATATATGAAAATAGATTTGCAAGAACCGGGGCCCACCAGTTTATTTGCGCTTTCAGAAGTTCAGCGACAATGAAATCACTTCCTGGGGCTTTGCCAGATTTCATTTGTAGAATTAACAAAGTGATTTCAGTTTCAGATGTTGGGGGCCATGATGTATCATTATCTAAGGGGATGTTAAGCAGCGCAGAAGGTCGATGTTCCCTAAACAGCACTTTATAGTGCTCTTCCCATAGGTTTGCAGGGATTATTGTGCCCTCGTTAGGAGCTTTGGTTTGACTGGAGATAATTTTCCAGAAGTTGGTATTGTCTTTTTCTATTGACGCTTTTATGAGGGCCTGCCAGATGAGAGAGTCTGCGGTTCTTTTTTTGGTTTTTAGTAACTCTTTGTAGTTCTTTTTTTTAAGTTGTAACTCTAATTTAGTGATAGGGTTAGGATTTTGCTGGAAGACCTTAAAGCATTCCCTGAGTGTAAGTTTTGCCTGGATGCATTCGCGGTCAAACCATTTTTTGTTGGTAGGGGACTCATTGTGGCTAGATCTCCTGAGTCTTGACAATAACGGTTGGAGTTTTCGGATTAATGTGTTATAATGGTCAATTGGGGAGGTCTCTTCAGTATCGTTGGAGGTCAGATCAGCCCAGAGGAGTTGACCTTCCATTGATTGTGTCCAAATGCTAAAATTGTTATTAACATAAGGGGACCATTTAATTCTGGATCTGCCTATTTGTTGTAGAACATTAGGATGACTTTGGGGGTAGGGTGGGAAATGCTGAAACGTTTGTTAAAAAACCAGAAGCCTTTTTTGTTAGGAATTGTAGGTGCAGATATACTGAAGGAATAGAAAAGACCGTTTATGTATGCAATGACAGAGTTGGAAAGACGACAAGGTCCCTACCAGAGCGGAATGGCAGAATAAGCTACAGGACTATGCAGAGTTGTCAAAAATGACCGGAAAAATCAGAATGGGGGAAATTTATATTATACTTGAGAGACGACTGTAAACATCTGAACTCTTTAGCAGGTCTTAAATAACTCTTGGCCACCTCATGAGAAGAGAAGACTCCCTGGAGAAGACCCTGATGCTAGGAAAGATGGAGAAGGGGACGACAGAGGATGAGATGGTTGGACAGTGTTCTCGAGGCTACCAGCATGAGTTTGACCAAACTGCAGGAGGAAGTGGAAGACAGGTGTGCCTGGCGTGCTCTGGCCCATGGTGTCACGAAGAGTTGGACACGACTAAACGACTAAACAACAACAACAAATGTTACATAGACTTTGGACACAACGGAGAACTGAAAAACTAGAGTGATTTATAAAATGCAGTTGAAAAAGTTAGCTAAAGAAGCCATGGAGGGGAGGAGGGGAGTCTAGAGATTTGGAAGAATCTTGTGTGATTTTTTGGGGTGTGGGTGTTGATTTTGAATGTGAACATATTTGTAAAACCAAATAAATTTTTTTAAAAAAGGAAACAGAGTTCAAATGGATGGAGAGAAGTGACTTGGGGTGATTGGATGGTCAATGGGAATGAAGGTGAGTGTGTGTGTGTGTGTGTGTGTGTGTGTGTAATTGCACTGAGGTCCAGGCATTATGAGAAGAACAAGTTTTGCAGGCATCTCTAAAATTCACATATAGATTCAAAGCAAGCAGCCAATATCTTCTGCGGCAGGTTTCTAGCACCCTCTTTGTTGACAAAACGAAATTTGCCTACTTAAAAAAAGGAATACATTTGATGATCATTTGAATAGGCCCTTATCTGGTAAGTTCACGGTCTATACTAATGCTGTCTGTATGTTTATTTTTTTTAATCCTCTCTACGGCCAAAAATATAAATAATAGAGAATGGTCAATAGCAGAAAGTGGGTCTTTAAAGGACTGCTTCTGTCCTGTTTCCACCAGTGTAAATATTAACACTGTAATATGTGGGAATTTTGGTTCTGGCTTTGTGCTGTGTGATTTATTTATTTTTAAAGAATAGATTGGATTTATTTCTTCTCTTTTGAGATGGTCTTAGAACTGAAGTGGCTTTGTTTCAATAATATTTGCAGAGACACTAGTTTGGAATATGCACCAGTAATTGCTGAACTTCTGCAGTGCCTGTGTAATTGTATTAAAAAGAAAGTAGATTCTTTCTGCAAAAATTCTTCCAGAGGCCTGAAAAACTGTTCTACTCGAATTAAAGAGCTGAGTGTGATGATCTTGCCCCCTAGTGGTTTGCAAAGATGATAATTGCTAGTACCACAGTTAATTATTGGCTCTGGAGCTTTTCGGTCAATGGGTGGGAAGTTTAAATCTCAGCAGGTACAATTGCCTCTGAAATTAAAACAACACTTTTCAAATCAAAAGGCCTGATTTATTATTGGCACATGGACACCCAAGCTAGGTTGTGGGGGAGGTGATGATGGGGAAACTTCGACAGACAATTCACAGGTTCCCTATCAAATTCATTAGCATAATTGGAAACGGAAACTTCATTCAGCGGTTTCCAACCTCTTTTAATGGATGCCAAGTATTATTTTCATTTTCAAGGCTCTGCCGGCTTGCAAAGTGAGTTAGTATGTAGACCTGGGAATCCCACTGTGACGGGCTGCACAGCGCTTTGGAAAGGCTACATTCATTCTGTTACCCAGGAACTTAAGAGTTAAGGTCATCTAGATGACATTGGCGCCATCACAGCCAGTTTAGCAGCTTGGGATTGCACTATTCAAGAGGTTCCTGCCATGCTGAAACCACCATTCCATGTCAGGCAATGATGCCAATTCCAATATGGCTGACTCCCCACTCTGACCTGAAGGTCTGCTCCATAATTTTTCGCCGGGCATTGATAACCAGCAGAAATGTGAAGCCACACTTTGAAGAGTTTGTGTAAGCTGTGACAGCCCTGTGAGGTAGCATGATATGGAAGGATTGAAAGAAGGCAGGAAAGTTAAATGGAACAGGATAGAGAGATGGAGGGCTGATTCTGCCATTAGGCAGAGTGAGGCAATTGCCTTAGGCGGCAGATGTTGTTGGGGGGCCCCAGTCAGTAGTTGCCATTGGAGGATAGACCTGTCATGGCTAGCCTACAACTAGACTGCTGTCTCAGATGTAGTGGAGAATGCCTACCACATTCACACCCTAAGCTGAAAGCACCATGGTACCATTTTAAAGAGTCATGACTTTCCCCAATGTATGGTGGGAAGAGCTGTAGCTTTTTAAGGGTGCTGAGAGGTGTCTGGAAACCCCTGTTGCCCTCATAGAGCAACAGCTCCCAGATTTCCCTGGGAAGAAGGATTGATTGTTAAATCATTCTGAGAATTGTAGCTCTGTGGGGGGAACGGGGAAGTTTTACTTACGAATAGCTGCTGGATTTCTACCTGTGAATTAGCTGGATGAGAAGTGGACTCGGTTTTACATGGCATGCTTGTTGGAAGTATGACTGAGGGAACACATGGAGGCCTGGTCCTTTCTGTAGGCCACAATTTATCACCCAGCATTGGCATGACAACCACAAAAAGGACAAACTCACACAGGCGTGATGGAACGAGGAAGGAAAGAAACACAGTATAATAAAAACTACTGATTTCAAAGTGCATTAATAAGGAGGCTAAGCATATATACCCATTTGACTACTTCGATCTGGAGAACTGGTATTTTACAAGTGCCACATAATCTCTCTTCCTCGCTTGTAAGGAGTTGATCTTTCAGTATGGCAGCACCGACGTTAAGCAATTTGTAATTAACTTCTAACGTTTATTGACAGTTTTAATGTATGTTTTACACAAATCCTCACTTCCACCTTCTCGCTTATAACCTCAACGCCGTCTCTTCCTCTTCTTGGTCATCTTCTGGATCATTCTTTGTAGCTGGATCTTCTCTTGAGGAGATCTCATGCTGATGCTGGGCTTCTCATTGCATCTGCTGCCACCTTCGTTCTTGAGGCCTGGCTCGTAAAGGGGAGAATTGGGGTTCAAAGTAGGGTTTAGTATGTGTTTGGATTGGGTTGTCAGGAGCCTCAGGTGGAAACATCCACAAGCCAAAGGCACTTCAGGTGGATTTGAGACCTTTGTGGGTTCTTCCAGGTCCTAACTGACTTGGCTTTTGTTATGTACTGAAGTTCTCACCCTGGGCCAGCAGGGGGATACTGTAGATAGTTTTCACTCAGGTCCACATATGCAAATAGGGGATTGAAAGTGACGTTCAGTGATTGGATAGCTACAGAAAATGGTTACAGTTGCGTTGTAGTGGAGCTGTATATAAGCAGGCTGGCTGAACCCTTCAGTTCTGTTCTGGCCTGTGAATAAACAAGAGCTGTTTGAAGAATCGCTGTGTCGTCTGATATGTTCACCCACAACTTAACAGCTTTCTCCGTGAGGTACCATGCCTCTTCCTCATAATACTTGTGGCACACCTATCTCTTTTTTCATGTCTGTCCATTTTCATCTATTGTGCAATTTCAATCCTTCATTCCCTTCGGCACCTGCTTTGCCCAGCATTCCCCCTCTATCTCTCTTTCCTCATCATTGTCCTCCGTGTTCAGTTTTCAATTCATTATTTCAGCCGTGCTATTTGGGAGTGCATTTATAATTATAAAAGAGCAAATTTTGTTTCATAACAGAACGGGCTACTTCTGATTTTATTATTTTTTTGGTAACTGTTCAGCCACAATCATTTTTCACCCCTTCGCTTCTAGTGACACGAAGCTCAGCTGCTCACATAGACAAAAAGTGATAAAAGTATTTGGCTTAGAACTTCATAGAATGATGAAATGTTAGAGGGGGAGAAAGACCCGGTAGGTCATTCTGTGCATCCCCTGCCAGTGTAGGATCTTGACCTACTGTATCATATCTATTCTAGTGCTCCACTAAGTCTGCTTTTAAAAGAGCAAAAAATGATGGGGCTTAACATTACTTTGTCACGCGGAACCATTCTTCAGGCTTTTGAGACTCACTGTCATGAAATTCTATCCATCATAATATATCTAAATTTAACACTTTTAACACCACAACAGTACTGCATAACCTTTATTTCTTTCCTGCTTTTATCCAGTTGGGCACCCATTTTATTAGCTTGCTATTTAATCCATTGAGCCTATCTATATAGCATATATACTTTCAGTTTTTTATATCCTCTTCCTTTCATTCCATCGGTACTCATTTCTAATGAGTGACTCCTTGCCATTTGTTTTGTATTCAGGATCAAATACACATCACATCACTTATGAGTGATACAAACGTGTATTGTTGCCAAGTCACCCCAATCTCTGAGCGGTGTGAAATTTCGGGGGTTCCAGGTGCTCTCCCAGGGTTTGTGTTTCCTTTTGTATTGTGTCATAGTGGAGGCTGTGGCCTCTTGGGCTCGCCAGTTGGAAGGTCAGCAGTTCGAATCTGCGTGATGAGGTGTGCTCCCGTTGTTCTGCCCCAGCTCCTGCCAACCTAGCAGTTTGAAAGCACACCAGTACAAGTAGATAAATAGGTATCGCTGTGGCAGGAAGGTAAACAGTGTTTCCATGCACTCTGGTTTCCGTCACAGTGTCCCGTTGCACCAGAAGTGGTTTAGTCATGCTGGCTAAGTGACCCGGAAAGCTGTATGTGTACAAATGGCGGCTCCCTTGGCCTGAAAGTGAGATGAACACTGCAACCCCACAGTTGCCTTTGACTGGACTTAACCATCCAGAGATCCTTTATCTTTATCTTTATAATATATGATTAGTTTTACGAATATACAATCTGAGCCAGTGATGGAGGGGTTCACAGCATCAACACCCCAAAAGGGTTTTGTTTGCCCCTGGAACTAAAGTCTTGGATTGAAATAGAAATAAAATATTGCTCCCAAACATCGCTTTGACTCTGCATCTTGCTTGCTTTACTTCTTGGTCACATCAGACTGCAAAACTCTACTCCAAACTTTGCCTTTGTCTGTTGAGGCAGTGACTCCTGCCTGTTTGCTTCTGACACCAGTGTAACTCATGTACAGCTTGTGGTCTGCTAGAATGTCTAGATCTTTATGACATACATTGCTATCAAGGCAGATACCCATCCATCGTATGTTTGTGCATCTAATTCTTCCCACTGTAATGCAGAACTTTGTGTTTATCTCCTGAAATTCATTTCATTGCTTTTGATCCAGGTCTCCAACCTGCCAATATGGCCTTAATTCCCATTTCTGTCTTTTATAATACTACCTAACCTAGTCAGCTTCTTGTCATCTATGAATTTGATGAGCATCTCCCCTACTCCTTCACCCCAAGTGATGTTAAGCATCACTCATATTAGGTTTAAATGTAAACTCAGCAGAGAAAGCCAAGATTTTACTGCAGCTGTGACTGGACTCTAGTGAGTCAGCTGTTGTTCCTGAAACAAAGCCCAGTCTTCCATGCAAAAAAAATTAGGCTGCAATCCTCCACACACTTATCCCAGGATTACTAGAATCATAGAATTGTAGCGTTGGAAGGGAACCTGAGGGTCATCTAGTCCAACCCCCAGCAATGCAAGAATATGCAGCTGTCCCATATGGGGATCAAACCTGCAACCTTGGCGTTATCAGCTGCATGCTCTTACCAACTCAGTGGGCCTTGTTTGGGAGACAATATATGTGATAGGGTTGTGTAGCTCTATTTGTCTAAAAAATTGAGTTCAGTCCATGTTGCAGGTTGCTGAAGTCGAGGTTTTCAACCGAAAAATTCCCCCATACGAAACATCCAGTTCGTCAAAGAGCAGTATCAAATTATTTCCTTGTACCTTTTCCCAGGTATCTAGTGCAAAAGCGCTGTGCTCCATTGACTTGCATGCGGTTGTCTGAAATGTCTAAAATAAAGCAATTAAAGTTTTTTATGTAAAATAAGAGCTGAGCAGAAACATCTGACTTTCCTGGTCTCTCTCTCACTCTCTCTCTCTCTCTTGCCACAAGAGAGGAAGACACCAGTGTACTGTCCAGTCACATCCTCCTTTTGAATAACATCTACCATCAGATCTAAAATTAGATATTGCCCGCTATCCTATTTTTCATCTTTGGGATTGCTACTGTTATACAGTGGTACCTCAGGTTACATACGCTTCAGGTTACAGACTCCGTTAATCCAGAAATAGTACCTTGGGTTAAGAACTTTGCTTCAGGATGAGAACAGAAATCGTGCTCTGGCAGTGCAGCGGCAGCAGAAAGCCCCATTAGCTAAAGTGGTGCTTCAGGTTAAGAACAGTTTCAGGTTAAGAACGGACCTCCGGAATGAATTAAGTACTTTAACCCAAGGTACCACTGTACAGTTCGCATTTAAGAATTGTGCAGCGGGCAGAAATCCAAGCATTTGCAATATCCCCACCCCAACAAAAGTGGGAACTTGTGCTGGTCATACAGCCGCACGAGAGCCCTGTTAATAGAAGAAGTTAGCAACCGTACCTATGAAATACCTTCTTCCAGCTCTCATTCTTCTTCACAGCTAGGGGAAGATCTGTCACATTTGGCAGACGGCTTCAGGGAGCGATGGCAAAACCTTTCCGTCCTTGGCTTCCTAATGTTCCTGTCAGTGCTATGAGGAAAAAGAGTTGGCAGGATATGTGAAACGAGAAAATCCCAGAGACTTGTGCTTAGCAGAGGACTGCTGCCAGCCAGGTTAGAACTGATGTGCCCTTTCTTTGCTGCTGCCGCTTTATGATTTAATTTACTCAGTTTGTCCTCACAACAAGCTTGGGAGATAGGAAAGACCAGTGCTTTTTTCTGGTGGCACTCAGCGGTATACAGTACCAGCACAATTTTTTCTAGAAATAAAGCCCCGGGAATAATATTCTGTTTTAAACTGAATATTTCTGAATTGTTACTGTTCTTGCGCATATATATACAAAACTTAGTGCTATTTAAATTAAAGAATTGCCAGCTGCACACTTGGTTTTATGGGTGGATATCTTATTGCTGTCAAAATTTGCCCCAGGCTAATCCTTGGCAGGCACAAAGTCGACACAGAGGGCAACCTAATGAAGAATTCCACTTGGCTGAATTAAGGCTGCACAAAAATAATGTTTGTGGATTGAGATGCTTCTATTAGCTGATATTGCTGAGAAATAAATAAATAGATTCTCTCTTAATAGTTATCTTTGACTGCCTTGTAGGTTGGGGAGAAGAACCGAAAAGAGGCATTTCTGTGACAGCAAGAATGGCGACTGTGTGTCCCCAGAACAATATAGCTGTTTGTATGCAGATATAATGGAGGGCGGAGGGGCAGACCTTGAAGAATCTGCTGAAGTCTCATGTTTTCTATTTGTATCTCATTTTATTCCAAGGGAGGGACCTCAGGGGTCATCTGCTCTAACTTGGGATGTTGGAGAATGTTGACAAAAATGGAAACATGTCCAGAAGAGAAATTACGTGGGGCTGCCCTTGAGACTGACCCAGTAACTCCAGTGGGTGCAGAATGCTGCAGCGAAACTCCTTACAGGGTCCTCGCCACAGGATCACATTCACCCAGTGCTATACCAGCTGCACTGGCTCCCGGTAGAGTACAAGATCAGGTTTAAGGTGCTGGTTTTAACCTTTATACGGCCTAGGACCCTCATACCTATAGGACCGCCTTTCCTGGTATGTCCCACAGAGGAATTTACGGTCTTCAAATAAAAACATCTTAGAGATACCAGGCCACAAGGAGGTTAGGCTGGCCTCGACCAGAGCCAGGGCTTTTTCAGCTGTGGCCCCAATCTGGTGGAACACTCTGTCACAAGAGACTAGGGCCCTGCGGGACTTGACATCTTTCCGCAGGGCCTGCAAGACAGAGCTGTTCCACCAGGCCTTTGGCCAAGGCACAGTCTGACCCCATCTCTCCTTCTGTAATCCTCATAGAACTCTAGCCCAATGGCTGCCATTAATTTGATTCTGAATTGATTCTAGAATGTATTTTAATTAATTGACTGTGTGATTTTATGTACACTGTGCTTTTTTACTTGTTGCTAGCCGCTCTGAGCCCGGCTTTGGCCGGGGAGGGCGGGATATAAATAAAAAATTATTATTATTAATATTAATCCAGCAAATAAAATCAGTATCCACTGTTGTTGCTGCTTTCAGTCCGCAAGTGATATGGTTGGGCTGGCCCTGTTAATTACAGGAGGCAAAGTGAGGGGACCGCCTCGGGTGGCAGGGTCCACAGGGGCAGCAGATCACAATGTGGATCTTTCTTCCTCCATTGTTCCTGATGTACATCTTCACTTACACCTTCCCTAACTGAGAGGGATAGGCGCCATTTTGTTGATTCACCTCAGGAGCCAAAATGCCCTGATAACTGATGACATTTCATTCCATTTTCATTGTGTTTCCTTGGCACTGAAATGAATGGAGTGGAATAATTAACTACATAAATACTTACTTACTTACTTACTTACTTACTTACTTACTTTGCCAAACCTTTATTAGGCATTACAAATTACATAAATATCGTAAGTTAAGATAGTGAGGCCAACAACATTGAAACAGAAGACTAACTGCAGCAGAACGGAAGCGGTGCTGCATGTGATGAAAGGAGGGCGGAACAGAAAGCGATGCTGTCTTAGCTCCCTAACTTCAATCCCCTTCTCAGTTCAGGAGTCTTGCATCTACAGTGGTCAACCAGATCTCTAAATGCAACAACACTCTCCCTACTTGTGATTCACAGCAACTGGTATTAAGAGACATATTGCATCTGGCAGTGTAGGTGGAACTTACTCATCTATAGCTTTCAAGGATTTGTCTGTTCTTTTTCAAGCGCAGCTCTACTATCCTAATCCACCTTCCATTTTTCAATATATATTATTTGAAAAGCTCTCTCAGTTGCCATTTCGACCAAACTCAAGCCAAATTCCCCTCCCAGTTCCAGATGTCTTATCTTAAGGGCAATCCTTCCTCTCTTATTTGGCCCTTCTTGTCTCTAATTCATAGCACTCCCACCTTAGCACACAAACCCTGGGAGCTGTAGTTCACTCACCACAGTAACAAACTAGCAAACTACAGTTCCCAGAATTCTTTGTGGGAAGTCATGTGCTTTAAATGTATGGTGTGCTTATGGCCTAATAATCACGTAATTTAAATCTGTGTCCTCTGTTGCCGTCCATTATGCATTATTAGCTACCCTGCTCGGCTTGTTCCTTTGTTGAAAAGAAACTCTTTAAAGCAGACTACAGAAATCTGTCTCCATCAACTAGAGATGTTACACATCAGAGTTCTGAATAGGAGATTGCTTTGATAGGTGAACTCGGGACCTTGTATATAAAAATGGAAACCATTTTCTTATTGATGGCTCTCCAGTGAAGTCAGTAACGTTCGGAACCTCACAAAACCTCAATTGCCATTTCAAGGCCCTAGCCCAGAAATTTGTAACCAGAATTTAGAGTGATTTTGTGCACAAGAAACATCACACAACTATTTTTTCATTGCATTATTAGTATTGCTCAATAGCCTGGCTTTTGTTGGTTGTATTTTTTTTTTAACTAATGGGAAATACTTTGACAAAGCTGTCTTAGAAATAACTGAGAGTGGGTTAGTAACCTCACCTATCCTAAGTCTCAAATAATAATCTTCATCAGCATAATGTCTGAATAAAGTGTTTTTAAATGTGCCTTGATAAGTATTGACAAACTCACTCATAACAGCTACTTAAAAGCCATTATTGTCTAACAGCCTCATAAAATGCATTCTTCAAAGGGTCTTAGTTATGTATTTGCATAATGGGGAAAGGGGTTATGATCTTATGGAAAGACAGAAGAAACTAAAGAAAAGCTCTAGCATTGTAGAATATAAAATCCTCATTAGATTCTTGAGTAATGCGTGTTGCACACATCTAAACTTGTATTTATTGTTGGAGTATTATATTTTTTATTTAAAGATCTAATCTTGGATATTCTCAACTATTATTTTTATTAATATTTTTATTCCTTCAAATGCATTTATTCATAGATTCAAATAAAGTCTTCATTGTTGTGGTCAATGACCATCATAAGGAATTTATTTGTGGGTTACTGTTGTTCTAATATTCAAAGCTAATTAGTAGGATAATCCATCCATTTTGCTCTGCTATTCACTTATTGGGAAACCTAGACTGGGAGAATAGGTAAGGTTATCATATATGTTGCTTGCTAGACCCAACAAAAGAGGAGACTATCCAATTCAATTTGAGTTCAGAGACAATGGTTGGATTCTGAGATCCTGTGAATGGAATTATTCTCCTGGGATGCTCCCACTTATTGAAAGGGGAGGGAGCAATTTTCACTAACTTTTCCTTACCTGCTTGCAACCCTTTTTTGCTCTTCAGATGAGATCCACATGTTCATAATAGAATCCAGTAGCTTTCAACTTCCAGCAAAGTCCAAATGCAACACAGTGTGAACATGTCAGCGTATTTTATTTATTTATTTGAGTATGTATGATATGTACGTTCATAAAATATATCAAGGTGGCTTACAACAACAAAATAAATCACTATATCTAGAAAACATAATTTAAAACATTAATGAAACAGCTGGTTAAAAAGGAAAAAAAACCATATAGTGAGGGGGTATCTAAATATAAGGTGTGACTGGAAAGTTTGGTGAATGGTCACAGAAATTGGACAGCGATAAATATTCAAACATACAACCTTACAGGCCTTCAAAGTAGGCCCCCTCGGATACAATGCACCATTGACAACGTTCATAGAACTGTTGGAAACCTCTGGAGAAGGTACTGCTTTCAGATCCCCTGTCACAGCAGCTTAGATGTGTGAAAAGTTGGAAAATCTGTACCCTTTCAGTGCAGATTTCAGTTTTGGGAAAAGAAATAAATCTGGTGGGGCAAGATTGGGAGAATATGGAGGGTGGGACAACTCAGTAACCTCAGCAACAATTTCACATGGAATATGCAATTCTTCTACCATCATTCAGATGGACAAATGCTGATCCTGCATCAATAACTCACGAACTCCGTTGACATTTGCTGCTGTTTTGCTCGACCGCCTGCCACTCATACACTGTCTTTCAAATTATGGCTTCATCTCTGTACCCAGCTGTGAGCATTTCATGAATTTCCGATGCCAATTGTATGCTTGAATATTTATCGCTGTTCGATTTCTGTGACCATTCACCAAACTTTCCAGTCACATCTTGTAGTACAGTTTTCAAGGGACGTCTGAAAGGAGGCAGTGATGCTTCCTGGTGGACCTTTTCAGGTAGGGAGTTTCACTGGGCAGGGCCTGCCACACCAAAGACTTGGTCCTCAACCAAATCTCAGGGGCATGGGAACCTACCAGAAAGGCCCCATCAGAGGATCTCAGTGACTGAGGTGGAGTATAAAGGAACATGAAGTATGAAGGTACATTGGGCCCAAGTTGTGTTTGGCTTAGTGAATCAATAATTCTGAACCTGGCCTGGTAGCAAATCATCAGCCAACTATGATATTATGTTAATGTTTCATGTGAATCATGAAACCCATAATTCTAAGCCTTACTTGC
Organism: Podarcis melisellensis; assembly: GCF_964234715.1. NCBI lineage: Eukaryota > Metazoa > Chordata > Lepidosauria > Squamata > Lacertidae > Podarcis > Podarcis melisellensis. The sequence continues at coordinate 23,044,706 of NC_138542.1, forward strand.
TTGGGATAGTCCTGTTACTCAATGGGAATGTTGTGTCTTTAAGGCTGGAGTGCTATGCACACTTGGGATGGAAGACCCACCAAACACAGCAGGATTTCCTCCTTCTGAGTATATATGTATGAACTCTGGCTCCCATCAACCCTAGGAACCGTGGCCAGTGGTCAGGGTGATGGAAGTTGTAGTCCAGCCCTTTCTCCATTCCCAATGTAGAGGCTGACTGAGGACCTCTGCTCCTTCCAGAAGCCGTCTTGTGCAAAGAAGCTCACAGTACGAATTGCTTCTGTCCATACAACTTGAGAGATGGACACAAAGCATGCTGCCGTACATGTTACAACCACCATGTGTACTGGACTCTGTATGTGGTATGTACGAGGTAGATCAGCCCTTAATTAAGATGATGTTTCATGCCAAACTCAAACTTCTGTGTGTCTTAATAGACTCCATAGCAAGCGGATTGTTAACAAGAAACGGAGGCACTTTCCCCCTATTATGGGACAACAATGCACTTGCAATTCTTGATGGCTAACAGCAACAAAACTGCTTTAGCAAATGGCTAGAGACAGCTTTGCCTTCATTATGCTTTCAAGAGGTTCCTCACATTTGGAGTCAGCTGCAGTGATGATAGGCAACAGGGACGGGGAAATGTAGGCTTTTGATATCCAGTGTAGTATATTATTTTTTGCACCTGGCAGTTGTTCCTATGTTGAACGTTTGTTTCTACTTTAATGAGGAGATCAACTTTCATCCGATGAGATGTGCAGGTCACTTTGTAAATGTGTGTGTGTGCGCGCGCGCGCGAGCACACACACACACACGCTTTCTCTAAAGCGATGCACCAGCTGGAAATTTTGACTTTTAGCTGAATTATTTCTCCACAGCAAATGGTTTTCCTTTTGACGTATTTTAATGTACCTGCACACTGTGAGGAAGAGTGGGTGAACAGAAAACAGGCTGTTTTATTAACCCAGCAGTCACCTTTGAGTTTCAGAAATGTCCACTTTTTTCCCTGCCTTTGTACATAATCCCAAGAGACTTGTACCTGGCTTCCCTTGGAATAACAAAGTCCGCCACAAGCCTCCAAACATGATTGTTAACTGAATGCCAACTGTTTCTTCTCATCTTTTTTATTTTATTTTTAGTGGCACATTAGGGATTGTGTGGCCTTGTGGGTGCACTGTTGCGACCATAACGTTAATTTAGCTTTCTATTTATGGAAACCGTTCTCTCACTGTAACAGACTGACACTGTAGAAATTAAATTAGTTGTGTCTGCATTATTTGTGTGTGTGTCTGTGTCTGTGTGTCTTTTTACAATGATTTTTTTTTAAGTTCCCCAACTGTGCTCAGAGTGGAACAGGGGAAAAAAATAGAACTACAGTATGTTAAATGTTCTAACAGTACTACCTCTTCAGCTGAGAGGAATTTCTCTGAAACAGAAAGATAACGAACCCCCAAGAAGAGGCTGTTTGGCCCTAGTCAATGCCCTCATGCCTCACTTTTTTTAAAACAGTGGCCAGATCTTTTTCTGCTGATACATTTGAGTCCTTCCTTACAAAATATAGGTCACATCTAAAAATAAGTTTGCTTATGCCCTGCTCTGTTGTTTACTCCAAAGCAGTGTACAAAAATAACACACAAACAGTATTCAGCTAACTTTTACTCAGGGTATACCTGAATATAAATATAAAATTCAATGAGGTTAGAAAAAGCAATGGGCTTCTTTTCCTTTTTGGTTGGTGTTTTAAGACTCTATTTAGTAGCAGGAAGGAGAAGAAGCAGAGAGTTGTTTAGGATCTGAAAATATGAATAAAGTTATCAATATATTGGAAGTATTGTTGACTGCTAATGAGCGTCCTCGACCTGGCTTGCTGCTTCCTTTTTTCTGATTTGGCACCTTCTGTGTGCCATTTGTTTCACTTTCCTCCACTCTAGCCTGGGGAAATGAAGAATTTTTATCTCCCCACCTCCACCGTCCGCCAAACAGAGTTTTTATTTATTCCTCATCGTGTTTCAAGGCCCTGTGGGCATTTGTCTCCTATCTGAGTTAATGTGCCGTAATGATCTGCTCCTGCCACACATTCCTCTTCCTATCAATCAACAGGAAGAAATGCTGATTGAGATGGCTCCTAATAAGACCTAAGAGTAGGCCAGTTCACATTAGTACAGTGTGCCAGCTTTCTTTGTTTTCATGCAATCCGCCTTTAATTGGGAGCAATACCTGGGACCTGCCTCAGTGTTGTCCCATCAGGTCCTGCCAATCTCCCTCCCCGGGAAGGAAAACCAACAGCTTCATCCGCACAATGACTTCTTCTTTGGCAATCACTCGGAGCTGAGTAAGATTGTCTTCCATAAACACAGTTTTAACAATGAGTCCGTAAGTGACTGTGGAGGCCAATTCTGAACCCACACATCCTTCCACAGTGGGGACATTGGTTTCCGGGTGGGAGTTGATCACGGTGTGGATTTGCCAAGCGTGCCTTCCTCTTAGCATGTTTCTCCCTTGCGTCCCAAGTTTGAGTGTCTTCAAAGTCCATGACACCTTTGGTAAAGGCTGTTCTCCAACTGGAGTGCTCACAGGCCAGTGTTTCCCAGTTGTCAGAGTTTATACTACATTTTTAAAGATTTGCCTTGACACAGTCTTTAAACCTCTTTTGTTGACCACCAGCATTATGCTTTCCGTTTTTAAGTTTGGAATAGAGTAGTTGCTTTGGAAGATGATCCTCAGCCACATCTCACCTTGCTACACCTCTGTGGCAATCCGAGCCAGGTGTACTCAATGCAGTGTGACTTCATGTACACAAAAATAAGACCCTGTAGAAATATCGCCGTCCATCCCTTTTGGGGGACCATAAAGAAGGAAAGAAATCCACAAGAGAAATGGACAAATGAGTGGATTCTGCTGAGACTTCCACCCATGCCTTCATCCATGAAACTCCACTATCCAGTTTCCACACTCCAATGCCTGGTCAACCTGGCACCTGAAGGTTCATAAGACCACCAGCCACATTCCTGCTTCTGTTGAATTACATGCTGTGCTGTGGTTGTTGGTTAGATGGTTACTATATTTTAAATATGATTAATGTTTTAGCCTGCATGATGGCTCCTGCAATCAAGGATCAGAAGGGGCCTTTTCCTTGCTTCTGAGACTCCAGGGACACCTGGGCAGCAGATGATGGAAGGTCTCTTTGGTTTGGCCCTGCAGGGAGTTTCTTAGGTTTTTTAAGGGTCATCGCCTACTTCTTTTTGAAGGAGCTGTCCAATCAGCTACCTTAGCAAAGAACGCATTTTCACATGCATTATAATACTGTGACACCAGATGGCACTGTGGAGTCCTGCCTTCTGCCCATGTGATCCCCTGCTATGAGGTTTAAAACGCCTTTTTCTGAAATGCCTTTTTGATGTGTCTAGATCTAGCTTGTGTTCCATTTAAGGATTTTTTTTAACACCATAAGGAAGGGAGAACAATGGTTTTAAAGTTGACTGAGCAGGCACACTGGTGCTGTGGCCTTACTCCATCACATGATGGTGTGTTGCATTGTATTTTTATAGTATTCCCCTTCCCTAAATTTGCATTTGTACAGTTGAATGAGCATGTGCTAATTTTAGTTCTCTTCTGGTGATACATAAATGGCCATCCAACTTTTTTTTTTTTAAAAAAAGTTTTATTTTAATATGACAACATAAAGAAACATACAACCCTTTAACCCTCCCGTGAGAGAAATATCTATTATTATTATTATTATTATTATTATTATTATTATTATTATTATCTGAAGAAGTGTGCATGCCCATGAAAGCTCATACCAATATCAAACTTTGTTGGTCTCTAAGGTGCTACTGGAAGGATTTTTTTTATTTTGTTTCGACTACGGCAGACCAACACAGCTGCCTACCTATATCTAATACCTACCTATATCTAACAACAACAACAACAACAACATGTTATTTATACCCCACCCATCTGGCCGGGTTTCCCCAGCCACTCTGGGAAGCTTCCAGCAGAATATTAAAATACAGTGGTCTGTTAAACATTAAAAGCTTCCCTAAACAGGGCTGCCTTCAGATTATACAATACTAGCAGCCCCCCCCCCCTCCACAAAAGGTGCAGTTTTGAAAGGGCCATTCCCTCATCTTGATTTCAAATGTCCAACGGTATCCAAACATAGAGCTCCTTGATCTCATGAACCATCATGCAGAATTTGGTTACAACATCTTAGGAGGTGCCCAAATGCATAGGGATCAGATAAACTGCTTTCCAAAATATATAGCAGAGATAATCCTGCACCCCACTACATATAACCAGATGGCAAAACATGAACAGTTCAGGCCCAGGGTGGGGAGAAAAAACTGGAGGGGTGAGTGTAAGGACTGTCGGTGTGGTGATGGATGGAGATCAAAGCTTATGTTTTTAAGGTTAATTTTAGGTGGCTTTGGACATGATAGGAGTGGAAATGTGAAAGGTGTGTTTTCTTTCGTAGTACTCTTGTGTCTCACTCAAAGATAGAGATACATTCAGAGACACATATAGCTCCATCTTTTCTACAAGACGTTGAAGTAAAGTGAGAGGATTCATGGATTCCATGCATGTCCATGACATGAAGCTCTTGAAGGAGCAGAACGCTTGCCTGTGGCAGGGTGAGGAGATAGCAACTCTCTCCTCTTGCGCTCTGGAAAACCCAAATGGATTTCCTTGTCTTGTTCCCGTTGCCTCCTCTCTTCTCCCTTTCAGAAACTCTGCCCCAAATATGGGGAACCTGTGGCAGATGTTGCTAGACTACAGTGTCCATCATCCCTGATTTTGGCTGGTGCTGATGGGAGCCCAACAACACCGGAAGATTCCCCATCCCTATTCTATGCTATTAAAAGCTGAATGGCAGATATGAAAACTACTCAACAGGTGTGGTGTTTGCTATTGCTGTATCTCCAGGCTGGGGAAAGTTTCAACAGTGGAATTTCTGCCTTACATGCAAGTCGGCAATAGGAGCCCAGCCAGGATGGCGGAGGATGGAGGGGGAAAGGTGTGAATCCTCTTATTGACAAGCCAAAGGAGTGTCACCCTCTGACTAACTATTTCATTGTGTGAACTCTAATGGAGATGTGTCAAGCAGCCTTACACCTGAGCTATGTGCCAGTTCTAAAACACAGTCGAGTAGAAACAGCCCGAGAAGGAGATCCGCTTGTGAAGTGGCAGGGCTGCAACTTTATGGAAGAGGGTGTGATAATTGAATTTTGAAAAGAGCTGACATCTGAAACGAACAGCATTAGTAATTACGTGACATCCTGAAGGATGATATTAATGATTCTTATGCAAGTGTTTGTTAAACCTGTAATTCAGATTTAATGACTATCCAAAAGCCTTTATTATAAGAAAAAGAAACTCTCACTTTGTTCCCGAGTTTAATCTCCTTTGAAGCAAAATTCCTCTCTCTCTCTCTCTCTCTCTCTCTCTCTCTCTCTCTCTCTCAGGAGATGTTCAGCTTCAATTAGCATCTGCCGAAGTGAGTGGGAGAGTCCCCCACTTCCCATTTATTAAGGACGGAAAGGAATAAAAGGCTTTGCCACAATGATACCGTTTCATTGTGATTTGACCCTTTTGGATGTTAGAATTGTCCTTGATTGTGTGTGTGTGTGTGTGTGTGCGTGTGTAATATCTCCTCTCTCTGAATTTGGGGAAATAAATTCTTTATTATTAGAATCCTGTGAATAATTATTTCTATTTTTTGAATCTGTGATAGAGTTCTGTATGCTGATGCAAGGGGGAAGGTGATTTCACAAGATGGACCCGGGCATAATAGAGGAGAAAGCAATCACACAGACAGTGGTTGGTCCTCCTGTTGCTGACTTCAAACCAAGTCTGATTTGCAAAAAGCATTAAAATGTCTCTGTGCCGAGGGCAGCCCTCCTGGAATGCTTCTGGTCGCGCCCCCCCCCCAACTTTTGCTATTCTACTTTATTTTTTAAAAAAAATCTTATTTAAATAATAATAAAAAAGCACACCTATCAGCATATATATTTCTATGATCTTCAGTTCTGCAGTGTTCCACCAGGTTGACTCGTAACACTTTCCTGCTTTTCTACAACTGCCAAGCAACCTGTTTGGTGGTAATACTAATTAAACCCTGTCCCAAGGATGCAGAACTTGCAAGAATGTGAACCCCTTTAGCGGGCTGGGTGCAAACATGAATTTGAGCTCTTCGCGGTCTTGTCAGCCTGTAAATATATATAAAAGAACCCTCTAAATTAATCCTGTGTGCCATTTTCTAATTAGACTTAAAATGCAGCTGCTTTGAAAGGCCCCCAGAAATGATGCAAGGTGCCAAATTAGTGTTGCTTTTGCTGAGAAGGTGTTCTTCTCAGGTCAGGGAGCAGATAACAAATGAAGCAGTGTTCGGAGGCATGCATTGGGCTGCTTGTATAAGAGCTGGCTTTCGGATTAATAGAGGAATGCAGTTTTTAAGAACCGCAAGTCCCCTAAGCTTCGTAAAGAATGGCAACAATTCCTCTGTTGCGTTCCTGTTTGGGTCGATCGACCACAAAAAGTGCCACATATCAACTTGTGCGCCCCGCTGTTCGCATTTGCTGCGTCTGATCCACAGTGATGGTTCTCATTGGTGATTCCTGCTCTGCTGCTTGAAAAGGACAAGCAGGAAGTGAATTTTCTATTGCTAGGACTCTCGGTCAGGATTCCTCTGATTTTAATATGGCTTTAGGCAAATCACTGAGACTTGGGCTTGCTTCATTTATTAACCAGCTGTCAGGGTGAAGATAAAAACCCTTTTAAGGGTGGATGGAGCTGCCATCGCTCTTGTTACTTTCTTCGCTTCCAGAAACGTGGCTGATTCCAGAGGGGTGTCTCCTTGTTAGGGATGTAGGAATTATAGAATTGTATTGGCACTGTGGGTTAAACCACAGAGCCTAGGAGGTCAGAAGGTTGCGGTTCGAATTCCTGTAACGGGGTGAGCTTCCATTGTTCTGTCACTGCTCCTGCCAACCGAGCAGTTCGAAAGCATGTCAAAGTGCAAGTAGATAAATAGGTACCGCTCCGGCGAGAAGGTAAATGGCGTTTCCGTGTGCTGCTCTGGTTCACCAGAAGCGGCTTAGTCATGCTGGCCACATGACCCGGAAGCTGTATGCCGGCTCCCTCGGCCAATAAAGCGAGAAAAGCCCCACAATCCCAGAGTCAGTCATGACTGGACTTAATGGTCAGGGGTCCCTTTACCTTTAATCTAGTCCATGGAGAAGGAACTGGCAACCCACTCCAGTATTTTGCCATGAACACTACATGGACCAAAGGAGAAGCTTTGAGAAAAAATGCTCTGGTTCATGGGGTCACGGAGAGTCAAGCATGACTAAGACTACTGAAAGATGAAAAATCTAGTCCAATCATTTGCCCATTGTGGGCCTCGAACCCATGAACCTGAGATTAAGAGTCTCATTCTCTACTAACTGAGCTATCCCAACAGTTGGCACTGTCTTCCATTCTACCTTGTATGTGTCCTATGCAGCACTGCTTCTGTTTCACTGCAGTTCATCTTCCACCAAGCAATGGTCAAGCTATGTAACTTATGTAATTTACTTAATTAATCAACGTAATCAATTATATAAATTAATTATGATATATTTAGTTACCATGTCACTAAGTTATTCCTCCTCATCCATTTCAGTGCTAAGGAAACAAGGGGTGGGCGACATAATCAGTTCATGGACTGAAAGGGGGGAGGAACAGCGATGGTGATCACAGTTGCTGAGCTGATATTTGTTCTGGACATGGGAGGAATAAACAAACATTTGCAATTTCCTCTCCTGTTTCCACCAGAATTTTTCAACTTCTCTACTCCACATCCTACTCAGTCCTTGTTCTTCTGTTGTAATTTACATGCAGCATTGTTTCACTATTGAGAGTATTGCACTTTTTCCGTATGTACATCTCACTATGTTTTGTCCACATCTCTGACAGAACATACCTATTCTGAGTGGAGTCACCTGTAGCTTAGCACACATTATAACTATAACTATTGTGGGTACTATACTATGACTCCATTTTCAATCAGTCTTTTAATTATTGCTAAAACACATTTCCTCCTTTTCTTTTGCATTGAAAAAGAAGTATACTGCTATCACACAGTCTGCAATAATGCTATTACACCATGGTACTGTAACATTATCTCTTTCATTTCTAAAAATCCTAGCAATACAATAATGAAAGATTGATTAAAAAACAAAACAAAAACGAGGTTATAAAATGGAGCCCACTGCAAACTTTATAGTAACACAAAAATTGTTTGTGAAAAATTCTTAGCTCTTCTAACCCCCCCCCCCAGTATGTTCAAGAATTGAAATTGCATCTTACAGATTAGAAAATAAACATTTTATTTAAGTGGCCTACCAATTAAACCAATGGGTGTTTGGAACTCTGGTTTGCATATAGAATTATGGAGCGGAGCTTTATCTAGCCCCTGTGCAAGTAATTTTTCCCTATCTCACTAACAATGCAAAACAGTGCATAACTTCTCAGAAATTGGTCCAAAAAAGTTCAACTTGCTCCCAACCTAATTATCTTAATTATGCAATAAGTAGGTAGTGATTTTACAGGTTTAGGAAATAATTCAGAGAGGTTTACTTGTACAAGGTACTAGTAAATTGAGCTTTCATTGCGTTTTCTTTTATTTTGAACTAAATTTGAAAATTCAGGCCACTACATGTGCATAATGAATGCTTTAATGCAAGAAGTGGCATGTCAACCATGGAGACGAACAATATTTACATTAAATGTATTCTTCCCACACAATTAATTAGCATGTTAGCCTTTATCTACCCACTGCATTTTCAATTTAGTAACAGAAAAGGTTTCTTAGGCTCACTATCTTAGCAAAGTGACAGAGGGCAATAATTACACCACCTATCTCAGCCTGTTGTCAAATATCAAGCTTGTTTCTAGAAATTGAGCATCAATACCAATTAATCTTAGACCTTTGTTTTGTAAGTTCCCTTCAAGGAGACTCTGTTGTTCAGTAGTAATGGTACATATTTTTTTTTAAAAAAAGAACCCAAAATATCTACCTAGCCTTGCAAAAATATTGAGTTATTAACACAAGCTTATCAATAGCAGGCATCATGGTATCTCTAGCAATGTTCTCACTTGAATCAGAATCAAGCCAAGTTAAAAACATTCACACACAAAAATGCTGAATGAAGCATATTGAGCTTCGCCTACTTAGAATAATAATAGAAGAACAGAATCTTAGAGTTGGAAGGGACCCAAGGGCCATCTAGTCTAACCCCTTGCAATGCAGGAATCTCAGCTAAAGCGTCCATGATAGATGGCCATCTAACCTCTGCTTAAAAACCTCCAAGGAAGTACAGTCCACCACCTCTTGTGGGAGTCTGTTCTACTGCCAAACAGCTCTGACTGTCAAAAAGTTTTTCCGAATGTTTAGTTAGAATCTACTTTCTTGTAACTTGAAGCCACTGCCTTGAGTCTACCCTTAAGAGCAGGAGAAAACAAGCATGCTCCGTCTTCCATGTGACAGCCCTTAAGATATTTGAAGATGGCTATCATATCTCCTCTCAGTCTCCTCTTCTCCAGGCTAAACATACCCAGCTCCTTCAAGCGCTCCTCATAAGGCTTCATTTCCAGACCCTTGATCATCTTGGTTGCCCTTCTTGTCCATTCCAACCTGTCAATATCCTTCTTAAAATGTAATGCCCAGAACTGGACACAGTATTCCAGGTGTGGTCTGACTAAGGCAGAATAGAGTGGTACTATTACTTCCCTCTATTGCAGAATTACAGAATAGAGTGGTACTATTAAAGCCATGGTTTTCCCAGTAGTGATGTATGGAAGTGAGAGCTGGACCATAAAGAAGGCTGATCGCCGAAGAATTGATGCTTTTGAATTGTGGTGCTGGAGGAGACTCTTGAGAGTCCCATGGACTGCAAGAAGATCAAACCTATCCATTCTTAAGGAAATTAGCCCTGAGTGCTCACTGGAAGGACAGATCGTGAAGCTGAGGCTCCAATACTTTGGCCACCTCATGAGAAGAGAAGACTCCCTGGAAAAGACCCTGATGTTGGGAAAGATTGAGGGCACAAGGAGAAGGGGACGACAGAGGACGAGATGGTTGGACAGTGTTCTCGAAGCTACCAGCATGAGTTTGACCAAACTGCGGGAGGCAGTGGAAGACAAGAGTGCCTGGCGTGCTCTGGTCCATGGGGTCACGAAGAGTCGGTCACGACTAAACGACTAAACAACAACAATTACTTCCCCTGATCTGGACACTACACTATATCTGGAATAGTGTTAGCTTTACTTTTGCTGCTGCATCATACTGTTGACTCATGTTACTTCTTCAATTTAGTTGACCACAAAAATTTCCAGCGGATTTCAACCTTTAAAGAGTGGATTTTTGGAGTCTGGAAGTTTAAAAAACTAAGCAGTGAGAGTTTCAGGGATGCCAACACATACCTTGGGTTGGGTTTCCCTGGAAGGAAAGTAGTAAAAAAATGGTGGTGTCTTCATGATACCAGGTATGCCAATGATTGAATTTGGGACCTTCTGCTTGCAAAGGAGATGATCTACTGCCAAATGTGTGGAACCTTTGGTGCTCCACATGTTGCTACAACCTCCTTCATCCATGGCCATTGGTCATCCTTGCTTGGGCTGATGGGAGTTGTAGTTCAGCAACATCTAGAAGGCTAAAGGTTTGCCACACCTGTTCTTTCTAAAACTGCAGTGCCTAAGTGGTGAGTGGGGTGGTTTCTTAAAAGCCCAGGACCATGTGAGAAGGCTGAATCAGACAAGTTGGTTCTGCCCAATAACAACAAATGTATTTTCAGGGAAGGAGACCCTGTGGCTGTCTAGATGTTCAACTCCAGTTGCCCTCAGCCCTGCCAAGCATGGGAAGGTTGGACTTGACAGTATCTGAGAAGCCACAGGTTCACCTTTGTCGTGGTAAATGGAGGGAGGGGGAAAGTATCACATTTTCCCAGGTTCAAAATATTGTGCTTAGAGAGCTCAGAAAATAGTGTATTTCCATGACAGCAGTGCAATCTTGAAGGAAAATGTGAGGAATGTACACAAGTACACAAAGAAAAGAATTGCATGTTTACTGTGCAGTGATCTGATTGTGTGGGTCATATCATGACAAAAGAAGTAAGGTAAGATCCATCACTTAGGCTAATCTGACATCTTCTGCCAAACATACTTTGCTCCCTTAAAACCGCACGGATGTCAGTGCAATAAGTATCCATATTTAGAACTATGGGGTACCCAGAAGAAAATACAACGAAGCATTCCTTCAGAGGGAAGCCTGTTGTGAATGACTGCTCATATTAAGGAGAGTGCTATAGTCAAAGGGAAAAGAACTGATATTCTGGGTCAGTCACAATTCATAAAGCAAAAATCTCAAGAAAGTCAAAAACTAGAAAGTGTGTGTGTGTGTGTGTGTGTGTGTTGGGAAAGAAGTGGGGATGAAGAGAGAGAGAGAGAGCTAAAATTCCACATTCCACTTATTTTATCCAAGACTGCATATTTATTTTGAGATTAATTTGGCATATGCAGTGTATATTTGCCAAGATTTTTTCCCCTATTTAAATCTTCAGTTCCAAAGCTATGTTTTTAATCCTATTACTGCTAATTGAGTGAAGTCTGCAGTCTTTTTCAGTTAGGTGAAGTTCAAATTGTAATTGGTTAAAAAAAGAGCACAACATAGGAATGAAATATTAATATTTAACTCCTGAATTTTCATTATTTCCACTTTAAAATCAAGACAGTGGTGAAAACACAGGTGCACACACAAACACACACAGAGAGCAATTTTTTTGGGGGGGGGAGATACTGATTTGGAGATCGTGGGAAAATTGATTCATGGAGCAGACCAATTAGCAAAGAAACAGATACAATTGTCAAGACTGTACATTAAAGTTAAGTATTATGCTAACTCTTCAGTGGCATTCACAACGGTCAAGATCAATCAGCATTTCCCAGTGAATGTTTTCATTTTTTAAGAAGCACAGTGGGTGACATCCATTGATACCTGTCTGCTTGCAGATTTCAGTGCTTTGGCTGGCCTGTATTAAGTGTCCCATCAAGTTTTTAAACCATACAATCAATATTGCTGCTGTAAATAGGGCTCAGTAGCAAATTAGTGCCAGTACAACTCATGGCAAATAGGTGTGATATGACACTGACTTCATGTGCTGCTCAGAAACCCAACAGGAGCATTGTGTACCAAGTGCAGCTTCTAAACAGTCTACAAGGGTAGCCCAGCCTAGATTGCATTACAGTAATCTAGAGGTGAGGTTACCATGGCAGAAAGAAGATCCCAAAGCAACTCCCAGCTTAGCAATAGGTCAAGTCAAAATATCCATTAAGCAACTCTCTTATGAAGGCTCATAGAGCTGGAGAATAGGGCAAGGTAGATGGAACCAGTCATCTCTGATGGTCAGCACTTCCCAGTTCTTCTGACAGCAGCTCCCCCTATGAAGGTCTCTTGGGCTGAAGGGTGGGGCAAGGCAAATGGAAAAGCCATCCCCTTAATATGTATTAATGCAACACATTTTTGTATGTTATTCTCACTTATCATTATGCATATCTCCCCTAACGCATGCATTTTTGTAAACCTTGGCTGCTTGGAGAATCACAGTGCAAAATTCAGATAAGTGCAAATTTCAAACAATGGCTGCATTTCCGTTTTCATAGTGTTTTGGACAGTGTGAATCTGATAGATTTGGCTTTAAATGGGATCTGAATCAATTTTCTCCCCCACCAGGAAGACTGTATGGAGGGTGGGTTGCCCCCAAAGTCTTACCTTTCCTGCTCCACATAATGCATTATCTTCTGTTTCGTGTATAAAAAATGGCTGTAGTATCATCGAATAATTCCTTGAATAATGCACATGCCCATATAAAAAAAGCAGATGTGTCAGACATCATTCTCATCCTTTCAGGTGGGTAGCAGTTAAGCCGTAGAAAGGGCAAGATGTAGAAATGTTTGTTAATCCCGTCAACTGTTTGTTGCCCTATTAGGTTTGATGACATTGCAATTTCTGTAACTGACTTTGGAATGGGATATTTTGTTAGTTTGAGAGCTTACAGATTTTGTATTAGCCTAGCCAACAGGTCAATCTAAAATGCAACAGCTTGCTCACACTTCCACCTGAAGATGGAGCCTGAGTGGTACTGGATGTATGTGTGAAATAACACAAGTCCATCAAAACTTTTACTAACAACCTTCTATGATGGAGTATGTTCATGCTGGGAGAAAGTATGGTCCCAGGCTTATTTAGATTCTCATGGCAAAATAAAAATAAAAATGTATAAACAAACATTTGACAACTCCCTTATGTTCTTTGGTGTTCTACAGATTATGAAAGACTCCTATAATTATTGAATTGTTCTTTTGAACCAATTTCTGGGTATTGGATTTTGCATACTAAGAGCAACAGGCAATAAGCTGGTCGTTGGCCTCAGAGACCACCACTCTACATTGATTGTGTAATAGTTTGAATGTCATAAAATATTATTTCTGCGAGAACCTCCATTGAGAAAAACCATACTTCCTTCCCCTTCCGTCGCCTTTTTTTATCACCTGTATATTTATTTATTGTATAGTACAAGAATGCATGTTATAGATTAGTGAGGACTGCAGTGGGAAGTCTATGGCTGGCGAATGTGGGAAAATATGACTCAGTCAACAAATTCCAGAGCAGTAGGTTGGTTGTTGTAGCAAAAAAGAGAGAACTAGGTAGCTCCTTCAAGTCTTGATTATCTAGTCAGTTCTTCAAGCAGCTTTGCCTTCTGACTGGGGAGTCAGAAAACATTTTAGGCATAACTTTAAAAAGAGCCTGGAAGGTTGTACAAAAATGCCAAGAATTGGATTAATTGGCATAATACAAGGTGGTTGGGCACAGTTGGGAAAAGTGTCAGCGTAGGGAGAATCCCCACCAAGAAAGACTGTCTGCGCAATTAGCTATCTGAACTCTAACCCTTCCAGAATAATTAATGAATAACAGAGAGGATCAAGACAAAGACACAAAGTGATTTGGTGTGTGCTAGCAAGTAATACATCAAAGAATGCTGGTAATTGGCCCTGTGGCTTTCATTCTTTGCCCTATTTCTTTCAATTCATTGACTCAAAATAATGGGTTCAGGTTCATTATCAACAGGTTTTAGCTGCAAGAGTACAACACTTCAACAAAGCTGGGATTGTAGCAGTACTGGTGGCTCGGTGAAAAAAAAAGAAAGTTAAAAAAAAGTTGTGGACTGGCGCACACTCGCTTGAAAGGGAAAGGAGCGGTGCAAGGCATTAGCTTTGCACTTAATGAAACAGTGGGTATTCACAAACTTTTCCGAGTTTTCTAAGGTTTGGCTTTCCCTACAAGTCACAATGCTGGAATACAGTTGGTATGGGCAGGTATGTATAGCTCCAATTAAAGCTGTCTTATTATAGCAGCAGGGATGGAGAGGGAGAGATAGAAAGTGCGCCTTCCAATATAATGAATGAGGCTGAATGCTTGACGCCATGTGTCACAGGTGCAAGTCACTATTTATTTGCCAATAATGGCCGTTTATTGTTGGAAGCACTTATCGGTCCCTAAAAGGGCTGATTTGCTCCATAAATGTGATTACAGGTGGTTTCATTTCCCCCCGCTGGATTTTGTTTGGTTTTGGGGGGTTTTCTGCCCAACTAGAAATAGAAAATGCTTAAATATTTGCAGGAAAAGAAAATCTTTTCTGGCTTCGGAAGGTACTGCTATGGCCACCATATACCACCATGGCTAATGATGTGGGATAACTTTGGATGAAGAAAAGGCAAGGGAGAGTGAAAAGCTAGGGCAGACCTCTTAGTATTCGTTATGGATGAGTATATAATGTGTACTGTTAACTTTATAAAGCTCTGTGAATGTCATTCAAAAGGTTATTGTGTTCCAGTTTCTTGGCTAAATATTGATCAATTTTGATCAGTTACGGAATAGCTTGGGGAGCTGGGGAAAACCAACATCTGTGTGACGTTATATTTCGGTTTCCCTAGTTTATGAGGCATGCCATCATTATCAGGACTGTACTGTAAACTGGACTTTTTAAAGAAGAAACATATGATTGTTTATCATGCATGCACAGCAAAACATTGTTCGTTCAAGAGCAGGCTTAGGAAATTTTCATATGTGATGCTAAAATGCATTTGCTTGTCTGACGTGTATAAATGCTATTATTACAGAGTAGAAAATGGAAGGGATCTATTCATAAATATACATTCTAATCAAAGTAGCCTTTTCATTGGATATACAGAAGCGGGAAGTATAAAACTCGATGTATCGCATGTGAAGCAGTCGCAGAATATATATTGTGAAATGTTTAAGAATCATCCTTAGTTCAATGATTGGATGACGTAATTCAAAGATCTTGGGAATCAGGTCAATGAAACTTCAGCCGATTGCAATAAACTTTGGATAAGACTTTCTGTGAAATAGCTACCAGCACAGCTTTTGTCTGTGGACAGTAGTACCATGTGAATGATGTAAAATGATGTGGAATAAGCTACAAAGTACTATTTTTTTTTAAAAAAGCATCTTTTACATTACTTTCCTGCTGTGTTATGTTACACACTACAATGTATAATTTTGCATAGATCTGGAAACATTAATAATCTTTATCTAGGAGCTTGCCGTTACTACATTTAATTATATTCATTGAATGAAAAAATACACAATTTCCTTTATCTGATCTGTTTATGTATAATATTACCTTCACTCTCTAAATGGTTTACACAACATGCAGTCATAACATCCCTTTCCTGATCTAAACACCCGGTCTTATATCACTGTAAGTTTCTGCAACTTATGGCTAGTTGTCACATGCAAGCTTATCAATTGATGACTGCAACATGATGATGACTTATACATATAATGTGATAGAACTTCCCCATCGCTGCATATATTATCTCAAGCACAATAATTTTCTAGTTCACACATTTCAGCTGCCAGTCATCATGAAATCGAATAAAATGTGCATATGTGTGAATCAGCCATTAACACACTTTTCTTTCTCTTTTGCTAGTTTCTGGCAACTCAAATATTTTGGTTGATCTCCCCCTTTGTTTGGATAAATCAAATTATAGCGAATGATCATATGCATAAATGTTTTTTCTTCTTTGAAAATTGCTGCTGCTCCTTGTCTGAAATTTATTGTTTGGAATGAAAAGAATCTCAAAACCTGCACCAGAAAAACTGGCATGGAAAGCTCATTTTCAGAGGGAAGCATTGAAACTTTCCCATGTAATGCAGTCCCACTGAACTCAATGAGACTCATGAGTAATGAGCTGACATTCATAGGATTGCACTATTAATATGACATTAATAACTTACTTCTGATGCATGAAAGTAATCAAATCTTTGAAGAATGTGCAATGGTCACATTCAAAGACGAGGGTGGCCAGAAGCTAGAACAGCTGGGCTTCTTAAATTTCCAGTTGCAGCATTCAACAGTTGATTTCAACATTGTCATTTATGAGCTGTGAATTAAGCTATAAATATTGCAATACATAACAGCGATTTCCCCATTTGAGAAGCACTGTACTTCAAAGGAGCTGTGATATGGCATGCCACCTATGGGCAGGTATCATGCATTTTTATAAAAAAATTACCCCCATCTTTTCTCCTTCTCCAAATATGTGGCTTTTAATGGGAAGGGCTGTTGAACAGTTTGAAATGCCTTTTTGTTTACTCTAAATCCCTTCCATTGCACGATTCTTTCTGAAATTCATCCTCAATTTTTAGTTGAATGATTTTGCATTCATATGTTACGGTGTGCATAACAAAAAGACTGAAGACTTATATCTTTGTTAGAAGGGGAAAATAATTGACAGCAGCTGAAGCTGGCATCTTGCAAATGGTTCCTCTGACTTTACGACTAGACTTCTTTGTTACTCACCTGGAGTTTTTTTTACTTTCTTCCTTTGTTATACTACATTCCACATTAATTCTTAGCTTGGGAGTTACTTTACAGCCAAACTAGATGCGATGCTAAACACCTCATTAGGAAACCCATCAATGGGACTTATTTCCATCAATATTGTATTGTATGGAAGGAGGAGGCTTAAACCTTCCCCCTACATTACTCAAATGACAATTTCTCCCTCACAAAGAAGGGCTAACAGCAGGAAGGGGTGGATTTTCATTGGGATCATGGTGAGCAGGGAAAGGGTTAAACCTCCCTTTCCTTCATGCTATGATCCTGATTAAAATTGGGGCCCTTGCAATGGCTATATATCTCTATCATCTATCTATCATCTATCTATCTATCTATCATCTATCATCTATCATCTATCATCTATCTATCATCTATCTATCTATCTATCATCTATCTATCATCTATCTATCTATCTATCTATCTATCTATCTATCTATCTATATCATCTATCATCTATCTATCATCTATCTATCTATCTATCTATCTATCTATCTATCTATCTATCATCTATCTATCTATCTATCTATATCTATCTATCTATATCTATCTATCATCTATCTATCTATCTATCATCTACTATCTATCATCTATCATCTATCTAATCTATCTATCTATCATCTATCTATCTATCATCTATCTATCTATCTATCATCTATCTATCATCTATATCTATCATCTATTTATATCTATCTAACCACTATCTAATGTCTTAACAACACATTTAGCATCGTGTTGGGCTCTTAGTTTTTTATAACTACTGAGTGTTGCAGGAGTGGCCCTGCATCTCATCCTAACGCTTGAAATCTTATTCAGATATAAATGATGAAGAGTACTGCTCTCTCCAAAAAAGACTCTGGCTTCTCAGCATTCTCCTTGAAGGCAGATCCAAGTTGGGCATATTTTTGCGTGCAGGAGGGGCTCAATGAGCACGTAGACATTACAGGATACTGACAGTTCTCTGCTATGGGATACCTGCCTGCGCTTTCTGTATGTAATACCACCCATGCTTCTCCTCTACATGGCTGTGCATACAAGTTTCTCATGTTCCAGACACTGAAATATCCACTCAGGAATCCTTTCTGCATGCTCAACAGATTGCAAGGAGAGGACTGGAATATCATACGCTCCAAAATTTCTCCAATGAAAATAGGGATGCCCTAAATACTCATAATAATAATAATAATAATAATAATAATAATAATAATAATAATAATAATTTTATTATTTATACCCCACCCTTCTCATTGGGTTGCCCCAGCCACTCTGAACAGTTTCCAACATATATAAAAATGTAATAAAGCATTAATTTTTTAAAAAAAATCGTATACCAGTGTGCTTTCAGATGTCTTCAGAGGGGTGTATAGTTACTTCTCTCGTTGGCTCAAGGGTGGCATAACACCATACCCTCCAACATTTCTCCACTGAAATTAGGGACAAACTAAGGAAAAGCGGGACATTCCGGGATCAAATCAGAAACTGGGACGGCTTCTGTAAATCTGGGACTGCCCCTGAAAAATAGGGACACTTGGAGGGTCTGGAATATGCCCCATATGTGTTAAGAGGATTTTAGACATGCTATAATGCAGAGGTACGTTCATGTCTTCTAAATTAATGTAGGGAGTTTATCTTGCAGTGCGGGATGGTATATGTCTTTGATTATGAAAATTATTCCGAATTCCAAGGACATCATTGCATTTTAAGGGTTGCTGCGTACTCAGACAGCACGTCTTAATCTCAGTCTAAGATAAACATTTCTGCATCACCATGTACCAGACTGGCTTGCCCTTTTAAATGCACAAAACCTTGATCCATATTCAGGACAGTGGTTTTTCCCCCCTTTGAGTTTTCCTGCTGTGATGAAAGAGTCATCTCATCCTGTATTAATTTTGTCGGGTATCTTGAATATTATTATGCTATTACTTTTGGAGGCAGCCTGCCAGTACGTATCTGAGCATTTTTCACATCTAAAGTAATAACACTGATAAATATCCCAACCCTTTTTAAAAAAAAATATGAATTGAATAAAGTTATTTCATCATTATCATCACCGTTTAAAAACAAACCAAACAACACACAACTTTTTTTAGGTTGGCATGCCTTCAGAATATGTTGTATTTAATATTTAAGTCCCTAGATTTCAGCATTGCAATCCTATGTAAGTTTACACAGAAGGGATTTTACTTCCTTGAAAGGGAGTTTAGGATGGCAGGCTTCAGTAACTAACAGTGGTAGTTTTAAGATAAAATGAAACAACTTTATTTGATACTTTTTAAAAAAAGTGCTCACCACTTATGTCTACTGACCTCTTGTTAAGATGCCAAGGCCTCTTTTAAAACACACTTTAGTTATACTTCAATTGAGCGCCAGAAAAGAAGGGGAATGAAGGGACAGATCTCTTTTTATTCCTTCCCCACACACTGAATCTCTCTCTCTCTCTCTCTCTCTCTCTCTCTCTCTCTCTCTCTCTCTCTCTCTCTCTCTCGTGTGCGTGTGCACGCATGTGTAGAATTAACCTCCGAGAAAGCTTCCTTTGAGGTTAATTCCCCCTCTCCTCACTCTGGAAGTGCAGGGTGGAATCAACATTCCTTATCTCCCAGCATAAAATGGTAGAATTGGGAGGAACCACAAGGGTCATCGAGTCCAACCCCCTGCAATGCAGCAATATTTTGCCCAACATGGGACTCAAACCCACAACCCTGAGATGTTCTACCAACTGAACCAGCTTGGCTATGATAGTTGCTACCCTGTCCCAACTGGTCAGCTTGAGGGCAGCATGCATGAGTGACTCTTGCCCACCTTTTTCCAGGATTTGGCCAAGGAGACATGATTGTTCTGAACCCCCCCCCCACACACACACACCCAATGATTTTTCTGCAAGGTCAGGGAGTCCCTTTCTTACCTCACCCGCTCTCCTGTTCAGTGTCTGCATGCAGAACTTAGCCTGATCTTTTATTCCCCTTCCTTCCCTCCCCCTCCCCTTTTTATGAAGATTACCCGCTCTGGGATCCCACAGCTAATTCTCCCCTGCTCTCCTCGCTGGCCCAAATAGGACTCATTTAGCCAGCTAGCCCTGGTGATCATCTAATGTTTACTGGATGGATTTCCCCCCTAAATTGAATTCTGAATTTATTGTAATTCATGTTTTATACTGTATTTATGCTGTTTTTGTTGCATCAATTAAGTGTTTTAAATTTGCTGTTAGCCACCCTGAGCCCGGTTTTCTGAACCGGGAAGGGCGGGGTATAAATAAAAAAATATTATTATAATAATAATTTATTACTTAGATATGGTGGGGGAATTCAGGGTTGTGTTGTATTGTGGGCAAACTTCCAAGGTGGGGCCAGAGGCAATTGAGGAAGGACAACTGAGATGACTCTTGCCTTCTCTTCCTCTGGTAACTAAGGGGCATGATTGCAGTTCATGGGCATGTTTCAGCCAAGCAAACGCACTCAGGGAGGCCTTGAGAGAGTCTCAAGAGTCCGACTGGATGGCCAAATTCAGTCCATGGGCTGGAGGTTCCCCTCTCCACTTTATGGGATGCTATTTATTCCTGGGGGGTGGGGGTGAAAGTTATTATTTCCAGATGGATATTTATTTATGTGCTACCATTATTCCAAGGCATTCAAGGTGGCATGTATGGTTCTCCTTCTGCCCATTTTATCCTCACAAGAAGACTGCGAGCACCATCATCTCCCAGGCTCCCACTTTTTTGTTGTTGTCAGTGCCTGTGGGTACCCGGTCTCCCCCACCACACTGATACTGCCCACCGCCTCTGCATGCCACATGCCTTGCGTCGCTGCTGCCTGCCACCTCTATGGCCACTGCCACCTGCCACACACCACAGCCACTGTCTTACCTCTTGCGTTCCGTTGCTGTGGCAGTGACTGGACCGGGGCCTGCACCTCTACCTCAAGCCCCTGCAGCAGAGGTGCAGGCCCTGGTCTAGTCACCGCCACAGTGCTGGAGCGTGCATGCTGCACTGTCACAAGTGATGTCATCATGTCACGATGTGATCATCTGTGATGTCATCATGTCACGATGTGATCATCTGTGATGTCATCACATCACAACACAGCGTATGTGTGCGCACTGGGCCCCTGCCTGTGTGGTAGGTTAAACTGGGAGAGATTTGCTTTATGCATTATTCATTTTAACTTTTAACATTTTTCACCAGACACAAATCATAAGCGTTTTACAACTAGGATTCCCAGAATCCTCTTCCGTAGTTTCCCCAAATATTCTTTTCAAACTGCATCGTATCATATTTCCCATATTTTCTTAAACCTCAATTTTTAACATAATTTTTGCTTCAATGCAAGTGTTTTTAAAATCCTGCCAGTGTTTTCAATTGTTTACAGTGTTTTTTGAGGTAACTTAAAAAAATTCCCCATTCTTTATTAAACTTCTTTAGCTCTGATTTCCCCGATCATTTTCACCAATTTGACATAGTCAAACATCTTTAGCAGCCATTATTCTGCTTTATGCATTATTCAGCGAAAGGGAAACTTCCCAAATATGTTTGGTGTGTGTGTGTGTGTGTGTGTGTGTGTGTGTGTGTGTGTGTATCTGTAGTATATCTGTACTATACTATCTGTATAGTATATCTGTATTTCTTTGAGACTTTCTTGTGATGGTTTCACTTGAGGAAGATGACAATGGGTTCACCTGTGCTGTTGTTGGACCTGAAATACAATGACCTCTCCAAAATTCACTGCCCTAAGCAGATGGGAACTGCTTTGTCCAATATTTTTCAGGGGGAAGAGAAATTCACCAATGGTTTCTTAGGGGTGGGCTTACAGGTAGCAGTGGCAGCAGAATAGCCCTCTCTTTCCCCCTTTCTGTGTTGTCAGCCTGGCCACCATTTTGCATCCCCTACAATTCATTGTTGTGGGGGTGAGGGAAATGGTGTTTGCCACGAAGAATGGTGGAGAATGTTTGGGAAATGCCCCTCTTTTTCTTGGGGAAGGGGGAACGTTGTGAGGGGGGAACTTTCTCATGATTTTGTTGAGAGTATTCACATTGGCAGTCTTTAATGGGCTTTTGCAGTGCTTTTTTCTAGGGGGATTCAAAAGTACGCATACCCTTAAACATTTTGTGAATCTAACAGAAGAAGAAACTAAAACTAAAAAATGAAAAATCGTTTCTTCTCTAGCAAGGTGAATCGTCAGTTCCGTTGCTACACCTGATGGCGGCCTCATTTCCTGTCACTGTGTTTCCTGAGTCTCAGACAGAATGAGAGTACCCCTAAACATTTTTTTTAAAAGAAAAAAGCAATGGACTTTTGATGCTGCATGCACACTTCATGTTAGAATTCCTGCTCCGTGATTGCAGTCATGGGATTTTTGTCTTTCACATGACGTGGTATGTTTTGACTCCACAGAGTGGGAAGTGATAGAGACAGGATGTTTGTGTTGCTGTGTTCCGTGAAGTGGGACTATTGTCCTTTGTTCTTTTTCTCTTTGCTGTCTGATGCTAGAGAGAGAGGGAGCCATGTTGCAGTTCTCCGTGTGTGTTTATATGTAAATAAAGCAGATTAGCCAAAATGCTGAGTTGCTGAGGTCTGTTACACAACTGCAAAGACTCTGCTGATTCCTAAGTGTGCTGCTGTCTCTTGGCATCGGTCACTGTGATTTTCGGGCTGAAGAAAGCTTTTGAAGCTCCCGAACGATCGACCAGGAGGGAGAGAACATGCCAGTCAGGCATGTGTCTCTGCCAGGGTCATACTCGAGTGTAGACTGAGCTCCTGACACTTCACACACATACTTTTACTACTGGCAGTGAGTTTTTGAGACCAGGGTTGCGGAGCCTGCAGCCTTCCATATTTTGCCGGACATCCATCACTCAGCTCCAGTCAGGATGGCCAGCTATCAGAATGGTGGGAATTATATCTGCTCTAGCCCTCTGCTCCACTTCTCCCCCAACCCTGCTTTATAATTTCCATATAGGAAAAATGGCACTCCATCATATATGAACTCAGTGGAAATGTGTGCTTCTGCTGTGAATACATGGGTTGAGCATTTGAAACCAGTGCTCAGCACCAGTCGGAAATAGTGTGGTTACTGATAAACTCAAGAGTAGCTGTACTAAGGTGGAGCTCCTCAGCTCACAATCTTGTAACATAGAATAAATGCTGGTGCTGGGATTAGGAAGTCTCTAATTGAATCTCTAATTAAGAAAGCAGTAATTAATTTACATGCACATGCTCAAGCCATAATGAAATGTACAGCATTTGCTTTGATACAGGGGCTGATTGGTTAACATGCTATTTTCAGTGCCAGCTGCCCAGAGATCTCAAATCACAATTAAACCATTGTAAATCCATCGCTACTGCAATGCACCCTAACTAATCAGGGTTAAGCAAGTCATGGAGATTTTTTTATATTTTCTAAAATTAAATTTGTTTTTAATTAAGCATAAAAATAGTGACCCTCCCTTCTCGCTTACTCCAGCTTGTTAAAGTATCCTGAGGACACCACTGACATTTTAACATTACTGGATCTTGCACCACATACGCAACATTTCCCTCCCTCTCGTCTCTTTTACCTCTGATGTGACAATATTTAAGACATTTTAATTACGGAAACTGTGATAGCGTGTGAAAAGGAAAAGTCAACATTGCACATTTGCCTTTCGGTGTTGAAACAGTGCTTGTCACTAAAGATACCAAGCTGAAATTTGCAATGGCTCTCAGTGTCTAATCAAAGAATTGTAGAGTTGGGGAAAAAACCAAGGGCCATCTAGTTCAACCTCTGCTTAAAAACCTTCAAGGAAGGAGAGTCCACAACCCCCAGAAGGAGACCGCCCCACCATTGAACAGCTCTTACTGTCAGAAAGTTTTTCCTGGTGTTTATTTGGAATCTCTTGTCTACTGCAACTGGATTATTCTGCTCAAGTCTGTCTTCTGTTTTTATCAGATATGGGTTGTTGTCCCCTCTCCCCCATATATGTCAGGGACCGTGCTGAGGAGGGCTGCGCTGAGGAGGAATTGTGGGAGCCTCCCCCTCCCCTTGATCCTGATCAGGATCCTGAATCTTCCCAGAAGCAGCATAGATTTGGAACAGTGGTTTACAGAGGGACATAGTTCAGAAGGCAGAAGCTGGGAAATACTGGCTGGAGAACACCTAGGAGAAGAAGCACTGGCAGAGAGAGAGTTAACAGTTTCACTGTCTCTGGAAAGCATTCCAGTAGTGACATGGGTGAACAGGGAGGAAGTGGGTGGAGCCCTTAATTGGGAGCACCGCCATTCCTAGGAAATGGATTCTTTGTTCTCTGGCTGTGATCATTAAAGTTTCTAACTGGTAAGAAGACTCATTTTCCTTTGTTCTGTTTATCTCCTGCCAAGGGCGTGGGGGGGGGGAGCCGATTCCCTGAAGCCTGACAATATATCACAGTTCATGCTAGACTTGTCTATCACTGCCATCAACAGATATTTGCCACCAACAAATCAGTTGCCTTTCTTATGTGTCCCCTTTCAAAGGGGCAGGAACACTACACCGGTTTCCTGGCAGTTGGATCACTATTGAATCTGACAGTACATTTGCACCATGTCTCCCCTCCCCTTCTTCATCTTGGTAAACAAAAGTGGCCCACCTGCTCAGAACCTAGCGCATAGTGGGTCTGCCTCGCCCATCATATTCCAATATGGAAGCCTTTTCTCAATTCCTAAAATAACGTCCTGTTTCTGTGACCTCTCTTTAGAAAAACAATCAGGTCTCCATGTTCATTCCCACAAGTCCAAGTGTTTGGGCCAAATGAGGCATTTGGTCCAGTCATGTATATAGAATGTATATAATTCATTGAGGAAAAATACAAAGATTAGGAAGACCGGGATCCAAGAATCCTAAAAGAGCATAAGAGAATAAACTATCTTTACATGCACATCATGTAACTTGGACATTGTCAGATTTGGAGAAATAATTTAGAGATAGAAATCAGAATAAAATCATTCACCAGATTGCAATCCACTGTCAGGTTGTAATGTTAATTTGGGGAAATCTGAAGTGCTACCACTTAACTCAGATAAAAGGATAATAAATAGAACTTCTGGTTTCTCGATTTAGATGGTTAAGATTCACTCTCCCTCTTTTCCTTTGTTCTGTACAAATTACACTACAGCCATCCTCTTAATTATTTTCATTCTATAATCTTTGGGCTGGAACTCTATTTAAAGCAAGTTCTAAATATAGCGTAGTGAAATTTTATGTCCCTGAGCAATTATGGTATAGAGCTCAACATATTTATTTCTGGACCAAAGCTGATCTTTGTTAAAGCATAAGATTTATTTTCACTTCGAATTAGTAATTTCAGAGTATACATTTCGCAAAGCTTTCTTAACTACATGTAACAGTTAATCCATTTTCTTTAGATGACTGTTACATTTGTCCTGCATAAGATGGTATATGGCCGAGATGTTTAAAAGATTAATGGCTAGGCGGAGAGAATCATTTTGTGAAACAATGTGGTTTACTACACCAGCTTCTACATAGATCATGAAAAGCAAGTGTATATATGCATACAGTGTGTGATATTAGAAGACCAGTTGAAGCTCTGTGACACAAAATGACTGGTTATTTTATTATTTGGAGGGTTGCTATTATTATTTTTTTGTAACACATTGGCTATCACACTCAGGTATACTGGATCACACTGAGCCAGCCACTGTATAGAACTGTATAGGGATGCGGGTGACGCTGTAGTCTAAACCACTGAGCCTCTTGGTCTTACCGACCAGAAGGTTAGCGGTTCGAATCCCCGTGACGGGTTGAGCTCCCATTGCTGTGTCCCAGCTCCTGCCAACCTAGCAGTTCGAAAGCACGCCAGTGCAAGTAAACAAATAAGTACTGCTGTGGCAGGAAGGTAAACAGCATTTCTGTGTGCTCTGGTTTCCATCATGGTGTTCTGTTGCACTGGAAGCGGTTTAGTCATGCTGGCCACATGACCCAGAAAGCTGTCTGTGGACAAACGCCAGCTCTGAAAGAGTGATGAGTGCCGCAACCCCATAGTCACTTTTGACTGGACTTAACCGTCCATGGGTCCTTTACCTTTACCTTTTTACCTTAGAACCAGCATGGTGGCTAGAGATATAGGACTCCCAAAGTATTACAGCTTATGGCCTGAAAAATAGAGGGGGGCAGGTTCCACACCATCCCAGGTGATAACACTGTATAAATCCTGTATAAGGCTATGGCATGTGAAGAACTGCTACCCCACAAACAGGGTAGCAGACACAATAGTTTCTTGCAGGCATTTACTCTGTATACCTTCTGTAACTGTTATTGCTAGCTCTTCTACAGAGTGATCTCTGCAGTGTCATGAAGCAGTGGCCAAAGATGACATTTAGTAAAGGGTGTGTTCCCAGGAGGAATGTGTCATGGCTAAAAATTGGCCGCTGTTTCTTTAATGCTAAAAGAACTAAGTCAGCATGAGTCAGCGGCCTACAATGACTCACGCAACCCTTCACCAAATTGTACCTGTATATATAGAGTGGTCAATGTTAATGTTTGCTGTGGGTTGGTGGGATGGTGGGATGGTAGAAAGCTGGTTGCGTTTGGTGTGTGTAAAAGCTGTTGGTCATGGTTGGAGAAAAAGTCTTTTTAAGAATAAAAGCAGCAATACTCTGCAAGAATACTTTTTCTCAAAGACTCTTCTGTGCCAACTAAGGTCCAAGGACTAGGCAAAGGAGTAAAAAGGAGGTCAGAAACTTTTTCCTTTTCAAACACTGACAGAATGGCCCATGACAGCACAAGTGGAAGCTGCGGTCTGATCTTATACAGAGTTGAGCATGCTGAAGCCTACTGATCGACTTGAGTGCACAACCTCATAAAAAAGCCCTCTGTTTCTTGACTTGCAACCCAACTAAGGCATATTATGAATAGACCTACTGAAATAACTTTGGTTCATCATTTTCAGTTATTTCAGTGGGTCTACCTGGAGTAAGTCGGATACAATATCCTACCCCACAAATGTCCTGAGGGGACAAAAGGCCCATTCCATTTTGGGGGGCACCCTGCCCCAGAGAAACACTTTTTCAGAGGGAAATTGTCGTGCAAAATCACATGAGATCACAGTGGCCAAAATGGCTGCTATTTTGAAGAAAAAGTGGAAAACTGGCGTCTGGGAAGATGGGGTCCCAGTTGTTCCCTAAAAGGTGTTGGAGGGTATACATTATACATGCTTTACATTATAATAGAGATGTTTTTTTGGGGGGGCAGGTATTGTTACATTCATTGGTTGGTGGATTATTAGTCTGAGCTTCTGTGATGTGTTCATTGATAACTTGTCCATCCCTAGTTTCAACAGTCTTGATAAGACAATAAGTCTTGAAAAGAAAATAAATACCCATGGGCTCCAATGTATAGTGGGACCAGACTGGACAGTGCTACTCTAAATGTGGGTGGCATCGTGACAATAGGGGTGAAAACATCAGACAAAGCAAACTATGTCATGCATCCTTCTGCAAGTTGCATTTAGCAGGTACCACAGGACAGCAGAGAGATGAGGACCAAAAGGTTCACAATGGAGTGAAAATTGGTGAGGCAACCTTATCTCCCATTCAACCTAGGATGAGTTTCACATTTGAATGTCAGGTTTTCGAAAGATGCTTTGCTTTCCCAGCATCTCATGTAGGGAGTTACAGCCTAAATGTCTTCATTTCCCCTGGGATAAACTACTCTGGGCCCCACTGGTCTAGGAATATAGAGTTCCTAACTCACATGCTCTCAGATACCCCTTAGCCGATTCAGAAGCTTCTTGCATTTTCATGCCAGATACTCCCTGAAATAATTTGCAACCAAATTATGAACAACAACAGAAATCCTGCTTTATCTTCATATTTAATAATGGGATACTAGGTTGCTATATTCCTACCCGCTACCCAAGTCGAATTAATAAAACTTATCTGTCTATTTGATTTCCACAATGCTTATTTGTGATGTAGTCTGCAAAAATGCTCAAAGGGTTAAATTAAACATGAAATAGCAAGCAAGAACATTTGGAGGAGCCAAAAAGAGTCATATTTAAGTTCTTCTTAAAAAGCCTTTCTGTGGGATAATTCCAAACTGCAGAGTTCCTGTTTTATTTAATAATGCTAATTTCATTCTTCATGATAAAACTTAATTCTTTTAAATTTAATTCTTAGAATTAACAGAAGAGATGCCCTGCCATCTGTCTCAAAGAGGACTCAGAACAATTCCTTTACTGCATGCCTGAATATTGTTTCAACTCTTCCCTTTACATGAGAGCCTTATCACTGGGCTTTAAGTCTTGGAGAGCATCTTTAACGCTAATACCATTGATTTCATAATGTGAAACATTGCATATATTTTTTTAAAAAAATCATGTCGCTGTAATTGGATTTGAAACATCAATGGACATGATTCTAAAAGACATGTTTCCAAGTGACCACACAAGCAAGTACACTTCTCCGCTTCAAGTTTATCAAATATAAAATAGCACAGACCTAAAGTTATAGAACAAAATCTGTTCAAATAACTGTGAAAAAGATGTGCCGGGTAGGAAGGTTAGGAGGTCAACGCCCCTCTTCATTTGCTGCTTGTAACATGAAAACAATGGCGGTATTCAGTAAAATTAAAATGCGATGCTTGAAAAACTTGAATGAACATAGAATGCTGTCACAAGATGTGGCTAGAAGCAGTACACAAAATATTGTGTGCTTATGGCATATAGATAACTCCCCTAGCCTGGTATACCCTGCAGAAGTTTTGGGATTAAAACTCTTGGCAGTCCCAGCTAGGAGAGCTGTGCTAACAGCAGCTCATGAAAGTTGTAGTCAAAAATGTCTGAAAGCCACCAGGTTGGTGTATAGGTCCTACCCAAACAGCTATTTAGAATATATGGGAAAACATTTCTGAACCTAATCTGCTGTTCAGGCGCCAAGAATCATAGAACTGGGTAGCGGATCAGGACCATAGCTATGCATGGACTTGTTGGACCTCTGCACTTCCAGGATCTTCCTGGTCCTTGCCTTCAATGTTCTTCTTTCTTTTCTTTTCTTTTCTTTAGAAAATAATTCAGTATCTCCAGTGATCAAAGGCGCCATGTCTCTCAATACCAGTAGTGAAGAACGACAACAGGAGAGTCCAGCTGCTGTCATGTCCAATTTTCAGGGCTTCTCATTGGCATCAGATTGGACACTGTGGGATACAGGATGTTGGGTTAGATATTGTTTCCAGCAGGATGCTTTTTCATGTTATGTTCCAATTCTTATTTCTAATGCATGAAACAAAGGGAAATGAGCAGGTAGCATTTTCCCCCAACTGCCCAGGGCAGAGTAAATCTGTTCCTGCTTTCCATTATTTGAGGTTAATGAGTGGTAGGCAGAGGCATTATTGGCTAGCCAGGACACAGCAGTGTCTTGCACTGTTCACCTCCATTGCATGTACTGACCGATGAAGGGAGAAGGGGACAGGATTTCTGCACTTCTTCACAGCAATCATTTTGCTCCAGCAGGAGCTTGGAGGAGGTGGGTGGAATCACAGTTCTCCCCCCACTTTTCTACCCACACCCAGAAACTGCACCAGCGATTTTGGCTTAAGATCCATTTTTTTTATGGGCTAGAAACATATTACAGTAGTTGTCTTACTAATGTTCTGCTCTTTGGATGGTCTTGCTGCCTGCTGGTGAGCCATGCCATCATGTAAAACAGGAATAGCCAATGAGGTGTCCTCCAGCTGCAGATGCGGGTGGCGCTGTGGTCTAAACCACTGAGTCTCTTGGGCTTCCTGATCAGAAGGTTGGGGTTCGGATCTCTGTGACGGAGTGAGCTCCCGTTGCTCTGTTCTGGCTTCTGCCAACCTAACAGTTCAAAAGCATGCCAGTGCAAGTAGATAAATAGGTACCACTGTGGCGGGAAGGTAAACGGTGTTTCTGCACATTCTGTCATGGTGTTCTGTTGCACCAGAAGCTGTTTAGTCATGCTGGCCACATGATCCGGAAAGCTATCTGTGGACAAACGCCGGCTCCCTCGGCCTGAAAGCGAGATGAGCGCCGCAACCCCATAGCTGCCTTTAACTGGACTTAACCACCCAGGGGTCCTTTACCTTTACCTTTTTACATTACCTCCAGCTGTTGTTGGACTCCATTTCCCATCAGACCCAGCCAGCAGATCAGGGATGATGGGGGTTGGAGTCTAACTACAACTGGAAGGCAATGTATTGACTACTAATGAGAAGAACCAATCATTTTAGGCAGTGCTTCTAGGAAAAGAGGTGTTGGAACTCACCTTGGACCCTTGTTCTCTTAGAATGGCAATGGCATCCCCCTGAGAGGTGCCGGAATTGAGTTACAGCTGAAAAGAAGCCCTGCTTTTCGGGATGTTGGCAAAGGATTTCTTCTGCTACCTTATACTTATTTACCTGGGAGCAAGTCCCTCAGGCCTCCACACACTTCAGAATGTTACTGTTTTGTGTTCTTCTATCCCACCCCTGAACCCTGCCCCCTGAAGATGAGAATCATGGAATTAAACCCAGTGCTAATGTTATCTTTTGCTGTTCCTTTGGCCTTAAAATATATGGCTGGAAAGGTTAGGAGTACAGTTGCTGAAGGAAATGGCAATTCGCCTTTTATCACATAATATGACTCGGAATGAATTGCATATAGCTGCATGGAGTAGGTGGGTTTGGGTAAGGTTGGCATTGCAGTGCTGTTGGTCAAAAGTCAGGAAGGCAGGCCTCCTGGAACCCCAAAAGACTTGTTCACACATTGCACCGAACACAGGTTCAAGCTGTCTCTACACAGGTACAAGTGTTTGTGTGAAAGTATGCACACTTGTAATAGCAACGATGCTTTCTGTTGCTTTTATAGTTTTGTTGTTTGGTGGAATTAATATGAATTGGTTATTTATTTTAAATATTTATTTCTACATAACCTCCCCCCTGGGGGAAAATGCAGA
Organism: Podarcis melisellensis; assembly: GCF_964234715.1. Lineage (NCBI taxonomy): Eukaryota > Metazoa > Chordata > Lepidosauria > Squamata > Lacertidae > Podarcis > Podarcis melisellensis. The sequence goes on from NC_138542.1 coordinate 23,075,582, forward strand.
CTTTTTTTTCTATATTTTGTATTCTCCGAATTTAAATAACGTATAGTGTAATGAAAGGGGGAGCTTGTTGATTTGTGCAGCTCAACCATTCTGTACATGAAGTGTCCCATGTGAAAAACTATGCAAGTGTAAAGTGCATTTATTTGTACTGGAGAATTGCATTGCAAAATTCAGAAAAGTGCGGATTTTGAAGGATGGCCCTTTTTTATTCATTTGTTGCTTTCAGAGAGCGTGAATTAGATAGGTTCACCTTTAAATGGGAATTTCTATACTGTCCCTATTCACAGAGTCAGGTCTATCAAACTGAGTGAGGCTGAATCCCAGGTAAATAGGGTAAGCCTTTATCCTCAACTGATGTTTAGGCTTTCTGAATGGCAGATGTTAGCTCCAACAGTTGAACTACTGTGGTCCTGATGGCAAAGACAGAGATAATATAGATGGGTTAATTCACTGCATTGCCTTATGATGATATCGTTCTTTCCATCATAATGGCTAAGGTAGCCTGTATACATTTTTTTTTTTTAAAGTAAGTCTAAATTATTGGTGCCAGTGTATACCATGGCTGATGGTTTTTTTTGCTTTCATCTTTTAAAAAGATTGTTGACTGATCAATACAAATGGTGACATTATTCCATAAGTGGTAGTAAGATGTGAATGCATACGTCTGTTGAAAAGGCTGTCATGGTCTCTGCTGGGTCTCTGCACAAATGTGTTTAAAAATAGGACTTCCTGTCAGTACTTCAAGTGTGTGTAGCAGGAGATAATTAATGAGTCAAACCTTTTCTCTGTTTGTTGCTATCTTTCTTAACACACTGTGATCTGGCGTATATTTTGTCCTTTTTTGAAAGATGGCCACTTGTGAGATAGCAGCTGAGCTATTTGTGAAGCTCCCTGAGTTCTTAAATATACAAAATAATAATAATAAAAGAGTGAGGAAGCACCTTACACAATTTTTGTCGTTTTTATTCGGAAACAATCCTTCTGCGGTAGCTCACAATGTTAATTGTGCTGGTGACCATGAGTGGCGAGAAAACAACAGAAGAAACTGTGGCAGGGCAGTCATGCACGCTTCCAATCGGAAGGCACAATGGATTGATAGTAAAAGGCGCATGTCTCTTGCATTCCCTCAAGCGACACTGCCAGTGCGCCTCCCATGCACCTGGGGCTATTACCCCGGAAGCCCTCCACCCCTACTATGCCCCTGCCTCTGAGTGCTCTCTTTCCTGGTTTTAAATGACAGACATGTGCTCACCATTCTTGGGGCTTGGGAATCCTTTACATTCACTAGTTCCCAAAAATGTGATGAAAAGCCATCAGCCATTTTAGAAATATGACCTGCCCTTCGCTGGAAGCCCCTACCACATTATCGATAGACTAGGTCCTCTTTAAAAAACAACAACCCCAAAACCAAACTGGGGAGAGTAGAAACCATGCTCATCTCACAGGGTCTTGCATATCAAATTAGGTATTGCTTTAGAAAAAAAGTTGGTGCTTATCTACGCATGCTCTTAGGAACGCGAGTGGCACTGTGGGTTAAACCACAGAGCCTAGGACTTGCCGATCAGAAGGCTGGTGGTTCGAATCCCCGTGACGAGGTGAGCTCCCGTTGCTCGTTCCCTGCTCCTGCCAACCTAGCAGTTTGAAGCACGTCAAAGTGCAAGTAGATAAATAGATACCGCTCCAGCGGGAAGGTAAACGGTGTTTCCGTGCACTGCTCTGGTTCGCCAGAAGCGGCTTAGTCATGCTGGCCACATGACCTGGAAGCTGTACGCCAGCTCCCTCGGCCAATAAAGCGAGATGAGCGCCGCAACCCCAGAGTCGGCCACGACTGGATCAGGGGTCCCTTTACCTTTACCTTTACGCATACTCTTGCACAATGTCCTGAATACAAATCTATTTTAAAGGCTGCATTTAAACTTCAAACAGAGCTTGTGTTTGGAAAATGAAAGCCGTGAGGGGCTTGTTGTAATACATTCTCTCTGTCTGACTGCTGTAAAATTGTAGAAAACGAAGTATATTGGCTGAAAACTTTATCTTTCAAACTTTTTGCCAGTTTTCTCCACCCTCAGTTGTAAGCCGACAGCTGGAGCCTGGCTCACAAAGCACGCATGTTAATCCTGTACCCAGCTATGTTCATCAAACATATGGCTGAGTTGGTAGTCCTGTCACATGTAAGCTACATATATTGTTGCTTTAATGTATTCCCTCACTACTTTGATAAAAGCCTTAAGATGTTGTGACAGGCCCTTTGATATTTTCTTCTGATGTTACTGTGTTCGTTTCTTCTCCTACTACTTCTTCTTCCTCCTCCTCCTCCAAAATTTCCTATTTTGCATAAACATGAGCAGGTGAGACAGCTCTAGCTATGGGTAAAATCATCATGTTTTATCAGTAAAAAGGCAAAGGGCAAGGGCTATGCTCTCCTCTCTCTTTTACCTAAACCCATAGAAACTCAGCAAAATGTCTCCTGCAACTGTTTACATGTGTCATCCACATCAGATGTCATCCTTTACATATGATGATGATGGAACCACACAGAACAACCACAGGACTGTCAAAATTGTTAGGGTACTCCCATAACAAATAGAAATCTGAACTTTTGTGCAAATATAATCCCTAACAACCTAAAAGTCTGAGCATTAAACAGGTTAATCTCTACATTTTTTTAAATCACGGGGGCATGAAGTCTATTGTATACGAGAGACAGGGTAGTTACTGGCCTCCAAATGTTGGACGCTGTTATGTGTGCTGGCGTGGTTGCTCAAGAGCGAACAGGCAAGACTCCCACTGGTCTTTTCAAGGATTTATTATCTGTCCAAAACATTCACTGTGCAGAGTGTCTCAATTCTATGTCTGCTCAGTCGCTAGTAGAATCTGGGAGTGGGTGGTCCTTAAACTTTCCCCAGCAGAGCAGTCTTTTGACCCCCATCCTACACCTCCCCTCTCTGCGTGTAAACCGACTGCACAGAGAGGGCGTGGGCAAAGGGGGACCTGCCTCCCCCTCGTTCTGCTCAGGCTCTGTGTTGCGGCTCTCTTTAGCATCCTCCGAGGCCTGCATCCCTTCCCCACTGGAGGCGTGGCTTCCCTCCTCACTTGCGGAAGAGCTGCTTCGCACAATCTTTGGAGGCTCCCTGTAACACAACTGCTCTTCACCTCTCACCTCTGAGCTGATGGCAGTTCCCAGCAGGTGCTGACCTTTAAAGCACTAAACGGCCTCGGTCCTGTATACCTGAAGGAGCGTCTCCTCCCCCATCGTTCAGCCTGGACAACACCGAAGTCCAGCTCCAAAGGCCTTCTGCTGGTTACCTCATTGCAAGAAGTGAGGTTAAAGGGAACCAGATAGAGGGCCTTCTCGGTAGTGGCACCCACCCTGTGGAACACCCTCCCTTCAGATGTGAAGGAAATAAGCAGCTATCCTATCTTTAAAAGACATCTGAAGGCAGCCCTGTTCAGGGAAGTTTTTAATATTTAATGCTGTACTGTTTTTAACACTTGATGGGGAGCAGCCCAGAGTGGCTGGGGAAACTCAGCCAGATGGGCAGGGTATAAATAATAAATTATTATTATTATTATTATTATTATTATTATTATTATTATTATTATTATTACTATTCCCTGACAGACTCCAACTCCCATCCCCACCAACCAGCATTGCTAATGATCAGAGATGATGGGAGTTGCAGTCCAAACCACACCTGGAGGACTACAGGTGCTCAATCCCTGCTATACACAGTGATGCGAGGGAAGATATGTATGCTTGTCTTTAATAAAAGGAGCTCTCAGGCACAAAAATAAAACCAGAAGAATGGGAAACTGCAAATGAGGATATGGCACTGTTTTGTTGAGAGAGGTACCTTCAAACACGTGAACCATCTCACAAATGGGAGGGATTTCTGGTGGCATACAGAAATGTCAACGGAATGGCGGAGTATAGGATTTGCCGTATCAACCAGGAACTATCAGTGCTTGCGAATATGCTATATTTCTGATACCATTATAATGATCTCTTTTATGATGAATGGACATCAATTTTTTTGAATGCTGCCAATTCGCATGATTTACGTAGTTGACGTGGCAGTTACATGTGTCCACTCTCTCTTTCCTAAATTCTGCTCATGAACTCTGCTTTGATTATTTTCTTACACATTCAGTCTGTCATTTAAGCTACCTGCACTACCAGGTATGACCTGAACACAAGATATTAATGTAATTGACTTACTTTTTACAAGAGATTAATAGATTTTCCACTTACATTACACTGTTGTTTTGTAAGTTGACTTGGTCCATATTCTAAGATGCCTTTCTTCCGATTTAAAATGCAGAACTTTGAAATTTTTAGGTCCTCCATTCATTCACATCTATTTCCTCCTTCAAAATTACCTTTGTGCTGAAGTGTTTCCTCACACTGGTGAAACTCTTCCCAAAATAAACCTCTTGATGCAACCATGCGCATCACTGGATGAAGTTTGTGTTTTCCTTGAAGGGTTTTATCAATGCACAAATGTACATCTGCACACTGGACAAAATTAAAAGATGCAACTGAACAGGAGGAACTGAAAGCAGTGAGAAACTGCATGTGCACAAAGCCTGAAAATAAAAAGCGGATTATATTATTGGATTTTTAATCCTTTGGCACAGTTCAATAAATAACACCTGTAATTTAAAATCCCAAAATCTCAGGATAAATTCAAATGGAGGAATTTCTGAGGAATCTCTAGTTTATCTGTCGATATGCATTTTTGTCTTTTGCAGCGCATTCAACAGCAAGTCACAGTTTTGCATGCTTAGAAATCAATGAAACATAACAACTGTGAAGAATGGTAACTTTCTATTCCCCCCTTGCTACTTCCTTTTCAAAATGGGGATCAGGAAAGATTTTCTAGGAGATATGATCAGGCCAGTTACAAATCTAAAGTGGCTCAGCCATTTTCCATTTATACTATTCTTTTTGTTTGAGGTTATGAAGGCTTTCTTCAGGCAAAAGGCGAAGTGTTTGGGTGTGAGAGTTCATCTCAATCTATTCGCTCTCTTGTCAAACACAAATGTCAAATCAACAGCACTAAAATGGTTTTTTGTGAAGGGGAAGAAAAATAATGTCTACAGCAATGTGAGCAGAACCTTTGGAAGTGAAAATGAAACTTCAGTCGTTAACATGAAAGTCGTGCTGCAGGAATTGAAAATGTAAGTTAAGTTTAGGTAGCCTGGAGACTGAAATGTTAATTTGTCACATGTGAAATTTCAGTTTCTAACACAGGAGAGGCAGAACTTCAAGTAACAATGGAAATGTTGAAGTTCATAGTAGTGAAATTTCTTTTATCTTTTGGGACATATCACTTTGTACCATATTTTAAGCTCTTGTGATCAGAACAGAGTACTATGCATTACTCATCTATCTATATTTGTATCTCAGACTTATTCCAAGGACCGCAGGGTGGTATAAGGATGATCTTATTTTATCCTCAGTTAGTATAAAAGAGACCTGATGACTTGAGTACAGTGAACTGGTAAATTTTGTGCCAGAGCGAGAACTTGAACCCACATCTCTTTGAACCTAGGTCAGCATTGTATCTGGGAACCTTCTTCCCTGTTAAATCTTGCTTTCATCTGGTAGGGAGTTATTTTCCCCAGTGAGGGCAGTTAAAATACAATTTCTTACATCCTTTTAGGCCCCTCCTAAAATCGATGAGGATTGCCATTCAATTGGTGTGCATGTGCACTACGTCTTGTGATCAATTATGTGGAATGTGGCTTACCAGCCCTCCCCAATATTTTATTCAAGTTGGCAGGCCTACTGCTCATAGACAGAGGTAAAATCCTTGGTGGCAGATGCAGTGTGTTTGGTCTGTCTCTTTAACAAACATGCCTAGTCTTTAGACGAAACTCCCCTCCGCTCTCTGGATGTGGTTCCTTCCAGAGCTGAGTAGGAACTAGTTGGAACCTTAGTCATGCCTATGTAGCATGTCCTAGCTGATGAAAACCCTAGCTGGAGAAAACCCGATTGCCATTTGCCATGTGTTCCAATCCAGCGCTAAACTGCAGGTTCTCCCAGGGGAAAATGTGTACATGAGCCCTAACTGAATTGTGCTGGTAATATGCAATAGATCTATTTTTTCGTTCTTATACACAAGAAGCTAATTCAGCAATGTTGTTGTTTGTTTAGTCATTTAGTCGTGTCCGACTCTTCGTGACCCCATGGACCAGAGCACGCCAGGCACTCCTGTCTTCCACTGCCTCCCGCAGTTTGGTCAAACTCATGCTGGTAGCTTCGAGAACACTGTCCAACCATCTCATCCTCTGTCGTCCCCTTCTCCTTGTGCCCTCCATCTTTCCCAACATCAGGGTCTTTTCCAGGGAGTCTTCTCTTCTCATGAGGTGGCCAAAGTATTGGAGTCTCAGCTTCAGGATCTGTCCTTCCAGTGAGCACTCAGGGCTGATTTCCTTCAGAATGGATAGGTTTGATCTTCTTGCAGTCCATGGGACTCTCAAGAGTCTCCCCCAGCAACATAATTCAAAAGCATAATTCAGCATAAAAAAGGTAAAGGGACCCCAAACATTAGGTCCAGTCGTGACCGACTCTGGGGTTGCGACGCTCATCTCGCTTTATTGGCCGAAGGAGCCGGCGTACAGCTTCTGGGTCATGTTGCCAGCATGACCAAGCCACTTCTGGTGAACCAGAGCAGCACACGGAAACGCCGTTTTCCTTCCCGCTGGAGCGGTACCTATTTATCTACTTGCACTTTGACGTGCTTTCGAACTGCTAAGTTGGCAGGAGCAGGGACCAAGCAACAGGAGCTCATCCCGTCACGGGGATTCAAACCGCCAACCTTCTGATTGGCAAGTCCTAGGCTCTGTGGTTTAACCCACACTGCCACCCGCGTCCCTCTATAATTCAGCATAGATCAGATTAAAAGTTTTGGTCCTTTCTTCTACAATGTACTGTTACCAAACAAATAATGTAACTGGGCGATTAAAAAATGCCTTTGTGTGGGCATGTGCTGGGCTGTGGTTGCATATGAATGGATGGGATAAAGGGGGAAAGTGGAAGAAAGGGATTGCGAAGGATTTGCAAATCAAATGCTGCAGTTGTGTGAAAATAAATCAATACACAGTGAACGGACAAATAAATAAAAGCAATAACATGTGCATTCATGCCTTTACATTTGGGGTTAATTCACCATCCTTTCTTCTGTTGGTAACTGGAGAAGTTTCCTCCCCTTGAAAGTGCTGTGTCACTTCTTCTTCTTTATCCAAAATTCCAGCCAGAGTTCAGGAAGTTACCTCCGTCTGCTACTTCTCCTTTTCTTCTCTCTCCAGATTTACACAAACTAATTAGCCATACATTATTCATTGTCAAATATTTAATGCCCTGTTCCTTGCTCACTTGTCATTAGCAAGCTGCTTTCATTCTGGCAACAGGAGTCTGCGAGGTGGTGCTGTTTTACAGGGGCGATTATTTAAATTGCTCAAATCCAATAAATGCGGGTAGGTAACCAAGTTGCTGAGGTATCGTGGCTTCTGGCTGTCAGTTAAGTGGCATGAACAAAATCAGTTTATGCAAGTCCACTTTAAGAAATACAAAAAACCTTGGCATTCTGTTGCCTCTTTTTTGAGAAATGATGTAGTAAAATCTTTGAGTGCCGCTGCTGCTCTTGGGATTGGTGAGAGTTGTAGTCCAAAACAGTTGGAGGGCACCACGTTGGCAAAGGATGTGTATATATCTTTAATGATTACTCATAAACGTGTGTATTTTTCATGAAGGCTGGTTTCGTATAAGGTTGGTAAATTCTGTGGAATTTATACTCAGCTTATTTTAGGATCTATGTTTTTTTAATTTGCGTTGCTATTTCTGGCATTTTTGTTTATAATAAGGGTTTCCTCTTCCTATGCACAGTGTAGTCCTGTAAAGATCTCCTCAGAGTAAATTCAATTAAGTTCGGTGGGGCTTACTCCCAGGTCACTCTGCATAGGATTGAACCTTCACTTTTCTAGCGTATGGTGAACTATGGACATAGATCAAAATTTATATCCAAATAGTTTTTTCGATAAATGTAGTTTTCTGTTTTTGCTTGGGCATTTATTCCATGATATAATGCTAGTTTCGTGATATTTTGTTAACCTACAAAGGTAGATGTTCTAAGAATACTAATTTTCTCCCTCCCCCCCCCCATTTTAAGAAGTGCATAAATGCATTTGCCCTATGTTTCAAGCTTTAATCTGAGATAGAGAATTGATCTTGACATTGCATGCAAGTTCTCGTGCATCCCCTCACGCAATGTTCAGGTGAAAAACTCTCTTCATGCTAATTGACCAAAGATTTGAAGAACAGCTGGGGACATTGGGGGTGGGACTTGCATATGAGCTCTTGCCCTATCCACACTTTAATCTTTTGGATGTTCAGGCAAAGGCAACTAGCACAAACCTTCCCATTGCGGCTAGCTTACCAGACAAGGAATCTTTAGCACCTGTGGTATAGAAAGTAAAAAATCCAAATGGAAAGAAGTGTTAGAACATTTATGACATGTCAGTGGTACTGTACAGTGGTACCTCAGGTTAAGAACTTAATTCGTTCTGGAGGTTCGTTCTTAACCTGAAACTGTTCTTAACCTGAAGCACCACATTAGTTAATGGAGCCTCACACCGCCGCCACACCGCCGCTGTGTGATTTCTGTTCTCATCCTGAAGCAAAGTTCTTAACCTGAGGTACTATTTCTGGGTTAGCGGAGTCTGTAACCTGAAGCATCTGTAACCTGAAGCATCTGTAACCTGAAGCATCTGTAACCTGATGTACCACTGTAGTTACATATATCCATGCTCTGGCTCAGCAAAAGGATAAAGGCATGGAACAAGGCTTCCACATTCAGGCTCTCTCACCACCTGTGCAACGGGCAGCTGTGTGGCTAAGTGAGCTGAGGGTGTAGGAAATACTGATGATCAGCATCCATTTCAGTCTCACTTCAGGTCTGGGTTTGGTACCCAAATTGCCTTGGAGAACCTGGTGGATAATCTACCATGGGACAAGGAGAGGCATAATGTGGCCCTGCAGATTCTCTGGGATGTTTTGGTAGCTTCTGATACTATTAACCAAGGTATCATATGGGATGGAGAACTTTTCTACTCCTTTCTGCATGGCCTTTCTAGAAAGTTGACTTGGAGGGCTATTGTTCTGCCCCATGGTAGTTGTGCTATTGTGTGCCATAGGAATATTGTCCTCTCTGCTGTCTATAAAATCTTCCAGGCCAAAGTACTTCAGATGGAAGTATGAGATATAAAGTGATTGTAATGTAAACAAGTGGGACCTGAAACAAAATGTTGCAGGACTGATTTCTCATGTTCAGCCAGCTATGTCTTCTTTCAAGGTAAAGGTAAAGGTACCCCTGCCCGTACGAGCCAGTCTTGCCAGACTCTGGGGTTGTGCGCCCATCTCACTCAAGAGGCCAGGGGCCAGCGCTGTCCGAAGACACTTCCGGGTCACGTGGCCAGCGTGACATCGCTGCTCTGGCGAGCCAGAGCTGCACACGGAAACGCCGTTTACCTTCCCGCTAGAAAGCGGTCCCTATTTATCTACTTGCACCCGAGGGTGCTTTCGAACTGCTAGGTTGGCAGGCGCTGGGACCGAGCAGCGGGAGCGCACCCCGCCGCGGGGATTCGAACCGCCGACCTTTCGATCGGCAAGCCCTAGGCGCTGAGGCTTTAACCCACAGTGCCACCCGCGTCCCACTCTTTCGAGGTAATTCATTCTATTTATGGCTCCTACCCCAATACTGTAGTCAACCCATATTCCATGCCCACTAAGCATGGTTGGTTGTCAATGGATTATACAATACATACTCCTGCAAACCTTAAAGAAGAAAATATCTAGATTAGGACTCCTGCTTCAAAGGAAGATAAATAAAGAATACTTGCTTTTATATCTGCAAAAGGAGGAATATCCCAAGCTGTAGACTTTCAAGTTTGATATCATCCACTCTTCACAGTGGACCCCTTGGAATTGTAGTTTGGGGACTTTGAACAGAATAGTTGTAGCAGTGTCACCAGGCTACAATTTCAAAGATTATTTGGAGGAAGCTGTGGCAATTAAAACTGCTACAAATTTGTCGAGTAGTGTAGGCATCTACTAAATATAGGGCTGTAATCCACAAACCTTCATCCCCAAAGAGGCCTAATGGTATTATGGACATTGATCTTTGTGAAGTTAGTGTGCTTGAGGTTTTTATTGTTTTTCACGTTGCTTTGAGTCACTTCAGATAAAAGCTCTGCTTTCAAATTGCTCTTTTGTTGCTGCTTTATAGAATGAAGTGATTTGAAGCAGAAATGAAACTTTAGAATTTTTTTTTTAAAAAAAACATGCCTGAAAATAAACCAACTGATTCTTTTCATTTTTTCAGTTAGCTGGCTTGTAGTTTAGTGGGATTTGTGGGAAGCCGCAATTTCAAATATGTATTTTTAACATCAAGATCCCTTTCTTAGTGTTTTGCTGTGTGTTAATTTTGTGGGGGGTTTTCCAGCCGAAGGGAAACAACTGCTGTGTCATTCAACCCATCTCTTTACCATAAATCCGATCTCCTCGTTGCCTCATTATAATGTAGTTAGTATAAGGCACACAATCTTATTGCTTGCTTTATGATGGCATTTCCATCTTTTGTGTAGTCCCATTCAAGTTATCACAGTAATGATATTTATCTCTATCAGGGAGGCCTACATGGAAATTACAAACTATCAGATTGTTTATACCAGTGAGTACATATTTAAGAACAGCTTTCTGGTAATGGTTGTTTATTACATTTTCATCCTGCACTTCCTTCAGGGAAGTGCAGGATAACAATTCATGGTTCTCCTCCTCCCATTTTATTTGCATATCAACCCTATGAGCTAGATTAGTTTGAGAGATTGTGGTTGGTGGGACTGTGGGTTAAACCACAGAGCCTAGGACTTGCTGATCAGAAGGTTGGTGGTTCGAATCCCCGCGACGGGGTGAGCTCCCATTGCTTGGTTCCTGCTCCTGCCAACCTAGCAGTTCGAAAGCACATCAACCGTCCCGGCGGGAAGGTAAACGGCGTTTCCGTGCGCTGCTCTGGTTTGCTAGAAGTGGCTTAGTCATGCTGGCCACATGACCCGGAAGCTGTATGCCGGCTCCCTCGGCCAATAAAGCGAGATGAGCGCCACAACCCCAGAGTCGGCCACGACTGGACCTAATGATCAGGGGTCCCTTTACCTTTACCTTTTACCAAGTGAGGAGGCTGAATGGGGGTAACTGAACTTGGATCTCCTCAGTCGTGGCCCTTCACTGGCTCTCAAATCTTCCATTAGTCTCCTATAAATTGTCTTCTATCCAATTAGTCATCTAATATGTATCTTACAGTATGCCTTACCCATTACTCCTAAATGTATCGAGTCGGTGTATACATTGCCATCACCATATAGATCAGCATCTACATGACCCGTTTCTTGCCTTCTGGCTATACACTTTGGTACAACTCATCAGGTGTGCTAGGAATATGTGTAAGATGGGCAGGTAGAAAGTCAGGATACAATGGAATGGCCTTGACTTTCAAGGGATTATTGTGCCTTGTAGAGGCGAGTTCATCTGAACAAGATAGGGGATCGTTACTTTAGCAATTCCTTTTAATGCATAAGCTAGCAGTTACAGTTAGCAAGTTCTCAGGTATGTTTAAAATTCACTAAAGGCTTAGAATACCAGTTTGTCTAGGGTTATCATATTGAGGGTTTGGAACCAGCTATGGCTAAACAAGAGGCCATATTTTGATCTAATAGCAGATATCTCAAAAAAACAACCATTGGAGCTTCCTGTACAGTGGTACCTCTGGTTAAGTACTTAATTCTTAGCCTGAAGCTGTTCTTAACCTGAAGCACCACTTAGCTAATGGGGCCTCCCGCTGCCGCTGCGCGATTTCATCCTGAAGCAAAGTTCTTAACCCGAGGTACTATTTCTGGGTTAGCGAAGTCTGTAACCTGAAGCGTATGTAACCTGAAGCGTATGTAACCCGAGGTACCACTGTATATCTTTTCATTTTCTCAGACTTTTAGGATACCGCTGTAATGTTCTTGACTGTTTTGTGCTGCCTTTGTGACCTTGTCAGCATGCAGTTTAATTATGTGCTGATGCATTAAGTGTGGCATTCAGCTAGGTTTTACTCAGAGTAAATGTGACTAAGTTTGGTCCCTTAATTTCAATGGGTCTACTCTGAGTAAATCATAGCTGAATGCTCCTTTATTTTGTTTTCTCCTTTCTGGGGTATGATTGAAGGCCAGTGCAATGCAAAAATGAATGGGTTAGGCTTAGAAACAGTAGCTGGCCCAAGGCCATCTAGTAAACCCAAGCAGAATTTGAACCCAGGTTGCCCTGTCCAAGTCCAACGCTTTATCTATTTCATCATTACCCTGGCTTTTTGTGCTGGCTTATTGGTCTTACAGCAGCACTGTACGGATTTTGACATCTAAAGATAGCTCTCCTTGCTTGAGCTATAATAGACGAAGGTTTAATGATGCCTGACAGCTATGATAGATAAAGAATCTCTCTCTTTCTGTGTGTGTCTCTCCTCTTGCACATACACACACATTTACAGATGCAGACTATTTTTAGGATGTTGGTATTAAAATAGACAGCTCAATAATACATTTTGAGTGGCCTATGTAGTAAAAAGGGGTGGCATGTGGGGGAAACCATGAAAATAGTTATTGCTTGAATCTGCTTCCCTTTGTTCAAAATTTGTTGAAGAGTATGATGTCAAAAGGTTAAATTGAATGTAAAAGACTATATTTAATGTCACATGAGTGTTTTGTTTTAACTTCAAAGCTTCTTCACATAGTAACTTTTCTTCAGGACAAGATGTGTTCTTCGGTAATTGCTCTTCATTGAGATGAATATAAAGGAAGTTCTATCTTCAGAGTAAAGATTTGAGAAAAGAAAGTATTACGGGTTTTTTATATATAAAAAATCAGCTATAAAATTTATAGTCAGATCACGTGAGTTGACATGGTGCTGTAAGCAGCATTTTCTAACATTTAGTATAAGTTCCTCAGAATAGCAGATCCTCCAAGTGTCTCTATTTTCCAGGGACGTCCCAGATTTAGAGAAGCCATCCCAGTTTCTGATTTGATCCTGGAATGTCCCACTTTTCCTTAGGATGTCCCTATTTTTGTTGGAGAAATGTTGGCGTTATCTGACCCCCAAGCTGTCTGAAGGCAATGCTGTGTAGGGATGTTTTGTTTTTTTAATGTTTTATTATGTTTTTATATAAGTTGGAAGCTGCCCAGAGTGGCTGGGGCAACCTAGTAAGATGTGCGAAATTAGTAGTATAATTATCATTATGGAAACGTCCCTGTTTTCATTGGAGAAATATTGGAGGGTATGCAAGAGAGAACTATCTATTCTCTTTAGGTTGAGAAGGTTTTATTACCACCTCCTTTAGGTTTTACTTATTTAACATATTTTCATACAATGAAAGGTGTACAATGCAAATTCCTGCATTGCACTAGATGACCCTCAGGGTCCCTTCCAACTCTATAATAATAATAATAATAATAATAATAATAATAATAATAATAATAATTTATTATTTGTACCCCGCCCATCTGGCTGGGTTTCCCCAGCCACTCTGGGCGGCTTCCATAGAAACAAAAAATACACTAAAATATAACAGATTAAAAACTTCCCTGAACAGGGCTGCCTTAAGATGTCTTCTGAATGTCAGGTAGTTATTTATCTCTTTGACATCTGATGGGAGGGCGTTCCACAGGGCAGGCGCCACTACCTAGAAGGCCCTCTGCCTGGTACCCTGTAGCTTTGCTTCTTGCAATGAGGGAACCGCCAGAAGGCCCTCGGCGCTGGACCTCAGTGTCCGGGCTGAACGATGGGGGTGGAGACGCTCCTTCAGGTATACTGGGCCGATGCCGTTTAGGGCTTTAAAGGTCAGCACCAGCACTTTGAATTGTGCTCGGAAACGTACTGGGAGCCAATGTAGGTCTTTCAAGACCGGTGTTATGTGGTCTCGGCGGCCGCCCCCAGTCACCAGTCTAGCTGCCGCATTCTGGATTAGTTGTAGTTTCCGAGTCACCTTCAAAGGTAGCCCCACGTAGAGCGCATACAATTGTGTGATTCTATGATTCTACAGAGTTGGCATTAAAAACACAACAATAAAACCACATACACATAAACAGAATACAGTGGTACCTTGGTTTTCGAACACCTCTGTAGTCGAACATTTCAGAACTTGAACGCCAAAAACCCGGAAGTAAATGCCTTGGTTTTCGAATGCACCTCAGAAGTCAAACAGGAAAAGCAGCTTCCGTTTTGAGTTTTCTGTATTGAGGCTTCCATTATGAGGCTTCCACTTTCAGTTTTCGGTCTTTGAACGTTTTAGAACTCAAATGGACTTCCCAAACAGATTACGTTCAAAAACTGAGGTACCATTGTAGTAATTTAAACCAATAGATACTAAAAGTCAGAAAAGGCCCAGCAGTGCCAGTGCCTGCCTCCATTCAGAGTGAATTTGGTTCTGAATTGGTCACCTAGCAATTCCCCACATCACCAGCATTATGCAAGAATAGCTACTTAGTCATAAGTTAGCTAAGCCATCTAGTGATGGTCATGAATTTGGATGGCATTAAAAGAGGATGAGGCAAAATATTGGAGGATAAGTCTATCAGTGTCTCCTAACCACATGTATTACTTTTGTGGCTGCAGGCAGTAGGCCTCTGAATACCAGCTGCTGGGAATCTCAAGGGAGGAAAGTGTTGTTGTGTATATGTCTCACAGGGCCCCCAGAGGCATCTGGTTGGCCAGGATGATAGACTGGGTGGTGCTTTAGCTTGTTCCTGCATGACTTTCATTATGTAAGTGCCTGGAAGATCCTTAAGGTCCACATTCAGAATTTGTGCTTCCCACAAGCGGCAAAGTCTGTACAGTTCTCACAGTTCCTTGCACACCTACTTGGAATGAAAAAGTCAAACTCCAGCCTGGTCCTGCACAAGCCTCAAAGTCACATATTGTGGGAAATCAAATGTTGCTGTTGAATGCAATTACAGTGGTACCTCGGGTTAAGAACTTAATTCGTTCTGGAGGTCTGTTCTTAACCTGAAACTGTTCTTAACCTGAGGTACCACTTTAGCTAATGGGGTTTCCTGCTGCCGCCAGGCGATTCTTGCTCTCATCCTGAAACAAAGTTCTTAACCTGAGGTACTATTTCTGGGTTAGCGGAGTCTGTAACCTGAAGCGTCTGTAACCCAAGGTACCACTGTAGTTTATCATTGTACCACACAGATGGGCAACATGTGGCTTTCCAGATTTTGATGGACTCTTCCATTAGCCCCAGGCAGTACGAACAATGGCCAAGGATGATGGTACACAAGTTTCTCATCCTTTTCGCAAAGCATACATAGCTCTAGTTCTGGTGAGCCAGATGACGTCAAAAACTTCCCATATTTTATATTTAGTTGCTGTGCTGCTTGTAACAAGCAGGAACTTAACAGATCAACCAAATGTTTTGAAGAGGTTAGCTGCTTGTCAGATGTGTGCTGCTTTCCCTTAGTTTGAAATGGGAAGTCTTCATTGTACAAATTGCCAGCTTTTTGGCAAAGATTCTGATTCTTATGTATATTAACACATTTGTAGTTCTTTTTGGTTATATAAAGGAGGAAAAGTCCTAACAGTGCAAGAGACTTACAGAAAATTTGAAACTGAAAACATGCAGGCAGGAGATGTTGCAAAAGTTTAACAGTAATTTACGTCTGTTACGTCAAGACAAATATAGTACCCAAAAGGCAAAGATTAAAGCTGCACACTGACTAGGGAAGGAGCCTCCATTTGAGACAGTGAATGTGCAAACATGCAGAGGATTGGTTGCACATGTTTCTGACATTTAGCTGTGATCTCTGAACCGCATGTGGTGGCTCTGAAAAATAAAGAGATCATAATGGTCTGGATCTGAGTTTCACTGTAGAATGTTACACCCACCCACACACCCACACACCCCATCACATGTGAGTGTTTTCTTCAGTTTTGATAAATGCATACAGTTTTGGTTTCATTGATTTGAGGTAGTTCAGATGGATAGATAAACTGTTGTGCTTGAGAACTAAAGGCTTGGATTCAAATTATGACCCAGTTTCAGTAATGACATGGCCATGCAAAGTTAAGTACTTAATTGAGTTCAAATGCCAACTTAGCTGTCCTACTAAAAGAAAAGGGAAGTCAAGGCTGCAGTCCTATATACACTTTCCTGGAAGTAAATCCCTCCGAATTCAGTGGGGCTTACTTATGGGTATACATGTATAGGACTGGTTGGGTTGAAACCAGTGTCAATTTTGGTTTGATTGAGAAACAGTGTAATCTTAGATAAGGCTTGCAAACTTGTTTTCTATGCCATAAGTGGACATACTTTTATTTTTGCTGTGGAGGATTCATGGAATAAAGATTAGGGGATAATGGACTTGGGAAGACTCACTAAAGGCATTTCAGACAAGATTAGGTTAACCTTGTTTATAAATTATAATGTTTGGTAATGACTGAAAGTAAGAATAGCAAGATGGACAAGGTACATAAATAATGTACTGTGGTGACAGCAGTGGGTGCCTGAGACTGATCCTTTGAATCAAATTTCCTTGAAAATTAATTTGGTTGAAATAACTTTTGGCTAATTTAGAATGGAAGTAGAATTGTACGCTACAATTAATTCCAAAACATTATGATGTGTATAAAAAT
The DNA here is from genome assembly GCF_964234715.1 of Podarcis melisellensis. NCBI lineage: Eukaryota > Metazoa > Chordata > Lepidosauria > Squamata > Lacertidae > Podarcis > Podarcis melisellensis. The sequence goes on from NC_138542.1 coordinate 23,092,302, forward strand.
GTATACTCTTATGCAACTCTTTTAAGATCGTATAAATCTTTTGCCTTTTACAAAATTTGTGGAATATAAGCACAACTGTTTTGAACTGTGATAGTTTAAGTGGAAAGAAAACAAAACGAGAGCTGTAACACTGTTTTTTAAGTCTTAAGGGTCATTTGAAGAAAACCTATTAGATGAAATTTGTCATTAGTCATACTATAATATTGCAAGAAAGCCAGAGGGTGAATGTGACAGTACATATTTGTGTACTCAGTATCCCTGTAGTGGGTAAATTGTAGGAATGTGGCAAGGATCTGAGATGGGAGTTGTTTGAAGTAGTGGCTGTCAATCAGGACAATCAAAGGATGGCCTGCTCTGACACAATTAGCTGATTTCGGCATGACCACTTAATTTATAAGGTCTCTCTGGCTGCTTGAAAGCTTTATCAGTCCTTAACAGGAGCATCGAGAATACCACATTGAGGTTGGTCAGGGATAATCTACTGCACTGTTTTTGGATTATTTGATAGTGCCGAACTTAAAAATGCCTCATCTGACAGATTGCTCTTACTATCAGGTGAGCTATTGAAAATAAGTGCTAGTTTGGGTGCTGTTTCTCATTTTACTAATGAAGAGCAATGATGTAGTTTGTATCTAATGGAAGTCTCTATTGGCAGATTATGCAGTGATCTTTGTACACATTAGGCAGGGGTTTCAACTCAAACTTGGTGTAAAAACAATGTTCAAAGGTACGCTGAGGTTACTCTGCGTTCTTGAAATTGCATTCTTTCCTGAGATGATTGTTTCTGTGGCTGGAGAATTAACTGTATAATTAATTTGGGGAGCAGAGAAGATTGAATGGATTTCTTGAAGGCTGGGGTTCTCTGTTTGCTTATGGAAGTAGCATTGTCCAGTTAAACTACCGTGTTTCTGTATAACTTAGCAGACATAGATCTTGTATAGCTTGTAGGTCACAGTGTCAGCCAGTTTCCAATTTAGTTGCTCACAACTATTAAAGGTCCTCGAGCCTAATCTAAGAGAAATTGTACTTCATTGTTTTCTTTTCTTCCATAGGTCCAGACCCACTTGGACAATCCATCTAGGTATCACGTTCAGCAATCTCAGAGGCATCAAGTGAAGCAGTACCTAACGCTGGATGCAAAGCTGTCTGGCCAAAGCCTGTCATCTCATTCCCATTCAATCCATTCTTCAGCAGCTATGCCCATATTAAGGAGTGGGCATATGCCTCCGACCAACATCAGCACTCCTGGGAGTCCAGTGACCAAGTTATTAAGTCTTGGAGGAGAACAAGAAAATGCGGTATGTCATAGAGCTGTGAAACAGTCTAAGGCCTCTTGAATGTTGGTTTGCCAAATTAGATGGAGCTTACAAGATGGGGGAAAGGTCTCCCATTTGTTCAGCATTGCTACACCTAAATATGTCTGAGTTAAACTACATTTGTTGAGTGAGATCTGGAATTCCATGTCATCACTGTGCATTTGCACCATTGTCAACAGTCCTTTTATAATCAATCACAAAGCATTGCTTAAAGAGATGTTTGCTCTCTGATGTGTTAAGGGGTGATTAATTCAACATCAAGTCTCGGGACTAAAGAAAACCTCCCAAATTTGCACAGGTTGGAGCCAGATTTAGTCAGGCTTAGAGGAGACCTGAAGGAATGGGTTTCCCAAACTCAAAACTGACTGTGCAGTTTGAATAGCCTCCAATAAGGCTACAGACCCACTTTTATGACAAACTAAGAGCTAAATTTGGATTCAAACCTACCATTGTTAATTACAAACTATAGGATTTTATAGCAGCCCCTTGTTCCAGTAAATAAGGACTGCAGAGTTTTTACATGATATATGCATATAAATAGCAAATAGAGCTCATATTCTGCATGCATAGCTACATTCTGGGCTGCTACTAGAAACCACCCCTTGGAATCTTTTCAGACTGTGAATTTAAAGTCCTATGTATATGTTGCCTTCCTCTTTTATGTGACTTGCATTGCCATTGAAAATTTACCTTCCCCCAGTATGAGTTTGCTTCAGTTGTAGGGCTCTCATTGGGGGGGGGGATTGGTCCCAAAGTATTAATATTAGAAGGATATAAATATTTCCAAAATGCTTTGAATGTGAGGATACTTTTATTCACAGTTATCCTTTCCCCTGCATGCTCATCTTCAGCACTATTTTGTTCCTTATTTGCTGTTGTTCCCCCACTGAATTAGTCACAAACAGGTGATCCTAGCTTAATCATAGGTCAATTTATAAATGAGATGCTGTTATGATGCTATTCAGCCAAACAGTATTGGCTATCATCATCATTTCATTTGTATGCCTCTTCTGAAAGTGATTCTGATCACAAAGAGAATTCTTTTATCAAAGGATTAGTGTTTGTTCTTTTTTTTAAAAAAAGTGAATATTTGTAGAATAAGTTCCTCTGTTCACCATCCTCTTGCATTCATTGACAACTTCTTTTATTAGATGGAGGACGTTATCGATGACATAATCAACATGGAATCTAGTTTTAAGGATGAAGGGATAGGTTGCTCGGAAACACCGCTTCTCTTGCAAAGCACTGTAAGTAATTGACCCTTCCCTTTCAAAAAAAATTAATGAAGAATACAACTGAGAACTGTATTTCATTGTTGCACAAAGGTGATATTTGTTCTCTGGCTTCCTCTCTTGCATAAAACTATCTGAGAAAATTATCCTTTCCACTGACAAATTTCAGGATGGTGGAATGAGCAATAGAATGCTATCTTGTTACAAAGGTGTATATATATATCTGTGTTATAGGCTATCTCTGCTGATAGGAACTCAGGTTTCCCTTCTTACAATGCACTGATTATATATCTTGATTTCCTTGACAATTTATAATCAAATGTTTTAACACTCAGTAAGCTCAGATGCTTTTTAAGAACATACCAGAAGTAATAAATGCCTAACAAACCTGATATTCAGCAACTGAATATAAAAAATATGCTGTGTTTCTCTACTTAATTAATAGTTCCAAACATTCAAAAAATGTTGAACCTATTGTCACTGAGCATCAAAAAGAATGGAACAGATCCCTTTGTATACCTTTAAGTTAACCATTTTATTTATTGTGTTATTATTAAAATTTATAGGCTGCCTTTCAACCCCAACCCCACCATCTCCACTTTCCCAAGCTGATTCACAAAAACATATGAAATGTGCTCAAGAAACCAGCTGATCAAATTATAAAATTCATGCCATCAATTGCATGCAAATTATTGAAATTCATAAACAATGAAACTGATACCGCAATTTCCTCCCCCCCCCCGGCTGCCCCCACATGCATAGAGACCCTGCAGTTCTGATCTCCCAGACTCAGGTTTCTAATTGCACCCTAGTTAGTGCTATTTGTATGAGCAGTTTCTCGTCAGTGATTACCACGATCTTCAAAGCTGAGTACATCTTTGCTGGGAAAAGACCAGACTAAATATTAACAGCGCCTTATCTTGGGTAACTGGAAAAGGCTGTACAAGACAACAGCAAGGCAAAAGTCTTTGTTGGCACATTTTACACTAGATGTACTTAAAAGTCCAAGGAAGACTCAAAGGTCACCTTGATATTTGAGGCTCAGCATTGCATTTCCAGGTTCCGCTCACGAGATTTGCACAAAGAGAAATGGCCGCGACAAGCAAGCAACGTACTACTGTGAAAACGGGTAGCCATCAATATTCCTTCCTACTGTGCAGATCAAAATAAATATGAGACGTTTCCCTTCAGCTTAGAAACTCTGCCTAAAGAACAAAGGGGGTAAGGCTTGGCTGGCAAACCCTGCCAAAAGGAGCTTGTGAAATTCGGACAGAGGAGCAGGGAAGGACTGACTATGGAACAGAATCAGATGTGCCTCTCCATAGCTCAGGAGACTCTTGCAAGGAGGGCTGCATACATACTGGACCGATCACTGCTAAGGAACTATTTTGCACTTCGGACTTCATTTGTGGCAGTCCCAACTCCCCTCTCATGAATTGCTACGAACATGGTTGCAATTAATATAAGATACTGTATTGGAGATGGCATTTAAAGTCATGCCAGTTTCCAAAGCAAGTTTCACAATGTTCTGAGCATTTAGTGGACCCAATTGCGCAGAGACAGGACAGAATGGAGCAGCTCATAGAGACACAGTGCACCACGCACTTTACGATGATGTGCTGGTTGTTTCGTAATCTGCCAGCACTGCAGAGCAACATTTTCACCTCATGGCTTTTTGTGTTGTTGGGATGCTTCTATTTTGATTGGTTGGTTGGTTGGTTGGTTGGTTGGTTGAATTTACATCAACAATCTTTATTATGGTCCAGAGACCCAACAAATTGATTGAATTTATATACTGCCCTATACCTGGGGGTCTCAGGGCGGTTCACAGAATAAAATCAAGATATAAAACCACAAAATAATCAAAATAAAAACAACAACCCAATAGCCTCTCCCCCCCAAAAAACACCCACATTTTAAAAGGGCATAAGGTGTCAATTTAATCAACCAAAGGCCTGGTTAAAAAGGAACGTTTTTACCTGGCGCCTAGTATAATGAAGGCGCCAGGCGAACTTCCCTGGAGAGAGCATTCCGCAGACGGGGAGCCATTGCAGAGAAGACCCCTTCTCACGTTGCCACCCTCCGGACCTCTCAAGGAGGAGACACATGAAGGAGGGCCTCAGAAGGTGATATCAGGGTCCTGGTAGGTTCATATGGGAAGAGGCAGTCCTTGAGGTATTGCTAGTTTTAATGTATGCACGTGTTTGCTTAAAGTATTGTAAGTTGCTTTGAGTTGCGGTGGCAAAAAAGCAACTAATAAATTCAAATGATAATAATATTGTGGGGCATATGTCATGGAGCTGTACCTCCTGGCGCCACCCTCAATATCATGTGCCACTATAGTGTCCATGGAAAGTCTGCAAAGGGGGCTCCTAAACATCAGGAAGTATACTTCATTGTAGGCACTCCATGTGTGCTTGCAGTGCCAGCATTCAAACAACCGCTGATACCCTGGGGCCATTTTGCTGGGTCTGGACAAACCACTACACCACCCTCTGTGAGTTATCCCTACACATGGAGGGAATGTATGTATATGGCTAATGTCTATACCATAAACCAGCTTTGAAAACATTCGTATGGGTCCAGGTACTAACCAACCACTTGTGTGTACATTTAGGCGCACACAGTGTCTGCAACTATTTTTGTGTTCCAAAACTAGACCTACTCTCAGATTTCATAAAACCCAGATCTATGTCCGCCAAGCGACAAGATGCCCTGCTCTGTGGTATTTACCGGTGTGAGGGGCTTCATATGGTCTACTGTCGGTGAAGAGAGTTTTGTTAATTCTGTGTGTGAGTGGTGCATATTGTTCCCAGCCCTTGCAAACGCCACTGAAGACTGTGTGTTACACATTTGTCCTTGGATCGGCCCATTTCCTTATCTCCTCTATAAATGCCATCTGAAGAGGCTGGTGAATATATGCCGTTGAAGTGTATTCCATGGTAATTTAGTAGGAACGAAAGGAAGGCTGTTCCCTTCCTTCCTGTTGAGCGTTCAGCCTTTGAAAGGTAGGTGAAAGCTGTAAAGGGAAGCATTCCTTGCTCAAGTGCTCAGATTTTATTCTAGAGCTGCCAGTCACTTATAAATAGAAATGTGATGGGCCTAACCAATTCACACTGTACTTTAAAAGAAAGGCGACAAAGAAGAGAGGAAAGGGGATTTGTTAATCTTTTAAAAGAGAAGAAGACGTTTCTCACAACATGTGCCACACGTTCAGTGTGCACTGTGATCTGAAATGGCATGTTATGCCATATGTCGGGTGGGTATTTCTTTTGCTGCCCCCAAAGAGATGGGTACCAATTTGAGTGCTGAACCATCTCCTTTAAAAAGTTGTTTTCATTAATGAAATTGGGAAGAAGACACTTCCTAAATGGGGGACCATTGTAGTGGAATACCTCCACTTATTTTCTCTTGGGAGAAGAAATCCATTCCATAAGGAAAGGGGCAGTGTTAGGTTTCCTTGTATTGTTTGATGGGAAGGGGCTCTTGATCTCCTACTTTGGAAACAGCAAAAAATCTGACACAAAGTGCAACTGCTTGAAGAGAGACTTTGAAAAAATGGCTGATGGGAAGTTGTTGCCATCCTATAAGGAAAAGGTCACTCCTGCTTTCAAGAAAGCTGTCTTCTGCTGGAAATGAGATTGGTATACAGTTGTCATTGATAGCTTAGCACTGAGATGCCATGTCATCATTATATACTCCAGTCTGGTTCCAATGGGGAGAAATGAACCACATGGTGGTCACTAAGCAGCTCCTGACGTAGTCTATTATGGGCTTTTCCAGATCATGAAAACATGGCAGTGGTGTTAGCCCATCTAGTTTGTTCAGTGTCCTCCTGAGTCCTCTTCAGGATTCCCCATCATGTGCAAGGGGGACAGTGTGAAGAATGGGCCCTGGCTACACACCCTTCAACAAGTCACTGGTCTGGTTCGCACAACATGGTAAACCAAACTATGGCTTAGCCAGGCCCACATGAATGTGCAGGCTCTGGGGATAAAGCTTGCAGTCACTTTGCTCCTGATCCTTTTTGATTTTGCACATGCTGAGCTAAACCAAGGTTTGGCTTAATGTTTCACTGACTAGCTTAACCACAAACCTAGATTCAGACGATACATTAAGCCAAATATGGCTTCGCTCAGGATGGTACTAAAAAGGGCCACGGTGGAGCAAAGTGACTGCAGACTCTTCTCTAGGATCCCAGACATTTCTGCAGTCTTGGGGTTTGGCTTACTGTGTCATGCTAACCAAGTCATGGTTATCAATCCTGCAGCCATTTATGTTTTGAGGTCTAAACTTCAACAGCAGATAGCCTTTTCTACAAAGTTAGGCTCTCCATAAGGTTTAGAAATCGGATCTTCCAGGGTCCTAAAATGAATGGGGAGCCTACAAGAGTAGAAAAGGTTCCCTACTTCAGAAATTCAGCCCTCATTGTGTGGAGGGCTCTGGAGTGGTGACACTGATGTGGATGATGCCTCACAGGATGATAATTGAGTGGATGAAACTATAGGGAAGGGGGTAAATTCAATTCAGTATGGACCTAAAGGCAGACCTACTTATTTTATTCTGATGAAGGCAAACTGAAATTTCCACTTCTCCGGATTTTGCAATACAGTGCAAAATTAAGCCAAGCAGTTTGTACAAAGATGCACTTACTTGGGTTAATGAATGCCTAGAAATACATATATCAGGGAAAATAAGATATGAACATGCTTTACATTATGGAAAATTGTTTTGCAGAGATATTGATAAAATTGCGTACAAAAATGAAAATTGCACTAAAATGGTGCTGAATTTTCATAATGACTTAAAAACTCCCTCAAATTTTAGAAAAATGGGAAACTGAGAGAAACTGCCCATCCCTAGAGGAAGAACACTTGAATAGGGCTCTGGTCGCCAGATACTATCTGTCTCACTCATCTGTTTACTGCATCATCAAGTTCAGCAGTTTACAAAGGCAAGTGTAGGTAAAATACGTCTCAGATGGGCAGTTAAGCCACAGAGAATTAAGAGTTCAGAATTAGGTATCCTCGGGGTCCTTTGTGATGCTTGAAGCTAACCATTACATATGGTCTTTCAGCCCTTCTATTTGTGAGCAGTTTTGAAATGCTAGACCAAATGGCAAGGTAGAAACAGCTCTGCTTCCCCTTTGAGTTTGAAGAGGAAATATCTTTTGATAGCTTTGATATTATTGTGTGAGTAGCGGCAGCAGTAGCAAAAGATGAGTGTGCATTAACAGGACAAAAAGCAATGCATATTTTCTAGTTCATCTGCCAACTTCAAAGATTAAACCAATCCGTGTTGGCTACTTATACTGAATAAACCCAAAAAGCAAATGATAAGAAAATGAAACAAACATTGAACAAATTGTATTTTAGTTAATTTAGGAAATGAATGAGAACATGCTTCTAATTTCAGCTATCCACTTGACAGATGAAAATAGTGCAGCTCCTAAACTTTATTAACTCAGTGGTGGCTATGTTTAAAATGAATCAATATGGTTGATGTTTAAATTGAAGATTTTTAATACATTCTACTTTTGGGCAATTGTTACCTAACCAAGTCAGTCAAGGAGCATACTTTCTGCTCACTTAAATAATTGATTGAGCATTGGGCTCTGAGAATTCTTGTACTAAGAGGATCTGTGTTCGATTTTGACCATAGTGAACCATATTAACTGGAAGGAGAGAAGAGTGCTCATAACATTGCATTGTTTGTTTGTTTGTTTGTTTGTTTAACCGAAAACAATTTCCTAACCAAAGGCAGACTTTTTTGGGGGTGTATTTAGGGCCCATTTAGAATAATAGGATCATAGAGCTGGGAGGGACCACAAGGGTCATCTAGTCCAACTCCCTGCAATGCAGGAATCTTTCACCCAACTTGGGGATCAAACCCACAACCTTGGGATGAAGAGTCTCGTGCTCACCTGAGTGAGCTATCCAGGCTCACATCCTTTCCGAGAGGATATAGGGATGAGGCCAAATGTATATTTCAGAAGAGGGAATTCCTTAGGCATCGAGTCACCACCAAATAGGCCCTGTCTCATGTTCCAACCAACCTAATCATGCTCACTGCTGCGTCTGTGAGCTGTGCCTCTGTGGCTAATCTCAAAGCCTGGGCAGGTTGCTTTGGCTGGAGCCACCAAGTAGCATTTCCAGGTTTTAAAAAGTCAAAACCAGCACTTAACTAGGAAGTGCATAGGCAACCATTGTAACTGATACAATATTGGAGTAACACAGTCTGGGTGTCTTGCCCCCACAAGCATCCAGGCATCAACTGAAGCTTCAGAATCACCTTTAAAGGCAGCCCAATACTGCAGTCTGGGTATAACCAGGGCATATCTGAGGCAAGATCTACCATCCCTAGATGTGTTAACTACTATCCTAGTGGAGATGCAGAAACTCATTGTCCCGCATTAGATGAGTTAGAATAAATACATAAGTAAACCAAATAGATAGATGCAGAAACTTGCACAACACCTCGAGCTTTGGATAAAAAGAAGATCATTGTTAACAACGTTCTTATCATAATCTCCAGCTACTTTGGCTTAATCGACATAATTAAAGTTTAGAGAAGCTCCATATTTCATTCAAATGAAATGTTAAGACACTATTATGTGATGATTAAGGTTTTGTAGTAATCTTTTCACAGAGCCTACCCTGGGTAAATGCATTTTGTTTCCCTTATTGGCGCTTCAGTTATACTTCAGTGCAGTTGTACCATCTAACAAGGACTAGTTAACCATTTGCTGCGTTAATCATTTAGTGCAGTTCTCATCACTGAGTGAAATGATTTACAATTTGGTTGCATGAAGACAGAGACAGATGCATATTGGCCTATAGTGACTGAGACAGTGAAGAGCGCAAAATGCATTGAATTGAAAGGTACTGTTTATCTAAATGTATTTGTTGGCATGTGCATGCTGTATAAATATATTCTGGCCTTCAGCAGTTCAGAGTACTTGACTATCATGTTGTGGAGCATATTTTTGTTATCTGTCATGCTGGTTTTGGCTGGACGGAGGTTTGCTTGACTCAGTTTGTGCCCTGATCTGCCTTTGGCGAATTAGAAGATGGTGACATTCTTGAGTTTATATTAGCTTTGATCCTTAAAGTAAGAGAGGTGGAATTTTGATTGCATAATAAGAATCCTTGATCTGTTTGTCTTTTTCCTTATTTTAATCTGCCTTTTGAATGGCACGGGGAACTCATACTCTAGCAGTAGTTCAGGAATAATACCGCATCAAGAAAAGTAGCTACACTTTTATGTCTAAGATCTGGAACTCAGATATGGTTGTTGTTGTTAATAATAGCAGATATTTTTACCAATCCTGCATCATGCGGTTGCAGCCGTTTAAAAATACATTAAAATTGGTTTTAAAAATCACAGTCAATGAAGATGGGCAAGTCTTCTGAAATAGTCTTCAGGTGTCAAAGGCCAGGGTCAAGTGGTGCATCTTCATCATACAACAAAAACGACAGGAGATATCAAACACACCTCTGTAGGGAGGAAATTTCCCAGCTTAGGGGCTACTGCAGAGAATGCACTCCCTGTGCCAACGCCCCACCTGACTTTCTGAGGGTGGTGAAACTACCAACAGGTAGTTTCCTGTAAAAGATTCCTGTCTGGTACTACTACCAGTCAATGTTGACAATACTACGAGATGGACCAGTGGTCTGATGCATCCCATGTTCTGTGTTCTAAGTTCATATATCTTTTTCAGTTGCTGCCCCTTTGCTTGCATATCATCTTTTTCACAGATGTCGGTCCTTTCTGATGCAAACCAGGAAGCTGGTTTTCCTTATTATTATTATTATTATTTTTTGCACTTTAAAAACAGACAATATGTATGTGTTGCTTTTTTGGTTTTAAAGGCCTAAAATAAATAGGATGTGGGCCTGCCACAGTGACTGCCTGATTAGAACTGACACAAAGAATTTTCTAAAGCTGGGCTTGGTTTGAGATGGTGATCACCGGAGCTCAGCCCCAGAACCCTTTCATATGCCGAAGGATGAGATCATCTTTGGAATATGAGAAGAAAGACTGCAGAAGATTGTGCATCTGCAAGTTATGTGCTGATGCAAATTGACTCCCCATCAAGTAGTTGTATAAGAAGTAGGATCTGTCAGTTTTGGACCTCTCAGTTTCTCATGTTTCCAATCTTAACATCAGTTCTCCACATTCTGCAGCAATTTGCAGTTCAAAAATCCTCATGAAATCCACCAGCATTTTAGTGTGAATTTCTCCCAACAAGCACATTTTTATACGCTGTTCGCATTTTTGTAAACAAATCTACCTAATACATTGCTTTTTTTGTGCCATTTTCATTGCCATTTTCATTTTTATGCTCACCCCCCCTTTTTTGGAAAACAGTTGGAGAACTGCATTGCAAAATTCAGATAAATGCAAATTTGAAAGGATAGCTGTGTTTCAGTTTGCACATTGTTTCAGAAGTGCAAATTTTATAGATTCTGCTTTAAATTGCTCCTCCGTCCCTAATAAGAAGGCATGTGTTTTGAAAATTGAGATTCCTAGGTCTGGAAGACCTGGCCAATCCCTTTGGCAGATGTGAAAACAGTGACGGTTTGGAAGCTCCCTTCAAGTCCCACGAGGGAAAAAAAGAGATGCACTTTTACTATGCTAGGAGATTCCATGGTTAGAGGAAGAGATTAACTAAACTGAAACTTGACACACAGTGGCTTGACTAAGAGCTCATTATGTCTACTCATTCCTCTGCACTTACGTAGCCAAAGAGTAAATGTAATTGAATCTGCCAGCTCCACTCTGCCTGGTGGCATCTCAAAAAGGAGCTCAACTGCATATAGGTGTTCACATAGAGTCCTCTTTCAGATGTGCTGTGACCACATGGACGTTAGGGCTGATGCATACAGTCCTGCTCCTCATTCTGCATGCTCACTATGCATGTGGAAAGGGGATTAAGGATTTGAGCTGCTTAAATGTTTTGGGTATATTCTTTATTCATTCACAAAAAAACCCAAATTTTATTAATATCTGTAATTCCCTATTCTCACCCCCCAACAAAACCTGGTAGGATTCGCTTGTATAAAGACTTGTAGGTGATGCTTATTCATCTCAGAGGACATTGAGGAAGCAATGTAAATAACTATGAAGATCATCTATTTTGTTAAGATCTTCAATTAAGGATCCTGTAGATACATCAGTTTCAAGCAAATAGCAAGCCAGTGTGGTCTACAATGTGCATGTCAATTTAATTGTCACCATTCAGTTAAAGGATGATCGGAAAGGCGACAGAACTAGAATATATATATATATATATATATATATATATATATATATATATATATATATGAAAATTATGATGAGAAGAATACATTTTGTCTTACTACTCAGGAATAAAATAAAGGTGCTTAAGCTGGAAATGTGCTTAGCTTTCAAATCCTACATATTAAACACAGCTTGCTCTTGAATAAGAATTCTGAACATTCTTTAAAACCTATCTCTATGAAGACATAAAAAGATATGAGAATTTTCTGGAAGTGACAGGATAAAGACACACAAGGCTTCCAATTGGCACTTGCTGGTTACAGTTTAAGCAGTGGTAGTTGCTTCAGTTCGGCGATAGCTGAAGACTTTTATTCTACATCCCATTAGTAAGAATAGTTGGGAAGAACTGCCAGTTGCCCATATCTTTGTGTTTATATGGAGCAAGCAACTGACAGAAAAAGAGGATAGAGTTACAGTACTGTGATACTGTTACATACAGGTGATGTGCAACAGTTGTGTATCTCATGCAAGGTTATTATAATAATTAACATTTATACACTTCTTAATGCTAAAATAGGCTTCTCAGCAGATTACTGTTAGAATTTCTGCTCCGTGATTGCAGTCATGGGATTGTTGTCTATCACATGACAGTGTATGTTTTGACCCCACAGAGTGGGATGTGACAGAGACAGGATGTTTGTGTTACTGTGTTCCATGAAATGGAGCTATTGTCCTTGTTCTTTCTCTCTGCTATCTGATGCTAGAGAGAGGGAGGGAGCCATGTTGCAGTGCTCCGTGTGTGTTTATATGTAAATAAAGTTGATTAGACAAAATGCTGAGTTGCTGAGGTCTGTTATGTAAGCTGCGAAGACTCTGTGGATCCGTAAGTGTGCTGGTGTCTGTTGGCATCAGTCGGTGTGATGTTCGGGCTGAAGAAAGCTTTTGAAGCTCCCGAACGATAGACCAGGAGGGAGAGAACATGCTAGTCGGGCATGTGTCTCTGCCAGGGTCCTACTCGAGTGTAGGACAAGCTCCTGACATAAAAACCAATTACAGGAGAATTAAAATATACATGTACATAATTGAAATGTGCATTAAAACAACACAACAATTAAAGCAGGGTAGTCAGGTTGAAAAGATGTGGGAGCAAGTGCCTCTTCAAGGGAACCAGTGGTATGCCAGTACAGATGAGACCGCTCATATTTCAGCAAAGAGTACTTTCTATAACACTAATGCCACCAGTGAAAATGAAGGCTTCCACATCATAAGTCAATAATCGTTAGGCCACAGCAAGTCTAACGGGGTTTCATTTGTTCTTGATGCTCTTATCGGGTCATGGAGAAGCCCACCAGTATAGAAATAAAATAAACTTTCGAATATAAAGTGGAAATACTAAAAAAGATCTTGAAAGGAAAGAGAAATCGTCTGTTTGACTGGAGCCAGGATGAAGCATAAGAATAATTACACTGCTCAAATACGTTTGGGTTCTTAAAGACCACTTCAATAGAGTTCCACTATTTCCTCTCCTGAAGGAAGTTGTTCTTGCTATATTCTTCTCCCACCCCTGCTTTTTTCCTTTCCATTTGGGCCACGTCTGTGAGATCTGCCTCCTTGTTTCTGTGCTCATTATCGCAAAATGGAGAAAAGTTATGGCCAAAGCACATCCAGTTTTGATAGGAGAAGATATTAGCACAATGAAAGTTCTTCACATCTTCAGTTACCGTTGGATATGTAGCCAAGGAAATGTCTGGTTCTAGATGTTTGGTTATCTAGGGTTATTGGCTTGTTTTTGTTCTTGGTCTTGCATCTGTTACATATTTTGTGCTCACATTTTGTATTTTTATGAGGCTCCTCACGGGGTCTCTGCCATGGGAGCATATTCACCCAGTGCTTTTCCAGCTGCACTGGCTCCCGGTGGAGTACAGGGTCAGATTTAAGGTGCTGGTTTTGACCTTTAAAGCCCTTCACGGCCTAGGATCCTCGTACCTACGGGACCGCCCTCCTGGTATGCCCCACGGAGGACCTTAAGGTCCATAAATAGCAACACCCTAGAGGTCCCGGGCCCTAAGGAAGTCAGATTAGCCTCAACCAGAGCCAGGGCCTTTTCAACTCTGGCTCCAGCCTGGTGGAACGCTCTGTCTCACGAGACCAGGGCACTGCAGGATCTGATTTCTTTCCGCAGGGCCTGTTGTTCTACCTGGCTGATTCCCTTCCCCTCTTCTTTTTTTCCTTTCTCCTCCTGTGATGGAACTCCTGTTTGGGGACTTCCCTGGCTTTTTCTGGCCCATGTAGGACCAGTCTGGAAAGTTAGCCTTTCCCCTATCCCCCAAAAAGTTTTTGATTTGAGTTTCCATTGAAATGAGGCTGTATTTTAATGTTTTAATGTTGTGTTTTAATCTTGTTTGTAAGTTGTATTTCAATCAATTTGTTTTTATATCAGGTGTTAGCCGCCCTGAACCCGGTCTTGGCTGGGGAGGGCGGGGTATAAATAAAATTTATTATTATAAAGCAAATTCACTTTTTTTTGCATATTTCTTGTTACACATAAGAAATTAATGAACCACAGTGCTAACATCTAGGCATATATGGCAGGTGCAGAATGATTTTTCTCATCTGGCACAGTACCATTTTAAGGCAGTTGTCCACAACATGGCGTTTTGTACCACAGTGCCTCTTCCTTTCCGCAAAGTATCAACAAACTGAGAAATGAATTTTGAGTTCAGGGAGATAGTTACAAATCCGCTCAGGTCTCAGGTAAGACCAGCAAGGTTATTCTCCCTTTCAACTTAACTCATATTCGAAGTGTAGTTGCAGTAATCCTGTTATTGGAAAATATGCTATGGCATTAATTCAAAATCGGACATCAGGGGCCATAACCAGGCATCATTCTGCATATGAAACGCACATCAGCCTCACTCAAGTTTCTGAATATGGAACAATGGCAGTCTTTGACCCTTAACATTTAATTTTGTTTTATACAAGATAAGGGCAAAGTCTGCCTTTAGATGCATATTTTCTACCTCCCGTTGCGATTAAGACATGAATACGCATCTGAAAAGGAATTTTGTTCTTAAGTGTCTGCATATGCCTTTCACCTTACAAATCATGAATTTATTCTGATTCACTCACCCCTAACTTTTCTGACTCTCTCTCTCCCTATCCCTCTATTTCCCCCACAGCTTTCAAGTAGCATTTTGGATATATACAACAGTGACCAAGGAATGCCAGCTGCTAATATGGGCCTCACGAATGCATCCTGCCCATCTAATTTGCCTGTTAAAAGGGAAATCACAGGTAATATAACGCTGAGATGTTGGCACAGGCTTATCATTTTGAAAATAACAGTACCAGCCTTTCTCCCACCCCACAGAAGTCCATTCTGCATGATCCTAGCCAGTGCTTTTGTTCAAGAGAAACAGGTGTCAGAACTCACCATGAAGTTGTTCTAGTAAGTCATCAGGTGACTCGGGGCAGCCCTGAACAGATGCTGGTTTGACAACAGCTGTGTTCACCGCCCGCGGAAGTGCTGAAACCTATGGCAAGCTGTCTCCCTAGCTAGTTTGGGGGTTGCCCCTGGTTCTGATGCAGGTCAAATAAACGTGCCCCCCCCTCCCCTGTTATCTTAGATTCAGGTGTTTAGCTAGGGCAGCTTGGAAGGGATCTCGTGCAAACTGAAATTTAAATACTTTATTGTCACTTGTACAACTTGTATACAGTGAGATTACACGAGCAACCCTCACTCAGCTCTCTTAGTCTTAATTCCCCTCATGTACTGACGCACACCCACCAAACCCGAAAGTCAGTTGCCCTGTTGTTATCTTTTCATTCAGCAGCCTAACAGCCCATGGATAGAAGCTGTTCTTTACCCTGTTGGTGTGACTAATCATGCTTCTATATCTTCTGCCTGAGGGCAGGAGATTTCCTTGACATCTATTGGGAGGGTGTTCCACAGGGCGGGCACCACTACCGAGAAGGTCCTCTGCCTGGTTCAGGCAGCAATAGTTTAAAACTGACTCTTCTCTTTATCCCCACTTTGGTCTCCATCATCAGTTGAAGATACAATGTGATTGGCCTTGCTCACTTGGTTTTTACTAAGTAGGAACCACGTGGGGGTAGCTGGATTGAATGTGATGGGGATGTGGTTTTAAACTCCCTGTCTACTCACACTAAGTTCCTGATTTGGATCTGCCCCTCCTGTGGCTGCTATCCAGCATACAAAGACCAAGCATAATCATTCGTACCTATAATCACACCTACGTTTGTCCTTTTATCTTCAGAGACAGAACTACACCAGATGTCCTTTTATTGCCTTCTGAGCCCTTTGAAATGCATGTTTTGAGGGATAAAGCAGGAGCAAAACAAGTTAATACTTTAATTTTGTTTTTCAAAACTGCCCTGAACTTTACATTTCCTCATTGATTTTGCAAGGCCGTGGTCAGGCCTTGCAAAGGTCTTGTCCTGCTTCATCAGGACAGAATGTTCCCAAAGATGAGTTATTTCTTAGTTCTGTCTAGTTGGGTAAGCTTCAAAGCAGTGATCTTTCGGGATATAACGCTGCTAATAAACCTAATTACTGTAGGAAACATAGCAGATTCGGGCACATTTGGGCTTCTGATCGATGGTATAAATAAGTTACCGTCCATTAAAATTTGTTCCAAGTTGCCACAAATGACTCTCTTAAAGGTTCACAATACATCTATTCATGGAAAATCCGTATTAATGGATTAACAACTTTAAAAGTTACATTCATTTAATCCAAAGAATGCTAACAACTGTGTACAGTGTTATCAGTGCAATGCAAAAGGAACAAAGAGGGGGGTTTCCTTCTCTCCCTTCCCCAATATGACTATTTAAGAAATCTGATTATTTCTTGCATGATGGGAAGGGAAACTCAAATTCACTCTGG
The DNA here is from genome assembly GCF_964234715.1 of Podarcis melisellensis. Lineage (NCBI taxonomy): Eukaryota > Metazoa > Chordata > Lepidosauria > Squamata > Lacertidae > Podarcis > Podarcis melisellensis. Next base: position 23,108,999 of record NC_138542.1, read on the forward strand.
GTGCTTACCCTCCCCATGGTAAAGTACAGAAAATTAGTAAATTGCTAAATGCCATGATCTTCTTTTTCAGTTTCTAAAAATTAAAAATGCATGATGGCTATATATATAAAAAAAATCCCTGGCACACATAGAATGGCAACGCATGCTGTAAACAGCAACTGACAAACTGCAGGAAGTGGTACAATCATCTTCGGTAAATCTGGGAGTACATAAAATTGCTTGAAGGCTTGCCTGAAAAAGTTGTGCAATTAAAAGGTCCTGTTGTTACACAGAGCAATTTCTGGAACTGTGACCCAATGATTGTTTAAACAGTTTTTGCTTTCTGTCAGAAACAGATACTCGAGCAATGGCAAAGGAGAGGCAAAAAAAGGATAACCATAATCTCAGTGAGTATATTTACATGAACTGTTGTCTGTAGGTTGTACAGGGTGGGGAATTACCTGCTAATGCTGAAGGATATACAGTGGTACCTTGGGTTACATACGCTTCAGGTTACATACACTTCAGGTTACAGACTCTGCTAACCCAGAAATATTACTTCAGGTTAAGAACTTTGCTTCAGGATGAGAACAGAAATCGTGCGCAGGTGGCCCCATTAGCTAAAGTGGTGCTTCAGGTTAAGAACAGTTTCAGGTTAAGTACGGACCTCCGGAATCAATTAAGTACTTAACCTGAGGTACCACTGTACTTGGGTTCCTTTATGTGCGAAGCAGACACAGTACAAAAATGCACATGCGTAAAGGGAGATCAGCCTCATTCCTGACACCCAGAATGTTGTCTTACATATATAATGTTTTGCCTGCACTGAAATAGCATGTTTACCTATGGGAGAAACCATAGCCTTGCCTACTGAAGGGTGGTGGTAGCTATGCATTGCATGCAAAATGTCCAAAGTTCAATCACTTGCATTTCCAGCTGCAAGGTTCTCAACTGGCAGGACTGAGAGAGGCCTCTTGAGCCCAGGGATGTTGATGAAGCTGGCCCAAGCCAGGCATGCAGATTAACTGGCTTTGATCTTGATCAAAGCCAGAAGGGAACGCCATCTGCCATTCCTGGATTTTCTCTCCCGCCCTGTCTGTTTGTTAGAAAGCAAAAGAACCTTGCACTTAAAAGCAGAGCTATATGACTAATGCCATATTATTATTATTATTATTATTGTTGTTGTTATTATTATTCGTTCATTTCTACCCCACTTTTATGCCCAAATGACACATGTAATTTGACTCTCAGTTAGCAAAACCAGGGCAGATGCAACTGCAGACTATAGCTGGGTAGGGCAGTTGTTCTTGAGTATAGATATAAGATATAGATATGTGCTTGGCCACTGGTCACATTGGCTTTTCACCTATTGTGTCCTTCTTTCCTTCTTTGCAACTGTCTGGGTCAGAGAGTTACTTCAATCTCCTTTTCATTGATTTGGTTGAGTTCGTCATAACTCAACAGGAATGGTTCAGTTTCTGAGAACAGTGCCCCTCAACCTGAGGGAACCTTTGCGGGATGAATATATAGCGTTAATAATAATAATTTCTGCAGTTGTGTTGGCCAGGAGGGGAAATCCTTTGGGCCTGTCTTGCCAGAGATGGATGCTTGGGAAACCAAGCCAAGGCCTCCCACTTTTTGAGGGCGTGGTCTAGGAAGAGGAGTCAAAATATCTAACTTGCTGTCTTAATTAGTAATTAGATCTAGGCTGGGTGGCGCTGTGGGTTAAACCACAGAGCCTAGGACTTGCCGATCAGAAGGTCGGCGGTTGGAATCCCTACAACAGGGTAAGCTCCCATTGCTCAGTCCCTGCTCCTGCCAACCTAGCAGTTCGAAAGCAAGTCAAAGGTAAACAGCGTTTCTGTGCGCTGCTCTGATTCGCCAGAAGCGGCTTAGTCATGCTGGCCACATGACCCGGCTGCCTCGGTCAGTAAAGTGAGATGAGCGCCGCAACCCCAGAGTCGGCCACGACTGGACCTAATGGTCAGGGGTCCCTTTACCTTTACCTAGGCAGAGAGTGCCTAGATGTGGAGGCTGGGTGTATGGGTGACATTAGATGCCACAATTGTAGTCTGAGAGCAAGCAGTAACCTCTTGACTGAACCTCCTGGCTCCAGTGTGGTTGAACTAGCACCTCACGGATTGAGTATTTTCAGGTGTTACAAAGAGGGTGGCGTTGTGATGTTTCGAAAGAGGCACAGCATTTCACTGCCTGCTGATGAATTACATCCGTTCTGTTACATGCTGCTATTATTACAATCTCTTGTTTTCATAGTTGAAAGAAGAAGACGGTACAACATTAATTACCGGATCAAGGAGCTTGGTACACTTATCCCAAAGTCTAATGATCCGTGAGTTCGGCTGTCATTTCTGTCATTGTTTCTACTGCTTAAATATAATGAAAGGGGCTGAAGATGAAATAGATTTGCTAGATGTCAAGGTTAACTTGGACAGTTTGGTTTCACATCATTGTTCTCCTAGCAGACGTCTGCGGAATTGTTGATATTTGATTAATTCAGATCCACCTCCCCTTTCCCTACATAATTCTTCAGGTTCACATGCAATACTTAGAGCATTTTGGGCAGAATCCCCAGGATCAGACATGTATATGCTATGCAGGGCTGTGTGTTTATATATATATACCTACATTATATATATATATATATATATATTTGCTTTCGTAGATTTTCACGGGTACAGGAATGCAGGTTTTGGTGTCCTCGGGTGTCTTCCCGTGTAAAAGTTGGGGTGTCTAGGCGACGTTTCGACGAGGTCTCACTCGTCATCTTCAGGCTGGTGCTTTCGGCTTCTTGTTACTGGAACAGAGCAGGATCTCAGTGTTTGAGTTCCTATAAATACTGTTGAGGGGGTGTGGTGTATAGCCTCCAATGTTCTGGGCAGAGAGGAAGTTCCCAGGCTAGTGTGCCTTTTCTTCTTTTGTTCCTTAATTACTTGAGGGATATCTTGAGTGATTTCTTGAGTGATATCCTGAGTACCACTTAGGTGGGTCATTAGGTGTGGATTAGTTGCTAAAGTCTTTGTGTCTTGACCTCTTGAACTTTGTGAAGAGTTTTTCTGAGAAGATGGCTGTACTGCACTTAGTTGTGCTCTGGCTTGGCTTCGTGTATAGGGGCGAGCTGTGGTTTTGTGGCCTGTGTCAGCCAGATCTGTGTAGGGATTGCAGGGGGGTGCAGCATCCGGAGGTGCCACCATGGTTTGGCTACTGGATGGTGTCTGTAATTTATCTGTGGAGAGGGTCTGGGTTTGGGTCTGGTGTGGTTGATTGGTGATAGCGTTCTGTGTGCCTCTGGATCTGGTGTCAGTTTTTGTGGGGAGGGCTAATTTCCAGATGTCTGGCAAGCGGGATGTGTCGTCACGCTTGTTCATGTTGTGAGGGTGTTTCTCTATCTCGATGGCTTCCATGATTATTCTCTTGTGGTGATGTTCCATGTTAAAGAGCAATTTGGAATCTGCAAAATTAATTTCGTGTCCTGTTTCTTTCATGTGTTGGAAAAGAGAGGAAGTTTTTTCTTCTTTTTTGACGGCATTCTTGTGTTCTGCGATACGTGCATTTATTCGTCTGTTTGTTTGTCCAATGTACGTGGCTGGGCAGACTTTGCAGGGTATTTCATAGACCCCTTGGTTTTCCAACTGGATTTTATCCTTGGGGTTTCTGAGGATATTGGCTATTTTTTGGTTGGTGCAAAAGGCTGTTTTGATATTGTGTTTATGGAGGATTTTGCTAATTTTATCTGTAGTGCCCTTGATATAAGGAAGGAGGGCCATGCCATTGTTTTCTTCTGTGTCTTGGTTTTTGGGGGGTGTTTCTTTTTGGATTAGCTTCGTAACCCTGTTTTGCTGGTATCCATTGGCAATTAACACATTTGAGAGATTCTGTAACTCAGTTGTCAAGTGGTCTTTGTCAGCCAGGCGTTTGGTTCTGGAGATGAGAGTCTTGGCTACGGAGTTTATTTGTGCAGGGTGGTGGTGTGATTGTGCATGTAAGTAGCGGTTGGTGTGTGTTTTTTTCCGGTAGATAGTGTGTCCTAGGGAGCCATCAGGTTTTTTGTAGATTAGGACGTCAAGGAAGGGAAGTTGGTTGTTGGCTTCTATTTCCATAGTGAATTGTATTTTGGGGTGTAGGCTGTTGAGATGTGTGAGGAAGCTATCCAGTTTTTCCTTCCCGTGTGGCCAAATTACAAAGGTGTCGTCAACATATCTGAGCCAAAGTTTGGGTTTGTGTTCTGACTTGTCTAAAGCATTGGTTTCAAAGTGTTCCATGTACAGGTTTGCGATGACCGGTGAGAGGGGTGATCCCATAGGTGCTCCTTCTATCTGTTTGTATCTTTGTCCATTGTGGATGAAGTACGTGTTGGTTAGGCAGTGGTTGGTCAGGTCCAAGATGTATTCGGGGGGATTGTATTTGTTTTGAATGGCTGTCAAGGCTTCATTAATGGGCACTTGTGTGAAGAGAGATACAACATCGAAGCTCACAAGTAGGTCATTAGGATGTAGGTTTTGCTTCTTTATTGTTTCTATGAACTGGAAGGAGTTTGGAACGTGTGAAGAGATGGATTCTGCATAGGGCTGAAGTTGCTTGGCGAGAAATTTAGCGAGATTTTGTAGAGGTGAGCCTATGGAGCTGACTATTGGTCTGAGTGGTGTTCCTTCTTTGTGTATCTTGGGGAGGCCGTAGAGTTTGGGGCATCTGGATGATTTTTCTCTGGGGATGATTCTTAGCTGGATTTCTTCACTGATAGGAGAGGCTTTTATTTTGGATTTGGTGGTTTTTTCCAGATAGGTGGTGGGATCTGTTTTTATAGGTTGGTAGGTAGGATCTTGGAGTAGGTTTGATAGTTTTGCTTGGTAGTCCGATGTGTTCATCACAACAGTGGCATTACCTTTGTCTGCTGGGAGAATGATTTTGTTGTTGTCTTTCCTCAGGTTGGTGAGTGCTTTCTGTTCTTCTTTGTGTAAATTGCTTCTGGGTGGTTTGCTGGAGCAGAGGATGTTGGTGACTTCAAGTCTGATTTTATTGGCTTCATCTGGGTTGATTTTGGTTAGGCTAGCTTCGACTCCGCATATGATGTTTTCCGTGGGGATGCGTCTCGGGGCGACTGCAAAGTTGAAACCTTTGGAGAGTACTTTGGTTTCAGTTGTGGTGAGGATCCTGTCTGATATGTTATGTACTGTTTGTTTCATGGGTTGTTGTGGAGGGTGGCTGGGCTTCTGGCGTTTCTCTAGTTTGTGGAGTTTGTTGGTGTGTGTGTCTGTCTTATGTGAGGTCTCCGTTTCAGCTCTCCAGACGGCTAGTTGTTTGCATTTGTCCCAGAGTGCAGGGTGGATTTTGTTACAGAGTTTGAGGTGAAGAGTGAGCAGATCTTTGTTGGTTTGGTTTAGTAGGTATCTTTTCTTGTGTAGTTCGTTTCTGATTAGGGATAGTTCAGTTCGTTTCAGGATCCTTTCGGTAGCTGGGGTTTTAGAATGGAATTTAAGTTGGAAGCATGTGGGAATTAAGTTGTTGTCTCGGCAGTTGCGTAGGAACAAGAGATCACATAAGATGGTGGCTCTTCGGACTTCTAGTTTCTCGTAGGTTCTTGTCAGCTGGAAGGTTTCCTCCCCGTAGAGGTGAGATATTTGCTTTCGTAGATTTTCACGGGTACAGGAATGCAGGTTTTGGTGTCCTCGGGTGTCTTCCCGTGTAAAAGAAACACCCCCCAAAAACCAAGACACAGAAGAAAACAATGGCATGGCCCTCCTTCCTTATATCAAGGGCACTACAGATAAAATTAGCAAAATCCTCCATAAACACAATATCAAAACAGCCTTTTGCACCAACCAAAAAATAGCCAATATCCTCAGAAACCCCAAGGATAAAATCCAGTTGGAAAACCAAGGGGTCTATGAAATACCCTGCAAAGTCTGCCCAGCCACGTACATTGGACAAACAAACAGACGAATAAATGCACGTATCGCAGAACACAAGAATGCCGTCAAAAAAGAAGAAAAAACTTCCTCTCTTTTCCAACACATGAAAGAAACAGGACACGAAATTAATTTTGCAGATTCCAAATTGCTCTTTAACATGGAACATCACCACAAGAGAATAATCATGGAAGCCATCGAGATAGAGAAACACCCTCACAACATGAACAAGCGTGACGACACATCCCGCTTGCCAGACATCTGGAAATTAGCCCTCCCCACAAAAACTGACACCAGATCCAGAGGCACACAGAACGCTATCACCAATCAACCACACCAGACCCAAACCCAGACCCTCTCCACAGATAAATTACAGACACCATCCAGTAGCCAAACCATGGTGGCACCTCCGGATGCTGCACCCCCCTGCAATCCCTACACAGATCTGGCTGACACAGGCCACAAAACCACAGCTCGCCCCTATACACGAAGCCAAGCCAGAGCACAACTAAGTGCAGTACAGCCATCTTCTCAGAAAAACTCTTCACAAAGTTCAAGAGGTCAAGACACAAAGACTTTAGCAACTAATCCACACCTAATGACCCACCTAAGTGGTACTCAGGATATCACTCAAGAAATCACTCAAGATATCCCTCAAGTAATTAAGGAACAAAAGAAGAAAAGGCACACTAGCCTGGGAACTTCCTCTCTGCCCAGAACATTGGAGGCTATACACCACACCCCCTCAACAGTATTTATAGGAACTCAAACACTGAGATCCTGCTCTGTTCCAGTAACAAGAAGCCGAAAGCACCAGCCTGAAGATGACGAGTGAGACCTCGTCGAAACGTCGCCTAGACACCCCAACTTTTACACGGGAAGACACCCGAGGACACCAAAACCTGCATATATATATATATATATATATATGCGCCCTGGCTCTATGATGTCTGGTACTGTCTTGACAAGTCAAAAGAACGTGCAGTACAATGGAACAGAGAGCTTTTGCAAATATTTTTATTTATTTACTAAATTTGTATCTCTCCCTTCCTTCCAATGCAATTAAAAATAGAAGAAAAACTTTTTTAAAAACAATTCAAAACCTGCTCCTCCAAAAACACGTAAAACAGTCACATATTCTCACAGCTGATAAGTGCAAAGTTTCCAGGGACATTATTTTTCAGCCATCAATTGACTGAGTGAACAGGAATGTTTTTAAATCCCTCCTGAAAGTTAATAATGAGGATCTTATCAGGGAAGGCACTCCACAAAGCGTGTTCTCCCTAACAGAGAGCACGTGTTGCGGTTGGGGGAACAGGCCACCTTGCCATGACTAGGCAGATTTGGAGAAACCCAAGCCTCTTAAAGGGTTAAGATTGGGTTGCTGGGGAGTTTTGATTGTAGCCAATTTGGAGGAGGGGTCAGAGTATATAAATACAGAGGCCAGACGTTGGCCTTCCTCTTGGCCGTTTTACATCGGATCACCCGCCCTCCCTCCCTTTAATAGGGTGGTTTCTTGATCATTTGACCTTGCTATGCCTGTCATGGGGTCGTCCGCCTTGGTGCGGGGGCCTGGTAGGAATTTTGCCATTTGGCTGATTGGCTGGTGCCATTTGGTTTTTGCCTACTGCGTAGCAAATTGTCACAACTTGTAAGGTTGGCGGTTAGGCATTGGTTAAAGTGGTGCTTGGAGGGGTAAGTGCCTACCCCTCCAAATGATGCGGAGGGAATTCCGTTAAAGGAATCCAGGGGCTTGCCATTCTTTTGTCCTTGTTCATGGCGTTGGACTTGGGCCGTGCAAGCCCCACAGGAACATGAGGGTGAGAAGTGTTAGACTGTTGCCCGGCTTCATTTTCTCACCCAATACTTGTTTCCCCACACTGGCTTCCGTTGGTGTCCGGTATGCCAGCTCTGTCCTTGAGGGCATGGACAGATAGTCATAACCAATGCCTACGCAACCACTCACATTTTTGTACTTGAATAAAGCTGTGGCCAAAATTATGCCAAAAACCCAAACAAAAATTGATGTGTGAAGTGTGAATTTTTTTGGGGGGTGGCATTGTGGGACTCAACACGCAACTGGAGAATTGCCACTGAGAAGGCATTGTTACTGTTCAGTGGCAACTGGGCAAGCATGTAACTGTGGTACCACAAAGATGGCACACGTACTTATAGGATCCACAGTGGCTCATAAAAATCTCTGCATAATTGTTGGGTTTTAAGAGCTTACACGGGATGGCCTACACGTAGGAATTATGAACAAAGAATTGTTATAACTGAGATGTTAATACAGAAATAAGAATGTAAGAACAGCGCTGACAGGTCTGTCCAAAGGCCCATGCAGTTCAGCATCCTGTTCTTGCACATACCCACAAGATGCTACCAGGGGCCTATTGGCAGCCGACAAGCAAGACCTGATAAGTGTACTAAAGTGTCAGCAATTTTTTTTTCTTTAAAGAAAAGCAGCTTCTAAAGATGACTTTGAGGGAAGAAAAGTTGGGGGTTGGGAAGGGGTTCTACTTAACCTTTTATATGCTGGCCACTTTCCCCACACTAAATCAATACTCCATTCCAACTAGATTTGCTGTTTGGCTGAAGTGAAATTAATAATAATAATAATAATAATAATAATAATAATAATAATAATAATTCATTTATACCCCACCCATCTGGCTGGGTTTTCCCAGCCACTCTGGGTGGCTTACAACAGAATATTAAAAACACAATAAAAGAGCACACATTAAAAACTTCCCAAAACAGAGTTTAAGTCAGATAGTTGTTTATTTCCTTGACATCTGATGGGAGGGCGTTCCACTACCGAGAAAGCCCTCTGCCTGGTTCCCCTGTAACCTCACTTCTCGCAGTGAGGGAACCGCCAGAAGGCCCTCGGAGCTGAACCTCAGTGTCTGGGCTGAAAGATGGAGGTGGAGATGCTCCTTCAGGTATACTGAGCCGAGGCCATTTAGGGCTTTAAAGGACAGCACCAACACTTTGAATTGTGCTTGGAAACGTACTGGGAGCCAATGTAGGTCTTTCAAGATTGGTGTTATGTGGTCTCGGCCACTCCCAGTCACCAGTCTAGCTGCCGTATTCTGTATTAGTTGTAGTTTCCGGGTCACTTTCAAAGGCAGCCCCACATAGAGCGCATTGCAGTGAAAAACCTGTGCTGCTCCTCTCTGCTTGGAAATAACAAAAATGCTTTATGGTTTCATGGGCTTCACACACCTCCCTTCAAAAAGCTGAGAAATCTTCTTAAAATTATTGTGGTAAATAGGATTACAAAAGGACCTGTTTTTAACTTGGGGGGGGGGGGGACTTTATTGGATGGTTGCCCCATTTCTTTTATTTGAATTTGAACATGTTGGCAGAAAGAGTTGAAGTTAAAATGACGAAAATAACTAGACAAGGAGAAACAGGAAGAGTAGGAATAAATAGACAGCAGACAAATGGAAGAACTGGGGGCGTGGGTGGCACTGTGGTCTAAACCACTGAGCCTCTTGGACTTGCCGATCAGAAGGTCAGCAGTTCGAATCCCTGTGATGGGGTGAGCTCCCGTTGCTCTGTCCCAGCTCCTGCCAACCTAGCAGTTCAAAAGCACACCAGTGCAAGTAGATAAATAGGTACCACTGTGTCAGGAAGGTAAACAGCGTTCCCGTGTGCTCTGGCTTCCGTCACAGTGTTCCGTTGCGCCAGAAGCGGTTTAGTCATGCTGTCCACATGACCTGAAAAGCTGTCTGTGGACAAATGGCGGCTCCCTCGGCCTGAAAGTGAAATGAGCGCTGCAACCCCATAGTTGCCTTTGGCTGGACTTAACCATCCAGGGGTCCTTTACCCTTTTACCTTTACAGAGTGATCTGTATTGGGATGGGTGATGGTTTAGTAATTCATAAATGATTTGGAGTGAGCCATCAGGTGCGTGTTGACACCAAATTATTCAGAGTGGTAAAAACAAAAGGGGAATATAAAGAGTTCCACAAGGATCTCTCCAAACTGGATGAATCAGCAATAAATGCCAACTGCAGTTCATTTTAAGTTAAGTATAAAGTGAGCTGTGTGTCATTCTTCCGCCACCCCTTAACCTTGCATGGTGATGGCTTCTGAACCAGTGGTGATTGACAAGGAAGGAGAACTTGGGGTCATGGTGGATAATCCAGTGAAAGCATTGGCCCAATTTGTGGCAGCTATGATAAAGAAGTGTTCTACATTAGGGAAAATTTAGAAAATTCTTAGAAAATTTAGAAAACACTTAGAATACTGAGTGCAGTTCTGGTTGTCATATCACAGAAAGGACATCGTAGAACTGGAAAAAGTGTCCAAAAGTACAACCAAAATTCTCTGGGGCTTTTTAGTTCAGAAAAAAAAGATAAGGGAAACCCTGATTGAAGCCCACCTCCCCATTGCAAATGCCTTCCTGTGCACTTCACAACTGGTACCGAGTGAGCTGTAAACCTCTGCTTCCTACAACAGGGGGGTTTGGCAAAACACTGCTGTAAATAGCATGATTTTAAAAGCCTAAAGCGGCATTAGAATTAACTGCTCAGTTTATTATTTACTGCCTATGCTTTCATCTTTGGAGTTCTAATGCCACTAAGCCTAAATGGTATGCGGTATTATGATTGTGATGCAATCATGTAGCTGCTTATTTATACAAACATTATGCCTTTTCATTTTCTCGCGCATACAGCTCCACATGATCTTGGGGCGGAATATCTCTCTGACACATTTCCCCCTTCCAAGAGCTAAGAAATATTTGATTAAATTAAGGATTTTTATAACAATACAAAGCTATGTGAGACTAACATATGTATACGGTTGATGTGACAAGCTGCATTGAATGAACTCACTAGCAATAAACTTAGTGCAGTCATAGGCCATGTGTGTGTGTGTGTGTGTGTGTGTGTGTGTATATATATATGTGTGTGTATATATATATATACACATATATATATATATATATATATTTACAGTGCACCGACCTTGCCTCTCTCTATCCTTGTTTGCAGCGGCAACTCAGCCAAAGGGAGGACAGGCAAGTAAGGCAATCCCACTGTGCTGTTAACTACCGCTGTTCATATAAATCCCAGAAAAGATTCCCTGAATAGTTATGCAACATAGTGTACAACATAGCGTATAAATTACAATGGGTGATAGCCAACTAAATGATATGCAGAGTAAACCAACTATTAATAGAATAGTTAAGAAGCCCTTATATAGTAAAAATTAATTCCAGAATGAAAATAAGTGTCAAAAGAAAGTAATAAAGTGACTTTTTGTGTGTGGAAGAGCTAAATGCAATGTCATTTACAGACCTATGTAAATTAAGCACCTTTATCTTAGTGGTTTTATTCTATGTATGACTTAGTTGGATATCACCTGGTTTGCTTCTCTTTGTTGCAATCCAGACCTAACTAAACTTGATGTTGGTTCTGTTTGGATCACTGAGATTGGGAGAGGAGGGGATGGACTAATAAAAACATGAAACTTCCAGAAAGACAGAAGTTCCAGGTCGCTAGGGTATAGATCACAGCTTAAGCCAGGACCAGTATACCCAGTTTGGCTTCACTGGCCCTCATATGAAAATCCCTATACTTGTTGATTCAACCCAGATGTTTTGAGGGAATGACCACACCGTTTATTTGCATTGTTTTGCCAAACCAACTTGTAAGAAGAAGCAGCTCATTACTCAGGACCAATTATATTGGCACCTTGGTCCTAAAGATCTGTACAGTTGTGAAAGTGTATAAGCTGGCAGAAACTAACATAGCTTCTGTGACACCCTATGAGACGTGATCTGGGCAAGGTGCCCTCTCAACTCTACCAAGTGTCTGTCTTTCCTTATGTCACCACTTCAAATATACAGCTTGATGCATGCAACTCTGTGTGATTGCAATTGTACAATTTCAGTTGTTGGTAACTCCTCTTAAACTGCTTCAGCATGAATGTGCAATGCAATACAAGGCAACAGGTGTTCATACAGTATATTGAGAAGTTTGTTTTAGTTTGCATTAATCACACAGGTTTTGTAATATGACATAATAGTTGCTAAACTATGGTTTCTGTGTATCATCAGCAGTAGGGATCAAAACTGAGCCTTTTTTATTATTATTCCAATAAGCATAAAAGCATCCTCATTAGAAAGTCAGGAAAAAAGAGAAGTATATTTGAAATGATCTTTAAAAATTTAGGCTTAAACTCTCAGTAATGTATGTTTCCTAGTTCATTAATGTAGAAATACTGCACATAGATTTTAATCTTGGAGTTAATAATAAAAGCAATTTTCACTAAAAATATAAAAACTGTAATGGTAGAATCATGATATTGCATTTAGCTCTTCCACACACAAAAAGTCACTTTATTACTTTCTTTTGACACTTATTTTCATTCTGGGATTAATTTTACTATATAAGGGCTTCTTAACTATTCTATTAAAATTTCCATTCAGAAGCAATAATATCTAAGAGTGAATAATGGTCATGTAAATCATTATTTCATATTAATGTAAAAGATTTTGTACGTTCTTATGAATTTTGCTGACATGCACAATTGTGAAAAGGTTATCTCCACTTTCTGCAGTGATATGCGCTGGAACAAAGGAACTATTTTAAAAGCATCGGTGGAGTATATCAAGTGGTTACAAAAAGAACAACAAAGAGGCAGAGAATTAGAGCATAGACAGAAGAAATTAGAACAGGCCAATAGGAGGCTTTTGCTTCGAATTCAGGTTTGTATCGGGATGGACCCGTTAGGGGTCGAGTTTCCTCTCTTCCCACCCCCCCCTCCTGCTTCTCCATCATCAAATTGTGTCTTGCAGTATCTTTCCAATCATCCATAGTACTTTAACAGAACAATGCTGAAAAATCTTACTGATTGCAGTATTTAATTTGTGCAGCAGTACTTGTAGGGCTAGCCGCACAACGGTGTATATATATGCGGTGGTTTAGAGGGGAATACTGTAAGGACATTCTGCCCTTTGTGTATATCGGACCTAGGTAAAATCCACAGTATTGAGGGTGGGGAGGGGGGAAAAACCACTCCTTATTTCATTTGTTTGTTGAAAATAGTATTTGAACACTCAAGACTCCAGGATACCGCATACCACTTTGAAAAATGCCCGTGACATTGTGTTACCTTGGGGTATGTTGTGCCACGTTAAATTAAGGCACACATCATCTTTCCGCGGCTTTCTGTAGCAGAGCGCACATGATTTATAACATATTTAATTGGGTAAGGTATCTGGTGTGCTTCTAGATAGCATTCCTGAATTTTGGTAGATAATTAGCAAGTAGAAACGCTGGCAGGATTTTCTCATCACTTCTAAGTACTTAATGCAGGGCACAATCCATCGAAAATTAAGCTGCTGATTTCAGTGGGGGAGATTAAGCATATGCTTAACTCTCCCATTAAAATCAAGGCGACTCCAAAGGGCTTAGGTTTGGTTGGATCATGCATCCAACCGTTGATCCAGTCACAATTAGTCATTCTTAGGAGCCATTGATTTAAATGAGAAATTAAAGGTTACAATCTTGTACTCACACCTTGGAGTAAGCTCACGGAACTCTATGGGACTTACCTCTGAGTAGACATATTAGTAAGCCCTGCTGAGTTTAACAGGTCATAGTAGATGGTTAAATATCTATGATTACATTGTAATTTTCTCACTGAAATAATGGAATTTAAAATGCTTAACTTTGGGTGGATTGAGCCACAATGTAAATAGATGTCCATTGTGCATAGCTGTGCTACTCCTTTCAACAACTTGGTATATTGAAAAAATTATTTAAACACTGAAGTCTCCAATATACTCTTTTAGGCTTTGAAACTGCCCATGATATTGCCAGTTTTCAAACATATCAATAAACTCTGACTCGTCATAATGAGAATGAGTCTTAGGATTCTGCACCCACTGTTTCCCTTTTCTCCTCTGCCACGACTGTGAGGAGAAGATCAGAATATTTTACTTCCATTTCCAATTAATTATATGTTAGCTTTATGTCTGAACTGTAGTTAAACTAAATATGGTTTATTGAAATGCATTAACTAATAAGCCATGGTTTGTAGTAGGTTAATTTCTGTAAGCTACAGTTAACACTAACCACAGTTTGTTGAAATTTGGACATAACACTAAACAGTGGTTAGCAAAAAAAAACCCGAGGTTTTCCAGTATCCTCCTCCTAGTTCTCCTAGGCTCATTACCATCATGACAAACCATAGTTAATCATAATGTCCACATGCCTCTATCATGCTAACCATAGTTCAGTGTAACATTTACAAGCCTGAACAGCCTTGTGTGTTCCCCTGACCTCAAAGAAGGGTGGAAGAAGGATTTTGTCAGTGTGTAGTTTCACTTCCATGGTATCTTGGATTGCCATTATGCAAGAAGCAGAGTTTGTGGTTTTAAGCAAACTCTTGCTCATTAAACAAGCCAGCTTCACAACCTACTGTGTTCTAGTGCAGTTTTGCCCTACCTGCCACATGTTGTAGGACTCAAGCTTCTATCAGCCCCAGCAAACATGTCCAGTGGTCAAGGATGATGGTGGGTTTAGTTCAAAACACCTATAGGGCATCAGGTTGTGGAAGTCTGGTTTAGTATGACGTGTGAACATCACTGTTATGCTACTAAAAAACAACATGCTGTACAATGTTTGTCAGCAGTATGAATATTGCACATTTTAAGCATACTGTCAAAATAGATTTCAGAATTATTTCAGATGTAGTTTTTAATTTCCTCATCACATCATCTCAGATTACAACAGGGAAGGGAACCTCTGTGACATTTCAAATATTGTTGGAGTACACTTCTAATTATCCCTGACCATTGGCCACGTTGACTGGGGCTGATGGGAGTTTGAGTCCAACGACATCTGGTAGGCCACAGTTTCCCCATTCTGGTTTATGGAAACAAAATCAACTCACCTTTTACAGTGATGTTCTAAATATTATTGTCTTAAACCACAGGAACTAGAAATACAAGCACGAGCTCATGGCCTGCCAATCATGCCTACAATCAGCACGGTGGACTTAGCATCCCATGTCATGAAACAGCAGGTCTATCAAGAAGAGAATTCAGTAGACTATTCTCAACATCTTGCTGTGGTCCACGAGCAACACTCTGACCTGGGCGATGCCTCTGCAGCCTTTTCGGATCCACTCTCGCACTTTACAGATTTGTCTTTTAGTGCCGCTTTGAAAGAGCAGAGGTTGGATGACATATTACTGGACGATACAATATCACCATTTGGGACAGATCCACTGTTATCCTCTGTGTCTCCTGCTGTGTCCAAAGGAAGCAGCAGAAGAAGTAGCTTCAGTTCAGATGATGGAGATGATGTATAGCACAGAAAAGACTGCATAGTTAGGGTGCTGCTGTTTTGTTTTGTTTCGGCTTCGTTGGTGCTAAGAAAATTATGAAACGTATTTATGTTGTTGCTCAGCTTAACTGGAAAAAGAGAGGAGTCAGCTGTTGTTGAGAGAACCTGCCTGGGAATATATAGTTTAGGTCTCTCTCTCTGTGTGTGTGCATACAACACAGATGAGCAATAGAGTGAAAAGCAGTGCTATTTTTATAGAAAAAGAGGTTCCGGAAATCACCTCCCTTGTTCTCTTAGAATGGCACCTGAGACATGCCAGAACCCACCTGAGAGGTGCGAGAACTGAGTTCCTGTGAGTTCCCCCTGAAAAGAAGCTCTGGTGAAAAGCATATCTTTGGTTGGAAGTGATCACAGTAACACTGATATTTCACAGCTAACATTTTGCAATGGATAAGATCTAGACTTGGTCATGCCACTGAAATTTGTAGGACTCCATTAAGTTAAGACTAACTTCAGTTTTATTGATTTCAATGGATCTGCTCTCAGTCTGACCCAGTCTGGATCCAATCCACTGATTCATATTTATTTACTAATAATGCTGCAGATGTGTTTCCTTGCAATTATACACCAATATTGTACCCAGTGCTTTTTTCTAGACAAATAGGTGCCGGTATTCACCAGGAAGTTGTTACAGTAAGTGCCACACATTTTAACAACAACAAAAAAGAGGTCCGGTTCTGCAAACTCTTGAATACCCCTGGGGGAAAAGCACTGGTTGTATCCCCCAAAAACCAGTGGACTACTGTCGGGGCTGTGTTGGGCCCAAGGGCAGCCATACATGACTCAAGATTTGGAGATGGGTATACCAATTTGGGAGCCTGAAGTAAGAGATGGTGAAGCCACAACCTGAAGTACAGCAAGCAGATGGTACTGTTCTGTTGACCAATCAAAGGCAAAAAGCTAGGCTGCTACTGTTTATAACAGAATCTGTCACCCCAAAGGAGCTGAGAATGGCCGCTTACCCAGTTCAAGGGTGGATGGTGGTTGGATCCTGTTGCAGTGACTCTGGGACTGACCAGAGCACCGCCACCTTCCTGTTAGCTCTATTCCTGGCTGCTGTGGAGCAACACTGGTCCCTGTCAGACCTGGTTTGAATTTCAGCCAATCCATGGTGGCTTGGGGGCGGGCATTCAGGAGCCGACCTTGGAGCAGTAGTTTTCAGTCCGGTCTGCTCCTGGACCATATAAACTGGCCAGCACTGCTCTCCCAAAGGAGCTGAGAATACTCGGTCTACAGTAGCTAACAAAGCTAGGCCTGAAACTGAGAGGCACTTGGTTTAAGCACTTGGTCTCTGTCACTGCTAAGGGAAATACATCCTAGGGCTGTGCTAAATAACCGTTATCACCCACCTTTCCCAAAGTGAATGAGACACATTAGATGATGTGTTTATCAGGGCTGAATTGAGATGGTTGCCAATTTCGCAGGCTGGGGAGATGGACTTTTCAACTGTTTTGGGGAGATGAGGATGAGAGCCAATGTGGTGTGGTGGTTAAGAGCGGTGGACTCATAATCTGGTGAACCGGGTTTGCTTCCCCGCTCCTCCACATGCAGCTGTTGGGTGACCTTGGGCTAGTCACAGTTCTCTGAAGTCCCTCAGCCTCACTTTCACTCTCAGCCCCAATTCCTCATGAAACAATTCTTTGTGAAAAGGTAGCATTGTTCTAGGAGCATTGTGAGAGTAAATTGGCCGCTAGCATCCTGGGAGGACCCACTGCCATGAAGCCGAAAGTAGCCCCTAAATCTTCCCCATTCCCACAATTTGAGGAAAAGCTCTTTATGGGCTCAGTCCTAATGTTTGGTGATTTTTAAACGACATATTGATACTGGTTCTAAAACTCTGCAGAATGGGAATATTATCCAACTGGAGAGTTAGTTAATACAAGTTAGATAGACTTTCTATCTCTCTATCTGGGATGTTGTTTGTCCCTTAATGCAGCAGGAATGTTGAAGATTTTTTTTAAAAAAATGAAATGGCAATGCTTAATACATTGTTTTGCAGTTTATGGAAATCTGTTACCTGAAAAATTCAAGTATTTTCACATTATTGATCAGAGAAAGGAATCGATAAAGTATGTCGGTCAAATAGACTAGAAAAGATGCATAACTCCTGCAATTATGATGCTACATTTCATACACAATTAAGGCTGCAATTCTATGAACAGTTACCTGGGGGAAATCTTACTGAATTCATTGTCCTGCTTCTGGGTAGACATGAATAGGGTTGAACTGTAAACAATGCAAAAAAGCAAGCTTAGTGCACAACTTTATACTCAGTAATCATTAGATTATAATATTATTTTCAACCATAATAATTGCAGCTAAGTAATATTTAAGAAGTGTAGCTTGTTTACTTTGCTGTACTATGGTATATCTTGTTCCCCTTGCCAACGTTTTATGCTAAAACTACAGTACAGACAGATGTGGGGTTTAACTTTCTGGTGATATTTTATCAGTCTAGATTTACTATCCAAAAGGTGACCTTGGAACCACAGCAGATTATTAGGGTAACCATATGTGTTAAGGTGGTAATACATTTGTAATGGTACATATAGATTAATGAAATAATAGAGGTTTAGCAGTAAGAGGGCATGGGTTACTCACATCACTTTCATATCTAGAGAGATCATGGAGAATAGTGTGGGTTGTTGAACTGAATAAATAGAATAATTCTAAATCAAATACTAATAATCAGGAAATAAGCTGGCACTCATCCGCCCCCAACTTTGCACTTAGAAAAGTTAAGTGATGTTTCAGAAGTGGAAAGTGAGAGAGTATTTCAGATTGGCCTTTCATAGAAATCACATTATTTTAAAGACATCGGTGGACAAGTCCTTAATGGAGATAAAGAAATTAAATATGAATGTTCTACATGGTTTTCTCATTCAACTTCTATGGGCGTGCTTGGTCGTTCCTTTGAACTCTGGATTTTAGGAGATACTGAATCTCCTTACTTCTCTGAAAAAGACATTGCAGTACCCATGCATAAGTGTTTCAAATGTTCGTTTTGAATTTTTATTTATTTTTTTAAAAAAGCAATTCCATTATATAACACGAGCAGACAAATCTCCCAACTGTCGGATTATATGCCTGCCATTTGAATGGACAGCAACCCAGCGCAGGTTGAAATCTCTAGTATGCTTGGTCACACTCAGGTTTTGCACCAATCTCAAAAATAATTGCTGTGCAAATTGTGTTAAGTATCTGCATAGTGCCTTTGGCTACAGGCCTTTGTTATTTTACTGACACTCAGCACCTGGCAAGATCAAACCCTGGGAGATCTCATATAGAGCTCTTTATAGAAAGGAGATGGAACTTCCTGTCTTAGTTCACGCAACATTCCCCGGAATGGGAAAGGAAAGCAGACCAGATTAATATTTGAGTGTATGCTACAAGTGTAGTTTATGAGAAATATGTCCGAGAGGCTTCCAATACAGCTTTAATCAAGTCTTAGTAATAGGTATGTACTGTTCATATGGTGCAGGCCTTAGGAACTGAAATATTCATTGGAGCAGAAGGGCTGGTTAGCTCCCCACCCCACAAGCTAATAACAGACATTCGAGAATTATCTTGTTCTTCCAGAATACATGGACCAGTAAACTCATCATTATGCAAAATGAGGAACTGAAATATTGCTGCCTTGTCTAATTTGTGAAATGGACACAGGTCCTCATTGAACAACAACAACAAAAATCCCGAACTCTAGAGTGTTTTATCGCCGACATTGTAGATATCAAATGCTAAAAGTGAAACCATTTTTTTTAAGAGCTAGAAATGCTGTTGCTTTATACTATAAAGGGCTGAGAATAATTCAGCCACTTAATCTTAATAAGAACATTGTTATTATAATACATTTGACTGTAATAGGGTTGTATATAAAAACGGAGAATGTAAAATTATTGTAATTTAAAATTATGTTAAGTCTTTTAGATCAGTTAAGACATTTACATTGCTATTATGAGACTGTAGAGTCATTTTTATAGTAATTGCTATTTTCTCCTGTTAATACAAATCTCTTGTTTTCTAAGTATGCGACAGAAGGTGCTTTATTTCGTACCTTTATGCAATCTTTATTAAAACTACTTTTAATATGGGCTGGTATTTATATTTATTATAGGTATACAATTCTCAAGCAAAAGTAAAATAGGTCTTTGTAGAGCCCACATGAAGTTGTTTTGTTCAGACTGACAATAAGCATCACATCCAGCGAGACAATATAATAACACCAGCTAAGCACATCTGAGAGGGTACCCAGCAGAGGCAAAGTCGAACAACAGCTAAACACTGCATCCATTATAAGACATCATGATCCAGTAGCTTCCCATTATACATTTAATACAATCTCCTCCTTTCTGTTTATTCCTGCTGCTAAGGCTTTGATTCATGGGAAACATTTTTAAAATGTTGCGGAATTGCTAGCAGGCAAGATGATATCAGTTAATTCACGAAGAAGTACTGGAAACGCTTTTTGATATACTAGATGTTCCCCAGACAATCTAGGATAAACAATATGGTACTTTAGGATGTAAAACATTTCAGAAAGCCGATAATTAGACAACATTTTGGCACTTGGAAGATACCCATGTTTAATGAACTTTAGTAAGGATTTGCTTGTTAACGTTTAAAACTCCCGGTACTAAGAGTACTCCCATTCTTGGAATGCATGTGCTAGCTTATGTATATCATAGAATGACACACTGTGATTAAATATGAATACAATTTAACAAAGTTTTGTAGTCTTGGTGGTGCACATTTTAAAACACAGTGTTTTTTATTATTATTTTAGAGACCATTAGTCATACATCAGATTTATTTGCTTTGGAATTGTTTAATTATAACTCTTTTAATTATTGTGTTGCAAACAGTGGAGGCTAATTAGCACTCTTGCAGTTAATTTTGAATTTGATGAACTAGAAAAGGAAATGTGACTCTCGTGTGTGGTAACACACTAGGGATCTGAATCTGCAAAGGGCTTAGTGCATTTTAATCCAAAGAATGCTCAGCACCTGGTAGAAGGGAGCCGTTAAAGGTTATATACGGCATGGAGAAATTGAATCACAATATTCAAATTAAGAAAACATTGCATGCTGCCTACCTGATTAGAGACAGTGATATTACAAAAGCGCTTACAATCAAATTTGATGTCAGCATCTTGTGTATTGACAGACAATGCCGATTAGAGACACACCTGTGAAGTTTTGATACTAATCAGTGTCAGGACCACAAATTTAATCAGGGATGCTCTGGTAGTTAAGTGCCAAGTGGTCTCGGTTAAATCACTGATACCCATCAACTTAAATATATATCACTTTCATTAATTGGCAACTACAAGACAAGTGTAGAATGCTCAGGATGGCAATGATTCTGATATAATCCACCACATTGTGGTTAAGTATATGATTCATGTAATAAAAAAATGGTGCCTGCAGGCTATTGTTCCTAGCATGGATTAAAATTTGCATATTGCTTCTCCTTATGTCAAAACATCTGGTGTCTGCAAATGCTAACATTTCGTTAAAAAGTTTCATGAGCCAGGAAAAGTGGACTGGAAATATTGCATGTGACTCATTCGAGCATTATAATTGAATAAGAGGCTAGGTTAGAGTGAGAGAAAGTGCTGAAAAACAATTGTATGGTGAGCATTATAGATTCATGGGGAGGGCATATACTGTAGGAGATAGGAACATTTCTCATATTGTACAAGAACTAGCTTTTTCTTCCAGATTTCATTAAAAATGACAATTGTTCTTATTGAGGTCATATGTGACACTGGTGTGTCATTATTAAGATAATATGAAGATATTAATTTATGTCTGAAATTTAAGGGGAATATTTTACTCAGCTGACATTATTAATTCAAATGCAGAATGTCCTGCGATGTTATTCTTGGCACCCACTGCAAACCTTTATAAACATACAGCACACCTGTCCAGAACAAGGGATAAAAAGAACAAGGACCGGGGGGCAGGATAATAGCAACATCTGCTTCCCTCCTTTCAGTTTATGTAGCCTGGGGACAGGGGTTAGAAGCTTCAGAAACCCAAGAAATTGGACCCAGTGAGAGTAGGGTGACAGACTCTATATAGGGTAGCACAGTCACCCATTCTATAAATTTTACATTGCAACACACATAAATACTTATGCCTCAGCAGGGACCTCTCTCAGGGCCTTAGGTCATTGCTAATCTAGCGTCTGTGCTGATAAGATTTTTGAAATATTAAGTGGTATAGGCATGTTTTTAAATAAACAAACACATTTTCTCAGGGGGAAGTCATTCCAAGGGTGAAGACAGAAGAATAGGCATGTGTGACACTGTGGAGCAATCAACAAGTGGCCAAGGGACTGAGGTTGTGTCCCTTGTTTTCATGAACCCCATGGCGAAAGAGTTATTTGTGTACACACTGTAGGTGCTTAGGCTTGGTTTGTGCAAAAAATGCTGTCCCTGATCATGCAGAAAGAGTCTATACACATTCCATTTGTGAGTGTGGAGGTCCTTTCACAAGTTGGTCTGAGAGTGTGAATGGGGAAGCAGAGCTTGTGATCACAATCTCACAGGCAGCCTCTGTGAACTTCTCCAAACCTTCCTCCCCACATCCCAAGGATCCTTGGAACGCCAAGAAGTCCTTTACCTTCATTGACTCCTGGTAGGCCTAGCACTCAGACTGACATTAGAGCGCTTATCATCATGGGATCCCTTCTATGACACAGCTTTATGGTAAATACCCAACACTGCACATAGATCTGTGTGCTGTGACCCTGGTGAAACCAGCTTTCCTGCTCAGGTAGTTTCTCTCACCCCTCAGTCCTTCCTTTCTCACCTTTTATGGCTCCTTTGGGGAAGTGCTTGCTCATTCCCCTTGGCCTTGCCCCCCTGTCCAACCCTTCCATCTTTTGTCTTCGCTATCCACCATATTTATGCTTGCCCACCTGAGAACGTCTACCTCACTGGCATCTCTTCCACATCTCTGCTCCTTTTATTCTAAGCGCCTCCTACCTGGGATTGGTCTCAGAAATGGTAGCTGTTAGCATGTCTATCTTGCTAGCGATTGTGCATCTCCCTTTTCTCCAGAGTGTGGCCTTGCCACACTTCCAGGGACATCTCACTCTCTCTTGGAGCAGAATGAGAAGCTCTTCAGATTGTCTGGTATGCCACTGCCCTTGCATCTCCTCACACCATTATTCTTGTTGTACACCATTGGAATGTACGTACAGTCCCAGGACCAAAGAAGATGTGATGCTAAGTGAGTTACTTGAAATACAATAATTGTCGCCCCCCCCCCAGTATTAATAACTTCAGTGGAGGGTGTCATCTGAGTCCACAGCGTGTTGGAACCACAGCGCATGGGAAGGACAGCTATAGTTCCAATAAAAATTGTGCACACGTATGGACCCATGGGAGCTATCAGTTCTAGAAGGCACTTTCCCATAAGTGTCTTTGCTCTCTGGAGGCAATAGCCACCAGATGAGGAGAATATTTTTCATCAGAACCAGAGCAGGAGCGGAAACGGTGAATGCCTTCTGGGGCCCTTTGCTCCTGGTTGGAATCTCCTGCCCCACAGCTGCTGTTAACACTTGAGATGACACGTGTGACCCCCTCAGCATTCATTCTAAGTGAAATCAGTGGACGTGGAGCAAACACATTCATTGCATTTCCAGGCATTTGTTTTTCAGAAAATGAAACGTGTGTTCTTGCAACTTCATATGTCTATTTGTCTCTTGCCATGGTCCTAAATGTGTCAGCACTGAAACGGGCCATATGGAACAATGTCTACTGAATCATAGTCTCAAAAATGCCATTTGTAAAAGTTCCTGGAAGACTTAGCATCCCTCCCCTGTTTTCCGATATATCTGTCATTAACATATATTTCCACATTTGGAAGGCTTTTGCTGACCATCAGAACAAAGCTCTAAAATACTATATTACTATATTCATATAATCTAAGAATACCAGTTTAACACTTACAGCATCAGAATCTTAGGAGCTTGGTATCCTCTTCATGCCCTTGCTAGATACCATGTCCATAAATTGGCATTCGAAATGGTTCAGCCTTGGATATATACCAGGTACAGTGGTACCTCTGGTTACGAACTTAATTCATTCTGGAGGTCTGTTCTTAACCTGAAACCATTCTTAACCTAAGGTACCACTTGAACTAATGTGGCCTCCCACTGCCGCCACATGATTTCTGTTCTCATCCTGAGGTAAAGTTCTTAACCTGAGGTACTACTTCTGGGTTAGCGGAGTCTGTAACCCAAAGTGTTTGTAACCCGTGTTGTTTGTAACCCAAGGTACCACTGTATTTTGATGCCAGGCATACTGAGTACCATTATACCTATTAACTGACACCTACCATTCAATCCCATGCATGTTTCCTCAGAGGTAAACCCCACTCTGCTGCATATATACAACTACAGTCTCTCAATGATTACAAACGTTTGCTAGAGAACTGCAGTTATATAATTTGCTTCACTTTAAAAATGTGATGTGCAGAGTGGCTAAGTCCCTGGGCCATTTTGATTTATTTTTTTAAATATGGCACCACAAAATTATGATTCAGTAGGGTAGCAGAAATCCACATGCTGGATTGTATCATAAAGTGATAATGGACGATCATTTTAAAGCTAGAAGCCATTGTTAAGCCTCACCCAGGGTTGGCGAGGAACAGAAAGTCCTGTTCTGCTCTGCCGCACAGCCCATACCACTGCCTCCACCTCTGAAGCACCTATCCCTGTGGCACCATCGCTGCATCACTTCCTTCTGCCTGCACCCAAGACTGCACACCCTCTGCAGCTCTGGTTTCTGGTGAGATCTCTAAAAATCCCTCATGCTCCATGGTGTCCTTGATTTAGGCACATGAGGCTCCCTTTAAAAATAGACAAAAATTGAACATAATATTTAGGGAAATTAGCAGTCTCTGCCTAAAAATCTTTATAGTTGGCATGCACAAACCAATGGGGATCTGCTGGTAGAAGCAGACTTCCATATGTGAAACACCCATCTAGATGTGTTTTGTGCAATGCCAGTTCAGAGCTCCATTGCAAACCATGGCTTATCACGACAGGGAAGAAACCCTAAGCCAGTGTGGTGTAGTGGTTAAGAGCGGTAGTCTCGTAATCTGTGGAACCGGGTTCGCTTCCTCCACATGCAGCTGCTGGTGATCTTGGGCCAGTCACACTTCTTTGAAGTCTCTCAGCCCCACTCACCTCATAGAGTGTTTGTTGTGGGGGAGGAAGGGAAAGGAGAATGTTAGCCGCTTTGAGACTCCTTCGGGTAGTGATAAAGCGGGATATCAAATCCAAACTCCTCCTCTTCTTCTTCTTCTTCTTCTTCTTCTTCTTCTTCTTCTTCTTCTTCTTCTTCTTCTTCTTCTTAGCTATGTTGGGCTCATGTGCTCCCTCATCTTCCTCCAGTGTGGCTAATTGGAGAAGATCAGATGCACATGATTTCATTTTTGCCACATCATCTGAACGTATCCAACGGTGCTTAACTATGGTTTGCTTGAAACGAGCCAACTTCAATGATGAATGAGGAGGAGACACTGGAAAAGTGGGGTTTTGAGTGAAAAAATGGTATTTCAGAAATTTGGGTTATTTAATTTGAGCAAGTAAAATGGTTTGCTGGATCAGGCCAAAAGCCTATCTACCCCATGATCCAGTTTGCCACAGCGGTCAAGTGGATGCCTTTGGGAATCTATCCCTGGCTGTTGTTTACTTTGTTGTTGTTGTTTAGTTGTTTAGTCGTGTCCGACTCTTCGTGACCCCATGGACCAGAGCACGCCAGGCACTTCTGTCTTCCACTGCCTCCCGCAGTTTAGTCAAACTCATGCTGGTAGCTTCAAGAACACTGTCCAACCATCTTGTCCTGTCATCCCCTTCTCCGTGTGCCCTCCATCTTTCCCAACATCAGGGTCTTTTCCAGGGAGTCCTCTCTTCTCATGAGGTGGCCAAAATATTGGAGCCTCAGCTTCCGGATCTGTCCTTCCAGTGAGCACTCAGGGCTGATTTCATTCAGAATGGATAGGTTTGACCTTCTTGCAGTCCATGGGACTCTCAAGAGTCTCCTCCAGCACCATAATTCAAAAGCATCAATTCTTCAGCGATCAGCCTTTTTTATGGTCCAGCTCTCATTTCCATACATCACTACTGGGAAAACCATAGCTTTAACTATACGGACCTATGTTGACAAGGTGATATCTCTGTTGTTCACTAGCAAGTGGTATACATTTATATGATATGTCTCGGGTGCAGGATCATGTGAGTGCCATTGATTTCTCAGTATTGATCCAGAGCAGATTCCAATGTATAGTTAGCAGAGTAAAAATGTAAGCACGTTGCAGGATTCCCAAAAAATAGACCAGAGGTGATTGTATTTCACCCAGCAGAGCTTTACTGTTACTGAAGGCAAATGAGCATAATGGTCACAAATCCAATACATTCAGGATTGGCACTGGCACTGTCCATGAGAAATCCAGTTGCAGCAGACTTAAACTTTCAATAACTCATAATAACACTATGTACAGAACACTACACTAGAAGAAAAAGAGATAGAGAAAGTGGCCCCACTTTTATAGTCAGCATGACCTTGACCGAAAGACATAACAGAACCAGTTTAAGTCAGCTGTACTCAGCTTCTCTGAAGGAATAACCCAAACATCATGAACCTTCTGCTTGTTTCTTTCACACAGAGAAGCTTCCAGAACCCTCCTGTATCAACCAGAACAGGAAAGATATCTTCACATCAGATCAATACTTTATGCACTAAGAAATGCAAACTGACAGAGAGCAGATATAAGTTTTGGAAGTTGAGGGGGGGCGTTGTCCCTTTAGCTTGGTCTCATTGTGGTTTGTAACCTGATTTACAGAGACGTGGGTGGCGCTGTGGTCTAAACCACAGAGCCTAGGGCTTATTGATCAGAAGGTCGACGGTTCGAATCCCCACGATGGGGTAAGCTTCCGTTGCTCGGTCCCTGCTCCTGCCAACCTAGCAGTTCGAAAGCACGTCAAAGTGCAAGTAGATAAATAGGTACCGCTCTGGCAGGAAGGTAAACAGCATTTCCGTGTGCTGCTCTGGTTCACCAGAAGCGGCTTAGTCATGCTGGCCACATGACCCGGATGCTGTACTCCCTCGGCCAGTAAAGCGAGATGAGCGCCGCAACCCTGGAGTCGTCCACAACTGGACCCAACAGTCAGGGATCCCTTTACCTTTACCTTTACCCTGGTTTACAGGCTGCTGTCTCATTGCATGTATGTGCAGCGACATATTATCAATGCATTAATAGGGCATTTGAAGTGGATTTATTCTGGATCATCCACATGTCAGCTCACTTGACCTGTTGCTTTGAGTTGCTTCCCCGGGGTTTCTTTTTCCACATACAAAAACCCATAGGAATGCCAATACCTGGCACCAACAGGAAGTATGTGGGAGCAGCTATGCCACAAGCGTTTTAACACATTACCAAGGTGCTCTTCCACAATAGTGCCTTAAAACCAGGAGGAAAAAGAGAAGGGAAAGAATGGGAATGTTTTGAAAAGTTACAATGTTTTAGCAGTAAACTGCTGGACATGAACCAATTGCAGCTAAAGCACTAGAACTGCCTCAAAATGATTGCAGGCACAAATGGTATTGAAAGGTCACGTATAAATAACCTGATTGCATCATAAGCACAAATCATGATGAATGGACAATAAAAAAAAGTCTAGAGGGGCCCTTACTCTAAAAGCTAAACTGCGGCAAACTGGGAAAATAGCAGAACAGAACTTGACTAATATCACTGAGGAGACATCATACAGTTCCAAATCTCTTTCTGTCTATATATCTGCTTTTAAAAGAATTTACTCAAAACGCAGCAAAACTAGAATGCTCCTGCGCTTTTCATCACTGCCTATCTAATTGTGAGTGAACTATTTAGGTAACTTTTTAAAAAACGACTGCTTTTATAATATTATCTGTATATCGATGGGGGATTATTCTTTTCTACCTTTTTTTAAAAAAAATTCCAAGGTTTAATTCTTAGCGACCCCAAGTTTTCCTTCAAGAAAAGAGATGAAATATATACAGAAGGAAGCAAATAATTAAATGTGGTTAATGACACAAAGCAACGCGTTGGCTTTTTAGCCCTTCTGCATTTCGTATTTACCTATGGGCATGTCTGAAATGCTTGTGTTAAAATGGCAGCTACTTATAATTTACAGAACAACGCTAATACGGGCAGTCCATCCTAAACTGACAAAACCCAGATATTCGCTTAATTTTACTCCAAGGAATTTTAAACTGACTCTGTTAAAGCCAAGGTTATTTGCCGTG
Organism: Podarcis melisellensis; assembly: GCF_964234715.1. Taxonomy (NCBI): domain Eukaryota; kingdom Metazoa; phylum Chordata; class Lepidosauria; order Squamata; family Lacertidae; genus Podarcis; species Podarcis melisellensis. Next base: position 23,136,571 of record NC_138542.1, read on the forward strand.
GGGATGCCTAATGGAAGGATTATTATAGCAGTGTCCACAAATAGGTATCTTGAGAGATCCGGGGCCATAGTACTTCATTGACAGTTAATAGATTGCGCTATTGCTGTATCACAGTGATCTTTGAGGGCAGGGGTCATACCTCTCCCTTAATATTTAAATAAAGATACTTGACTAGAGCAGAAAACAGCTTATTGCCAGTTATAGCTGCTGCTCAATTTACAAGAACCTTTACAAAGTCATGCTAATTCCCGGCCTCCTTAGAATGCACAGTAACCTTTCATAAATCCATCTTTTCCAGATGTCCTTGGAAATGACAGTTATAAAACTACAAATGATTTGTAATGCAAAAATGGGACTGGCAGACTTGAAGATTACTTCTCAATGTACTAAAATGACTGAAGACTATAGCTAACAAAAGGTTTAAAATGCATCGATAAGTATCTGCCAAAACAGTTCATGAGTATCTTAAATATGTTTAATAACCTCTTTAGTGGTGGTGGTGGGGAGACAATGGGGGAAGATCTGGTGTATTTTTGTACAATAGTGCAAGCATGATCAATATCCTAGAGCAAAATTCCTAGTAACGTTGATAACATTTCTACACAACAAATAGTGTTATCTTACTGTAAAGACTTTAATACAACTTACATCTTTAGACCTTCCAGTGCTGTGTATAGTTTTTTTTTCTGTAGAAAAAATGACCTGTTTTTGTATTCTTAGGTGCTACTATTGTCTTCAAGTGGGCTAGATGATTAGTATTATTTTTCACAAAAACTGGCCACAGAAACTGGTCCTCTTACAAGTGATATGGGCAGAGCTGTAGCCCAATATTAGGGCCTTGTGTACTTGTGAGGAGTCAGTCTGCTAATGTGCACCTAGAATTGATTCCACCACAGCCATTGTGTGAGCACAGCAACTTCTGCTCGTACAATACAACTTTGCCTCCCTCTGCTTCCGCATGTGCCCTCCTAAATCTGCTTTGGATGACTGGGGGAAACCCCCATAGCAGATTGTGGAGGTGATGCAATTGCATGGGAGGGAGGAGGAGCAGAAGAAATTCCATTGCATGTCAAGATTTCAGTCTGGAAGTCCCTTTCCTCTCACTGGGAATCTCTCAGTCCATAATCTTCCCCAGGCTGTTCCACACTTCAGTCTAGTCCTGTGGATCAGACATTCACTAGACAGCTCTACACTCATCTTTTTGAAGATGCTCCAACCTTGTTGATCTCCATGGGAGCTGGACACCTCCAACTTTAGCTAGACTCCCATCCTTGCTTCCTTCCCCAATTGCCCTGTCTCTAAATTATATTTATCGTACTCCCAGGCTAGTCATAACTTTTGCAGGAAGCACAAGCCAACGTTACCAAAAGGCAACTCATTTCTATTATGGGGGAACCTAGAAACTCAAGGGAATCAGTCCTGCCTCAGGAGCTCTCTGTGAAAGCTTTGCTTACCTTAAATGAAAACTTGAGTGGAGGATGGTCCATGAGGATGAATGGGGAACTCACTCACCAACCTCAGTCTGCCATCAGTCAGTCCCTGCCTGCCTGCCGCCTTACTTAAAACCAATAAGGAGTTGGTTCTTTCACTGGCTCTCGAGTCACTGACTGCCTTCAACCCTAATAGTCCCAGTGGGCACCAGCCATCACTGGACCCAGGGAACAAGATTTTTCAGTGCTCAAAAGATTCCTCTCACAGATTGTCCCAACTCTATCTAATTGTAAGGGAGTCCCCATCACCCCATGAAACAACTAGCCTTCACAAACAGCCCCCCAACCCCTCTGTGTCCAACTGTGCACCTTTAGGTCATCACCACACCCTGGAATCATTAAAGGAATTTCTCCTTCCTCATCACATTATTGTGCCTTATGTCTCTCACTTCCTTCTCCTGTTCATTCTGTTCAGAACATCCTTACCTACAGCCACTTCATCCTGTGCTGTTCCTTGTAGTGAACTGAACACCTCCATTTTGTAACACTGCCATAAAGCCATTTTAGTTTAATTTATGATAATAAATTTTGCCATTCTTTCTAATTAGCCTAAGCAAGCAAGATAATCGGCATGTTCAAGCATTCACCGGCTACCAGAAAGTCATCTCCATCTCTTGCCATCATTTGAAGATGTTTCAATCCTGACAATCTGGCCTTCGTTCATTTGGAGGTTCTGCCTCCCTCCATTTTTCCAGGCAATTGTTTTTTATTTGAACATGTTTTCATTCTTTTGTAAGCTTCTGTGGGAACATGGTGAAGGTTGGGGTAAAAATGGGTTGTATTTTTTACCAGGAATTAGTAGACTTACCACCTTGAGCCATTTGCTGTGTAGACTTCTTTAAATTGTTCCATAAAGCAGCTATAACCTTTTAAAATAAAAATATTTATTCATGTCATTTCACTTTTGAACCACTCCCATGAAACATCATTAAAGGGATTAACAATATAACATATATAAAATTCCATTTCCAATACAGGTATGGAGTTGGGTAAGCATCTCTGCCTAAATAAAATAATGGGAGGAAATGCCACCACACCAAAGACCTGCTTCTTACATCATATAAAATGAACCTCCTGATGAAGAATATTTGTGACTGAGCAGTCATTGTCACAAACTAAGGAGTCGAAAGTTGGCTTTTCAAGAGTGATTGAACCACTGCCTCTTTTAAGAGGCAACTTTTTAAAAGCTCATTGTGTGCACCAACTCAGCGTATGGATTGGGTTATTGTCACCATTCCATCACCAGGGTTTTTTATCTGGCAGATTCACCTCCTCTTTGGGAGGTGAAAATCTGCAGAGCCATTTTGGTGATCCATTTTACTGAACATGAACAGTACATCGTGTGAAAATGATGCGCTGGAATAATAAAATAAAGAGGCTTTCATAATGTTGGTTGCAATGCGTATGAACCTATCTGAAACTGTTCAGGTGCAATAGCTTTTTTTTCTAAAATAAGAAATCTGCAGAGCCGAATTTTGCTCTGCCTCTGCATATACCGAGGCCAAAATAGCTCCAGTAAATTGTAAGATCTATACAATAATGGAGAAAAATGTTCCTCTGTTGGAAAAAGTGGTTGAAATGGATACAATTATTTTTTGCGAAATGAAAATGCACAAATAAATGGGCCAGTTGTTGGATATGTTGAAGAGAATAGCACAAGTTAATATGTGCTTTAAAAAATACTCAAACTTTCAACTTTTAAGGAGCTTTACTTATAGTTTTAAAAACTAAAAAGTAATTAAAAATAACCTGACTGTGTAATAAATAGATTTCCCACTTACTGTCCAAACATATGAGAAGGTCAATTCAAGTGAAAGGCACTAACAACGAATTGTGGATGTTCAATTTTCTGTCACTTAAAATGTAATGATTATTAATAACCCCCAAAAGTCAGAAAATAGCATCCTCAGAAACTCATTCTGGATTAGCTTGCCTCATAAACCTTTAAGATGACAGCATTAGCTGATAGAATTCACGGGACCTGCTGTGGTGAGAGATTTTTCTTTTGCAGCCAACACTTATCACACCTTTGTTTCCCTCAGCATTCCATAGTTTCTCTTCTCTCATCTAAACATACATCCCATGTTTTAATTGGCAGCTTTTTCTGTTACTGAAATATAATGTCATTAAGAACTAGGCCAAGGCAAAAATGCTTGCCATTTTTTTGGGAACTCCCTCACCCCCCAGTTCCACCAACTTCCCCCCTCCCTCCACCTTTGGGATGATTTTGTGAGAGTTGTTTCACAAGTGTTTGGTCTCGTCAGGATGAAATGAGCATTTTATTGTTTTGTTTATAGCATTCAGATTTATTTATTTTTATAAACTTCCTTTCCAAAAATAAAGGCCCTCTTTCTGAATTGACTTTGTTCTCAGAGATGTCAGCATATAGCCAATACAGATGTTGGCATTATCAGGAGGCACTGGGTGAAGTGTGCTTGATGGAGCCGCAAAATGGCCGCTCACCCAGTGGTCTCAGGCTTCTCAGACGGCAGGCAGAGAGAGCTGACGCAGGGACAGCAGTGCTGAAAGAAGCACTGGGTCCACATAGATGGACTTAGTGAACTATTCACAAATTAGCAGAAACAACAGTAACAAAACGGATTGGAGAAAAGAGGAATAATTAAACCATTTTCGTGAGCAATTTCTATCCACTCCCAAACCAACAGCAAATTTCTGACTGAAAATAAAAACAGGGTTTATTTAGTTATGGCATTTACAGGTCACCTCAAAATGTGAGGTTTTTTGGGCAGCTTGCAACACATGAGTATAAAAACAAAATAAGCACATTTTAAAAAAATCATTATACACCTTTAGGCACCAGGCAAAAACGTTCCTTTGTGACCAGGCCTTTGGTTGATCTGATTGACATCCTATGCTCTTTTAAAATGTAACAATTGGGGGGGGGTGTTATTAGGTTGTTGTTTTTATTTTGATTATATATATTGTGGTTTTTATGTTGATCTTTTTGCCCTGAGACCTCCGGGTATAGGGCAATATATAAATTCAATAAATAATAATAAAACAGGAACACCAAACTTGTTGAGACCCTAAAGTTGTTGTTAATTTCATTTATTAGTAATTTTTTTTTACTAAAAAAAGTCTCCCTGGGGACAGCATTCCACAGAGAGAGGCTGCCACTGAAAATGCCTGTTCCTGTATGGTAATGCTTTGCAATTCTCATCTCCCTGAAATTTTATTTTTATGTACTGAGATTTTGTATTTAAGGATTTTTAATGTAGCCACCTTTCTTTTACATAACTCTGCAACCCCCCCCCCCAATCCAGTTTTAAAGAAAGTCGCTAGACAGACTGAGGTCAATAAACAGCTACATCATCGTAATAGGTTAAGATCGACTTCCACATCAGCAGGTAAATCTTTTGAAAAAATAAGACTTTTCTTGCAGGGTTAAGTCAGTGACTTCCTTTTGAATGAGTCTTTTTTCATTTATGCCTTTTGTGATGTTCCTTTTATGTTTTTCATTCTTTGTATGCTGTTTGGTAGTTTATTGCTTTTGAATAGACAGATTATTATTTCTGAAAGCATGTGTGGATTTCTACTCAGCTCTCTCTTGCTCAGCTCCATCTGGGACTGTTTCTGAAGGATGTGTATTTCCTCTCTGCCTTAAGTAATAAAAGCTCCATGCCTTGCCTGGTTAGCCATCCATTGGTGCAGTCCAAAAGGCTGTTGTCTTTGGACAGAGCCTGTGGTGACGAAGATCTGCAGGCCCAAGAAGGGAGAAAGAATCCATCTTTTTTAATATAAAAATAAATTTAAAAAATGATATAGTTACAGAAGAGTCATCACTATAGTTGTGTCTAACAGTGCAATCCCATTCATGTTTACTCACCTGTTAGCTGACTTCAATGGGACTTACTCCCATGTAAGTATGCATCCTAAATCCCACTCAAGAACTAATAGAACAAGTTATCTCAGCTAACGTGAATCCCAGTACTTTTGACAGGATGTAGCCACAATTAATGGATCAGTACCAGCACGGGTGGCGCTGTGGGTTAAACCACAGAGCCTAGGACTTGCCGATAAGAAGGTTGGCGGTTCGAATCCCTGCAATGGGGTGAGCTCCTATTGCTCGGTCCCTGCTCCTACCAACCTAGCAGTTCGAAAGCACATAAAAGTGAAAGTAGATAAATAGGCGGGAAGGTACACGGCGTTTCCATGCGCTGCTCTGGTTCGCCAGAAGCGGCTTAGTCATGCTGGCCACATGACCCGGAAGCTGTAGGCTGGCTCCCTTGGCCAATAAAGGGAGATGAGCGTCGCAACCCCAGAGTCGGTCACGACTGGACCTAATGGTCAGGGGTCCCTTTACCTTTACCTTACCAGGAAGTGTAATAAGCAATTTATTGTCATTCCAGTAGATATATGTGATCCTGTTCAGAACAATGCAGCAGGTAAGTTTTGCCTCTGTTTTGTTTTCCTGAAGCACAGCCAGTGTGCAAATACAATATTGTGGGTTTGTAGTGACAACACCATAAGAAAGGGATTATGACCAGATGAGAAAATGCTCAATTATGGGGCCAATTTCAGTATCGGAAGAAATAGGAGCCTCTTGAACCACATTGAACTAGAGAGGAGAAGCCAACTAACTGATACGACTGGCAGCCAGGAGAAGCAATATATTTTTTGCTGAAGGATCTACTTCAGAATAAACATATTTCAGGATCTTGACAGCTGTTGTTGTTTAGTCATTTAGTCGTGTCCGACTCTTCGTGACCCCCTGGACCAGAGCACGCCTGGCACTCCTGTCTTCCGCTGCTTCCCGCAGTTTGGTCAAACTCATGTTGGTAGCTTCAAGAACACTGTCCAACCATCTCGTCCTCTGTCGTTCCCTTCTCCTTGTGCCCTCCATCTTTCCCAACATCAGGGTCTTTTCCAGGGAGTCTTCTCTTCTCATGAGGTGGCCAAAGTATTAGAGCCTCGATCTGTCCTTCCAGTGAGCACTCAAGGCTGATTTCCTTCAGAATGGATAGGTTTGATCTTCTTGCAGTCCATGTGACTCTCAAGAGCCTCCTCCACCACCACACTTCAAAAGCATCAATTCTTCGTCGATCAGCCTTCTTTATGGTCCAGCTCTCACTTCCATATATCACTACTGGGAAAACCATAGCTTTAACTATATGGACCTTTGGCAAGGTGATGTCTCTACTTTTTAAGATGCTGTCGAAGTTTGTCATCGCTTTTCTCCCAAGAAGCAGGCGTCTTTAAATTTTGTGACTGCTGTCACCATCTGCAGTGATCATGGAGCCCAAGAAAGTAAAATCTCTCACTGCCTCCATTTCTTCCCCTTCTATTTGCCAGGAGGTGATGGGACCAGTGGCCAGTGGCGTAGCGTGGGTTGTCAGCACCCAGGGCAAGGCAAGTAATTTGTGCCCCTAACCCGTGGATTTGCGCCCCCTAACCCCTATATGTTGCGCCCGGTGCGGCCGGAGGCCCCCCCTGCACCCCCACGCTATGCCACTGCCAGTGGCCATGATCTTAGTTTTTTTTTTATGTTGACCTTCAGACCATATTTTGCGCTCTCCTCTGGACACAGATTTTGTTGTATAGATCTGGGGAAACAGGGTTGTGCGGAACGACTATTTTAATTGTGCTTCTCTCTGATTGCAGAACATCCGTGCCTCATCAGCACCACAGTGCTCCAGTGTCAAAGTGACCTTAGTCTGACTTTCTGGGCATTTCCCCCTTTTTTCCAACATAAACGCACCCAGAGGTGTTGGTTTGGCGCATACCGATGACAGTCCAAAACCACTAGAAGTAAAGAAAAATATCAGGAACGGAAAGATTCCTTTTTCGGAATCCAGCTTCTCAGTTTCTTAGTTCCCCCTGCCATAAAACACACCTGATTTCATATGCAGAAAATCTCTTTTCCTGTTCTTTATGATTTATATCCTGCTTCTTCAGCTCAAGAGGTTCCCAGAGCAGCTCACAAGTTAAAACAAACATTAAAGGCTGAAAAATCAACACAGTAACGCAGTAAAAACACAGCAGGGCAGCAGCTGAAACAACACTATTCCCTCAATTTCCAATGTCCAGGGTGTGACTGCTGTCGCTTCTGTAACCAAAATGGTGCCATCCATGCATAAGGAGCTGGGGGAAGTTCCGAGATGTACAAAAGTACAAATCTTACCTGACACCAGGTAGGTCCATGAGGACAAAATGTGCTCAGGGCCACGGAAGAAAACAGAAAATGGAATGGGAGGGCAAGGCATGAAGTGGCTGGAATCCTAAAAAACACCCCTTCCTGCCGCACCATTTTGTTGCAGGTCTTACTCAAAGCAGGAAGCTCTAAAATGACTGGGTTGAGGAAACACCTGGTACTGAAAATACCTCAAACCTGGTGCCAGGTGAGCCTCCTTGGGAAACGTATTCCAAAGGCAGGATGCCACAATATCCTCAATTTCGTCAGTTACCCCCTCCACCCAACCTGCGCTCTAAAGTCAAAGAAATATTAGCGTGCATGTTTGAGTGGTACCTAAAAAGAGGGGTTTTTTAAACAAATTATTTGCTTGTACAAAGCTCACGTGAAAGTTAGATTATAACCAGCCTCCGAGGCACCAGGTTGCTCCCAAGATTGAGGTGTCTTGGCATGTGTTGCGTGTGTGTGATGTCACACATGCACCGCGTGATGTCACACACATCTCCCATCACCGCACAGGCCGGTGCAGCCTTCTCCCGATATTGAGGGGTCTGGACCCCATTCAAACAAATATTGAGGGGATTGGAGACACCTCAGTCCCCTAAAGTTGGGGTGTCTGAGCCTTTACTGAGCGCTCATCCATCCTTATCTGCTTGTGAGGTATTTATTAGGGCTGTGCACAGACACCCACCCCCCCAAATCTGCCTTGTGGTCTTGATCTGTGGGCCCCGCATATCGTGGCAATTCACCCTATGCAATTCATCCCTGAAACATTTTGGGCCAGAACAAAGGTTTTTTTTAAAGGCTTCAACAAGCCTTTAAAACCCCTTTGAAAGTTTGGGGGTGCTCAGCACTGCACAGGATCAGATCCTCCTACTTAAGACTTATCAAGTGGCAGGATCTGACCCTGTGCAGTACTGGCTGCTCCTCCTTCTCGAATGGCTTCCTTGCACACGAGTGACGCGCTTCATGAAGGAGAACCCACCAGCACCATGCAGGATCAGATCCTTTCACTTCTTAGGCAGAAGAATCTGATCATGCACAGGTTCTGCTTCACACATAAAATTTTATGACGTATAGATCTAAATAAAGGAAACAAAAACTCACTGTGACCCTGCAGTTCTTATTTATTCATTTCAGTTCATTTATCAGTCATTTTTTTACAGCAAAATTCTCAAAGGAACTTGACCAAAATAAAGCAATTTAGAACCATAAAAAAAATAAAGCAATTAACCATGCAAACTACATAAAATGGCTTCAAGTTACAAGAAATGAGATTCTGACTAACGGGAAAAACTTTCTGACAGTAAGAGCTGTTTGGCAGTGGAACAGACTCCCAGAAGAGGTGGTGGACTCTCCTTCCTTGGAGGTTTTTAAGCAGAGGTTGGGTGGCCATCTGTCATGGACGCTTTAGCTGAGATTCCTGCATTGCAGAGGGTAGGGCAAGATGACACCTTCCAACTCTATGATTCTATGATCCAGCAGCATGATAATAAGGACCAAGTCCTTCCCCCCCCCCACTAAAAGATGGGCACCACCATAGGAGACAACAGTACTTAAACAAAGGTCTTAACTTGACACCTAAAAGCTGACAGAGATGGGAAGAGCCTTCTGCAGATGGGGGCCACCACTGATAAAGTACGTTCTTGTGTGGACACCCTCCATACCTTCCTTGGGCCACAGATAAAGGCCTCTGATGAAGACCACAGGCCCAGGCTGGTTCAAACACACAGTTACAACTAAGATTTAAAAAACTTAGAGGAGCAGAGTACAATGAGTTATCTCAAAGTTCTTGGTGAATAGAAAGGCCTTCCTCCTTCTTCCAAAGAAAAACCAAACCAGTGGCTTCAACGTTAAGAAAATAATAGGAGAGCTTTGGCAAATGCTACAACGCTCCTTCCCTCCTCCTCTCTCAGAGCTGGTAGAAGCTTCTGCTAGTAGTCCTAACTCAGTATCTTGGAGCCTTCTAGAGGACAAATGATGTCCAAGTTATCCTCACAGCTAATGAGAACATAGTTCAGAGGCCAAAGCTTTTGGGCCAGTGGGCAGATTTGGAACTTTGATAAAGTGCTGTGAGTGCCTGACATAAAATGGCTGCTGGGGCATGGGCGTGGCAGAAGACAAAATGGCTCCAACATCTAAAAGAACAGAAAGAGAGATATGATCCAACAGGCATGTTACCCTGGTATCAGCTTACCTGTTAATGAAAAAAGTCAGCTACAGAAGCTGCTGCCGTAATCTTATAAGGCAGCATAGGTGGCCAGTCCTGGCATCCAATGAAATGTGGACTTGTTTAAGGAGCACAGCTCAATAAAGAAGAGGTGAAGTCAGTGTAAACAGGAACTAAGCAGGAATTCTCTCAAAAATTATGAAATTTGTGAGGGGATGTTTACTGAGAACTTGAGTGAGTGTCGTAGGGAGTTGTTGGCATCTATCTGTCTTGGGAAGCAATGGAGAAATGTGCCTTTGAGGGGGAAGCCAAACTGTTGGAAGGCTGCAGCACCTGCTGTGGATGCAGAGACTGGTAGGGGAGAGACATGTTTTGTTGTAGCTGGGGCAGATGAAGGCGTCCAGTTGTGCTACTGCAGATGCATCATGGCGTTTCTTCTCTCTACGCTCCTCCCAGTGGTCATTCCTTCTCTAGTCACTGCTATGAATGCACAACCTGTCTGTCTCCAGGCACATCCATAGGGAGTATTGGTGGGGATACTGGGGCCAAAAGGTATCACTTTTGATGACCCCAATATAGTTTGTATTCTTCATTTTATGTGTGTTATTTGTAGTGTTCAGCTCAGTATATGGACAGGTTAAAGTGGATACAGGTGTTCAGGGATCCATTTCCCAAGCCTTCCTCTAAGCTGAATATTTTCTTTCATAGCCAGCCTATCCTTTCCTTCTGGTCCTTTGATCCATGTACATCCAGTGCCATCTAGATGGTGAAATTTATTTATTTTTAAAGCACCAGTTATTGTTGCTTCCCATTATTTCCACCCTATGCATTTTTGTACACAGCCTGTGCAAAATTCAAATTAGGTTGACTTTTATTTAAATGTGAATTGAATAGAACTTCTGCTTCATCCCTAGCCAGCCCTACCAATAGACAGAATGAGATGGTGGCTTCAGGTGGCAGATAGGAACACAGCAAGCTGCCTTATACAGAGCAGGGCCGGCCCACCCATGAGGCAAGGTGAGGTGACTGCCTCAGGTAGCAAGATTCACAGGAGCAGCAGATCCGGATGCAGATCATTATCCCCCCCCCCCCATTTACTCCTGATGTAGTTCTCCGCTTACTCCTTCTTCCCTGATGGGGAGGGCGTCACCATTTTGTGGTTCGCCTCAGGTGCCAAAATGCTTTGGGCCAGCCCTGAGTTAGAGTCAGACAATTCATCTACCTAGTTCAGTTTTCCTACACTGACTGGCAATGGCTCTCCGGATTTTCAGATGGGCCAGTCTCTGCCCTACCTCAAGATGGCAGGGCTTGAACCTGCCACCTTCTACATGCAATTGATGTATGGACATTCTGTTAATGGTGTGGGTAAGTAACAGAGAGGTGTTGGAGCATTAATCTGTCAGGCCGAGGGACCTTCTTGGTAGTGGCACCCACCCCATGGAACACCTGACCATCAGATATAAAGGAGATGAACTGTATAACTCTAATAAGACAACTGAAGGCAGCCCTGTATTGGGAAGTTTTTAATGTTTGATATTTTATTATGCTTTTATATTTGTTGGAAGCCTCCCAGAGTGGCTGGGGCAACCCAGTTAGATGGGTGGGGTACTACTACTACTACTACTACTACTACTACTAATAATAATAATAATAATGTCTTGCCATACATCCTGTAAGCTTGCCAAGGCCAAACTGAATTAACTCTGTATACTTTGGTACATTGGAATACTGCATATCTCTGGCCTTTAAGTATAATGCTGAATTTTCAGAATTGTGTAAGTTTGACAGAATGCATATTTTCTTTTCTTTTAGAGACTCCTTGCAACATGCCCTCTTCTTCTACTTAATCATAGCTTACTGAATACTTGATAAATGTAGGATTGGGATAATGCAATGAAATATTTTTTACTATAGCATTGATCATTGATTTGGCTATTTACAAAGTTTAATACCTGCATTACTTTAGTGTCCGCACTGAAAAGGCAAGGAGAACAACACACTCATCCTCTGATAACAAAAGTTTCAACTGTGGAAGTGGAGGATCAACAGTGAGGGGGGGGATTTCACCCTTTTAGTCACACACAACTTTTGCCACTAGAGGTCTCTCTCGTAACAGCTTTCTTTTGGCCACGCTCCTTTAATTATTTTACTCAAAGGAACAATTTTAGCTTTTAGATTGGAATTCCTCACCTTAGCTGTTATGCTAGAGAAAGATATAATGCCTTCTTAGCCCGTTCTCCTGCTGATGAGTAGATGTTGGGTTGACTGAATGAATCATCTTGGATATTTTAATACACAATGGGTAGACTTTGACATAGAAGTTTGAGCTTTCACCCTGGCTTTCCAAAGAGTGAACGTTTTGACCAGACAAAAACAATACAGTAAAAATACCTTGCTGTTGGGAGGTAAGGCAGTGTGACACTCCTCAGAAGACACCAAGGATCCAACATAGACTTAGATCCCATAATTGCAAGAGTGAACCGTTTCTGACTTCTTTTGGAAGAAAAGGTTTAGTGTATTATTAGGATTTCCCTTTACTCCCCCCCTCTTTTGGGGGGGAACAGGAAATGGAAAGAGTATATTGAAGGGTTTCATTTAAATTTGACTCCAAGTAGTCTTATAAGGCTTCTTCAAGTGGCTCTTTCCTGAGCACAAGAATATACAGCAACTAAAACCACGAGAAGGGCCCAGAGGTGTTGATGTTGCCTGCTTGTGTGCTAGGTTTTGTGAATCAAAAATGCCCACTCAACCTATGCATTTCAAAAATAAATTATTACTTTAATTATGCCACAGATCTCCAGTGCTCAGCTGTTATGCCCAAATTCTGTTGCAGGTAAAATAAAATAAAAGTTTATGGTGTGACCTATTTACATTATAAAAGTTGGGCAGAACTGAGCACTTTCTCTTGTGTTGCACAATCGTTCTGCAGTGTTTGCATCCGGCCTACTTTGTTCTGATTTTCCTAGTCATACGGGAAGTGGCAAGGGATCGAAACCCTCAAACTTTGATTCAGCCATCCTCTCTGGCTTCTGTGATTTCCGTCAGTTTTTCAAGCACATCTTCACAGCCACAAGGACTAGAAACCCACATGGTAACAAACTGAACGTTCATATTGTCAGCTGAGGTAAGGAATGTGATGTTTTGAATATTGCTGTGGGGAGAAAAACCCGTTGAAAGATTCGTGAAGTCGGCTGCCTGAATGACAGTTGTCATTTATTTATTTATATTGAAAAATATGCATGTGATGGTTTTCCAGGCAAAGCCTATCCATAGCTGCTTTTAAGACAGAGGCATTGGGCTGATCTATGTACTGCTAGGCCCTAGCACCCCATTGGTCCACCTTGCTCAGTATGGTGCGCCCTGACTTGCCAATGGCTCTCCAGCCCTAGCTGGAGATGCGAGAGAATGAATCTGGGGCATGTGCTCTGCCACTGAGCTATGGCCCTTTTGAGTTTTTCTTATCTTTTCTTTTTGCATGTCCATTTCAGAAAAGGCTAGCATTCTAGGATGCTAGAGAACACCTCTAAAACTCTATTGCAACATTAAGAAGCGGATGGCACATCATTGACTTTTTCTGCGTTCTGGTGGAACCCATACCAGTCCTAAGTAGGTTGTCCCTCTGAGTTCGGTGGGAGCTGCTGTGCAATACGGATGTTTAGGGTTGCACCAATTACACTGAAATGAGTAAGAGAGACTGGCTCAGATGCGAGCGCAGAATGGAGAGGGGGAAGGAGGGGCACCAAGCACAGTCTCCAGGCACTACTTCTCCCCCCCCGCCCCCGCTCCCTATTAACATTGAAATATTGTCTTGTGACATGTGCCAGCAGATATTTAGGAACAATATTTGCATCACGAGAGCCTCGTTGAACAGAACAACGCTGCAAAAAGGAAAGGGGGGGGAGCTGTGAAAGTGCTGGCAGCCAGCACAGTTATTTAGCCTCTGGATGGGCTGCTATCATTGTGGCAGAAAAGTACTGGAAACACAGATTTGTCCTCCAAGGCGATGCACTCTGTAATAAGCACCCCTTTGCACAATGTCTGGCAGTCGATAACAACCAAACAAGAAAGCCAATTGTACTGAAACAAATATATCTCAATGTACAAACGGGGTGTAAAATCCCATAATAAAAATGATTTTAATAAATAATAATTCGAAACTGGGAAACTGTTCCAAGAACAAGGCTTTGAAAATATGAGAGCAGCTGGAAAACTGAAGGTGCCATTCAATCGAGTTTTCTCTCGCTCCGCTCAACATCCACAGTTGCCCTGGTTTCAAGTTTCAATCTCACCACATTTCTTTAAATATAATATCTCGGACCAGGGACTTAAGCAGTCAAAAGCAGCCCAAACGCCAGTTTGGAAAGACCCCTGGTTTCTACTTGATTTTATCTCATGACCGTTGGTTTTATAATATTGGCCTATTTACGTGGTTTCCAAAGTCATCTAGGTTTATGTTCCCACCGAGCTTCTCAAATGGCTTTCCCGGTAGCGATATGATAACATAAGCTCAATTGCTTTGTTTACAGAGAAATCTTGGCATAAATACATAGGAATATTGAACGAGAACAATTGCCTTTAGCAGCCAACCCTGCAAGTCATCTGCAAGCTGTCATCGGGAACTGAAATGCGTCTGCATATTTGGTACCATGTTTGGCTCTCTAATCAAAACAATATGTAAACTGTTGGCAAGCAGGAGGGCTTACCAAGCCAAAATTATTTACAAGTTACATCTGTGCTTCTGGAGGTTTTCAGAGGAGGAAAAGTAAAAAGGGCAAACAGTTTAACAGCAAAGCAATGCCTAAGCCTTAGTTTTCCACATTCACAAGTGACTCATACATCTTTCTTTTCTTTGTCCTTCTTCTTCTCCTCCTCCTGCTGCTGCTATTTCTTGGAAAGAGAAGAAACTATGGCCTAGTTCAAATATCTTCTTGTGGTCAAGGAGCAGATATATAGCTCTTCCGTCCAATGGCGTAGCACAGAGGGGGGCAGATTTTTTTGCTTTAAAAACTTTTAACAGTGTAATCTTATAAAGGTATAGTCAGAAATCAGCGCCACTAAATGCACTGGTGCTTACTTCCACAGAAGCAGTTACAGGATTACAGGTAGAATCTTTGCTCTGAAGAAAAGAACATAAAACCTTCTTTAAAAAAAAACCTTTAAAAATTAAAACTCTTCACTTTTGACTGGAAGATGAGAGCTTGCAACTACGAAATAGGGCAAAAGTAAAGTGCCAGCTCCCCTTTTAGTCTCCAGCTATTTGTTTTTACAATGGTTGCAAGTTTCCATTATAACACTTGCCTGCCTGAAAAACTCTGGCAAGACTTTGGTTTCCATGGTGACACTTCTTTTTCATACATATTTATCATTTAAAAGCAGAAAACCCAGCCTTCTTCTCCCCCCCTATCAGTGAATGCTACTTTTAGCACTTAATAACTGAAGTCAAAGCTGATTTATTTTTTATGTCAGTGTGTCTTAAACATACCCCTCCTATCGCTAAAAACTCGTGGAATGGTACAGTCATTTTCTTGTAAGTAGTTTATTTAAGACATGACTTCTGAAAACATTCCCTCTCTCTCATTTCCAAACAAGAGAGTAGTTTCCTTCTTGAAATAGTTTTCAATTAACAGTGTGGGCATAACTGGCCGAGTTCCCAAATATACCATCCTGAACATGCAGGATGTAATCATCATCACATAACCTGGCTCAGGCTTTCACTGAGACTTTTTGAATGACTGTTGTTTTTTGGGTGTTTGGGGGTGTTTTTATATATAAAAAAGGAAGTTGGGTTGAAAAGAAAGAAAGAAAGAAAGAAAGAAAGAAAGAAAGAAAGAAAGAAAGAAAGAGAACAAGAATCCTTCACGTTGAAGATTTGGCAGTAAATCTAATGACATATGACTACATGAAAATTTTGGAATTCACTTCCCTAGCTGGCATCCTTTTGAAGTTACACTATAATTGTCTATTCCACAATGTGGGGAAGAATGAATAGCATTTTTCTTTCTTTTCCTGTTCCTGTACAGGTTTTTAACTCTGACAGGGGTGGGACACTAGCAGTGGCAGATACTGGGGTCTCAAATTTCAGCAGCGCCTTGTGGGATGCTAAAAGTTGGCACTAACCCACCGCTTGCCTTCCATTCTACATCATAGGGGTGGTGTCCCCTGTGGCCCTGCTGAGGCTCTGCACCCAGTGTGGCTGAAACCGTTCACACTCCCCTAAATCTCCCTCTGGAGACTAATGGCCCTTGGGATGTTGTTGGACTCCAACTCTAATTACCCCAGACAGCATGGCCAGTGATCAGGGGGTGATAGGAATGGTAGAAGGCCACAGTGGAAGGCCACAGTTTTCCTCCCTCTGGTCTATCTGCTATTGGTTTCAGGATTTGGAGAACAGAAGCACAACGAAGGAGATCCATGCAGCAAGCTGTAGTGTTCAAGTGCTTCTCAAGGACATGTTAAAAATCCAGAAGTCATAGTGTTGAAATACATTCGCACAAACATAACATCATCGGATTGGATCTAAAGAGCCCTTTCCTCTGGTGGAAGGAATATTCTTCAAATGCAGGGGTGGGGAACCTGTGGCCCCCATATATTCATGGCTACAGCTCCCACCATCGCTGACCACTGGCCATGCCACCAGGGCCTGGTGAGAGTAGGAACCCAATGACAACTGGAAATGACTTGTTTTCCCACCCCAGTTCAATGGGAGGAAGAGGTTTTGTGTCCTCATTTCCCTCCATATTGTTACCAATCTGTGGATGAACCACAAACAATTACCTTCGACCAGGGGCTCCAAAACCTTCACTCAGTTGTCCTTGATGACCTCTGAGTGTCAGGATTGTTGACTGGGAGATAGGGCATGGGGGCCTTCCATAGACACAGACAGGGCTTCCTGGTAGTCTGTAGCAATTCAACCTACATGAACAAACTTCTCAGGTGCAGGAGCCAGACATCAGGCATTGTGTTGTGGGAAATCTAAGATGGTGCCCGGTCCCAATAGGCAGTGAACATTCCATGAGCACTTTCAGACCTCATTAGGCTAGGGTTTTTTAGGGGGAGGGCTTAGGGCTTTCTCCTAAATCTGTTTTTTGCACACTTCAAACCTCAGGGTTCTCCCAAAGCCCACTTGTGCATGTGTGATCTGGTCCATATTGGCTTCATAAGTAATAACATAGGCTGAATATTGGAAATTGAAGGGTTGATAACCCCCCCCCCAAAAAAAAATCACGTTACAACAAATGGGCATTCGTTTTATTCACAGAGAAGTTGAAGAGATTTTAACACCTGAAAATTTATTGTACTTCACGTTTCACTAAAATTCAATTGGAAGAACCATCTCTCAACCTACTCTGGCATGATCCACCCCTTTCTTTGTTTTCTCCACTTTCCTCCACCACAAGAATTTGCTTTTCCTTTCGTCACAATTTGGTTGATCGCACCATATGCAACTCATTCGGTCTGGAGCTTGATAAGATCTCCTGGATTTATTTATCTTCTATTGTACAGCTGAGGTGGTCTTCATATGTGCACTAATAATGTTTACATTTGCAAAATGGAGCACAGACATTCTGCTGGGGTGAAAGATCACGAGGTCAACAAAACACAGAGATTAGATCGTCTACCTAAGCAGACTGCAATGCAGTCAAACGTCAGTGATCTCGATGTGTATCTTTGTATTTTACTATCTGAAGCCAAGATGTTACTTCGATGAGCAAGTTTCTTAATTGTCTAAGTTTTCACTTCTGTGTCACTTCCACCATCAATATGTAATGGCAAAAAAATAAAAATAAAAAGTGAGGGGAGCTTATCTCTTAGTTAAGATGCCGTGACAGCAGCTGTTCTCTGTTTGGTGTCATCGGCATTGGCTGGGTCTGATGGAAGTTGGCACCCAGTTGAGAAAGGCAGCAATTGAGCAACGATCCTCACAAGCCAGTTTCATCACTTGTTATGATTGTTTAAGCCTTGAACCACCACCAACCTTAAGGCAATGGTTCTCAAATTTTGTACCTCCAAGGAACGCTGTCCACATCAACCCACCCAAAGTAATGACAGAGAATTCTGAGGATGCTGTAGGCCACGTTCAGTCTCCATCATATCTCACAATTGGCTAAGCTCAGTGCTGTTTTTTCTAGAAAAGAGGTGGTGTAACTCACCATGAACCTTGTTCTCTTAGAATGGCAATGGCACTCACCTGAGAGGTGCTGGAACTGTGTTCCAGCTGGAAAGAAAGTCTTGGCTAAGCTGCTTGGGGTAAATGGGAGTTCTAGTCCAACAGCACAACTGGTGACTCAGGGTTAGATACAACTTCTAGACCAGGCTTCCTCAACCATGGCCCTCCAGATGTTTTGAGACTACAATTCCCATCATCCCTGAACACTGGTCCTGCTAGCTAGGGATCATGGGAGTTGTAGGCCAAAAACATCTGGAGGGCTGAGGTTGAGCAAGCCTGTTTTAGACCATATATTCAGTTCATATAGTGTTGTTGTCAAGTCTGTTGGGTCTTGACATGGCCTTGCTTAAACTGAGAGTATAGTTTACATGTACACCCAAAGTCCAGCAACTGTACTCAGCAAGGGAAGATTGATACTGGTGGCTGGGCAAGCCAGCATTCAGGAGACTTCCCCAGCATGATCAATTTTCTTTCACAGCCCTGGATCACATCCTCACATTTGCGGAAAGAGACCACGTATTCCAAAGAGGAGATGGAGTAGGAGACCAGCACATGAAGAAGCCATCCTCTCACCACCTCCTTAACCTGAGGACATTGTTCTTATCATCATCCTCGGACTCTAAGCACTGAAATACAGAAACCAAAACAGAGTTATAGCCCCACGCCCTCAATGCTGTTGGAACGAAAAGCTGCTAAATCAAATAAGGGCCCTTTAACTAGAGGCTTCTTGCAGTGAGGGGTGGAGCTAGTCACTCAAATTGCACTGCTTTAAACCTCAGACTAGAGTTACCTTTTGTTGAAGGAACATTTGTGTCTGCAGCCTGAGTTCCAGCTGGAGCTGTCTAGGGTTGAAATGGAACTCCGGCTGCCTGAGAGAACCAGTGTGGTGTAATGGTTAGAGCATCCAAATACGATCTGGGAGACCAGGGTTTAAATCCCCACTCATTTGTTAAGCTCACTGTGTAATCTTGGGCCAGTCACTGCCTCTCCGTCTGATTTACCTGACAGGCTGTTGTGGAAATTAAATGAGGCGAGGAAGAACAATGCACATGAGTGTTTCTCAAAACTGTCTGAGGTGATGGACTGGCAGTTCCCCTGTGCCTCATGGGCCAGGAACTGGGGCCATATTTGGTTCCTGAAGCATCCTAACCCAACCTGAGCTGTGATGGAGTTGCCGCAGACCAGGAGCCTATGAATAATGAACTGGCACCTGTCTATGGACCACAACTTTGAGTAGCACTGATATACACCACCTTGAACTCTTTTGGGGAAAGGTGGCATAAAATCACAATAATAGATAAACAATATTTAAAGGTAAAAACGGTAAGGTAAAGGACCCCTGGACCGTTAAGTCCAGTCAAAGGCCACCATGGGGTGTGGCAGTCATCTCGCTTTTCAGGCTGAGGGGGCCGGCGTTTGTCCACAGACAGCTTTCTGGGTCATGTGACCAGCATGACTAAACCGCTTCTGTGGCAACAGAACAACATGATGAGTGCCAGAGTGCACAGAAATGCCATTTACCTTCCCACCACAGTGGTACCTATTTATTTATTTGCACTGGCATGCTTTCAAACTGCTAGGTTGGCAGGAGCTGGGACAGAACAACGGGAGCTCACCCCATCGTGGGTATTCAAACCACCAACCTTCCGATTGGCAAGCCCAAGAGGCTCAGTGGTTTAGACCACAGCGCCACCCATGTTCCTCTCTAAATAATATTTAGAGAACCCCAACTCGCCTATTATCTCCAAACCTCCCCTATAATTCCCAGAGGTCCAGGGGAAGCGGGAATCACTCACACATCAGTTTAAGGCTGTTGTGCAGATACGCCCAGCAAAGTTGACTCATGAGCTCAGAATACATCTGCGAGTGCATTTATCTTGTTCAGAATAAATATTTTGCTAAGGTAAATGGTACAGTTTTGGATGAGGGTGGATAACGTGAGCCCTTGATAAAAACGAGCCATGTGTTTTCTTAGGGCAAAGTTATCTCATTTCACAGGGTGCAGGCTCAATCAAATCCATATGTACTCATATTTTTAGGTTTTTGCATTGCGTATGATGAGCTGAATCCCACAAGGCGCTGACATAAGGTCTCACCAATTCATTTCCCATTCCTGAAGCCAAATCTGGTAGTTGAACAACCAGATGTTGATGAGCCTAATTCTTCATGTCTGTTATAATTAACTTTCTTTACACATGGGCAGACTTCAGCGTTGCAGTTCTTAATTCCTATCTTTACATACTTCCTTCACTACTTCCTTTCTTTCTTCCACCTCTTGTGTTCTTGCAGCCTGTGCCCAGTGTCTCCTCCTCTGTCCCACACCCAACTATTATTTTACAGATAACTTCTTAACACTGTAGTCCTCTTCTTGCCTCCTCGGAAGTAAGTCCTACAGGGTTCACTCCCACGTCAGTGGGTAAAGGACTGCAACTTAAAATGAATTTTACCAATAATAAATGAATAGCTAACATTCCTTTGCATTGACCCAACATTGCTGACAAAGGGCAGAAAGCCTGGAAAACACACCCCTTGGTTTTTATCTTGATGCATTAGTTTTATCTTGACACACTGACATTTCTTACTGAGACTGGATGTACTCTAAAGAGGGGGTAAAAAGTAGATTGGGGCTTTTGGATGATTTACAAGAGAGGAGCAGTTGAACAGTAGGAAAGCAATTGTTTAACACTAGTAATAGCAAGACAGCTAACTCTTTTTTATTTAAGAAAAAGCAAATGAGGAAAGGGAGGTGATAGAGATGTATAATATCATACATGGCATGGGTAAAATTGGACAGATCTCTCTCTCCCCTAATACCTGAACTCATAGTCATCCAAAGAAACTGAATGTTGGGAGATTTGGGACAGACAAAAGGATGTATTTCTTCAAACAGCACATAGCTAAACTTTGGAATTAGTTCCACAAGATGTAAGATGACCACCAACTTAGGAAGCTTTCAAAGTGGGTTGGACAAACTAATGGTGGATCAGGCTATGAATGGCTATGTTTTGCCTCCACTGTCAGAGACAGCTTGTGTTGTTGCTGTTGTTTTGAATCTGTCCATCTTGAAAGACAATGGAGTGTGCCTCTGAGGATGAATTCCAACCACTACATTAGCAGCAGCAAAGTGACCTCCCTGGGGTGCAAGCCTGGGGAATGTGTATGGAGGTCCTGGGCTGCCCAGACAGCAAGACCCCCCTTGTGGCCTCGCTGATGTGGTCCAAAGGAAAGCAGAGCAATACATTTGGAACCAGCTTGACCGCAGGAGTTGCTGGAAGGAGGCATACAGGGCACCATCCAATCAGCGGTGGAGGAAGCCTCTCGGGCACCTGGGGCGCAGTGCCCAGGGGCAGGGTGAACTACACATAGGGACGAGATGTGGTGCCCATAGGGACAAGGTGTGCAGCGGGGCCTCAGCTGCCCTACAGCTGGGGGGAGGCAGTGGGCAGACAGCGTGAAGCCTGCGGGCACCTAGGCGCGTGGCTTGTGCGCACTGCAGGCCCCAGGGTGACGAGTGCTGCCTGCCATTTTGTCACCCCCGTCAGGGTGGCACCCGGGGCAGACCACACCCCCCCCTTAGTACTCCCCTGCATCCAACTATCTTAGGGATTCCACTCTGGATTTGTGCAGGGTTCACTCCTTAGCACAGGGGTCAGCAAATGTTTTCAGTGGGGGGGCGGTCCACTTTCCCTCAGACCTTGTGGGGGACTGGACTATATTGGGAGGGGGTGAACGAATTCCTATGCTCCACAAATAACCCAGAGATGCATTTTAAATAAAAGGGCACATTCTACTCATGTAAAAACACACTGATTCCTGGACCGTCCGTGGGCCAGATTTAGAAGGCGATTGGGCCAGATCCGGCCCCGGGGCCTTAGTTTGCCTACCCATGCCTTAGCATTTTCTTTTCCTGACGATATCCCACAAAGCAGTGGAGGTTTAGGATCAGAGTTTTCTTTCTCTAAGATGGGCTACATTCCTAGGCCAATGAGCCCCATCTGTCCCTGGCTTCCCTTTACAGCATGTGGAGATACTGCCTTCTTGACTATTGGACCCACTGTTGGTTTTGTTGGCCTAATCTTGCTGGAGCCTGTCTTCACACGCAGGGGAAGTCCCTAACTCATTGAGGGTTTGAGACCCATCAGCTACCCTCACCTGGTTTAGCCAGCCAGTCAAAGCCATTCTTGGGGTGTGGCTGCCATTGCATGCTAATAGCTTCCAGAAGCCACTGGTGGGGGCAGGGTGGGGACCAAAGGTGTACAAACTACCCCAATATATGCCTCTGGACTAAAATTACAAGTTGGGAGAGTGCTGTCAGGTCCTACTTGCAGCATTTCTCTGAGCATGTTGCTGGCTATGGTGAGAACAGGATGTGGGGCTAGATGGACCTTTGACATGATCCAGTGAGGCTCTTAAGCTCTTACCCCCATTCCAAATGAGAATCCCAGATTTGTAGTAATTCACATGTATTCTTCAAGCAGGTCATCCCAGTGTATGGATCCTCGGGTGCAATAGATAATGGACTCCGCAAGCTGAGACACTTGTTTGTATCTGGCTCCACCTCCAGCCAGTTGCTTGCATCTGGTTTCGGGTTATTAGAACTTAAGTGTTCTAGCATCAATCAAATTAGGTCCCACAAACCTATTGTCTCCCTATTCTTGCTCTCCAAAAACAGCATATGCTTGTGGTTAGATGTATATGCTCAGAAAGGAGGTGGAAAACTATTTCTTAGGCTGTCTCCACTGCTGAAGCTTCCTAGATTTTGTCAGTTAAGTGGAAGCATATAAGCAGAAGTTCAAGAAAAGCAGCAACGTGGGGTCAGACCAGGACCATCCAGGGGATCTGATATGGAGAATTGTTGCATCCTGTTGTGGCTTTGCCTTTCTTGATGAGAACTTAAGTTCTTTCTGAAAAGAACTTAAGCTCATGCAAGTTGGGGCACTCAGTTTTCACTGATTACCCCGTCATCCCTCCCAAACTGCTCCTAAGTGTTAGGGGTCCATCTAGGTAATTTAGTCGGTAGGTGGGATTGATGAGTATTGGGTAGCTTGACTCAAATGACCAGAAGAAACACTTCCTCTTAAAACAGAGATACTCATTGCAGTCCTAAGAGTAGAATAAATATGAATTACAGCAGCATCCTGAACTGTCAAGCAATGAATGAGTTACAGTGGTACCTCAGGTTAAGTACTTAATTCATTCAGGAGGTCTGTTCTTAATCTGAAACTGTTCTTAACCTGAAGCACCACTTTAGCTAATGGGGCCTCCTCCTGCTGCTGCGCCGCCGTTGCACGATTTCTGTTCTCATCCTGAAGCAAAGTTCTTAACCTGAGGTACTATTTCTGGGTTAGTGGAGTCTGTAACCTGAAGTGTATGTAACCTAAAGCGTATGTAACCCAAGGTACCACTGTATTAGCTAAACCGTTGCACTATCAAAATAATTCTTTTTTAGTTAGCCAGCTCTTTAGCAGCAAACCTAGTGCTCCATCCGTTCAATAGTATTGTTTTTCCATTTAGAACCAATGCACCAAACAACAGATTAGCAGAGCTGGGCAGGTAACATGAGTGGGATTGGACCTTCTTTTTTAATATCTATGGAAAGTTAGCAAAATTAGATATTGCTATAGCTCACTATGATACAATCTAGACAATATTAAGAATGGCATTGAGCCTGTTCGTTTAAAGCACTTTAAAGGAACCTTCAAGGGAGTGTCAAGAACAAACTCCAACCAAAAATAATATTGCTATATAAGATGGGTGAAAAAAAGATTGCAGGTTTCTCCTTTTATGTCCTGTTGAAATTCACATACTTGGGCAGCATGAATATCAACATAGGATTCAATCATATTATCTTGGAGTAAAGTAAACTATTAGAAACGTATGTTTTACTGTGAGGATCACGTTAACCAGTGTAGGAAATATTAAGGCACAGCGCAGCAACATATAAATTAGATTATTTTTAATTAAATAACAGCTGCAGTTGTCAGGCATACATACTATGGTTCTGAAGCTCCTCTGTTTGCTATGTGTAGACCACAGCATAAATGCCTGCATGTGGCAGAGAAAGCAGCCATATTGGTAAAGCTTCTTTGAGGGAGAAATAGAAGTTCATAAATACCATCTCTGCCAACTGTTTCACCTCTCCTTTAACACCATTATGCAAAGCATAACTAGGATGCACAGGATACTGACCACACAACCGTGTCCTTGCAGGTCTGCCTTAAACCATTGAATCTGCTTTAAATAGCCATAATTGGTGATTTGTTAGACCAAGGGTCTTCTTCAGATCAATGAGAGCAGCTTGAGTATATCGATTGCTCTCCATGCCTATGAAAATACGATTTATTACCACGGGAACAATAGTAGACTGGACAGAAATGCTGCGCTTCATCCCACCCAAAGGCCACCGCATTAATAGGTGAGCCAACCCCAACTTAACCCAAACATGGCAGGGAGAAAGTTGGGAGAAGTACCACTGTTCCATTAAAAATAAATAATAGTAGTAGTAAATTTATAATAGGTTAAATGTGATGCATACAGATATTTTTTTTAAAAAATAATATTATTACAAGAAACCTGTTACCTTAGAGTGTGCACACAGACACACACACACACACACAATCCCAACACAGAGAGAAAAGAAGCAATATATTCCATGGCAGTCATTTAATGTGCTTGTTTTCGAGATAGAAATCATATGTAAGTGTTCTTTATCCTGTTCACTTTTCAACAAGTGAAGTGAAGCGTCGACTGTTCCAACATTTCAAGTTGTATTATACCATTTTAGCAGTCACGGCTACCACCAAAGAATGCTGGGATATGTAGTTTGTTAAGGATGCAGAAAGTTGTTAGGAGACCCCCAATTCCCTTCGCTACAGTTCGCTGAGCGGTTATCAGTCAATCCTTCTTTCCACAGAACCCTGGGAATTGTCTCTCCATGATGGGAATAGGCATCTTCCAGGTGTGACTCTTCAAACCAAGATTTATTCTGTTTGCTGCTGCTGTCACCCATTTGACTTAGAATAGTAGACAGAAACAAAGCATTTTGGGTATTTTACAGGTTTCATAATTAAAACCAATTCACCAATTGCACTGCACAGAACAAATAAAGGTTGTCTCGGAAAATTAATGGCCTCATTGTGCAATTTCGGTTTTAAATCAAAGTTGACAAATAAGGCTGGGACATGACTGTATGTGAACCATAGGGCACTTTTTGCATATATAAACACAAATTAGCATTTCATGGCAATTTGTTAATTTAATTAGGTGTTTTAGGCTTTTATTTTCAGTATTACTTAAGCAGAACGCCCCTATTTAGAGCGTTTAGATGAAGGTCACATGAGTGAATCTTGTTTTGCCAGGTGGACTGTCTAGCATGGACAGGATCTTGATAAAAAACAGCTGCAAGTGCCTGATACAGGCTATGGCTGAACTGTGCAAACAAATATATCTTGGCCCCAGATACTTGCCACATCTGCCAACAATTAGTTATCTATCAGAACTGGGAAGGGGCACAGAATAAGCACGATCTGATTTCAGAATAAGCAAACAAACAAGGGACCCAGCATCATTATTCATCAAGGATGTGGAGTTACCTAACTTGTAGACTCAGGCTCAAACCTGTCAATCGGTAAAGTTTAACGTGAAGTATTAGATAACAAAAGATCTTACTCTCTGAATGCTTTGCAGATGTCCTGGGATTTTAGTAACCAACCTGCCTGACAATGATTTCTGCCTGGTAGTCAGCTGGGTTGCCCAGTATTGGTGGTCACTTACTTCCTTTCACATTAGAAGGTAAAGGTAAAGGGACGCCTGACCATTAGGTCCAGTCATGGCCGACTCTGGGGTTGTGGCACTCATCTCGCTTTATTGGCCGAGGGAGCCGGCATACAGCTTCCGGGTCATGTGGCCAGCATGACTAAGCCGCTTCTGGCGAACCAGAGAAGCGCACGGAAACGCCGTTTACCTTCCCACCGGAGTGGTACCTATTTATCTACTTGCACTTTGATGTGCTTTTGAACTGCTAGGTGGGCAGGAGCAGGGACCGAGCAACGGGAGCTCGCCACATCATGGGGATTTGAACCGCCAACTTTCTGATCGGCAAGTCATAGGCTCTGTGGTTTAACCCACAGTACCACCCGCGTCCCTCCTTTCACGTTAGTCCTTACTTAATTGTGTCTCTTCATCTCTGTTTGAGTCTCTCACCTCTGCTCATAACAGAACTTGTGTTGCCTTCACAAATAAGGCATGTTCAGATTAGCAGGGTTACCTCCCTCACTTCGGTTCTGCCAATGCTGTCTTCAGTTGTTCTATAACTCCATTAGGAACATGGAGAGCAGTGTTATCCAGCATAGGGATGTTAGAGAAAACCACATGAACGGAAATGGAAGTGGAAATTGCTGCAGTTTTTGTTGCCATCTTGGCTGCCTCTTAGCACAGACCCAGGTCATTAAGGCTGAGCTTCCACAGCTGCCAGCTGCCATGCACCAACACTGGCAGGATTGGCAGCAACAGCAGAAGATCTGTTCTATGCTTATGATAATATTTTATTCTTTTGTTAATTATGCTGTTTTAAATGCGCATTTTATATGTGACTTCCTTTAGTAATGTTTTCTTTTGAAATGTTATTTTTAAAAATAAAATGTTAACTTTTCTGTGTTAAATGTGCATTCTGTAGTTGACCTGCTTTGCAATGTTTCATTTTGAGCGCTTGAAGATAATATTTTAGTTTCCGGTTAATTATGTTGCTTTGAATGTATACTTTATAGTTGGCTTTCTTCTGGATTGTTTTATCTGATGTTTTAATGTGTTGTAAACTGCTTTGGAATTATTATTTTTTCTTAAAAATTTAAATGCCAGGCCTGAGGAATTCTCTCCCACCCCTGATGGCACCAAGAACAGGCGTAGGCAAACTTGGCCCTCCAGATGTTTTGGGACTACAACTCCCATCATCCCTAGCTAACAGGACCAATGGTCAGGGGTGATGGGAACTGTAGTCTCAAAACATCTGGAGGGCTGAGTTTGCCTATGCCTGACAAGAAGCAGGGAGGAAACAAGAAAGTGCTTACTTATTATTTTATTCAGTCAACATGGTGAAAGGCAAGAAATCCAGTCATTCCTCCATGATGGCGTTGCTCGCACTGAGCTCCTCCCCTTTCCCTTCTAGCAACAACACCTGCCTCTACGGCATTCACCTGTGGACAATTGTCTTTGTGCGCTTTGTTCTTGCACCCTTAACGAATGCCACGTATTGGGAGAAGGTGGGTCAATTATGCTGTCCAGTGACATGTCAGCTAGCTGCTCTGCCTCCGCTCCTCCTTCTCCTAACACCTCATAACTCTGCTGTTCGCCTGTCTCTGAGCTGTTATCTTCCTCAAAGCCCTGCTATAATTTGAGACTGCCTTCTTCCTCTCTCGAAGCTACAGGTGATCCCCACCATTCTTCTTCCTCTTCATTCCAGTAGTATAGAAATGAAACACAAAATTCTAATACTAATAATAATATTCCTAGCTCTACCAGGAGATGTCTGAGGATGAACTTAGCTACCATTGAGTCAAAATATCCTTCCTCAGATTGGGTGCCCTAAAGATGTTTTTTAGAGACATCACCTTGCCAACAAAGGTCCGTATAGTAAAAGCTATGGTTTTCCCAGTAGTGATGTATGGAAGTGAGAGCTGGACCATAAAAAAGGCTGATCGCCAAAGAATTGATGCTTTTGAATTATGGTGCTGGAGGAGACTCTTGAGAGTCCCATAGACTGCAAGAAGAACAAACCTATCCATTCTTAAGGAAATCAGCCCTGAGTGCTCACTGGAAGGACAGATCGTGAAGCTGAAGCTCCAATACTTTGGCCACCTCATGAGAAGAGAAGACTCCCTGGAAAAGACCCTGATGTTGGGAAAGATGGAGGGCATAAGGAGAAGGGGACGACAGAGGACGAGATGGCTGAACAGTGTTCTCGAAGCTACCAACATGAGTTTGACCAAACTGCGGGAGGCAGTGGAAGACAGGAGTGCCTGGCGTGCTCTAGTCCATGGGGTCACAAAGAGTTGGACACGACTAA
Source organism: Podarcis melisellensis (assembly GCF_964234715.1). Lineage (NCBI taxonomy): Eukaryota > Metazoa > Chordata > Lepidosauria > Squamata > Lacertidae > Podarcis > Podarcis melisellensis. Next base: position 23,164,609 of record NC_138542.1, read on the forward strand.
ATGACTAAACAACAACAACAAAGATGTTTTGGGACTATAGTTCCCACTATCCCTAATGGTTGGTCTATCTGGCTGGGGCTGGTGGAAGTTTGAATCTTGATATCTGGAGGGCGCCAGGTTGGGTAAAGCAGGGCCATACTAACAATGGCAACACTATACTCCCACATTATGAAGTTCTTCTTTCACATTATGAAATTCTTCTGTTGCCCTTCCACTGACAAGCAATCTTCCCAACATCTCTGAATTGAGTCTGAAACCTCTCTGTGTATGCACATGTTTGTTTGTGCATGTGTGTGTAACAATCAGAAAGTTGCTCCAGATATCTGTGGTTATAGTAAACAGAGAGTAAAATGGTTATTGACCCTGGTTATTGTACTGGCTCTAAGAAATCAGAGAGGAGCAAAGAGGCCACAAACTCTGCAATATAGCAGGCACATTGAAATTTACAGAATTTGTTTGGAATAAGGAGGTTGTGGATTGCACGGTGTCATGACCATTAATTCAGTACATGATGACATTTGGTCTTCGGGATCACTTAGCCTTATCACTAATCTCCAACAGTGCTCTCATTTACAGTCAGTTTTGTGATCTGTGACCTGCCTTATGTGCTAACTACCATCCACTATTAGGGAGTATGTAGAGATTCTTGTTCATTATATTCACCTGAAGCAGTTTCATGAAAGCCAGAGAACATTCATTATACAAAAAAAGTAAATAAATGATAGATAAATAAATAATTGTAGCTCATTTATGCACACAAAGCAGGATATTTACAGAGATTTGATCCCTTTTTAAACAGTTGCATTTCATGTTCTCTTTTTCTATGGGAAGATTGTAGTTATGAACTAATACTTCTCACACACACACACACACACACAAACAAACACACACACACACACACACACACACACACTTCAACATTCTCCCTTGATATATTCACACTGATTTGGGGGTGTGTGTGGATTTTTTCCCCTAATGTGTGTTCAGAAACAACTTTTGATACAATCAAAGACATTGCAGTACCTGCCTTGCTCTTCTCCTGGTCCCTGTGAATGACACAATAACAAGACTCCACGCAACAATCTCCCTTATTTTGCTGTGTTTTCCATGGAGGATTTTTGTGTGACACCCAATGCTTATAATAGGGAAATTACAGTGCCTGTCAAATTGATGCTCAACTCAACTGTGCTTTTGTGGGATAGTTTCCCTGTTCTTTGAAAAATTATATTTCCCAAAATGCCAACTTATTTGTATCAAGTTGAGTTAAAGACATTCATTATCACCAAGTCTTGTTTAAAACAGTCAAAATAAAAGCAAGTCATTTACTGGCTGATTCTTTTGCAATCATTTCAGAGGTCTCAAAGTCAACTTTAGTTGTTTCTCTCCCCCAGCCCTCTTTCATTTTAATCCATCACTTAAGCCTTTCATAACACTCTCGAGCTGTCAAGAGTTGTATACACCACCAACGTAAATATACAGTATTAGATGTAATAAATAACAAAAGGGCAAAATTATCCTCCTAGATCAACCTGCTGGTGCTTAGCTTTCATACGTCAGCTCTCGCTCCATGTTCCAATCACTCCTCCTCCCCAATGCTAAATACACGCATGCCAGGATGCTTGAAAAATATTGCAAACTTTGTAGACAGGTGTTTTGACACATTTCGAAAATTGTAAGCACGTCGCTCCCGATATTGCAATTGCTACTGAAGGATGCTTTCTGCTAAAAGGAAGGACTTGGCTTAGATTGTATGGGTTATTGGATACATTGGTAGTCATGTGGCTTTCTTGGTGGCCATTTTCAGAGGCAAGCAGGTGATGTGGGCAGCCAGGCAGGTCAGCAGGGATAGCATTCTGAAAGCAGTGTAGTTTTTACCTCAACAGGAGACATCTCGTACTAAGGTGCCAGGCCCAGTGTTGTAAAGCACACTTCCTCCCCAAAACATCCATTCTCTTCCCATGCAACCTAAAAATGTCCATGCAGGAGGACTCTTAGCTAAAGGATCTACGCTGGCTCCCAATACGTTTCCAAGCACAATTCAAAGTTTTGATGCTGACCTTTAAAGTCCTAAACAGCCTTGGTCTTGTATACCTGAAGGAGCATTTCCATCCCCATGGTTCAGCCCAGAGACTGAGGTCTAGATCCAAGGGCCTTCTGGTGGTTCCCTCATTGCAAGAAGTGATATTACAGAGGGCCTTCTCAGTAGTTACACTGGCCCAGTGGAACGCCCTCCCATCAGTTGTCAAAGAGATAAAGAACTACACAACTTTTGGAAGACACCCTTTTTGGGACATTTTTAATGTTTGATATTTTATTATGTTTCTATATGTGTGGAAGGGACGCGGGTGGCGCTGTGGGTAAAACCACAGAGCCTAGGACTTGCCAATCAGAAGGTCGGCGGTTCGAATCTCTGCGACAGGGTGAGCTCCGTTTCTCGGTCTCTGCTCCTGCCAACCTAGAGCAGTTTGAAAGCATGTCAAAGTGCAAGTAGATAAATAGGTACCACTCCGGCAGGAAGGTAAACGGCGTTTCCGTGCACTGCTCTGGTTCGCCAGAAGCGGCATAGTCATGCTGGCCACATGACCCGGAAGCTGTACGCCGGCTCCCTCGGCCAATAAAGTGAGATGACCGCCGCAACCCCAGAGTCGGTCACGACTGGACCTAATGCTCAGGGGTTCCTTTACCTTTACCTTTATATGTGTGGAAGCCACCCAGAGTGGCTGGGGAGACCCAGCCAGATGGGCGGGGTCAAAATCATCATAATCTTTCTCTCACACAGTGGAGGCTGCTGCATTAGGGTGAATGGGGAGCTGCCCCACAAAGCTCAGTCTGCCCTCATCCAGCCCCCCACCTGTTTACTTTCCTACTTGCAACCAATCCAAGGGTTGGCACTGCCTGTCAGCTTTTTCGTCCTTAGTCTCAGACTAGATGGGCCTTTTACTTGATCCAGCATGGCTGATGAACTTCAGATGTCTTCTAAAAGTCAGATAGTTCTTTATTTCCTTGATATCTGATGGGAGAGCATTCCACAGGGTGGGTGCTACTGCCGAGAAACACTGGATTGGCTCTGCTGGTGCACTTGGGCCACACCAAAAACATCAGTCTGTAACAGTGCAACCAGTATATATAATCAGGCTTTGGTAGTGCACATAGTAGCATGGATTTATTAGTAGGAAGAATACACACACACACACAAAGAGAGAGAAACAGAGAAGGAGAGGTGGGGGGAAAGCGCCATCAGGTTGATTTCAGCTAGTTTTGATAGCAGGTAGGGTGTTTTACCATTTTAGACTTGTTGAATGAGCCCATTCAATATGATTCGCAGAGAAGCTGAAATCAGGTCAGCAAGAGAAAATGTCAAGATGTTTCAAATGCAAGGCTCAATGAAAGTGGTGTTCTAAAAGAGGTCACTGACCTATCCGTGGTATCTGATTCTGAACCATTTTAGGCAGCCTCTCTGAAAGTATATGATAAGCTTGTATATTCCATTGACTTCAGGAGCTGATGAAGATTCACGGGAGTCTGAAACATTGTTATGTGTGATCTCTGTCTTGCCTGCCCTGCAGCTGTAAAACCAGGGTGGTTTGTTGGTTTGCTTTTTTGCCAAATGTATGTGGCGAAGCCGTGTGTGTATGTGGAAAAAAAGAGAGCGCATTTCTGTAATTAGTGTGGGGAAAGATCAGAAAGCAAGATTGTTATGCTTCTTGCAACAATAAAAGGACATATTCCTAACATCCCACACCATTCTTTCAACATACCCTCCTGTGCAAGGGGCTTTAAACTTCCTACTTCCAGGGTCTACTTGAGAAACTCCAGGGCCTATCTGCATGTTCTAGTGTAGGTTTGCTCAAAAAATCTACCCCCATGGCTTACCCAATAGACCCTCAAGGCCCACTACCATGCTCTAGTGTAGGGTGCTTCAAACTCCGTTTTCCAAGGGCCCACCAGGGAATTACTCATGTCCACCAGCAAAGATACAATCATAGTAAACTGTTATTCAGCATCATGAAATCCTGATACTGGTGGCATATCTTGCAGGAGGAGCAGTCGAGCAGCAGCAGCCAAGGACATGGTGAAGGGGACAGTGAAGAGGAGGTGATGAGGGAAAATCCAGGTGAGGCCCCCAGGTACGGGTTGTTTAAATGGCCTGGTAGCAGAACTGAGGGAAGCTCTGTCAGTACCACCCCCAAGCTGTGATCCAAGCCTGTTCGCAATTGGAAAATTTGTAGACAGGCTTGGATTCAACACCTGATAGGCAGTGGGGGCATTGCGCCCACCCACACAGGTAGGGAACCACCTCAAGTCTCCCCTGTGGGTTTTTTTGGGAGCAGCTGCCCGGCCTGCCATGCTGCCGCACTTCGAAGGTGAGCGGGCCTGTGGCACTCCATGCTGGCTGAGTCTTCCTTCCACTTGGGCCAGCAGGTGGCTAAGGCTTTTGGGCATTGTGTCATAACATTCTTCATCTTTTCTGCTCCCTCTACCACTTCTTTTGGGCTTCTCCTTCCCTTCTGATGCAGCTGCAACAGCAAGATGAGAAAAGAGAAAGCCAGCTAGCATGTGGTGACATGTTCAGCGTTCCATGAGGGAAGGCAAGCAAGGGGTATGTGCTTTCAGCCTTGCTGTGATCCACAGTTTGAGCACACAAGAAGAGGGACCATAACAGGCCCCTGTGCACACAGAAAGGGGTCTGGGATCATGGGATGGGGGAGTATGTTGGATGCGGGTGGCACTATGGTCTAAACCACTGAGCCTCTTGGGCTTGCTTATCAGAAGGTCAGCAGTTCCAGTCCCCATGACAGAGTGAGCTCCTGTTGCTCTGTCCCAGCTCCCACACCAGTGCAAGTAGATAAATAGGTACCACTGTGGTGGAAAGGCAAATGGCATTTCCATGCACTTTGGCTTCCATCATGGTGTTCTGTTGCACCTGAAGCAGTTTAGTCATGCTGGCCGCATGACCCAGAAAGCTGTCTGTGGACAAACACTGGCTTCCCTGGCCTGAAAGCGAGATGAGCACCACAACCCCAAATCACCTTTGACTGGACTTAACCACTCAGGGGTCCTTTATCTCTACCTTTCTTTATGGGGGAGTGTGTAGTGGAGGAAAGCATCATGTCCAGCACATAGCCCTCTGCATAAAAAACTGCACCTGCATAGACTTGCACACGTACAAAGAGGCTGTGCTTTTTACAGGGTCTCAAACCACGCAGATGCCTTTAAGCACATTGCAGACGTGCATCACACATACACATAGGAGATAACTTGGCAAAGGACTCTAGATTCAGGTAGGTAGCCATGTTGGTCTGACGCATTCGAAATAAATTAAAAAATTGTCCAGTAGCACCTTAGAGACCAACTAAGTTTGTTCTGGGTATAAGCTTTCGTGTGCATGCACACTTCTTCAGATGCAATCCTTCTCCCCGCTACATGAATTTATTGCACAGATTTATTGACTGTAGGATCATGTCAACAGTGCAAAAGTCGAGACTGTAACTCAGCTGCAGCTATTCATACCGCCTCTTCCCCTCCCCAATAAACTTGATGGCCTTTTAGTTAGTTTTAGATAGCCATTTCTTGACCTAGCCTAGTTATAATGATAAAGAGGAAGAAGTTATGGAGTTCCCTCAATCCCTTTGGAAGAAAAACTGAAGCAAAGTACAGTGATACGTTGGTTTAAGAACAGCTTAGTTTATGAAAAAACTTGGATTAAGAACGCTGCAAACCTGGAAGTAGGTGTTTTGGTTTGTGAACTTTGCCTTGGAATAAGAACATGTTTTGCTTCCTGTTGAGTGTGTTCCATTTGTAAAGTGAGTCCCCTGCTGCTGTGGGAAAGCACGCCTTGGTTTAAGAATGCTTTGGTTTAAGAAAGGACTTCCAGAACAGATTAAGTTTCGTAAACCAAAGTACCACTGTAGATGCTTGCTGGACATTATTGAACTCCATCTCCCATCAGACTCAGCCAGCACAGACATGTTCATGGGATGTTGGAGTCCAAAAGCATCTGAAGTGCATCATGTTGGCTAAAGGTAAAGGTAAAGGTACCCCTGCCCGTACGGGCCAGTCTTGACAGACTCTGGGGTTGTGCGCCCATCTCACTTAAGAGGCCAGGGGCCAGTGCTGTCCGGAGACACTTCCGGGTCACGTGGCCAGCGTGACATCACTGCTCTGGCGAGCCAGAGCCGCACACGGAAACACCGTTTACCTTCCCGCTGGTAAGCGGTCCCTATTTATCTACTTGCACCCGGAGGTGCTTTCGAACTGCTAGGTTGGCAGGCACTGGGACCGAGCAGCGGGAGCGCACCCCGCCGCAGGGATTCGAACCACCGACCTTTCGATCAGCAAGTCCTAGGCGCTGAGGCTTTAACCCACAGCGCCACCTGCGTCCCTCATCATGTTGGCTACCGCTGAACAAATAGATAAATAAAATCCAAGTCTGTCGGTGTGAACAGCATACGGTCAGTTCCTTCACATATTCTGTACTTTAAACCAAGGGCAAAAGATTCTTCTGTGTGCATATCAATATACTGGTGGTCTACTTATGTCTTCAACCTTTTCTTTTGTGTTGCAGATATAGGCAGTGCTATTTTTCTAGAAAAAGAGGTGCCAGAACTTCTCCTTTGTTCTCCTGGAATGGCAATGGTGCCTACCTGAGAGGTGCTGGAACTGAGCTCTGGTGAGTTCCAGCTGGGGGCAGGGGGAAGCCCTGAGTATAGGGCAAGCTTTGAGGTTTGGCTGCAATTTTGGAGTGGTTCTGAGTTCTAGCCCATTACCAGAAAGCTTCTGGAAGCAAAACTTCATCCCCCCAGTTTGACAATGCCTGCTACCACATGCCTTCCCCCCCTTTCCCTGCTGAAAAATCAAAGAAATGGTTAGAAAGGATGAAGTAGGTAAAATGTAAATTAAGCAGTGACAGTTCATTTACACTGCTTTTATTCGTATTCATCACTATGCGTTCAACTCCTGTCACAGCTGCTTTGTGAGTCATGGATCCTATGAATTTACATGGTGCCTGACCTCTGCCACCCGGGCATTTATCTGGTTATATGAGCAGGGAGCATGATAGTTTTAGAGTCAGCATTTAGTTCTGATGTGTGATTTTGGTGATGCATCTAAAATTGCAGGCAAGATTAAAGCGTTTGAACTCTCGTGAAATGACCAGTCAGAGCTCCTTCAGTTTAGCTCAATCTCGCCAGTCTCCCAGGAGAGATAAATATTGGGCCCCAAAGACACCAGTCCTATATCCCCTCTGTCCAGAATGGTGGGAAACAAAACAGCAATACTGCACAGCAGGGGCTTAAAGATAACATAGGCAGCCTTCCAAAATGAAAACAATAACAAGAAAGTGTTCCTCTGATCTCGGAGGTGGCATGCTTTTGAATACCAGTTGATCAGAACCTGCAGAGTGGACAGTGCTATGAGGTTCCTCAGGTTTCTCAAAGGTATTTGGTTGTCACTGTGAGAACAAGGTGCTGAACTAGATGAGCCACCGCACTCATCCAGCAGGCTCTTCTCATGATGTAGTACTTAGAGTGTTGGATTAGGACTGGGGAGATCTGGGTTCAAATCCCCACTCCACCATGGAACTCATTGGGTGATTGTGGGTCAAATACCATATATTATCTTGAATGAGCAATTCAACTGCAGGGTGGGTTTTTAGACCACTGGTGGGGTGTGTGTGTCAGACAGACAGACAGAGGATGAAATGGAAGTTTTAGATTTTAGACTGTGAGATTTTTGCCTGCTTGAACGGTTTTATCCCTCTTTATTCTGTTATATCATCTGTGTGTTATATACTATGATGCTTTTGTCATTGTAGATTGCCTGAAATCTATTTTTGAGTAAGGGCTCTTCACCTCTCTCTCTCTCTCTCTCTCTCTCTCTCTCTCTCTCATCTGCCTCTCACCTATCTGTCTATCTATCTATCATCTATCTATATCTATCTATCATCTATCTATCTATCATCTATCTATCTATCTATCTATCTATCTATCTATCTATCATCTATCTATCTATCTATATCTATCTATCATCTATCTATCATCTATCTATCTATCTATCTATCTATCATCTATCTATCTATCTATCTATCTATCTATCTATCTATCTATCATCTATCTATCATCTATCTATCTATCTATCTATCTATCTATCTATCTATCTATATCTATCTATCATCTATCTATCTATCTATCTATCTATCTATCTATCTATCATCTATCTATCTATCTATCATCTATCTATCTATCTATCTATCTATCTATCATCTATCTATCTATCTATCATCTATCTATCTATAATCTATCTATCATCTATCAATAAATATGATGAGAGATAAAGGTGAAACTTAAATCTGGCAATAGTGCAACTTTTCACCAATTGAGCTAGTGAATAACAATGTAAATGCTTCTTGCAACAAAAGATTTGCCCCTTTGCGTTTTTCACTACCTTCCTTCGCCTAAGGATTTGGAATAGTCTTGTTCTTTTATGCAATGGTGTGAGAAATCTGTGAAAAATAAATGTAAATGGTTAATGAAGAAGGAGTTAGAGTTCTAAGCAAGTGTAATCTGATACAGAAGAAAGAAGAGTTATTTCCCTTGTCTCCTGTTCTGATTCACCCACTGCTTTCGCCCCGGCTGTAAAACCAGAGGCTCTGAGAGAATAGTGGACTTAATTTTAACTTGTGACAAGGCTTTCTGCAAAAAGAATAGTCCCTGTTTCAGATAGCTGGATTAATTTATGGTCAAATCCTGCTGAAGTTGTCATCATACTAAATTGGAAGCGGTTCTGAGCATCTTTGTGTGACTTTTTTTGAAATGTGATCAGAACACCTGTCAAGATTTTTAGTATCTGTCCTTCTGCCACTAATGTAGAATTGCAGCTTGACCCTCAAAGGAAAGTACAGCAGAGATTTCAACAGACTGACACTTATTTTTAGCATTTGCATAGCACTTTCAAGTGGTCAAAAAAAAATCAGGTGCATTATCTAGCTTTCAACCTTATGCTAAACCTGTAAAAGACAGGTTTCCCTAGCCTGGTACCCCTCTAAATAGTGCTGGACTCCAGCTCCCACCATCCCCAGCCAATATGATCAGGGATAATGGAGCTGTAGTCCAGAAAAAATTGGAGGGCACCAAGTTGGAGAAGAGTGTTGTAAGTCCGTATTATTTCTCCTTATATTGTAAAGGTTGTTATCAGGGCCAGGCTGGATGGGAAGTGGTGGGAGCCACCGGCTCAAGAACAACCCAGGGAAAGCTCAGACTGGCTGGATGAAGAAGACTGGTGGAGGCCTGTCTCCCAAGAGCCCCCCAGGGACAAATCCAAAGATGACACCTTAGAGCCTGGAACCTGGTGGTGGGACATTGAGGAGCAGTCAGCAGAAGGAACGAGCTGGGAGATGATAGAGACAGGAGACTTGAGTGACCAAGGGGGGTGGTCAGGAGGGCCCTCCAGGACAGGATTAGATTAGATCTGGTTGGCTATTGTGGGAACAGAATGCTGGACTGGATGGGCTCTTGGCCTGATATATCAGGGCTCTTCTTATTATGCATTTTGTGGAGCAATGGGTCTGTGTCTGGCTGTTGACCACAAGATTGCTGGTTCAAGCCCACCCAGGGACAGCTGTGGGCAGCATTCCTGCATTGCAAGGGGTTGGACTAGATTAACCTCAAGGTCCCTTCCAACTCTACAATTCTCTGATTCTATGGAAATGTCAGGGACTGGACTAAGGAGGTATGGTGGAGACCATCCCTCCTCCTCCTTCGCTTTCCAGAGAAGAGGTGGACAGTTTAGATTTAGAACAGTGGTTTGCAGAAGGTCACAGTTCAGAGACTGCAGAGGGGAGAAGCTGGGAGATATTGGGAGAGGAGCAGGAAGAAGAAGAAGCACCACCAGGGGAGAAACAGCTGACAGACTCATTGTCTTTAGAAAGCATCCCAGACCCCCACCCCCCATCCCAGAACTCAGCAGGCAATGAAAGTAGGAGAACTGAAAGCTCAGAGGCCAAAAGCACAGATTAGCCAACAAAGGGATGACGTATAATAGGAGAGACAGAGGGGATGGGGCTTTACTCGGAGCAACACAATTACCAAAGAGGCTGCATTTAGACACCTCTCTCTGTGAATATTGACTAAAAGACTTGGTAAGAACTCTTCTTGTTTATCTAATTCTTGGCTGCCCACCGTGGGCAGGATTGGATTTCCCTGAAGCCTGACAGGAAGAGGCATTCTCCACTGTATCTAAACAACACTTGACCAACAAATACCACTTGGCAAAGAGGTGGACAACAAGTAAAGATTTATTATGTTTTCAGAATGTATTGGGAAAATTATATAGAAAGGTTTATTGTTTTGTGTACATTCGATTGTAAGATAAAATATATGCAAAGGAAGTCAAAGTTGAAGAAAAGATTTTGGAAGATAAAAGGGGGAAAATATTTACTTTCATTATTATCATTTTGGGTGTGGATGTGGGTGTGTGGGTGTCTGCACATATGTGTGTTTTTGTATGGAATGTTTGGGAGGAAATAAGACGGTAAATAACAAATAACAAACTAAATATTGATGTATGTAATTTTTATTTCTTAATTATATTTAGTGGTAGTATGGTTGTATTGTTTTTTGTAACGTAAAATCATTCAATAAAAATTATTTAAAAACAAAAACCCCCAAATACTACTTGGCGAAAGGGCTTTATTTGAAGATCTTACTGTACACTCAGCATGGCATGAAAAGTCATTGGTTTTTCTCATAGCATAATACTAAATCAGAACTGAAAGCAATGGGGACATCACAAAAGAGTCAGGTATCTGCTAGTTTACACTGCAGTGTTTTTGAGTGTGCAACCAGTGATCTTGCAACATCAGCAGTGACCCACACAGGGATCGTCACAGTCACTTATGAAGCAATGTGTCTGCCTGTTTTCAAACAAAACCGAGAGCCTCCATCTTGAAGCAGTCTTCCAAAGACCCAGACTTTTCTATCTTTGGTCGGACTGCTTTGCATTATCATGCACCTGAGCAGAAAGATGGGCAAATGGAATGTTTGATTAACACTGCAAAGCACAAAGTCTATATACAGGTAACGCGACTGCTCATTTGCTTGCAGGTCATTTCTGAAGGATAGAAAGGCACTCTAATGAGAAAGACATGAAATAGGATGATTATCTTATTGAACAGATAAAATTTATTACATGGCGGTGTTCCCTCTTTATTTAACAGCAAACGTTTCAAACAATATCTAAGGTGAAAAGCTAATCACATCCAGAGGTCTTACTGGTGAGTGACCGGCTGTTGGCAAAAAAAGAAAGAAAGAAGAAGGGGAAACCAATCCTGTTTTAAAATGGTAATTGCAGTTTTCACCTGGGTGGAGAGGGAGACTTCTGTTCCTGTAATGGACAATTACTGATAAGTTAGGTGATATGTAAAAACTAGCTACAAGTCTTTGGAGGGGACTAATGTGAGAAATTTCATACATTCCTTCTAATTCTTTATTACAATTGTCACTTTAATTTATATTGCAATTGGGCTGGATGGATAAAGATTTGAATTGGATTTTTTTATTTGAAAAATGGAATGGAATTTACAATGTATTTTTATTTTGGCAATTGACAATTATCTAGGACCAAGATTCACTGAACTGAATAGCATGCATGCTCTTCCATTGGAGCCATTAAGAAATTATCCTTCTTAAATGAAAAAAGATACTTGCAGTGTGGATAATTTGGGAAACTAGAACTAAGAGAGGGAGGAGAATTTTGTCTGGCCCTCAATTTTAAGCCCAACTTAACCAATTTCACACTTCCCAGACTGATGTGCATACTTTGGGTTCTGCACATCTCCAAACCCTGTGATACAGTTATAAAGTCAAAATACATTCCATGCATTTAAAAAATGCCTGTTTTAAGATAAATACTGCATACACTGAGATAGCAATACACATTTAAGTACATATTTGCGATAAAATACATTTTTGATTGACACATTTCTGTATGGGCTTTTCCTTGTAAATCCCTCAAAAAGCAGTCCAAGATACATTGCAAATCCCATCTCAATCTTAAACATACTCCAGGACCCAAGCGCATGCCTCTCCAATCTTCCATTATACATCCCTGGACTCTTTTCTCAGGTTGTTCAGTTCGTCACTATTAAAACAAAACTACCTGGAGGTAAAGGGACCTTCTTCCTCTTCTTCCCTTGAGTTTCTGGCTGCCTCCACACACTTCACAGAGGAGTGCTAAAGATTAATGCAGGCAGGGTTCTGAAAGCAGTATAAAAATGCTGAACCTCACATGAACATTTCCGCCTGCGACAGCCGTGTTATGTTCAGGGACAGCAAACGAACCCTGTGGTGTCTCCAGTAACAGACTTTAGGCTTTCAAATTTCAGTGGCACCCTGTGCATTGCCAAAAGTTGGTGCATCCTGTCTCTTGCATTCTATTCTAAGTCATTGTTGTGGTGCCCTCTCAGCTTGGCACCGTGTGCAGGTGAACTGTTCACACTAAATCTGTGTCAGGTGTCTCCTTGAAGACTCTAGTCCTCCCTCCACAAATTACTGGCTGGAGTATAACTCCCACTGTCCCTGACCATTGGCTATGCTGACTGGACTTGACGGGTTAGGGAGCTCAACAGCTTCTGGAAAACCACAGTTCCCCCAGTCTTGGACTAGGGGAATCCCTGCTACAGGCCTAAGCTAGAATTATATATTGCCTTGTAAACGAATCGGTGAGGTTGCCAACTCCTCTGTGGAGTCAAAGACAACACAACAGTGACTACAATATGCTCTGGAGCTGTATGAAATCACTTGTCTGCTAATGCTAAGAAGTCAGTGTCTGGGGTAGAAATAGAAATGGAAAGAAGAAGTTTTAGAAGAAGAAGAAGTTTTAGAGTGGACTCTAAAACTATTGGACTATGTGGACATGGTGAAATTGACTGCAAAAAATAAAGAGACCAAACAGATGAAATGCTTGTGGAAGAGTGGAAACTATTTTCGGACTGTCTGAGAAAATACTATAGTCAAATGAAATTGCAGGCAGGATTTGAAATACAAGCAAAGGAATGAGAATGATAAAGGAATGCAATGTAGGATATGTTTTACGGGGGGGGGGAAGTATTGTATTCAAGGCAGTAGATAAAGGATTTGAACAGAAACATCATGGAAGTAATGATAGGATGTCAAAACGCTAAGGAAATACTGTATTGAAATTAAATTGAATTTGTTAAACTTATGAAAATCGATTAAAAAATTATGGGGGGAAGAAAAGAAATCAGCTGGAAATCATGTTGGATTCTACGTTGGGAAAATGTGGTACATAACTATTTCCTTGCTTCCAGCACAAGCAGCAACTGCTACCCTAAGAGATGGCTATAGTTCTAGGTGTCTAGCGTGGCCTGTATGTCTAGCTACAACTGCAATCCCCTACAAAGCTATTTCAAATAAAGCCCATGTAACTCAATGGAATTTACTTCTGAGTAAACATTCAGAGAATTGCACTGCACTCCTTTGGGCAATGCAACACACATGCATTCCTATAAACTGCAGAAAGCTTCCTTCATTATCTTTTTTTCATTTTCTTCATATTTTCCTCTTAGGGTTTCGTTTTCTTCCCTTTTAGTTTTAATTAGAGATTTGAGAGAATCCTGACAGCATTATAATACAAGAGTTTATTTTTCTTATCAGTTTCTCTCTAAAGTGTATCTGTCAAAGGACTATGACAAAAAAGAAAAGGAAAAGAAATGCTGGAAATAAAGCTGGCTTTGCATTTGTTTGACTTCTTTTTGTTATCTTGATCTCCATTTCTTAGAGTGATTTGTTTGTTTTCTACATATCAAAACATTTAGGCGTCCGACAGATTAGAAGTCTCTATGTCCGACAGATTAGAAGTCTCTATAGTGACGGTACACAATGGATTTTGACCTCTCAAATATTCTCTGTGTTTGATTGGATTGGCAGTCCCCCTTTGCATGAAAGGTTACAACGGCTGTCAACCAAGAGTTGGACCGGAATTGCCAGCCAATCAAATTATAGAATACTTAGAAGGTCAAAGTAGTAAGGCACACTAACATAATTCACAGGCTATATGAGGCATTAAAATCCTAATACCTCATTCTCGTAACAAAGGTTGTAATGAGAATGAGAAATGGCAAAACACGAATTCATTCCCGCGATGATTCTAGCAAGAATGTAAAAAAGCTGTAAACTTAACCCGTTCCCTGCTTTTAAGACTGTATCTTTACATATGCATCTCTATCAAAGTGCCTCGATGAGCAAGGAATTAACTATAATGCTGGATATGATTTTATATTTGCAACGTACACCAAGTTAATTAACAGTCCCTGCATAATTTTTTCACATTATTTTGTTATGTCATATAACACCATTTCAAATCTGGACTGGACAGTGGCATACACAAGATTCCTTTGCATAGGAAATTTTGTTTATTGTACTGTGGTGAAATGTTACATCTGCTTCCATTTTCCACAGGAATTTCTGCTCAAGTATTGTCTAACCATTAGCTTCTCTCAAACTCGAATGTGCAGATGGCACTCAAAAGTGCAGACATAATAATTTTTTTTTTGAGCGCAGTTTGTTCCTCAGAAATCAGGTTTGCTTTTTATAGGAGTATAGTCCCTGCATCATTCCACTTATTGCAGCATTTTAAGTAATCAGGCTTTTCTGAGGAAATATTCCTCTGTAGCTCATATGTTTTGTCAACATAAACAGGGATAATGCTGACAAATAATTAAATAAAAAAAACCAACACAAACCAGCAGTATTATGGTAAAAGGGGGTGGTGTTGAGGTTTTTAATCGCTTTATTTCATCAATCCTTTACTTGGTGAAATGCTCACGAAATAAAACCAAGGAGAGACAAAATAAGGACTGATATAACCTGGAGACATTTGGTTAACTTCTTCCAGAATGAAATATAAAATGTTAACTCGTTGCACTGAAATTAGAGAGGGGGCAAAACATTCTCTGCATATTCCCTCATTGAGAATCTCTCATATCTAAAAAGCAGAGGCTGCATATAAAAGACAATCCGGAGACATCTTTGAAGGTTCTCTTTCAAAGCATCTCGACTTCCCTGAGCGTCTGGGGATTTCTGTTATTAATTGAAGTTAATTTTCTAGGATATCAGTTTGCCATGCACGTGGGAAAGATTGATAGCCTCTTCAATTCTCAAGAGTGTTGAAAATGACACTGTTCCATCACCGGGTGCCTTCACTTTTATCATCACAAATCAAATTATAAACATCGGGGCAACCTTGCTGAAATCTGGCTTCGGGAGATTTCCATAAGATTAATTAGGCGGCCCAAGCAAAGATGGTAACATATAAGGGGGCGAAGGGAGGGTGGGCAGAGGAGGAGGGGAGGGAGGGAGGGGAGGGAGGGCAAGAAGAGCCATTCATTTCTCACAGAATGGGGAAGTCGATTCAACAATGGGTAATTAGCGCGGGCCATGGATTCTCAAAGGCACTGAGGACACTGGACTCTTTCTCTCACTCTGATGTTTAGTGCTGTATTGTGGACCCCTCATTTAATTAGGGCACTTTGATACCCAGAGGAGAGCTCCCAGCTCCGGGGCATGCTAAACACAGACAGACACCACCAAGATTCTGCCTCCTTCCACTCTAATTAGAGACACAATGAGCTGCAAAGACAATGTTTTACTCCAAGATTTCTTCGGCAGATACCTCTGGCAGGAAACAATCGTTTATTTTGTGTCTATATTGGTATTCAGATTAAATTGTTAGCATGCAAAAGATGAGCTGAGGGCACATATCTATTAAAAATGCTTGGCAGAGTTCAGAAATGATGGAAGTAATTCGTGTGTGTGTGTGTATTTCTCTTTTTTATTTTTTTTAAAGAAGTATGCTCCTTTTGGAGCATTTATCTTATTGCTCTGTTTTCTAGGCGGCAAGTGACTGGACTTAGAACAAAGGAGAAGAATATATGTATAATACGATGCAATGGCATCACCTTTCCACTCCCCAGATTTTAACCATTTCTGTTTCTCATGACATCGACTTTTTTGTTTTGTTTTTCACTTTGTTTAACTTGGCTGTTTTCAGAAAAAGGAAAACTAGGCAGGAGGAGCAAAGAGGAAGTGCTAAATGGCTCTGCCTTTTGGAAGGGCCTTAGCTCAGAGGTAGGGCATTTTCTTGGCTTGCAGAAGGTCCTGGGTTCAGTTCCAGGCATCGCCTGGTAGCGTAGGTCCCTCCTGGCTGAGAGCCACTACCAGTCTGTGTAAACTAAGCTGATGTCCTGAATATGCCCATACCAATGAGGATGAGCGGCTGGATTTTTAGTTCTTTATTAGCAAAGCACTCAGCTACACCAGCTCCTAACATGCAAGTGAAAATAACAGGACTCCACGCTAACTAGCTGCAGGCTTGTGTTCCCTGTCAGACAGTTGAAGCAACAGCCTGGCCCCACCCTCTCCTGCCTTCTTAAACTCCCTTGCCTAATGCAGTGTGCTCAAGCACTCAATGGCTCCTCCTCAATGGCAACTCTAGCTCTTCCTGGCCTTTAAGCCCCTCCTTGAGCTCAGAGACAATGGGGCCGGGGGGCCGGACACATAGGGATTTCCAAAGCCATGCCTCTTCTCCAGTCTCCTTATCCCATTTCTGGATGTCCAATCTTCTCCTCCTGGGTCCCCTCTTCCACCGCCGGTACCTTCCTCATGGGGGGCACATCTCCCCACAAGTCCTTGGCTCCTCATGAATCTTCCTCTTCAACTGCCTCTTCTGCCCACACATTCCCTCCCCCCTCTTTGGGCACCTGCCCATAAGGCAGTTTCCTATGTCCCTGTCCCTATATTGCCCTTATCTCTTAAATGTCTATTTCTATTTTGGCTCCATCTGAATATCTTCCTGGAGAGTCATTTTAACCCACCCACCCGTGGGACGCCTTTTAAGTAGATTTTTTTTATCCCAGCCTTTAATTGTATTTTCAGGTTTCAGATGGGATATGTATATATAGGATATATTTCTTAGGATATTTTGTGAGAAGCGATGCGTAAATGAAATTAGTCAAATAAAAAAATAAGGGTGTTTGGCTATTTTTGGATACCTCGCCTCCCACAGACCTCAGTCTACCTGATTCCAGTGGAGTGGAGTGGTTTATTGTAAGCCCCCAACCCACATAGTAGAAACACACAGCCACAGGGAGGTGCCACCCTCACATGTTAACTCAGGGGGAGCCTGATCCCATTTAGTATGAGACAAGCCTGCTGGTTGGCCCTTGAGCCCAACTGATGTTTGCTTCCCACTCAGAAGACCAGCCCTACCACTGGGCAAAATGATGTGGTTCCCTCAGGCCATGAATAATTGTGGGTGGAAGAATAGCAGTGTTGTAGGACAGAGTTATGTGACCATGTAGCCTCTCCCCACAGAAGCCAGCCTGCTGCCCTTGGGTGTGATTTGATGGATGAAGTAAGATTTAGCAGCCCATCTAGTCAGCTCTTTCTTGCGGAATTGTGAGGTGGGGTGGGGAAGAGGACACCATCTTGTCTTTTCTCTCAGTGCTGTTCCCACTAGAAGCCTCATGAGCCATTGCTCATGTTCCTATGGACTTGCCCTATTGCCACCCTTGCCACCAATGAAATAACTTCATTTTGTGCCCACAACAGACACAAGGGAATATGATTTCAACAGACCCATGAATTTTTAAGCCTTCACTATTAATGTTGCTTAGCCACTGGGGCCAACAAACCCTCTTCTTCAAATTATAATGAACTGCCAAGCTAGAAATACAGGTCATTTGTGCTGAAGGATATGGTTCGTCTTACTACATATCTTTTTTTAAAGGGGAAAAAAATACTCCTCCAGATCTCAAACTTTCCAGCAGCAAGTTAAAATGTACATATTTACATTGTTACTTTTGATGGACAGTTCTGCGCTGATTGGAAGAATATAAATATCCCTAGAGAACCTGCATATTGGAAATTAATCTCTGCATACACAAAATACTTGTGTATGCTGCCTCACCATAATTTTGAAGAACAATTGGCACTAATAATAAAAAGGGAGTGGTATTTTTAACTGTGCTGCTGCTCTATATTTAGAGTTAGCTGTGTGTTGTTTATTGTTTATTGAGGGGGGGTTTATTAAAAAAAAAATAGTTGGAACCAAACTAATATGAATAAGTTGGAAAGTAAATGAGGATTCACCAGCAACTGCAGAAAATTAACTGGTGCAAGCACAGTGCATGGCATTTTAAAGAAAAATTAAGGTCAACACTTTAATATAGTCCATCAAATACAATTACTGAAAATCTATGTAAAAGGGAAACTAGGACTAGACTTGTATCAATTTTCTGTTAGCCGGTTTTGTGCCAAACTGCCTGGGTGTTCCCAAGGAACACTCTACATTTGGCAAAGCCCTGGTGAATAGGCTGGTGGTAGTAGAGGCAAATTAACATTATATAACATCTGTGGTAGAAAGCACCTTCCATCAAATTAGATTGGTGCAGCGTACGCATCCAAACTTTGCTACAGGGTGACCACAGATGCATCATCTTCATCATCATCAAAAAAGGAAATACATCACCCAAAAAGAGATCAGAGGAGCAGCCAGGTGTCCTGAAAATATGCATATGCTAAATTTATATGTATAGGTACAACTTTAGAAATAATTGCTAAAATTTAAGTAGAAATACATCTGTATTAGGGACGCGGGTGGTGCTGTGAGTAAAACCTCAGTGCCTAGGACTTGCCGATCGTCAGGTCGGCGGTTCGAATCCCCGCGGCAGGATGCGCTCCCGTTGCTCGGTCCCAGCGCTTGCCAACCTAACTGTTTGAAAGCACCCCCGGGTGCAAGTAGATAAATAGGGACCGCTTACTAGCGGGAAGGTAAACAGCGTTTCTGTGTGCTACGCTGGCTCGCCAGATGCAGCTTGTCACGCTGGCCACGTGGCCCGGAAGTGTCTGCGGACAGCGCTGGCCCCCGGCCTCTTAAGCGAGATGGGCGCGCAACCCCAGAGTCGGACACGACTGGCCCATACGGGCAGGGGTATCTTTACCTTACATCTGTATTGGAAGGCTTTGACCAGCTGATCTCTGTTCCTGCTCAAATTGCTCTCTGGGTGTTAACAGTGATGGGCAAGCAAGACTCCACCACCATTTGGTTCTTGAGCTTTAAACCAGACCTGGACCAGGCAGCCCTTCAAAGAGAGGGATGTCCTTTGTAAATTAGGACACGTGGTCAGCTTGTGCTAGTTACATCCTGTTTGGGCTACTGCAATGTATTGTACATGGGCTGCCTCTGAAGCTGTAGTTAGTTAAAAATGCAGCAACCAGATTGCTGAAACTATGTGTGTGAATGATATATTGCCAGCTATGGAATGCCTACACTGGCTCCTGGTCCAATTCTTAGTGCATTTAGAAAGCATTTGCCTTAATCTTTAAAACTCCTAATAGTTTGGGACCCTGGTGCCTCAAGTACCATCCCTACCTTCATGAACTTGCGTAGGTGTTACAGACATGCTCAGAGGCCTTCCTCTAGGTGTCCCCAGTGGAACTCCTGCCTCCCTCCCTCTGGAGTGAGTGGTTTTTATGATCTCCTATCTTTGGCCAATCCTACCTCCACACATCAGTAATGACTCAGTTTATAGCTCAGAGGCTGCTTCCTGGTTGCTACCTCTCAACTCTTCCACACCTCCTGTGCAACATACCTGGATACTTGGAACAGCAGGTGAGGAAATGATGCAAACGATGGACAGGCAGTGGAGGGGGGATAGGCAAGAGGAATTGCAGCTGCCTTATCTCCTGCTGCACATCACATCTAATGTCTGGATTGTGAATCTAAGAAGCCACTCGAAGCAGATTAACCAGATGAGCAAGCACCACAGAGGTGATTCCAATGTTTGTGATTCTAAGGCCTGGTCTTAAAATACAGAGGGCGTCAACAACCAGGGAGCCACAGCAGAAAGCAGAGCATATGAAAGGCTTCATGTATTCATACTCCCTGCCTCCTTTATTTCCATTTGCCTACCTCCCACCATCTCATTCTCTATGCTCCCTTTGTTTAGCAATTCCCTCGATTCCCTCTTGCATTCAGTGATGCGCCTTGCTTCAGGGGCCCTTTATAGTAATTTATTCCATATGCTCCTAACCCCTTTTTGTGTAAAATAGTTTTGACTTCGTTCCCCTCACCCCTTGTTCCCACCTTTCCATTTTTTAGATCATATCTTTTCAACTCTCTGGTCTTGCAAGTGTAAGGAGCTTGCTTGGATCAATTTTATCAATCCCCTTCATAATTTTTAAAACTTCAGTTGGGTTACACGAAGTCTCTTCCATTCCACTGAGAATACAATCAACTTCCCCAGTCTTTCCTCATAACTTAAATCGTTGAGCTATGGTATCATTTGTATAATTGCTCTACAGTTCTCCCCTGAAGAGCAATTAAACCTTTTCAAGGATATGGTGGCCAGTACAGTAAAAAAAAATTACTCAAGGTAAGAATCTCTTTTTTAATAATAATAAAAAATACCTCAAATAGAAATAACTCAATTTCCTTGATTTGTACAGAAGTTTCCCTAGTATTATTAATTTTCAGTTTTAGTTAAAAATGGAACTGAAATAGCCAATGCATTAAAAATAAAATTCATGTGTATAAATAGATAAAATTAAGGCCAGATACATTCTGGTCACGTGATGTGACAGCTTAGAGAAAAGGCCAGATTGTGGGTGGAAGGAAGAGGGTTGGCTGCTTAAATGGCAAGTTAAGCATGGCATATTAAGGCCTAACAGGCCACCTTTGGCCTTCTCAAGGTTCATGGCAATTCTGAAATGAAGACATGAGATCAATTGGCCCTTAATTTCAAAAATACAGAGGAAATGCTGGCTATTTTCAGAGTTCCTTCTACGATCGTCCAATATATTCAATTCTATAGTGTTCAGGGCAAAATGAACATTATGCTTTTTGGAAGTGGGCAGCCATTTGCTTCAGGTCACTGATTGGTAATTAAACCATAAATGTGCAGTGGTCATATTTACCCCGGAACAACACATGAAAGAATAATGGAGCAACTTTTACAGTCAAATCCATTCACCTTTGATAACAGTGGCATCATCTTCCCATCAATTTCCCCTTCTTGTACTTGTGTATCAGTTCGTACTTTTCCATGATGTAGTACAGCCATATGTAACATAAACGCTGGTCAGTTCCAGTAGTGTTCTGAACACTTCCTTGTTACTCCAATTGAACCCCCAAACACTTTTCTGTTCATTGACATATACACCAGCACTTCCATAATCTGCTTTAAGGCAGTAACTCGTACCTTGCCTTGCTGCAGGTCAAGGACTCCAGTTCCCATCAGCCCCAGCCAGTGCAGTCAGTCCAACATCATCCAAGGCACCAGAGATTCACCAACCCTGCTGTAGATTCAGCTCTATATTCTCATAAAAACAGCAACATTACTTCACATGCTCATGAGGTGGGCCTGAAGATTAGAGGAAGTATGATAGTTACATTGGAAAGTAAAGCCCAATATATTTTGGTGCCTGAGGCAGAAAGTCCCAATGATACGCCTGTGGCGGTAAAAAATACAATAAGCTAAAGAACTGTCAAATTATTATTCATTAATTGTACTCCAAAATCTGCTGTGTGAGAAGAGAAGTCTCACCCCACCTTACAGTAATGCCATCTTGTATTTTATTTATGAAATAAATAGTGGTATGATACTGTGTGGATGCATTTATAGACTGCTTGCTAGACTGTGGTTGAGGTGAGAGAAACCTCTCCTTCTCCACCTTACCAAACTGCACTCCATTGCTTCAAGTGTTTTTATCCAGTCTGGCACATTCTAGCACGAGTGATGGGGGTCCAGGAGAAAATTGGCTGAAGCAATGAAGCACAATGAGGTGAGGTAGGAGAGGATTCACCCCATCCATTTCATTTTAGAAAAGGAGACAGTCTCCACCTGTTTTACATATGAAGGTTTAGGATACAAGAATAAATACACCTGGCTTTCATGTCACACCTAGTTTGGCCTACAGGGAATGGTGTAAAAATAATAATAGTGAAATGTGAAATATAAAATGAATCCCTGTTTCCACAAGACCAGTGGCATAGCGTGGGTTGCCAGTGGCATAGCGTGGGAGGGAGCGAAATGGATGGAGTACATATGTGCATTCAACTGTCTAATGGTGTCCACGTCACCCAGGAGATCGCATCTGCAGAGATAAGAAAAGAAGAGTCAACATCAAGTCTCAATGACCAAGTGAGATTATATCCTCTTCATTCCCAACTATCAGAGAATGGCCAATTCTATTTTCCATCCAATTCCTCTCCTCTTAAGCAGATCTGAATCATGTGTCAGGGTGAAACATTGTGCCATATGTGAAGTGGTACGTTGAAACGTGTTAATTTTAGTATCTTGGACACCGTATGAGTGAGCGGAACTGACAAAAATCACACAGAACAGCCTTTGAGTTTTCCAACTCAAATGGGCATGGTGTGAATTTCTCCTTAGTTTGAGAGAGGCTCAAACTCACAGCTTCCAGGAAAAGAGCTACTAAGCCACTACTGTATGTTCTCCGTTGCCTACGTCTTGCAAAGCACATTGTCGGTTTCCTCATCCAGTAGGCAACTATGACTCAAAACTCTTTCTAGCAAGCAGCAAGATCACTGGTGGGAGGGTTAAGTTAACTCTGCTTTGATATCAAGGAAGCGCTTAAATAATTACCACCTTCATCTTCCCATTCAGCAGTTGTCTGCTCTGCTGCATTCTTTTAAGAGACAACCTGTCTCCTCCCCTAGTTTCAAATCACTCTTGCTTATCCGCAGGTTGCACATATCCATCCTATCTACATTTAGAAAACCATTAATTTACTCCCTAATCATCATCAGAAAGTCATCTCTTAAGTAGCAGTGCAAACATGAAAGCACCCTTTAACATATGATTTCCCCCCCACCCCTTCAAGTAAGATGTCTTGGTTTTATCTTGCAAACATGTTCCCCCTCTCCCACTTTAATGTCATTTATACCCAGCACTCCAAATGAAGCAATCTTATGGCATATATATATATATAGTCTGTTCCCTCTCAGTGTTGCCTTTAACATTACTCCTGGCAGACAAATCACTGTCTTTGGTGAAACAAATTATTCCTGTAACGTATTCAGTTGAGTCTTTGAGTGCCAGCATGTTCTTCCTCATTGTGAATCCCATTGTCTTTTCACTATGTTTATCCTTTGATGTGCTCCGTCACCAAAGGTATAGTCAGTGCATATTCTACGATCTTGGCTCCTGCTGTGTATCTTTCTGTCATAATACACTTTTCGTTCTCTCCCCTTATATCTTGCTTATTCCCATCTTTCTCTTCTCCAATGATTATTTAGTACCCAAGGGTACTGAAGGGGCTTGTGCGTGTAATCTCAGAGCCGCTGTCTATAACCCTTAAGAATTCTTGAGGGAGAGGTGAGGTTCCTGCAGACTAGAGGTGGGCAAATGTTGTCCCCATCTTCAACAGGGGGTAAAAAGAAAGACCCGTGTAACTACTGACTGGTCAGGAAAGCTCCTAGAACAGATAATTAAATGGTTGATCTGTGAGCACTTAGAAAAGGATGTTGTGGTTCCAAAGACCCAACATGGGTTTCTCAATAACAAGTCACACCAGACAAATCACATTTCTTTTTTCCACAGAGTTACAAGCTTGGTGGATCATGGGAATGCTGTGGATGTAGTGTATCTTGATTTCAGTGAGGGTTTTGACAAAGTTCTCCATTATATTCTTGTGGAGAAGCTGATAAAATGTGGGCTGGATGAGGTAACTGTTAGTTGAATTTGTAGCTGGCTGACTGACCGAAGCCAAAGAGTGCTCACTAATGGTTCCTCATAATTTTGGGGGAAAGTGACAAGTGGGATGCCACAGGGTTCTGTGCAGGGCCTGTTGTTGTTCAACATCTTTGTAAATGACTTGGATGAAGAAATTGAGGGGATGCTCATCAGATTTGCAGATGACACCAAACTGGTAGGGAAATCTAATGCTGCTGAAGACATATGCAAAAGGCCTCCAAGGAAATTTGTTAGATAAATTCATATTGTGCCTTTCACCAAATGATGCTCAATGCAGATAACGGCAATAATGTAAATACAATTTTTAAAAAAGCAGTAGCATACTAAATATGTCAAATAGAAAAACAAAGCAGGTAAAACATCTATAAAACAAGCAGTTTAAACCAACTAAAATACATATTTGCAAGTGAGTTTCTTCAAAGGCCTGTCTAAAATTGCACTCTCGTTTCGCATAGTAACCAAAATGGAAAACATATAAAGAAACTCATTTGGTAGCACCATTTCCTTGGGTTCTGGTGACAGATGGGATTGGATTCAGCCCTAGAAGGTGGATTCATTCAGGAACTGTGTCTCCATACCTTTGCCAATCCAATGAGATTTATATTCAAGAAGGGAGCTTCATTTGAAACCTAGGCATTGCGTTAGCTTGTACAGCATCTGCTTTCAACATCTGCAAAAAGATGGAAGATTTTTCAACATCTGCTCCACACACCTACCTGACAATTAAGAAGATTAGCTCATATATTTGCCCCTGAAGACCTTAATTTATCACTAAATTGGATTTTATGTTTCCAAATGTAGCTCCCTTATTGAATATAAATCTTGTTGGATTGGCAGCCGTATGCAGAGATGATTCCTGGCTGAATGAAGGTTCTAGGACTGAATCCAACTCCATCTCCTGCCTCCCTTTAAAACAGCAACCCAGCAATGACCCCAAGTGACTGGTGCTGCCAGAATCTGACTTCTTAATTGTCAGGAAGGAATGCAATGCAGTATGTTCATATACGTAGAGTAGGGCCAAGATGTGTTACGTACATGCACCTAAAAGGAATGTACATCCCTGTGCACTGTGATTTGAAAGAAACATGGCAGGTGTTGAAGAGGAGCCTTTTATGTAATGCATTTTCTTCAACAACAATCCCAAGTGAATACAACTTTTAAAAGAAGCTTCCCTGTATAGTGGCCTCAATCCAGCTAATGTTTGCCACCACTAAGTCCCACTGAAAACAGCAGGGAGTGACATTCATATTTACTGATTTGTTCCAGTAGGGTTAAATGAGAGTTATGACTCACTAGTAGAGATGGGAGAATTTGTCAATTTCTGTTTCTTTCGGTTGCTGTTTTTTCCAGTCTGAAGTTCAGTTCTCCATATATCCACAGCAGTTTCCAATTTTTGAGCAAGTCCTCATGAAAATTACTTAGCATTTTTATGCAAACATCTCCCAATATACACATTTTGATATGCAATTTTGCCTAACGTATCCCTTCTGGCAAAGCAATTTTCTGCAATAAAATGCATTGTTTTCAGGCATATATGCATTTTATGCACCTTACCCTAGGATATGCATTTTTGTACATGTTGCTTGGCTAGAAAACTGCACTGCAAAATTCAGAGACATGTTAATTAGGTAGGTTTACCTATAAATGTGAATTGAATTCCCCCCCCCCCATTCCTACTTACTAGTTATGCTTGACCTTAGCTGGATCAGGGCCTACAGCTTTCTATGATGAGGTGGGTTGTTATTTAATCTACCATTTACTCCTTATGGCAATCTTTCTCTGATCCCACCAAAGGACCACTGCTTGTCCGTCCATTGGATTACTTGACAGCTTCTTAACATACAACTTGAGAAGTGCAGGCACTGATAAAACCATTTGGAGCACAATTTGGCATGAATTCCTCCTATGCACACCCCACTGAAATGAATACTCGTACAAAGTTCCCATTCATTTCAATGGAGCTTTCAGGGGAGAACTTTCTGGTGGATTATACCCTTAGCTTTTATTACAACTTTTCCTTTCCAATTTTCTATTTGTAATGAGTGCATAAAAGATCCCCTTTTCACCCTATTGTTTTTGCTCTAAAAGCCACTTTATTCTTAATAAAAGGAATAATAAGTGCCAGTTGTAAAATAATTTGTCAATCACTTCCAGCACTTGCAATTGTAAAACACCTTTCTTTGGACCTCTCGGAGTGCTTTAGAAAAGATAAAAACAAATAAAATAAAATTACAATTACACTTAAATGGCAGAATTAAAATGATCAGTTTTAGATCACCTGAATTTTGTTGCTACCATTTGACAAGGGGAAATTGTTCGACTGAACTCCCTGGAAGGAGCTGAAATGCACAACAGTCTGGCCTATTCTGATCTTTGAATGAGCTTTTCCACAGGACCCTCATTAGGGACAAAGTTGAAGCTGAGCTGAAAAGTGCCTTATGCCCCTACAATTGAGGGCATTCAGTTGATTTCAAATTTAACTTCCCTGCTATTCTGTTGAGGTTCTTTTTCCTTTAAAGGAGTCTAATTGAAAAGAAGGGCAGAGTGAATAATTTCTAGGATTAGACGAGATAAACGAACTGGAGGATAGAATGGGTGCTGTGGGGCGATGAGATTTTAAATTCCATGTTCACACACACAAAAATGTGTTTGTAGTCCATTGGGTCCTGAAGCTCGCAATGCCCGACACATGGCTCTCCCTTGTTGGCATGAAGGGATAGTGAGCACTTCCAGACAACCTGTTTATTGGGCAGACATCCTGATTTGTTTGCTGAGAGATTAGACAATGTTGGCTATTCGATGAGCATTCATTTTGGTTTCTTTGTGGGCAGGTTAGATGGCATTACCTCAAAGCAAGTGTTATCCCACACTTCCCACTGCATCCCCCTGTCATTTCCCTTGTCACAAAAAGTTCACTTTTTTGGGGGGGGGGGATTTGTTGCACAACAGCTCAAAGTAAACTATAATCAGGAAATGGATGAAATTTGCTGGCCTAGCTGTACCTCCAGAGCAGTTTTAGCCTGCCAAATTGTAGGCCGATACTTCCAGAGGTTATCATGAAGGGCACTGTTAAAGTTTGATTTTAAAAAAAACAAAGCAGAAGTCTCAAACAGGCACATTGTCTTCCAAGATAATGAAACTTGTAGTCGAAAACGTCTTGAGGAAAGCTGCTTAAGATTATTCCAGCTATTTGCTGGCCACAAATATGAACTTTCTGCCCTGCAACTCCAGATACTTTGGACTGCTAACAATTTTATGGGTACATTTCAGGCACAGATTGTTATGTAACATAGGTCTGGAGGCAGAATACACAAGCTCAAAGTTGAAAATTTTCCTCAATTACCTGTGGGGTAAACCATATTTTACCACCACTAATAATACTAATCATATGAAAAAGAAGACACATAACAGCAACAAGGCAAGGCAGAGATCAGTGTGAATTTCTTGCAGCCAGTTGAGACAATGGCATTTTTATGATTAATGAGAATATTTTAAAGGCTGGTTCTTTATTTACAGGAGCAGCCAAATAATCACAAACATAAAAATGTAAAGATTACTAATTCTACAGCTGTACGGCACTGAAAACATTTCTTTAAAAAAATCAAGCATGCTCGTTCTATTAATAGTTCTTTTTAAACATGTTTATGTCAATTACTAAAACAAGATTGAACAATGTCAAAAAACATTACCGTTTAAAAACTGTCGTCTTTTCTGTGTTTTCATCTGCAAAGCATTAGGGTTTGTAAAATAGTTTTGACTGGGAATATGTATGCGTCGCCATGAAGACTTCCATATGTGCACAATGCTATTTGTGTATTGGATTGTGTGGTGCAAAAGTAAGACAGCTGAGGATTTTCAAAAGGAATCTACAATTTGGGAGACAAGCATCTCCACAGTGCAGGGCACCAGCAGGATAAAACTGAGCAACTGCTAATCAGAAGCATATTGTGAGGGGCTTGTCGAGGGCGCTGTGTGGAATCATGAGTTGCCTCGATTTGCTTGCAAATTGAAAATTGACCGTGTAACACGCTTTCCCACCCTGTGTAACATATTTCCTTGCTCTTCCATTGGGCGGCTTCACACATGCCTATTCATCACTTCCTTGCTCAACATTTTTACAGCTACTCAGAAGTAATCCCTATTTATTTCGCTGGCACTTACTCTCCCATAAGTGTGTTTAGGATTTATGACAGCCTCTGAGACTCGGAGCTTATGTGTAACTAGACTCCATTGAAAACTGTTGGGTTTGAGGTGAGGTGATATGAAAGGTCTCTCTAAGGCAATAGGCAATGGAAAGTCATCCTTGCCGCCACAGTTATCAAGTGTGAACCAGGCCATTGACTAGTCATTTGTCACCAGCATAGTGGAGTGAAAGTCTTGGCAGCAAGCATTCTAGTTTCCCTTGTTGCTCAACCTCAAGAACCCAGAGCAGGGGCCAAGAGTTAGTCATATCAATGACCCAGTGATGTAGCTTAGATTTACTTCATGGCAGAGTAGAGGTCTCAACCTGAGCTCACTCTGGACAATAGGGATGGGGGACACATGGCCTTCCAGATATTGCTGGATGACGACTCCCATCATCCTTGAGCACTGGCCATGCTAGCTGGGGCAGATGGAAGCTGGAGTTTAACATCTGGAGGGACAAGAGGGACTGATTATCTCTTACTGTGCTGTACCAGTGGAATTCTTGAGCATTGTTGAGATGTTATATTGACTACCAGCTATTCCTGTTCTTTTACATGAATGAAAAGACATGGATGGGTAGACAGACAGACAGACAGACAGACAGTAATTGAACAGAAACTTAGGTAAGCTTGTTCTGGATCTTGGTAGGATAATGTTAATCACTAACTGTCTGTGCACATGTATGTGTATAATGTATGGAATGAAATTTTAAGAAGAAACAGAAAAGAATAAAATTGGTACATTGGCTTCTGAATAGCCAGGTGCCATGAGGTTGACAACTAAAGTTATGACTGTAGCTGTGTTCTCTCCCTAGAATAATTGAAAGTGAATTCAAGATTTATAAGCTCCAGAAATCCTGGCTAGAGCAAAGCTCAGGTGCGTAATCCACTGCTCAGTATTCAGGAAGAAAAACAACAACAACAGCAACAGATCTATGACCCAAATGTCCTGGCAAATAAACCTTGAGGCAGAGTGAAGACTGGTAGCACGGATGGTTTTCACTGTTTCACTTCAAAGGTTGTATAATATTTGAGCAGATTATATACTCTTTTAAGCAGCTAAGAAGGTTAGGTGATTTGGTGCGTGTAGTTTTATACCCATCGTTAACTCCAAGTTTAAAACTTTAAAATAGCACATGCCAGCTGACCTGTGCCTCCATACCTTCATATGGCCAGTGGGGGGTAGAGTGGGGAGATGCACTACTGCCCATCTTGACCTCCATCAGCCCCACCATCCCAACACAGCAACCCTAACCCTAACCATTCCTAAATACGTGCTGAAAAAATATCCTGACAGCAGTGCTGTTAGGTAATTTCAGGCTATGAACTATGAACTTAGAGGGATTGATCCTCTCTTGTTTGTAACGCACATTGCTTTGCTTACTTCAAAATGTGGTAAGTCAGCCTTGCTACATTGGGGGGTGGGTGGGTCATGGGCTTCTGCCTGAAAGTTTGACCCTGTAAATCGTCAAACCATCAATTCTATCATGCGGGAGGCCACCTAAATTGTATACCGTAATTTGGCGTATCAATTATTGGTATTATTAATTGTATTATAATTTGGCATTGTTATAATGTGGCTATTATTGTATTATTGTAATTGAAAACTAATAAAAATTATTATATAAAAGTTTGACCCTGATAGCACCACAGTCTTCTGTCTGCATTATGCAGCAATCTGACACCCACTTTACAGCACAGCCAGCTAAAATGGGCATTCAATTCCCTGCACAGTTAAGGACAATTTTCAGTCCCGTGAATCATCCTTTAGTTGTTACTCCTTGAGCAGTATTGTTCAGAATTTCTTGGCTATTATTAGACCATTTATTTATTTATTGAGTATTCATTTGGATCCTTTATCTATATAATCACACTTCTTTCCCCTGAGTGATAAAATCCATTGAAAACAGCACTCAGAGATTTGAGCAAGGTATAGTTTTGTGTTGATAAATTCTACCTATGGCTGTATCTTTTCAAATACTAGTTTGAAATTCCTGCAGTTGTAATGACAAAAGACAGCACCATTTTAAAAAATGAAGGTTTTTTTTTAAGCTCAAATGACAGTTATAAAGAGGAAGTGATTATACATTTTAATATATTTTTTTCTAAGAGGGAAAGACAGGAAATTAGACACCATATTAGTATAAAGACACTGTTATCACATCAAATGGTTCTTTTAAACTTCCTGATGTCCTCATTTAGTCTTACTGGTGTACCCAGGAAGTTAAGGAATGTGTTATTATATGTTGTTATATTTGTATTCTACAGAGAAGGCTTAGATGCAATTGACTTACAGAAATAAGTCATTATTTTCCGTGGTTTCTATATAGTTGGCACTGACAATGATGTCTATCCCACCTAATAGGAACCCCAAACCAAATATAATGGTGTTTAAAGGAAAGAACTGGAAAATGGACCATTTTTATTCTTCTACTGAATCTAGACACACAAAGGCAAGATTCTCACCATGCTCAGTCATTTCCCCAGAGATTCATAAATCCCTCCCCTTTTCTGGTTGCACACTGGTCTTGGTATGGAAATCTTAGCTTGCATTAAGCCAACATTCACCCATAAACATCTGAAGCAGAAAATTCTGGCTTAATGACAGTTAACAAACCAGGTTAATAAGCCAGGATCTGATCTGACTTGGCCTCAGGCACAGAAGTTCCATTTCCAAGGTTCCTCAGGGAGGATGATTAAACCATTTTAAGTCTCTATCATTGTAGTATGGATCACATAGGCAACACCTATTCCTCACTTTAACAAAGGGGGCACGGAAGAAGCCACTTCTTAAATGAAATAAAAATCTCTCCCCACCTGTTATGATTGGGTCCAACATTTTATGTCAGACTCCCAAATTGTTGCTTGTTTAAAGTGTACATTTACTAAATGCAAATATTTGGAAAGGAATCAGCATATAATAAAACCTGTACTTTGACTTTGGGAAATTCATCACGATAAAAACTGGAATAAAGAAAGGAAATAATAATTGAGGAAAATAATAACTGGAGCCATGACACACTGAGTCTCTTGTGTGGATTCCAGTTCTTGAATAGGTCCATTAAGGTGGGTGGCATCTATAGCTAGCAATTCATCCATTGGGAGATTGGGAATTCGGCCTTGCTGCTCTTAAGACATGGGCACAAAGCGGCCTTAACACCTCTTGCCCAATTTTTATCAGTTTGCGCCCCCATTGGACCACCCCTGTCATACACCTTACAAGCAAGAAAATGATTTCACATTTAACACTCGTGAAATCTTCCTGTACTTTCATTTTAAAAAATATAGATGACCCTGTATATTAATATTTACATTTTCTTCTGCTTCATACTAAAGTATCATGGTGGACAGAATGGAAAAGTCAACATTGTCAGGCTGATCTAAAACATTACACTTACTCCAGTTGTGAATATACTGCATTTTTGCCATCTGTTTCTTTCCATAATTAAAATCATTGTTGATTTTATTCTCCATCAGGCTCAGTATTAGGGAAATGTCATTTCCCTGCAACAGATGCTTTGAACATGTGGCTATTTACAACAACTGTGTCTTTTATTATTGCACAGTAAAACAATCATCTGGATGCAAATTCCAAAGGGGTGGCTATTCTAAGTCTGCTGCTGCAAACACAAAGAAGAGTTGTGTGGTACCTTGCAAGACCAATAGTACGTTGGCAGTGCAATTCAATGCATATTTGCTCAAAAGTTAGCCCCATCATGTCCAGTGGGATTTACTGTCAGGTATGTAGATACATCGACTTCAGTTCTCTATACATTTACCTGGGAATAGGCCATAGTGATACTTGCTTCAGAGTAAGCACGGTTAGAATTGGCACAAATGTCTACATTCTACAGCACATATTTGTATAACAATAAATCTGTTTGATATTAATCTGTTTAAGGTGCCACAAAATTCATTTTGTTATCTTCTCCTCACTTACCTGGGATTAAGCCCCACCAAACCCAGTTGGATTTACTTCTAAGTAGGGATTGTGTTATTCTGTCAATTTTGGTTTCTCATATTTCTAATTCATATTTCCATATCAGTTTTTTTTTTTTGCCCTCTTGAAATTTCATCATCATTTTAGGGCGAATTTCTCCAAATATTCACATTTTTGTATGCCATTTGTAAACATTTTTGCAAAGCAATTTCCCCCAATGTAATGAATTTTTGTGTGTAAATTTCACTGATCTGAGCATTTTAATGCACACTCTACCCTAGACTACACATTTTTGTAAACACTGGCTGGCTGGAGAAACGCATTGCAAAATTCGGATTTTGAACAATGTCTGTGTTTCAGTTTATGTATTTGTTCAGCAAGTGCAACTTGGGAAGGTCTGTCTTTATGTGCGATCCGAATTCTAATTTCTCCTTCATCTTTGCTTCTGAGTAGCCATGTATAAGATTGTGCTGTTAGATTGGTATCTGCTCCCATTTATCAGCTTCTCGGCTTCCAGCCCTGCCACTGCAATAACTAGGGCGTTACCTTCATCTCCCAGGCACTAAGAGGTTTAGAATGTGCCTGGAGAGAGTTTAGGGTCTGGCAGAGTAGCTCATATCTGTTCATCTCCACAAACAATCCCTGTAAATTTAAAGCAGAAAAAAGGGGGGGACCTGCTGCTGCCATTCAGCAAGGAGTCTATTATGAATCCCTAGGTGGCATGCAAAGCATTTAGACTCATTTCATTCATATGTCAGGTAAAGACTTTCATTTAGAAGTGAGATGAATACTGAATAATGGATCTTTTGAATAATGTAATTAAGAATTCATTAAAGCAGCCTTTTAAAACCCTGCAAAATGCAGTGCATGTACAGTATACCTCCCAGCCCTAAAACCAGGAAAATGCAGTATGGAATTAAAATGAATTAACAGGAGGGGGGAAAAAACAATGTAGAAAATGCTGTTTAGAAAATCCACCTTTTGAAGCTAAATGAACAATCGGTAAAACGACGCAGGCTGCTTTCTTTCCCCCTCCCACAGCTTGTGAGCTGTCAGGAAAGAGCTTGGTATTTAAGATGAGCTTATTCCGTGTTGGGACAGAAGGAACCAATATAGTCGAGGTGGAAAGAAGCATCCTAATCCTAAATTACGGCGCTGCCTAAGCATCTGCGGTGTCAGTGCCCTCGCAATAATCCCCTAGGAGATTTTGGGCCCTGGGTAAGGCCATGCGCTTGAGACTTGGGTGAAAAGGAGGCCTGGTCCCTTGGCTTCTCAGAAGAGTGGGTGTACGCATCTCCGACCTCTTGGCATCACAGACTCCATCAGTGATGAACCTCTGCTGACAGCCTCTTTGGCAGGCTAACCTTCTGCCTTCCTGCATCCCCTCTGACCAAAAACACTACCTTGCTCTGCTCTATTTGGCATGACCAACGGACAGTGCAGAGGAATATCTACCAGAGGGGTTGATGCAAGGCTGAAGGTCAGGAATTCTGTTCTGCTGGTGAGGAGGGGGGCTTTTATCTAGCCTCCTCAAGCAGACTAGCCCATCACAGTCACAGAAGCAGGGGCTTAACAAGTGGGCTTTGTTACCTCTTCTTCCCAGAGTGAGACTAGGGTGGTCTTCCGTCCATCCTTTGGTGAAATAGTAAGGATGTGGATGGGGGAAGAGAGACTTAGAAACATTTGGTGTGTTTAGTCAGGTGAGTTGGCCATTTATGTACCTGGTGGAGCAACAGAAGGGTGGGTCAGGGCAGTGGTGTGTCAAAGGAAGTAACTGGTTTTGGTAGAGTGTACGGGAGTTATTTAGTTATTTCCATTTATGAATTAGTAAAGGTAAATTACTACTACTACTAGTAGTAGTAGTAGTAGTAGTCTACAAAGGGTTCAAGGCCATCTCTATCCCAAAACTGTGACAGACTGATATGGATCCAGGTGATCAATTTCATCCAAAAGTGCCTGGCTATCACTCAGAAATGGCAAATTAGAGACTGGCCTTTAGTTGCCAGTTTCAGCAGAGTCCAATGATGGTCTTTTAAGCAACGGATTGACCACTGTCTCTTTCAAGGCAGCTCGAAGACGCCTCTCTATCAATGAGGCCCTAGCCACCATATTGACTTGGCTAGAAAAAAGTTGGCTGATATCAGCTATGAAGTGCAATGGTTACTCCCTCATGGTACATATCAGACAGGCCCTGCTTCTTTTGTCCAAGACCTTGCTTTTTCAACAAGCCTTTTAAGCAGAGACCTTTATTCCAGTCTGTATTGGGCCTCCAATCGTTTTCACATCATTGTGTGTGTGTGTGTGTGTGTGTGTGTGTATGAGAAACTGTATAATTGTTTTTATAGCTGATGCTTTTATTGTGAAACCACTTTTGAGATATTTGATGGGAAGCAATTAAACCACAGAGCCTAGGACTTGCTGATCAGAAGGTCGGCAGTTCGAATCCCCGCGACAGGGTGAGCTCCCGTTGCTCGGTCCCAGCTCCTGCCCACCTAGCAGTTCAAAAGCACATCAACTGAAAGATAAATAGGTACCGCTGCGGCAGGAAGGTAAACGGCATTTCCGTGCGCTGCTCTGGTTCGCCAGAAGCGGCTTAATCATGCTGGCCACATGACCCAGAAGCTGTACGCAGGCTCCCTCAGCCAATAAAGCTAGATGAGCGCCACAACCCCAGAGTCGGTCACGACTGGACCTAATGGTCAGGAGTCCCTTCACCTTTACCTTACTACTACAACTAATAATAGTAATTTATTATTTATACCCCGCCCATCTGGCTGGGTTTCCCCAGCCACTCTGGGCGGCTTCCAACAGATTATTAAAACACAATGATTTTACATTAACTTACATTAAAGGAAGGAGAGGAGGAACAAGTCCTTACTGAGTGTCCTAGACTTCTCTGAGTACCTGAATAAATGATTTGACAATTAACAGATGTGCATGGATTAGCCACATTACTGCATAAACTCTACACACTTCTGCCCATGTAATAGGTTGCCACAATCTATACTGGGGGGGGGGACCCAAGAAAAGTACCTTGACATGAGGATGCTAGTAGAGTGGCCTTCCAACCCTTTGTGTATTCCCTTTATCTTAAAAAGGGCATCCATTCCGACACCAGTTTCGACACCGAAGTAGATCCGGAACTCCATTTGAGCATTTGACTATCGGAAGTTAAGAGAAAAGATAATTAACGAACAGGCAAATGTAGCTGAAATTCTCTGATAGCGCATGTAGTTAATCAATTGCCATATGTGCCACTCAGACGAGGCTGAGCTGCAGGCAATTCTTTCTTCTTATGGTTAAGAGACTGGAGTATGCCTTATGCAGCTGAGAAGCCAACCGGGCCCAGAAAGGTTCCACAAGCCAGCAGTCATAGAAGCAATGTTGTAAAGAATAAAGCCCAGAGCTAGAAATTAGTCAAAGGGGGGTGGGAAGCTATGATATGTTCTACATTACAGTTTTTATTCTGTTTGGGAATCCACTTCTGAATATTTCAGGCAGGCAGCATCTCACAGCTCATCTACATATCCACTGAGAAGCGCTGAGCGGAAAAAAATTACTCTTTGTTCTCAAGTACAGAGCTAAATTGGCTCACAACTCAGCACTATATTTTGGCTCCTAAAAAAACAGCATGAACTTCATGATGATTTTAGAAAAGCCTCTAATCTTTGCTCTTGTTAAACTAAACTGAAGGAATTATCATATGGAATCTATTCAAATGTCGGCATTAATAACACATGGCAAATTGATATTTTATTCCATCCAACAGTGATGCTCTATTTTATGTTATTTTATGGCCCTTTATTTATTTAGCAGTTGTCTCCTGTAATTTTAAGGGCAACTGTTTCAGATTATGCACAGCCTGGCTCTGGGAAATAACTGGAAATCAGACTTTAGTCTGTGCAATCAGTATCCTGTTTTCTCTTTTCATCTTGTCCACCTCTGTATATATCTGTCTCCTTGTCGATCCATCTCGACATTTTAAAATATGCTGCTCTGCCTTGGTATTAGCAGATAATGCCAATTAAATCAGGGAATGGATCCCGCACTGAAACTGCATTTATGACAGTGGGATTGTGAGACTGTAAAAATATCAGCTATCAGTTTCAGTTAAAAGTTTCAATATTTAGCAGTGTTTCCCTCCCCTCTCTTACATATTTAATAGCAGTTCATTGCATCTTAGGCCATGAACTAAAATGCTCCATTACATGGGATATAAACAAATATCCCATAGTTCAGTTTATTTGAACCTAAATAGAAGGGGGAAATAATGAATTTTGTGAACGAAACATTACATTTGATTGCTTGAATTTAAGAGAAAGGCAGTGCATTTTTAAAAAATAAATGGGAATGGCCAGCTGGAGCAACTTTTGTCAGGAAAATATTGCCCTAGAAATGGATGGTTCTTGCAAGGCCTGCTCTGAGCTCTCTTTGTGGCCCATTTCATACCCTCCAAATGTTCCTATTTTCCAGGGACGTCCCTGATTTAGAGAAGCCATTCCAGTTTCTGTTTTGATCATGGAATGTCCCGCTTTTCCTTAGGATGTCCCTATTTTCACTGGAGAAATGTGGAGGGTATGGAATTATCCAACTCCTGAACTATCTGTGTAAATGGCCTTTGTGGGTAAGCCTGAGCAGTCTTGGATAGGGAAGGGGAGAGAAATTTAACTCTGTCTCCCTTTCATAGCCTTGACAAAAATCACCTCTTCCAAGCTACTGTTTATATTTCAAGGGAACCTCCCATTGACCCGATCAGGCTTTGCCAGTGGTTTTTGTTTTCATAACAGAAAAAAAATGTCTTGCATTCTCACAATTAACATCGCATCTAGTTTGGCTTTCAGGGTATTGATGCAGCTGAAAAGCATCAAGAGCACATTGTCAAGGGCAATGGGCAGGCAGACTTGGAAGCAGCCAGGTGGTGGCTTTGGAGAATGACTTCAAGAAACCAGTCACATAGTAGGGCAACTCTCTTCAATTTTGTCTTTCGGTTTCTTCTCATTTTAGCTGCTTGAGAATGCTGATAAATGAAACATCCATGAAAGACAGAGTCAGTAGGAGGCGAGAGGCTCCCTTGTCAATGGGGCATTCTGTCATGCCCTCTGGAAATTAAATTAGCTGCCCAATACATTTGGATTTGATCAGCTATGAGATCTCATGTGAACAGGTTCGTGCCTTTCCACCCACCCTTCAAAATAGTTTGTTAATGCTGGATAAGGCAATTGGGCTCTGGGCTTTCACAATCTTAAAGCTCTTTCAAACAGCAGCTTCAATGCCCTGGCAGCAGTTCATCATCAGAAAGTAATCTTAAGGTTGTGACATGAACTAACAAAAGGCAGGCAGGTAGCGTTTCGCTCACCTTGTTGTGCTGAGCTAGAACTGTGGTCCTCTGATCTATGCACAACTCTGTGTTCTTCAATGACTGAGCACGAGGGGATGACTTGAAAGTACAATAGTTCCCTTTAATTTGAAGAAATTTACAGGTGTTCAGTTATTCCTCTAACTCTTAAACTACTAAACTGTTTTCTGTCACTTTATTTTAACAAATATAAGTTGGTGCTTTGATTATTCATTTTTCTCCTTGGTGTTACACACCTTCCTCACCCATGGCATTTGTAGTGAGTTGTCACATGATACATGTGAACACCAGTAAGTGTCACTGCAAAAATAAAGAGAGCACTTGAATTTCAAGGTTACCAAACCTGATGCATCCTGGATTGACAGATTGTCACAGGAAATTGCCTCATACTGAGACAGACCATTGGTCCATCTAGTTCAGTACTGGCTATGCTGATTGGTAGTGGCTCTCCAGGATCTCAGAAAGGGGTCTCTCTCAGCCCTACCTGGAGAAGATGGGGGTTGAACCTGCAACCTGCTACATGCTCTACCACTGAGCTCTAAACCTTTCCCAAGGATAATCTCCGGTGGGGACATGATGTTGTCCTAAACAAATGCCATTACTTGTTTGTGTGTCATTGTTTGTTTCTTTTTTTAACACACGTGTCAGGGAACTGCCATCAGCTCAGAGGCGAGAGGTGGAAGGGCAGTTGGGTTACAGGGAGCCTCTGAAGATCGTGTGAAGCAGCTCTTCTTCTGGCGAGGAGGGAGGCCCCACCTCCAGTGGGGAAGGGATGCAGGCCTCGGAGGATGCTAAAGAGAGCCGCAACACAGAGCCTGAGCAGAACGAGGGGGAGGCAGGTCCCCCTTTGCCCATGCCCTCTCTGCGCAGTCAGTTTACGCGCAGAGAGGGAAGGCATAGGATGGGGGTCAAAAGACTGCTCTGTGGGGAAGGTTTAAGGACCGCCCACTCCCAGATTCTGCTAGCGATTGAGCAGACATGGACTTGAGACGCTCTGCTCTGTAAAGGTTTTGTACAGATAATAAAGCCTGGAAAAGACCGGTGGGAGTCTTGCCTGTTCGCTCTGGAGCAACCACCTGACAACACGTATTGTGATATGTTTGTACTTTCTTTTCTATTGTATCCAATTAGACACACACACACACGTGTAGTATTTTGCTAGAAAAAGAGGTGCAGGAACTCACCATGAATGCCTCCCTTGATCTCTTATAATGGCAATGGCACCCACCTGAGAGGTGCTGGAACTGAGTTCTGGCAAGTTCCAGTGGGGAAAAAAGCTGTGTGTGTGTGTGTGTGTGTGTGTGTGTACGCCATTCAGACAGCCTAAAAATACATATAAAGAAATTTGTCGATCTGTGATACTGTTACACACATGTTGCTCACAGCTAAAGAGATATTGATGCTGCCATCTTTGATCCAATTGTTTGACAGACATAGGCAGAGGGGAGCCCCATAGGTAGGGCTCTCCCTCTCCAATTATTTTGGGGTCTGCATGTGGAAAGGAGAATAACCTGAGGCAACTGTTTGCATATAGAATGACCCAACCCTGAGATCTATTATCGGAGGTCTACTTCAGTGTGCAGATTGCTCTTGCTGGATCTGGGTGAAAGATGCAATTAGATAATTTTAGTCTCCAGGCTTAACGGTCTTGTGGGAAGGGAATATTATCTAGATGGCAACATGCATAGCCCCATGTTCTTCTGAATGTGTTAAGCCAGCCCAGCTGCATTTGGACCTCCTATAGTTTCTGCTGTCTGGGGTGCTGGATATTTACCAGCTAGGCTAAGGTACATCTTCTGCCTGAATACCCACACTGTAAATAGGTTCACTCATTAATTTCAAGGCACAGTTAATCCTGATCTGGTATTTCTTATGTTTGACTTTCAGCCACAGGAATATAAAAGTAAGAATAGTTAAAGGAGAGGGTTCATTTTCTGATAGTATGCAACACAGTGAAAACCACATTGCCTCTTGGTAGTTAGCAGTTCCGAGTGTCTGTAACAAGAGAACTCATAAGTTTCTCTGCAAAGCCCAAGAAAAACTGGCTCCTCTCAAACATAATACGTTCAATATTTTTACATTCTCCAGTTCGTTGAAACCCAAGTATTTACTGTTCTTTGCTTCTTACAGTCATGATGTTAGTATAAAAGGTTGTGCCTCCAGATCTTCAGCATTACATTGTTTTATGTAATTATGTAAACATAGCCCATCAAGGAGTTTCTTGAAAGGTTTCGAGCTGATGTGGCCATTTTGAAAGGAGACTTGTGGACACATAACATTTCCTGGGCCAAACCGTAACAGAGAAACATACTCACTTCGAGCCTTTGGGGGCATCAGCAGCCAATAGCAGCACAGTGTTATTTCATGATCTCCTGCATACTGGCTCATTAGTAACACGAAGACTTTGCTCTGGGAAAGTAAAATTTAAGCAATACATTTCATAGCACACTTCTTATTTCTTAACCGGGGTTTCTTTTTCCTAAAGAAAAACAGTAATCTTTTGTTACCACAAATATAGTTTGACGGTCACTGTGAAGGCGAACCAATAAGCCCACTCATCTCAGTTCTCTTCTAGAGAGACATTGTAGTCCAAGCTTGTACATTTGCCAGAGAACATGGCAAAGGTTATGCATGGGCTCGTTTCAGTATATCACTCTATCTGTGATTTTTAAGCATGTTGCTAAATGTGCTTTTGAGGATTGGCATAGTGTTGCCAGAGTTGATCCACCCAGTAGGCAAACTTCAGTGAAGGCCCCAGGAAGTGGAGGGTCAGGGGCAGTAAATGTATATGACTCAGGACCCCACTGGCATCTCCCACTGCTGCTGCTGCCCCCCCTCTTCCCCCTTACCCCCCTTTGATCTGTTGGAGCATCAAGGTGATTGGTGGGCCCTTCTTGCTCTGGGAAGCGAATGAGATGATTAAAGGGCTTTGGGGGTTGACTGTTGTTTGTGCAGATTAGCATGTGGAATGCCCTCCCATCAGATGTCAAGGAGATAAGCAACCTTTAGAAGATACTCTATAGGGAAGTTTTGAATGTCCAATGTTTTATTAACTTTTTGTATATGTTGGAAGCCACCCAGAGTGGCTGGGGCAACCCAGTCAGATGGGTGGTGTACGATGTTGGTGGTGGTGATTGTTGTTGTTGTTAAAGTAATATTTTATTAATTTCTGCTGACCTCATACGATTGGCATTATGTATTGTTGCTCCTTGGGTGAGAAATATATATAAATAATCACAGCTCTGTACATTTTGGACTCTTCTTAGAGGTGTGACTATGGACTCTTCCAAGTTGGACGTGACTGTGGGTGTTGTCACGATGAGCTTCCACACAGCAGAATTTATCACTACACAGGTGTATATTACTAAGAAAGCCATGCATAGGTTTGCACCATATTTCTTTTGTGCCAATTGAATAAGCAGTGGAGTCTAACTGGTCCAGATCATTTCTGCCTGATGTCAATGGGCATTAATCCATCACTGCCTAGCACATAACTCCAGTTCTCAAAAGCTCACACCAGCTACCCATATGATATCATGCCTAGTTCAATGTTCTTGTTTTATTTTACAAGGCTTTTAACAACAAGGACAACCTGCTGGACTTTAATTTCTCATAATATGTTTCATTTATATGATAAATTGGTCTATAGAATTATATAATCCTTATATCCCTGCTCAGTCACTGAGATTTTGGGGGGAGTCGCACTTAGTGGCCCACCATAGGTCAGATATGTGGCTCATATCCACTAAGACCCATGCATTCAGTATTGTGAGTCAAATTCTATAGAACTCCTCATGGCTGAGATTAGACAAACCCCTTGAACTTTTGGCGCCTACTGAAGACCTTTTTTGTTGTTGTTATTCCAGCAGGCATTTTAATTGAAATATGTTTGGTGTTTTGTTTTTCCCCCATTTTATCCAATTCTTATCATTTCTCTATTTTATTTCTTATACACTGTTCAAAGACTATTGTAGTTAAGTGGTATATAAATTGTTTAAACAAATAAAAAAAATAGAGCGCCATCTTATTAGAGAGCTAGAATCTGATGGCACGTACTTATATGCCAGTATATTAGCTCATGTGTTGAGTCACAACAATCTCTCAATTTAGGCCTCGAGAGAAAAATTCTCCACAGCCAGGTTCTTGTGGTGGAGGGAAAATGAGTGTTACAGGGACATCTCCTATGTTCCCCATTGCTATGGTTTGTATTACAGCAAATTTATCTGAGGAGCACAGGACATAAACCAAAACATCTCTAATTGTTTAGTAATGGCAGTCGATTCTGTGACAGAATCACCTCATCTTTTCTATTAAGAGGCATTATAGTGTGCAGATAATCTCAGTGGAATAATGCAGTGGTGCAGAGGGGCAATAAATCAAATGATAAATTGAGTGTAACGTCGATTATGCTAGCTATGCATAGAAATATATACATTTGATGGTCATTATGACACATGAAATGTTCAAGACCAAGAGTGAAAAATACATTTCAAATTCTCTATATGGGAAAACCTGACAATGATCTGCAGTTTGTGTCTAGCATTAAATTCTATAAATCTGTCAGTGTTTTCCGCGCTGAAAGCCTGATTCTAAACGGAAAGGTCATTATCATTATTAAGTTTTATAAGAAAATCAGTACGTGTACTGGTATCTATTTAATAACTGAGACATCATGAATGTCAGACTTAACACACTTTGCTGGGTGCTAATAACTCTTAAAGTGTACCCTTGACTCGAGTCGAAGGCAGTATTGGAAATTTTATATTATCTGAACTGCCTGGTAGCATTTAAACGTACTTCCTTAATAGCTACGTAAAAATATAGTGACTTCACACAACTTTGGCTGCTTTGAGGCTAGCACCAAAAGGTTATACTAAACATTTTACCTCTTCCCCTCTCTCACCTCCAGTTTCCAAAGACAGTAATACTTGGGCACAGCCATTTATTGTATTTAATGGTTATTTAAATTTCACCTAGGTGAATTGTGCTTGCTACAAAATGCCTGCACCTACGACGGCAATAAAATGAAGGCTTTTATAATCAAAATAAGTGCCCAGCACAGCAACGATATTTTCATCATTGAACAAATATAACTTTTTGACATTTCCATGGTGGAATTGGTGTGGTGTACCCTTAAAATATGTATTTATTCAAGGTTCCCCCCCTTAAAACTTTTGTAATTTTTGCATTATATGATTTTCTAATTCCAATCCAGCGATAACCAGTGATAACTTGTTTCTTTTTCTATTATATATTTAAATTAAAAATAAGGAGATGTAGTTTCTATTAATGAGTTTTGTAGGGGTCTTTTAGTATTATGTCCCTAGGCGACTTCCTTACTCAGCATGAAGTCCTCATAAGAGGTGCTTGTGCACCTGATTAATTCATAAATGGTGTTGAGGGCTGCATATTTCCACAATCCTTGTTAAATCATGGAACTCTGCTATTTCTCTGTAGGATGCATTGCAAATTGTGATGCCCACATTATGCACCTAATCATACCATTCTGTGTCAGCACCAAATTTCCCAAGCATTCTCATTTATATGACATCCATCTCAGGAGCTGGAAAGTCAAGGTCCATCAGTAACATTTATATCAATTGTGAAGAGACAATACATTGCTGAAGTGAAAAGCAGACAGTTTAATATATCACTGATAAAGCAAGAGGAGCACGGTATTTAATGAGTGACCAAAACTAGGATGGTGTTATGTGTATGTGATATATAT
The DNA here is from genome assembly GCF_964234715.1 of Podarcis melisellensis. Classification (NCBI taxonomy): domain Eukaryota; kingdom Metazoa; phylum Chordata; class Lepidosauria; order Squamata; family Lacertidae; genus Podarcis; species Podarcis melisellensis. The sequence goes on from NC_138542.1 coordinate 23,207,608, forward strand.
ATATATATATATATATATATATATATATATATATATATATCAATCACACACGAGTGCTGACATGCAGAATAAATTTGGCACGACCCCCATAAAGATACACAAAAGTAACAGCAACCTTGTGCGGTTTTGTCCCCTTCTGAAATGGACAGTTTATTTACATGATACTGCCATTAGCTGCCTTGTCTTTCACTTTATCTCGGTTCTCTTTCATTATGCCCTGAAATCGGGGTGATAAGAAGGCTGCCACCTGCTAAATAAAGACGTGGGGTGATAACCAATATTTTTGGCACCCCACGTATGCAAATAGGGCTTCCTCTCCTCGCCTGCAGCCCCCTGCTGAAATCTCCTAGGGCCTTCTGGCAGTTCCCTCACTGCAAGAAGTGAATTACAGGGAGTCAGGCAGAGGGCCTTCTCGGTAGTGGCGCCCTCCCTATGGAACACCCTCCCATCAGATATCAAGGAAATAAACAACTATCTGACTTTTAGAAGACATCTGTTTAGGGAAGTTTTTGATGTTTGATCTTTTATCGCATTTTTAATATTCTGTTGGGAGCCGCCCAGAGTGGCTGGGGAAACACTGCCAGATTGGCGGGGTATAAATAAATTATTATTATTATTATTATTATTATTACCTCTGCAGAGTTGGGGGACCCTCTGAAGCAGATTGGGGGCACAAGGGCTGCAGGGGAGTCCCATTGCATCCCCTGGGATGAATGAAAGATATCACAGCATAAGTTTAACATGCTGCTTTATTGATGATTTGTGAATTAGAAGGCATTCATAAGTCAGAATCCACCTAAATTATTTTTAAAAATATCTCGTTTTCAAACATTGTATTTCAGAAGGTACGATCCATAGTCAGCCAACTGGTTTCTCTTCATCATTCCATGCCTGTGTCAAGAATGAACAGTGACTTGAGAGGACATGCAAAGACCGTCCCTTAGTCGTCACTCCTCAACTCTGACTTTTCAATGGATTGGATCCAGAATGTTCATTAAACTTGATCCCCATTGACAAGTTAGTCACAACATAAGTCTCGCAGCATTTGCCTGCTGCCCTGTACAACAAAATTCATTGGGCAGCTTACATCTGCTTTCAGTTGGAACTAAGCCCAACTTACCAAGTCTAGATCCAAGCCTACACATTTGGGAAGATTCAGGCAATCATCTTGACATCATAATGCATTGCGGTGAAGAATGCAGAGACTTAGCTCTTGACCATATATGACCATTGGACTGAAACCAGGAACATTGTCAGCAGATTATCATAACCTCCAGTGGTTTTCAGAACAAGAGAAGTGTGGTTACACATCAACTGCACACACTAAGCGCATCATTCTTTCTTTCCTGGCAGTGGCAGGCAGCTAGTACATGTCCCTCCAGTTTTTTCTATTACAGTCACCACTTGGGTGAGGTCCAGGAACAACACGCTGCTCCTTAGATTCGTTCTGAGCATCAACAGTAAGACTTAAATATCTACTGGGGTCCCACCAGATTAGACGTAATTTTGTAATAATTTATTTATTTATTTTGCATGTTCATTTTGCAATATGTCATTGACAAAGTAATGTTATGTTACTGGTGGATATATATTGGGCTGTTCACACACCATTCTGCTCTATAAGTTGTTTCATGACGCTTCCCCAATGATATTGTGTTGTTGCTGACTGGAGGGTCTCTCTTGCAACGTAGTGCAAGAAAAATGGGCCAAAACCAAACCCTGGAATGTCTGTGATAGAAAGTTACAGGATTGCTGCAGGAAACTATGGGATATGTACCAACCGGAAGCAGAGCGGCGTATAGGTCCTCGAAACTTTTGCAGGCACAGTTTTGAAAGCAGGATTGCAGATAACTGCCTCAACACCATCACGAGCACTAATCACCATAAATGGACAATAAAAAGCAATGTCCACAGGTGTCCTGAAATATTATAACACAGATTTTATACTGTAAGTTACAGGGAAGTTTTGTGGGCAGAGGAAAGCATTCTAAACAAGCTCTTGCAATCTTTGGATACGAACGTGGAAGTAACCCATGTCCCATTTCTTCCAGAAATCTTCCCCCACATGTCCCTTCCACAAAGCATTGTCTTACTGCCACTCCTGTTTATGTTTACTTTGAGCAATGCACATTAGACTCCCATGCCTACTATCTGGAGTCATGGCAGAAAAGATAAAAAACCTTCGGAAATACTTTTATATCCAAACCCCCTTTGCAAATGACAAAGTTGGGAAGCTCTATGTGAATGGTTTATCCTAAATGAAGGCCAACCAGGGCTTAGGGCTCAGGAGTTGTTTTCAGTTAATACGGACTGTGAATATAGAATTGTGCTTTTGTATGTTTGTGTCTTTTCCTATCTCTGCCTTTTCCTATCTGCTCAGCAACCAGCCTCTACTTACCTGGAATTAGAATAGGAAACAACAGGGCTCCACAGTCGGAGAGCTTATTCTTAGAACATTCCTTTTTATAGATAAAGCCTGAAATCAACTACAGCAGAACCTTTAAAAATGGGAATATTTTGGGAACAGAAGAACACAGTAATTCCGTAATGTCTGCAATTTGGAACCTCAAGTCAGCTCTCTTCAGAAATCTGAGAAATGTCTTATCTAAATCGCACTTCTTTTTACCTTTGTTTTTCATGAGATAACTTTAGCATAACTATCTAACATTTAGAAGACATCTGAAGGCAGCCCTGTTTAGGGAAGTTTTTAATGACCGATGTTTTAATGTATTTTTAATCATTTGTTGGAAGCCGCCTAGAGTGGCTGGGGAAACCCAGCCAGATGGGCAAGGTATAAATTATTATTATTCTTATTCTTATTATTATTCTTATTATTATTATTATTATTATTATACAATTGCATAGTGTACTTTGCAAGAATGCACCTTTGTGTGGCAAGTCCCATTATTTAACATGTCTGGGAAAACTCTTTATTTTTCAGCTAGCCTCCTACTTTCATGTCAGAAGCATAGTTATTTAGATCCTTGGAAATAAAGATTCAAAATAAAGATTCACTATGTGAAAATGGTCCAGTAAATGTCAGTAAAAATAAGATAATGGGATGAGGGAATGGGAACACAGGAAAATGACCTATTGTTAGCTTTAGTATGGAAGCCAGACTTAATAACGTATGTCGTTCAAACATCTCTCTGTAAATTACATAAATTACAGAATTTTGCCACAGCCAGGGCTTTTTTCATCCAGAACTCAACGGAACTGAGTTCTGACACCTCTGAGGTGGGCACCATTGCCATTGCAAGAGAGCAAGGCAGGGGTTCATGGTGAGTTCCTCTATTTTTTTCTAGAAAAATAGAGCTGGGCACCACAGACAGACAAGTAGATGAACTACGTTGGAATAAAAGCAGTGCTGCATATGAGGAATCCAGAGCAGAACAGAAAATGATTCCTTCTTACATCCCTAGCTGTGAGTTAGAGAAGGGATGGTCAAGTGAAGAGGATAACATTCTAGTCCACTGTTGTGGAAGGTTTTTAGGGACTACTGTGAGGTATAAGGAAAGTTCTACCTATCTTGGATAATTCTGGCAGCAACCTTAATGAGTGAGAAATGAAATAATATTTGGTCTGCTGGTCATTGTGTACCAGTCAGTTGACCTGTAGCAGAATTTTGAGTCTCGGCTGTAAGGTTGCAATCCTTTGCACCTTAGCTAAGGGGTAAACTAGTAGGATCCCTGAGGGACTTGTGTCTAAATAGCCCTGGACATGCCTGAAAAACACAATAATAGGTACAAAGTGTTGTGAATGGAATCACTTTTCTCTTAAAGCATTTCCTCTCTTCAAATCTAAGTTACCTGCCTCGTGTCATGCAATAAAGTGTGAAAACAGAATATGCTGCCGTTGTTAACACAATCAATAAACGTGGAGGAGAGGAGATGAAAACATAAACCAGACTGAGACCTTTTTTCCATGCCAAGATTTTTCGGTCTTCTGTATTTTGTCATTTGTTAAACCATAAATAGTTACAAACAGAGCTGCAGTTCAGAGAGACGTTGTTTCTAACATAAACAAGGCACGGGGCATAGCTTTGAATGCCGGCCAAAGAGGACTGTAAGTTACAAAATGATATATATGTATAAAAGGCGCGTCAGACTCTAATTGAGAAACTGTAGTTGGTCACAGACAAATATAGGAAATTGTCCGAGCTCTGGAGAGCCGTTTGTATTTAGCAGAAAAACGACCTAGACTAAACCTTGAGAGGTGCTGTCCTGTATTTATGAAATTAATTTAATTCCTCATATAAAACTGCAGAAAAGGAGCAAGTTTAGTTTATATCATTGGGTGTATCATTATCCTTTGAGGAGCTTGTCTGTCCTAGTTGAGAAAGGTTAGACTCATAAAATCGACACTGAACAAATGAACTTTTAATTTAACTACAGCTGGTCGCAGGCTGCAGTACAGTAATAACTGGGATTAAATATACAGATTATTTTAAAGGAGGTTAGCTGTGGTCCACTCATTTATGAGAATAACATTTTTCATCTGAAACTGCTATGTATCTTAGTGCACAAATTAATAATTAGGTGAGATTTCCAAAAAGATAAAGGGGAAAATCCAAAAGTGGGGAAAGTACTCACATTTAAACTACAGAGGGAATTTTCTCTTTCCCCACCTGATTTTAAGAGGTTTTATTGGAGGAGTTCAGTGTGCTCAGAACTTTCTCTTTCTTCTGATTAGCTTTGAAATCATTATCCCCAAGCTATTTTATATGGGCTACTAGCACCAGAAATTATAAAAAGAAACCAAAGTGCCTGGAAAACTTTCAGACAGAAAGTGTTAGACATTGTGCATTGTACCCTGAGTGAGAGATGCATGGGAACAATAAACAAGGCTCCAAATTTTCATATCCTGAAGAGGTCAGTATAGCAACATCAACAAGGAATTATATAGGCACAATATATTACCGGCAGCCCTGAACACTTATTTTAAAACTACAGATTCTAACATTTATTACGCTGGCCACTCAAAGGATCGCACACTGTTGCAATATGTTTGCTGCAGTTCCGTAAAGCCCACATCTATCATACATGTTATGCATCACACATGTTAAATGTTTTAAAGAGGCACCTCTCCCTTTCGTCTTGAAATCCTTTTTAATATACTCAGAGAAAAGGATGCAGACATCCGCAGAGCTTTAATTATTTAGCAATAATTATTAGTTGCAAACCACTCAGACATGAGCACTTATAGACATCAGTGGGTGTGTTAAGAGCTTAGCTCTCTCCCATTGAAATCAATGGGTGTCAAAATTGCTTAACTTTGACTAGATGGTGTCCTATTTTTTTTTCATGGCTGTCGTAATTTAATTATCAGTGCCGAATTTTTGCATACAATCAGCACACATACCATCTGCGGCCCTGTACACATGGCAGAGAGTTTTAATTCAATAGATGCTCTGTGTAATAATTGCATGTGGCTGTATGCCAATAGATATACTGCATTTTTTTGTCGGTATATATAACAGATATTCACATATGAAGATGGTCATATGTGTTGATACATCTGTAGCTATAAAGCTCAATGGTGCATCTAATATTCTATTTTCATCTTGTTTCAAGATCCAAGATGAACAGTGTGCAAAACTTACCCCAGCTCTCCTGGCTGCTGTCCTTTCTTGACCTGCCAGTGACCTGTATTTTTAAAAAAGTGACATTGAAGGACTACCCTTATGCAGGAGTGAGAAGTAATTTGCTTCCAAAGCTCCTCTGCCCCAGACATGTCTAAAACACAGACTATAAACATATACTCTTGGTTTATTTTGGCTGTGGCTCCAAGTGACACCATTAAAATCATTTAGATCTTTTGAAAGTTGTCCATGCCAGCGAAGTCTGGACATCAGTAACTCAGGCACAAGAGCAAATGACAGTATTTTCCTGTTGGAAATCTGTAAATGTTTGATTGCTTGAGAAACTTGATTTTTTATAATACCCAAAGCAGTTGTTTTCCAATAAGTTCTGTGTGTGAAAAACCTAGACAGAGACCATCCATGACTCTCTTGTTCTGCATTCTTAAAAGCTTCTTCTTTCAGGCTGGCTCCATTCAATAGCAGGGACATCTTTGCACATACAAAGGGGCATGTGTGAAGAGCTTTTCCAGCCACCGTCGTGTAGTCTTGGAAATGAGGTACATATGCCTCGTAGACAGGGTGGAAAGAACTGGTGGTGGCTGCATTCAAAATGGTGCATTATTCCAGTCTCCTGACATTTCCATAACAGATAATTTCTGCATTACATTTCAGCTTGATGTCAAAGACACTTCCGGAAATCTAGGGGAATATAGTGCAAGGTTGGTGCTCATTTCCATGTTAATTACTTCCAGAGAAAATCTTTTTTGAAGTCTAGAAACCTAGGAAATCACAGAAGTTTTGTGTGATAAGTTATGTAACTCTGAAGCAGTCTGTGGCCGGAGTGCCCTTCAACAGGTACGGTATTTCTTCTCTGGTTTGGTCCTGCAGCCTTCCCACCGCCGCACCCCAATATGGGACAAGTTTTTCCTTCACCTTGTGGGCTGTTGTATGGCTGTTGCCACCAGAGGTCACAGCTGAGGGTTTGCTGACCATCATTCCAGGCCAGCCAAGGGTGCTGAGGTGTGTGTGCAGCACATGTCATGGTGAGGGTTGGCAAACCCTCACCATGACCAACTTCTGTCTGGAAACCTATGTCTCCACTGTGGAAGGATGTGTGGATCCAGAATTGGCCTCCACAGTCACTTATGGACTCACTGTTAAGACCATGTTTATGGAAGACAATCTTACTTGGCTACAAGTGATCGCCGTAGCAGCAGCAGCAGCACATGTGCTTGACAAGAAGGCATGGTGGACCTGGGCAGCTGAGGAGAAACCAGCGAAGGTGAATCATTGTACTAGCAAGAGAGCCACCACCACTTTCTGCCACTGGTGAGGTGAAAGGGAAAAGGTAAGGCAAATGAGATTTTTCTTTAAGAGTGGGGAAGCAAGCAGCGAAATGTGGGAAGTAGCTGAGAGGGAGAGAGATCCAGGCAGTGGGAAAACACAATGAGAGCAGGAAAGCATTTGGAGAGGGGTAGTTGAGGGGAAGAGAACAAGGAAAGAGGAAAGAAGAACGAGGCAGCTGGAAATTGTAAGAGGAGGAAAACAAACTAAGGAAAAAACTGAAGAAAAGAGACAAACAGGAACTCAAAAGCCCTGTGACTGTGGTGCAAATGATATTTAGCATGTCATGGCGGTATAGTGGGGGGGGGGGCAGATAATGCTGTGTGAAAGTTACATAAGAAATTGAAAAAGAAGCAGAAGTGCTTTTTTTCAGCTGGAATTTGCCGGAACTGACTTCTGGCACCTCGGAGGTGGGCACTGACATTATAAGAGAACAAGGTTCCTAGTGAGTTCTGGCACCTCTTTTTATTAAAAAAATAGCCCTGGCTATCATCACAGGGTGAGTTCCCGTTGCTCGGTCCCAGCTCCTGCTAACCTAGCACTTTGAAAACACGCCAGTGCAAGTAGATAAATAGGTACCACTCCAGCAGGAAGGTAAATGGTGTTTCCATGCGCTGCTCTGGTTTCGGTGTTCCATTGCCCGAGAAGCGGCTTAGTCATGCTGGCCACATGACCCAGAAAAACTGTCTGCAGACAAATTCCTGCTCCCTCAGCCTGTAAAGCAAGATGAGCGCCGCAAACTCAGAGTCGTCTGCGACTGGACTTAATTGTCAGGGGTCCTTTACCTTTACCTTTACCATTATAATAAGTAAAACTAATGCAATAAACCCCACACGTGAATAAACCCCTTCAAGGTTCCTTCATCTGTAGGGACAGATTTGAGAACATATCATCCAATGGGCTATTCTAAACAATGGCTGTATTCCAACATGGGATTTATTGTGCTAGGTTGTAATGTTAGCTATTCCTGTCCTGATTTCTAACATTCCTTGCACTAACTTTTAAATGGCAGGGAAGGACTGCATGCTGGGATACCGCCCCAATTTTTGCCACATGAGTGGTGGGGAACTTAAAACTGAAAATTCTTGTGATTTTTCGAGTTAAGCAAATCTTTTTTTCTGGAAACAATTAACCTGGAAATTAGTGGTAACCTTCTGCTAGATTGCACTAGATTTCCAATAGAAAGATCACATAAAATCTGAAAATTAAGAGGTATGAAAATGTCAGGAAAACGGAATAAAGTACCAGTGGAATGTAGCCAATGTGTGTTCATGTTGGAGTGAGCATGAATTGATCAGGCTGACATACAATGACTCCTGAGTGTCATTAGGAGACCAGGATCTTGTGTCTATAGAGCAGCACTTAGTACTCCCCTAGGAACACTGAGCCACAGAGCTTTGAAAACAATGCGGGGTTGTACTGCTTTCTGAGGTTGAGAGCAAGAAATCACCCTCCTTTTCATTGAGCCTTGGGAAAGTTCAGAAAGACACATGACTGCTCACTGCTTTCAAAGCTCTGTGGATTTACACTATTAGGAACTGACCATCTTACATTTTTACAATTCCCATGATAGAAATAAAATACAAATAAACAGTACTCTGAATCGGAGCAAACTCTGTGACTACAATCAGGCACCAGAACGAACGAGTTTAAGCACACGTAACTTGAAATTGGACTGTAGCCAATGCTGAAGACAAGAAAATTGGTGAAGGCCATTAGTTTAAACACAAACTCAAAGAAACAACAGAATAAAATCATAATATTGGCAAGTGTGTCTTCTTCGAACCAATGTTTTCATGTTGTCCTTGGGATTCATCTCTGTCATTTGTGGGGTGAATAATACTTCTCTCAATATGAACTCTGACTTCCCAGGCTCTCTTTCAAATGGAACTTGTGTAGCTCCTTTGAAAGATGTTCCTGGGAACTAAAATGCATGGCGGTGCTGGATGCCAAAATCAATGATTGGAATAGAGACTTTGGCTTCTTATTGACAGTAATCTGTGATCCCCTGCTGGTTAAGCTACTGTCAACAAATGTTTGATGTGTTAAGGGCTTGTTATTGGGACACAAGCCTCCTGAAGTGATTTAAGTCACTAACCTTATTCAGTACTGACTCTTTTCTCCTCCCCCCATTCCTTCTGATGAAGAACTCTGGGAAATTTCACTGAAACGAGGTCCTGTAGCATCTAACTTACTGTGAATTCTGCCAAAATTCTAGCAGTCCAGTTACATATCCCAAGTATTCTGTGATAGATCACATTTTGGATCATCCCAGATATACCATCTATAGTGCTATAGCTGCTTTTTCTGGAGTGAAATTGCAGTGGACCACCCACTCCATCTGCCATGTACAGGAGTTCCCCTCTCCCTTCCTGTGGCTCACTGATAAGAATTAATGAGCATTTGGTAGCTTTATAGTCTTTTTATTACAGCATTCTGTTACAAGCACAAACAGGCAACTCTCCGGAAGGATATCAGTTGCCTATTATGACTCCTCCCCACTTCCGCAGCAAGAAGCGTGCCAATGGGGAGTCCATCCCCCCGCGTCTCCTTTGTTCTTTGACATGCTCAGACCTCCTAGTTCGGGGGGAGGGAGGTGGTTCCCCCCCACACACACTCTCAACTGACGTATCACCCAGTTGCTTCCTCCCTTCTGGTTGCTTAGCTACTATCTCAAAGCTAGCTAGGTCCTCTCTCAACTGTGCAGATTCTGTGTCTGCCTGTCTCCCTGCTTCTGGAAACGTAGGAAGCAAAGGGGGGAGGTGTGAATATTCCCCCTCCTCTTCTGTTAGGATCTGATCTTCCTGCGATTGCATTCCCCAATCTTCCGATCCAGACCAGCCCCTGAGACCATCAGTTGCACATCACTGTTTTTGAGAAGGTGATGGTGTGTTTCCCATGGACAGGACCCATGACACAATGCTGTATGACCATAACTAACTTTGCATGAGCAAGGTCATCTGTGGCCTCTGCATGGAATTCCACCCATGCGGTATGGACTGGATACTTCCAAAGAGTTCGTGGATGACTATTTAGTCATGGCAAAACCCAATCCATGGCACGCAGCCAAAGCCTGTGAAGAGACAACTAGGTGCACATACAAAGGCCACACTGGACCCTATTTCTGACCCTATTTATTTCACTTATTGGTTTGAAATATATATAGCACTTTCCATAATTAAGACCTAAGTCCCATCATCCCTGACCATTGGCCATGCAGGCTGAAGTTGATGGAAGTTGGTCCAGCAACATCTAGAGGGCACCATGTTGGCTACCCCAATCTGGAGGCTTCCATGCAGTGGGCAGGGGGCACCACCATGGGGATTAATAATCACAAGGGAGGAGGGTCATGCTTGTGAGTAGCTTCTAAAGGTCTCTGTGTAGAAACAGAACCCTGTTTCTACACAGAAACAGTGATGATTCCAAAGTGATGATGAAAGATGAACTGCATGAGTTCATCATGACATTACTCCATAGCCACAACCCAAGGACAGAATTCTGTCCCTGGATCCCTTTACCAGGTTATGCTGAGTTTTTATCCTCGATCCTGGGCTGGGGCACCCACCCCATCCTCAGCTTTTTGACAAAGGATCCAACCCAATGCCTTTTTCCACCCAGGTTGTGACAGTTGCTATGAGGAAGGCAAAAACCCCAGATAGGCTCAATTCATCTGCAGGCAAATTCCTCCCTGGCCCTGAATACAGCAACTGAGTAATTCAACAGCAAGGCCACCCGCATGCACTGCCTGCTTACCTTTGGGAATAACCACAACATACAGGGTGGGCGAGACGTCCAATTCCTGGCTGTACTGGCTATTCACAGCCCAGTCAGCTTGTATGCCCCAGAAGTGGACCTGACTGAAGACTGGCTCTATCAGGTCCATTGCTGAAGCACCCACCAGCCCTCTAGGGCCATGACTGTCCTTTTCATATTTAATTTTTTGGCAGGCAATCCTGTCAGCCCCTGCAGCTGAGTGAGGCTGTGCAGGCAGGTCCTGCTAACCACGGCAGCTCTCCTGCAGCCACACCAAATGCTGTTGCCTGGAAAATGGGTAAGCGGTCTTTTTGTCACAAACGATAGGAAAAGTGGAAAGCCCCATTATCCCCTCATTCACTTGCTGGAGCAAGGGGGCTCCATCAATAACCTGCCTGGCTGTCAGGCTTCAAGGAATTGGCTCTCCCCCCCCCCCCAGCAGTAGATAAGCAGAACAAAGTGAACCAGTTGGAATTCTTTAATAATCACAGCAAGGGATAATGAACGTCTCCCTTTAAGAATGGCGGTGCTTCCAATTAAGGCTACACCCATTCCTCTCTCAATCCACACCACCTTCACGCCGCTTTGCTTTCTATTCAGTAACCTTTTCAGCTCTCCTAGAACATGGGGAGGGGGGAAGGGGGATGCTGTCCAACGACTGTGAATCTGTTAACCCTCTCTCTTCCAGTGTGTTTCTTCTCCTAGCTGCTCTTCATCTAGCTGTATTTCCCAGCTTTTCCCTTCTGATCTATGCCCCTCTGGAAACCACTGTTCTAAATCTATACTGCCCTCCTGCTCCTGGTGAGATTCAGGGTCGGGGGAGGAGGCAGCACCCACCATAGCTCCTCATTGTAGCCCTCCTCAGCACAGTCCCTGACACTGGCACTCTGGCAGATGATATCATTGTTCCTGCTCTGAAAAAAGTTATGGAGCTAAGCTCCTCCCCGTTACTCCTCCAATCCATCTCTGACAACCTGTCCTTCACTCTCCTGGCCCCAGCACAGCTTGTCACAAGAGATTTTCCATGGAAATCTACTCAAAACCAGCTTTGTGAGACTGTATAAGTAATCCCTTTAGGGAGGACACTCCTCCCCACAACATGCTTCAATAAACAGCCAGGCCGCTTTTAATTCAACTGTGCCTTGGGTGTATAACTGGTCATTGAATAGCTCCCTGCACCTTGGACGACAGCAGTCCTATAGAAGACAATTCTGTCTCGCAAATGCAGTAATCAAATCTCCATAGAAAACAAAAGCATGTTCCCCGATGCCTCCTTGCTAACAAAGTTTTGCCATTAAAGGGGGGGGGATAAAGCCCCCCACAAAGTAGCTCATTAGTTGCAAAATAAGGCATCAGGTTTAGAAGGTTCCACAGAAGGTGAAGACACCCAGGTCCTTGTGATAGCTTGGTGACAATTTCTATTTTAAGTGTCAAAAACAACTCGGCTATCTGAAGCAAGTCGTGTAGTATTCTCTCCTTTTAATATTCTAATCGTGAGGTGCAAAGTGAAATGGTTGCACAGTGTAATGGTGGCAAAGGAGTCTTGTGTCAATGAGACGGGAAAGGTGACAGACACAGAATGAGTCCCTAAGGTGCTCTCCAAGTGCATTGGTTAAAGATTCCCGTGGGATTTTTTTTCTCATTAGCTCTCAGACACAGTTCAGTAATTCAATAGCACCGGGTTACCGTTAGTCACAAGACCCAAATACGCTTCCTTGCATGCTTTAGCTCTCTTATTTGTATATGCGGCTTATGATTAAAAAATTACGAGGCTATCACTTCGATCTAAGTCGGTAAAATTGTTTACATACTGGGATGTGATGCACATGGCAGGAAGACGGTGGCAGGGACGGTGCTGTGACAAAAATGAAATGCAAATGAAAGAGGGGGGAAACAGATAAGATATTATCATCTGACGTAGCTTCTCTAATATGCACAAACAAAGGAGAATCTTACGCGGCCGATTTCATAAATTAGCACTACAAAACTGATAGACAAAACATATACACTGATTGACACCAACAAAATGACAAGAGTGTGGGTTTTCTTGACTCGGCTTGTTTAAAATCCCATTAAAACGGAAACATCTACATATTGAGCTAACGTGATGTGCATGCGGCGTGGGGGTGGGGAGGAACGGAGAACTTTGATAGTTAGCTAATTTTATGTGTAATTACTCCGTAAAAATGTTAAACGGAATAGGTTATTCTCATTTTTTTCCCTTGCAATTAAAAATGTACTTAGTTCTATGCTATCAAAGTTAACTGCACTCCCACTCAGCGCACGAAGGGATAATGGCTTGGGGTGTTGTCTATCTCATTACCCACCAGGTCAGGAAAGAAAGGAGTATCCAGCCCCAGTGGTCATTTAAATTCTCATTGTTACATTAAAGAAACAGTGAAGAAATCGAGGGAAACAGGAAAATTAGGCACACAAAGCTAACAGGTTATTATGCACTTTATCAGCGCAGGCACATAGAAAATGTGCTGCTGAGTACCTCCAGGATTTGGAGGGTGTGGGGGGGAGAGAGAACTTTCCAACCCATTTTCCATTTCCATTTCTTGTTTCTGTAATATGTGGAGCTGCGGACTAGTGTTTAAATGCACATCTGCACGACGGCTTCCCATGCTCGCAGCTTTGTGCTGATCTGTGCATTAATTCAGCACCCCTGGGACTTTGCCACTTCCGACTGCAGGGTGTGTGGGTGTGATTGTATGTTTGAATGCTTCCTTTGTATATCAAAAGCCCCCTGCACATGGAGAGTTAGCACGTCGCGGGGATTTTGTCTCATCCTTTCCCTGACATGCTGTCTTTCCACATAGAGGGAGCTTTAGATGTCAGGTAGAGATAGGGTAGAAATTCCATTCAGACTGCAGCTCACCCACCTAATCCTCACTTTCTGAAACAATGCGCAAACTGAAACACAACGAGCCTTCAAAATTCGCACTCCTCCGAATTTTGCAATGCATTTCTCCAGCCCGGTAATGTGTGCAAAAATGCATATGTTGTGGTAAAGTGTTCAAAACAACAACAGCACCCCACAACCATGTATTGGGGGAAATTGCTCACAGAAAGGTGTATGTTAGGCAAAATGGCAGAGAAAAAAATGTATATATTAGGAGAAATGTAGAAGGTACATTTTACCATATGTGGTGGGATTGCAAGATTATTTTTAAAAAGGGGAGGATGATATACAATGAATTGAACAAAATGTTTAAAATAACATTTGGTAAAAAACCAGAAGCTTTTTTGTTGGGTATTATAGGACAAGAGCTGCTGAAAGAAAAATGGACATTGTTTATGTATGCTACAACAGCATAAACAAGAATTTTAATAGCACAAAATTGGAAGACTGGAGAAGTACCATCCAAAGAACAATGGCAAGAAAAGTTGATGAATTATGCAGAGTTAGCAAAATTAACAGACAAGCTGCGTGAAAAGGACAATAGTGACTTTGAAAAAGAGTGTGAACCTTTTATAACATATTTGCAGAAACAAAAAAAAATGAACTCATTGGCAGGATTTAAGTAAACATTTACAACTTTATTTAAAGAGAACAAGAAGAATAACAATGGGACAGCGTAGTGTTAAATACAAACAGCAGATTGTACCATTTGATGTAACAAAACAGAAATGGAAGCTGAGGGAAGTCAGCAGGGAGGGGGGAAATTGGAAAATGAATGTTTAGTAATGATGATGGATATTTGTTGTAAGAAAGAATATCAATAAAAAATATTTTTAAAATAAAAATAAAAAAGGAGAAATGCACACCAAAGTTCAGACTGGTAGATTCTCATGATAACTTCTTTTAGAAGAAGAAGAAGAAGAAGAAGAAGAAGAAGAAGAAGAAGAAGAAGAAGAAGAAGAAGAAGAAGAAGAAGAATTACCAACTGATGTGGAAATGTGGGGAATGCAACTTAAATAAAAAACTGAAAGAAACTAAAATTGACAGATTTGCCTATCCCTAGAGGAAGAATTCAAGCAAGTAACAAGCCCTCACCTTTGCCCTGCAACATACACCTGCAAGCTGAAATGGTATAGGGTTTTTATTTTATTTTTTGTAAAATAATCTTCTTCTCCTTCCTTCTTTTTCTTACCTCCAAAGTCCAGGTGCTCATTAAACACCTTTAGAGTTACTTTTGTAACAATCGACATGAGAATGGCAATGCCAACGAGCTGGCCACTCCAACCCCTTTCAAAATGACACAACAGGCTTAATCCATTTTCATAATTATCAGCTTTCAATTTACATCTCTTAGGCTGCATTCCTATACATACTTACTTGACAGCATGTCCCACTGAACTTCTAAGAAGACACTGCACTGTTAAAATAGTTCTCCGGGGCTATTTTCTCTCAGTGCTTGTTGAATAATCTTTCAACTTTAATGCTTTAATGCTTTCATTGGAATGTTGTTCTCTACTCAGGTAAAATAAATGGTTAAGAATTGAATATGGTGATATTGCACCAGTTATGGAAAATGATTGTTTTGAGACTATTGTTTTGTTGTTTCTGATTAAGTATTGGGGGTTTTGTAATGCCCTTGAGTGTTAGTCAATGTGGTTGGGAGTGAAACTGTTGCCAATGTATGTGTCATTGATTATAAACCACTTTGTGTGTGGCATGTGCTGAAAAGAGGTTTTTTTTAAAAAAAAAATTAAGCCTGATTTTACTTTTTCATGGGTTTGGTCTTCCATCCAAGTGACTGGCAAAATCCACTCCTGATTACCTTTACCAGTTCTGTAAGTCCCAGGTCCCAAATAGATTTTTTATAAAGCATGAAGAACACCTGGGGAAAGTAGCTCCCATCCCATTGAAGACTGCTGTGCTTAATGCAAGAAGCCAGTCCTGTAACACACTGGGGATAGTGAACTTGTGGACCTCCAGAACTTCAACATGTGTCATCTCCAGCCAGCATGCCCAAGGGTCAGGGATGCTGGGCACTGCAGTTTAGCAACAACTGGAGCACCACCTGTTCCCACTGCTGCTGTAGCCCGGTCTCACCTTCTAATCATTCTTGTAAGCCTTGTGGGGGGATTAGCATGGACTGAAGAACACTTGGTCCCATATATTTTAGATACTGGTGCTGGAGACACTGTTAGAAGAGTAGCCAACGTGGTGCCATTCGAAACGTTTGCCATGTTGGTTATGTTTAATGGGAGCTAGAGTTCAACAACATCTGCAGGGCAGCACATTTGCTACCCCTGCATAAAGACTTGCCCATAGACAGAATCAAGTCTCCTTAAAAAAAAAACCCAGCAAAAGTACAACAATTTCTCAAGTTCCCCATCCCCCCAAGCTTTAGAATTAGGAGTACAGTGGAATTCTTGGTTTCGGAAGCCGAACGATTCAGAATCTGAACTCCAAAAACCTGGAAGTGAATGCTTCTGTTTTCGAACGGGCCTCGGAAGTAAAATGTCTTCAGAGGCGCTTTCCTCCATTTTCTCAATGGAATTTGCTGACAGCCCATTGAGCCTTGGTTGCTGAATGCTTTGGAAGTCTAATGGTCTTCCAGAACGGATTATGTTTGACAACTGAGGTTCCCCTGTATAACTGTGATCCCTATGCTTTGTATTGTTCATTTATTATAGACAGAACCTTCATACAATTTGGTGGTGTTTGTGGAACATGAAGCACAAATCCTAATATCCACTGTCATCTGCTGGAATCAAAATTTCTCATGTGGGAGGAAAAGGAAAGAAAAAAATTATTTAGCACAGAGCATGCAAGACAGACCTAGAAAAAAGTCACCCCCAGACTTTAATATTGGGGACAGGAAGAGTTGCTCCCAAATAAACATTGGCGCAACTTGGTATCGTTTCGGGGTTCTGCACAGATTCATCAATGACTTCTGGGTTGTAAATATTTATAAGTGGTTCACATTAAAGTAGTTGTCAGTTGCAGCTACAGCACATCACCTTCTGTCACTCCCAAATATCAGGGGGCCTGATTCAATCACACTCTTGTCAGGCTACCTTTCTTCTCCTGAATACCCAAGTCCCTAAACACAACAAAATATAAATGAATGAAAAGTGCTAATGATGCATCATTACCAAGAGGTATCCAGTTTTTTAAGGTCCTTTGCTGACTAAATTTTAAATTAGCACAATTATTCAGTGCATTCCCGGAGGCATCGTTGATTATGCTTAGCTGCTGTACAGAGAGACACCGAGCAAAGAAAATATATAGTGCAAGTCGGGTGTCCTACAGTAACAACACAATGCAGATGCTTTCACAACCTTCAGCTGGAAAATTCATCCTATAAAAAGAACATAAAGAAGCAAATTAATAATGGCAGCAAAAGGTCTTTAAAAAAAAAGAAAAAGAAAACCTAGCTTCTAAAGTCTGATATCTGAAGCAATACTAGTAGCATAACCTTGAAGTTCTCGGGTTGATTTCTACTTTTTATTACATAGGCTGAATTTCATCCTGACTTTATTTTCTGCTGGAGATGTGAAATTTGGTCCTCAAAAAATCCTCTAAGGAAGAGGAGACTTTGCAGAGAGCATTTGGCCGCATGGATTGTACTGATTTTGCAACAACCATTGTGGGGCACCTTTTCTTAGATCCGTGAAATGCTATTTTGAGCTTGGTGGTGGGTGGAAAGGGGACATCAGGCATATGGTGCTTTTCATGAGCAAACTAGCTTATAGCTAGGCACACAGTGAAGGCTGCTTAAGCCGACAGAACTCACAATGGGCATATTTGCAAGCCTCCCTCATGATATTGTGACAAATCCAATTTTGCCAATGGAAAACTGTGACTTGAGAGAGACTTGGCTAAGATCATGCAAAAAACAAAACAAAAAAGCCTACAGCTAACATAGAGTTGGCTTGCCTGCGTTCCAAGAGACGCTCACAATTTTGTCAATGGGACCATAATCAAGTTTTTTTTTTAAAAAAAGGTCAGTAAGGACCCAGTTGGGATGCAAATGGCGCTGTGGGTTAAACCACAGACCCCAGGACTTGCGGATCAGAAGGTCAGCGGATCGAATCCCCGTGACGGGGTGAGCTCCCATTCCTCGGTCCCTGCTCCTGCCAACCTAGCAGTTTGAAAGCATGTCAAAGTGCAAGTAGATAAATAGATACCACTCCGGTGGGAAGGTAAACGGTGTTTCCATGCACTGCTTTGGTTTGCCAGGAGCAGCTTAGTCATGCTGGCCACATGACCCAGAAGCTGTACACCAGCTCCCTCAGCCAATAAAGCGAGATGAACGCCGAAACCCCAGAGTCAACCACGACTGGACCTAATGGTCAGGAGTCCCTTTACCTTTTTAAGGACCCAGTCATCTCCAAGGCCAGCTTTATGCCAATAGGGGCCTCAGGCAAGGTACCATCCTCCATTTGAGCAGCTTTTAAATTCCTTGTTTGCTGTGTTTTATTGTGTAACACTCTTCCAGGAGATAACACCTACACTGTTTGCTTGTAGATGTTAAGCAGGTTATTCAAAAATGCTTTTAACTCATTACTTCCCTTTCCTTTTGCTGCTCTATAGTGCAAGAACACCCCTCTTGCAATGCGGTGACACTTAAAAACCAGAACAGAGCATCTAATAAAGCAGAATGATGTACGGAAGGCAGACTATAGATCACCTCTAATGCACTATTATTGTATCAGAGACATGTTGCAGAATATACATGCAAAAAAGCTACCAATCTGGAGAGGCCCATTCTGACATAGCATGGGGAAGGAAAAGTTTCTGCCTTCACTTTCAGGATCATCTTAGTCTTGCCCTGGGCAATCTAATTTGGGAGGAAAGGAAAGTTGTTCCCAAGCTACTTGCATCACTCATTCCCCCAGCTCCTTGAATCTAGCTGTGCTGTTGCAAGAAAGCTCAAGAGTCAAAAGGTGAAGGCACTTTTATCTATCAGCAGTTCTGGTATCAAGAGTCTCCCTATATTGATCAAGGTTATGATTCTGGATAAATATGGTGGTAGAAGAGATTTTGTGTGCACCGTGAACATTCTGATCACATGGGCATTGTACAGCTGTCATCATGAAATCCTATAGCAGGCGTAGCCAATGTGGTTGTTGGACTGTCACCCCATCATCCCTGACCATTGGCCATGATGGCTGGGGTTGATGCAACATCTGGAGTCCAGCAACATCTGGAGGACACCACACCCCTGACCTATATGTTTTGGTAATATCTAATACCAAAACAGACCATTGAAAAATCAGATTGCAAAATCGAACCTTTTGGAGAGCGTAGGCAGAGAAGAAGCATTTTATTATCATACAAAATGTTGAGAATATTCTTAGAAGCATAGAATTGTAGAGTTGGAAGGAACTCTGAGGATCGTCTGACTGCAACACCCTGGATGGCTGATTTGTGTGTGTGTGTGTGTGTGTTTGTGCATAATAGCCCAATGACATCAGCATCAAGCCCCAATGCACAGCTGAGCTTTCATGTGCAGAGGCCTCACTTCCACTAAAAACTCTTAAAAGCTTGACTTTCAAGCGGCTTTAAAATTCAAATCAGTTCTGGCCATATTTAATCTTAGACATGTTAGTTTAACACCAAGCCAAGCCAGACCTTTTAATGTTCAGTAGCCATGATATAAAATTCTTCGCCAGGTTGCACCAATAAATTCAGAGCAGTGTGATTCTCGGCAGTCGCAGTGAAGGTTGTGAAATTAAGAAACAGTTAGTAGAGTATAGTTTCTCCAAACACTAATGTCCTTCTTCTCTCTCTCCTCACTCCCCATTTCACTGGGAGTTGGCCATGATCTGAGACACTCTATAGAGTCCCAACAGGGATCTATACAACTAGGGAATCACTATTTGGATGTTCTTAATGCAGAAGCATACACATTAAGAATACAGAGGCAACTCAAGCACCTGACAGCATGGACATTTTAAAACAAGCATAGCGTACTCAATGTAGGCCAGATTTTCTCCACAAGAAGGCTGGCAAATCAGTGGTTCTTTTTTATTCAATAATTTATCAACCACACTTTCATAAACAATATCACAAGGTGATACATTGACTAAAAACAAAGTATTACGATAAAACATAAAACACATTGCCTGTCAGAGACGGGACTGAGGAGGGATGGTGGAGACCGCCGCCCCCTCCTCCTGCACTTCCCAGAGAAGATGGAGACAATATAGATTTAGAACAGTGGTTTGCAGAAGGTCACCGTTCAGAGGCTGCAGAGCGGAGAAGCTGGGAAATATTGGGAGAGGAGCAGGAGGAAGAAGAAGCACCAGGGGAGACAGCTGACAGACTCAGTGTCTTTGGAAAGCATTCCTGACCTGCCTCCCAGCTTTGAGAGTAGGAGAACAGAAAGCTCAGAGGCAGAAAGCACAGATTAGCCAACATAGGAATGATGTATAATAGGATAGACGGAGGGGGTGGGACTTTATTCGGAGCAATGCCATTATCCGAGAAGGGACATCCTACGTCTCTCTCTGTGAATATTGAGTAAAATACCTTGGTAAGAATGTCTTGTTTTCCCATTTCTGGCAGCACAGCCTCCACTAAAGCCACTGCCACAGGTATGGCCTTCTCCTCCACTGGTCCCACAGCTATACTTTCTGAAGCCAGCTTCTGGAAGTGCCATGACAGAAGGAAGAAGAAGGGTGGAGTCATGTGGGGGCAATGTAAGTTTTCTTCCTTTTTTCTGGTCCCGTGCTCTGGTGTCTTTTGGCCCCACACTCTGGTGCGTTCAGAGCACAATGGGCCAAACAGGACATCTGGGATTAGGATCAGAAGCTTCTGTCAATCTGATGTCCCACTTAAAACAGGACAGTTGTGCAGTATGCATTGATGAGAGCTGGTTGGCCAAGAATCTGAGATTTATTTGCCAGTGTCTAAAACCAAGCAGGAATGGCTCCTGCTGAACCTATGACAGCAAGGAGTTCCACAGAGCAGGGCCTGAAACACTAAAGGCATGATGGCTGGTAAAGGCCAGCTGAACTTCAGGGGTGTGGAGAACCACAATAAGTGTCCCATCAAGAGGTTCTAGGAGCAGTCTGACTGCTGCATTCTGCACTCACTGCAGCTTCTGGACCAGATACAAGGGTAGCCACACATAAAACGCATGTGATGCAGAAAGAACAAGAAGCTTGAGTTTCCTTGTACTTCCTGTTCTTTAGCACTTCTTCTCATCTAAACTAGAATGTTTAGGTGTGCATAATAATAATAATAATAATAATAATAATAATAATAATAATAATTTATTTATTTATACCCCACCCATCTGGCTGGGTCCCCTCAGCCACTCTGGGCGGCTTCCAACAAAACACTAAAATACAACAACCTATTAAACATTAAAAGCTTCCCTAAACAGGGCTACCTTTAGATGTCTTCTAAAAGTTTGGTAGTTATTTTTCTCTTTGACATCTGGTGGGAGGGCGTTCCACAGGGCAGGCGCGACTACCGAGAAGGCCCTCTGCCTGGTTCCTTGTAACTTGGCTTCTCGCAGCGAGGGAACCGCCAGAAGGCCCTCGGCGCTGGACCTCAGTGTCCGGGCAGAATGATGGGGGTGGAGATGCTCCTTCAGGTATACTGGACCGAGGCCATATCACAAACTTGTGATATGTACCCATATCACAAACTTGCTGATATGCTGGTGCAACTCCCCCCCCCCCAACAACCCTATTTTGAGTATGTCGGTAGGTTGGTCATCTGTATCATCCAACCAAGTGGTAGAGATAATTTCACTACCCCTATTATAGTGAAATTGGTCCTGCTGGGGAGGCTGAATAGTGAGACATTTCCTGTACCTGCCGTGTTTGTACCACATCTGAAAGGACTCCAAGTCACTCTTAAAAAGAATAAACTATTTGCTCTTTGCTGGAATGAAGGGCACGTTTTTGCCTCCCAGGTTCTGAACATGCTGGTTTCAGGTAAACAACGCTATGGAGAAGGTGCTTACCCCTACAAGAACGCCGGTGATCGCACTATTATTTTGACAGGGGAAAGCAGATGTGTGGGTTAAGTATGGGAGCAATTCAAATGTCCATAGTAAACTGCAGGGGGGTGGGGGCAGAGGGAGCTCGGAGAGCAGCAGCTTTAAAGTAATTGACTAATACAGTAAGGATATTAAAGTCATTTAGTGCCAAAAGGGAACACACTGATCCTTGACCCTTAGCCACTTTGGAGTAATCTAGTATTCAATCCAGCGTGTAATGACTGCCAGGCCTGTCAATCCTCCGGGCTCTCCAGTCAAATGCCTGTGGCTACTATTGGCTTATGGTAAAAGGACAGAAATGCAAGGAAATGGCTCTCAATCAGCCTATGATGTGATAATGTTATTGCTCCAATGTATTCTGTATTGTCCCTGCATAGTTTAGTCTGTTGAGACCCATGTCAAAAATTGCCCTCGCTTCCCAGAGGTCTTTCCCCCCCAACCTTTAGTAATACAAGAGGATTTGAATGGAAAGGGGTAACCTGCTCGACGAATTGCTTCCTCTCTCTCTCTCTCTCTCTCTCTGTGTGTGTGTGTGTGTGTGTGTGCGTGTGTGATGATGGCGAATTCTGAAGAAAACAGAAATGGTAGCAAAATTGCTAATGTTTGCTTATTTGTCCCATGTCTAGAACAGAAGCCCATCGAGTGAAAGCAATTAGCATTTATTTATTTTGTTTTATTTAACAAAATGTGCATACCACCTGATTTTAAGAAAACTTCTATGCAGCCTACAAATGATATAAAATAAAACATTATCGTTAAGGGATAAAACAGTTTAAAAGAAGGATTTAAAAATGTTCAAAAGATGGTTAAAGTCCATAGTAACTAAAAATAAATAAAACATGCAGCTTCTATGTGTTTGGATAGACTTGCCTAAACAAAAAAAATTTTTAAGCTGGCACCAAAAAGCATATAGTGGTGTTTGCTGTTGTTGTGTCTTTCAGTCCACAAATGATACAAAAGTGATTATGCCCCCCACAAAATTTGTACTGCATCTCCTTTGCAAAGATGCAAATGGAGTGAAATAACCTAATGATAATATTCACTTATGCAATTATGTAATTCTGCAACAGGAGAAAACAAAGAGCAGTGGAATGGAAACAGTACTGCTTGCGACGAAAACGGAGCAGAATGGAAAATGATGCCTTCTTACATTCCTAATACACACAGAGACACATTTCAATAATAACCTGAAGGCAATGGGAGAAAGATTTGCATTGGAACAGGTGAGCTACTTTTCTGATCAGTGAATGCTTGCTTCTTATTTGCCCACCTGGCACAATATTATGTCATGAAATTGGCACAGAAGTGTGTGGCTCGCAAGTATACAAGCTGTAAGGTTTGGTAGCCAGATAGCCAGAGAAACTTGATTTACAAGAGGCACAGTTACATTTATTTTTACTTTTACATCTGGTCCATAAGAAAGGTATGTGGAAGTCAGGGTCAAATTAGACATGACAGCCACGTGTTTCGCTCCACGGCCCCTGCCCCATGTCATTGACTCTCTGGCGCCACCTACTGTTGGCCTGCCAGCCTTCTGCCCTACCAGCCCCAAAGAGCAACCAGCCCTCATTGGTCATAACTTGGTTGGTTCTACAAGAAACTGTGTATGTCATTAGGTAACATCCTCCGCTCTGTCCTTTCACTATTGCAGACACCTAGTGAGTCAAATGAAAGCTTGAGTGTCCTCGTTTTTGTTAGAGAACAGGGAGGTTATATAAGAGGCCCCTTTGCTTAATTCTGTTCTTTATGACCCTCCCTGTCTCACCGCAGAGAAGGTGCAGAACAAAAATAAAGGAACATCTCTGGAGAAA
This sequence comes from Podarcis melisellensis, assembly GCF_964234715.1. NCBI lineage: Eukaryota > Metazoa > Chordata > Lepidosauria > Squamata > Lacertidae > Podarcis > Podarcis melisellensis. Next base: position 23,231,013 of record NC_138542.1, read on the forward strand.
CAGTTTGCTGATAACTTCAAAAGAACTTCAGTGTTAAAAACAAGTCACCTTTGGAAAAGAAGAAGGGGGAGAAGTCCTCTCTGTCCTCTCGCAGTTCAGTGCCCCAAAGTCATTATTCAAGTAATCTATTTATAAAACCATTTTTTTCCACGACAATAATATCCCTTACCCTTGAAAAACTATATATTTGTGGACAGTTTGAAGGGCTGAATCACATAGAGAGGGGATTGGTTTTTCCTTTTTGATATCTTTTGAATTGATGGAGCTCCTCAACCACATTGAGCTGGTTGATGAGATGACTTTTCAAAATTAGTTTCCACGTGGTTAATAGTTGTCTTCTGGAAGCACATGGGCGATGTAAATGAGTGGAATGGCCACACCCTAAAAATGCTAGGTTGCTATTGTCATGCACACTGATCTATGAGCTTTTCAGTGTGGCTTCTTCCAATCTAGTTGTGGGAAAGATGCTACCTCCATCACCTTAGTGCAGTGATAGAGAACTTATGGCCTACCAGATGCTGTTAGGCTAAAACTCTCATCACCTTTGACCATTGACCATTGACCATGCTGTTCGAGGCTGATGGGAATTGGAGTCCAACATCATTAGGAAGGCCATAGGTTCCCCTTCCCTATTCTAGTGGATGATCAATGCTTGAAAATAGACATGATGCAGGCAACCCAACATTCATGTGGTGGTTATGTTCTGAGGGACACGGGTGGCGCTGTGGGTTAAACCACAGAGCCTAGGACTTGCCGATCAGAAGGTCGGCGGTTCGAATCCCCGTGATGGGGTGAGCTCCCGTTGCTCGCTCCCTGCTCCTGCCAACTTAGCAGTTCGAAAGCACATCAAAGTGCAAGTAGATAAATAGGTACCACTCCAACGGGAAGGTAAATGGTGTTTCCGTGCACTGCTCTGATTCGCCAGAAGCGGCTTAGTCATGCTGGTCACATGACCCGGAAGCTGTACGCCGGCTCCCTCGGCCAATAAAGCGAGATGAGCGCCGCAACCCCAGAGTCGGCCACGACTGGACCTAATGGTCAAGGGTCCCTTTACCTATGTTCTGAGGCACTGCACACTGCACAGTGAAATTGTGAATACTTGAAACACCATTGGAAAAGCCTGCAAACTGCCTGTTCCACTTCTACCCTACTCCTGCCCCCGCCATGCCCCATTCTGCTGCTTTTGATGATTTTTTTGGATCACTTCCAGGTTCGGCGCAATGTGCGTATGTGTGGTTGCACACATATTGAACATGCATAAATGGGGGGGTCACCTGTATGGGTGTTTTGACCTCTCTGTGGCTTTTGATACCATCAACCAGAGTTAGCCAATGTGGTGCGTGCCCCAGAAGTTGTTGGACTAAAACTTCCATAATCCTTGACCAATCACCATGCTAGTTAGGGCTGATGGGAGTTGTACTCCAGTGGCATCTGAAGGGCACCACGCTTCCCCCTGCCATTGTATCCTTTTGATAAGGTCAACCATGGTTGCCTTTCTGTTTTACAGTGGCTCTGGTCCTTTCTGAAGGATGGATTTCAGACGGTAGTGCTAAAAGACTACTGGTCTACCCCATGGTCTTTGATTTGCAAGGTCCCACAGAAGCCTATCTCGTCCCATGCTATATAACATGCATGTGAAATCAGCCAGATATCGGCAGTGTGCTGTCACCTTTATGCTGATGACAGGCAACTCTTCCTTTCCACCGACCATGAAATTTGCTGGGTGACCTTGGGCCAGTCACCATCTCTCAGCCTATCCTTCTACACAGGATTGTTGTGAGGATAAAATGTACAAGGGCAGAATGAGCTCCTTGGATGAAAAGTGGAGTATAAATTTAATAATACATAAAACGTGAACGCCTTGCCAATTCCTGGATTGAAAGGAAGGGAGTCAGGTGGGAAATAAATGTAAGAATAAAATAAAATGTGAGTAAAACAAGAAGGCAAAGATAAAAGACTCCTGGAAGGTTAAGTCCAGTCAAAGGTGACTATGGGGTTGTGGATCCCTTCCAGTCGGGATTCAGGCCTCATCATGGGACTGAAACTGCCTTGGTCGCACTGGTTGATGATCTCCGGCGGGCTAGGAACAAAGGTGAGAGCTGTTTCCTAGTTCTGCTGGATCTCTCAGCGGCGTTTGATACCATCGACCATAACATCCTTCTGGACCGTCTTGAGGGGCTGGGAGCTGGGGGCACTGTCATACAGTGGTTCCGCTCCTTCCTCCTGGGCTGTGTTCAGAAAGTGGTGGTGGGGGATGAGTGTTCAGACCCCTGGGCTCTCACTTGTGGGGTGCCTCAGGGTTCTGTCCTCTCCCCCATGCTTTTCAACATTTACATGCAGCCGCTGGGAGAGATCATTAGGAGGTTTGGGCTGGGTGTTCATCAGTATGCAGATGATACCCAGCTCTACCTCTCTTTTAAATCAGAACCAGTGAAGGCGGTGAAGGTCATGTGTGAGTGTCTGGAGGCAGTTGGAGGAAGGATGGTGGCTAACAGATTGAGGTTGAATCCTGACAAGACAGAAGTACTGTTTTCGGGGGACAGGAGGCGGGCAGGAGTGGAGGATTCCCTGGTCCTGAATGGGGTAACTGTGCCCCTGAAGGACCAGGTGCGCATCCTGGGAGTCATTTTGGACTCACAGATGTCCATGGAGGCACAGGTCAAATCTGTGTCCAGGGCAGCTGTTTACCAGCTCCATCTGGTACGTAGGCTGAGACCCTATCTGCCTGCGGACTGTCTCGCCAGAGTGGTGCATGCTATGATTCTCTCCCGCTTGGACTACTGCAATGCACTCTACGTGGGGCTGCCTTTGCAGGTGACTCGGAAACTACAACTAATCCAGAATGCGGCAGCTAGACTGGTGACTGGGGGCAGCCGCCGAGACCATATAACACCAGTCTTGAAAGACCTACATTGGCTCCCAGTACGTTTCCGAGCACAATTCAAAGTGTTGGTGCTGACCTTTAAAGCCCTAAACGGCCTCGGTCCAGTATACCTGAAGGAACGTCTCCAGCCCCATCGTTCTGCCCGGACGCTGAGGTCCAGCTCCGAGGGCCTTCTGGCGGTTCCCTCATTGCGAGAAGCAAAGCTACAGGGAACCAGGCAGAGGGCCTTCTCGGTAATGGCGCCCGCCCTGTGGAACGCCCTCCCACGAGATGTCAAAGCGATAAACAACTACCTGACATTCAGAAGACATCTTAAGGCAGCCCTGTTCAGGGAAGTTTTGAATGTGTGATATTTTAGTGTATTTTTGGTTTCTATGGAAGCTGCCCAGAGTGGCTGGGGAGGCCCAGCCAGATGGGCGGGGTATAAATAAATTATTATTATTATTATTATTATTATTATTAAATTATTATCTAGCTTTTTGAGGTTGAGGGAGCCGGCGTTTGTCCAAAGACAGCTTTCAGGGTCATGTGGCTAGCATGACTAAACCGCATCTGGCGCAACAGAACACCATGACAGAAGTCGGAGTGCATGGGAACGCCGTTTATCTTCCTGCAGCAGCAGTACCTATTTATCTACTTGCACTGGTGTGCTTTCAAACTGCTAGGTTGGCAGGAGCAGGGACCGAGCAACGGGAGCTCACCCTGTTGCGGGGATTCGAACCGCCGACCTTCCAATCAGCAAGCCCAAGAGGCTCAGTGGTTTAGACCACAGCACCACCCTCTCTCTATTTTTTACCCTTTAAAACATGAGCACCTTGAAGTGCAAGAGAATAAAGGTTTAAATATATAAATGGGAACGTTCAATCTAGATGTATGGGAGTACTTTCGAAAGGCTGTTTAACTGCACAAATATTGGTGATGTCTCCACTTCATAATGGACATTTAAAAGGGCCCCAGAGGTTCATTCAAGGCTTTTCTTCTAGGCTTGCAGATTGGTCTTAGAGAGGAAGATTTCAGAGCTTCTCCTTCATCACTGAATAATCACAACTGAGCCATACCCTCTCAGCTCCTAGGACAAAGTAGAGGCAGGGCTTCCAGATCGGGGGCAGAATGAACAGGTCGGGACACTGATTCCAGATTCTCTCATTTTACAAATTAAGCACAGGTGTGTGCACCTTTTTGACTGGTTCTGTGATGTATTAAATCAGAACTTCTGCATCTTGATGTTTCTCATTCCTCACTCTTTTCAACTCCCCCTACCCCTTCCATGTTCCTTGTCTCTCCCCCCCCCCCTTCTGTCTCTCTCTCTCTCTCTCTCTCTCTCTCTCTCTCTCTCCTGACACACAGGCACCTTCAGCCTTCACAATGAATGAGTCCTGATAAATGTCTTTCTGTCTACACCAAGAAGCTTTGGGGGAAATAGATATTAATTTAATTCTTGTGCCCTTAGCCTCCCATCCCCAACAGGAGTCAATTAAATGGATGCAATGTTTCAAAAAGAGCTTCCAAAGGATGCAGTTGATCACATTAAGGGCATCATTGCTTCCACATTTGCCAGATAAATCGAGACCCAAGATCCTGTTGCCCCTGGTCCTCAGTAGGTCATCTCTGTGACATATTCCTCAGCGAGGACAGCAGCCTGACTTTCTTCCTTGAAGTACCTATTACTAAAATGTGGGGTGGGGAGAGTGCGCTGGAGAGACTTTGGGTAGCCTTTACATTAACGGTATGGGGGGGAAAGGTCTTTTTACAGATGCAGGGCTTTCTTATTTAAACGACGTTATGGAGCCACAAAATGCCGTAGAGGAAATAGGTCAGGCATAGCTTAGATGCCCACAAGCACTTGTAGCATGAAGCACTCTCAAGCTACATCTGTCTGTCTGTTCCAATAATAAAGATCTTTTAAAAATTTGAGTTAATAAATCTATAAAATAACTCAAGGGGTACCTATGAACCTGAAGTTCTTCTCTCTTTTTGTTAAGCCTTTGGATAAATCACTAACCTCCAAACACTCCGAAACTAGATAAAATTACTTATTCATATAAGTGTTTATATATACCCTGTGTTTATTCCATAAACAGATTTCAAAATCCAATCAGGCTTTGAAAGGTACATTCATAAGTGAATACACACCACACACTCACACAGACTATTTTACTTTTATTACTTTGGAATAAAAATGCAAATGATTTTATTAGCTTGATCATGGCACCAAATACACACACAACTGAATTTTTAAAAAGGAAAAAAAAGGAGGGAAGAAAAATCAGAACTCCTGAAAATAAAGCAGTTGCAGCCTATTAATTTCCCCTTTGACACTTTTTAAAATTCCCAGCCAAAAAGAAAAGAAACAGCATGAATACTGTCAATATATCACAACAGCCACATTAGGTTTTGTGATATACATCATAATATAAAGAGCGCGATTAGAGCACAACCTGGGAACCATTAAATCATTCTAAATCACTGTTACATTCCATTAGTGTCAATGGTGAAACCACATAATAGGCTTTATTACAAACTTCACCTTGGTAGGCCATTGTCTCTAATAACCACTTCACTGCGATGGGGTATCAGATCCAGAAATCCAGGGAGATAATAAAGGCTCCCTTATTTCTTTTTTTTATTGGATAGGTAAAGTTAAATTTAGCTGAAAGTTTTAAAAAAAACAAAAAAACAAAAAACCTAACATTTGGATGTACTTGGGTGAAAAGAACAGCGATTTAGAATGAAAACTTTTGAGAAAATACTTTGTAAATCTGAGATAAATTTGAAAATTCAAGACAATCCCAGAAAAAGTTAAAATATTTTGTTTTATAACTGTTTTTTAGCCAGTTTCCCTTACGGTATATAGACTGTGACACTTCTGGGTTCTTCTATTCAGCTGATCTGCCAATCTGTTGCTGCATCAGGGCAAATGATCCACCAGGTTCCTTTCCACTCAAAAGATCTGACCATTATAACTGTGTTCCTTGTAACTGGGTGTGAGGCTCCCTAACACAGCATGGACCATTGGAACGTCTTCTCAGATCTTATCCGAGTACATGTACCGATGGCGCCTAGAATGCAGAATTTGCTTTGTCCCACTGCCTGCCAACAATGTACTACTGAGCAAGCGTCCATCTTTCACACACTTTAAGGTTTCAAGTGGAAGAAACCCAAAGACACTCATGACTCCACTCCTTCCTATAGAAGGGCTGGAGCATTGAAAGATAGTGGGTGAATGTAGACAACCATTGACTAAATGTTAACTCACCACCACACACCATATTGTCCTGTCAAGTGGTGGTGAGAATTTTAACACACACCTTTTCAGAAAGCAGGGCTGAACAATACACACAACTGGCTTTCCAAATGAATGTTATTTCACTCTGTTATTTCACTCTGATCAGAAGCACCTGAGTGGAACCAATCCCACTGGGATGGGGATTTAACACCAAATTTTAACGTAGCCAAATGAGAGCCTGATTGTTCCTTTGCAGCTTTACCTGACATCACATATGACATCAGATGTGGGAAATATGGATATAGTTGGGGAGAAATGGCTTGGTGGGCCAAATTATTACCTCTGCTGGGCCTAATTGGCCCACAAGCCATAAATTCCCTACCTCTGAAATAATGCATTCAGGGATTGCAATGTTGACGAGGTCCTTCTTCCTTTCCACTTCTGGGTTACTCCTCAAGGGATGGTGAGAATAACTTGTCACTATTCCTTGCATTTCAGATGATGGTGTGTCTAGATGTCTCTAGGGGATGGTGTACACCTCCCTACCAATATTAAACAATATTCACTATTACTGCATGAGCCTGTTTTGAAATTAACATGCCTCTAACATCAGTTCTTTCAGAAATATCATTCCATTATTTCTCCCATGTTATGAAAACTGTGCTTCTGAAAAATGAAATAAAAACTATTATATAAATAAACACACATTTCCTTAATGCAGTGTATATGTGCTTTTATATTGTGACACTTTGAATAAACTAGGGATCTTGAGATATAAGGTGCCTGCTAATTTTTGAACCACTGCTAGGCTTTAAGGTGCTGCTTTCTCCTGAGTCTGGCCCATATTGTCTACTCAGAGTCTGGATCTAGACACATCAAAAAAGCATTTCAGGAAAACACGTTGTAAACTTTATTGTGGGAAATCACGTTGGCAATAGACGGGACTCCACAGCACCACCTGGTGTCACAGTGTTATAACGCATATAAAATGCTTTTTCTTTACTACTGTAGCTGAGTCGTGACTGTCAGCAAAGGCTGTCTGGTCCAAGTCTGGTTCATAAATAAAGGACCATAAGAAAGGAGAGCAGGGGACTTGAAGTTATCCCTCAACTAGTAGCACATACACAGTAGACAGAGTAGGCACATGGGCTTTTGGGAGTGATGTATAAATAGCAGCCACCCTAGTTGTTGTCATTGTTGTTATTTATTAGGTTGTGAGCTATGTGTCCTCCTAGCACCTTTACAGAGTAGACCCCACACCAGCCATCAGCAACTATTTTGTGCCCAATGCACATTTGCAAACTGCACACACCATAATCTAGTTTGTTGGCCACAACAGAAGACATCTTTCAAGGCTAATTTCAGAGGTGAGAGGAGACACTGTGGGAGCCTGAGAAAGCCTCTGTGGCCACATGGGTGCCACGTTTGTGACTTGCACCTTCTCTCTTTCTGTGGCACATTACAGTATGGGTTGTTCAGACTGACTGTTGTGGTAGACTTGCTAGCATTTTCTTCCTTCCAACTCTATTGTGAAATGGCTCTGCCTCTGGGGCTCCCTTTCCCCACAAGTCTTCTCTGCATTACAAATGCTTTGGCTGGAATGCTGAGGGAGAAAGACACAAGGGCAACCCTCTTGTCTTGAAATATCTTCTTCTGAACACTGCCTGGAAGCTGCATTTGAACTAGTCAAGCTGATGTGACTCCTGAGCCACAGTTTGACCACCCCTGCAGCCGTATTTCATGCTGCTGCTTTATGACTCTGTCTTAGAAGACTGAGTGTTTAACCATGTATCTCATCCTATTAACCCAGCCATATAACCTTGAGCTATCTAGGCTTCCAGTTGACAACACAAAGCATCTTCCCTCTAACATGTGTATTAGCCATTGAGGGCAAACTTCTAGCTGAGACAGGGTAAAATGTTTCAAATAGCTAACATGGTTAGGATAAAGTGTGTACCCTGAACACCTCCAGCAGAGATTTTCCTTCTCTGAAAAAAGTACTACTTGCTTAGCCATATGAATTGCATCGGAGGCTGTTCTCACTGATAATAATAATAATAATAATAATAATAATAATAATAATAATAATTTATTATTTGTACCCTGCCCATCTGGCTGGGTTTCCCCAGCCACTCTGGGCGGCTTCCAACAAAGACCAAAAATACACTAAAATGTCACACATTAAAAACTTCCCTGAACAGGGCTGCCTTCAGATGTCTTCTGAATTTCAGGTAGTTGTTTATCTCTTTGACATCTGATTGGAGGGCGTTCCACAGGGCGGGCGCCACTATTGAGAAGGCCCTCTGCCTGGTTCCCTGCAGCTTTGCTTCTTGCAATGAGGGAACTGCCAGAAGGCCGTCGGAGGTGGACCTCATTGTCCGGGCAGAACGATGGGGGTGGAGACACTCCTTCAGGTATACTGGGCCAAGGCTGTTTAGGGCTTTAAAGGTCAACACCAACACTTTGAATTGTGCTTGGAAACGTAATGGTACATTTATTCCTGCATCTATTGCAGGAAGTTTATTCCCACCATATCATGCTTTCTCCTACATAGGTCAACAGAGACATTTCTCCCTAATAGAGAGAAGAGGCTATATCTCCAAAAATCTTCAAAAATATGTTGAAGGCCACTCCTCATCAATAGCCCTTGGGGGAGCAGAGGTCCATCTTTGTTGCAGATATTTTCATGAACTGACAGACAGAAAAGCATGCAGTTGTTGTTGTTTTAAAAATGCAGAGATTATAAACAGCCCTTCACTATAAACTTTATAAATTCTTACTGGAACATAGCAATGATGAATGCAATCATGCCAGAATGGAAGAAAATGATGAATAAGGAAGAGCAATGGCTACCCCAAGGCCTTGATGAGCATAAACCAAGCCATAGTTTGTCCCCTGGAAATACACTGCGTTGGGCTGAACTTGCCATTACGGGGAAGATTAAGTGCCCTCGGTGCCTCAGTTAGTTAATTATACACTCAAATGTTTCCACTATATCACAAGGAGCCGGGCACCCCTCCCCCCCCCTTTTGAATATCTATACACTGGCTGCTTAGATTGCTTATTGGTTATTTCACTTGACAACTTGAACCTGAACATTAAATCCCATTGGCAACAACTGTGTGTCAAGAGAAGGGGGGGAGGGAGGAAAAAGAGAGAGAGAGAAGGGGGAAAAGATTTGTGTATTTAGTTTTCATTATAAGAGTCCTTGTAGTTGAAAAAATATGTACCTGTCAAGTTTTCGACATCTCGCTGGGGATACAAGCAATGCTGTTGTGATTTCAAAACCCAGCTGACAAATTCACATTCCAGTAGTAAAGACAAATCAAGGTGCTTCCCCCCCCCCCTTTGCCTTTGTGTGTGTGTGTGTGTGTGTGTGTGGTGTTTTTTTTAAAACACCGCTTTGACAGCCATACATACAATTTGAGACCTAAGTGGCACTTTGATGCACTATTCCATTATTAAGTGGCAAATTCACTATAGAAGAGATGACAGGGCCCCAGTGCGCTATGGGTGTTGTGAATTAAGCAGTATTGTGCAGTTAGAAAAGGTCCGGGGAGAGGGAGGAAAGAGGGGAGAATTCAACGGCCCGGCGAACTCTGAAACTTAAGAAAATACTTATCATGTTTCAAAAGAAGCAAACCATGAAATCTGAAACGCCGACAAAATTCAGGACGTTTGAGGTGAATCTTTCCAATCTGGAGGAAACTCGCTGTCAGCAATCGTGGAAAGACCACAATTAGTAATTATATGGCCGTCCTGTGCTAAACAGCTGGATGGCCTTTAAAATAAGAGGATATACAGACCTTTTTATGTCAATACAACTGACATCATATTAATTGACTAGTTTTGTACAGCTATTTCCTTGTGCCTGCAGGTAGGGTTTCCGAGTGAAGTAACATTGACTTAAAGTACTTAAATTAATCCTTTTGTCAATACCACTACAGCTAATCAATACACCTGGAATTAAGCAGCAGTTTTTGGCCAGAAGGCATGTAAATTCCCGATTTTTCTTTTTGTTGCAATTCATTAATCATTCAGCCACTCCCAATGAAGCAATCACCCTGTCTGAAGAGACATTCTTTGATGACCCTCGCAACAGCAGCAGCAAAGATATCAACTGAAGTTGCATTAAGTGTGACTTTTAAAAAAAGGTAAGCTAAAAATTTAAAACTGTCTACAGTAACCATTGGTAATACTCGTAATATTCCAGAGCATAATTGGCCATCTATTATTTTTATTTTTAAGATCATTCAGGGCTCGGAAATAACTTTTCAAACATTGATCCAGGGAGAGGCCACCAGAAAAAGGATACCAAGCAATACTGAACTGGGAAGACAAAAATAAATTATCTTTAACTAGGGAGTTTAGCAAAGAAAGAATAATATGCAGCAATTTATAGGACAACTTGGCCCACGCATTATACTACAGAATAAGTAAAATGGTTTGCTGAATTTAATATTGTTGCTTACTTTTTATTTATTTATTTGACAGAAGACTTGCATTTTTTTAAACAGGGGCAGTTTCCCGTTCTGCAGCAGCAAATAAGCGAGAGCTAAAACAAAGTGCAGTGGCGAGGCATAAAATAAGGATGTTCTTAGTTACGATTGCTAGCCGTTTGCTGATTGTGGTAAATTATAAATTATGCAGTCAGTGTAGGCCAACAAAAGAAGACATCTTCAAATCTCAGTCAAAGGTAATTACTTAAGTCGGCTGAATGTTCCCCCTCTCATAGAGTGTGAGCTCCCTTTGACAGCTCACACTGAAAGATGACCTTCTCCGCAACATCCTTATCCCTCGGATCATGAGCAGTGTGCCTCCCGCTTGAATATCTCTATATATTTGTGACACTAAGCTTTCAAATACAGCTATTGACAAATCAGAACATCAGTCTAAGTGCTGGTCTTCCTATCACTCACAATAAAGTAGCCATCACTTGTGGTGTTGTAGAGCAAGCCCATCTCTGAAAAATGAGTTCTCACCAAGTGCTAATTTGACACAGCTCGCTTGCCTTCCCATAATTGCTCTGTCATTGTCAGTTGGCAGTTCGGGCTCATTCCTGGAAGCCGCGCCGTACAATTGGATACAATTACTCCCATTTACCACCACTATTATGCCACTGATGTTGCCCAGTCCGCATATTGACATGCCTCATTAAACCTGGATGCAGGCCATTAATGAACATTGTTAGCATTTCTCTTAAACTTTTTTGCCTCTAATAAACAGTCACTGTTCCATGAAGGAGCACTGCCATCTTTGTGATATGATATTTATTATCTGCTGGTGGGGGAGGGGGAGGGGGAGAGAGAGAGAGAGAGAGAGAGAGAGAGAGAGAGAGACTCTGCAAATGGAAGCCATACAGATGCTGTAAGAGAGATATATGGCGAGATCAAGGGAGAAGATCGCTGATCTGAAGGACCTTTTCCCGTCAGGGGGCATCCTGCTATTAACCAAGTGACCTTTGCTACCCCAAAAAGGAAGAGGGGGGAGGGAAAGCATGATAACCTCATGGAAACCCAGTTACAGCAGGTTTCCCAAGGCTGCTTGATTCCTGCTGCCATTCTCCTTAACCCACTCCTTTCCCCAGGTGGTGCTGTGTGACGCTCCAAATATCTGGTGGGTTATATATATATATATATATATATATCACTAAATTAAAAAAATATATATTTATTTATTATTTTTTTATTGCCCTGGGTCCTGGATCTATTATGTCCAGCTAACTTCCACATGCATTTTTATTCAGAGATAATTATGTGTTGATCAGAGGACTCAGCGGCTGTCACCCGCATGGCAGGCACACCTGCTGTGTGACATAGGTGGTAACGATGGCTTGCTCCTGAGCTGTCATGACAGGGACAGGGACTTTATTGTGTAGATGTCACTGTTCCTCTTAGGGAAATTATCCTTTCCTGCACAATGACAATAATGAAGCTTACGACTCTTTAATAAACCGTCTTGACCGTCATTAAAACTATCTATCATTCATAAGTTTGGCGGGCTGGCAGACTTGTAAAGCTTCCAGGTATATGGGAAATGAACTTCCTAAATACCACCACTAGGCATGGTTTCGGTTCTTTGGGAGGGTGGGTAATCTTTTTTCTTTCACTCCCTACTCTTCTTCTGCAGAATTAGAGTTTAAAAGTACCCCCACACCCCCTTCAATAAACCTCTCTTCCTACCACAGTACTGCTGTGCGGTGGGAAAACAGAGTGTTTTCTTGCTCACTAATGCTGGCCTAGGAGGAAGGAAATATTCTACTAGCTCAGCACTGCTATGGGGAAGAAAGCCCCACACTAAGAAGAAGAAGAGGAGGAGCTTGGATTTGATATCCCGCTTTATCACTACCCTAAGGAGTCTCAAAGCGGCTAACATTCTCCTTTCCCTTCCTCCCCACAACAAACACTCTGTGAGGTGAGTGAGGCTGAGAGACTTCAGAGAAGTGTGACTGGCCCAAGGTCACCCAGCAGCTGCATGTGGAGGAGCGGAGACACGAACCCGGTTCACCAGATTACAAGTCTACCGCTCTCAACCACTATACCACACTGGCACACAGACCCTCCAAGTGTCCCTTTTCTCCAGGGACAGTCCCGGATCTTTACAGAAGCAGTCCCAGTTTCTAATTTGATCCTGGAATGTCCCGCTTTTCCTTGGGACATCCCTATTTTCATCCGAGAAGCGTCAGAGGATATGATAGGATGTCCTTATTTCCATTGGAGAAATGCTGGAGGTTATGGAGTTATGTCACCCTCAAGCCAAGAAGAAAAGTAACCTTTAGAAGACAACTGAAGGCATCCCTGTATAGGGAAGCTTTTAAATGTGTAATGCTTTATTATGTTTTTCTATATGTTGGAAGCTGCTCAGAGTGGCTGGGTTAACCCAATCAGATGGGTGCGGTATAAATAGTAAAATTATTTATTGCCATTATTATTATTATTATTAGCTTTGAAGAAGCACAAACTCAGGAGCTAAGAGAATGGCATGTTTAGCAAATCCTCACTGTGATCAACTCCCACCCGGAAACCTATGTCCCCACTGTGGAAGGATGCACAGATCCAGAATTAGCCTCCACAGTCACTTATGGACTCACTGGTAAGACCATGTTCATGGAAGACAATCTTACTTGACTATGAGTGATCACCAAAGAATAATTATTATAATTATTGTTGTTGTTCTTCTTGTTATTTAGGATATCCCTATCTTCATCAGAGAAATGTTGGAAGGTATGCTTACCACAGACAAGTGCATCTCCGACACTGACAGACTGGCATTGCAAGAAGACCCTAAACAGTGCCGGATTTACATATAAGCTAAACAAGCTATAGCTTAGGGCCCCACTCTCTTGGGGGACCCCCAAAAAATTAAAGAAAAAACCTGGGTGTACATTTCCAAAATATAAGATAACAAAACAAATAAACTAAAACCTACCTACAGCAACAGTGTTTTGTGTTGTGTATGGACCTATTAGGCCCGTAAATTACCATATAGCATATATTCAACACAAAAAAAGTGACAAATTCTTGTTGATAAAGGACAGCTGGACATATAAAGGGCCCCATTACCTTCAGTAGATTAGAGCCTCATCAAACCTAAATCCGGCCCTGACCCTAGAGCTCAAGAAACAGGTATGAGTGCACCTTCCTGTTTCCTGAGTGTCAGGCTACCAGAAAAGCCCCTCTGTCTGTTGTCCGACACTGTAAGCAGACCAGGCACATTGCTTGCAGTCATTAACTTTATTGCTCAGTAATCAAGGAGTCAGCACCCGGCACATCCATCAGATAAGCATGTCAGTAGAAGAAGCTAAAGTTCCTGCCCCTTCCACCCCCTATTTATACCTCCCTCTGTGCATTATTATTATTTTGCTGTGATTCAGCTTTTCCTAACTGTTCCGGCCTTTTCTGGACTTTTCATTCCTGTTCTGAGAATGGGGGAGGGGAAGGAGTTGAGTCAGCACTGTATTGCAGAGAAGAGGAGTTTGGATTTGATATCCCGCTTTATCACTACCCGAAGGAGTCTCAAAACGTCTAACAATCTGCTTTCCCTTCCTCCCCCACAACAAACACTCTGTGAGGTGAGTGAGGCTGAGAGACTTCAGAGAAGTGTGACTGGCCCTAGGTCACCCAGCAGCTGCATGTGGAGGAGCGGGGAAGCTAACCTGGTTCACCAGATTACAAGTCTACCGCCCTTAACCACTACAGACACAGCTCCTTCTCTATCAGTGTCTGTGGCAACCTCAAGCCTCTCCCTTCATGCTCTGATGATTCCTCTCTATCCCACCAATCTAAACCTGGTTCAAAGTCCTCTTCCCCCTCAGCTGCCTCCTGGACCCAGCGACGGAGGAAGCCACTCAGGCAAGCCACCCATGGAGTGGGGTGAGGGTGGGGCAAGCCACCCATAGGGGTGAGGCACACCATGGGGCCTTTGGAGTCTGCCTGCCTGCTCCCACTCAGCCGCCCTACAGCTGAGGGGAGGCAGCCGGCAGACTGTTTGGGCAGTGTGGAGCCTGTGCGAGCCCAAGCCACTGTGTGCTGGTCCCATGGGTTACCCAAGAGGTGAGGTCCAAGTCCAGTCCGTGGTCAAAGGTGCAACGTGGAGGTAGTCTGTAGTAGCTGAAACTGGGTGCAGGGCAGGGAGTCGGGTGAAGTCAGGAACAGGCATGCAAGCAGGGAGCCAGGGTCAGGAGCTCAGGCAGGAAAGCAGGACAGGGTTCAGGCAGGAACTAGCAACCAACAATGTTGCTCCCGCAACTTGGGACTGGGGCTGGCTGGCTTTTATCCAGGCATAGGGCGGCCCCAGTCCTCTGGTGACTCACCTCTCCTGGCCTGGAAGCTAGCACTCCTCCTGCAGGAACTTAGTTCCCTCCGCCTCTCTGCCCTGAGCCTCTGCAGCTCAAGAGAGGCTGGAGGGTTATCGGACCCAGAGGCAACCTCAGCTTCCTCTGATGGGGCTGAGAGTGGAGCACCTGCAGGCAATGGGTCCTCCATCACCTCAGGAGCCAGAGCAGACTCAGCTGATGCCTGCACCTGAGGATCCAGCACAGGTGAGGACCCTTCAGGCTCATGCCCCAACCCTGGCTCAGCTGGTTCTGGAGGCTGGTTCTGGAATATTGTGCAGGCTGGGATCCCTCAGGTTCAGCATCCGAGTCCGAATCCCAGGCCATCACACACTGCGTCTCTCCCAGGAGAGACACGTGGCTCGGGCACGCTGCAGGCCTGCGGTGAGTGCCGCCCGGCATTTTGTCACCCCTCCTCAGTGGTGACACCTTGGGTGGTCGGCACCCACTGCACCCCCCTTCCTCTGGCTGCCATCACTCTTCCTCATAGTGTCAGGGACTGACACTGAGTCCCAAAGATGTTCTTGCAGTGATGCCACACCACCGGCAGAGTGCCTGGTTTTTCAAGAAATGGCACTCAGTTGTGGCAGAGGTGTGGTGGGCTCCATGCACTAGGCCCAGTCCACAGCCTGCAGGTTTGCCACCCCTGAATTAAACCAACAACTGCAGCGACAGTATAGTATGATGGCTACACCATCGGTGTTGGGGCCAAAACAACCTGCCTTTCAGGGCTGTTGTAATGATAAGATGTGCAGTCACATGCATGTCAAACTGAGCGTCTTGTTCCCTGCTGCTGAAAACTATGAAAAATTATTTAAAAGTGTGGAACAAGCCAACTTTATACTTTATTTAATGCTCTACTGGTGTTCTTGAGAACTGCTTCCCTCCATGCAAGATCTCCCAGAATATCATTGCATCTCTCCTCTTTTAGAAAATATTACTCTCGATTCTGGACATAATTGAAGTAAAGGGTTTGGAATATCATCAAAGAGGCGGGAGGAACTGATTAATAATAGGACCCACATAGGGGAGGATGGAAGTCCAGGAGATTCCTTGGAATCTTGTTTTTATGATTTATGTTTCATATATCTCTGTAAAATGTTAAGTTGAAAAATCAAATAATTTTTTTCTTCTTCAAAAAATAGAAAAGATTACTCTCTGTATCTCATAATCACAAATTACAAAGGTGTTGGCATGTTCCTTTGTTATGGCAAAACAACAAAGGGTTTCCATGGCATCTTAGAGATGAAAGTTTCTATATTTCACAAGATGAAAGATTTAAAAAGAAACTTTCAAAGAGGTACTGCAGTGTGAAGCTGTTGTGATGGCATTCTTCATATCAGTGTATGAAATACACCCACCCACCCAAACCCTATTTCTTCTCCCCACTTTGATCCCAATGGGCCACTAACCTCCAAATATTTACTAACACCCAGGACCAGCCCTACCACCATTATGTAGTGTGAGCCAACTGCCTCAGGTAAAGTATGCTGAGGGGGAGGGAGGGGTTGCATACTGCTGAGGAGTTGGAGGACACAGGTGTGTGTGTCACATGTCCTGTTCTGTATTCCCTAAAGGAGTCTTTTGCCTTTAGGTGCCATGGAAGATACTGTCCCATCACCATGTTGAAAAAGGAGTCTACAGTATATGTGGAATGGGAGACACCATTTAGCTCTCACCAACCTGATAGGATAGCTGCTGCTATTGTTGTTATTATTATTATTATTATTATTATTATTATTATTATTATTATTAAAGAATTTCATTTATACAAAGATAGTGAGAAAAAAGGGGATAAAGTGAGTGAGAATGGGGGGGTGGGAATACTGTTACATTACCATACATTCATATGCAGATGTGTATATTCTTCTTATCCTAAAAAGGTAAAGGTAAAGGTACCCCTGCCCGTACGGGCCAGTCGTGTCCGACTCTAGGGTTGCGCGCTCATCTCGCTCAGGAGGCCGGGAGCCAGCGCTGTCCGGAGACACTTCCGGGTCACGTGGCCAGCGTGACGAAGCTGCTCTGGCGAGCCAGCACCAGTGCCGCACACGAAAACACTGTTTACCTTCCCGCTATAAAGCGGTTCCTATTTATCTACTTGCACTTTGAGGTGCTTTCGAACTGCTAGGTGGGCAGGAGCTGGGACCGAATGACGGGAGCTCACCCCGCTGCGGGGATTCGAACCGCCGACCTTACAATCAGCAAGTCTGAGGTTTTACCCACAGCGCCACCCGCATCTTCTTATCCTAATACACATATAATCATCCATAACCTAATATATTCTGTGTAAACTCATTGCAAATATCATTGTATTTATCCAAAGAAAGTCTGTGTCTATATGCTGTCCGTTCATATGTTGCTAGTGTTGTCATGTTGTCAAGTCATTGATTAAGGGGAAACATATCTCTATTCTTCTAATTCATCAATATCAGTCTCTTGGCCACCATTAGGGCACGTAGAATCCATTTTCGCTGTCCTGTTGTCAATTTCCATACAACCTATTAGGATACTTTATGGTGGGTGTTTGGCACGTGCAGTAAATTCAACGAAATGATTGGCAGTCAGCTGGTATGGTGTCAGACAAAGGAAAGATAAGCAGAAAACAGCTCCATGGGTGAGAAAAGTTTTTCTCCCTCACAACACTAGCATTCATGGACATTTGATGAAGCTGAGTGTTGGAAGATCGGGCAGACACAGCAGGTAGTCGAACTATGGAATTCATTCTCATATGATGCAAGGATGGCCACTAACTTGGATGGCTCAAAAAGAATTAGAAAAATTCGTGGAGAACAACGCTATCAGTGGTGATGTTCTGCCTCCAAACATCTTTGCCAGTCTGCCCTCTTCTCTTTAAGTCCCCAATCTTGCTCCAATTTTTGATGGGGGGAGACTTGCAAAGGCTTTGGCGAGCATCCTCATGCTACCAATTTTACATCCAAGAGAAAGGGATTTTGTCAGGTGAGCGGTGGTGCTCCCTGTCAGATTTGGCCTGTGAGGCAGATCTTGATAATGATCTGGCTCGTTGACTCAAAAGACTTTTCTCCATGATTGATGTGGCTATCTCAGCAGCAGCTGAAGTGCCAGCACATGGAGGTAGGTTTAAGACAGACTTTTATTGGGTCCTCCTGAGGTACAGGAGCCATGGCCCCTGTCCAGGGATGCTGGATGCTTCTACTGACCCTGACTTAGTATATAGCTCAGTAAACAAGAGTAGAGACTTTCTACCATTTGTAAAATTGTCTCTCCTGCCCTCGCCCCACTACTGGGACTCAACGTACAATCACACATGGGGGATCCATTTTACATAAAATAGGTAACACAACTAGATCTGTAAACTGCACATGAAAACTCATTAAATCCTGCTCCATAATTATCTTTATTCACTGCATGCGTGTTTCATTCATTCACTTCCAAAATGCAAGCACTCCCTTGACAAAGCTATGCTGTTATTTACAGTAGTAAATTATTCAGCCCAAGTTACTGTAAGCATTAAGTCATGCTAAAGTTCCCTCTAACACATCGGGTGTTATAATCTTGGTGAAGTTAACAGAAATGCACATTTAATGGCTGCATTAAATACATTTCTTTCTTTTTAAAAAAAAAATGGCAACGGAAAGCGTATTATTTATTATATGTGTGGCTGTCAACCTTGAGGACAAACCTGCCCTCTGGATACGTTAGAAATGAAATGAACTCTGTTGTGGGAAAGAAAGCGAATGGAAAGACTAGGAGCCTGGAGCAATGAGATGATCATCAGCAGAGACCGAGTCAACAATTCCCTACTTAGCTTTCAGATGCCTGGTGTTCTCCTCGGTGTATGTATCCCGCTGATCTGCAACGGAGACATCATTCATGACCAAAATTACTGAACAGGGCAGCACAGCTTGTGTTGTGTGTGGATTTTGGTAGCACAAATGTTAGCATCTGAGAATAAAAGTCAGCAGAAGTTCTTTGTTTCTCTGAAGACTGATGATCTCAAAGGGCTGCGGATCTCAGAAACTTGTCATTCAAAAGCTCGGGGACTAATGCGTTGCCTGGATTATAATGGCCAACGCACCTCGACCTCCCCACAGAGACTCGCTCAGCTGAAAACAGTTTCTTTGAGATGCAAGTTTCCCCATTTCCATTTTTCCGCCTTTGTAACAGCTGTTGTCAGAATCGTGGCTTCCAACCTGTCTTCACTTTCTATTTTCCCAGAGGGACAGGAAAATATTTTTAATTAGACTTTTTTTTTGTTGATGCAGCAGTAATAACAACAATAAAATAGATGGTTTGCTATGTGACCTCCATATATCAGCAGTGATTACTTAGGAAGTTAAAATAAGAGGGTCTTTCCAGTCCAGGCCTGCATAGAGTCCTCATGAATTGGAACATGACACCTCGCTTCTTCCAGTCTTATTCCTAGCTTTTCCTGAAGATGCTGGAGGGATAGTGCTGGGACCACTTGTAGGGATCAGTCTTCGTACATTCACAATCCATTTCCGCATTAATCTATACTTTTTGTGAAAAATGCACACACACCCTAAATTTGTATTTACATAGCTACAGTAATCACCAATCACATACAGTGGTACCTCAGGTTACAAACACTTTGGGTTACAGACTCCACTAACCCGGAAGTAGTACCTCGGGTTAAGAACTTTACCTCAGGATGAGAACAGAAATTGTGTGGCAGCAGTGTGGCGGCAGCGAGAAGCCCCATTAGCTAAAGTGGTACCTCAGGTTAAGAACAGTTTCAGGTTAAGAACGGACCTCCAGAACAAATTAAGTTCGTAATCAGAGGTACCACTGTATTGAAAAGCACATTTTATCTCACTACTCACATTATAGGTGGAATTTGACCTAGTACTAAGGAGGTGATTTCATAAGTACAAGTATTGCTGCTTACCTGATTGAAATATCTCTCTCCCCCCTCCTGTTCTGGGGGTCTCCCAGTGTTCCAGAGCAGATTTGGGGGGGTACAGAGGTTGCCTGGGGAGGAGAAGCAGGGGTCCTTGTGCTAATTTACACTAGCAGACCAGGTCACTTAAATCTGGCTCAGAAAAAGTATTTCCCCCCCTAAATGTACCCACTCAAAAATATATTTTTGCTCTTTTTTGTGCTGAGAACTATATGTACTGCAAACTTTGGAGCAGTGTGGATTCCACATAATAGTTATGCTGCAATCTGCCTGGCCCTCTTCTGGAAGTTGTTGTTGTCAGTGGCGTAGCGTGGGCTGTCAGCACCCGGGGCAAGGCAAGTAATTTGCGCCCCCTAACCCGTGGATTTGTGCCCCCTAACCCTAACCCCCAGATGTTGCGCCCGGTGCGGCCGCCCCCCCTGCACCCCACACGCTACGCCACTGGTTGTTGTTTTAAAATCTATTTAAAGAGGTAAACAATATTTAATGTCAAGAAAGCTGATCAGATTCCCTGTCACAAGAGTGACATGTGGAACTTAAAAATAACTCGCTTGTCTTTTACAGAAACAGGATTACAGTGGAACCTCAGTTTTTTAATGTAACCCGTTCCAGAAGATCGTTTGAGTTCTGAAATGTTTGAAAATCAGTAACTCAACAGCCGACAGCTAGGCCTCAGGATCTTGCACTCAGCGGAAGCCGCGTGGCGTGTTCAACTTCCGAGGTGTGTTCGAAAACCAAATTTCAAAAGATCTGTCCTGTAGAAACATGAATTGTCCCTTTCCCAACAGGTTTCAAGTGGCTGGGTGCCAGATTCAGGGTGCTTCATGCCAGAGAGAGCATTAAACCAGAGCCTTATAGAGAGTGATTAGCTAACATCTTTTTAATGATGAATTAATGAGCAGTAAACGCATTCTAATTCCAATATGTACAGAGCCTTGTGTTTAAAAGCGCATGTTCAACAAGAGAGGTTCGGTGTCCTTTGTTAGGCTGGTAAAGGTTGGGTAAAGGTTGGGTTGCAAGCGCCCAATGCTGAGTTGTTTGTCCAAGGTTAACTGCACATGGGAAAGAAAACAATTCCTCACAAATTCAAAGGAACAAAGTATATTCTGCAAAGTTCTAAAAGACAGTCAAGGGACCACAATGCCCAAGTACCATAAAGGGACAAATAATAATAATGTTTTGGTATTGTGTGAGCATCATTTGGAAGTATTGATACTATTGATCATAAGAAAAATATTATGCTCTTATGAATCATAAGAGAAATCCCCACCTTAATTGCCAGGGAACCCCACATTGGTAAGTATATAAAAATGCAATAAGGACGACATCAATAATCATCAGAGTAACCCTAGCATTCTGAGTGTGAGTGATTAATTATACTGTAATTAACTTTTAATTAACTTTACTCTGCTTTACTTATTTTAGAAAATTAAATAAACTTCATTTTATTACACATGCTAAACCAAGGAACAGAAGCTAGAATTCTTTTCTAATTAAAAGAAGCAATCTGGTAAAACTGTGTGTAAAGCATAATGAAACGTTTCTCCGCGACTGGAGCTGCTGCTTATGTTCTAAAGCACTTCTCATTGATTTTGCCTCAAGTAATCCTCGTTTTAAGGCATTGTAGTCCTATCTAATGTATTTTCATGGGCTAGTCTTATCCACATAAAAAAGTAGAAGTTTGTGTGCATGTTTTGATGGGAATGTAAGTTGAGCAGTTAATGAGCATAACAACAGGTCATTGTGCACATGCACATTGTGCACCAGGCCCCATGGAAAATGTGCACATAATCCTTCCACGAAGAGGGAATTGTGCACATTTCCCACTCAATATACATACAGTGGTACCTCGGGTTAAGTACTTAATTCGTTCCGGAGGTCCATACTTAACCTGAAACTGTTCTTAACCTGAAGCACCACTTTAGCTGATGGGGCCTCCAGCTGCCACCGCCCCGCCAAAGCACGATTTCTGTTCTCATCCTGAAGCAAAGTACGTAACCCGAGGTAATATTTCTGGGTTTGCAGAGTCTGTAACCTGAAGTGTATGTAACCTGAAGCATATGTAACCTGAGGTACCACTGTAATTCCCAAGAGGACTTTGGAAATGTACATATTTCAATGACATTTGTACATTCTCTGGGCAATATGCACATTCCTCAGTCAGTTTGCATAGTCTCCATAGTTTGTTGTTGAGAAGTGTGCAATCTGCACACCCAGGGCTACTTCTGGTCCACTGCTTTATCTTACATAGTCCACATGTTCTGCTGTCAGGAGGGTGCCGTCAACAGCTCACTGGGCTAACTGCCTAGCAAAATCAGAGACACAGAGAGCTTCTTTCAGTTCTTCTATTTAAATCAACAGAAATACATGGAGACCATGAAATTTGCTCCCTCTACCTTGAGCCGTTGCTCAAAGTGCCTGGCACTCAGGGGCACAAGAGGAATGCATTGTTACAGCAAGAAATGAAAGGGAATATCAAGTTGTTGCATAAATTTATGGGTGTTGCAGCTCACTACGTGGACCTCTACTTGATGAGAGGATCCATCCACATTTTGCATATCCACTCTGAACCCACTGCTTCCTGGTTCCTGAATCCTGCTATTTATGCCATGTCGCAGGAATTTCCATTACACACACACGAATGAAGCTACAGAACTTTCATATATAGATATGATTCTTTCTCATAAGTACCTACAAGGCAAGCTGCTAGGCTAGTGCTTCTGTAGCAATGGTTTATAATTTAGAGATATTCCCTTATTTGGGACATTAGTCCACCATTTCTTAGAAGCTGGTAATTGGCTGAAATACCTCAAAGTCACACAAATGGGCCTGGGAGCTGAGAAAGGCCTGAACCTGCTATACAAACTGTTGAGTTTTATGCCAGTCCTGTTCTGTCATTTATATTTAAAGGCCCCAAATCATTAAAGCTCTAGTTTGGTAGCCTCTCCACCAGACAGAGAATAGGCTGCTTGCTATCTGAACATCAGTAAACCTACCCTTTCTCTCACCATTTCCCCCCCCTCAGGATCATTTACTGAACATTATCCTCTTCCCTTCTACATTTTCCTTAGTATATGAGTAGTTGTTATGACAATCCTACCATCTCCCCGATAACATTTTTTTCCACTGCCCATTTCCTTATGAGCAGGCCCAAATATCTAGCCTAAACATTATCTTTCTTATCTTCAATTCACTGCACCATGTCTTTCCATCTCCCGAAGCTGTGAATAACTTTTCCCTGCATTTATGCAGTTTCTTGGAAAGTATTTATAGGCTTTTACCATGTCCTCAATGAATCTTCCCTAGTCTAGACTATATAAATGTAGATTCCTCAATCTCGTCTCGTATATCTTATCTCTCCAGCCGTCTATCTGTTCTGTTGAGCTCACGCTCAGTCCGGTCCCATTAATTTGCCAGATGCACATCTGGGAGAGGCTGGGAAAGCTATTATGCATGAACCGCTGTCACTCAACAGGGTTCACAAAGGCAGCTGAGGCTCATGGGAGGAGCTAGTGCAGCTATCTCCTTTGTCACTCCCCAGGACTCTCCTGGGACTTGGAATGTGTAATAATGGGTTGTGCTTAACAGGTAGACCACACTCTGCTTCACCAGTCTCCTGGTTCCTGTCTATAGCAGCCTTCTCCAACCTGGTGTCCTCCAGATATTTGGACTACAATCCACATAACCCTAAGGCAGCATGGCCAATGGTCAGAGATGATGGGAGTTGTAGTCAAAAACACTTAGAGGGTGCTGGGCAGGAGAAAGGAATGTGAAAGGAAATGATACGTACTTTGAAGGATTCTGCCCTCCATTTTTTAATAACGGTGGAGTGATCCTCATAAAGGAAAGGCAGGGGACCCTTTTCAGCCATGCACTGAGTACCTTAAACCATTAGAAAAGAATAGCCAAAGGATAGCCCTCCAGATCTTGTTGGACTACAACTCCCATCATCCTAGATTGGGCATGCTGGATGGGGCTGTAAGCCGTCACTTTGATTATCCTAGAATAATAATAATAATATGTTGTCTATCTGACTGGGTTGCCCCAGCCACTCTGGGCAGCTCCCAACAGAATACTAAAAACACAATAAAACATCAAACATTAAAAACTTCCCTATACAGGACAACCTTCTAAAAGTCAGATAGTTGTTTATTTCCTTGACATCTGACGGGAGGGCTTTCCACAGGGCAGGCACAACTACTGAGAAGGCCCTCTGCCTGGTTCCCTGTAACTTCACTTCTCATATAAAGGGAACTGCCAGGAGGCCCTCAGAGCTGGACCTCAGTGTCTGGGCTGAACGATGGAGCTGGAGATGTTCCTTCAGGTATATTGAAGGACTACTTAGAGCCTTAACATACAGAAGCATTTCCTGACCCCTGCAGAAATCCCAGTTTGTGTGGTAGCATATTAAGGTGTCCACTGAGAAGACACAAGAACTCTAAATATGGTCCTTCATACTTTATAGTCCTAAGACTATTATACCAGTTCTTAATATCAGGGATAGCTACCCCCGCTTTGGGGGCCTGACCCTGCCGATCGACTCCCACAAGCATTTTCCCCTTTCTCCTCGCTAACCTTCTCTCCCCAAATTTGGAGAGCAGCAGCAAAAAAAAAGAAAAAGAAAAAGAAAAGAAAAGAAAAAGAAATTGAGAAAAGTAACTGAGGTTACTCCCCAGTCAATCATCTGATGGGCAAACACAGGAGGAGATTACTGCCCTCTTCAGCAGATTTGCACGAATTGACTGCCTACCTGTTGGTCTGTGTTTTCTACCTGTGCACATGAGAATCTTTACCACAGTCACCACTGGGCTGTGGCCCTCAGAGGGTTGCTGAAGAGTGAATGGGACCCTCAAGCCAAACTTGTTTCTCCACTCCTGCTTAAGACAAATATTGATATGCAGGTGGAATTTGCTTGCATGGTCAAGAAATGTGTATTAAGAAAACATTGCTGTTGGGCTGGCATGGAACCCAACAAACATTTCTGACCCAAAAGGCCCATATAAATATTTGTTCTTTCACCAATTAGTCCCCAGCCCCATTGGATGTTGAATAGCTGAGGAAAGGCCATGTAAAGAAGATCATATGCCTTCATTTTGTTGCTCTGACCAACACATGGATGCAATTGTAGTCACACAGCAGGCCATCAGCTTGTGTCTCTAGATATATTTAGCAAAGCACAAGTCGGCGTAAACTGGAACCACGTGCAGTTGCTTTCAACAAGATCTGCTTCAAAAGAATTTTCAGCACTTCGCAGGTATGTGAGTAAGGAGGACTATATTCTCAATAACCTATCTTTCGGAAGAATCCTTCAACACCATATTTGAGGCATGACACTGTGGCGAATCCTTCCTGAAAATAACGGGACCTCCGTAAAATCGGTCTAAATTTTAAAATAATGTATTCAAGTGCATTTGAGTCAGAGTGGCCCCATTGAAATTAATGGAACCAAACGAGTCATGGTCATCAATTTCAGGGGATCTACTTTGAGTAGAACTAAGTTTGGCTGCAACCCACTTTACCTAGATTTAAAAATAGCTCTTGTGTCATTCAGTAACCTCCATCCCAAATCTGTTGTTGCTGTTGTTGTTATTTGCCACCCATCTAACTGCCACTCTGGGCAGTTCCCAACAAAATATTAAAAACACAATAAAACATCCATCATTACAAACTTCCCTGAGATAGATATGGAGATCACATTAATTAATTTCTCCTCCTCCTCCTCCTTATTATTATTATTATTATTATGTATATACCACCCTATACCCAGGGGTCTCAGGGCAGTTCACAGAATAAAATCAAGATATAAAACCACAAAATACATAATAAAAATAAAAACAACTTCCCAATAGCCCCCCAAAGAAAACCCATTTTAAAAGGGCATAGGATGTGAATCAGATCGACCAAAGGCCTGGTTTTAAAGTCCTCTTATCCTTCTCCTCCTTGCCTCCATCAATTAAAAAATATTGTTCTTAATAATAACCATATCCTGCATTTCCTCCAAGGAACTTGTTTGTCATTCTTCATTTTGTCCTCACAACAACCGTGGGAGATAGGCTGGGTTGAGAGAACATCCCTATTTTCATTGGAGAGATGTTGGAAGGTATGCTATATGGGGCAGCACACCTCTCTCCAAAGACTCTCAGAGCTCTTGAGAGGGGCAGAGAGAAAGTGGGAAGAAAGCAAGGGAGGTGGCAGGAAGGAAAGACTTGAGGGAGGCCAGACACCTTACTTTCCTCTCCTTGCTAACATGCTGGTCGGGGCGCGGTGCCCCCTGTTAACCACAGAGCAAAGAAAAACTGCAGCTGCCCCGACCCTGACTGGTTATTGTGCACACCCAGGGGGGTTTTCCTCACAGTTTTGAGGCATACTGCTTTAGAGGAGGAGACCAGCATATGAGGGAGAATGTGATTATACATATATATATAATGGAAAAGGGACTGAACACAGGCATAGGAATACCTTTGCCGACTTTGAAAAGTCAACCTGTAGGGCAAGAGACAGGTCTAACAAATCGAGATGTGATGGTAAATGGTGTGCTGGATTTCCGCGACATCTTGAGGCAGCAGGGACAGCTGAACTGACATCTGGTATAATATATATAAAGTTGAAGTGCCACACATGAGTGACAGCTGACTTAGCAAGTGTGGATGACATGTCTTCCACTGAGAATTAGAGAGTGGAATGCAAGTAACAGCACCAAATAAGTGAAATGCCATTGGCATAAGAAGCAGGAAATGAGGAGATTAAGGGTTATTCGCAGGAGTGTTTTTCCCCATCAGGAGACTACTTTTGTCCTGTAATCTATGGCTGAATCTGCTGCCTTGGGCAGGGAGAGTGATAACACTGATGGTCTTTGCTGCCCCCTCCCCCATTCCACACTCATATGTAAAGTTCCCTATTCTTTATTTCTCTGTCCTTTTTCTTTCTCGCATCTGGCAAGCCTGTCACCCTGAAACAATGGTAGGGCCTCAGCCATCGCAGCCAAAGGATATGCCAGGAGTAGGATTTTATCCTATCTTATCCTATCTTATCATCTTATCTTATCTATGATTTATAAGCCACTTCCCAATACATGTTTCTGAAGCACCCTGCATCAAAAAATACCAAAAGAACAACAGATATAGTAAAAAAAAAAATCAGTATACAGAATGATCTAAAAAGCAAATCTTAAAAGTATTAAATTGTAATTTACAATATAAAAAGTCAGTGTCACTCTTCAGGGAAAACCCTCGGAAAATATATATGTTTTCAATAGCAAAAAAAAAAAATTAAAATGCTAGACACTTTTCTAAATTTACTCAGAAGTTAATTCCATAGAGCCGGAGTCTCACGGCATGGTTTCATGGTTTCAGACATACTTTTGAGGTATTCAGATATCTTAACAGCATCCCATCACAATAACACAATTGCTGGGCAGAGATATGTGGGGCAAGCAAGGCAGTCCCTCAGATACCATGGAAAGGTTGTAACTCACCGATAGAACACCCGTTTGCAAGGCCTTGGGTTCAAATCCCCAGCACCTCCAGGTAGGGCCAGGAATATATTTTGCCAGCCAATGTAGCCAATACTTACCTAGATGGACCAATGATCTGATTCTGTATAAGGCAGTTTCTTAGGTTCCTATGAGGCAGTCTGCAAGCCCCAAACCTTCCAGCTCTTCTTCAGAGGATTCTTAAGTGATTGTCCTACATTTTTCCGTGTTCTCATTCATTCAAAGGTTTCCATATTCTGAGCACTCCCCTCCTAGTTTTAGCCCCAGGAATGAAACTTTGTGTTCCCGGAGGAAACCAAGATATAAAAGCACCGGACATTTGCCTCCAAAAAGGTAATGCACTTCTCCCATTGCAAATTTGATGGATGAAGATTGGGATGAAGGAGGGTCAAAACTTCTTGACATCCCTCTGGCAAGCCCTTTGATGAATTACTTCCTGTATTGTGGCACTGTGCGTTTGAGAAGCCAGTCAGC